>NW_023425504.1:15369087-17769087 GCF_014108245.1 Pipistrellus kuhlii
TGGTTTGCTTGCTGCTGGGGTCGGGTTGATCAGGACTGAGCAAGATAGGCTGGACATGCCCTGGAGCCCTCCCACAGTCCCTCCCTGGCTTGCTAACCTCCTGTGTCCCTTCGTGGTCCCAAACATGCACTGATGGGGTACCTTGGCCTGGCCTGCACCCTCTTGCAATCCGAGACCCCTAGGGGGATGTCAGAGAGCTAGTTTTGGCCCTATCCCACAGATAAGGCCTAGGGACCCGACTCATGCACCAATTAGTTCACTGGGCTTCTAGTTGTAAAATAAACAAATTATACATAAATAAATAAAATGAAGGGCATACTTAAATCTGCATAACAGTAAGTCAACTTATACTTGAGTTTAGGCAACCACATAATAACAAACTGGATTCAGAAGATTATGCTTCTTGTTCTAGTCTTTGAATTTAGAGAACATTCTAGAGAGAGTAAGAGTATCAGGTCAAAGATGAAGTACACCTTCTTTGAACTTTTTCACCTTAGGTACTTTTACAAATATTTCCTTCTGTTGTTTTTTACTAAATAATGAAAAATACAATGATATCAGTCAATGATTCTTCTGTCAATGGTCCCTTAAACATTCATACTTGACACTCTGTCAATGAATGAAGGTACATGATAATATGACCACCCTGTTCCTGAGACATGCACTTGAACACATAGTTGATAAGAAATAAAACAAATATTTCTTATTTTTATTGGGGTGACACTGGTTAACAAAATTATACAGGTTTCAGGCACAAAATTCTAAAATACATTATCTGTGCACTATATTATGTGTTCACAATTCCAAGTCAAGTCTCAAGTAATTTCCTCTATGGAAAGATTCCAAGGTAAATGTGCCCTCAGTGAATGACTGTTCACTGTCCCAAATCAGCTTATGGAATTTTCTTTGTTTTCCCATTTCTTGCTGTTTAAATTTTTCTGATCTTTCTTTGAGTAACATGTTCATTACTTATGATTACACCAGGACAGCTGCTTTCTTGAAGGTATAGAAGTTTTGTTGAAATTTTCTAGACATGCTACCGTAACAGCCTCCACTTTGTTCTCAGGGCTGCATCAGAGTACTTGACCACTGCTACCCAGAAATTGTGATTTTACTATTTTTATAAAAATAGTAAAATCTCACCACAGAATTTCTGAGAAACTTAAATGTTTGACAGATTAGAGCCTTCATCCACCTGAGTCTCGAGATGACCAGAATTCAGTTTTCCAATAATCAATTATGAATTATTGGGTCGGCAGCTAAGTAATCGCGGGTTTCACACACATATGGCTTCAGTTGAATTTTTAGGTTTGCAGACGTAGTACAAATGTAAAACACATTTTGTTATTTGGTAGTTGGCTATTCAGCTGTTAATCAGTGAAAAAAGTTTTTTTGATCTGTTTTGTAGTTTTCGTTTGGTGTTAGTTGAAAAATGGAAAATCAAAAGGAATATTTTCGTCATATTTTGCTTTTTTATTTCCACAAGGGAAAAACGCATTGCAAGCTCATAAAAAGTTATGTGCTGTTTATGGTGACGAAGCCTTAAAAGAACGGCAGTGTCAAAATTGGTTTGCCAAATTTCGTTCTGGTGATTTTTCACTCAAAGATGAAAAACGCTCTGGTCGTCCAGTTGAAGTTGATGATGCCCTAATCAAAGCAATAATCAATTCGGACTGTCACAGTACAACACGTGAGATTGCAGAGAAGCTTCATGTATCACATACATGCATTAAAAATCACTTAAAACAACTTGGCTATGTTCAAAAACTCGATACATGGGTTCCTCACGAACTGAAAGAATCACAGTTAACGCAACGCATTAGCAGCTGCGATTTGCTAAAGAAACGTAATGAAAATGATCCATTTTTAAAACGACTGATAACTGGCGATGAAAAATGGGTTGTTTACAACAATATCAAGCGGAAAAGATCGTGGAGCAGGCCAGGTGAACCAACTCAAACAACATCAAAAGCTGATATTCATCAAAAGAAGGTTTTGTTATCAGTTTGGTGGGATTACAAAGGAATTGTCTACTTTGAACTCTTACCACCCAACCGAACGATCAATTCTGATGTCTACATTGAACAACTAACGAAATTAAACAATGCAGTTGAAGAAAAGCGGCCCGAATTGACAAATCGAAAAGGTGTTGTATTCCATCATGACAATGCAAGGCCACACACATCTTTGGTCACTCGGCAAAAATTAATGGAGCTTGGTTGGGATGTTTTGCCACATCCACCATATAGTCCTGACCTTGCACCATCTGATTACTTTTTGTTTCGATCTTTACAAAACTCCTTGAATGGTAAAAATTTCAATAATGATGATGATGTCAAATCGTACCTGATTCAGTTTTTTGCTAATAAAAACCAGAAGTTTTTTGAACGTGGGATTGTGATGCTGCCTGAAAGATGGCAAAAGGTCATTGATCAAAATGGGCAATACATTACAGAATAAAGTTATTTAGTTCCATGAAAAAATTGTCTTTGATTTTCTTTAAAAAATCCGCAAGTACGTAGTTGCCGACCCAATAATTGAAATATAGTGGCAACCATACTTTGGTAAAAACTGCTGTTTGAATTTTAACCCTGGTAAGTCTGGCTCCTGCCTGATTAAACACGGAATACTTACCTCAGCTTCCAGGTGGAGACCTGGAGGCTAAGGCAGTTTTCCCTTGCCTGGGACCAGGACCACAGGAGATTGATTCCCACTGACTCAGTAGCTTCAGGGACAGAAACTGTAGATAACCTTTAGAGACTAACTGCTGAGCTGTGCTTCTGTATTATCGGCTATCGCAAGATAGGGCCACATTCCAATGTCCAGCAGGATGTGACTAGCAATGACCCTGGGCTGACCCCAGTCTTTAGAATGTAGTCTTTAGGATTTAGAATTTAGAACAAAGGAAAATTCCTGTGGTTTGAACCTTTAAAAGGGACTGCCTACCCCTGAAATGGGGCAGTCCTGTGGAGACCACCTGCATGTGGTGCTCTCGTGGCTGTCCTGGCCAATTCAATAAATCCTTGCCTGCTTTTTTAAAATTAATTAATCAGCCTCTGGTGGTCTTATTTTGAACCCAGTGTTCGACCCCACAACATTAATCAGCAAAGATCCACTAGCTTAAGAAAAGGATTTTAAAAAGGTAGGTGGAGAATGAAAATGAGATTATTTCCTTTTATTCTCTTCAATAGGATTTTAGAATTAAAAAATCATAGCAGTTAGAATTTTTATTTACAAAAGTACCTGTTGATGTCATATTACTATGGAAGGACTTATATTAAATTATGGTAAACTATGAAATTGCTGATTCACTCATTTTGATAGGCAAAAATGGCAATTTCATAAGGCTGAACCTGTGGGAGCCCCTTTAATGTCCCACGTGGTTCAGGGTTCCTGTTCAGTGTTCAGGTTCTGGAGAAGGCCTCACACAAATGAAAGAGACTAGAAAAGCATTAATTTGGGAATATCGGGAGGCTAGGTGGGAGCCCACCTCTAAGGGGAGGAATACCACCTTGTTTTGGCCTTTCTATCCCTTTTATTAAGGTTATAAGATACACCCATATCTTTTAGGCAGGAAATTCCAATAATAGCCAATCAGCAAGAATTTATATAAGAGTAACAGGTGGAGGCTACTTTGGCTATCGATATCTCAACTAAACAATGAGTGATTAGCTCCAACCGTTCAGAGCAATTAAGGTTGACCAGCCTTCCAGATTCCTTGTTCATATCTCTCTATTAATGACAATGATTGGTTTCCAGCATGAACCAAATAGCATTTTTTGTTTTATATCTTACATTCTAAATTGAGGTATAATTTATATACCATAAAGTTAACCTCTTTTACCTGTTTCATTCAGTTATTTTTAATTCACAAGATTGTGCAACTACCTAATATCACCACTAATTCCAGAACATTTGCATTGCCCCCAATAAGAAACCTCATGTCCATTAGCAGTTACCTTGCATATTCATTCATTCTACAATTTATTTATGAAAAGTTCTTAAGCACAGAAGAGGACATAAGAAGCATAAACAAGTAGGATACATGGAACCATTTGCCAAATTCTGTGAGAAAATCAGACATAGTGCTGAGAGTTAAAAGGATGGCATGCCAATTGCAAAAGTAAGTTTACAGTTGTGAGTACTCAAAACACAGAGTTTATTTTTGTATTATTATTTATTAATTACTAGAGGACCGATGCATGAATTCATGCATGGGTGGGGTCCCTCAGCCTGACTGGCAATAGGGGCCAATGAAGGAAGTCTTCCTCAGTCCTGATCGGGACTAACTGAGGCCAGCTGGCCCGGGGAAAAAAACCTCAGGAGGTTGGCTATAGGAGCACACTGACCACCAGGGGGAAGCTCCTGGGTTAGTGTCTGACCTTTGGTGGTCAGTGCACATCATAGTGACTGTGACCAGGTGATTGGTGGTTCAGCCAACCTGTCATAATGGTTGCTTAGGCATATATATATATATATATATATATATATATATATATATATATAGTATGACCTGCTAAAATAGGACATTGAAATATTGATATAGAATTTCACCAGATGGAGATAAGGATTTGATAAAGTTGAAAGTACATGATATATACTATCATACAATTCTGAGCCAAATTCCAATTCCAACATTTACTAACTATGTCACTTTTTTACAACTGTACTTAATCTTTCAAAGCCTAGAAGTACTGTTTTGTAAAGGGGGTATGACTACATTCAAAAGTTGTTGTAAAGATTATGGAAAGTTTGCATAAAGTTCTTAGACTGATACTCATCACAGATAATTGTACCTATAATGGTAGTTAACAAGAAGTGCTTCACCTATAATGGTAGCTAACAGCAACTGTTGATATTTATTTTATTGGAAGAAAGACATGACCCAAACTGTTATATATATAAATCAGATAAAAGCAACACCATCTAACCCACTGAGTCAAGGCTTCCTCTTTCTAGCTCTTAGATTATAGTCTGGTAAATATTTAACAAGTGGGTCTGGGGTAGGAGAGATGGAGAAAGCCTTTATGTATAGCATTTAGTTATTCCTGTGGTGTAAATACCCCCACCATATCTTATTTCAAACTATTGTTTTAAAACTAGCTCATGTATTTCTTGGAATTTAAGAAAATCAGCTATTTTGAACAAAGCCATTGTGAGCTGTTCCAGCATACTGCTAATAATAGTGCACAAAACCACTAATAGTATCATTGTCAGTTAATTGGAAAACTGGTCTTTTAAATATTTTATCTTATATCCAGGTCCTTGAAGGATTATTATATAGGTATTTTATAGAAATTTAGGAATATTTCCAGGAAATGGATAGTATTACTAGATGAGCTGGATAGTATTACTAGATGAGCTGGATAGTATTACTAGATGAGCTGGGAGCACATTTTTATTTTTCTCAAAAAAAAAAAAAATAACGAAATAGAGCATTTCTGCTTTTTAAAAATTTACTCTCTACTGCATCAGAAGAGATCAGATTCAGATAATGAAAGATGCCTGCAGTGTCAAAACCAGTGTAATTAACCTGAATCAGAGAGCATCAGCTCTGAGCAGATCATCCAGATGATCATCTCTTATGGTATGTTCAAATTATGCTGAGTCTCATACAATACATATTGTTTTTTGTGTTTTTTTAATTTAATTTTATTGTTTAAAGTATTACATATAGTAGTACATATTGTTAAACATATTCATACTATGGGTCTCACCTAAAACAATTTGGAATATCACTGATCTAAATCAAAGAGTAAGACTGGCATTTGGAGAGAGGAAGTGAGTAACCCAAGATCTTACAGTTAGTGGTAGAGCTGATATGGAAACTCAGACTGATTCTTTGCTTATATGTCTTTCCCATACACTCAGAATTGACATCGTAAGTTTTAAAATGTCTTGTGAAATATGTAAGAAAAAAACAAAACACAACCACCCATACATATGATTTATTCAATAAAATAACACATTCTTAATTTATTATTTATTATTTTTTCTTCTCTTTTTTTGGGAAAAGATAAATATTTGGTCACTCTACAAAGAGAATAGTATAAAAATCTGCTCTATATTATTGGATTTTGCTTTAATGTATTCAAATTCATATTTGTATGTCATCTTGATGGAGCTATTTATTTATCTACTTGGATATTGGGCTATGTTTGTGATAGAGAGTGTTCTCAATCACTATTGAGCCTTTTATTGAATACTTGTGAATAGATTCCTTTCTCTTCTCCGCATTTCTTTTCTCTAGAAGCTGGAAAACTGGGCTGCTTCCCCACCTCTAGTACTTAATTCTTTAGTACAACTAATTCCATAAAAAGCATATTCACAGAAATGCCCCCTGAATCCAGATTAAAATCCAGTTAATTTTATTTATTTTTATTTGTTTGTTTGTTTGTTTGTTTTTTACTGATTTCAGAGAGCCTAAGGGAGAGGGAGAGAGAGATGTAAATATCAGTGATGAGAAGAATCATTGATTGACTGCCTCCCACATGCCCCCTACTGGGAATTGATTCTACAACCCAGACATGTGCCCTGACTGGGAATAGAATCCGGACTTTCTGCTTCATGGCTCGACTCTCAATCACTGAGCCACACTGGCTGGGTAAAGCCAGTTCATTTTAAAGGGTCACAAGTACCATTTCTCTATTTTCCATTGTATATAATTTTCTAACTTTTAACTAAAGGAAAGCAATTTTATTATATTCCTTGTTTTGTTTTTGTTTTGTTTTGTTTCTTTTCTGTTTGTTTGTTTCAGAGAATCTCAATGGTAGGAGTTCCCTCTGTAGTTTTTTTCTTTTTCTCTTTCTATGAATTTTTGTCTCACTTTTACTTTGTTTATAAACTGTGCGCGCGCGGGGCGCGCGCGCGCGCGCACACACACACACATACATACATACACACACACACACACACACACACACACTTTTTGTATAAGCAATTTTTGTTTGAACTGAATAATTTGGTATGAGTTTTAAATATGCAGCTTAACTATCTCATCTTTACTCTCTAAATACATAAAAGTTTGGGTTATTGCATGTCTATTTCACCTTAGTTTTGTATATATCTGAAATACTGTAGGATAACTAAACCATTCTGATGCCTTTTCCCAGAATGGTTACAAAAGCTTGCAAAGACACAGAATAAAAAAAGGGGGGAGGGATAATAAATGTAGAAACAAATGAGGAAAATGCCTACCCTTGAGTACTATTTACCTGCTATAGTTGAGCACAAATATTTATGACTTCTCCAACCAACACAGTCATCTAGATATTATGCAGTACCCACAGACTGTAAGTCAGGGCTGATATTCAACTAGTGGGCACAAGGATTGCCATAGGGGATATTTATAGCTGATCTCCTATTTGATTGATTGAGTGCCCATATCACAACTGTTAGTAAATATTCAATATTTCAATTGTCACTTTTGATATTGACCAATTGTTCGTGACATGTAATGCTATTCTCTGTCCTAAGGACAGTTAATATACCTACATAAAGAAGGCACTTAGTATAAAATAACAAAAACAAATACCACAATATTAAGACACAACAAACAACGGCTGTCAATTAGGTAGTACTTCCCATCTGCTCCGTGCTGGTCTAGGCACTTTGTATGTGTTAACTCACTTAATTTTTACAAAACCTTTATGAGAATGAGTCTATTTTAAAACTGAGAAAACTAAATCAAGAAGAGGTTAAACAACTTAACCAATGGCATTAAACTAATGAGTGTTACAGTTGGAATTCTTACAGTCAGTTTAGTTCCAGAGTCAGTTCACTTAACATTTGTAATGTAGTGAAGTCATGATTACTTAAGAAGTCATATTATCAATTTCATATAAATATTTCTTAGAAACTACCTCAATGTAAGCCAATGGCAATATACCAAAGTACATTCCAAAAAATACATATTTTATACAAGGAAGATATTATATGTGGTATTTTATAGACTATGTATCCTGATGTTGGTGTGCTTGATTCAATACTAGAGACTGTGTGCAGGAAGGGCCTTAGCACTGTCCCACCCCAGGGCATCATTAACAATGTGTTCTGTGAAAACAGTTCATCCTGAGTAGTACATCGCATTTGCCTGTTTTCGTAGGTATGTGTGGACTGCTTGTGCCACAAATATTTATTCCTGAACCTAAAATAGCTAGTTTAGAAGTTGTCTGCTGCCATCTTTTATAAGTCTAATTTGTATATGTCTCATCAAATTATGAATATAGTTACTATGGCTTGTGGTCTGGGAGAGCAGGGGACCCAAACAGGAAAGTCTGTCATAAATGCTGGGAACAATAGGTTTCAGTAATTGCTTTGGCTTGAGAGTGGTTAAGTGTTCAGATTTTGGACTCATACTGATCTGGGGGTAAGCCCTGACTCAAAAATTAATAGCTGTGTGACCCTGGGCAAGTTGCTGAACCTCAATTTAATTATTTGAAAATGGGGATAAATAAAGATGATAATTGGGTAAGATATTGTATTTAAAAGTCTTTATCATAGTTCCAGATATATAGTTGATGATTAATAAGAACTAGAAACTTATAATCTATGAGTTTTTCTTGTATGTGTTTTTCTCACTCAGTATTTTGTTTTTATCAGCTGAATCATGTTCACAAATTAAACTTTCGCTTGTTCATAGGATTCTACAATACAGCTATAAATTTATTTACTCATTTGTAGTTTTAGTAGTTTTTGCTTCAATAAAAATACTGCAATGTGAATTTTTGTGTATGAGTACTTGAAAATCAAATAACTTCTTTCTAAGTCTTTAAGTATTAAAGTATTATTTAATTATTTAAAATGTGTAGTATAGCAAATCTAATGGACATTTCTTGTACTTATATTATACATTTGATAAGTTAATATTTATAGATTTTTTCAAAAGCACAGCCAGATTTTTCAGATATAATTATGTTTTAGTAAATAATTTTCAGCTATAAATGAAGATAGAAAAAACAACTTATTATAATTACATAAGATAAGTATTGTTTAATAATATAAAAGCATTTGATGGATATCTTTTATTTTGAAAATAATTGAGATGATTATATACAATCAATGAGTCTTTGTGATTAAAATGTCCTAAAATTTTCCTATAGTGAGCCTCCCATAAATTGCATAGTTACCTCTTATCCATGGCTTTCTTTTTGTTTTCTTTTGTCTTCGTACAAACAACTTTTGAATAAAGCATGTGCTACCAAGGTGTCAGTCTCTAGAATAGCTGCAACAGGGTTATAATTTCCAATAGCCATTTTTCTCTCTGGGGAACAATTTACACTATAATATTCACTGCATGATCTAACTCCTGTACTGGTTGCAGAAACAATACCACTGATCTTCTAATCATTGCTGGCCCTTCTCTCTCTTGGCCTAAACCTTTCACACCTGTTTCATCAACCCCATTTGTTGGAAAAGACTGGCCTCATTGAATAAAAGTCTTTTTGTCTGAGAAAAGTTCTGTGTTGCTGAATCAACATCTTCCATCATTTATTTTCTTGTTTTTCTTCATGAAGCTCTCTGGAATTTTTTTTTTTCTTCACAAAAAAAATCAACTTTGCCACAGTTGGGCATACCTTTCCATATTTAAGCAATTCTTGTTATCAAACAGAAAGGGTGAAAGCCCTCATAGCTCTAATAATCTCTCTGTGGCTTTTGTTTTGATCATTTTTTTCTATTTTATTAAAACAATAAAAATTAAAAATAAAAATGTCTAAGGAAAATAATTACATGTTATTTATAGAACACCGTTAACAATTATTCCATCATACTTGTTTTTCATTATGTCAATAAACTTCCATACATTTTAAAAGTTTAGTAATATGTCAGCCCGTATTGTAAATATTAAATTACATAATTAATTTGCTTTAGTAATCATGATTTTTAATAATGATAAAGTGTCAATTCATACCATAAAGTCCCCATTTGAAAGGTTTTAGAATGATTTATTTTATTTTTGGTTTCAGCCTTTATATATCATACACCATCAAAATAATTTTCATTTCCCAAAACCCTATATCATCTACAACATATTTAAATAAATCTTTCCAATTCTCTATTAAATTTAGGTACAGATATAAACTTATTATAACTATCATTTTTGGTAATTTGCTTAAGAACAAACATGCTCACAGATGGACAAGAAGAATTCTAAATCATCTTCAGGAGAGGACATATATTAATATATATATATATATATATATATATATATATATATCCTACCTAATAAAAGAGTAATATGCAAATTAACCATCACTCCACTACACCCATCAGCCACACTCACCAGCCAATCAGAGCAAGTATGCAAATTAACCCCAACCAAGATGGCTGCAGCCACAGAGAGCAGTTGAGAGGCTTGGGTTTCCCTGGCAATAGAGGAATCCAAGTTTTCAACACACCCTGGCCAGCCTAGGCCTCCAATCAAGGATACAAAGTTTAAATTATAGAAGATAAATCCCAAGAAAAATGGTGCAGCCACAAATCTGGAGAGAATAGACTAGGGTTGCCGCAGCAACAGAGGAAGCCAAGTTTTCCACCTGCCCTGGCTGGCCTAGGCTTCCAATCAAGGCTATAAAGTTTCAATTCTAGAAGGTAAACAAATTCAAACAGAAATGGCAGCAGCCACAGAGCGAGCAGGGGGCTTGGCTTCTCTCCAAGCTACAAAGTTTCAATTGTAGAAAGTAAATAAATTCCAGATATCAGGACATCTGCTTGGGTTTTCAGGGGTGTGGCTGGCCTTCAAACCACCACAGGCCCCTTGCCCAGGCCACCCCATGCCCCAAGGGGACACCCTTCAGGGCAAACCAGCTGGTCCCCACCCATGGGCCTCTATCCTATCTAATAAAAAAGTAATATGCAGATTGACCATCACTCCAACACACAAGATGGCTGCCCCCATATGGTTAAAGATCCTGCCCCCATGTGGACATAAGATGTCCACCACAAGATGGCCAGCAGGAGAGGGCAGTGGAGATGCACCAGGCCTGTAAGGGAGGGCAGTTAGGGGTGACCAGGCCAGCAGAGGAGGGAAGTTGGGGGCAAACAGGCTGGCAGGGAAGCAGTTAGACATAAATCAGGCTGGCATGGGAGTGGTTAGGGGTGATCAGGCTGGCAGGCAGAAACAGTTAGGGGCAAATAGGAAGGCAGGCAGGCAGGCGAGCAGTTGGGAGCCAGCAGTCCTGGACTGTGAGTGGGATGTCCGACTGCCCGTTTAGACCCAATCCCACCGGGATTGAACATCCCTCGAGGGAGTTCCAGATTGGAGAGGGCACAGGCTGGGCTGAGGGACACCCCCCTCCCCAACCCCATGCACGATTTTTGTGTACCAGGCCTCTAGTGTCTGTGTGTGTGTGTGTGTGTGTGTGTGTGTGTGTGTGTGTGTGTGTGTGTCAGGCACTGTGGTTAAGATAATATTTTTTTTCCACAACACCAATTCTCAACTCTGGATATGTGATAGAAGCAAGTACTGGAGAACCAAGATGGCTGCATAGTAAATGCTGGTACTTGCCACCTCCCACAATTACAACTAAAATAAAGAATAATCATTATTGAGAAGCACCTGAAATCTGGCTGAATGGAAGTCCTATAACTAGAAAAGTAAAAAAGAAAGCACATTGAGACTGGCAGGAGGGGCAGAAACATGGAATGGGCTGGTCTGACACCCATGTGTGGCATTTCTTTAATATAGAAGGATGTCTGGGTTGCAGAGGCCTCCTGTGAAGAGCAAGGCATCCCAGTCCCACACTAGACCCCTCAGCACAGGATTCCAATGCTGGGAAGAGAAGGCCCTGTAACTTCAGGCTGTAAAAACCAACAGAGATTGTGGCTGAGTGATGTGGAAGCTGCTGGGTCCCAGGCAGTTCCACTTAAAGGGTTGGCACATGGACCTTCTTAGACCAGCTCCTTCTGAGCTCCAGCACAGGACAGTGACTTGGGGGGATCCAGGGACATATCAGGAGGAATTGGATTGTGTGGCACCCAGGAAAGAACTCAAGGGTGGCCTTCTCCAGACAAAAGTCCTGTCAAAAGTCAATTTTCCTAAACCGAGACCTCTTCCATTGCACCACTGACTGGTGGGGGCCATATCTGAGTTTCCATCAGCCTGGCTTACTGTTGCCCCTTATCTGGTGATTCCTTAATATCCTTCCATAACCAATTTTCAGCTCCACCCAAGCTATTTGCATGTGAGTAGCCTGCCCTTGCTCAGGCTTTAGACTTTTCTAAAATCTCTCAGATAAGCAGCAGCTGGCCTCAGCAGGCTCCATGATGAGTGACTCCAGGCCTTGCACTAGTAATAGCCTGCCTTCGGTCACAGCTTGGCCTTTCCTGGCCACTTTCAAGATCAACACAAATAGGAGCAATCTGACTGCTCTGTGGCTCATGCTGGGTGGCCACAGGCAGGGCACAGACAGTAGCTGACTTTGCACCTCCCTGGAGGTACCAGAGCTATGCACCGATGGACAGATTCAGACCATGGGAGATTACAGCTCTACACATCCACAAGCAACACACTCAAGGAGCAGACTCAGTGAGCACTAAAGCCCCACTGAAGCAAGTCCTACTCCATAGGGGTGTCTTTTACATAGCAGCTCTTCCACTGTAGTTGTAATTGGTCCTCTCAACCAATTGACTTAGGGTAAAAACTTCTCATCATGTAAATAGCAATCAAGACTCAACCACGACAAGACAGTACACACAGCCTACAGAGGGGCACACCTAGAACTCCCAGCTCAGGTGACTGAGGAAGCTGAACCACTGGGTTCCACAGGATATCTACTGCACAAGACCACTCTACCAATTCCAGGAGACAGAGCACCTGTACCTAAGACATTGAAACAACCAAAATGTGAAGACAAAGAAGCATCTCACAAGTGAAAAATCAGAAAAAATCTTCAGAAAAATAACTGAATGAAATGGAAACAAATAAACTACTAAATACAGAGTTCAAAACAATGATTATAAGGATGCTTAGGGACCTAATGAGAGCTTCAAGGCACTTTGTGAGAATTTCAAGGAAATTAGTTAGGACATCAAAGACAAGAAAAAGGACCAGTCAGAAATAAAGGCTATACTAACTGAAATGAAAAATAATTTCCAGGGAATTAACAGTACAGTAGAGGATACTGAGAATCAAATCAGTGATTTGGCAATATGGGGAAGCAAAAAACACCCAATCAGAACAGTATAAAGGAAAAGATTTCAAAAATATAAAAATAGTATAAGGAGCCTCTGTGACAACTTGAAGCATATCAACTTTCCAATCATGGGGGTGCCAGAAGGAGAAGAGAGAGAGAGCAAGATATTGAAAATCTATTTGAAGAAATAATGACAGAAAATTCCTCCAAAAAGCTGAAAGAAATAGACTTACAAGTCCAAAAAGAAAAGAGTGTCCTAAACAAGAGGAACCCAAAGAGGCTTACACCAAGACACATCATAATTAAAATGCCTATGGTTAAAGAGAAGGAGAGAATCTTAAAAGCAGCAAGAGAAACCAGTTAGTTACCTACAAGGGTGTTTCCACATGAGTATCAAGTGATTCCTCAATAGAAAGTTTGAAGACAAGAAAGGTGTGGCAAGAAATATCCAAAGTGATGAATGGCAAGGACTGAGAACCAAGATTTCTCTATGCAGCAGTTATCTTTTAGAATTGAAGGCCAGATCGAGATCTTTACAGACAAGAAAAAGCTAAAGGAGTTCTTAACTACCAAACCAGTATTACCTGAAATTTTAAAGGGTCTTCTTTAATAATAAAAAAAATATATCAAAAATATATAAACAATAAAATGACAAAATTATGCATCTATCAACAATTGAATCTAAAAATAAACAAACAAGATAGCTAATGGTCAAAATAAATTGCTGAATAAAATAGAATCAGAGGCTTGGAAACATTGAAGAGACTGATGATTCTCAGAGGGAAGGGAAGAGATTAACCAAAGAACTTGTATGCATATATGCACTACCCATGGACACAGACAATAGGGTGGTGAATACCTGGATGGGTGGGATCTGGATAGAGGAGAGTAGATAGATCTGGTTCAGCTTCCTCAGTTACCTGAGGGTAATGGGGAGGAGGGAATGAAAAGGAGGAACATCTGTAATACTCTCAACAATAAATATTTAAAATATTTTTTGAAAAGCAATAAAAAGAGGAAATCACAGATAATATTTTTATGTGGCTCAGTTACAAGAAAAAGTATTAATTTGGGGTATTTTTTTTTTTTATTAGTGAGCATGATAGACAAAACTAAAATGCCTATTTTCATTTAAAATAAAATTTTCCAAAATCCCTAGTGTTCCACATCTAAATAGACTGAAGAAGAATTAGAAAGAAAAGAAATTGAATTTACAGAATTGTCGTACAGTTTTGATTAAAGTGAACATTTTCTGAGCTTTGTAGTTAATGAATTTTGCGTATGGAAATTACAGTTGCTCTTAATCTACTTTCAGAAGATGAATGCAAATATTAAAAAGTAATGAACTAACAAGATTGTTTGTTAATGCCACATATGAGTGCTAATTATACATCATTTACTGACTACAACTAAGCTCAAGAGACATCTAAGAAATTGTTAAATAAGCTTCTTCACTAGAAATGTGAATACAGCTGAGTGGTATGGTGAATTTCCATTCAAGGACCTCAGTGCTATCTTACCCTTAAAAAACAAACTAACAAACAAAAACAGAAAAAATAAATACAGAAAAATGTAACATGTTAAATGTAGTCAGTAGGCAAAATTATATTGCTCATAAAAAGTGACATATTAATATATTTACACCTGATAGTTCACATATGCTTTAAAGAACAGATTTCATAATTAACTATATTGAATCTACATTTGGGGGCTTACTCTATTGAATAGTTTCAAATTTCAGTGTTAATACTTTTACTATTTTAATTATATCTGTCATAGCAGTAATTTTCCAAAATATTTGTAATGCTTGCCTTACGTTTAGGTTTTAGATTTATAGCTATATTTCTACATTATTCTCATTTAAAATATATTTTATACAGGTGTAGGAGAGATGCTTCATTAAATTTTTCCTTTGTAGAAATACCATTTAAGCAACTGCTCTTTGTAAAATTTCTTTTTAATTTACTTTTTCATATGAATCCATTTTCCACATCTAATGGTAACTTTTTAAAAAATATATATTTTATTGATTTTTTACAGAGAGGAAGAGAGAGGGATAGAGAGCCAGAAACATCGATGAGAGAATCACCGATCAGCTGCCTCTTGCACACCCCCTACTGGGGATGTACCCGCAACCAACGTATATGCCCTTGACCGGAATTGAACCCAGGACCTTTCAGTCCGCAGGCCGACGCTCTATCCACTGACCCAAACCGGTTTCGGCTAATGGTAACATTTTAGTAGATAATTTGTAGTTCAGAGCCTGTCGGTCTTTTGTCGTTTGCTGGGCATTTTGAATGATGATTATTTTTAAAATCCTATCAATATTGAAATAGTGGTTTATTTAAAATAGAATCATGCATTGTACAATGTTCCATTCTTATCAAATATGAAAGGGCATGCTAGTTCACTGATGTTGAGAATGCTGACTGGTATAGCCACTTTGGAAAACAGTATGAACTTTCCTCAAAAAATTAAAAATGGAAATGCCATTTGACCCAGCCATCTCACTTCTGAGAATGTATCATAAGAATCCTGAAACATCAATCAGAAAGAATATGTGTACCCCTATGTTCATATCATAGTATCAATATTTACAACAGTTAAGATCTGAAAACAGTCCAAGTGGCCTTCAGTAGATGAGTGGATAAAAAAACTCTCGTACATTTACACAATGACACACTATGCAGCTGTGAAAACAAAAGATAGCTTAACCTTTACAACAACATGGATATATCTGGAGATTATTTTGCTAAGCAAAATAAACGAGTCAGAGACAGACAAATATCACATGATTTCACTTATATGTGGAATCTAATGAACAAGAAAAATTGCCAAACAAAATAGGTCCAGAAGCACAGATGCATGG
This sequence comes from Pipistrellus kuhlii, assembly GCF_014108245.1. Taxonomy (NCBI): domain Eukaryota; kingdom Metazoa; phylum Chordata; class Mammalia; order Chiroptera; family Vespertilionidae; genus Pipistrellus; species Pipistrellus kuhlii. The sequence goes on from NW_023425504.1 coordinate 15,385,090, forward strand.
AACAGAATGACAGATCTCAGAGGGGAGAGGTGTGGATGGAGATAGGAAGAGATTAAGCAAAGAACATATATGCGTATATGCATAACTCATGGATACAGAGAATAATGTGGTGAACACCTACAGTGGGGCAGAGGCTGGGTGAAAGGGAACAAAGGGTAGGAATGGGGGACAGCTGTAATACTGTTAACATCAAAAAATAAATTAAGAAAGAAAAAATTATATGAAAGAGTTTGGATTAATTGATTATTAACCAGAGCCACAACTAGTATCTAGTGTTTCTATAAACAAATTAGAAAAAGGCACCCATTCAGGGTAGACACATTTTTAAAAGTTGCCTCTCCTCATGTACAATGTTTAACAAGCAGAGTATATATAGTAGGTCCTCACTTAGCATCATTGATAGGTTCTACAACATTAAGAGAAAGGATGTATAAATAAATCAATATTAGCATAGGCTAATTAATATAACAAGATTTAAAATCCTCTGACATCTTGTCCATATTATAACAAAACTAGTGACCCAGTGCATGAAATTCGGGCACGGAGTTGGGGGGGGGGGGAAGCTTGTCCCTCAAACCAGCCTGCAAGCTCTCCAATCAGGCCTGAATCAGAAGCCAGACATCCCTCCCACAATCTCGGACCACTGGCTCCTAACCACTCACATGCCTGCCTCCCTGATTGCCGCTAATTGCCCTACCCTGCTGTCCTGACCTCACCCCCAATGGCCCTTCCTTGCCTGCCTGATTACACCCCCCAACGGTCCTTCCCTGTTGGCCTGATCTTGCCCTCAACTGCCCTCCCCTGCCAACTAATTTGGTTCTGATTGGTCGGTTTCTATGCCAGTCAGCATCAAAAGCTCCACCTCCTGGGCAGCCACTCCTCACATTTTACCCAGATTTGGTTCTGATTGGTTGGTTTCTATGTGAGTCAATGTCTCTAGGCCTATCTGCAGGCCTGATCAGAGAAGCTTGGCTGATCACCAGAGTCCCAGAGAGAAACAGAAGTGTGGCTGCCAGTGAAGCCCAGAGAGAAAGAGAGAGGCAAGGGCTGATCAACAGCTGCCACGGAGGCTGCAGATCAGATACTGTCTCTCTCTTCAGGCCTCTTTCTGGGCCTTATCCACAGCACCCTTGGCAATCAGTGCTGGGTTGCTGTGGCTATAAATTTTATTAACCAATATCACCCCTGACTGCCAGTGTTCAGTCGAGCCTTCAGTTGGTCGTTACGGACCCTGGGTTTTTATATATTAGTATGACATTGAATGAAATTATGATATTCAAGGACCTGCTCCACAGACTGAATTTCAATCCCCACTTGTGCCACTTTGGCTAGTACCCCTTGTGCAGCGTACACACTGTACAACCATATTCTTGGTGGGTCTGTTCTTAACAGTCATTTTAAAGTGTAAGTTATAGGAAACAACTTATGCTCAATACTCTAAAGTGTTGGTTGGCTTATATACAGTTTTTTAAAATGCTTAAGTTATCCATGCTTGTCATAAATTCTTATTTTAAAATTGCTCACATTCAATAGGAAGTACTGTAAAAGGGGATGGCAGGGAGCCAAACATTATTATAATCCTAGCACCTTTGTTCCTGCCTAGATTAGAAACATGATTCATCTATATGCCTCTGACATTTTTCTGGACAAGTGCACTAGAATTAAAACTAGGATAATTGTAGTTCAATGGGAAATCAAGAGCACTGAAGCTAAAAAGCATGGATATATAAAAAGATGTATAAACTGAATTTATATCTGCACCATACTGTTCTAGTTGACCTATCTGGATTTGACTCCCTGGACTGCCTAAACCTATGCCATAGGCCAGATCCCATTTTTTGCTCAGCCTCCTGATTGCTGGCCCCTATTGGTGAGCCCTACCCTTTGACATTCAATGATTAATTAAATATTAAGTCTTGGCTAACACCACTAATGTAGACTCTCATTTCATGAAGGATTACAAAACAAAATTTTGCAAATGCCTAGTGCTTCTGAGTGTCTTTTACTTTAACTTCTTGACATAAACTTCTATAACTATTCCTATTACACTTGATTTTTTCACTTTAATTTTCTGAGTACTCATTTTTTTAAAAATTATAGTTATGAAATATCTGCAGCATCTGTTTTCTATTTATTATATAATTGTTTTATTGAAGTTTAGGCTGAAAGAGACCTTACAAATCAATACAAACCCCATTTTATCACAACTCTTAATTTTTAAAAAATATATTTTATTGATTTTTAACAAAGAGAAAGGGAGAGAGATAGAGAGCTAGAAACGTCCATGAGAGAGAAACATCTACCAGCTGCCTCTTGCACACCCCCTACCTGGGATGTGCCTGCAACCAAGGTACATGCCCCTGACCGGAATCGAACCTGGGATCCTTCAGTCCGCAGACCGATGCTCTACCATTGAACCAAACCGGCCTCAGCTACAACTCTTAATTTTTGTTATAAAAGTTAGAATGTTTACTATAAAAATTCAAAAATTTATGTACTTAAAAAGAAATTTGAATTATAATGTTACATATATTTTATACTTTTTATTGAATTTATTGGGGTTATATTGGTTAATAAAATTTTATAGTTATCAACTGAGTTATCAACTGTGCACTTCTACAATATATTGTTTGTGTATTGTATTGTGTGTTCAGCACCCAAATAAAGTCTTTTTCTGTCACCATTTATTCTCCCTTTTGTATCCACTGGTACCATCTCTTAAATTCCCCACCCCCCATTCTCTCTGGTAATTAGAATACTGTTGTCTGTGTCAATGAGTTGTTGTTGTTGTTGCTTTTATTAATCCCTTTAAATTTTTCAGCCACCCCCCAAACTCTCATCCCTTCTGACAGCTGTCAGTTTGTTCTCTGTATCTATGAGCCCTTTTTAGTTTTTGTTTGTTTATTTTGTTTATTAGATTCCATGTACAAGGGAAATCATGTGGCATTTGTCTTTCTCTGACTGGCTTATTTCACTTACCATAATTCTCTCCAGGACCATCGATGCTGCCACAAAAGGTAAGATTTCCTTCTTTTTTACAGCTGAGTAGTATTCCATTGTGTAAATGTATCACAGCTATTTTAATCCACTTACCTATAATTGCATCAAAAATAAAATAGAATACATAAGAATAAATGTAACCAGGGATGTAAAAGGCTTGTACTCAGAAAATTATAAAGCACTGAAGAAAAACTTTGAAGAAGATGCAAACAAGTGGAAACATATATTATGCTAAGGATAGGAAGAATTGACATAATTTCAACATCCACACTGCCCAGCCAGTGTGACTCAGTGGTTGAGCATCAACCTATGAATCAGGAGGTCACGGTTTGATTCCCAGTCAAGGCACATGCCTGGGTTGCAGGCTCAATCACCAGTAGGGGCATACAAGAAGCAACTGATCAATGATTCTCTCTCATTGATGTTTCTCTCTCTCCCTCTCTGTTAACAATAATATATATATTTAAAATGTCCACACTCACTACAGACTGATTCATTTGCCTCTCAGCATAACCATTATGGCTGGTCTCATTTTCGGTTCCTACAAGTGTATTTCTTTATCACATGATCTCACGCATCTAGGGAAAATAATGAACAACATAAACTGACGATCAAAAATAGACCCGGAGACAGGGAAGCATCAATCAGACTCTCAAACATCAGAGGGAAGGTAGGGGAGTGTGGGGGGAAGTGGGGTGATCAACCAAAGGACTTGTGTGCATGCATATAAGCCTAACCAGTCGTCATGGACAACAGGGGAGTGAGGACATATGTGGGGAGGGGTTTTGGGTGGGAATGGGGGATGAGGACAATTATGTGATACTAGAATTAGTTAAAAAATAAAAATAAAGGAGATGATAGCATTCTCACAAGAAAAAAAAGTCCACACTACTGATAGCAATCTATAGATACAACACAATTCTGATCAAGATACTAATGGCATATTTCACAGAACTAAAACAAATGTTCCAAAAATTTATATGGAATCACAAGACTCCAAATATCTACAGCAGTCTTGAGAAAGAAGAATAAAGTTGAAGTATTCATATTACCTGATATCAGACTATACTACAAGGCCATGGTAATCAAAACAGCATGGTACTAACATAAAAACAGACATATAGATCAATGTCACATACTTGATCAAGGTCATATACTTGTGAATTTTTTCTTTACTTAAAATGCATGTTGAAGTTTTTTTTTTTCTTTATTGATTAAGGTATTACATGTGTGTCTTTATCGCCCTCCCCATTGTCCCCCACCCCCTCACTCATACACTGACTTCCCTGGTGTCTGTATCCATTGAGTTAGGCTTATATGCATGCATGCAAGACCTTTATTTGATCTTTACCCCTTACCCCCACCCTCCCCTACTTTCCCTCTAAGGTTTGACAGTCTGATCAATGCTTCTCTGTCTCTAGATCTGGTTTTGTTCATCAGTTTATGTTGTTCATTATATTCCATAAATGAGTGAGATCATGTGATATTTATATTTCTCTGACTGGCTTATTTGCTTAGCATATTTTTTAAATTTTAACTGTCAATTATTGTTCTGATGGTGGCATTTTGCAACATTTATTTTACTTCTTATTTTTGGCAGTTATAATGCTAAGATGAGACTAATTATAGCTAAATATTTACCCATATCCATGATTATTTCTCTGGGATCCCAGTGGGATTCTTGGATCAAATAACATTAAAAATTTAAGGAATTTTAAAAATATTGCAACATAGTCCCAAGTAATATTTTGCCATTTATACTCCCACAAGCAGTGTATGAGAACACCCATATGCCCAAACTTTCTCCAACAGTGGATATAATTATGTAAGAGAAGCATTGCCAATTTGACAGATAAGAAATTATATTTCTTATTTTAACTAACACTTATTAACTATTTTTATGTTTATTGTCCATTTCATTTTTTCTTTTGTAAATACCTATTAATGTCATTTACACGTTTTTTTTTAAGGATATGCACTTATTAATGGCTCTTTGTTAATATCAAGTAAACTTTTTTCAAGATATGTCCCAAAATTTCCCAAGTTGACTCACATATTATTTTAACACTAGAGGCCCAGGTACAAAATTCGTGTATGAGGGGATGTCCCGCAGCACAGCTTTCACCCTCTCCAATCCTGGATCCCTCAAAGGATGTCCTACAGCCAGGTGGGATCAGGCCTAAATGGGCAGTCAGACATCCCTCTCACAATCCAAGACTGCGGGCTCCCAACTGCCTGCCTGCCTGCCTTCCTGATTTCCCTTAACTGCTTCTGCCTGCTAGCCTGATCACCCTAACCAGTCCCATGCTATCCTGATTGATGTCTAACTGCTCCCCTGACAGCCTGTTTGCCCCCAACTTCCCTCCTCTGCCAGCCTGGTCACACCAAACTGCCCTTCCCTGCAGGGTTGATCGCCTCCAACTGCCCTCCCTTGTAGGCCTGGTCCCTCTCAACTGTCCTCCCTTGCATGCCTGGTGCCTCCCAACTGCCCTTCTTGCTGGCCATCTTTGTCCAAATGGGGGCAGGTTCTTTGTCCACATGGGGGCATCCATATTGTGTATTGGAGTGATGGTCAATCTGCATATTACTGTTTTATTCTTTTATTAGATAGAATAGAGTCCTGGTGCATAGGTGGGGGCCAGCTGGATTGCCCTGAAGGGTGTCCCGTATCAGTGTGGGGTTCCCTTTGGGAGTGGGGCAGCCTGAGAGAGGGGCCTGTGGTGGTTTACAGATCAGCCACACTCCCCGGCCACCCAAGTGGAGGCCCTGGTATCCAGAATTTATTTACTTTCTACAATTGAAACTTTGTAGCTTAGAGTGGAGCCAAGCCTCCTGCTCACTTCCTGGCTGCTGCCATTTCTGTTTTGATTTGCTTACCTTCTATAATTGAAACTCCGTGGCCTTGAGTGGAGGCCTGGGCCCCCCAGGGTGTGTGGAAAGCTTGGCTTCCTCTGTTTCCAGAAACCTAAGCCTCCCTCCTGGTAGCCATCTTGGTTGGGTTTATTTGCATACTCACTCTGATTGGTTGTTGGGCCTGGCTTGTAGGTGTAGTGGAGTGATAGTTAATTTGCATATTTTTCTTTTATTAGGTAGGATTTTAATGTGTTCTTTTATGGTTTATGAATTTATTGTCATGATAAGAAAGATAAAGATTGTGTAAACAATCACCTATTTCACTTATATTTTCCTCTAGTATTCATATAGATTTTTCTTTTTTTCTTTTTTCTTTTTATATCTTTAATACATTTGAAACACATTTTGAAATATAGTGTCACAAGAGGATTCTGTCACATTTTGTTCTTGGTCAAATCACTAAATCTCTCAAGTCTCAGTTTCTCCATCTATAAACTGAAGACCTATCAGACCAATAGAAATGATAGAATTTCTAAATATCGACTCAGGAACATATGAAAATCCATTTTACTATAAAGGGAATATATATATCTTCTATTACTGAAGGAAAACCAATGCTCTCATAAAAATCTGTCATTTCTACAGATGTTTGCTTGGTTTTTATTTTCACTAGTATCCAATGTCTAACTATTCTTAGAACATATATTCAATAATTGGACCTTAAATAATTTCAACCTTCACGGATATGGATTCCATATCTTATATTTGGTTATATATGTGTTTTGTTTTGGTTAGATGAGCCTAAAATCCAAAATTGGAGGACATCTTACCAGTTTTCCAATCATGTTGATTGTGCCTGATAACAACATTAAGTTGATTAGAGAGGGTCACATTTAAGCATTAGAATTAACATTTTCCTTATATAAGTTAAATTCATAGCAAGTTCCTATAGGATAAGCAAGTGTTTGTTCTGTTTTGAAGTGGTATGCACATGAATTCATTTGACTGGCAAAGTTAAAAGTGTTAATTAATCATAAATTTCAACAATGTGGGATGCATATAGATTGTAATTGGTTTGTGTAAACACCTAGCACTGAAGCAATAAAGTTATATAAACTGTGAAGAAATGCTTTTTAAAAGTCATGTCATTCTGTTAAATTTTGGATTATGCATGATTTTACTCATAATTTTTATAAGACTCTCTAATAAGTTTTAAAACTATAAATCATTATTTACTTTTTACCAGATGTGACTTATTATTAATACAAAAATGTTTTTTAATTGTTCTATTGCCCTTGATGATTTGGCTCAGTGGATAAAGTGTAGACCTGTGGACTAAAGTGTCCCAGGTTTGATTCTAGTCAAGGGCACAAGCCCAGGTTGTGTGGTCCATCCCCAGTAGGGGCGTGCAGGAGGCAGTTGATCAATGATTTTCTCTCATCATTGATGTTTCTATCTCTCTCTCCCTCTCCCTTACTCTTTGAAATCAATAAAAATATATTAAAAAGAAAACCTATAACAAAAATTGTTCTATTTATAGATAATCAACTTTGTAGTTAGGACATTAAATACTGTCTTTGATACATTTATTGTACAGTGTATTACCAACAGAATTGTGTACCAATGAGGATTAACACAATGTATAAGAATTTTACAACTAGCCCTAACGGGTTTGGCTCAGTGGATAGAGGGTTAGCCTGTGGACTCAAGGGACCCAGGTTCAATTCTGGTCAAGGCCATGTATCCCCAGTAGGGGGTGTGCAGGAGGCAGTTGATTGATGTTTCTCTCTCATCGATGTTTCTAACTCTCCCTCTCCTTTCCTCTGTAAAAAATCAATAAAATATATATTTAAAAAATACAAAAAGAATTTTACACCTAAAAGAGGGATAAATATGTCCTCTGGGGAAAATAATAGATTACTTGGTTTCTGGATGAAGTGTGATTAATAAAGCCAGCAGCTCTACCTCAGAAATTTATGATTTAGTGAGAGGAGTGAAAAGGAAAAATTTTAAAAAAAGATTAGTGTGCCTCAATAGGGAAAAATGATTGAAGTTTAAATTTTAAAAAGTTCAGGATCTGGTATATTTGAAAACCTGAAAATGTTCTTCTGTGAGCTTAATTCATTGCATACCCACTTCACTAATAAAGTTAACTTTGGTGATGATGTGTCTGCTTGCCAAAGCCAGTTTGAGGGAATGATGAAACGTAAATCAGAGAGGGATTTCAGTTCCACCAAGGGGATATGAGATTGGCTGCTATCTAAGGACAAATGATATTTATAGGAAGGAATGAAGCAGCAGAGATAGATTTGTTTCTAGGAAGACTGGATAGTATTTCTCTAATCACCTTATCCCCATCCTTTCAAATGTCCTGCTACTACAGGAAGCCTTTTCTGTCATGAAGCACTCAATCCACAACTCTTCTCTTCAAACTGCCTCTTCTTTCTTCTCTGGATTATGTTCTCCATATCCAAATTTGTTACTTTTCCCACAGTACTCCCAATTTGCAGCTGCTTCCTGCTATAAAGCACTTCTCTCTCCTAAACTGACAGTGGCCCTACCCCTCTATTTTTACTACTCTGACTTTCTCCATCTGGTTTTCTCTTTCTCACGTGCACAAACAGGGTCCATCAACCCTCGAACTCCCTGTGTTGTTCTGTCTCTACATAAAAACTTTTATAATGAGGGTGTTGTTTGAAGTCAGTTATACATGTATATATTTTTAAAAATTATCTGATTAAACACTATTAGATATCAAATACTTTATGGTAAATTGATGGATCTGTGTGATTCATATTGGGCAGAGGTTTTCAGAGTTGAAAAAAATAGTTATTTTTACCTCCATAAAGTGAAGTAGGATGCTGGTCCATCCACAAAAAAACAATGCTGGCATCATTTCCTGAAAATAACTATTACAGTTTCTTTGAGAAATTGAGCTATTGAGAAAGACTTTCTGAGTGACAGTAAAGTCCCCAAGTTGGGTTACGAAGTATATATATTTAATCAGTCTTTAGCAAGAGTAGTACCTACTCAAGCACTTAAGAAAAAGATTGCATGATAAAGCACAGTTTCTCTGACTTTTCAAATTTAGAGTTGATTTGATAAATGCTATGCATTTTCATTATATAAAGAAAAAAATGAATGTCATAATAGAGAAATAGATGGGTTCTTTGACTTAATTTAGTTTCATCACTTGCTCTTTCTGTGGGAATATCATTCAATCTATCTTATTACAAAGAATATATACAAGGATTTGTGGTAGCTATGGAATTAACCTATGACATGACAGAGTGTTTTTTGTCAGCCTAAAATTTCTTTTTTTTCTGGCTTTGGCTCATTGATTTTGAAATAGAGTCATTTTATATTCTTTTATATCTAAGTCCTTCAGAAATATACATTGCTTAGTAATATTTGATAAGCAAAACCCATTGTTACAGTGCAATGTAATAGTCAAAGAATGATATCTTTCTCACTTATTATACTACCTACTTGTTTAGTGATAGTTACATATAAACCTCTTGTACCATGGTAGATGAAGACAGCACTATGATCTCAAACTTAAGACTCCAGTGGAAATAAATTATTGGTCCTATTTAGTGTTTTTGTTATAATAATTCTCAGAAGAATAAAGTATAATTTAAAAGATATATTCTTATTGATTTCTTAAGGAAGAGGGAGAAAGAGAAAGACCAATCTGCTGCCTCCTACATGCCCACTACCCTGAATTGAGACAGCAACCCTGATATGGAATCAAACCGGTGACTTCGTGGTGTATAGGACAACACTAAATCCACTGAGCAACACCAGCTGGGCTGAATGAGATATAATTTTAATGTCATTTCTGGTTTATGAAAGGTTATAAATTTTAAAAAATTCATTGCTTTGAACTTTAACCTTTTCAGCCTTCTGTAGTTTGATTGGTTACATGTTGCCTCTTCCACCAGGCTACAGAAGTTGTAAAACCAGAAAATAAAAATGGCTAGTGAATCATTCTTTGGGACATGAAAAAGGTCAAAGTTGTACAGTTAATTATTATCTTGTAGAGAATATGAAGCCATTAAAATTCCTATGCTGTAATCTTATGACAAGGAATATATTGAGAACTATAAATAATAAACAGTACAACATGAATCTTCTTGTAACAATGATTAAAACTTAAAATAGGAAATATTTAACCCATTCCCTTCAAAAGGAAGGAATACTTGGTCATTGTTAATCTTCCCCTTTCATGTTTAGGAGCTATTTAAGCCACAGGAAAAAAAAGGAAAGCATACATGTTTCAGGAGTGTTGAATATATTTTGTTATAAGCACTTTTCAAAAGGAATAGGCTGTTGTGGTATAGGATTAATATCAAGCCATATTGCATCAGAATAATTAAAAAAATAATTTTAAGGTAATCATCTGTTTAAAACTGGATGTTTTGCTGTCTTGGTGGACCTGTGATAACAAAATTATATAGTATTTCTATACAGAAGCCACGAATAAAAAAAATAGTTGCAGCCCAACTGGCTTAGCTCAATGGTTGAGCATTGACCTATGAATGAGGAGGTCTTGATTGGATTCCCAGTCAGGGCACATTCCCTGGATTGTGAGCTCTGTCCCAGATGTGGGGCCTGCAAGAAACAGTCAATCATCATTTCTTCCTCAACATTGATGTTCTCTTCTCTTCTCTCAATCTCTCTCTCTCTCTCTCTCTCTCTCTCTCTCTCTCTCTCTCTCTCTCTCTCTCTCCTTTCAACTCTGAAATCAATAAAATATATATAAATACTTGCATTTCATTTGCATTTAGCAATAAGATTTCAAGCTTATTAGATCCTTACATTTATTGATAGCTATTATATAGGTACACAGCTCTACATAAGCTATATATTCAGTATATATCTTACATAATAAAGAGGTAATAATGCAAATTGACCTTCACACCATGGCACAAGATGGCTTCCCCCATGTGGTCAAAGATGGCCACACTCATGAGGTCAAAGATGGCCACCACAGGATGGCTGGCAGGGGAGGGTAGTTGTGGGCAAACAGGCCAGCAAGGAAGGGCAGTTGGGGGCAACTGGGCCAGCAGGGGAGGGCAGTTGGGGGTGATTGGGCCATCAAGGGAGCAGTTAGGTATTGATCAGGCTGTCAGGGGAGTGGTTAGGGGGTGATTAGGCTGGCAGGCAAGTGAGCAGTTGGAAGCCAGCAGTCCCAGATTGTGAGAGGGGTGTCTGAATGCTGGGTTTAGGCCAGATCCCTATGGGTTAGGGATAGGTTCTGGCCTAAATCAGCACTCGGACATCCCTTGAATGGAGGGGTTCCAGTGTTGGAGAGGGTGCAGGCTGGGCCGAGGGAATTTTGTGCACCAGGCCTCTCTCTCTATATATATATATATCATACACCACAGAGGTATAAATAAAACTTCAATGTCTCTATTTGCTCATAGTTATTCTTTGTTGCTTACTTTAGTTGTTTAGGAATGACATAGAAAATAAACAGAAGGTGTTTGGAAAGAGAACAAAGCATTGTAAAAAGAGAAGATTGTATTGGTGGCACTTTTTGTTACAATGAATTTGTCATGGTTGCTGTAATTGTGAGTAAAGTCTTTATGAGCATTTATCAGGGCACTTCCTTCAAGAAGGAAAAAGTATCCTTGTTCTGCTGCCACTTACCACACCTTTTGGCAACTCTCCAGAGATGCAACACTGCATTGATATAACAATTTGAATCCTTGTCAAAATATTTAACATCTGGCTCAAAAGAGATTTTTGATGACAATAAGCATGCTCAACTCCTCTGTTCATTAAGGCTGAAAATTCAATAAGTGCTTGGTATGCTGGGACTAAGCTACCTCATAGTGAACAGCTGTCAAATGATTTGCTGAATACTTCTGCTCAACCCACCACAGTGAATTGATGGAACTGCGCCAGCTTCAGGACATACACAGACTGAGGGAAATTTTAGCAAGCTTCTTCTGAGCTTTGCACTACCACCTATAAATATAGAACAACCTATTAAGAGACAAAGAAACTTACTGGATCTGCATGTCCTTTGTACCCAGGGGGCAAAGAAACAGTGATTGGTGCTAAAAGAGCATTAATGGTCTTGCTTGTAGAATAGGTGTCATTTTGATCTGTGGGTTTTGTCAGGCTTTAACCGAGATCTTACACCACATACATCATTAGCTCTTGGCATGAAAAAAAATGCTCATTTGAAGAATTGTCCTCTAAAGACATTTCTAATCTAGTGGTTGTTCATATACAATGGCACTGTGTTTTAGGGCACCTTTGTGAATTAAGTTGTGCAGTGATCAGAATGGCCATCTTTCCACCCTGCTTGCTATACCAATATTTCTGTTTCTTGAACTTGAAAAAGCTCCCATCTGGGCATTTTGATAATCTTCCAGAACCATTGTTTTAATGGGGTGCTGTAGCACATTATGAAGAGTGCAAGTAGCAGCATTAGAGAAAATAATTTCACATGAGTAATATATTTTCACTTGCATTTATAAATCTGAGTATATACTAGCCCTTTTTTTCAGAGAATGGGTAAAGGGATCACCTCTGTTCTACCTTGTTCCTGGACTTTTTAAGCCAATCTTACATATACCATCCTATCTAATGAGGGAATATGCTAATTGGCTCTCATGCCTTCAGAAAGATGGTGCCACCCACAGCCAATAGGAGGGAATATGCTAATTGACTGCCCTGCCCTTAAAGATGGCATTGCCCACAGCCACAAGATGTTGGCACCCAGTCCCCTCAGACCCCCAGCCATCCAGAGCCAGCCCAAGGCACAGGCAAGCCTTAAATGGCAGCTTCCCAGCAGCCCAGGGCCTGCCTGAGGTGCAGGCAAGCCTTGGATGGCAGCTGCCCAGCCACTTAGGGCTGCCCGAGGATCAGGTAACCAGGGCTGGCTGAGGCTTGAGCTGCCAGCAGTGGCAGCAGGGGTGTTATGGGGCATCGCCTTCCCCTTATCACCTGGTCTTACACCACCTACTGAGGTGGTGCCTCCTACTCCTGAGGGTTCCTGGACTGTGAGAGGGGACAAGCCGGACTGAGACCCCCCCTTCCAGTGTGATCAAGCAGGGCAGCAGAGGGGTTAGCAACAATTAGGGAGGCAGCCAGAGTTGTTAGGGGCTATCAAGCAGGCAGGAGAGAGTTAGAGGGTCAGGCAGGCAGGCAGAGTGCTTAGGGATGATCGGTCAGTCAGACAGGCAAGTGGTTAGGAGCCAGCAGTCCTAGATTGCATGAAAGTGCAGGCCGTGCTGAGGGATGCCTGCCCTGGCCCTTCATGAATGAATTTAGTCCACCAGCCTCAAGTGTACTTAATAATCGTCAGTTTTGAGAGGCAAACACTAGCTCATGTTTCAAACAACGCTCTCCATTTCTCCTGCCCATTTTCCTTTTTGACCTGTCAGCCTGATTCTGCCTCTAACTATGAAGTGTTAAGCTCTGTTACTCTCACCTCAGTCTCATCTAGCTACTTTTCTGTCAGTACATTCTTCTCTATTATCTGTACTTTGGTCTATCTTTATGAACCTTATTTACCTTAATACACCTATCCTGCTCTGAACAACCCCCATAACCTTAAGTAGGTAGGAATTTCCCACCGTAGACTTGGCCAAGTCTAAAAAGATTCCACTGGGCCCTCTATACAGTCACACAGCTGTAAGCCAGTGATAGGGAGCCAACTAAGCTACTTAGAAAACTTTGGGAGATTACTGATTTAATTTCCTTAAAATAGAAAACACAATCAAAGGTTTAGGCTCCCAGAGTGGTGTTTATAAAAATAATTCACAACACTTCTTCCACTTTTAGGATCTTTATTGAATATCCACATATGTAAGGTACATTATTGCTTAACAGAGAGTAAGAAGGTAGATGGTTTCAAATGCAAAAACATAAATTAATAGCTTACACCTCTTTCACCTACACTTTTTTACTTTCCCCTTTCTTTTTTATGATCTGTTCTCTCTGTTTAAGTATGGATGAGGTTGCATTCCAGTAGGAGGGAAATGGCCAAAATAGGAAAACACTGGGGGACGGCACATTGCGTGAGGAGGAAAAGGCATAGGTAAATTGAGAAATGGGTGGAAATTCGGAGGTACAGGTCCTATGAAGCAAGGACCATTAGGGAACCAACCTAAATGTGAAACATTAGGAGGCGCTGTGATGGGCCTTGGCCAATTGTCCATGGGGTTCCATGGACCTCCCATTGGGAAAGCAACTTGAGCCATCCTTTCATTGCCAGCCATTTTCGTATTTCCTGGAGGCACCTCCATCATTATCCCTGTTCTAATAGCGGGGTTAGGTGGGGGATCTCTTATTAATGGGGCCCTGGGTGGAAAGAACCCTTGACCTTGTTGCAAAGGCAACTGGAGCTTTGCCTTATTGACACCATTCTCAGTGCCCTCATTGCTGACTCTGGTTCCCTCTATCATCAGTGAGGGAGAGCAGCCAGGGGATTTTTGGGACATAGTAATAGAATCTTGTCCCATCTGGCTGCAGCCTGCCAACCCCACAGGACCATTTATTTTTGCTGTTGCTAGGGACCCTTTCTCAGCAGCAGGTCGTGACCCATATGGGTGTTTGAGAGCTCTTGAAATGTTGGAAGGAATGCAAGATCCTTTTCTCTCGCTGGGGCCCTCCAATTGCCCTCTTGCCAGATCTGGTGGCACGTAGAGGGGAGGTCTCAAAGGCATACGAGGTTTGCCCCAGGATTCCACCTCGTTCTTCAGCATGGTACTCGAACTCAGGCGAAGTATCTTGGGGTTTGGTCTCGGTTTCACATTTCCATCTACAGCCATTGCTATGGGTGAAGAAGCATGCTCTTCAAGGCTTGCAAAAATAGAAATAAATAAGTTAATAAAAATGAAAATGCAGCAACCAGGAAATATCTTTTTTTAAAGATTTTTAAAATATATATTTTATTGATTTTTCACAGAGAGGAAGAGAGAGGGATAGAGAGTTAGAAACATCGATGTGAGAGAATCATCTATCAGCTGCCTCTTGCACACCCCCCACAGGGGATGTGCCCACAACCAAGGTACATGCCCCTGGGACCTTTCAGTCCGTAGGCCAATGCTCCATCCACTGAACCAAACCGGTCCCTGCTTCAACCAGGAAATATCTTGAAATACGTGGTTGATGGAACTCGCTGAATACACCAGGGAAAAGGAGAGAGCTCTATCTCTTCCCCTGTGTAGTCAGAAAACACTTTTACAATTCGACCTCTTTGGCACCAGGTTCTATGATTACCCTATGGCTCCACCCCATTTCCCCCTCCCCCACCTCCTCATGGCAGCAAGGAAGACTAGAAGACCCAGATAGCTTCTTTAAGGGCCACAGAGTGTAGGTATGCCATAGAAAACACCAGCTCTTACAGTCCCAGTAGGATCTATGATCCACTAAACCTAGCATTCAGATTCTGGCAGCCATGCTTGGGACACTTGCGAGGGAAACATATTTTCTTTCCACAGAAGCTGAAGAAAGGTTATGTTAAAACACTGCAGTTTGTCCCTCTTTATGGAGCATCATTCAACGGTCACACGGAATTTTATTAAAATTTTATTTCATTCCACCCATACCGCACCCTAGAGTACGAATTTCCTTGTGTTTAAACCCCACTATTTAGACGAAGGATTTATAACTTCTGTTTTGAAATTACTTTTAAAAACCGCCACCCTTAAAGTCCGTATTCTTACTAGCTGAGCTTATAACCTACAAGTATCTGGGATCCCCTCCCATACCACCTCTGACCCACTGGTTCGTGTCCCACTTACACAGGAGAACAATTCAGTTGTTCTCAGTTTTGTACTTACACATTCTTCATACAAGCCATGAAGAAATTTGATCAGAAAGGCCGGAGAGAGTGAAGAAAACCGGCTGAACGCCCACGCAGGCCAACTCGGTCTGGAGCGATATCTTCTGCGTCTGCCTTACAGCAGTTCGGCCACTCGAATGAAGCCAGCGACCAACTGCTTTGTTCTAGGCTTGGTGTTCTCTTGCTGAGGTTACCTGTTGCTAGGTAACAGGGGCAGAAAAATGAGCGGGGAGGGGGAAGGTATAAATCTGTGACATTTTAAAGCTAAATGTATGATTCCTTTTTTTACACAGTAGTAGATGGATGTGAAAGACATTCAGTCCCTTAGCCCGGCTGCAGTTCAGTTGGAAAGACAAATCATTTCAGGGTTTTAGAAGAATCATGGACTCATGATCTTTTATAAAAAGTTAGTTCTGCAGTTTTACTTAGCAAATGCAGTTGTCATGTTTCTTCTTTGAGTTTGTAAATACATGTCTAATCTTCTCATTTAAACTTCCATTTTGGGAATTCATATTATTAACTTAAAGGGGAACAGAGATTTGGGGGCTTAAATTACTTTTTAATATGAGTCTCTCATGTGAAGATGAAACAAAATAGCACTATAAAAATCCATCTAAGAATCATATTGGCTTTTAGTTTTTAGCCCCTTGATTTGCAGTTATTTTGTTCATCCTACCTTCTAGTTTATCAGCTGATGAAGAAAATAACTGCAAATCAAGGGGCTAAACTATATATATATATATATATATATATATATATATATATATATATATATATATATATATATATATTTCCTGCAATGGAGCTCTGGATATTTCTCTGCAAGTGGGAGGAGGGAATACAAGGCATAACAGATATCAAAATGTACAGATATTAGCTCATATTTTGCCTTTCTGTTTTCCTGCCTAAATTCCACTCCCTCCCACTTTAAGCAAGAATACTTCTGCAGTTTTTATTTTCTGCCATCGATCTATTTACAGATTACTCACTCTAAAATTACAAAGGCCACCTCCTCATCTAAGATTGCTAACCTTGCTCTAGGATAAAGTCACAAACTTAGCCCATTTCTTTGAATTTACCTAAGATATGTTCTGTGTAGATCTTAAGGTCTATAGAATAGACCTTAAAGAACTTAAAATATCTTTATTCCCAATATCAGAATATGTTTCTATATTTTAACAGGTTATATATAATTTATTTTTGCTTAAAGAAAGATAAAAAACCCACACACCAAGTGTTTCAATTTATAGATGTGTGGAATGTGTGTGTGTGTGTGTGTGTGTGTGTGTGTGTGTGTACTCATGTATGTGTGCAATAAATACATAGAAAATACTAATGCAAAAGAATGGTCACTGCCGCAAAGCAACACAACACAACTCAGGATAGAAAAAACCCTTTTGATTCTCTAAGTCCAAATCTTTCTGTCAGGGTGTCTAGTCCCTGTCTATACACTATTGAGCTGTTTTTCTTTTAATCTCATTGAAAGATGAAAGTGACATGTTTACAGAGGAAGCATTCACTATCAAGAAATCTCATGATTCCCCAGCTTCAGTTTCTTTCTTTT
The DNA here is from genome assembly GCF_014108245.1 of Pipistrellus kuhlii. Taxonomy (NCBI): domain Eukaryota; kingdom Metazoa; phylum Chordata; class Mammalia; order Chiroptera; family Vespertilionidae; genus Pipistrellus; species Pipistrellus kuhlii. The sequence continues at coordinate 15,402,315 of NW_023425504.1, forward strand.
TTTTTTTTTCCTCCAATGTATTAGCCTTGTCCTATGTAAAGGAAAACTTACTATTAGCAGTACATTTGTGGTGGAATGTTAAGACACTTTTAACATTTGCCATATCAGAGAGAAAATGCAACTTGGGTTAATGCCTGCTAATAATCAGTAAGTCATATTTACATTGTTTGTGCATGAAAGCTTGAATTTCTTTTTCTGAATAGTGGCAAGAAAAACCCCAAGACACTCTTTTATGTCTATCAAACTGTTGGAATTATTGGCTGTTTTTACCTAGAAATGTCTGTTTAAAATGTGAACCCTGAGAAAGAAGATATCTACTAAAAAGGGCTCCTGGTGGTTAATTGGACTGAAGCAAACAAACAAACAAATTATCAACAACAACAAAACCAACAAAGAGCAGAGTCTAGCAGCCATTTATACACATTCCAACTGTACTTCAGGGAAAAGCCTGTTACCTGTCTCCGCACTGAACTGCCTTTCTGCACTGTGTTCCTGCCATCTAAGCCAGCCTTTATAAAATAGTTTCTGGAATCTACTTCAAGCAATAAGACTGAGGCTTTCCCTGTCCAATCAGAGATGTGCAAGTTATCTCCACTAGCTTCTTCACTGACCAATCAGGATAGTGACTTTTGGGCTAATTAAACTGTGAGGATTTGGAAACCTCATTTGCTTGAGGATAGACCAATTAGGGACCAGAAGTAGGGATTTCTGTCTGTATAAGTCAGCTCCCTTCTGGCTCTGGGAGTGCATTTTCTCTTCCATAGAAGACTGCTTTTTCTTGGCTGGAGCTGAAACACTAAAAATGTCTCACTAGAACAGAACAGATCAGACCAGTGCAGGCCAGATCCAACTGGCATAGAAGACCAGAGCTGTCTAGCCAGAGAGGGCCTGACCCCATGGCCACCTGGCCCCAGGGCGACCTCAAAGTCATTAAAATCATTATTGAGTTGTTCCACAGCTGTGCTGTTTTCACGGCCATGCTGTATCATAATTAAGCTGTTTTTCACGTAATAAAGTTTCCTTTTTCACCACACCCCAAACTGGAGATATCTGTTGGGATTGAGTTGGTACCAGTGACCACCAATTGACAAGTTAATTATCATTTTAATTGAATTAGATGAGAGTGGGGTGTAATATAGGCACCAAATAGCTGAAAACAGTGGCAAAGCCAGTGGCACCTGAGAACTTTCCAAAACCATAATAGGCTTCATAAAGTTATGGATACTAGCTCAGACTTTGCCTTGTAACTTGTTTGCTATCATGCAATGAATGTCTATTAAATGCCGATTGCATAAAATCATTATTTGTCTTAGTGTGGATTGTACCAAAAGTTTCTAGGGAGAGAAAATAATATCCATTACAGAATCAAATAATGGCATAAAAAAGAATAGACACAAACCTGAATATCAGGTTTATCATTAGCTGCATATCATATAATAAATAAAGACCACAATGGAATTTCAGAAGAAATGAGCTATAATTTTAGATTAAAGTAGTTGTGAAATATTTCATGTGAAGATGGAGCTTGAGTTGTATGTTGAAGGATGAATAGGACAGATAAATGGGTAATAGAAGTTGAGGATTTGCCAAAAGATAGCTTAGTTGTAAAAGTAGCTTAGCTATAAATGCCTTTCATTACCCATACATAGCCTCTTATTTCATGAAACAGCTATAGCTATTACTCACATATATCTCAATAGGTTTTTGAGGAATTTATTAAAATGCTAAGTGATGACCATAAAAGGACATGTTTATTTTTTCATAACAATTATGAGGTCATGAAAAATGTGATGGTACAGCTAAAATCACATATTTTCAAAGAAATTTTGCATATATGTAAGTGCATGCCAAGTATCACTTAATATACATCCTTTCAAGAAGTTTTACTTTGGGTGGTGGGCACACAATGCAATATACTGGTGATGTATCATGTAGATATATAAAAAGGTAGTGACCATAACAACTGAAGGCTCAACCAACTGGAAGCCAGTCCTGCAGTCAATGCTGGGTTACCATTGCTGAGGGGGCTGCAGATCAGGGCCAGAGAGAAGCCTGGAGAGAGAAGCAGGGTCTGATCTGTAGCCTCCATGGCAGCTGCTGATCAGCCCTGCCTCTCTGATCAGGCCTTGAGATAGGCCCAGAGTTGCTGACTGGCATAGAAACTGACCAATCAGAACAAATATGGGTGAACTGTGAAGGCAGAACCTAAGGTGGGAGCTGAGGAGGGGTTTTAAGGCTGTTGGGGCAAGATCAAACCTGCAGGAGAGGGCAGTTGGGAGAGATCATGCAGGCAGGCAGAAGCAGTTAAGGGCAATCAGGCAGGCAGAAGCAGTTAAGTGCAATCAGGCAGGCAGGCAGAGAGGTTAGGTGCAATCGGGCAGGCTGACAGAGGGATTAGGGGCAATCAGGCTGGCAGGCAGAGGCAGTCAGGAGTGATCAGGCAGGCAAGCAGGTGAGCAGTTAAAAGCCAGCAGTTTCAGATTGCAAGAGGGATGTCCCTGATTGGTGAGGGTGCAGGTTGGGCTGAGGAAACCCCCACCCATGTACAAATTTTATGCACCAGCCACTAGTAAAATTATAAACTTGAAACTTATACAATCTTATTGACCATTGTCACCAATAAATTTAATTTTATAAAAAGATACACACTGAAATAAATACATATAGATGATAAGAATAATACATCTTTTCTAGTTAGTTTAGAAAAAAAATATAGGAGTTAGAGACATATGGATAAGTTTCTCTGTTCCATCAAATTAATAAGTAAGTGATGAGACTGTCAAACTGATCTCTGGGGAGACAGTTGTCAAAAGATTTCATCCATTAACTCACTTTCTAAATGCAATGTAGCTATGCCTATGGAAAGCTCTGAAAGTTAAAGATGCCTATAAAGAACTTCTATAAGATAGGCCAGATATTTTTAGGAGTCTGTTGCTATTTAATTCAGTGTATTAAAAAGCATGTGTGTAATGAAAGCATGATATTATCTCAGAAGGGGTCAGAGACATTATTCAGTTGCACAACTATAGGCAGTACTCCTGTCCTCTCTGCCACCAGCTGTCCTGCAAACTCTATGTGGTAAGTGATAAAGATGAACAGGTGAGAGTGTGGCTATTTCATCATCAGTACTGGCAAAAGCAACTGACAATATATCCCTCACTATTAGACCTATTTGTATGAAGTTCAAGAGACTATTATTGCTTTTTTCAAGTTTTATGTTCCAGAGTTTTTAAACATTTATTTGTTTTAAATAAAGTAATTTATGGCAATTACTCCAAAACAAGTTAAATTATCCTGGTATAAATCAGAAGTTTGTTCCACAAATATCACTCTAATTTTTATTGATCTCCTGAGAGTCAGATCTAGAAATTAAGTAGCAATAGGACAAGTCAGATGAGGAAAAAAAAAAAAAAAAAAAAAAGGTAAAGGAAACAAAAGGTATTGTGTTTTGGGTTTTTTTTGCCATCTACTCTGTACCAGACATCTAGCATACTTTTTGTCAGGTAATATTTACAGCAAACCTTTAAAACAGTTACTATTTGTATACCTATTTTATACATGATGATAAATGAGTTGAAGTTAAGTTGTGTTTTTTTTTCCAAGATCCCACAGCGAGTAAATGGCAAATAATATTCAGACACAGCCAATCTGACATGAGAGCCCATATTTCTTCCATTTAACCATGTGGCTTCATTACTGCAGTTCTAGGTGAATCACATGTAGCTCAGATCAAAATATGTGTGCCAGATTCATAGACTCATTAACAGTCACCTTAAGATAGTTCTACAATGAAGAAATCATCTAAGTTGCAATGCATAGAAGAAAGCTTGCCCATGAGGGGATAGAGCAAGTGATTGGAGATTAGACAGTTGGTACTATTCCAGCAGTACGGGATGGAGAAAATTCTTGTCATGGGTTTGGTGATGGAGAAAATAACATAACCATAGAACAGCACTGAGGTACCATTACTAATTAACTAATTTTAATATGTGCTCAGTATGACCAATATCAAGACTAAATTGATGGTGAGCTCTTGAGTTGCAGATACAGGGTTCCTCACATTTCTGTGACACTAAGATGGGACATAGCTTATAATCATGGTTAGGTCATCCAGCTTCCAGTATTAGTACAACTGAGAGAACATAGAGTTTATTTATTTATTTATTTATTTATTTATTTATTTATTTATGTGTGTGTGTGTGTGTGTGTGTGTGTACATGTGTGCACACATGTTTGGTGAAATGAGGAGGAGAGTTGAGTTGTCCAAGTGAGCTATTAAATATATCTCTGTAGAATGCATTTCTTAATTAGGGAAATGTATTAATTGAAAAAATAAAATAAAATGAATGTATTTTTGTTCATATTGATATATATTATAAATTAAGATATAAACATTTAATAATAAGTAAAATGAGGAGAATTAATGAAAAAGTTAGTTTACAGTAGCTCATTAGATCCAAGTTTATAATGATGTCATTTATAATGTCAGAAGGAATTAAAGACATACTTAATTTCTTAAACATTGATTTGAAAAACAAAAACTATTATGGATTTCTTTCTTCTTGCTTATAATTAAGACACTATACATTAGGGGTGTCGAACTCAATCAGAGAAGGGACCAAAATCTAAAATCCAGCCTAAATCGCGGGCCGAATGATTTGCTGAACAGTCATAAACTGTCATTGTGATGGAAACGCAGTGGAGTGCAGTGATGACAGCGCGGTGCGGGCCACATTGCAAGGCCTGGCGGGACGGATTTGGCCCGCGGGCCTTGTGTTTGACACATGTGCTATACATTCATGTTGCAAACACTTTATCAAACACTAATAAAAATGGATCATATCTGCCAAGCTAAGAACTTTGGTTCTGGAATCAGAGGAACACAAATCTGGGCTCAGATCCAGCTTTATTATTTACTGACTTTGTGACTTTGGGCAGGTTTCTTAACATCTCTGAACCTCATTCTTCTCATTTGTAATGTGAGATTATAGAGAGAGCTATGTTAAATCATGTATAAAAGGTGAATGTTAATACTAGGTGATAAAAATTTAATCTCATTCCTTGTGCATATTAGACTCAGCTTTCTTATATGTAAACTAGAGGCCCAGTGCACAGGATTTGTGCACTATTGGGAAGCGTGGCCTGCAGGGATCGTCCCACTGTGAGAGCACTGCTCATCCTGGTCTGCCAAGCAGCTGTGGACTCACCCTCTGAGCTGCTGCTCCCTGGTCTGGCATTTTCCGTGGAACCAGAGCACTCGCCTCTTAGGGGATGCAGATGGGGCTGGGCCCAGGGACAATAGCACTGAGAGGCAGTGGAGTAGGCCTCAATCTCAGAGTGGCCACAAACCTACCTACCAGCCTCTGGGCTGTGATGCTGTGTGGCCTGTGGGAGTCCAGAGGAGGTGACAGGGAGCAAGGAGGATGAGCCTGGGGCAAGGAGACGATGATCACAGCCTAAGTTCCTAACCATTGGCCCTGGGTTTGCAGTAGGAGCAGCCACTCATCACAGTCAGCTGAGCAGTGCTCCTAGTGTGGTAGTACACTGACCACCAGGGTGGTTTGCAGTAGGAGCAGCCACTCATCCCAGTCAGCTGAGCAGTGCTCCTACTGTGGTAATACACTGACCACCAGAGCGCAGCTCCTGTGTTGAATGTCTGTCCCCTGGTGCTCATCATAGCAACTGGTCAATTGGTCATTCTGGTTGTTCTGCCATTCTGTTGCTGGTCTTTTATTATAAAGAATAGAGGTTATGATATGTCTATTAACTACTATTTCAGGGTTGTTAAGGAAATTTAATATGTTAATATATTCTTTGCAACCTGTAAATCACTTTACATATGTTAGGCTAATATAACTCTGGGTGATATTTCAAGGTCAAGAAGACTTTGGGGCACATTTAAATAACACTTTTAGGTGGCCACCTATATTCGCTACATGTAAGGCCATTTTCCTTTCATTAATCATCAAAATGAGGAGGATTAAGCATAGTATTTTAAAAACCCCATGGTGCAAAATACTTTAAACTTTTCAATTTGGGCTACATAAATCTCACCTTTTGTTGTATTTAATGCCATAGCCATGTTAGAATAAATACTCTGCGTTTTTGTATTCAGCTATATATTTAATTGGGCTTCAGAATCTTGTGTTCTCACAGCAGGAACCACTGAAAACCCTTGTGATGATTAGAATGGAAAGCCTGAAATAAAAGAAGGTGGCTTAGTTTCCAGATAGTGAAGATTTGATGGATTCTCTGAACAGTTTATAGCTTTAGAGAGAAAAAAAACACACACACACACACATATTTTTCTGATTCTAGTCATCCCACCCCACCCTCCACACACAACTCTCTCAAGTGATCTACTAAATAGTGTGCTGCAGAAAGTGTAACACTTTTATAGACTTACCATAACTCAGTGTACAGGAAAATTTGCTGATGATGCTCAAAATTAAAATAATAATAAATCTCATGCAGAGAAACCATTCTTAATTCTTGTGTAAATTATGCCGTATGATTATGCTGCTGACATAAGTGTTTGTTCAAAGGTCCTGGATTATCATGTGTGGAGTCAGCTCTTTATTTGCCTTTAATTTTGAAGTATTTCAGATCTTTCACTTCTAGTTTTTAGAGTATTACATTGATATGTGTGTTTATTTAGGAAAGAGTTCATCAGAAGAAAAGTGCAGACTGTGGAGGGACAGGAAATGGGAAAGTGACTCTTAGAAGATTATTAAAAGACTAGAGGCCCTGGTTCACTGGTGGGGTCCCTTAGCCTGGTATGTGGAGATCAGGCCAAAACCAGCAGTCCAACATCCCCCTAGGGCACTCTGCAAAGTTGCTGTGCTGTTGTTCTGCAACTTCTGCATTGAGCATCTGCATGCTGGTCAGTGCACATCATAGCTACTGGATGGTCAGCCAGTCACTTAGACTTTTATATATATATATTGTAGATAGTGGAGAAATCTCAATCAGGTATCAAAATCTCAACAGCCTTGTAGTAATAACTGAACCAAAGTGATGAGCCCTTCCAGAAGCACTGGGCCATTCTGTATATAGCAAACCAGAGCAAGTAGTGGTATGTGCTATTGTATTATTTCCAGTAATTTATGCACTTCTTTATGTCTGTGATTCCCAAATGTTACTGATTTACCTGAGAATCTTATTAGCAGATTCCCTTCCAGTTGCCCTGGCTCAGTGGTTGAGCATTGACCTATGAATCAGAACGTCATGGTTCAATTCCTGGTTAGGACATATGCCCTGATTGTGGGCTTGATCCCCAGTGTGGGGTGTGCCGGAGGCAGTCGATCAATGATTCTCTCTCATCATTGAGGTTTCTATTTCTCTCTCCCCCTTCCTGTCTGAAATCAATACAGACTTCTTTTAAAAAAAAACTAGCATATTCATGGGCTCCATCTCCAAGATTCTGACTTAGTTTATCTATAGTGGGACCCAGTTATTAACAGTTTAAACACTTCTTGATTCTGAATGGGTAGTTTTTGGATCACAAGAGAGAAATACTGATTAGATGATCTTATAGTCTTGAAGCTTAAGTTTCTGGAGATGAGCTCATCCTTCTAGTGGGAACTCTTATTTTCTAGATCTAATGCTTTGACTATACACAGGAGCACTGAAACATAAAACCATTTGACCTTAGCTGATGCCTCCAGTTCTTCTGAATTTCATAAACCTCCAAATATTATGACTTCTTTTGGATAGTGGTTTTGATTTTAGTTCATCAGAGACAATTCTGAAAGTTGGTAGGGCTGAGGCCTTTTGGAGAGACTACAGCGTCAAAATATTTTCACTATTAGATGAAGATATTACTTGCTTTTTTCACTCTCATCTCTCATGAGTGTTCAGAGACTACATGATATGTGATATCATCACTTTTATGATTAGTGGAATGTTTGCTTGTAATATTGCTGTTATAATTTTTTCTCAATATTAATTTCTAATATGTTAAATATTGATAGGTATAAACCACTCAAAAAAACCTCTTTGGAATCCTGATAGTTTTTGAAAGTAAAGTGGTCCTAGACCAAAAAGTTTTAGAACTTAAGTTTCATTTAACCATAATTTTAAATATGTATCAGTCAATCTAAATTGATGAAATTGTTCCCAAATTTTAATAAAACCTCAAACCTGGTTGAAATATTTAGGTTCTTTTTTTGCCTTCTCTTACAAATCCTTATGATGGAAATGAGTAGTACAAGACAAGTCAACAATTATTGACTTTTTAAATGTCTCCTATATTATCAGCATTCTGTGTGCTATTGTCATGAGATAAAAATACCTTAACATCTTAAGGAGCTTACAATTATTTAGGAAAAATAAAAAGACATTTTCAAATCAATGTCTAATTGTGGAATGTTTACAATTGCTTTTCTTAAAATTTAATTAGAAGTAAAGATGGTCAGCAATATAATGACAGAGGATTTCTAGAATAGAAATAACTGTCTCTACTTTGAAGAATGAACAAAATTTTAATAGAAAAAAAATAAGTCTATTCCTAAAACTGATTACAGATGGGAATCTCAGAGGATTTTTACTTTTATCCTTGTATCTGTCTATGTTGTTCGATTTTTTTTAAAAAAAAGAAACATCATTTTACTAAACAATAACATTACCTTAATACAAAAAAAAAAAAATCTCAGAGATTTTAAGTAATATGCAGACTATTCCAACCTAAAACAAGATGAAACACTTGCCACAGGGTCTTAGAAATTAAGACTGCATTGTTTTCCAGCAGAATTAACTCAGAAAATTGTCATAGACATTTAAAAAATTTTTACCTTTTTCTTTGGCTGCAGCCATATAGAAAATTATTACATTATTACGAAAACCTGGCTTCAAACTCAGCTTTTCCCTTTGTTTTTACTCTGTGCAGCCACCTCATTTTCATACTCCTCTGGGTCTTTTTGTTTGGTTGTTTTCTTCTCCCCCCCCCCGGTTTTTTTGGTTTTGTTTTATGTATTTTTAACTGGCAGATTATTTTGGACTGAAGGTCATGTGCTGAGACTCAAGTACTCTCTAGGGAGCTTCAGCTAACATTACATATGGAATGTCCAGTTGCTAGATTGCTTGTGCCCAGAGCTCTGTACGGCTGTTGGGAGCTTTCCAACTGCTGCAGAGAAGGAACCAATGTCTTTTCTCTATTCAGTGCTGGCAATGGCTGGCAATTCCCTTTCAATTCTCCTCTTGATGACCTTTCATATTATATCAGCATTAAATGAAAGCAGTAATTCCTGTTTTTGCTAAATGCATGGGACTTTATTTTTATACTGTAGAAAAACTTACCTTCATTACTATATTGGGCTCCTTTTTGCTGTGTTGTGAAGGCCCCTAAAAGACTTTCCTGAAGGCCTCTGGCCAGTTGAAATAATACTGCTTGTATGTGTTTACTGTATTATCACATTTCAAAATTGTTTGGTTTCCATAACATTAATATAACAGCAACAATTTTGGTTTTCTGCCCTTGTCACCCTGTATTTCCAAGAAGTCTTCAGCATGGGTTTACTAGACTTGAGGAAGCAGCAGGGGAAAGAAGTTTTAATTATGCAAATATGAAAATTATCAATAGGGGGTGCATACCAGATAGATTTGATGAAAGTTCAGACTGCTTTTCAATATTTACTGCTTGTCACCAAATTAAATTTCAGATTATATTTAGTAAGAGGATTACAACATTTAAACAAATAATAACTTTACATAGCAAAACCTAATTATATTTGTTGAGTCTTGTGCTTTGGATCACTCACAGGAAAGAGATTTGGAATCACCAATATAAAGTTCTCAGTATTCATTATATCACCTATTAATTGCCAACAGAAACTACTCTTTACATTCCACTATTTTTTAAACCTAAACTAAGATGTGCTACATTTGCAAAGTTATTTTTTCCTATGACTTAGGGAAGTTCACAGCTAATGTTACTCAACTTTCTTTTATTAAAAAAATTAAAGTACAAAATTAACAAAGATTTTGGGGACTATACTGAGGTTTCAATATAAATTCATTTCTTGGCAATCACCTGACAACATAATGAAATATACCAACAAAATAATCAGGAAACTGCAATAAAATAAAAACTGATGCTATATATTTTTTTAAATTTAAAGATGCAAAAAGAACTTAAGTAAATGTGTCCTTATATGTCATATCTATGAACTTAATATGTGCATTAATGTAAGTAAAACATATTCCATATGTCTGTCAAATATTTAACAAGTACAGATCTTAGGTTAAGTATCTCACCATTGATTGATTTGTTGTTAGATATACAAAAACATTTTAAACACATGTTTAATTCAAATTTTAGAACCCAGAATCAGTGATGTGGAAGGGGGAAAACAACTTATAAACATCTAGTATCTAGAAAATTAAACTTTCTAAAAGAGATTATGCCAAGATTACTATTGAACTGAACACTAAGCACCCTAAAAACTCTTTGGCATGTGAAATTATGTAAGGTATACACCATTACTAGGATTATAATGAAATTCTTGAGAGTTGCAAATTCTGCTGATAAGGATCTTTTATGCTTGCAAGTCAGGGAACAAAAATGTATTGCCATTTTTTGCTGAAAACTTACTTTATACCAAAGTCTCTGAAATTGCTCACCCACCCCAAATACACATACATCTTTTGAAAATTGTGCTACTGACCTCTTAAATAGCTCATATTTAAGTATAAGTGCAAGACAAGGAAATGAACTACTGAAATTGAAGGTGACATTCAGTGTAAATATTTTTTTTCCCTTTTTCAAGCCCTTCTATTCAAAATATGCACCCAAAAATACACATACCAATGCATGCTCTTTGGTATGTGTAAGCTCAAGCAGAACTTAGCAGATAATGAGAGAAGATGGTAAGAAAAAACACAAAGAACCCTAGCCAGTTTTGCTCAATGGATAGAGCAGCCACCTACAGACCAGAGTCATGGGTTTGATTCTGGTCAAGGGCACATACCTTGTTTGCAGGCTCCTCCCTGGCCTGGGTCCCGGTCGAGGTTCATTCAAGAGACAACCAATGGATGTGTTTCTCTCACATTGATGTTTCTCTGTCTTTCCCTCTCTCTTCTACTCTCTCTAAAATCAATGGAAAAATATCCTCGGGTGAGAATTAAAAAAAAAAAAAAAAAAAAAAAAAAGAAGAAGAAAAGAAAAAACAGTCTTATTTTTTCTATTTTCTTTCTTAAGTTTGATTGTACAAAGAATCAAATAATTATTCTTGTCATCATTGCACTGTGCTTCCAAATACAGGCATCTCTCTGTAGTTTATCTCTAGTTATCTACTCCCATCCTTTTCAAACCCAGTAAACAAATAATTGGATAATTAGACATGCATGAGTTGCATCTATTACTTTGTGTAATATATGTTCCCTAGTTGGCACAGAAATGCTTATGTTGCCAGAGGTTGGGTATGTTATGATAGCTCATGATTGTATCCATAGTTGCCAGACTTGAAGAGCTGGGGATAAAGAAAATTCCTTGGTTAGATAGATGATTAAACATGGTCTTTTTACAGATTTATTTATATTCTCCAAATACATATTGAAGACAACCTATGAGAAAGGCATTTCTCCTAACACTGGGATGTTGAACAAGTCTGATAAAGTCCCTGTTCTTATGAAACTGAGATTATATGAACATAGATATGATTATGAATAAGAAGCAGGACCAGTGTAGGCTCCCTCCCATTAACTAAGCTGTGCTGAGAGGAAGCCAGGTTGTTGCAAACATAAGGCTTCCACAGTGAGAGTTCTCAACCTGTGAGCTTCAAACTCAGGTTTATTGTTGGTGTTGGGACAATATCTTAGAGTCTGAGAAACTATATGCTCCCAATTCACTGTGTACACACTGAATAAACACCATGTTTTACAAACATGCTTCTACAACTTTTCTAAACATATATAAATGATATGATTAAGAAGTGTTAGTGAATAATTTTGGAGCTAATCTACCTTATCAACCAACAACTACTAAAATGTAACCATTATATGGTATCTGTACAATTTTTAGAAATTAAAAAGTTGTCTTCATTATTGCAAATTTTGGAATGACTGCTATTAACATCTATGGATATTGTGAAAACACCTTACAACATTGAGGTACAAGAAGTAATAAGACATGTGCCACATGTACAGGTCCCCAATACTAAACAAATAAATTCTGTGGGATAGAAAATATGAATTTAAAAAGAGCAGAGAAAATTATCTACCAAAAATGATGTTTGACAAGATACAAAGTTTACAAATGCCATCAAAGATGTAAAACAACATTGCTGGTGGGAATACAAATGGTACAGACACTTGGGAGACAGTTTACAGATTTTTACAAAGCTGAACATAGACTAAGATTATGATACAACAATCATATTCATAGTTATTTACCCAACTTACTGGGAAACTTATGTCCACACAAAAACCTGCAATTAAATATTTACAAAGCTTTGTTTAGAATCACCAAATCTGGAAGTAACCAAGATGTCCTTCAATAAATGAATGGATAAACTGTGGTGAATTCAGATATTGGCATATTGTTTAGCAATAAGAATAAATGAACTATTAAGCCATAAAAAGAAATGAATAAAATTTAAATACATATTTTTAACATTAAAAAAAACACTCTTAGAAGACTACATACTGTATGATTTCAATTATATAACCTTCTATAAGAAGCGCAACTAGAGATAGTAAAAATCAGTGGTTACCAGAGGATTGCAACATGGTAGGGAAGTTTGAATAGGTGAAGCACAGGAAATTGTTGAAGATAGAGAAATTATTGGACATGATACTGCAAGTGTCAATTCATGACATTATTCTTCTATCCAAACCCATTGAACTTCAAAGCATATGGAATTAATCTTAAGGTATAAAAATTTTAAAATATTCTTAATGAGGTTAGAAGAATCCCAGAATGGAATATAGAATGTGACAAGACTAGCTAACTATCTCACAAATATTGTATATAAAATAACCTCACTGAAGGAGGTGGGGAAATAAGTTGCAGACCCAAGTTATTTTGGAAATTAGTGGAGTCTAAAACTATAGACAAAAAGAGCTGCATACAAACACTAAGCTCTAGTTGGTAAAGTTCTTTTCATTGGTGATATGGGTTAATTATTTGATATTTTTATACACATATACAAGAATTGAACAATTAAGTAAACAGATGGCAAGTGGTGGGAGCCAGACTTGTTGTTATTGGAGTGGGGATTTACAGTTAAACAAGGGGAGGAAGCCAGAAAAGGAAAATGCTAAAAATATATTCAAATGTTATGCCTTAAGAATACAAAGAATCTCTTCCATCTTATTCTTGTTCCCAAAGAACCAGGAAGAATAGGTAAAAGATGACAAGGCTTAAAGCATGAGCTGAACAAGCAAGTGGCATCAAGAAATAGTTCTATGTCAAGAAGCTGAAAGCATATGGCAAAGGTGATCAAATGTTTAGGAATGACTGTGTTACCTGTGGGGCGCAGCTACAGTGTTTGGATAGGTTCAAACCTTGGACAGACAAGAGGGCACAGTCCCCTCATGGCCACGTGCAAGTCCCAGCTTGGAGGGGAGAGCCCTCCCCTCACAATTATAGCCAACATCTATAATTGTAAGCTTGAACCTATGGTCTGAACATGTGGCCCTATGTGCCTAAGTGATATAGGTTGCAAATAAACAAAGCTTGATCAGATGCATATAATTGAGTGGGATCAAAACACAAGAAAATGTTGTTGTAAACATCATGACCACTCCCTTACTTTGCCTTCTGGCATCTGGCTATAAAATAGACATGGCTTGTAGTCCATGGCGCCATCTCTCCATGAAGGAGCAGAGTCCAACTGAGACCAGCTTTCATTTTCTTGTCTGTCTTTTCTAAGCCTTTCAACAGCCCCCACTCAGGTTCACCCTTGGTAATGCTGGCACAGCAAAGATACCCACTGAAGAAAAACTCTGCCTTATACAATCAATGTTCTTTGAGGAACTCTACTTAAAGTTTTCATAAGAAATCAAGTTTTCTCGTTTTCAAAATTGTAGTTTTAAGCATATATGTTCTATTATAGACACGCTGGCACTTTCAAAGACAAAGCCTAGATGAGGGTGATGTTAGGCAACTTGCGTGCAAAATGTAAGGAGGTGTCAGGGTCACAAAAATGCCAAATCTTCATTAAGAATGAGTGTCTCGCCAAAACCGGTTTGGCTCAGTGGATGTAGCATGTGCCTGTGGACTGAGAGTTCCCAGGTTTGATTCCAGTCAAGGGCATGTACATTGGTTGAGGGTACATCCCCAGTGGGGGGTGTGCAGGAGGCAGCTGGTAAAAGTTTCTCTCTCATCGATGTTTCTAGCTCTCTGTCCCTCTCCCTCCTGTAAAAAATCAATAAAATATAAAAAAGGAGTGTCTCCTTGAATGTGCACCCTACACACCTCATTTGCCTCACTCTAGTCTGAGTCTGGGTTTAAAGAATGGGACTTTATGTGCTACATGTTATCTGACTGCTTAAGAGAAGAAATATAACATTATTTGATATTTCTAGGTCAGTTTTTGGTCACTCTTTGTGAATTTTTTATTGAAAAATCCACAAGGTACTTCTGAAGTTTAATAAAAGAAGGAACATACAATTCATATATATGTTTTTTGCCCTCCCTCCATTCAAACACAAAGATACCATGTAAGAAGAAACATCTATTATAGCATGAAACAAAAAGAGAACAATAGCAAATTTATGTCTGGATAGGGCAAGCTAAAATTATACACAGCAGTACTTAATTATAGATATTCACTGAGTAAATGGGCATTTTAAATTTATCAGCTTATAATTGTGTATTTTATTTCTCCATCAGCTCATGAATGTGTGTAGAACTTCAAGTGAATTTCTTGATTTAAGACAGCTGTGGGTTTATTTGCTCTTTTTAAAATTCCAACTTAAAATGAGTACATATATAGATTTGATTTGCTGTATATAAGGACTGAATCGTTTAACTATGCCCCCATGAGAAACAGTAGTATTACATAGTGAAGAAACACATGTATTAATGTTACTTGAGATGATAATTCTTTATTTGGTAGGTAAAAACTTGAATCTGTGTCTTATTTGGACATTGCTTAACAAGGATTTCAGTCTCTCAATTTTATAGCTCTAAGGTCAAGCATTTTGGAGGTCTGGGTGAAAAATGTGGAGGAAAAAAATAAGTAAAAATTGACATTTATGAAGTAGTCATAGGGATATTAAGTATACCATATGGAATATAGTCAATAATATTATAAAAACTATCTATGGTGGATACTAGACTTATCAGGGAATTACTTTCCCAAAATCATGTGAATCTCTAACCAGTATAGTATACAACTGAAACTAAAATAATATCAAATGTCAGCTGTAATTAAAAACATAATGAAAAAAATTAAAATCATTGTTAAAATTTCAAAATCTCATGGTTAAATTGCATAACATGTAATGTACCTAAAGCAGTCATATTTTAGAGCAAAAAAAATTAAAAGCTACCAAGACTACATTAAATTTCCAAAAGCCTCCTAATGTTTAAATTAAAAAGGGGGAGGGGTAGTAGAAGAATATCATGTAAGGAAAAATATTCTGTAAGTAAATTACATCTAGAAAATGTTTACTTTAGAAAATTAACTTTCATTTGTAATGCTAACAGCAAGACACTCATGAAAAACACATATGGTGTCAAAACAAGCCAGAGGAAAATCATTTGGGCAAAAAATTAAAAAGGATCCCAATTTTATAGAAAATATTCCTTTATTAACTTTTGGTCGATAATATGTTTATATATTTTCAGGAAACAACTCCAAAACCATGTGGATTCCTGCAACATAGAGAAATTGACAGGACTGCTCCAGATATGAAGACAGAAGAGAAATAGTCCAGAGATAGAAGACACTGACGATGCCTTGCCATACTAGCAGATAGCAGCTGTGCATCACTGCAGGTTGCCCAGGACCAAACCAGAGAAGGTTGGATCTGCATCACCACCATTTGTCCACCATCCAGACTGGAATATCATTACTGACACATACACATAAGGAACTGTTTGACATTGAAATTAGCACTCAAAAGAACTGTTGACCCAGAAAGAAACTCACTACAGATTGATTCATTTGCCTCTCAGAATAACCATTATGGCTTGTCTCATTTTCAGTTCTTATAAGTGTATTTCTTGTATCACATGATCTCACTCATCTAGGGGAAATAATGAACAACATAAAATGATGAACAAAAACAGACCCTTAGACAGGGAAGCATTGATCAGACTGTTAAACCTCAGAGGGAAGGTAGGGGAGGATGGAGGAAAGGAGGAGAGATCAACCAAAGGACTTGTATGCATGCATATATGCCTAACCTGTAGTCATGGACAACACGGGGTTGGGGGAGTACTTGGGGAGGGGTTTGGGATGGGAATGGGCAGATGAGGACAATTATGTGATACCATAATCAATAAAGAAATTTAAAAAAAAATAGTAACAGCTTGGCTGGTGTGGCTCAGAGGTTGAACATTGACCCATCTACCAGGTCATGGTTTGATTCTGGTCATGGCACATGGCTGGATTTCAGGCTTGATCTCCAATAGGGGCAGTGCAGAAGGCAATCAATCAATGATTCTCTGTCATCATTGATGTTTCTCTCTCTCCCTCTCCCTTCCTCTCTCTGAAAATCAATGAAAATATGTATTTTTAAAAAAGAATAGTAGTAGACATACTTCTAATAGAATGGATTTAGAAAATCCAATATAATATTAAAGAAATGATGTAAACTTGAACAATAGAAGGAGCAGAGAAGTTAAAACCAGGTGTGGGGGTATATTCTGTTCATAAGTTTATTTTTTTCATCAATGGGGGGAAGAGGGACACATATATGTAATACTTTCAAAAAAAAGATAAATTTTTAAAAAATGTGTGTGTTTCTGAGAGACAGTAACAGACAGAGAGAATAAATTTAATGTAAATACATTGGTCTCCTTTCTCCTGATGTCAAAAACCTCTTGTGTTGTAACTTCTCAGGAACCCAGGTTTTTAAATGTGTCTTCCTTTTTCTTCTACCCTTTATTCATGGATAACCCCAAGCAATACTTAGTCCTTGGGGATGTGGAATTGTTCATACTTCTGGATTTGTTATCACTCTGCTGAAAATCTCTTTCATTGCACTCCTATTGTTCTTTCAATGTCAAATCTTTAATTAGGTGCTAACCCTAATAGTACAGCTTCTCTTATATGGAAGTATATTATGCTTGTTATGGCAAAGTTCTATAATATATGTTAATTACTAAAGTATCTCTTTTAGGTATGGTTGCAAGTTCAAATTCAGAACACCCAGTTATGTGTGATTTTCAAGTAAACTGGCTGCATTCTGCCCCTAATATTTCAGAGGACATGCTTATATTAAAATTATTCTTTTGTCTCAAATTCTAATTACACTGAATGTTAATTTTTATTTTTGATAGCTCTAGCAATCTTACTTATAGGTAAGGGAAGACATGATTTATGTAGCCCTTATATACTTGTTCCACTTCCACAAATTTTATTTTACTCAATCCTCATAACAAGTTTGTGATGTATGAATAATCATTACCATTTTATAAATGAGTAAATAAGTTCAGAAATTTTGCACAAGGCCATAAAGCTAATGTCTGGCACATTCAGGATTCAAGTCCTTCTGTGACATGAAGCCCAATAGGCCTTTCCCTCCACAATACTGTTTTTCCTTCAGCCTTTCCTGTTTTCTTTACATAATAGAAAACAGATAAAGAAAATTTCATTCTCCTTACTCAGTATGTTTTAAAATACTTTCCCCTCACCCTGGCTGACATTGCTTAGTGGTTAGAGCACCAGACTATACACTGAAGAGTAGAAGGTTTGATTCCCAGGCAAGGGCATGTATCTGGGTTGCAGGTTGATTCCCCTGCTTAGGTTGTGTGTGCAGAAGGTAACCAATCAATGTATTTCTCTCACATGGATCTCTCTCTCTCTCTCCCTCTCCCTCCCTCCCTTCCACTCTTTCTAAAAATCAATAGAATGAACATCCTCAGGTGAGGATTAACAAAAAAATTACATTTTTCTTGTTTAAAATGTAAATTATGAAAAATTTCAGGTAAAGAGAATAGTATAGAGAATTCCCATGTACTCATCACCCATCATCAAGAATTAGCAACATTTTCTGTATCTTGTTTCATCTATTTATTATCCCCCTACATTTTTTCCTATAGTATATTCAATAAAGTCCAAGATATCATGCCACTTAAGTTATCCTATTATTTTCACAAACTTGATCTACAGTTACATAGTTGACTACTAAACAATCATTCTTACTCATCTTATACTAACAATATCTTTACAACTAATTGTTATTGGAGAAATGTGTGAATGGTCTTTTTCCATTGCTAGTGGGAAAGGGGTTCATGAGGTACTGTTGGAATAATCATTTCTATAAGTCTCCACTGGAGGATGAGATGTGATAGAAAGCTTTATTTGCATGGAATTATATTCGTGGATTTGCAAAGTCTCATTTCCTTTAATCCAGTCTTGGAAAGATATGCAGCTGGGAATTTAGTAGAGTAAGAAGCAAAACCAGTGTCCATGGTCTCCATTCCATGATGAAATTGTGTCCAGTTTAGCATTAGGCTAGTTGCAATTCATTAGTCCAGTGTTATGGAGTCTATGGACCAATACAGTAGCATGAGAACCCTGAGAGCCAGGAGCCAAGAGCACAGTAGGCAAGAGCATGAACCAAGAGAATGTGAATTCCTTTGTTTAGGAAATTAAATATCTCAAATCTTCCTGCGGCTTGCAGTGTCTATATTTACTCTGGCCAATGACCTGTTCCCAGATGTGATTGACAATCACGTAACTTCTCCATTTCACTCAGACTTTACTTGGGCATGCATCTAAACTGCAACTTCCTGGCAAAGCTGCACAAATGGCATGCCCATGCAATTTGTCCTTCACTTTGCTCCTTTCCTTTTTTTTTTTAATAACTAGGTTCAATTACAATGGTATCATAATTACTCTATGTTCTGTCAGCCTAATTAGTTAATAATTTGGGATTAGGTCTTCTTTCTGAAACCGGTTCTCCCTTTAGCAAAAACTTACTACAAATAGTTTTGTTTTCTTAGGATTTAAAAAAATATTCTTAAACATATAAAAACACATAGAATAGCACAGTTATTAAATATTTTTCCCTCAAATGATGACAAGGTAAGTTAAATAGAAGTTGGCTTGGGGTGCTACCCAAGCACTTGCAAAAAGCTATTGAACTCTCTAGGTCTGAAAGTAAGTTTCTGTTTTGCAAAAAGTGGTGAGGTAAATTCCTTTCCTTTTACCTTTATAGAAATGAACTCATTAGGGAACTAAATGGTATATAGAATTTTGGCCTTAAATGTAATATGGAAGAATTTTACCAGCCATAAACAGTTAGAAGTGCCTTGAAATATGTTCTCCATCTTTAGTAGAGCATAATTAGAATGATGCTAAAGTGGAATGAAGTTAGCCATCATATAACTCTTACACTGTATAACCTGCCACTGTGCTTAATCAGAAAAAAAAAGAGAGGGCAGAGGGTGAAGTGTACATTTTGCAAAATGCTTAGACATTCTTCAATAAATAAAGTTAATGCTGTCATTAGTGGCAGCTCTAAGCAAAACTTTTATCTTTTTTTCCTATGGATAAGCACTCTTTGGGGAGATGAATATTGCTGCAGTCATATTGTGCTTTCAGTTAATGAGATGTGGGTTCTATTTGTTAGAGTTTTATGGTAATGAAGCTTATAATTTACTGACAAACTGGCTTGCTTTCAAAACATTCTCTTATTGCACTGACTTTTTTTTTTTCCATCAGAAACATTGATGTGCTAATTTGTGTGTTTATGGCAGCAGATGTGCACCTTCACTAAAAGGCTGCCAGAATGAGGGGAAAGGACAGGAAAGAAAAGGAAAACGAGAAGTTTCAGTTTGCAATTGGTCATAAAATGCATACACGAATGAAAAATTGCACGGTTTATTTGAAACACCCATGAGCTCCCTAAGTATGTTGTCTGAAATAATAAATATGTATCACTAAAATTTGGTTGAGTTACAAGTATCCTAAGTGC
This sequence comes from Pipistrellus kuhlii, assembly GCF_014108245.1. Taxonomy (NCBI): domain Eukaryota; kingdom Metazoa; phylum Chordata; class Mammalia; order Chiroptera; family Vespertilionidae; genus Pipistrellus; species Pipistrellus kuhlii. Next base: position 15,422,409 of record NW_023425504.1, read on the forward strand.
CAAATCCCTTTATCCAATGTGAAAACTGAAGGGCAAAATTTCTTATTGAAAATTCAATAGCTGTAACAGATAAGTTGTTAAATTAAAACTAGGTAAAAAACACTTTCCTTCCCTAAAAGGGCAGGAGATATTTTCTTTCTAAGTAAGGTGCACTGCAGTTATTACCAGTGATTTGACAGTACAGACCTTCTAAGTATTTTTTTTTCTCCAGCTCTGAAATTTAATGAGTCATAGGGATAAAAACTTTGTTCCCAAATCCCAACCCCATTGCTGTTACTGCCAGCTACATGAGGTGTGTAACAGAAATCATGGCATCCTGAGATTTCCTTTAGAAAATAATTGAAATATTTTAATAATAGGTATATAATCTGTAAGAGAGAACATATAACCTGATGATTTTGAAAACACCCTCATTAAATACAAAGAAAGCACAAATATCTATGTAACACTTGTAATGAGAAAAAATGAAGGAAGAGTAAACTGTTTATGGTGCTTTCCATTTTAGCAGAAGTTAGGAAACAAGGAGAATTAGGTGAAAAACACAGATTCACTGAAGCCTAAAAAACTACATGTTGAGAGGCAATTTTATATAATCCGAGTCAGTTGAAAAGTAGCTTCCAGAAGGTGCATCACAGTGAAGGGGACCAAAATTCTAAAGCTGCCTTTTTTTTATATTGATTTTTTTAAAATATATTTTTCTTCATTTCAGAGAGGAAAGGAGAGATAGAAAAATCAATGATGAGAGAGGATTGTTGATCTGCTGCCTCCTGCTCACCCCCAACTAGGGATCGAGCCCTGACCAGGAATTGAATGCTCAACCACTGAGCAACACCAGTGGTACTCATATTGATTTTAAGCTGGTTATTAAGAAACAAAAGACTCAGAAAGAACCCTTGACCCCTTTATTGCCTAAGACAGTGGTAGGCAAACTCATTATGAACAGGGCCAAATATCAACAGTACAACGATTGAAATTTCCTTTGAAAGCCAAATTTTTTAAACTTAAACTTTTAACTCCACTTCTTCAAAATAGACTCGCCCAGGCAGTGGTATTTTGTGGAAGAGTCACACTCAAGAGGCCAAAGAGCTAAATGTGGCTCAAGAGCCACAGTTTGCCGACCATGGGCCTAAGAGATTAAAATGGAAAGGCTTACTCCCTTAAAGAAAATTTAGGGGAAAAAAAAGAAGAAGAAAATTTAGGATGTTAACCCTTAGTCTGATTGGAATTAAGCATGGTAGATAGGAAGGCATCAGGAAGGAGAGTGTTAATTAGATTACCTCCTAGGTCTCATTGATTCTTGGCTGCCTAGCAGAAATGTAGCTGCCAAGTGTGTGCTGCTCTTCCTCAACTACCTGTAAATTGCCTTCTTCCTTTGTAATCCCATCACTGATCCCTACCCCTACCCTTTATCCTTTGTTCAAAATGACATATATGTAATTTTACCTCTGTCTTTAGAATTTTCATGCTTATGTGAATTTCCTTTCGGCATGTATTAAAATTTTATTTTCTCCTGCTAGTCTATCTCTGATAATTTGATGATTATTAGCCCAGCTAGGAGAATTTTGGGGAAAACAGTTTTTGGTGGTTTTATTTTTGTTTGATTTTGTTGTGTGTGTGTATGTGTGTGTGTGTGTGTGTGTGTGTGTGTGTGTGTGTGTTTTGTGGTTTTTTTTTGGGGGGGGGATTGTTTGTTTGTTTTTATGTTCAGCATCAACTTCTTATTATGACCTCATCTAAATATACTCATTCATTGTATAAGCAATAATTTTTGAGGTCCTTTTTTATATACTGTCTGGGAGAGAGCAGGCATTCAATATGCATTTATTACATGAATAACATTATCTTAGAATTTGGGAAATATTCTAAAGAGAAGGCATCATTACAACAATTAAAGTTGCTTAGCTCTATACAAACACTGAAGGAGAAAAAGTTTCTGCCCTTACAAACCTAGGTAGTTGAAGCTCAGTGGAATGCCTCTTTGTTGCTATGCTGTGAATACATTCTCAACCTTATCCTTCCAATACCTTTAATGATTCCTATAAGCCACATGAGATGGCCTGAGGTCCCATCCTTGCCTCAGGGATAGCCAGGAAGCCATTGTTCCTTAATTGTGGATAAGGACACCCTCCCCTGGACAGTTCTGGAAATGCACTACGCTTTCTGATGCTCAAGCAGGAGAAAAGCTGGGGCAGGATAGGTGGGGGGCAGATTGTGGAGACATTTGATTTCAGGTAAAGAAAAGCAATTAAAAGTAATATCTTGAAAACTGGGCTTTAGATAGATGAATTTGACAGCTGAATTTAAAATTAGGAGAGAAATGAGAGGCTGTGAGACTGGTCACAAAATATCTTGCAATTAAAATGAGAAAAATACATAAAATGGGGATAGGAACAAGAAGTTGGAGAACATTTGTGATATTATCTAGACATCATATCTCATGGTAAGCATCTGAAGCCCCAATGTCTGTGTTTTGTAGCTTATGAACAAATGCAAAGTAAAAGCATCATATTTTTGTTATTTCCATTATGTTGTGTTCTACCACGTAAAATGCTTTTATGAGATGCATAGTAAGTTAAATTATGTTTGATTCATAGCATACAGTTGGACTGCTCTAAGAAAACATAAAAGTGTTCTACACAATCAGAAGGTGGGGGTTCCTCATTTAGAGCTGAACATCTCATCTAGAAAACAATAATCGTCTTTTTTCTTTTTTTCTTTTTCTTTTTTTTTTTTTAATCCTCACCCGAGGATGTTTTACCATTGATTTTTAGAGAGAGTGGAAAAGAGAGGGAAAAACAGAGAGAAATTATCAACGTGAGAAAAACACATGGATTGGTTGCCTCCTGAATGTGCTCCTACCACAGCCCTGGGCCAGGGATGAGCCTGCAAGTGAGGTATGCGCTCTTGATCAGAACAGAACCAGAACCAGAAACCTTTCAGTCCACAGGCTGATGCTCTATCCAAATTGGCTAGGGCAACAGTAATAGTCTTAAATATTAAGCTTATAGGTCATACACACACATGGTTTTTATTCATATAATTATTGAGAAACAACTTATACTGAATGTGTTCTGATAATCACAAAATCATTAAATGAAAACCCGAGGCTTTGGTATTAAAAACATTAACCAGAAAATTAGAAAACATAATAATGTAATTGGTGATAGCAATAATGTTATTTTCATTGGAGAAAAACATTGAGATTTCGTATTATTAAACATAAGATTTAAAAAACCATTTTATTTGGGTATTGATTCTTATGCAACTATTGTTACTCCAATATTAAAAATTAATGTATATTTTATTTAAACCTACATTTTTCAGCTTAACAATAGCCCACAACCATCAGACCAACTTAAACCTACATTTTTCAGTGAAGTAAGGAAAATTTTACGATGTCTAATGGAAAGAGATTTAACTGGCACACAAGAAAGTAGAATTTTATTACCAACTGTACTGCTATCTCTGAGAACATGGGCAAGTCACAGCTCCTCTTGACATCTTCTTTATCTGTAAATAAGCAATCTTGAAACTCTGCCTGGATCCATGATTTTTTTAATTAATTCCACATACTTGCCTTAAAAATAATAAGGTTTAAATGGCATTTAGGCTTTGAAACAAATGATACTTTCAGCGTTGATATCTTATGAAATTTCTGAGGGTTGCTATTCTTATTTGAACATTGATTCTTAGAATATTATACTTTTTTCCACAACTACATGTTTGGCCATCATAAAAACCATCTGGAAAAAAATTAAGAGCATCCTGGCCAGGTGGCTCAGTTGGTTAAAGTATCATCCCATATACCAAAAGGGTTCAGGTTTGATTCCTGATAAGGGCACATACTTGGTTTGTTAGTTCCAACCCCAGTTGGGGCAAGTATGGGGGGCACTGATCCATGTCTCTCCCTCACATTGATATCTCTCTCTTCTCTCTTTCTCTCCATCTCCTTCTCTCTCTCTCTCTCTCTCTCTCTCTCTCTCTCTCTCTCTCTCTCTCTCAAAACATCGTTTAAAATTAATATCCTTGATGGACTGTCATGGCTCAGTGGTTGAGCATTGACCTATGAACCAGGAGGACACAGTTCAATTCCTGGTCAGGGCACAGGCATGCTGGGTTAGGTGGTATACAGGAGGCAGCTGATCAATAATGCTCTCTCATCATTGATGTTTCTATCTCTCCCTCTCCCTTCCTCTCTGAAATCAATAAAAAAATATATTTTAAAAACATCAAATGACATATTCTTCAATTTAATTTTAAAAAAAGTATTGTTAAAGTCTTATTGACAAATAAGAGGATATGTCTTAGAAGCTAGATGCAAATTATGAATATTTACATTAAAATGGACTTAAAATTATATATATATCTTATTGGTATTTTTTATTTGTTTGTTTGTTTATTTGTTTACAGAGAGGAATTCAGAGGGATAGAGAGTTAGAAACATTGATGAGAGAGAAACATTGAAACATTGATCAGCTGCCTCCTGCAAACTCCCTAATGGGGATGTGCCCATAACCAAGGTATATGCCCTTGACTAGAATTGAACCTGAGATCCTCAGTCTGCAGGCCTATGCTCTATCCATTGAGCCAAACCGGTTAGGGTTAAAATGGACTTTTGAACAGACCAGTCACTTAGCTGGACATTATGACATGCATCATTAGTACCACAAAACTTGTGAAAGAAATAACGCTAATTAAGTACACCCATGACTGACCTGCAAAACAGAATGACCACCAATATTGTGATTTTAATCCCTCTTTACCTTCTTCTTTAATTATTTATATTATTATTTCCTATTGTATATAAAAAAAAACATTATTCCTAGAGTCAGATGACATGAATTCAAATTCTCTTTCTGCTACCTTGTGATTAAGTGCCAATTTCCTCAACTATACTTTCGCAGTGGCAGTGAAAAAAATCAGCCTTACCTACTTCCCAATATTGTTGTAAAGAAAAAATAAAAGTATTTTTATAAACTATAAATAAATATCATAATACTATGCAACTAAGTAATTGCGGGTTTCACACATATATGGCTTCAGTTGAATTTTTAGGTTTGCAGACGTAGTACAAATATAAAACACATTTTGTTATTTGATAGTTGGCTATTCAGCTGTTAATCAGTAAAAAAAGTTTTTTGATCTGTTTTGTAGTTTTCGTTTGGCGTTCGTTGAAAAATGGAAAATCAAAAGGAACATTTTCGTCATATTTTGCTTTTTTATTTTCACAAAGGGAAAAACGCATAGCAAGCTCATAAAAAGTTATGTGCTGTTTATGGTGACGAAGCCTTAAAAGAACGGCAGTGTCAAAATTGGTTTGCCAAATTTCGTTCTGGTGATTTTTCACTCAAAGATGAAAAACGCTCTGGTCGTCCAGTTGAAGTTGATGACGCCCTAATCAAAGCAATAATCAATTCGGACTGTCACAGTACAACACGTGAGATTGCAGAGAAGCTTCATGTATCACATACATGCATTGAAAATCACTTAAAACAACTTGGCTATTTTCAAAAACTCGATACATGGGTTCCTCACGAACTGAAAGAATCACAGTTAACGCAACGCATTAGCAGCTGCGATTTGCTAAAGAAACGTAATGAAAATGATCCATTTTTAAAACGACTGATAACTGGCGATGATAAATGGGTTGTTTACAACAATATCAAGCGGAAAAGATCGTGGAGCAGGCCAGGTGAACCAACTCAAACAACATCAAAAGCTGATATTCATCAAAAAAAGGTTTTGTTATCAGTTTGGTGGGATTACAAAGGAATTGTCTACTTTGAACTCTTACCACCCAACCGAACGATCAATTCTGATGTCTACATTGAACAACTAACGAAATTAAACAATGCAGTTGAAGAAAAGCGGCCCGAATTGACAAATCGAAAAGGTGTTGTATTCCATCATGACAATGCAAGGCCACACACATCTTTGGTCACTCGGCAAAAATTAATGGAGCTTGGTTGGGATGTTTTGCCACATCCACCATATAGTCCTGACCTTGCACCATCTGATTACTTTTTGTTTCGATCTTTACAAAACTCCTTGAATGGTAAAAATTTCAATAATGATGATGATGTCAAATCGTACCTGATTCAGTTTTTTGCTAATAAAAACCAGAAGTTTTTTGAACGTGGGATTATGATGCTGCCTGAAAGATGGCAAAAGGTCATTGATCAAAATGGGCAATACATTACAGAATAAAGTTATTTAGTCCATGAAAAAATTGTCTTTGATTTTCTTTAAAAAATACGCAATTACTTAGTTGCCGACCCAAAGGATAATATTAGGATGTAAGAGAACTTTTTAATTGTAATTACAAACTTAGCACCCTCCAGGACAAACATCTCCCAATTATCTCATTTAGTAGCTCCTTTATTGTTATGTGACATTATACCTTGATTATATGACAGGGCACAAAGAGTACCAACAAAATGCCTTGATTTTCTTGAGGGAAAAACATTGTGGAAGTCTCATCACCACTTCATATAAAGCATCTGTGAAAAATTCTTTATCTGCCCTTGAATTTTCTAACATTCTAATATACAGGCATTTACTTGGAGATTTTGGATTTTATCAAACATAATCCCAGCCCGGCTGGCGTAGTTCAGTGATTGAGCACTGACCTATGAACCAGGAAGTCATGGTTCAATTCCAGGTCAGGGCACATGCCCAGTTGCGGCCTTGAACCCCAGTGTGGTGCTTGCAGGATGCAGCCAATCAATGATTCTCATCATTGATGTTTTTCTCCCTCTTTCTCTTCCTCTGTGAAATCAATAAAAATGTATTTTTAAAAATTGAAACATAATTCTAAAACAAGGCAGATTTAAATTTTGGAATAAAATATTCCAATTATTTTTTCCAGAGCCACTCTGGGGTCATGCATTCAAGAAAGACTTCCCTTCTCTACTTATGGAGTTATCTTTGAATGGCCATACAATACCACTCACATTAAGAAAAATTATGAGTTGCTGGCATGACATTATTTACATCCTCTAGTTAGTTTTCTAACTTCAGGCCAGTCATAGAGGAACAGAACATTATCAGTTTGTAAAAACATATATTGATGCAGTCAGGTAAAGACAGTGTATGTGTCTTCACAAAGGATAATATTAGGATGTAAGAGAACTTTTTAATTGTAATTACAAACTTAGCACCCTCCAGGACAAACATCTCCCAATTATCTCATTTTGTGCTTCATCCATTATGCAACTCTGTCAAAAGAGCTCTTTTGTTTCTCCAAGGCAATTGATTAACATTGACCAGTTTTTCCTCACTTCCAGTTCAAAGTAATATAGTGAGATTAACAACACAATTATTTGCAGTGGGTTCATCTGTTATTTCATTAAGATAAAACCTTTCTATGAAAACCTACTTCTTTGCACAAATACAACAGAGAGAACTGATTTTTGAATTTTAGGTTATGGAGAAGTGATTGTTTTATTCATTTTTTATACAAGATAAAAGAACATTCCCTTTGCTATAGGCGCGGGGTGTGTGTGTGTGTGTGTGTGTGTGTGTGTGTGTGTGTGTGTTGAAATCGGGGAAAGATAGCATAATTTTGCTTCACAAACTTTTTGTTATCAGAGAATTTCTTAATTTGACATGGAGTAGAAGCATGAAATAGTCCTAAATTATTATAATATGACCCTACAGTGCCCAATTATTTCTTTAATCTTTATGCTACTAGTTGCATTCTACAGGAAAAAGAAGGGGTAAGAGAAGCATAAAATAAGGAAGAATTCGCTAAAATTTATCTTTAAATATTGGGTCGGCAAGTAAGTAATTGCTGGTTTCACACATATATGGCTTCAGTTGAATTTTTAGGTTTGCAGACGTAGTACAAATGTAAAACACATTTTGTTATTTGATAGTTGGCTATTTAGCTGTTAATCAGTAAAAAAAGTTTTTTGATCTGTTTTGTAGTTTTCGTTTGGCGTTCGTTGAAAAATGGAAAATCAAAAGGAACATTTTCGTCATATTTTGCTTTTTTATTTCCGCAAAGGGAAAAACGCATCCCAAGCTCATAAAAAGTTATGTGCTGTTTATGGTGACGAAGCCTTAAAAGAACGGCAGTGTCAAAATTGGTTTGCCAAATTTCGTTCTGGTGATTTTTCACTCAAAGATGAAAAACGCTCTGGTCGTCCAGTTGAAGTTGATGACGCCCTAATCAAAGCAATAATCAATTCGGACTGTCACAGTACAACACGTGAGATTGCAGAGAAGCTTCATGTATCACATACATGCATTGAAAATCACTTCAAACAACTTGGCTATGTTCAAAAACTCGATACATGGGTTCCTCGCGAACTGAAAGAATCAGAGTTAACGCAACGCATTAGCAGCTGCGATTTGCTAAAGAAACGTAATGAAAATGGTCCATTTTTAAAACGACTGATAACTGGCGATGAAAAATGGGTTGTTTACAACAATATCAAGCAGAAAAGATCGTGGAGCAGGCCAGGTGAACCAACTCAAACAACATCAAAAGCTGATATTCATCAAAAGAAGGTTTTGTTATCAGTTTGGTGGGATTACAAAGGAATTGTCTACTTTGAACTCTTACCACCCAACCGAACGATCAATTCTGATGTCTACATTGAACAACTAACGAAATTAAACAATGAAGTTGAAGAAAAGCGGCCCGAATTGACAAATCGAAAAGGTGTTGTATTCCATCATGACAATGCAAGGCCACACACATCTTTGGTCACTCGGCAAAAATTAATGGAGCTTGGTTGGGATGTTTTGCCACATCCACCATATAGTCCTGACCTTGCACCATCTGATTACTTTTTGTTTCGATCTTTACAAAACTCCTTGAATGGTAAAAATTTCAATAATGATGATGATGTCAAATCGTACCTGATTCAGTTTTTTGCTAATAAAAACCAGAAGTTTTTTGAACGTGGGATTATGATGCTGCCTGAAAGATGGCAAGAGGTCATTGATCAAAATGGGCAATACATTACAGAATAAAGTTATTTAGTTCCATGAAAAAATTGTCTTTGATTTTCTTTAAAAAATCCGCAATTACTTAGCTGCCGACCCAATACAATTTAAATTGCCATTCTGTTACTAAAGCCAAATTAACATTTCTGGAGAGTCTTTTCACCCCTTCTCTCAAGTCACCATAAAAAATCTGCCCTTTCCAGTGTCATTAAGTGGTTAGAGCATTGGCCCATGCAATGAAGGGTCTCAGGTTTGATTCTGGTCAAGGGCATGTACTTGGGATGCAGATTCATTCCCCAGCCCCAATGGCATACTAGTATGTGGGAGGTAACCAATGTGTCACTCTCACATTGATGTCTCTCTCTCTCTCTCTCTCTCTCTCTCTCTCTCTCTCTCTCTCTCTCTCTCTCTCCTCCCTCCCTCCCTCCCTCCCTCCCTCCCTCTCTCTCTCTTTCTCTTTCTCTCTCTCCCCTCCTTCCCTTCCACTCTCTCTATTTTGAAGATGCTTTGATGAGCTTTTCTTCCCAAAAGGTAAAATTATACTTTAATTATATTTTTTCTATAAATGTAATCACACATGAGCAATGGGAGCATAGCTATTAGAGGATAAATAATGTTTTACACTAACTGCCTTTAGTTGACAAGTTAAATAATTGATATATATTTTAATTCTAACACCTTGGAGCTTTTAAAGAAGTATTGTAGCTTTAAGCAATGAGAACCTCTGAAACAAGACTTTCTATTGCTTTTTTGTCAGGTTGATATAAATTTGCCTCAGGCAGTGCTACTGGCCAAAAAACAATTTGAGTAGATTAAAAGCCAAGGCAGATGGGCTTCTATAAATTGAGAGTGATCGATTCATAGATAGTTTCCATTGTAACTAGTTTTGACCATTATTTAAAGTGCAATATATTACTTAACTAAGCTTTTTTTTTTTTTTTTTTTTTTTACTAATGGCTCATTTTTATGAATTTGTTATTAATGACTTAGGAAGAGCTTGATTATTCTATGGAAAACCTACTATGACCAAGTAAAAATAAACCTTAAGGTTTGCTTGCTAAATCTTTCTCTCACGCACGTGTTATACATAATATGTTTTATATTTGTGCATATATACCCACATATATTTAATGGTATTTATCAAGTGTGCATACAGTGTACATCTATTTTTCCACTGGACAAGTGCCACTTTATGGCACAATCCTCATTGAATTCATAAACTTTCTTAAAAGCCTTGAGGACTATGCAATAGTATAAGGAAAAGGAAGAAATAATTCAGTGTAGTAATAAGAGGACATCATACCTCAGTGATTTCCTTCAAGTGTGGATACTCCCTAGATATACTAGAAAGGGTAGCTCATATCTTAGAAAATATAACAGAAATAAAACTGTGTCACAAGAGAATTATAATTGAAATACCATTTAGTAAGGTGGTAAAGATATATATACATTTCACCTAACTTTGTATCCTAACACTAGGAAAAATTATGAAGTCAGCAAAGTGTATCTCTGGGGCTTATACTGTTCTCTTCTAAGATCTCTTTTTTATCCTTCAGAACAGCTCTGCTACCATATTCTCAATGAGCACCCAACTTCTTTATACCCTTGAACCAAGCTCAACTCTTATTAAAATGTGTTATAAAGAAAGTACTGATAATTTTTTTTTATTTTAAGGTATTTCAGGTATTCATTTATTTGTAACATTTGTCTTTCAAATATTTTTTATTGAGAGCTTATGAAGTGCTAGAGGCTAAACAGGGGTTTAGTTGGGAAACAAAGCTTATTCAATGTTGATAGGCCCACTTTGCAAAGAAGACTACAAAGTTATGATTACAAAATTAAATGCAAGGCTTTGAATTGGACGTATGCAAATGAGAGACCCTAAAGTTTAAGTTTCATTAGCTTTGTAGCAGTAATTCCAATTCTGGTGCTAGTGATAAAACAGTAATGCAATAGACAGAAATTTCTGCTTTTATGCAACTAATATCACAATGGGGGAGGTATAAAACAAAAAATAAATATATTTAACAATGTTATATACAAAGAAAATTTTTAAAAAATGTTAAAGGATTTGAGAGTGATGGATTCCTGTTTGAGATAGGGTTCTCAGAGAGAAAAGCTTTGAGAAGGTGACATTTGAGCAGAGGCCTTAATAAACTAAGGAAATAAGCCATGGGTGTAGACCAAGAGTACAGAAAGTACAAAAACCCAGAGGTGAGAGTGAGTTTGACATGTACAAGGACTATAAAAAAAAAATGGGGAGTGGAGAGCATTATGCTAAATGAAATAAGCCAGTCAGAGAAAGATAAATATCACATGATCTCGCTCACTTATGGAATATAATGAACGACATAAACTGATGAACAAATATAGATCCAGAGACAGAGAAGCATCGATCAGACCATCAAACCTCAGAGGGAAGGTAGGGGAGGGTGGGGATAAGGGGACAGATCAACCAAAGGACTTGTATGCATGCATATGAGCCTAATCAACGGACACAGACAACAGGGGGGTGAGGGCATGAGTGGGGGTTGGGGGGCAATGGGGAAATAAGGACATATATGTAACACCTTAATCAATAAAGAAAAAAAAGAATTTTTTTTAAATATGAGGTAGGGGTAAAATAAGTCAAGATAAGGTTGGAAAGCCTAGAAAGCCATGGAAGAAAGTTTAGCTTTCAAACCACTGGAAGTGTTGAGCAAGAAATGCCCTGATTTACATTTAGAAGAGTTACTCTGTCTTCTTTTTCAGTATGAGGCATAAGTTCTGTTGAGTCTTCAACTATTACTTCTGAAGTAGTGATCCCAATATTATCTGGAGATGAAGCCCCTTAATCTTTGCAATCAGAGTCCCTTTCTGACCTAAAAACATAGACCCTCTCCAGACTTGAGACTACCCCTGTTGCCCTATCTCCCTCTAGTTAATACCAGGCATTAATTATGGACTTGGTTATAAACTCAGATTTGGAACCCCACTCTGGCTGTCATATTTCATTGTCTACCTATGTTTCAAGTCTTTTCAATATTAACTATCCACCTTAATATACCTCATTCTGATCCTTAATGCTTGCATCTCTTATAGTTACTTAACTATGTGATTTGTCTTCATGTGAATCCCTGCCCCTCACTGCCTTTACAATGCTGATACAATTGCTTGAAAAATGGGAGATGGGAGTTCTAAAAGTGTGACAAGAAATGTATGTGTTTTGTGTTTGTGTGTGAATGAGAGACAAAGAGGAGGAGAGGAAGGAGAGTTAGGGAAAAGAGAAAAGGGGATGAGAGAACAGGGCAAGATGAGATAAGTAAGATAGTAGTATGTATCTATGTATAGACAATGCCAATAAATTAGCATTATATATGCTATTTGCAGTTTATGCCTACCACCAGGAATAAATGAATTCCATTAAATACATATGATAATAAGTTGATTATAAGTGTTAATTGACTAAAATAATAAGAGGTATATATGCATTGTCAGACTTTTTAGATTCTTATTTATGTACTGAAGTTGTTTTTCCATAAACTAAACAAAATAAATGAAATAATAAAATAAAAGTCTAAAACAGTATCAACATAACTAAAAGTACATTTTCTTTTGGGAACCCAAACTGGCTTGTATTGGTTCCTTCAGTAAAAAGAGAAAGTTCCTTGATTTGGTTGGCGCTAGTCCATCTTTTGTTGTTACAAACTATTAAAGAAAACAGGTTGAATTAAAGGTATATTATTTTGTTTTCCCGAAGAGTGGTTGTCTGGAAATTGTTTTATGATTTTGTTTCAAACTGTTTTATGTCTTATGTGGCAATTCTTTTCTTATAAAAGCAATAACTTTGTAAGTAGTTCTAGGGGTCTTGTTATGTTAATTGCATTACTTATTTTTAATAAATAGAAGACAGGAATGCAGTTATTATCTACTGTTATAAAATAGAGTACCAATTTATGTTGCCATCACTGAACCAAAATCTAAATTACCAAAAAAGGCAAATATTACCATGGAGCAAAAATAGTCTCCAACAAACAGTGCTTAAACAACTGGATATTCACATGCAAAAAAAGAAAGAAAGAAAAATAAAAGAATCCTGACACAGAACTTATAACCTTCACAAAAATTAACTTAAAATGGATCATAGACCTGAATGTAAAACACAAATCGTGAAGATTACATAGGAGAAAACCTAGTGGATGACCTTTCTTATGGTGATGGCTTTTTAATATAATGTCAAAGAAACAATTCATCAAAGAAATAATTGGTAAGCTTAACTTCATTACAATTAAAAATTTCTGTTCTGTGAAAGACAAAAGAATTAGAAGACAAGTCAAAGACTGGGAGAAAATATTTGAAAGACACATCTGATAAAAGACTGTTATCCAAAATATATTTTTAAAAATCTTAAAACTTAACAATAAGAAAACAAACACTTGATTAAAAAATGGTCCAAAAACTTTGACACCTCACTAAAAGGATATACAGATGGCAAATTTCATTCTACATCTACTTTAATAGATAATATGAAAGCCAAGTACATCTTAATTTGCATACTGGATTTTCTATTTACTGGCTGCATGATTTTAGATAAAGTCTTAATCCTTAGGTTTTTCATTTTATTTCTTTATTTATTTATTTATTTATTTATTTATTTATTTATTTATTAGTGGCCTGGTGCACAAAATTTGCATGGGGGGAGGGGGTGTCCCTCAGCCTGACCTGCACCCTCTCCAATCTGGGACCCCTCAGGGGATATCTGACTGCAGATTTAGGCCAGATCCCACAGGGAACAGACATGCCTCTCACAATAGGGAATGCTGGCTCCTAACTGCTCACCTGCCTGCCTGCCTAATTGCCCCTAACCACTCTGCCTGCCAAGCTGCTTGCCCCAACTGCCCCCACTCCTGCTGGCCTGATAACCCCCACTGCTTCCCCACCAGCCTGCTCACCCCCATTTGCCCTCCCACCAGCCTAATTGCCCCCAACTGCCACCTGGTCAACCTGCGTGCCCCCAACTGCTCCCCCCCCCCCCCCCCCGGCTAGCCTTCTTGCCTCCAACTGGTCCCCACTGCCTGCCTGCTTGCCCCAAACTGCCCTCCCCCCGCTGGCCTGATCACCCCCAACTGCCCTCTCCTTCTGGCCTGATTGCCCCTAACCGCCTCTGCCTTGGCCCTGCCACCATGGCTTTGTCCGGAAGGATATCCAGAATGTCTCCTGGTCTAAATAGCATATTATCCTTTTATTAGTATAGATTCTGTTTAAGTATAATTAGCATACAATATTAGTTTCAGGTATACAATATAGTTCAGATTGCTCATTTTAACACATCAATACCTGACTTCTAGGGTTATTTCTTTGATTAAATGAGATAAAGCAACTAGAAATTAAATAAAGCACCCACTGGAAAGAAAGTCTATCAAGCTTCCAGTCAAGATGGCAGTGTAGGTAAATGTGGTACCCTCACCCTCCCACAATTATATCAAAATGACAATTTTGGGGAAAAGGAGACATATGTAATACTAACTGTAATACTTTAAACAATAAAAAAATGACAGCTAAACTACAGAACAACCATCATTCATATCAGCCTGAAATCTAGCTGAAAATATCTCCTATAACTAAGAATATAAAAGAGAAGCCACATTGAGATAGGTAGGAGGGGCTGAGATGCAAACTGAGATAGAGAGAGATATCTTGGCTGCAGAGGTCCCCCTGAGAGTGAGGAACCCAACCCTGCACCAGGTCCCCTATCCCAGGGTTCCAGTGCCAAGAAGAGACATCCCCATACCTTCTGACTGTGAAAACCAGGAGGGACTGTGGGTGAGTGAGATGGAGCAGTTTGGTGATTTCTAATAAAACTAAACACACTTTTACTATATGATCCAGCAATTATGATCCTTAGTATTTACCCAAAAAAGTTGAAAACTTCTGTTCATACAATAACATGCACACAAATGTTTATAGTAGATTTATTTATACTTTCCAAAGTTTGGAAACAACCAGGATGTCCTTCAGTAAGTGAGTGGATAAATAAACTGTGGTACATCTAAACAATGGAATATTATTCAGCATTAAAAAGAAATGAGTTATAAAAAGCATGGAGAAACCTTAAATTGAATTATTACTAAAGGATAAAAGAAGCCAATATGAAAAGGCTATAAACTTTATGATTTCAACAATATGATATTCTTATTTAAAAGACATATTTAAAAGAAAAAACAATGGAGATAATAAAAAGATCAATGGTTGCCAAGAGTTGGAGTTATGGGAAGGATAGGCAGAGCATAGAGGAGTTTTAGGGCAGTGAAATACTCTGTATCTATATATAAAAAATCCTAATATGCAAATAGACCAAATGGCAAAACAACCAAACAATTTAACAACCAGTCACTATGATGTGCACTGACCACCAGTGCACAGAACATGGCGGGTGTTGGCAGCAAGTGGCAGAGTGCAGAATATGGCAGTCATTGGCCATGGTGGGATGGTGGAGCAGGTGAGTGGGGGAGTCAGACTAAGGCAGGGTGCCAATTGCTGACATCAGGGGGAGCCTCTGGTGGTTACTGAAAATTATTTGCTCCTATGCACCGCAATCCTGCTGGGTGCCCGCACCTGCTGCTGGTACCAGTGCTGGCCCCATTTGCATCTGCTGCTAGTGCTGGAGTCGCGGCTGGAGTCAGCCCCAATTGCTCAGCACCATCAGTAGGTGTGAGCCACGGCTGCCAGCCCCAATCACCCCTCAGTGCTTCTCCACCTCCCCCTGCTCCTGATGGTGCTGACCCCATTCGCACATGCTGCTGGCACTGGCCCCAATCTCTCCACACTGTGAGTGTGTGGGAACAGCGGCTGTGGGAGAAGGGCTGCCAGCAGACTGGGGACTGGGGACTGTGGTTGGAGGGACTGGGTGGCAGAGCAGAGGATAGGCTGAGACCTGCCCCTATGCCACCTCAGCCTTGAGGTCCACAGTTCCTTTCAAGGTGCCCGAATTGGTACACTGGGCCTCTAGTAATAATAAAATGATGGATACATGCCATTATACTTTTGTCCAAACTCAGTTTATAGAATATAAACTGCCAGGAGTGAACTCTAAGGTAAACTATGGATTTTGAATGATTAGGATCTGTCATTCTTAGTAAAACATATTATTTCAGTTAGTAATGTTGATAATAAAGGAAACTATGCATGAATGGTGATAGGGAATATATATGAAATTTCTTTACCTTCCACTCAACTTTGTTGTAAACCTAAAACTGCTCTAAAAATGTATCTTTACAAAAAGGTGAATGTTATGCTGATTGAAAAAAATGTGTAATAAAGGTAATAATATTCTGCTTTCGTGAATGATACATCTACAAAACATCTTATGAAACTCATTTCAGAAAAACTAATTTTTGACTATTCTGGCCCTAACTTTTTAAATCTGATCATTTTCTTTAAATGTTTCTGAATTTATGGATTAGGGTAAGTCATCCAGTATATTGGTTTCCTGTAGACACAGCCATCAATTTTGTATGGAACAAGAAGTATACACTTGGACATATCAGTCTTTTCTGACAGAGGAACAATTGATTGCCTTTCAGATCTGATCTATCATAAAATTTAATTAAGAATAAAATTAGTTATATCAAAGTAAGAGCTACAAGGGGTACCCTGTGAACTATTTAAGTTAGAATATTTAAAATAGGATTAGGCAAATCAGGCAAAATCATTTTGCTAGTAAAACAAAATACTGTAGTCTTAGAATAGGTCTGATTTTTAACTCTGAGTTGGCATGACTTATTCTGTTGATTATCATCTAGATTAAAAAGGCAATAGAAGTGAAACGTTGTGAATCTCTTAGCCTACCAGTGCCTCTAGTTCTATGTATTAGGAATTGCATGACATTGCCAAAAATAGAGCTAATTATAGCATCCAAGATTTTTAATTATACTGAGTGGCCATATTATTATCTCTGAATGCATAATAATCTGGCCACTCAGTGTATATCCTATATAATAAAAAAGCTCATATGCAAATTGTACCCTCAACCAGGAGTTCGACCAGCAGGCAGGCAGGCCAACTGCTCATGTCCCCTTCACCTGGCCAGGCTGGCCAGACTCCATCCATGCACAAATTCATGCACTGAGTAGCCAGATTATTATGCGTTCAGAGATAATAATAATCTGGCCACTCAGTGTAGTTTTATGTCAATAATTGCTTAATGCTATATTATCTTAACATTCAAAACATCTACACAGATTATTTGAATGTATTGAAATGACCAGTTCAGTTTCTTACCTCTCCCCTCCCCCAATTTTTAATTAAAACATTTGTAAAAATAGTTAGGAGAATAAGTGCCACTTAAATTTAGAATTTAGTAAAAAATTACCAATTTAGTACTCCAATATAGAGACAGCTTAAAAAGTGATATTTAGCCCTAGCTGGTTTGGCTCAGTGGATAAAGCATTGATGTGACTGTGAACTGGAAGGTCCTGGGTTTGACTCCTGTCAAGGACATATGCTTGGGTTGTGGGCTTGATTCCCAGTGGGGGGGGGGGGTGCAGGAGGCAGCTGATCCATGATACTCTCTCATCATTGATGTTTCTCTCTCTTTCTCCCTCTCCCTTCCTCTCTGAAATCAATAAAAATACATTAGAAAAAACAAACAAAAAGTGACATTTAATAAAAATACTTCCTACTTTCCCACACCTTGCATTTTGAGTGTATCCACTGCTGATATAGATCTTCTCAAGTGCTTTTTTCTTTTGTTTTGTTTTTTCCCTACCAAAAATCCTTCTATCTAGAAGAGGAGAATTTATATATTTAATGACCTGGTAGCACAACTAGAACCATCTCTATGAAAAGTGTGTATGGATGGATTTTGGACAGGATATCGATTTTCAGTCAGTAAACATCATGTAAACATGAATGTCTCATTGTAGAAACCCTATTCATAACTACATTGATAATACACTTTGGGAATATATATTTGAGGTATGGTCAGCTAAGCTTCTATGAGTACCCTTTGTGTCTGGCATCCAAATTTATTGTCATATTGCAACCAGTTAGCAACAGAGTCTATCATATGTTAAGATAAGATGTGACTTTTAAATAGAAACATGAAAATTAATTTTTTAGCAGAAATATGAGATTTTATTTTCCAAGGTAAACTAAAATAGGAGTGGTTAAATGATTGGAGAGCTTCACTTATTCTTCTATATATTTGAATTACAGTTAAACTCAGTTTTATTCAAATTTTTGTTTTAAGATAGTGCCTTAACTGCCACGGTTTGGTGTTGCTTCTTGTTAGCTCTAGCCTAAGGAGAAGTTTGAGACTAAAATATAAAGGGTTTTCAGCTCTTTAATAAAAAGTCCATGCATCATAGCCCTTCTATAGAATAACCTATTTGTATATTTTACAAAGTTAATGATGAAAACTATAGATAAGAAGATTGTATGAATCATAGAAAAGTAAAAAAAAAATGGAATTTATTATTAAAATTATGTGTCTCAAGCAAAAAATATATTTGTTCAAAGACTTGTCTGGTCTAGATAGAAAGCGTTCTAGAATCATTCTAAACTATGTATTACTGTTGGATTTGATTTCAAATGAGCAGAGAAAACAAACACCCTATTCAGGTGAAAATTGTTTTACATTCTTCCTTTGCCTTTCAAATAATCTAAACCAAGCTCTCAGCAGGTGAGTGGATAAAAAGTTGTGGTACATGTACATCACAGTATACTGTGCAACAGTAAAAAATAAAAGGGTCTTTTACCCTTTGAGATATCTAGGAGAATATTATGCTAAGCGAAGTAAGCCAGTCAGAGAAAGACAAGTATCATATGATCTCACTTATATGTGGAATATAATGAATAAAATAAACAGACAAACAAAATAGATGCAGAGCCATAGAAGCATGGAACAGATTGTTGAATCTCAGAGGGAAGACAGAAGTGGGAAAAGAGCAACCAAAGAACTTGTATTCATATATGCATAACCCATGGACATAGACAAGAGGGTGGTGAAGTCCTGGGGCAGGCGGGGGGTAGGGGAGCAGACTAGAAAGGATCAATGGGGGCAGGGGAGAAACATATGTAATACTTTCAACAATAAAGATTTAAAAATAAACACACACACACACACACACACACACACACACACACACACACACAGGCAAACCCTCAAGGCCTGAATGTTTCACAAGCACTTTCTAATGCATTTCAGAACTTCATTTATTGTGTTCATTGGAAATATGGCTTCATATCTGTGAGACAAAGTGTGCTGGCAGATGGTTTGAAATGAGTATTTGCCTAGGAGATATTTTATTGTCCCCTCATTAACTCAAGTTCAGATTGCTTACCTGGCTGCATGCATGCCTAGCTTCAGTATAGTCACCCTAAATGTGCAGTAGTGGTTTTAGACATCAGCTTTTCCAAATGCAGGTTGTCTATGAGATTCTTGGCAAAATGTGTGATTTTTTAAAATGTGTATCATACCAATATATAATATTTACTATAGACAAGATAGAATGCCTTCTGGGTATAAAGCTAATGGTCTCTAGATTCTCTTCTGGTCTTACCAACTCCCATCAATACTTAGTATAGAGAAGAATGAAATTAAATGTCATTTATTCAAATGTGTGAATGGCCATGGAAGATATTTGAAAAGTATTTCTGGTGTTGCTTAAATGATATTAAAGCTCGCTAAAAAATCCATTCTTTTTCATCTTACACCAAGTCCTAAGTAACTAAGCTATTATTGCAAACACTTAATTTTTATTCATTTAATGCCACAAATAAGCATTCTCATGTCAGTTTTCACCAAAAGTTAATTACATTCATTATTGAGAGTTTTATTGATTTAGGATTCAAAAGGATGCATATTTCAATGGAAAAATAATGGGATAAGGAGAACATTTCATAGAAGTCTAAACACGCTTAACCAATACCTTTTTAATGTACCTGTAAAATGAGAAATAAGAAATAGAATATGAGCATGCTATATAATTATATCTTAAAATAACAAGTTCTCATGGTAATTTTTAGAGATTAAAATATTTAATTCAAGTTCATAAATTGTAATTAGGTGCTTGGGTTTGGCAAGGGCAGATTGGATCTAATCTAGCGGATGCTTGGGTTCTTCAAAACTGTGGGGCTTCTGAGAACATTAATATTGAATCTGAAGGAGATATGCAAGGCAGCCAATTTAATATAGAGAGGAATTTGCTATCATACAGGAAGGGAAATAAAAATTATGTCTTATGGCTGGCTCCCTAAGTTTAAATTTTCAAGCATTAAGTAAGACAATTAATTTTATAGTTCCTTTCTGTGCTGTGAATAACGTGAAAGTATGGATATTTTCAACTTGTTATTCTCACCTTTTAAAATCAATTATTATGCATTTTAACTAAAACTTTTAACTAAACTTTCTTTTAAGATCACATTTGCATGTATCCTTAAGAAACTGATATTTCTTTGAGAGTAATTTTATATTCAGACAGTGGTGTTTGACTTCAAATTAATATGATTACTATTATACTTTGCATCAGTATTATCTTATCATTACTATCTATAATTGTCTAGAAGAACCTATTCACTGATAACCAATTGTAGGGAAGGACTTCAACTACTTGAAGGATTAGCAAATATCATCACAATACCAGCCACCAGGTATAGAAGTCTAAACATTTCTCCCCACCGCATCTTGGTACAGCAGTTGACAAAGGAAATACAATACAGTCAAGCACTAGAAGAAAAAAGCTTTAAAATTTATATTATACTAAAGGCCCAGTGTACAAAATTCATACATGGGAGAGGGCAGAGGAGGGTGTCCCTCAGCCTGGCCTGCACCCTCTCCAATCTGGGACCCCTGTAGGATCGGCCCTAAACCGGCGGTCGAACATCCCTTTCACAATCCAGGACTGCTGGCTCCTAACTGCTTGCCTGCCTATCTGCCTGATTCCCCACCCCTAGCCACTTTCCTGCCAGCCTGATTGACACCTAACTGCTCCCCTGCCGGCCCAATTGCCCCCAACTGCCCTGCCCTGCAGGCCTGAAGGCCCCCATCTTCCCTCCCTACTGGTCTGGTCACACCCAACTGCCCTCCCCTGCTGGCCTGGTTGCCCCCAGCTGCCCTACCCTGCAGGCCTAGTAGCCCTCAACTGCCCTCCCCTGTAGGCCATCTTGTGGTAACCATCTTGTGGTAACCATCTTATGGCAGCCATCTTATGATGACAACATGGGGGCAGCCATCTTGTGATGCCGTCACAGTGGCCTTCTTATGATGATGTTGTGATAGCCATCTTGTGATGGTGTCACAATGGCGATCTTGTGATAATGTCGCACGGTGCCACCTACGCTTTTATTATATAGGATATTTATTGATTTCAGAGAGGCAGGGAGAGGGAGAAACATCGATAATGAGAGAGAATCATTGATCAGCTGCCTCTTGCATATCCCACACTGGAGATCTAGCCCACAATCCAGGCATGTGCCTGGAACAGGAATTGTACTGTGACCTCCTGGTTCACAGGTCAACACTCAACCACTGAGTGACACCAAAGGGGTAGGAAGGAAAGAGCTTTTTTACTCATATAGATAAGGGACAGAGCAAGATTAGCACCAATGGTCGTTGTCAGTTTCTCATGGCTAGTCCATAGCCCAGGGAAGCCAAAGCAAAGCAATTGGCCTATGACCACTCTCAAGCCTCAGGTGAAAGACCCCTCTCTCTACCCATGGAGCCTGAAACACTGAAAGGTAGAAATGTGCCTGAAAGCCTTTGAAGCACTTGCTTAAGCAAGATAGAGAAATAATCATTGTCTTAATCAGAGAAGGGTATTCTCATTCAAAGTGATAAGTCCAGCAGATTCTACGTGGGCTCTCTTTATCTCTGACGACATGTTCCAGGCCCAAGGCCCATTCTTATGTGGCAAAATGAGGGTTGAAAGTCTATACACATGAGATTGCCTTTATGAACCATGATAAACCTTCCCTCAATATGGAAGATTTGTATCAGATATTTATACAATTTCACAAATTCAAACACCTCTGATATAAGTTATTAATAACTCACACATAAGTTATATAGATTAACTTTTTAAGTACCTGTGTAGAACAAATATTTTCTAAGTAAATTAACTCTATAAGCTGGATCTATTTAAGTATATTTAAAACAGCCAAGAAACCTTCCAAAGGTTCAAATGTGCTTTTGAACACCTAACATTAATTACAAACAGTTCTAAAATATTCACTAAAACTCAGCATAATATGTAATAGCCAAAATTTTACTTGTTCTGTGTCCTGAAAATACAAGCAATTCTTGATTACCATGATAGCTTTAGTGTCTATAGTTTAATGGACTATGTTAGATACTCTGCAAGAGATTGTGGAGTGATACAAAGACAAATAAGATATGGCCTCTAGACTCAAAGAACTTGTGGTCTAAAACTTAGATCATGATGAAAGGAATTTTAGTAATAAAATAGGCAGGTTTAAGGAGATTTAGGAATAAAGATGGTCCATGGGAGTTGGGGAGAAGGCATGGGTGAAGGCTTAGAGCTGCCAAAAGACATAAATTGACAGATATAAAGAATGGGGAAGGGGTGCCACAGGATAAGGGGAGAAGAAGACATCCTCTCACAGAAGATAGGGAAAAGCCACAGGGTATGGCAAGAAAGAGGAAACAAACTTTTACAGAGGATAGAGAAATGCCATCAAATGGGAGAAAGAAGAAAACAGATTTTCATAGGAGATAGAGAAATCTACCACTGAAAGGGGAGAGAAAAAGAAGGACACCATGTAGGGTTTGAACCTTGAAGCTGATATGTTGCATATTAGACTTTTATAGGATACACAAATCTTAGCTTCTTGAACACAGTAAATAAAATCACTCAAATCTGAGTTACAGAACCTCTATGAGTAGACAAAATGGTGGGAGAATGGATCAGACAGAATTTTGGCAAGGTACTAGAAAAAATAAGTCAAGATCTTAATAAGAATTTAACTATAAGTTACATGGCATGTAGATTTTCTTTTTCTTTTTGTCCCTTTTAGTTGTATACCATAAAAATTGGGATGTACTTAGATCTGTAATTCTGTGGTGCAAAGAACAATTTTACCTTTTCGGTTAATTGCTACCCTAGATGTTACAAATTCTAATTTCCACTGTGTCTTTCATTTTCCTATAAACTGCTACTAATATTATACAGCTCTAGGTGTGCAGTGAGATTCTTAGAAATCTGTTCAATGAACTATTTTCAAATGCAAGTTCAGGACTTGTCTCCCCTACCAACGGAAGTCCTATTAAGTTATGGCTAATCTTTGAATCACTTTAATTAAAATAGGTGCTTCAAAGCAAAGGTACACTTTTTAAATGAGATATTTTGAGGTCCTATTATCATCATAAAGGCATTCTTAGATATGCTGTGATAAAATAAAGCCCACCACTTAAGCATCAGAACAGTACAAATTATTTTCTCCCATTACCATCTATTTTGCCCTTCTCTCCTCACTCCTAGCACTTTCAAATTGTATATTACCTGCTAAAAGAACCTCATTCCACATATAATCTCTTCTTTAAATACTTTGGTATGTACTAATACGCATTGTACAAGAGACTGTCACCTTGCTGCCTTTACTCATATCCTGCTCTCAGGGAAAAGCTACTATGAAGTGTTTGATTTGGGAATTTTCAAGGCCCTAGTTGCTTTTAAACTCTATAAAAGGGAAAAATGCCTCAGTGACTGTGTAGGGCCAACCAAGAAGACTGCTGATCAACTTTCACACATCTCTATAGAATATGTGGCTGGACAATATTTCTTCTTGTTGTGTAGGTTGAAAGAATTAAACTGTAATCATTAATATGAAATATTCTTGTGTCTAAAAGAAAACTAGAGGCCTGCAGAGGAAATGAAATCTTCTGACTTTCCCTAGACTCAAATTAGCTTGGTGTGAATTTTACCTAAATTAGTTATTTTGGGGGGCTGTCTTTTTGTTGTGTTGCATTCTTAATAGAAAAACCAAGCTAAGGTTTTTCTATTTGCCCTTTCTGGGTTTGAAAGAGAAAATGGAGTATAAAAATTTCAATCCTCGAGATCTAGTCATAGCCATTTCCCTCCTTTCTGTACCCCTTTTTGACTTTGTTTTACCTTTGGAGGAAAAAATGAGAAATTTATTGCACTAGACAAAATAAAGTTAGCCTGGGAAATGAAAGAAAGAAAGGAATTGGGAAGGAGTGGTAGAAAATGACATCATATCCAGAATTAAATTACAGCAAAGGAAAAGCTCATCTCAGCCACCAAGGAGGAGGGCTCAATGTAATAGCAATCTCACTGTCCTAGTCTTAACATTGACATTAATATCAGAAAAAGTGCAGTAAGACAGGGGTGCTATACCTTAATGTATGAACTCATAACACATTTATGCTCAAGCTCCTGGCTCATATTTAATATCGGTAACATGAATGAAGGATGCAGCAACCTAAAATGGCTGGAAATTTTACAAAAAACAAAACAAAACAGAAACATAGCTGTTTTGGTGTAGAGTAAGTCCCTTTTTAATGTTGTCATTAGGTTCTGCAACTTTAAGTGAAACTTATTTTACCATAGGCTACTTGATATAAACAAGAGTTAAGTTCCTATGGGATCTCATCAATGTTATAACAAAACAATGTTGAACAAAACTTTATTTGATGACCTGCTATATAGGCCTTATATGCAGTTGCCATAACTAATTTTTTTTTTCATTTCAGAAGGAAATGGAGGAAATAGACCATCTCTTCTTTTAAGAAGTATATATATATTTAAAATTACAGTATACTAAGTAGTATATATATATTATATATATATTTAAAATTACAATATACTAAGATCAAGAAATATGAGTGGGGTTTGGAGATTTAAGCCCAGTTTCAACATTTACTTTTTGAAAAGTTTTGAATAAGCTATTTGTGTTTCTGAATGTCAGTTTGCTTATTTGTCACCGGATAATCTGTTTTGTGGTCATCAATTTAAATAATGGGAGTCATGTTGCTATATGAACTAAAAAGTGCTAGGAAAAATAAGAGGAATCCTATCTAATAAAAGAGTAATATGCAAATTAACCACCACACCATCATACCTAGAAGCCACGCCCACAAGTCATAGTCAATCAGGAGCCAGTGTGCAAATTAACCCCAACCAAGATGGCTGTGGCCACTGAGAGAACAGGAGGGAGACTTGGGTTTCCCCTGCAATGGAGGAAGCCAAGCTTTCTGCACACCCTAGAGGGCTCAGGCCTCTGTTTAAGGCTAAAAAGTTTCAATTATAGAAGATAAATTCCAACTGAAATGGCTGCTGCCACAGAGCAAGCAGAAGGCTTGGCTCCACTCCAGGCTACAAAGTTTCTATTGTAGAAGATAAATAAATCCCAGATACCAAGGCCTGTGCTTGGGTCACAGGGGGAGGGGGTGGGGGGGTGCCCAGCCTGCAACCCACCACAGGCCCCTCACCCAGGCTGCCCAACACCCCAAAGGAACCCCTACCCTGATCTGGGACACCCTTCAGGGAAAATCAGCCAGCTCCCACCCATGCTCCAGGCCTCTATCCTATCTAATAAAAGAGTAAAATGCAGATTGACCATCACTCCAACACAAAAGATGGCTGCCCCCATGTGGTCAAAGATCCTGTCCCCATGTGGACAGAAGATGGCTACCACAAGATGGCCAGCAGGAGAGGGCAGTTGGAAGGGACCAGGCCTGCAGAGGAGAGAAGTTGGGGACAACTGGGCCTGTAGGAAAGGGAAGCTAGGGGGGTCCAGGACTGAAAGGGAGAGTAATTAGGGGCAAATAGGCTGGCAGGGAAGCAGTTAGGCATCAGTCAGGCTGGCAGGGGAGTGGTTAGGGGATGATCAGGCTGGCAGGCAGAAGCTGTTGGGGACCATCAAGAAGACAGGCAGGCAAGCAGTTGGGAGCTAGCAATCCTGGATTGTGAGAGGGATGTCTGACTGCCCGTTTAGGCCAGATCCCACTGACATCAGGCCTAAATTGGCAGTCGGACATCCCTCAAGGGGTCCCAGATTGGAGAGGGTACACTGCGCCTCTAGTAATATATGAGAGACAAACACCTTTCTGAAACCCTCAGGTGTTCCACATACATGGTCACTTACTTTTCTATCTCTGGCAATATTCAGATGGAAAAAAATAACAAAGGAAGAGAACCAGATATAAATATACCATAGGCAGAGAGAGAGATTTAAGAATTCCTTCACAATAACACAGCATCATTGCATGAAAACTTAACATGGGAAATTTACTATATGTAAATCTGCAGAGTTTCACTGAAATTAATTCTTTTGGAGGTTTGTGATCTTAACAAACTTAAAAGGTGATGAAAAAAAAGGTAATCCAAATGAGAAGGGAAAATACCTAAACAATAGATAACAGTTTTAGAGTGGATAATATGCAAGTAATACCAGAAGGGAATAACAGTTGAAATTTGTTGAGAACATACTATAAGCTAGGAACTGAGCTATAATTTTTTCTCCCCAGTATTTCTTATATATTTACTAGAGGCTTATTGTAAGAAATTCATGCACTGAGAGCGGTCCTTCAGCCTGGCCTGTGCCCTTTCACAGTCTGGGAGCCCTTGGGGGATGTCTGAATGATAGCTTAGGCTCGTTCCCTGGGGGGGGGGGGGGGGGGGGGTTAAGACCTAAGCCAGCAATCTAACATCCTTAGTGCTGCCATGGAGGCGAGAGAGGCTCCCACCACCACTGTGCTTGCCAGCTGTGAGCCCAGCTTCTGGCTGAGCAATGCTCCCCTTGTAGGATCAGGCTGAAACCTGCTCTCCAGCATCACTCGAGGGGTCCCATATTGCAAGAGGGTAAAGGTCAAGCTGAGGGTCCTCATCGGTGCATGATCATGGCCTGGGCGAGATGCAGGAGGTTGGCCAGCCAGAGAGGGACCATAAGAGGGGTTTAGGGCATGTCTGGCCCATCTTGCTCAGTCCAGATCGGCCAAAATCCAGCTTCAAGCTAACCTACTGGTCTGAGCGTCTGCCCCCTGGTGGTCAGTGCATGTCAAAACGAGAGGTTGAGTGGCCTAAGCATATCATTAGAATATTATGCTTTGATTAGTTGAACGGTTGACTGGCCAACTGGACACTTAGCATATTAGGCTTTTATTATATAGGATGTACATATTTATGAACAAACTTTTTCTAGGATTCAATTAATAGTGTATCTAAGCCATCTGTGTTTGTGTAGATTCTTTAAGGACAACTCTTTTCTTTGTCATCTAATATAGGTCTGTGGTAGGCAGTTAGACAACCATGATTAGAGCAAGGATGATGGGCCAGGCATAGAAGGTCATCAGGGTGGAAGGCCCTAGGTGCCTAACAATGAGCAAAACTGGGAAAACAAATATCTTGTCCCCAGGATAAACTTTTCTCCCCTAGCATATTGCTGGTAATGCAGTTTAGACCTTCTCACCATTCATATCACTGGTCATGAGGTTTGGACCTTCCCTTGACCTTTCCTCCCCTGGCATTTTGATAGTCATGCAGTAGACACTCTTAGAGATGGAACAAACAATGGAGCTAGATAATAAACCATTAAGCATTAAGTTCCTAGAGCAATGAGGTTCTGACCTGCATCAAATACACCAAGGCCTCAGTTGTGTTTCAGCTCAAGGCCCAGAAAAGCCGCAAAATCAGACAAACAATCCCATAGCTGACTTCAAGATCAGCTGCATTGAATAAGAACAACTTGCTCTGGTGCTGTCTAATCAGTAGAGACCACAACCCTGAAAAGACACACCTAGAAACCTGATGAATATTCTATAAAATCTTCCCCTGAGACCTCCAGATAAATACCCTCAAGATGAAGGACCCAGTGCAACTCTCTATGGAATATGCCTATGTCTTTCCCCATCCCCTTCTCCAATCCTCTTCCCCAAAAAGCACTTTCCTTGCCTCTTTCCTTCTCCCAAGCTCTAAGGACTCTTCTTTTGCCTCTGTAAGTTGTTTTTTGAGCCCATTTTTTCTAACTTTGTGATTTTTCAAATAAAATTTATCTTATTGTTTGAGTCTTGCCTTTGAATGCTTTCTTATCCAGAACTCAAATGCCAAGGTTGCTGAAGCAAGGTCTGGTCTGACTCTTCTAGTCTAACATCTAGTGTCATTGCAGTGTCAACAGGTCCAGACCAAGTACATAACCAATAAGTATATAATGAATTGGATTATCAGAAACCTTGCCAACGGAAATTCTCACAAGAGAAGGGAAAAGATTAAAAGTATCAGAGAAGATCATGAAGTAGAAGTAAGAAAGCATCCTGTATTATAAAAGGCTAATATGTAAATGACCAAATGGCAGAACAACCAGTCTCTATGATGTGCACTGACAACCAGGTGGCAGATGCTCAATGCATATCTGCCCCTTAGTGTTCAGTAAACTCCCACAGGACTCACAGCTGGAGAGCACAGTGGTGGTGGCGGGAGCCTCTCCTGTCTCCATAGCAGTTGGACATCCCCTAAGGGCTCCTGGACTGAAAGAGGGCACAAGCCGGGCTGAGGGACACCCAGAGTGCATGAATTTCATGCACCATGCCTCTAGTATTTATATAATATCATAGGTGGATGAAACTGAGAAAAGTCAGTAAGCCAGGACAAGTGGAATAGGGAAACTGAAACAGAACAGATAGCTAATCAAACTAACAGAGCAATTTACAACAGATACAGAAGATCACCTCCCTAGAAATGACATCAGTTGTATTTCAGCTCCAGACCCAGAAAAACAACAAAACCAGGTAGGTGACACCAGGACCAGCTGTGATAACTGATGATCCCCTGCCCTGACACTGAGAAATCATTGAAGACCATGGTCCTGAAGGAGTACACCTAGAAAACTGATGAATATTCTGCTACAACTCTCCACTGAAGCCTCTCCTAAGTTTCCTGTCTGGAAGAGAGAAATAAAAGTCTCAAGACAAAAGACCCAGCCCATGTTCTCCCTCTGGGCAGCAGCCCCCACCATTCCCTTTACCCTCTTCCCATATTTCTTCCCCACGGATGTACATCTCCTCTTCTTTATGGGACTCCACATTACTGCAACCTTGGGAACAATGGCCAATGGCAGCTCATTACAGGCTGATCCCCTAAACTAGTTCCCAAGGAACCCTTTGTTCTGACGTCCCAGAGAATTAGGGAAGCCCAGCCTAGGTTCTCTTTTTGTTTCTTCTATGCTACGCTCTTTCTTGTTTTACATCCCCAGCTTTAATAAATGTTTTGTCATGATCATCTGGACTCAATTTTTCCTGCATGTAGTCAAGAACCCACACACTACCAGCTGGCCCTAGGCAGACTGGCCAAGGGCCAGGTCCCCTTTACAGTAACAAAGGGAATATTTTACAAATTCCTGGGTATTACATTACATCTACACTTTTCTTCAAAAATATTTAAAGGCATAGCAACTCTAGACACAATGGTTTTAAAATACTTTTTAGTTAAAGAGTGAGATTGGAGGGACTTGATGAAGGAACTAACACTTAGAGGATTTCAGATTCTAAGACCCACTTTACAATCTAAACCAAACTTAGATCTAAGAGCTGCAGCCCAAGGAAATACTTCCTAAAAATTATATGTTGGGTTCCTATCAATAATAGATATGTCAAGATGTGCTGAACATCTGTTGCTATATATTTTTACTAGAGGCCTGGTGCATGAAAATTCATGCACTAGATGAGGGGGTCCTTCAGCCCAGCCTGCCTCCTCTTACAGTCTGGAACCCTCAGGTGTAGGAGGCAACCTGGTGATCAGGGGAAGGTGATGCCCCATCATACCTCTGTTGGAGCCACTGCCAACAGTGCAAGCCTCGGCTGGCACGGGTTACCTGGGCCTTAGGCAGCCCTGGTCAGCTAGGCAGCTGCCACCAGAGGCTTGCTTGTGCCTCCGGCTGGTCCTGGGTGGCTGGGGAGCTGAGGGGCTTGGGGGACTCTGAAGGCAGGCACAGGGCAAGGCCGGGCCCACCTAGGGGTAAGCCCAGCCTTGCCACATGCCTGCTGCCCCCAGCAGAGCTGAGGGGACTGGGCACTGCCATTTCGTGGCTTTGGGTGCCTCCATCTTTGAAGGTGGAGCAGTCAATTAGCATATTCCCACTTATTAGCTGTAGGTGCTGCCATTTTGAGGGTGGGGTAGTCAATTAGCATATTACCTCTTTATTGGCTCTGGGTGCTGCCATCTTTGTGGGTGGAATAGTCAATTAGCATATTCCCTCCTTATTGGCTGTGGGTGCTGCCATTTTTGAGGGTGGGGTAATCAATTAGCATACCCCTCCTTATTGGCTCTGGGCGCTACCATTTTTATGATAGTGTGAGGGTCAATTAGCATATTCCCTCTTTATTAGATAGGATAAGTATTCTATAATGTCTTTGGTAATGTTAAAAACTTGATAATTTTAATCACTGTATTAATAAAGGGATATTTAAATGTAAAATGGTATCATTAGCATTTTCCTAAACTTTTAAATGGGAGAACTAAGGATTTAGGAAATAGCTTCCTTGTCCTGAGTAGAAGCTTAATAAATCATAGTAGATAAGAATAAGTTTCAAGTTGGAGTGATTTTAAGAAGGAACTAAGAAACAACATTGAGTGAACTCTAATATGTCATGTAATATATTGAGTACCTTACCTATATTATCTCATTTAATCCTTACAGTAAGTCTGTAATGTAGATACTATTCCACCCTCCATTAAACAGATGAAACTGAAGCTTGTGTTAAATCACTTATCCAAGAACATAGTTTTGTTTTTGTTTGTTTTTTTTAGGGACTAAACTGGGATTCAAACCAAGGTCCAGTATGATGCCAAAGCCTGTCTTATCCCACTACATTTGCTGCTGAAACTCTACAAAAGCAGTATTATTACAATGGATATGGGAGTGCTACATTTGCCTCAGAAGGATGGCAGAGTTTTCTAGCACCAGGCTATTTTATTATACCATTTATTCCCATGGGCCATACAGGAAGAGTACCCAAATTACCACACATAAAAGATCCCAATTCCTCTGTATGTGTAAGGTTTTAATCAAAGCCAGTTTATAATGTTTTTTTTTTGTTTGTTTTGTTTTTTTTTTGTTGTGTGTGTGTGTGTGTGTGTGTGTGTGTGTGTGTATGTGTGTGTGTGTTTTAAATAGTCTTTCTTAGGAACAATAATAAGAAATTTTGGGTGATAGAGGTGTCACCCATCTACTTGGACCAACTAAAAGCAGAGTATTTTATGGGAAGCACAATAAGAAGATTCCTCAAAGGGACATTTCTGAAGCTAAAAGTGCAGTGCTTACTTTTGCAACTCAAAATTATTTAGGAGCTTTCTATATTACTGGTATTCAACTAGCATAAAAATCTCATTTTGGTAAGCATGGTATTAAAAAACCTGCTGTATTATTCTGTAAAGATTTATATAAATAAAAGGTGGCGAAGTTATTAATATCAATCATATAGTTACCTTAAGACTAGGATGTATTGATGTTAAGGATCAAAAATAAATCCCCTTAGTAGTCATCATATTTATTTTTATGCAGTTTTTATTTTTTATAAATAATACATGACCATGTCTTTAAAAGTCAAAGAAAGAAAACAGCAGCCCACCTTCTCAAATCATCTCTAACCTCAAGTACCATTCCCCAGGCTAAGAGCTTTCAACTCTTGTAGATGTTGTTTTTGATATTTATCTTACTATTTCTAAATAGCATGCTTATAACATGCATTTCTTCATTTTTAGATATTATCTCCTGACTTTTTAGTTTGGCATATGAGTAATACTATTAATCATCATCTTAAACATCACTTTTCCACTTGTGTGATGCTTTAACTGGATATAATTTTTAGGTTGGAAATGATTTCCCTTTTGAATTTTGAAAATATTTCTCCAATTTTATCTACCATCCAGTGTTCCTGTTGAGAAAATGTATTCTTGTTTCAAATCCTTTGTCTCTCTCTTTTTTTTTTTTATTAGTTTTTCTGTTTGCTTGTTTTGTTTCCTCAGGGAAGCTTTTAGGATTTACTCACTGAAATTTCTGAAATTTCACAATGATGTGCCTTGGTATAAGTTTCCTCCATTCATTATATTTGGTTGGCACTTTCATTAAGAAAATTCATGTCCTTCACTGGTGGGAAACTGTATTTTATTATTTTACTAGAGGCCTGGTGCACAAAATTCATGCACGGGGGGTTGTCCCTCAGCCCAGCCTGCACCCTCTCCAATCTTGGACTCCAGGGATGTCCCACTGCCTGTTTAGTCAGTCAGACATCCCTTTCATAATCTAGGACTTCTGGCTCCCAACTGTTCACCTGCATGCCTTCCTGATTGCCCCTAACTGCTTCTGCCTGCCAGCCTGATCACCCCCTAACCACTCTCATGCCAGCCTGATTGATGTCTAACTGCTCCCCTGCCATCACGTTTGCCCTCAACTTCCCTCCTCTGGCAGCCTGGTCACCCCTAACTTCCCTCCCCCTTCAGGATTAATCGCCTCCAACTTCCCTCCCTTGCAGGCCTGGTGCCTCCCAACTGCCCTCCCCTACTTGCCTGATCACCCACAACTACCCTCCCTTCCAGGCCTGGTCCCTCCAAATTTCCCTCCCCTGCTGGCCATCTTGTGGTGGCCATCTTGTGTCCACATGGAGCAGGATCTTTGACCACATGGGGGCAGCCATATTGTATGTTGGAGTAATGGTCAATCTGCATATTATTCTTTTAGATAGGATAGAGGCCTGGTGCATGGGTGGGGGCCAGCTGGTTTGCCTTAAAGGGTGTCCCAGATCAGGGTGGGGGTTTCCTCTGGGCATGGGGTGGCCTGAGTGAGAGGCCTGTGGTGGTTTGCAGGCCAGCCACACCCTCAGAGACCCAAGTGGAGGCCCTGGTATCTGGAACATATTTACTTTCTACAATTGAAATTTGTAGCCTGGAGTGGAGACTTAGGCCTGCTAGGGCAGATGGAAAGCTTGGCTTCAATTGCTAGAGAAACCCAAGCCTCTGTGGCTGCAGCCATCTTGGTTGGGGTTAATTTGCATACACACTCTGATTGGCTGGTGGGCGTGGCTTGTAAAGTGGAGTGATGGTTACTTTGCATATTACTCTTTTATTGGATAGGATTGATAATTGCCACTCTTGTGATAATTTTTCAGGCATTTATGGAAATTCTATTGTGATGGAGTAGGACCTCCTAAGCTGATGTGTTTTCCTATTGTGGACAAAAAAGTGCTACAAACTAAATCTGACAAACTCAGGGGAAGCTTGTATGTTAGCTTTGCAAACTCAGAGACATAGAGTTACTACATAGAATGGTCTCAAATTAACACTTTTTAACTAAAAGTAGTTCTTGGCAGATAGTCATTCCAAAGGTCCATATTTTTCCCTAATAAAGGTCAATCTTTACCTTAACTGAGCCTGTCTATTGTGTGTGTGTGAGTGTGTGTGTGAGTGTGTGTGTGTTTTAATATATTTTTATTGGTTTCAGAGAGAAAGGGAGAGGGAGAGAGAGAGAGAAACTTCAATAATGAGAGAGACTCATTGATCAGCTGCCTCCTGCATGCCCCATAATAGGGAGTGAGCCCCAAACCAGGGCATATACCCTGACCAGGAATCAAACCAGTGACCCGTTGGTGCATGGGTTGACAATCACTGAGCCACACTGTCCAGGCTCTGTTCTCTTTTTTTATCTAAGAAAATAGTCCTGATAACATATCTTTGGCATATCAAAGTATTATAATTTCCTTTATTCTGAACCCCTGAAAGCACAACCACCTGCCAGAGCCAAAACACAAATTGTCAGGTTAATTGTTCATTGTTAACTATCCTATACATACCTACCTAAAATAAGTGTCTATCGTTTTATTTTTTTATCCAGTCTCAGAGGTCTCCCTTACCTCTGTTTTCTCCTGCCTCCCTAATCTATCACCAGTAGATTTAATGCAATGCATGCTTCCTCTTTTAATTATCTACAATAATAAAAGAGAAACATGCAAATTGACCATCACTCTGCTACGTCCACCAGCCAATCAGGAGTGAGTATGCAAATTAACCCAACAAAGATGGTGGCAGCCAGGAGCTGGAGTGAGCAGTTGGCTTGGGTTTCCCCCAGAGATGGTGAAAGCCAAGCTTCCCACCTTCTCTGGCCATTGCTGAAGGAGAGGCTGGGACCCAGGCTTACAGCTCACCCTGGCCTCTGCTGAAGGAGGGGCTGGGAACCTGGGTTGCTGGGGACCGTGGCTAGCCTGAAAATGGCCCTCAGCCCTTCACCCAGGCTGGCAACACCCCCATGGAGTGAGGATCCCCAATGGGGGACATGGCCAGCCTGCAAACAGCCATCAGCCCCTCAACCAGGCTAGCCAGGCACCCCAGTGGGTTCCCCCACCCTGAAGAGGGTGTGGCCAGCTTGAAAACAGCCCTCATCCCCTCATCCAGGCTGGCCACGCCCCCCAGCAGGGACCCTCACCCAATAGGGTCGTTGCCAGCCTGCAAACCACAACACACCCCTCATCCAGGCTGCCCCACTCCCCAAGGGAACCCACAGTCTGATCCAGGACACTCTTCAGGGAAAACCAGCCAGCTCCCACCTATGCACCAGGCCTCTATCTATACTCATAAAAGGGTAATGTGCTAATTAGATTGGGAGGCCATCCAGGAGACCTTCTGAAGATTCTTCTGGACAAAGCCATGATGGCAGGGCCAAGGTAGAGGCAGTTAGAGGCCAAGAAGGGATGGCAGTTGTGGGTGATAAGGCCAGAATGGGATGGCAGTTGTGGGCGATCAGGCCGGTGGGGGGAGGCATTGGGGGTGATCAGGCCACAGGGGTGCAGTTGGGAGCAAGCATGCTGGCATGGAGGGTAGTTGGGGATGATCAGGCTGCCAGGCATGGAGGGTAGTTGGGGATGATCAGGCTGCCAGGGGGGCATTTGGGTGCAAGCAGGCCAGCCATCTGGGTCAGGTGGTTGCAAGCAGGTTGGCAGGCAGAGTGGTTAGGGGCAATCAGGCAGGCAGGCAGGTGAGCAGGTAGGAGCCAGCAGTCCCAGATTATGGGAGGGATGTTCGACTGCCGGTTTAGGCCCAATCCCTGTAAACCAGCAGTAGGACATCCTTCCAGGGGTCCCAGATTGGAGAGGGTGCAAGCCAGGCTGAGGAACACACACCCCCATGCACGAATTTTGTGCACTGGGGCACTAATAATGTATAAAATAAGGTGCAAAACTATTGTTCTTTGGGACATTTTCTCAATTCTTTGAGATTTTGCTTTCCAGCAGTTGTCATCAGTTTGGGTAAAAAAAAAAAAAAAAAAAAAAAAAAAAAAACTCATAAAAAAATTATCTACAGGTTTAAATGTTATCCTTTCTGTTGTTTCCAAAGTCTGATATTTTATCTGCCTTCTATGCAGTTTCATCAACTTTTTCTTCTAATGATTCTATTATTTTTTTGTTTTGTGCATCATGATGGTGATGATAATGACATCCTGTTTTTCCCCCTCTACTGTCTCTGTTTCTCTGATTGTTTACTTTGATCTGTTTTTCATTTTATAAATTTTCAGTTTAAGAGTTTTCCATATTTACAAGTGAGTTCCTGGAAAGCTGGTTGCTATCTCTGCATTTGCATTATCTTTCCTGAGTCAGCCAACCAGCCCAGGCAGAAATCCATCCACTAATCTCTTTCCTGGAATTGTAATATTGACTGTCAGTACTCAAGAAGTTGAGAGCAAGAAAGGGCTGAGTTCATCCCAAAACTAAGGATGTAGATCCCCAGATAATATCCTGGTTTCAGTTGTGGTATTTTCATTATTAGCTGTTATAGTGATCTATAGGTCCAACATCTCTACCAATTTATGTCAGAAGATGGAGTGGATCTGGAGACTAAGTACTCTTTACACAAAATATTAAACACTGCTCTTGTTTTTTTCTTTTTGTGTATTATTTTGGTGTTTTGTTTTTTAACCCTGCCCAGATCCAGACTTTTAGAGCTTTGTGGTAGTTGAAATTTCTGACCCTTCCTAGGTTCTGAAGACAAAAATGTACTCATTTAATTGCTTTCCTCCATCCTGTTCCTTCACTCCTCTCAGACACTCCTTTCAGTGTTCTAAGTTCTATCTTTTACTACTCTCCCATGGTATTTTCATCTCTCCTCTATTTTTTCCTCTTCCATTTTCTTCAGTTTTCTTACTTTTTATTTCCTTTTCATCCCTTTAATAGAGTTAATCTGCCATGCTTAACCAAAAGTCAACATTAACTTTATTATCCCATTTGGAAGAGCAAATATTGTCCCTTACTTTACATTCTTTTTTAAAATAAATGTAAATCTTAGAAAACTTAAAAAATATTGGAATGAACTAATTACTTCAAGATTTTTTTTACAGTATAGATTACACATTTTTTATTCTTATTTTTTCAATTGTTCAATTACAGTTGATTATTAGTTTATATTAGTTTCAGGTATACTGCATAGTGGTTAGAGTCCACATGTGTCAAACACAAGGCCCGCGGGCCAAATCCGTCCAGCCAGGCCTTGCAATGTGGCCAGCACCGCGCTGTCATCACTGCACTCCGCTGCGTTTCCATCACAATGACAGTTTATAACTGTTCAGTAAACCATTCAGCCCGCGATTTAGGCTGGATTTTAGATTTTGGCCCCTTCTCTGATTGAGTTCGACACCCCTAGGTTAGACAATCATATACTTACAGACTGTTCTCCCAGAAAGTTTCGATAACCAATTGGCACTGTACATAGTTATTACAATATTATTAACTATATTCCCTAAGCTGTGATTTACAAGCCCATGACTATTTTATAAATACCAATCTATACTTCTCAATTCCTTCACCTTTTTCACCCAACCCTCTCCCTTTTGTCAAGCATCAGTCTGTTCTATGTATCTATGAGTCTGTTTCTTTTTTGTTGGTTTATTTTATTCTTTAGATTACACATGTAAGTGAAATCATATGGTATTTATCTTACTCTTTCTGACTTGTTTTACTTAACATAATGCCCTCTAGGACTAGGTCCATCCAATATATAATATATATGTTACCACTTTTATATTCACTTGCCTATTAATGGACACTTGAGTACTTCCATAAATTGGATATTGTAAATAACACTGCAATGAAAATAAGGCTGCATATGTCTCTTCAAATTAGTGTTTAGATTTCTTTGAATAAATTCCCAGAAATTGAATTGCTGAATCATAAGGCAGTTACATTTTTTTAAAGGTAACTCCATACTGTTTTCCACAAAGGCTGCACCAATCTGAAGTCCCATCAATAGTGCACTAGGGTTCTCTTTTCTCTACATCCTTCTCCACTTGTTGTTTGTTGATTTATTGATAATAGTGATTCTTACAGGTGTGAGAAAATATTTCATTGTGGCTTTAATTTGCATTTCCCTGATGATTAGTGATGTTGAACATCTTTTCATATGCCAGACTTTTACTGTTCTTTATGATTTGTCTAAACTAAGAGGATCTATATCCTTCTGATGTCAGCAATGGGTGCAATTTCTCTTCATATTTTTCAACAATAAGACTACCACAGAAGGTGTTACTGGCTTGTCTTATGTGGTTCTAGAACCTGTAAGAAGCAGGTGTCATGTAGAACAGGATATGCATCTAATTCTTGAGGCAAAAAATACTTACCTTTCACCAGTAGCAGAGAGCTTATATTAAACAGCTATTTAAAAGAGAAGGAAAGCACAAGGGTATTAATAAAACACATAGAATTTAGTGTAGCATAAGCAAGGAAGCAATGCAGAGGGATTTTTCAGAACAGGATACTTTATGCCTGAGGCCATTCTCTTAGGTATAGAATGGAAAATGCTTCCAGAAGATGTCAAAAGATGCAAGTGATAGTTACCAATCCTAATATGTAAAAACCTAGGGTCTGTAACATTCAAAACAACCATAGGCTTAACCCGCTGCCAGGCTAGGTATCCAAAGGAGCAGGAGATGATCAATCAATGGCAGCAATGACTGGTGAGCAGCTGGAAGGCAGACCCTTTGGTCCCTCCTCCTGGCCCTCAGGCTCCAATCAATCCGTGGTGGAGGTGGGGAGGAACTGGGGACCTTCTTTAGTAGTCTTGCAGGGCCAATCTCAAGAGGCAGCCAGGCACCAACTTAGTGCTGTGAGCATGATCCCGACAGCGCTGTCAGCCTCCTGGAACTTGGCCTTGGGCACTGAGGCCACTTCCCCTCCCTTGGACTGGCTCCCTTAGTAGTCCTGCAGGTTGAATCTGAAGAGGACAGGCCAGGCACCAATGGACCAGCACTGCCAGCACAATCCCAACAGTGTTGCTGGCCTCTTGGGACACGGATAGGGCACTGCGGCCAATTCCCCTCCCTAGACCCTCCTCAAGGAAGAAAAGATAACCTCCAGCAGTGTCAGGGGTAACCATCCATGCCTGACTGCTCTCCCTGTGCTTCCTCCAGGTCACTCCAGCGGGCCCTGCTCCAGATGAAGTGTGATCACAGCACACGGAAGGTAGTAAAAAAATAAAAACCAATGACCAAGCAACCAAAGGGATGAAGAAACACCAGACACACTATGTTCACTTACATAGCTCTAGGCACTTGAATGTGAGCATACAGAAGGAAAAAAGACCTTCAGTGCCTCTCTGCACCACTGTTGGGGGCGGGGGAGAGGTTGTGTTTAAAACCAAGTGAGGTAACATCGGAATTACCCAAGCAAGTCCCCACCCCCTTCACTTGCCCAGACACCTAGGGTCCCCTTACAGCTGGGTGGGCTGAGCTCTGCTAAATACTCCCCCACCCAATGCACACACAGTGACAACATGCAACACTGAGCCAAGCTCAAGCAGGACCCATGGCCGGGCTCCTGAAAACTGCCTGCAAAGGCTTCGAGTCCCACCTCAGTGCTCAGTCACAGGCTCTGGGCAAACGAACGCACCTCGCTGCCAATCAGCCTGGGATATGGGTGGTATGGGCTCTGAGCAAGAGACACCTTGACAGTGATGCCTCATGATGGCATTCCCCCCTCCAATTCCTCCTCTGTGGCAGCGCAGCATCGGCTCCCCGCATGTAGGGACACAACAGGGTGTGCATTTAATGGGGGGAAGTCAACAAAATAAGGGGGAAGGTGTTAAGGGTCTGTGAGGTTGGGGTGGTTGCCCGGAGTAGGTTTGGAGTGTGCTGGGGAAAGGAGAGGAAGGTCTGATTGGGAAACAGCTCAGCACAGTACTTTTCTTATTGTGAACCAGGATGGCGCAGTCTCCCAGGGCTGCCATACCCTCTCAGGGACCTTTGCATCCCACCTGATGGAAGTGTGGGGCAAAAAAAGATCTGCCCAGTGGATCCTTTCTCACACGCTGGGCCCCGGGAGGAAAGCACACATGCAGCATAGCCCTCCATCCTGCAGGTGAAGGGCCCGGAGAGACGCTTTCATCCTGCACTCCTAGAGCTGCCCTCAGGGGCCCTGAGCTGTCTGGGCCCTGCTAGAGGACCAGGCCTGGTTAGGCTGGCTAGCTGCCTCCTCTGGGGGCACGGAGGGAAGGTGTGGAGCCCCACTCAGCTGCGGGCCTGGGGGTGTGGTGAGGCCACAGTGGTTCTGCTTCTCTCCCTCCCTCCCCACCCCCCCACTCCGCAAGCTAGGGCAGCTTTCACTTCTGATTTCCGCTCTGCCAGCCAGAGGCCCGAAGGGCATTGCGCCCCCATTGCCTCAGCCATGGCCCAGGCTGCCACGCTTGCCCAGGTGACCCAGGGGCTATGAGCATCTTCGGGCACCTTGGAGCTGGAGGAGCTGTGGCACTGCTTCCGGAATGGCATGGGTATGAATGCGCTGGAGTGGCTGCAGCAGGAGTCCCGCAGCTTCATGGTGGTGACATGGGTGAACACGGGCTTCACGGCCGCCGAGTGAGTAGTCCCTGAGCAGGTGGCGCTGGCTGTCTCTGCTCTGAGCCTGTGTCATGGCCACCAGCACCTCAAACCCACCTGCACAGTGTTCTGTGGGCAGCTGCACATCTGCAAGTTTATGGTCCTGGAGCCTGTAAATTCCTCAAAACTGGATAAAGCACCCGGGATGGGGGGTACAGCTGGTGGGGTGAGGGCTGGGGTGGTAGGGGCAGCAGGCCAGGTGAGGACCACTTCCCCTCTGTTCACAGGCTTTGAGACCTTTCTAAAGTTTGGGAGGTGATTTGGTAGCCTTTCTCCCTAATTCTCCTCAGTGAGCATTTATTGAGCACCTACTGAATACCTGGCACTATGTATGGGAGGAACTAGGTTGGAACCGTGCTCTCAAAGCTTCTGACAGCAGAGAGTGATTTAGAGGCTGAGACAATCTGGGTGTGGCTGCACCAGCATGGGAGTGAGGGGCTGGATGAGGAAGGTTGAGAGGGGAGTGAGGGGGTAGTGAATGTAGGAGGGGTGGGGGAAGAGTAGGCTCTTCTGAAGAAAACAGGCCAAAACTCACTCCCCATGACTATTGAGGACCATTAACCTGGGTCTTCCTCAGCCCCAGCTAAAGGAATCTCTCAGTGTTCATTCCCACAGGATTACAAGCCTGTAGAGGATTCTGTGGCATTTATATTAATAAAAGGGAATAGGCTAATTAGACTAGACATCTTTTAAGCATCCTTCTGGACATCCTTCCAGACAAATCCACGGTGGTGGAGGCTGAGACAGAGGTGGTGAGGGGCAATCAGGCCAGCAGGGGAAAGCAGTTAGTAGTGAGATCAGGCTGGCAGGAGAAGGCAGTTGGGAGCGACCAGAAAGGCAGGGGAGGACAGTTGGAGGAGAGATCAGGCCGGCAGGGGAGGGCAGTTAGAAGTGATCAGACAGACAGAGGCAGTTAGGGTCAATCAAGCGGGTAGGCAAAGAGATTAGGGGCAATCAGGCAGGCAGACAGAGG
Organism: Pipistrellus kuhlii; assembly: GCF_014108245.1. Classification (NCBI taxonomy): domain Eukaryota; kingdom Metazoa; phylum Chordata; class Mammalia; order Chiroptera; family Vespertilionidae; genus Pipistrellus; species Pipistrellus kuhlii. The sequence goes on from NW_023425504.1 coordinate 15,463,192, forward strand.
CAGTTAGGGGTGATCAGGCTGGCATTCAGTTGAGTGGTTAGGAGCCAGTAGTCCCAGATTGCAGCAGGTTGTCTGACTGTTGGTTTAGGCTTGATGCCATAGGGGACCCCGATTGGAAAGGGTGCAAGCTGGGCTGAGGGAACCCCTGCCCTGTGCATGAATTTTGTGCACGAGGCCACTAGTAATATACTATATAATCTTAAAGTTGAGTAGCACAAATGAATGAGAATATATGGTGAAATTTCACCAACTTTTGTAAAAAAAATGGTGTAAGAATACTTCTATTTGTTAATGAACACTTCTGTTTGAACAAATAAAGTGATTAGGAATATTGAACTATTTCTGCCCCTGGCTCCACCCTGGCATGTGAACACATTTGGCCTAAAATTAGGGGAAACAGATGTATGCCTTTATAAAAATCATCTGTAGGCCAGAGAAAGCTTTGGTGGAAATAAATATCGACATCTGCAGATGTAATGAACTGCAGGGTATTATTTAATATATCTCAGCTTTGCTTGTTTAACATTTATTGAGATTGGGCAATGTGCTGGCAGATGTGCAGAATGTGAGCACAACATGGTTTCTTTCTTCATTTGTATGCCTTTGCTTGCTGAATTCAAGAAGCCCAGATTTAACAGATAACAAGCAGGTGAGTATCTACTGTGTTCTTATTGTGATGGTGGGATACAAGAAAAAGAAACAGCAACAACTTAGTCTTATTAAATAAATGAGACTGGTTAATATGAAACAATAAGAGAGCAATGTTTTAACTAAAAAATAAAAGATTATATACAATCGAGTGCTAGATTTTGGGAGGATTAAATCATAACACAAATATTAAAGGAAATCTAAGGATAAAGAGGTTACTGCAATCTGGAATACTTAAGACAGAAGAGTCATGGTGAAAATAAAAATAGATTGACCTTCTAATAAATAACCTGTCACAATTACTGTTAATTTTCAGGATATAGAACATAATATTTCCAAGATATCTATATAATAAAAGGCCTGTGGTTGTGACTGAGTCACTACCAATGAGCAGTGGCTCACTTGCTGTGGGTGGGGCAGGACGGGGCACAAGCTGCTTACAACAGAGAGCTACTACCCGTGTTTCCCCGAAAATAAGACATCCTCCGAAAATAAGACCTAGCGCATGGAAAGATAAGACATCCCCTGAAAATAAGACCTAGCGCAACTTTGGGAGAAAAAATTAATATAAGACACTGTCTTATTTTGGGGGAAACAGGGTAGCAGCAGTGAGCTACAAGTGGTGGAAGGTGGGGTGGCCTGCTGAGGCAAGTGAAAGTGAGCTACTCACTGGGCCTCTAATCTGCCAGAAACCAATCATTGTCACTAATAGAGAAATGTGTAAAGGGAATCTGGAAGGCTGGAAAACCTTAATTGCTCTGAATGGTCAAGCTAATCACTCATCATTTAGTTACAACATTGGTAGTTAAAGCAACCTCCACCTATTAATCATATGTAAATTCTTGCTGATTGTCTATTATTGGAATTCCCTGCCTAAAGGAAATGGGTGTATCTCATAACCTTAATAAAAGGGATAGCAAAGCCAGAGCTGGGGTAGTTCTCCCCCTAAAGGTGGACTCCTGCCTGGCTCCCTATTTCCCAAATTAATTCTTTTCTAGTCTCTTTTCATTTGAATGAGGCTTTCTTCAGAACCCAAACCCTGAACAGGAACCCTGAACCATGTGAGATGTGAAAGAGGCTCCCACACTAATCTATACTAATAAAAGGGTAATATTCTAATTAGATCTGGAGACCTTCCAGATGTCCTTCCTGACAAAGCCATAGTGGTGGGGCTGAGGCAGAGGTGGTTAAGGGCAATCAGGCTGGCTGGAGGGGAGTTGGGGGCGAGCTGGTCAGCAGGGGGACCAGGGGGCAGTTGGGAGCAAGCTGCCTGGCAGGGGTGACAATTGGGGGCAAGCAGGAGGACATGTGGGGGTGATCAGGCTGGCTGGGGGTTAGGCATGCAAGGTGGGAGATAGTAGGCTGACAGGGGCAAGAAGGCTGACAGTGGCACAGTTGGAGGTGATCAGGCTGGTAGTTGGGGACAGTTGGGGGCAATCAGGCCATCAGGAATAGTGGTTAGGGGCAATCAGGTAAGCAGGCAGTTGAGCAGTTAGGAGTCAGTGTTCCGGGATTTCGAGAGGGATGTCTGACTGCCAGTTTAGGCCCAATCCCTAACTGCTCAACTGCCTGCCTGCCTGCCTGATCACCCCTAACCACTGTTCCCCTAAACTAGCAGTCGGACATCCCCAAAGGTGTCCCAGACTGGACAGGGTGCAGGCTGGGCTGAGGAACATCCCCCCCCCTCCTGTGCATGAATTTTGTGCACTGGGCCACTAGTATTAAATTTAAAAAGTCAATGTTTTGAAAGAATAAATTTACTATGCTCTAATTTCTATAGAAATAAACAAAGTAATATATGGGAAGAATGTATTTCAAAGTTTTAATAGTGATTATACCTGGGGGAAAGAAAATATGAGACTGTAACTTTTCAAATCATATATCTCCATATCACTTATTTTTACACATTCATGATTTACTTTTAAAATTAGAATAGAGTGAGGTTGTATTAGACCTCCCTGTGACACATTTCTTCCTCAATTTTAAACATACCTGTAGTCCAGGATATAGTTTTGCCTGGACACATGCTGGAAACCAGAATTGCTGGAGTAGGTTTGTATCATTAGAAAATTAGAAAAGGTGTAAGTATGAATGCAGCAGATATTGAAAGATAAATAGAAAATATCATGAACAACATTATGCTAATAATTTTAAAAACATGGTGTGTAAGTACAAGAAATAAAATTACTGAAATTGATGCAAAAAATGAAACATCTTATTTGTCTTATACAATTGTTAATGGAATCAATATTTAAGGTCTTAATACACACACACACACACACACACACAAACAAACAAACAAACAACAACAACAAAAAAACCCCACTAAATCCAGGCAATTTTATTCATACCAGCCAAAACTTAGAAACAACCAAGATTTCTTTTAGTAGGTGAATGAATAAATAATCTGCAGTATATCTGTACAATGGAATACTATTCAACACTAATAAGAAATGAGCTACCAAGCCAAAAAAAAAAAAGACATAGAGGAAACTTAAATGCCAATTGCTAAGTGAAAGAAGCTGATTTGAAAAGGCTATGTATCATATGATTCCAAGTATTTACTATATGATCTTCTAGACAAGGCAAAATTGTAGAAATAGTAAAAAGAGCAGTGGTTATCAGGGCTTTAGGGGAAGAGAAGGAAGGAATAATATATGGAGTTCAGGGAATTTTAGGACAGTGAAACTCTACAGGGAACATAGCATATATATTATGTCCTTTCAAATGTCAATTTTATTCCCTGTACATAGAGTACTCATGTGCATATTCTCCACCTGGTGAACTCATTTCATAATACCCTACTCAAGTTCCCTTCTGAAAAACCTGCCTTAGTCTTCAAGGCAGAATTAGTTGCTCCCACTTCTAGGCTTTCCTAGTACTACAGTAAAATGGAAACAAATCATATATATATTTTTTATTTATTGAATTTTGGGGGGAACAGGTTTTAAATGTATAACTCAATAAAACATCATCCATACACTGCATCGTATGCCCATTGCTCCAAGCAAAGTCTCTGTCCACTGTCCATTCCCATTTCCCTCCTTTTGCCCACTTCCACCCAGCCCTCATCCCCTTTCCCTCTGGCTATCACCACATTGTTGTCTCTATGTATTTTACATAAAGCACAATTGCCTGGACCTTTTGGCTCTGTGATTGACTATCGACCTATGAACCAGGAGGTCATGGTTCAATTTCTGGTCAGGGCACTTGCCCAAGTTGCGAGCTTGATCCCTGATCATGCAGGAGGCAGCTGATCAATGATTCTCTCTAATCATTGATGTTTCTATCTCTCTACCCTTCTCCCTTCCTCTCTGAAGTCAATAAAAATATATTAAAAAGCATGATTGCCACACACACACACACACACACACACACACATATATATATATATGTATGTATATTGCTTATTTTCTTCACCTTCTTTCATCCAGTCCCCCAAAGCCCCCCTACTCTGACAGCTGTCAGCCTGTTCCATGTATCCATCTCTCTGTTCCTATTCAATTTTGTTCAAACCATATTTTTGAAAGGCAATTGGGAAATATGTTTCTAAATAGGCACATAGTCTGTGATACAACACTTCCACCACTAGGAATGTATCATACTGTTGCAGAATACTGGGGGGGAAAAATCAAACAATGTTTAAGTTTTAAGCATTGTTTTTGTTTGTTTGTTTTTTGTTTTGTTTTGTTTTTATTCACCTGTGGGCTTAGAGAAAATGAATTCAAATTCTAAGCAAGGCTACAAGCAGAACTTCCCTTTTTATTAAAGAGCCAGCCCTATGTGTGCTTAATGGTTATCTTGCTGTTGACCTTGAAAACAACACAGTTCTAGCCAATTAAAAACACCTGGTATGGCATTGAGAGTATGGGCATATCTAGTCTCTGGCCTACAAGGTTAGACAGCTAAGTTTATCTTCCTTATTATTCAAGCAGGCTGGAAAGCAAAGTTATTTTTTCAGAATAAGAGGCTGTCTAAAAAAATAGCAGATAATTCCAAACAGTAGTTTTACAAAATAGGGGATAGCGTTCTCAATACAATTATAAACACAAAGCTCTTTATTAGACTGCTCTTTGTTTGTTGGTTTCTTTTATAATAGTGACCACATGAAAACCAACAAAATGTGCTTGGGAAGAGACTTGTTGAGTAAATGTGGTTTATATCCACACAATGAAAGCCACTTAGTTATTAAAATGAGTGAAGAGTGGGACTGATATGGAAAAGTCTCAAAGATATTATAAGTGAAAAAAGCAGGGTGCAGATAAATAGACTTAATGTGTCTGCATATGCATATATGTAAAAAATCCTAGAAAGAAATATAAGAAACTGAATAGTGTTTGGCTTTGTGTAGGGGAAATGAATGTTTGGAGTGGTAGTATCATTTTTAAGTTTTATTTCCTTTTGTCATGCCTGGATTTTAATGCAGTGTTGTTGTTTTTTAATACAAAGCTTTTTTTAAATGTACCCTTTAAAAATGAAAACCCTACTTTTTAAGCCTATCTATTGCACTCTAGTTTATCTACTTATATGCCAGCTTTTCCCACTTGACTGTGAGCAATTTAAGGATAAAACCCGTCTTATTGCCCAGCCTGTGTGGCTCAGAGGATGAGCATCCACCTATGAACCAGGACAGGAGGTCATTGTTTGATTCCCTGTCAGGGCACATGCTAGGGTTGTGAGTTTCATCCCCAGTGTGGGGAGGGAGGCAGCATATTGATGATTCTCATCATTGATGTTTCTATCTCTCTCTCCCTCTCCCTTCCTCTCTGTATTTAATAAAAATATATTTTAAAAGATGAAAAAAATAAAACGTCTTATTCATCTTCATATAGCCAGAGCCTAACACAGTGCCTAATGGTAATAAGCTCTCAGGCAACTGAAAAAACACACACAGATAAAAAGAGTTATTGTTATAATAGATGGAAGAAGAAATGAATGCATGGATACATAAATGAATGAATGATACTCAGAACGTTAAGTTCATTAAAGAACAGCCTTTACAGTAGTTCTTCAGACACTCTTCTATGGCTCCTCATGTATGATTTGAGGAACAATTTCAAGAGAGAATTCAGAAAAAAAAATACGATTGTTTTATACTCAGAGATGACCTATCTGATGAAGACTACAGAACGGTATTAATTATGCACAGGAACAATGAAGTACATTTTATCCAACACTGTGTCAAAAGCAAGTCACTGAAATGAACTGAATGATTTAACAGCATCCAATGCATAAAAGGTCCTCCTCACCTTAGAGGTCTTCAGGACAGCCTCTTAATTTGATTTCTGTTTTGTTGTGCCATCTTCATGTTATGGTCTTTAGTTCTCCTTATTACAAATGTAATTTTTAAGGGTCAAATTAATTTAATTTCACTTTGGCTTTGGGATGCTTGAATGCAAGGTTGTGAAAACCACTAGCTTAAAACAGATGCTCTGCAAAACTTTCTGCCAAGCCTTCCTAAGTCACCAGGACATCAATAGGAAAGCAGTGTAAGCAGGAGAATTCACAGCTATGCCAGAATAGCAAGGAGAAATTATGGATGTTTCACATACTGTATCAACATCGAAGGGTGACATTTTCTTTGCTCATACAGCTTCCTCCACCTCTGGAGCCGGCAAGGAATGTTTTACTTTTTTACTTCTCAAAATCTTGCCCACATTTTAAGACACAACTCAAATCCACTTTTTTTCTGTGATGTCTTTTCTTTTCATATATTTTTATTGATTTCAGAGAGGAAGGGAGAGGGAGAGAAAGATAGAAACATCAATGATGAGGGAGAATCCTTGATCGACTGCCTGACCTATTTAATGTTGTAATCAATTACACTCAGCTACACTCAGCTTAGAATTAAACCCACTGTCTTTATATCTCAGTTCTGCTGTTTATTAACAGCATGACCTGGGACAGATTACTTCACTTTTCTGTGTCTTGATATGTTCTTTTGTAATAGGGAATTATAGTATCACTTTTCTAAGTTACCTTAGATCCACAGGAAACATTGCAAGCAAAAGAGTTAACAACTATGATAGAATAGTAAAAAGAAGTTATATAAGTAAAATTGAATGAATAAATAAAAGACTAACAATGAAAGCCAACTGAGGATTTGAAAATAAATGGGTAACATTTCTACTGAATGCCATAAAGATGTAGTGAAAAGACCAACACGAATGAGAATAAGAATGAGAATAGGTATTTAGCATAGTGCTTTGCTTACAGTGTGTATTGAATTAATGAGTTCATGTTTTGCCCACATTTATACAACTAAATATATAATGGAGCCAGGGATTCTAATATGTGTTTGTCTGACTTCAGCACTAACAAGTCAGGCAGACCATGGTACAAATATAGGCTTCACCATTTACTAGCCATTTAACCTTGGCCAGTTCAGTCAGGTGGGTTCCAATACAATATACATTTCTTCAACTAGCACACACAGTATTTGCTACCTTTATTGTGTACAAATAGAATTAGGAAAAATACCTGAGACAACAAAGAGAGTAGAATGAATGCATAGCTTCTGTCTTCAAGGACTTTACAGTCTCCTTGGGGAAAAAAGAAACTGGAGTAATAAATAATAAGTAAGGCTTAATAAGTGAAGTGTAAATGATCTGTGAAGGCTGTAGCATTTGAATTAAAGGAAGCAGTCAAGGCCATCTGGAAAGACTAGTTGGACTGATAGGGACAAACAAGGTTTTATCTCATTGGTCTTTCACTACATCTTTATGCATTCAATAGAGACTGTTACACACTTATTTTCAGATCCTCAGTGAAGCTTTCATTGTCAGTCTATCATCATTTTTCCATTTGATTTTACTCATCTTCTAAGACTGCTACATAGGCTTAAAGCTGAATAAACAGCTACCTCAGTCTGTCATCACAAAACATAGCGATATATAGTGACTCTGTCAAACATCAAACTCATTTTTAAATTGACTTGATGACTTATAAGCCTGTGTTTAGTGTAGATCTAGTTTTGTTGTATGATGACTACCTCTTGTTGCCTATAATGGGCTGCGCAGTTTTTCTAGAACACAATGAAACATTTCACCAGTTTCAAAGAATCTAACTCCCCCTTTTGACTTCTGTTTTGATTAGAAAAATAAAAAATAAAATAAAAATAAAAAAATAAAAAACTCTCACCCACCAGCAGACAAAGACAATGCCTAGTGGCTGAATAGATTAAGTTAACATAGATAAAACCCCCATTTTCTTTCTTTCTTTTAAAAAAATATTTTCTTATTGATTTCAGAGAGGAAGGAAAAGGGAGAGAGATAGAAACATCCATGATGAGAGAGAATTATGGATCGGCTTCTTCCTTCAATTCCCCCACTGGGGATCAAGCCCACCACCAGGCGTGTGCCCTTGACTGGAATCGAACCTGGGACCTTTCAGTTTGCAAGCCGATGCTCTATCCACTGAGTAAAACCGGCCCAGGGCAACCCCCATTTTCTATTTCCATGTATGAAGTTGAATTAAAGATGATTCTTGGGCCAATAGGATAAATTATTAAAATGGGTAATCAGAAGTATATCCCTCCAGGAAAGGAGGTTGTTATAGGGTGAACCTGTTCAAAAGAAGATTGGGAGCATCTACATAAAATCCTCAGATCTTTACTCAAAAAAAGTCTAGTTTTTACTTACTGAATTTGCTATTCCATCAGTTTCTCAATCCAGTCTAAGGGCCATTAGTCCAGTCTGCAAAATTGCCCTTCTGTGTTATCATTGTACATGCTTTTCCTTCTACCTGGTGTGCCTATCCTAAACTCTTTGCCTATTTTACTCTTTAATCCTCAGCTCTTGGCCTAATAGATATAGCCTCAGCGAAATCTTTCCTGACTACCACGACTATGTAAAATACACCTATTATAAACTCAAATATACCTTTTTTCATAGCATTTGGGACAGTTACAATGTTTGTGAAACCTAAACTCATTAATTCCATGAGGACAGGGACCTGAGCACATAACATATTGATAGTTCCTGACTCATAGCTGGTACTCAAAAATGATTTGGTGAATGAATGAATGGATTTCAGTTTCCTAATTATATTGTGTTACTAACACACTAGCTTTCTTAGTAAGCTGCAGGCATATGATATGTTTCAAGAAAACTCAATTTAGACAGATTGAAAAATTTCACTTGTGAAATTAAGGAAAAGTTTGGAATGGAGGATTGTTTACTTATTGATAGCAAAGGAGAGTTCATCAGATTCCCATAGTAGTATAGTCTGTACTATAAGAGAGAAGTGTCAAATAAGTGTCCGATATCATAAAGCCAATTGCTCAGTAGCTCTAGAAACATAGCTCTCTATTTTTAGTAATTTTCTGTCAGTGTTTTGAATCTTAGCTTTAAAGACAAAAAAAAAAAAAAAAAAAAAAAGCCAAACAAAAACACACACACACACACACACACACACAAAAAAAAAACACACACACAAGCAAACCAAAAAAAGAACTCCTGGGAATTAGAATGGATAATGAAACATTTTCAGTAGCTCTAGAAATAAATTGGCATCATAGTTGCAATTAATGCCTACATTCAAATATTCAAATCAGAGTCAGTGTTTTCCTCATATGTTAGTCAACAGAAGGCATGAGATTTAAACTGTTGTTTGAGTTTAAACTGTCTTTTTTTACTCTGCCTCCAGGGCAGAGACTGATTTATTCATCAAAGTAACTAAAGTACCTTGCACAATCTTTGCTTTATAATAAATGTCTGCTATCCATCTATTGATCAAGCTGCCGATCTATCCATCCATTTCTCTATCTCATTGTCTACCTCTATCTTTATGTGGAGTTTATATATATCCAAATATGTAGCCAGTATTTACTTTGAAAAGTTTATAGAATGGAAGTCAAGCAACCTAGCTTATAGTCTTTTAGTCTCAACTCTGCCAATAATTTACTATGTTGTCATAGACAAGTTATTTAATTTTCTTCTGTCTTATTTACTTTGTCAAATTTGGTTAATTATACCTGACTTGCATACCTAACCATTATATAAAGGAGGAAAAAATGAAACAAATGTAAAATGATTTTGAAGAATGAAGTGTGTTTTGAGTAGCAGAGTATTCGTTAACATTAAACAAAATGAACAGGCTGAGATTCATTCTCTGGAATCTTAGCCCACATAGGCTAAATTGCATAATCATCCTCTTATTCATCAGTAGGGCTCTCCTTCCAGCGTTAAAAGAACCCTATAAATCTCTCACTTCCTCTCTTGCTCACTTGCTGAATCAGCCTTTGTGAAAGTATTCCCTCCAGTATGTAATATTTTGAGGAAACTTTAAAGAAAACTCTGTGCCCAGAGAGTGCTGATTCAGCACAGCAAAAGAGGTGACTGAGATGGATTTGGAACATTTCATTGGCAGGAACCTGGTTTTAACAAGCCTACACAAATAAGGGGTACTTGATTGGCCAAAGGAAGCACATTGCTTACAAATTGCTATACATTTCTGAATTTGGACTCACATGGCAAGTAGAGTGAAAAGGTATCACCATGTTTCAAAAACACCATCCTGTACATTCAAATAGTGCATATTTAATTTATGACACAGAGTAATCCCTTTTCCTTCTTACACCTCTGTACTTAATAAAACAGCTTCTAGAAAATGTACCTTCAGTGTTATATGTCACCATGCCACAGGACATGAACTAAGAAGGTCCCTTTTCTATAATGCATAAACAACAAATCAAAATTATTCATAAGCATGATTGAAGACAAATAATTCTCTCTGACTTAAAATATATCATTATGCTGCAACTGCTTCATTCACGCATCTCAAGTTTTGACTGGCTGAGCCTTACATTTGGTGATCCTAATCTTCAGTAACACAGTGCTTTCCCGAATCTTGTTCACACTTATTAGCAGCTAGACACAGAAGGTATTTTCAAGCATTTCAAAGCTATCACAACGTGACAGGAAAACACGTGTTGCAGTAATAGGTGGTAGATTGGAGATGGTAGTGTTGGGATGCAATCTGAATGACCCTTTTTCAGACAAGCTTACAAAAGAAAGCCACTTAAACTAATTACACAACATAGGTAGAACACTTGCATTCTTCTTGGATACCACCGATATTTATCTTTTTCAAAGCAAATGAATAAAATGCAGTCCAACTAATCATTAAAATGAAGTAACAGATTAGTTTCCTATCAGCATTAAATTTGAACTTTCCCACTGGTAGCTGGTTAAAGAAAAAAGATTTTTTTTACTCAAAAATTATATTTTCATGTCTTTCCCCTTTTAAACGATTCATTTTTCATGGCATAAAGAAGACAGACTTACTGGAAGACATCTAAGGAAAATAAGAAAAAGTTTGAAAAGAATAAAGTTAAATACTTTTGCCAAATATGTGTTAACATTCATAGAATGTGTGTAGTATTTCTATGAGGTTGATTTTCATGCAAGCTTCGAAAGTCAGCCAATATTTGGAATCTGCCAGAGCTAATAGCACATTTGATTGTCCATCATTCCATCTCTATTCCCATTTGTCTGTGAAGTCTAATGATTGTTGTGAAAGAGAGCACAGCTGTTTTCCATCTTCATTTTTAGGCATACAGTTTTACTCAGACTTACTATTATGTATTTTCATTTCCTGGAGTTACAGAAGCAACTTAGATGGAGTCATTTCCAGCTGCAAATGCAGTTAGTTCTTCTTCCTTCTCAGGCACAGTTGGATTTTGTGATGACTATTCCCAAGGTCATACTTTGACAATTGACACATAGATGGGCTATTTTTGACATCCAACTTTATTTTTCAGTATCCATCCTCTCACCTACCCCTACTGTCAATCCTGAACTTCTCAATTAAACATTTTCCCCAGGTTGAAAATCTTCCCCTGTTGTAATCTCCGACCAAAATCTTATAATCCTGTGAACCTTCCTCTTCTTTTCCCACCCACAATAAGGCATAAGATCTAGGAATTAGTCTATTAGAAATTATTCCTATAAATTATGTAAAGTGTATTCATATAAGAAATGGGTTCATGCATTAATTATCCCAAGAATATTGCATTAAAATAAGAATTCTCCAATAAAGTTACTCCCCAGTCACAGAATCTTAGGCCTCATTATCAAATGTGGAACATTATACCACTCAATAAGCAAAAATCCCTAAGAGACAAGTTGGATGAATGAATATCATTACTGGCAAGAGAAATAGTTTCTCATGGGGCGGGGTGGGGGGGGGCGGTATTGTGTGCTAAGGATTTGTGATTTAAAAATGAAAATGTAAAAGCGATATTAACTCAGTATTATCCCAAATTAAATTCTATCGCAATAGTTCTAACAGAACAAAAAATATAAGTGCCTCAAATACTACTTACTGATATTTTCTCTTTAGCTATGCCCTAGTCCAACTACAACAAAAATGTTATTTAATTTTAAAAAAGCAAACATCATACAGAATAAAATTTTAATCCTAACAAGATGTTTCCTGATGCACACTGTTTTCCTCAATTTTATAAATGAATCCTATGATTTTTTGTGTGTGATCACATACTTTTATATATTTAAAATTTGTAAACTATGCACCATTTCTATTGGATAGTCATTAGTATATGTACATGTGAAAAGGGATATCAGTTATAGAACTATAAGAATTCTTTTTTTTACTTTTTAATTAATTTCTTTATTGATTAAGGTATCACATATTTGTCCTCAACTCCCCATTCCAATCCCCCCAATCATGCCCCCACCCCCTATTGTCCTTTTGTTTGTTTGTTTTTAAGGTGGAATAAGGAGTACAGGAGGACTTACATTACTTTCTGAGTTAATAAAACTCAGCAGACATGATTTTAGCTTTCTATAATATTACTAGGTTAAGAGATGATATGGAAGGTAAATAGTTTGTTGAAATATTACAATTTTGTGACAAATACAATAGTACTACTGTTTAAAATGAAAAATATTTTTTATTTGGACAGATGGTTACCAGAAATACATGGTTAAAAGCTATTTTTCACATCTGATATAAATTTGTGGGGTTTTTTTTTTGTGGGATTTTGATCTGTTAGTGGTTAGTGATTGCTAGAGGTATTAGAGAAGCTAGTTTGAGGCATGTGTTGAGAGAAGCTAGGTGATAAAGGGGAAAGCATTATGTGTTTGCATTCAGATTTTTGCTCAAATTTTGGCTGATATATTTCTTAGCTATGTGATTTGGGACAATTATTCTATTTCTGAGCATGTTTCCTCTTTTTTTAAACAAGAAGGATTATAATAGCCAAATGATAACCATCTTATGTTCATTAAATGGGAAAATATATAAAATATTTGTAATAGAGTGATTGATGTATAATGGGTACTCACAATATAATCACTACTTTCCATCTCTCCATGTTCATTTCTCTGAGCTTACTCCAACTGAGGATCCTCAAGTCATTATCTGAGAGCTTTAAGGTCAGCTTTACTTGCTAAGTGTGGCATAATTAATATACTTTAACTCTAATCATAACAAAATAGAAAGGGATAAAACAGTAAATCTGCAATTGGTTTTTAAGCGAATATAGTAAAGATCGAGTTAGCTTTGGGGAGGTGTCAGAGAGAGTGTAAAGCATTGGAAATCTCAAGTGTCTGAATGTTGTATCCTTGCTATTATCTGTGAAGTGCATTAGCTCGTTATTGAGCTGACATTGCACTGACCTTAAAGACATGAATTACATGGATTGGATGGACCAAAGGTAAGGTGTAACAAAAGTGTGGCCTAGCGATAAATTGGTTCAAGACAGAGGCTCAGGGTCCTTAAAAATACCACACTGAGAGAGAAATAAAATGAAATCAGAGTCTAACACTTGTGAGGTAGTGTTGCAAAATTGGGTTCACATTTTATTCATAGCCTCTTTTACAGCCCCTTGCTATTTAAAAACATTAGTTGCCTGAAATGAGGTTTTTTAGGTTCAGTCTCAATGCTTCTCTGTTTATGATATTTTAAAAAGAGGTATCAGACTATAGCAGCTTTCCTGTGGTGTTGGATCAAACTTGGATTGACGTAGATACTACTTCCTTCAAGGGATATTTTAGCCATCAGGGCGGTGAGAGCCCAAGAGCAGCTTTCTGAAAGATTATAACCAACTGTAACATACTGAGGAACCAAGCTCCAAAGGAAGTTGGTATTCTGAATTTCCCATCTGCTGAAGCCAGTTTGTTTATCTGCATGGACTGCTGCTTCCCCTTTCAATGAGGTTATTGTATGTACTGAATGAGTCTGCATAAACAAATAAAACATTATGGCATTGAATACAGTCAAATTGTTGGAAATACTGGAATGTGACTAAAACCTATCCCTCCTGCCTAAGTAATATATCCCACATTCTTTTTTCACCACACTTACTGTACATGACAATCCTCATTGCTTAATGAACATTTTGCTGAGACATAGACTAATAGGCTATAGGGAGATAGATTTTAGCCTTGGATTAAAAAAAATCAATCCTCCTCTAAAATCTGTCTAAAATCTGTAGCATTCAAATCAATAGTCCACCTACACTGGAGGATTAATAATAATGGAGCTAATGTTTCTTTGCTTTCACTAGCTTCTGAGATACCTTAGGATAGAATATATAATTATTTTAATGTGGAAATATAAAAATATTAATTTTAAAGGTATTCAATAGTTTACCATGTGACTATTGACTTAATTGACTATTTAAATTTTATAACTCAAGCATATGAGAGTAGGGATAAAACCCCAGACCTTAATAGGAATTAATTTTAAAAGTTTATATATTTGGTTTCCTATTCAGAGCCCCATTGCACCTTCAACCTCTGCCATAAGATTAGAATGATTACAAGGACTATTAGCTCTCAGAGTGATTCTCAGAAATTAAAGCTGAGTGTAGTACTTCAGTAAACCACTATAATAAGATTATTTTATTATTATGGTTCTAGATGTCCTATAATGTACAGTATTTCAGATATAAAATAATTAAAGGCAATTAAAGCCCATTATACTAAGGATTACTTTATACTAATGATACAGAGATTGCTTGCCTCCAGAAAGAATTCCTTCTAAATTCATACAGAAATGAAGTTGAAATTGGTGGTGCTAGGAGAAAGAGGATATATATATATATATATATATATATATATATATATATGATAGAGAACACATTGACAATTTATCAGAATATGGGGAAACAATGACATCAGTTTTCACTGATAATATCTCAAATTTATTTTCATTGGTGGTCAGAATCAAAGGCATCCTAAGGGTCTAGGCTGAAATAAATATATTCAGAAAAAAATAATTTTGGAGCCTTTAAGTCTAAAAATGACCTAGAGATGATGGAGATCATCTTCCTCCATCAAGGGTCTGGAGCTAAGCTATACCAAGGCAGCTCATAGGAATGAATCCATGCATTGTTCAAAAACCTTTATCAAAAACTTACCTGTGGGCATAGAGGGTATTATGCTCAGTGTAGTAAGTCAGTCAAAAAAAGACAAATACCATATGAATTTACTTATATGTGGAATCTAAAGACAAAATGAACAAATCTGAAACAGATTCATAGACACAAAAACTTGACTGTTAATTGCCAAAGGGGAGGGAGGTTGGGGGACTCAGTGAAAGAAGCAAAGGGATTAAAATAGATCCAGAGACATAGAAGCATCAAAGAGACTGTTAAACCTCAGAGGGAGGGCAGGGAATGGTGGTGGGGGGTGGGGTGGGGTAAGAGATCAACCAAAGAACTTGTATGTATGCATATAAGCATAACCAATAGACACAGACAGAAGGGGAATGAGGGCTTATGCTGGGTGGTGGGAGTGGGCTGGAAGAGCTCAATGGAGGAAAAAGGAGACATATGTAATAATCTCAAGTATATATTTTTTTAAATTAAAAATTAGTAATTGCAGAGTACTCATCTATACTAATAAAGGGGCAATCAGGCCAGCAGGGGAGCCGTTAGGTGACCATCAGGCCAGCAGGGGAGCAGTTAGGGGGCAATCAGGGGAGAAGATAGGGGCATCAGGCCAGCAGGCAGAGGTGGTTAGGGCTAGTCAGGCAGGCAGGCGAGCAGTTAGGAACCAGTGGTCCTGGATCGCAAGAGTGATGTCCAACTGCCAGCAGGTGGACATCCCCTGAGGGGTTCTAGATTGGAGAGGGTGTAGGCTGGGCTGAGGGACATCTTCCTCCCATTCATGAATTTCATACACCGGGCCTCTAGTAGGGATATAAAATACGGCATAAGGAATATAGTCAATAATAGTGGTATAACTATGTATGGTGCTGAGTGGGAACTGGAAATATCAGAGGGGATACTTTGTGAAGTATATAATTTTATAATCACTACTCTGTACATCTGAAACCAATACATAATAATATTGAAAGTAAAATGTAATTAAAACATTAAAAAATAATTATTTTTTTAAAAAAACACATCTTTAAAATCCCATCTTAAAAACGTTGCAGTATGTTACTTAAGACAGTGAGCTCTCAAAAGAGTATAGGTTCAAATCCTAGACTTATAAGATGGAGGAGAGAGCTTAATTGTAATAACTCCAATAATAATAACAAAAACAAAACCACCTTGAACATTTTATTCTATCTTTTTTTTTAAAAAAAAATATGTTTTATTGGTTTTTAGAGAGAAACTTTGGTGAGAGAGAAAATGAGAGAAACATCAACCTGCTGCCTCTTTCACATTCCCTACTGGAGATTGAGCCTGCATCTCGGACATGTACCCTGACTGGGAATTGAACCAGTGACCTCTTGGTGCATGGGAAGATGCTCAACCAACTGAGCCATACTAGCCAGGGTTATCCTTTTCTAAACTTTAGAATGGAGTTTATTAGTAATATCTCCCTGATAAGGTTATTGTGACATTGAGTTAATTCATGTAAACTACTTATAACGATGTTTGCTATAATTATGCTCTCCATAATTATAATTATTATTATTGCTATACTATCCAAACACCAGGGCTTAATTGCAAGGATACAGCTTTTGGAGAGTGTGAACCAAAGTGGACACCATTTGTTTCTGCAACTTTTCTAGCAAAATTCATTTATTTAACCATGAGCTATTTTCTGCATTCTTAGCATATGTCACTCACTGATCTAAGTATAGGTACTGAATTTTCAATGATAAATAAAATCATGTTTTCATGGTCTGTACATTTTAGTTTTGGGAGATAAACAATTCAACAAAAGAGAAATGATTGTGATATTTCCAGCCAATGATAAATACTATGAAGTAAGGTGTTAGCAGGATAATGAATGATCTGAAGGCCATAATATTAAATTAGGAGGTAAAAGAGGGTATATATTATCATATTTCACTCAATGATTAGGTGTCTACATTTTGAAAGGCACTGTTCTAGGTTCTGGAGATTACAGTAGTGAATGAGGCAAATAAGATCTTTGCTTTCATGAAACTTATCTTTTCATCTTGGGGCATGAATTAAAACAAGTAAAACAATGAATAGCCAAAACTGGTTTGGCTCAGTGGATAGAGCATCAGCCTACGGACTGAAAGGTCTCGGGTTCGATTCCGGTCAAGGGCATGTACATTGGTTGTGGGCACATCCCCAGTGGGGGGTGTTCAGGAGGCAGCTGGTCGGTGTTTCTCTCTCATCAATGTTTCTAGCTCTCTCCCTTGTTCTCTGTAAAAAATAAATAAAATATATTTAAAAAATAAAAAAACAATGAATAAATAAAAAATAAGTTAGTAATACATGCTATCAAGAGTGGGAATATGATAAAGAGTGACTAGGAGACTATTTAATTTAGTGGCCAAGAAAGGACTCTCTGTTTATGAGTCACTTGCAACCTTACAGAACAGGAACTATCCTTGCAAAAATCTAGATGCTACAGGTAGAGATAATACCAGGTGTATAGGTCTTGAGTTGGAAATGATATTTGCATATTTAAAGAATAAAAATAAGGAAAGTATGGGTTGGTCAAACAAGGTTACTGCTGGCCATCGTTTAGAGTTTGGAGTTTATTCTTGGCATAATGGGCTGGCATTTGAAGATTTTTAATCATAGTAGTGAAATAATCTATTTTACTTAAAAAAATAATTCTTGCTGTTGAGTAAAAATGTACTGTAGAAAGGCAACAGTGGGAGCATGGATATATATTAGGAAGCTATTGCAATGATAGAAGTTAAATACGACAGTGGCTATTTTTTTTTTCTACAATCATTAGACTGAAAATTGAGGGGCGTCTTATACATGGAAGTCAGCTGAGGAAGGAGCAACATGGTGCATACATGGAAGTCAGCTGAGGAAGGAGCAACATGGTGCATAGCTGCCAATACCTTGTCAAACAAGCTTCCTCCAATCACAAGTCTTATTGTTACTGATGTCAGCTGATACCATAATTGGAGGCGGAGGTGGAATTGGAGAGCGCACAGATGCAACAGGGACCAAAGCATCCGAGCCCATAAAGAGGTCAAAAAGTAAAAAGATAAATACCAGTAAGTGATTGTCTTACTCTGTAAAATTTAAACTGAATGTAATCAGCTCTACAAAAGAGCATGGAAATAGAGCTGCAGAGAGATAATTTGGACCTCCTCCAACTGAGTGTATGATCAGACAGTGGAGAAACCCGGAAGAACAATTCCTTAAGATGCCAAAAAAGAAGAAAGTCTTAAGAGGAAAACCAGCAAAATGTTTTAAATATTGATTTCTTAATTTTGGGTTGGAAAAGTGGGGGGCATCTTATACATGGAAAAATACGGTAGGTAGATTTGAGATACATTTTGAAGTAGAGCCAACAGCATTTTATGATGAACTAGAAAGAATGAAGATTAGAAGTATAGAGGAATCGAGGATGTTTCTTAAATTATTTAGCCTGAATAACTGGGTAGATGATGGACATCTTACATTTAAGATCCAAATAGAGTTATCATTTAAAAAATAAAAAAAAATTACATATAAACTGGGATCTTGGGAGCAATGTTAGAGCTTGAGACAAACATTTGAAAAATCATTGGCAATTTTGGAATTGAAGATGGTAATCTAGGAAAAACGTTTAGAGATTATAAATTTATTCCCGTTTTGCAATTGACTGGCAGTGAATAACATAATACATATTCATACTAAGGTTGATGATTAATTATAGTCTCCAATGGTGAGATTTCCCAGCCCATCCTCACACAGATAGATGGGCCTTACATTTATACCTCAGGTGAGCAAGGTTGTAGTGGTGGGATTTGGTACCCCCTTAATCCAGCTATCTGTGCTATTCCACTGATGTTTAAAGGACCACAGAAGGTTATTTGTTGCTAGCTTTATGTCAAATTTAGGGTCTTTTATATTTTATTTTTTAATATATTTTATTGAGTTTTTACAGAGGGAAAGAGAGGGGGATAGAAAGCTGGAAACATTGATGAGAGAGAGAAACATCGATAAGCTGCCTCTTGCACACCCCCTATCGGGGATGTGCCTGCAACCAAGGTACATGCCCTTGACCGGAATGGAACCTGGGACTCTTCAGTCCGCAGGCCGATGCTCTATCCACTGAGCAAAACCTGTTTTAGCAAATTTAGGGCCTTTTTAAAATGCTACCTGTTTCTATTAAATTTTCATATTTCTGCCTTGATTTGTTCCAAAAGTGAAGCTGTTGTCAGGGAATCACCAAGATTGTATGGTTCTGTTATGTTGTTGATTTATTTTTATTTTTTAAAATACATTTTTATTCATTTCGGATAAGAAAGGAGAAGGATATAGAGATAGAAACATCAATGATAAGAAAGAATCATGGATAGGCTACCTCTTGTAAATGCACCCTGACCCCCCATCCTCCCCACCCTCGGATCAAGCCTGTAACCCTGCAACTGGGGCATGTACCCTAACCAGAAACCTAACTGTGACCTCCTGGTTCATAAGTTTATGCTCAACCACTGAGCCATGCTGGCCAGGCAATTGATTTGTTTTTAATTTACCAAAGTGTAGTTGGTATACAATTTTATATTGATTTTATTAGTTTCAGATGTACAATAGAGTGATTTGACCCTTTTTACCATATAATGTGACCATCCCATTATTTTTTTTAATTTTTAATCCTCACCAGATGATATATTTTTTCCATTCCTATTCAGGTAAGTGGAAGGGAGTAAAAGAGGGGGAGAGAGAGAGAGAAAGCGAGAGAGAAAGAGATAAACATAGATGTGAGAGAGACACATAGACTGGTTGCTACCCATGAGTAGAAGTCTTTCACCTCCTTGGTTAAGGTTATTCCCAGGTATTTTATTTTATTTTTAATGCAATCTCTGGGTGAAGGAGACTGTTCCTGCTGGGTCTCTCTGCAGTAGGAGTGGCTGGGAAGGTGCTGCAGGTTAGCCAAAGAACATGAATGGAGCTCAAGCCACTATCCAGGCTCAGAGAAAAGTAATGCATGGTACTTACCCATTCCTCTGGTCCTGAGTTGTTCCCTCAGCTTCAGGAGAGCTGTCATGACTCCCCAACTTCCTCTATGCAGCACTTGCTTGTTTGTGCAGAGGCTGTTCGACTGACTCACAGCTGTCTCTCAAGAGGATTTGCTCTGAATATAGATGCATATTTAATGTATTCCTGTGAGAGGGGTCAGCCCAGAGTCTACCTGCACAATCAAGAGCCCAGGGTGCTTCTTTATTCTGAATATTGTGTCTTAGGCATTGACATCATCATTGTAAATGTTGCCACCTTCCTGATTGCCTCTAGTGAAAATTCGTCAATATGTCACTTTTTAATTTTTTTCTGATATTAGAACTATTGAAAGGGAGTGGCTAGTGAAATCTATTATAGGTGCCCCTATCAGCTCAAAAGAAATCTGTTAGCTGCCAGTATGACAAATGGGGTTCTGAAAGGTCCTACACACTAACCCTAGAGAATGAACATTCTCAGGAAAATTAACTGTATAATTCCCTTGTCCCCATATTTGGAGAAATGCTAGCTACTATGTCTAAAAGTTCAAAGATATTCCTGCTGAGGGGGTCAGTGAATAATGTAGGGATTCCTAAAACTGTTTTTTGCAATGTATAAAAATGTCTACAGGGTCAAGGTGTGTTATGAAGATCTTAAAATATTCTCAAGTCAGAATTCATTTTAAGAGTAAATAAAGAGGACTTTTCACAGAATCAAATAATAACTGGAAACTCAAAAGTCAGGAAGATTTTGGTTCACCAAATTTAAGTAAAGATAGAATTATCTGTTCATTTTTCTCAGCCACTTTCCCCACACAAAGCCCTAAATATTGTCAGATCTTAGATTTCTTGTTTTCATGATATTAAATTTAGTTTTAAGCCTATCTCCATCTAGCATAGAGGATTTTACATTTTAGGGACAAAAATGAGACAGTATATCATTATATTGCAGAAAGAATATGTGTTCTTGGAGAAGGCATTTAAGTTTTTAATATATTCCCCACCTCCAAATCCAGCCAGACACTAACACTTGATCATATTATTTAATAACTAGAGGCCTAGTGTATGAAATTTGTGTATGGGGAGGGGAGGCTCCATCTGACTGGCTTGCACCCTTGCAATCCGGGGGATGTCCCTCTCACAATCTGAGACCGCTGGCTCCTAACTGCTTGCCTGCCTGATCGCCCCTAAAACTCAAACTTCTTTTTTATTTTTAATGTTTATATTTCTTCTTTTTTATTTTAAAAGTCAAGCTTCTTGAGAACATGAGGCATTTAACATTATTCCATATTCCTTACAGAGAGCTAAGCATGGTAAACACAGCAAATACTTAATACTTATGGGTTTCTATGCAAACACTTTCCAACCAGGAATAATGGAAAACCTAAAAGTAGAGTGCTCAGATTTCAGGCATCAAGTGTTATTAGCAGTATTTCTATCCCAATTAAACACTAACTCTGATCTCTCAACAGTCTGGACAAACTTCTCTTCACTGTCCCTTAAGTTTCCTATTCATCACTATCCCATTTTCCTTTTTTATTTTTATTTTGAGTTCAAAGCCAGATTACATAGTAGGCAGAAGCAGAATTGTTAGTCTCCATGGAAAGGAAGAGGGAGGGAGAAGGGAGAGAGAGAGAGAGAGAGAGAGAGGGAGAGGGAGAGGGAGAGGGAGAGGGAGAGGGAGAGGGAGAGGGAGAGGGAGAGGGAGAGGGAGAGGGAGAGGGAGAGGGAGAGGGAGAGGGAGAGGGAGAGGGAGAGGGAGAGGGAGGGAGAGAAGAGAGAAGAGAGAAGAGAGAGAAGAGAGAGAAGAGAGAGAAGAGAGAGGCTTCGCTCCTGGTGAGGCCTGGAGAGAAAAGCAGGGTCTGATCAACCTGCTTCTCTCTCCTGACTTCATCAGCAGTCACTGCCACTGCTAATCACCCCCACCTCTCTTTCTCTCTTTGAGAAGTCAGCAGTTTAGCCTGCTTGCCTGCTGAGTGCACAGCCTGGTGTTTGGTTGAGCCTTAATTCATTTTGGATATTATGACCCTGGCTCTTTATATGTATAGAAAATGTGTGTGTTATATTTTTGGCTTTTTACTCCAGAAATCAAGACACTAGTAAATTTATCTTTTTTTATCCTAATCTAATTATCTGCTTTGATAAAAATGTCCCCACTGTTATGATACACTTTTTGTTGAGGTTTTCTCATTCCTTGTGCTCAACTATAAAGTGGTAGCCTCAACTACCATTAGCCTATTAGTTTTCATTTCTGATAAGTGATATCTGAAGTTCATTTATGCATTTAGAAACATGGTGACAAAATAGTGGTATTCTCTTGATAAATGTCACATACAGTATGACAGCTTATGAATCATTCTTTAAGTAGTATAGACTTTATTGTCTTACATGACTTATTATTATAGCTATACATAAATCACACAGAACCACCAGAAGAACTTTAGTGTTTACTCATAATAAAAGATTTCACAGATTGTGTCTATCAAGTCTGAATAAGGATGAAGAAGGAAAGGGTTATCAATAAATAACTGATTTAAATGTATGTACCTAATGATAAATCTATAAAAGTTTTTAAGAAGGAAACTTCATTTTACTTTATATATATTCTGAGTCTGTGAAATGGAAGCCTATGAAGAACTTTGAAAGGTTTCCCTTAGGGTTTAGTATTACAGGTGATTAGTTTAGGGATGGGAAATAATCCTTGTTCAAGAGATCTCATGAGGCTTTATTTTTAAAAATACAGTTGCAATACAATTATATTTATTTTAGTTTTACAACATAATTATTTGGCATTTACATACATTTATTATCTGTCACCATACAAAGTTGTTACAATATTATCAACTATATTCCCAATGCTATACATTACATTTCATGACTTAATTATTTTCTAACTGGAAATTGTAGCTATTAATTCTCTTTACCCATCTCCCAACCCCCTCCCCTCCAGCAACTAATAATATTTTTTCTGTGTCTATGAGTCTGTTTATTTTGTTTTATTTATTTATTTTGTGTAGGGTTTTTTTTTTAGATTCCATCTATAAGTAAAAATAATTCAACATTTGTTTTTGTCTGACTTATTTCACCTGACAAAATAACTTCTAAACCCATTGTGTTGTCACAGATGGCAAGATTTTATTATTTTTTATGGCTGAGTAACATTCCATTTTACATAAAGAAGATGTGTGTGTGTATCATGCTTCAACCATTCATCTTCTATGGAAATCTAAGTTGTTTCCATATCTTGATTATTATAAATGCTGCAATGAACATAGGGGTGCACATATCTTTTCAAATTAGTGTTTTCAATAATTTCTTCAGATAAACACTAAGAAGTAGAATTGTTGGATTATAATGCAATTTTTATTTTTTAAGGCACCTCCATACTCTTTCTTATAGTGGCTGCACCAAGTTACAATCCCATCAGCAGTGAATGAGGATTCCCTTTTCTTCACACTCTCACCAACACTTGTTATCTTTTTTATAATAGCCATTCTGACAGAGATGTGAAACAATATCGCATAGTGATTTTGATTTGCATTTATCTGATGATTAGTGATGTTCAACATTTTTTCATGTGTCCGTTGGTCATCTGCATGTCTTGTTTAGAAAAATGTCTATTCAAGTCCTCTGACATTTTTAAGTAGAATTTTTTATTGATATTAAATTGTATGAATTCTTTTGTTGTTGTTGTTGACCATCTCCCTTACTGTGCAAAATATTTTTAGTTTGATATAGTCCCATTTGCTTCTTTGGAAATTTGTTGCCTTTGCCTAAGGAAAAAGATTTTAAAAAAACCAACACGTTGCTAAGACTGATGTCAAAGAATTTATGGCCGTTTTCTTCTAGGAGTTTCTCAACATGTATTGAAGAGACTGTTTTTTCCCAAATGCATACCCTGCTTTCTTTGATTAATAATGTACATATCATACAGTTTGAGATCAGAAAGCATGATACTTCCAGGTTGTTTTTTTCTTCAAGATTGCTTTGGCTATTTTGGGCATTTTGTGGCTCCTTCGAAATTTTATAATTTGTTCTAGTTTGGTGAATCAGGAGACTTTAGTTGAGTGTCAGGTCAGTTCCAATCACAAGTTCGTTGGCATCCAAGATGGTGATGGAATAGATGGAAGTTACACTCATCTCTTCTCAGGACTAAAATAGAATTACAACTAAAATATAGAAAATCAACCTGAGTAACCAACTGACTCAGTGATCCCACTTCTAGGAATATATCCTACGAAATCCAAAACACCAATCAGAAAGAGTGTGTGCACCCTTGTGTTCATAGCAGTGCAATTTACAATAGCTAAGATCTGGAAACAACCCAAGTGCCCATCAGTAGATGAGTAGATAAAAAACTGTGGTGCATTTATACCATGGAATACTAAGAAGCATGGAGTGACCTAGAGAATATTATGTTAAGCAAAATAAGTCAGTCAGAGAAATATAAATATCATATGATCTCACTCATATGTGAAATCTAATGAACAAAATAAACTGATGAACAAAATAGATCTAGAGACATAGAAACATGGAACAGACTGACTATTTTCAGAAGGAAAATGGGGGTGGGAGGTGGATAGTGATTAACCTGGGCATAGCCCATGGACACATACAGTAGAGTGGTGAAGGCCTAGAAGAGATGGGTGTTGGGTAAAGGGGTGAATGGGAAAACAAACAAACAAAGAGAATATCTGTAATACTTGCAATAATAAAGGTAAATTTAATAGACAAGAAAAAAAAACTACCACTGTAGTATCTCTTGTATCTATTTTCCATTTACATTTGCATTGCAGCCCTTAGTTCTGGCCCTCACTAGCTTTTGCTTATAATTTTTCAATAGTATCTAATCTTCAATCTAATATTCTCTCTCCTTTCCATTCATGTTACACAACTGTTTCTCTAGGTTTCTCTAGTAATCTTTCTAAAGTACAATACAACCTTTGAAAAAAAGCATAATTTTTAAAAGAACTCAAGTCCTCTTAATACCTATAAAATAAAACCCAAATTCTGAAATACAGCACTTCAATTTCAACATGATTTGATACCATCTTTTTCCCCCAGTTTTCCTTTTTCCATAGTATCTCAGTGAAACAAACTAGACAATTTGGGATTCTACTCCTTAATCTCCCCCAAAGTCACTCTGCACTTTCATATCTTGTTGTTCTTATTATTAACTTATTCAATATTCCTTTCTTCAGCCAGTTAACAAAGAGCTTTTAGACATCTATTATGGTGTTGGTAGAGACTGAAATGAAATGCATGAATTCAAGCTGTATTTGGGAAGTGTAATTTAGATATAGGCACTAGGGAAAATAAGTATGAAAATTGATTCCAGTTTTTCTGGTTTAGCCAATTGGAGATTTCTAGGAGATACCATATGGAAATAAGCTTAAGGTGAGAGTGGAAGATTCTGAGTGTAGTTTTACACATGTTAACAGTGAAGTGCTTTTGATATGTCAAAGTTAAGACACCAAGTTGGCAGTTGGATATAGAAATCAGGTCCTCAGTGCTAGAAATACAAATCTGTAACTCATCTGTATGCAGTGGATAATGGAAGCCTAAATGAGATTCACCAAGTAAAACATATAGAATAAAAGAAAAGATGGTTCAGAATTGAAAATACAGCTGTTAATAGAAGAAAAGAAATTAGATGAGCCTATAAAGCAGACAGGGTTGTCATACCTGGAGAGGAGATAGAAGGGAAACTGAAAGAGCACATTGTTATGATGAATGAATGAATGAATGAATGATCAATCAATCAATGATCCCAGAATGAGAGAGTGATTTATTATCCTCAATAATGCTGGAATTAGAGTAAAATAAGAATAGAAAGTTTCAATTGAATTTAGGGACCTGAAAATCATTGTTAATTTTTATGAACATTTAAAATAGCATAATGGAAGCAGTTACCAAAATAAGTGCAGTAGTAGGAAAGTTGTTAAATGAAGCCAAAAAAGTTGGCCACAAGATTCATTTCTAGGAAGAAGGCAAAGATAAGGGGGAGTGGGCTGAAACTGTCAGTCTGACATCCTCCAAGGGATCCTGGATTGTGAGAGGGAGCAGGCCAGGGACCCCACCAGTGCACTAGGCCTCTAGTGTGTGTGTGTGTATATATATATATATGATATATATATATATATATATATATATATATATATATATATATATATATATATATATAATGTATATGTGTGTGTGTGTGTGTGTGTGTGTGTGTGTGTATTAAAAGGAAAGGTGTTGGAAGGGCAACAATGTGTTCACTGTTACCTGATTTCTGCATCTAAAACAGCAGATAGAAAATTCTCATCTGGAATGTACCTCTTGTATTATGCACAATATGTTCATATAGCTTTTTAAAAAAATCATCCATGCTATATTATAGGGGTCATTTGAGAGCAATGCCCCTTTCTGGTTTATCTTGTTAATCCCTATGGTATAGACAGCACAATACTTCACAAATATTTGTGCTATCCTTTAGAGTAGATTTCCTTAGGTCTGCCTTTCTCTTTATAGTTTATTCACTATATAATCTGAGTAATCTGACTTCTGCTGGCATAGTTGTCAAAGAAGATAGGTAGAGTTGACATCAGATAAAATAGCATGGTGGCAAAAATATATTTCCATGCACAATTAAGGTGAATAAAAATAAATGTTGCCAGAGAAAGTTTTGGGTAAATTGTGTGTGACAGAAAAGAAAAGTCACTAAAGCCAATAATTTATTTTTTCAGGGACCAGCATTAATTTTGGAAATAAGATGATTAGAAAATATTTTGTTTTCTTCTTTATGTTCATGCCTTTGAGCTAAGTGTATTTTTATATGAAGAATAAGGATGAGTATAAAAAGAAGATCTCTCCAGAATTCGTAAATATGGATTGACTCTCTTCACTTCACAGTTAGTAAAGATTCTTTGCTTACTTGCTTATTGCCGTTCACCACCACCATCTAAGTTAGTCCATGAAAGCAGAGATTGTGTCTTTTTTTTATTAACCATGTTAATAAAAATGTAGTACAATGTTGGGAATATAGAACGTGCTCAATAAATACATATTGGATCAATGAACAAATGGGATGATTTAGCTTTGTAATAAAATTTGCAAGTGGATAACCAAAATTTAACTTAAAAGTAGGGAAAACACACATAGTATAATAATTTTTGAAGCAGTTTTTCTGTAAGTAAACATGATTTACTGAATATATTTTCCTCAACTCTAAAGATTCTGCTAAATTTCTGATCTTTAAAAATTCTATTTGATTTATATTCATGACCTGTGGAAATAAATAAACCCCTATAGGAAAAAGTGAGGTGGATTATGAAGTGACAGTGATTTTCTTTGGAAGCTTCAAGCTTATTGTATTCACCTACTTACTTAGATGATGTTTAGCTAGAATTTAATTATGAAAATGGAACTGTATTAAGCAAGATTGTCCAGAGCAGTTGGCCACTGGAGTCTAAGGAAAGCCAATGGTATAGCTCCAGTCTGAGTCAAGGTTTGAAAACAAGGACAGCTGATGGTTTACTTCCAATGGTTCAGAAAGCCTGAGAACCCAGGAGCTGATAGGTATAAGTTCCAGTCTGAAAGCCAACAAGCTTTAGACCTGAAGAGCTGATGTTTCAGTTCTGATCCAAAAACAAGAAAAATTCATGGTCCAGCTGTCAGTCAGGCAGTAATTCCCTCTTACTAAGAATGTAAGGACAGAAAGTCTTTTTCCATCTGTCTACCAACTGAAATATTAATCTCATCCAAAATTTTCATTACACTCAGAATAAGACTTGATCAAATATCTGAGCTCAGTCAAGTTGAATAAAATTAAATGTTGCTGCTATTCCCAACAAGGAACTTTTGAAATATTACAAATGGAGCCCTAACCGGTTTGGCTCAGTGGATAGAGCATCAGCCTGTGGATTCAAAGGTCCCAGGTTTGATTCCGGTCAAGGGCATGAGGCAGCTGATCGATGTTTCTCTCTAATCGATGTTTCTAACTCTCTATCCCTCTCTCCTCCTCTCTGTAAAAAATTATATATATATATATATATATATATATATATATATATATATATATATATATATTTTTATTACTACAAATGGTGATTTTTTTTATTGATGATGTACTTATCTGCTTATTAGCTCAGTCAAATCTTGGATCTTTCTTAAAACAATTTTGTAATTCTAATATATTAAAATGAACTAGTGGTTCTGTGAAATCCAGATAAGTTTATTCACTGAGAATAGTGTGAAAATCTACTATGATAACACATTTGTTGGTTAGAAAAAGCTGTTACATAATTGGTTAGATATGAGCCTGTGCATAGTTACATAATTTCTTAACATCTAGTAAATTATGGAAATTACTTGCTTAAGTCTCTCTGACCCACAAATTTAAGACCAGGAAGCAGGGGTTGTGATGGATACTAACAATGGGTATGGTCCACATAATCTAAAGTAGCTGTTATCAAACACTTTTTTGCAGCAGAACTTTTTTTTTTTTTTTTAAAGTTTCAACCCCTTCATTGTTGGTTTGTTTTTTAAATGTTATCTTTATTTTTGAGAGTATTACAGCTGCCCCATCTTTTTTCCCTCCTAGCCCCTACACCAGGCTCCCACCCCACCGCAGGTCTTCACCTCACTATTGTCTGTGTCCATGGGCTATGTATATATGCATATAAATTATTTGGTTAATCTCTAAGGAAGGGAGAGTTTTAGGGAGGGTGGGAAGAGGTTAATCAAAGAACTGAAAAAAAAAGATAAGAAAAAGAAAAACACAAATGATTACTCTAACTCCAGTATTTAGCACAACAAAAAATCAAAGTTCTTGGTTGAAGAGGAAATAATGGAGGAATATGGAACCCAGATCCCTCTCTTTACCACCTCTTATATTCAATGCAGCTATAAGTCTCCTCAATACAGAGTTTGGGTTACATAAAACACTGTTTAATGGTCACTAGATATTAAGTTAATCAAGTTGTGAATAATGTAAATATGCTGTGGACAAAAGGATCACAATAGCAGATTCACCAGACCTTCTCACATGGCATCTAGAGTCTAGAGAAAATTTTTCAAAAGCACATGGCTATGTCTAATATTTTAGAAGGTCTTGAACTGACACAGTATTTGACTTGCAACGGAATGTGGGCACACTTTTAATAGAATCTGTGCTATCTTTTGAACTGTGTTGATATGTGTTGAGAAAATCAATGGAGACGGAGCTAAGAAGATTGATCCAGTCGGAAGAGCAGACTTGAACTTTAGTGTGGCTTTACTAACAATGAACGTTAGCTTTCTGTCTACATGTACCCCTCAAAATAGTCTAAGTTGCTCATAAAAAGTAAGCTTCCCACACTTCTGTGGGTTTTAACAATTAGTACAGAATAATATATGGTAATTGAGGTTCATATGGATTACTGAGAAGATCAGTCCAAGTGAACAAATAAATCATTTTAACTACGTTGTATATTTAGGTGCTGTAATTTATTTGCTATAATTTTCTTTTCAAGGATATTAGAGTTATATCTGGGATTCCAGGTAATGTCTTCTAATTCACCATCTTCAGTTTGAAATTTTTCCCATTCTTTGTAAATATTGATTATTATATAGTTGGATTGTTTTAGCAATAGCCCTGGTACTTAAATATACTGCAAGAATTAAGGAAGCAGAGACTGAGAATATAAAATGTTTTACCTCGACTGTGCCAAACTAGAGCACTTTCCCTAGCATAGCAGATAACAAGGATATCTCTATAGATTGCAGTTGTGGTCTAATCAACAAATCTTTCTTTCCAGGACAAGAATTTCAACTTTTACCTTTAATGTGACATTGTCCATAGTTCTCTCAAGTTCATCACTCTATACTAATGGCTATACTTAGAGCTTTTCTAAGGATCTTCTGAACAGTGCAAGGATTGAATTGGATCTGTCTTTCTCTTATGAACGCTCTTCCAATTCATTTCATTGATTCAGCTTTTATTGACCTAATATTCAATGGGATTTTGCTTGGCTCCAAGCCTTCTAAGGGAAAATTATAAATACCTGGGAGATATGTTTAAGACTTTACCATAGTTTTAACTAACTATACAGATGTCAAATACTAATGCTACTATTGGAGGATGAAACTAACACTTGTTATGTAGGCTCAAACATTCTTTTTATGGAGCTGTATTTAAGCACATTGTATCTAAACTGTTAGTACATAGCTTAAGGCAAACCAAGGTAATCCAAGGTTATACAGTAAAAAGAGTATGGGCTTTGGAAGTAAACCAGCATGGTATTCAGTCTCAGTTCTATCACTTAATGGCTGTGTGGTCTTAAACAATTTTTCTTATTGATATGATTATAACATCACTTGCATTCTGTCCTCAGCTACCCCCTTCAGACAGACAGAGAGAGAGAGAGAGAGAGAGAGAGAGAGAGAGAGAGAGAGAGAGAGAGAGAGAATAGATAAATAAGCAAAGAAATATTAAAATATATCACACTCTACTTTATTACTTATCCATTACCATTGGTTCCTTCAAGTTTGAAATAGTTTTATTAGGATTCTAAATGAAACATGAGAATCCTTTAAAATCCCAGTCACTTTTGTCATACACAAATTAAAATCTAAGTATACTTATTA
Source organism: Pipistrellus kuhlii (assembly GCF_014108245.1). NCBI lineage: Eukaryota > Metazoa > Chordata > Mammalia > Chiroptera > Vespertilionidae > Pipistrellus > Pipistrellus kuhlii. Next base: position 15,493,795 of record NW_023425504.1, read on the forward strand.
GAATCCAGTTAAGAATATAAAGGAACTTACAATACAGTGCTCAATATGTGCCAGTAATGTTGGCCTATGAATAGTATGCCATTTTAAAGTAATGAGTTAAATAATTTTATTAAATATATTATTGCCATTGCCATAATACTGTTAGTTGGGAAATAAACCTAATATTTATAAACTAGATGCAACTGTTGGAAGATTTTAAATGATTGCCTTTTTCCCAGATGCAGTTTGGAAACAAAGTTAATTGCCAAACCCCAGAAAATGCAATCTGCTATACATTTTTAAAGATTTTTATTGCCCTCAGTATTGAATGTTGCATTTAAATGAAAAGCTGATAACAGAAAACAAACTTAACATTGAATTTTATTTTGAAATGTAACAGAACTTCTTTTATTATTCTATTTACACTTTTGTTATCTTGCTGTTCAGATTGTTCATTTTGGATGGTTGCTCCTATACTGCTAATAGAAAGATTAGAGGTTGCTGCTTAATCTACAATTTCAGACTTATGGATGTGAATCTGTGCAAAGTTTAAAGACAACCCATTGATTTGTAATTCTTGTGGTAAGCTTGCAAAAAGGAAAGTAGTGGTATACTGAGTCATAATTATATCTTTATTGCATTGTTTTGGCATTGGGTGCCTTTTAGGATGCAAAACTAAAGAAGTTACTTTAAATTTTAACAAAACAATTATTTGTCATAATAATAGTGGATAAGGGCATAGGGCATATGTAAAGTAAAGGAATACTGATAATAAAAACAATCTCGGTTTTTGTCCTCCATTAAAGAACTTTGAAAACAGCACAATCATCTCTGAAGAGCTACTTTGTTTTAGTGCAGGAAATTATTATTGGTTAAACTATAATGGTGCAGTAGAAATTGAGGAAAATAAATCTGAGTTAGTGAAATAATTACACATTTTTTTAATTAACTGTACTATATCTTATAGGTATTTCCAGATAATAATGCCTTATAATTTGGGGTGTTTTACAACAAATACATTAAGCACTAGTTAGAGTAGTGATAAATTTAAAATTATTTTACAAGTAAAAAGCAACTCTATATCACAATAAGTCAGAAACAATAAAAGCACATTACAGGCAATTAGAGCACACTAAGATACAATTGTTGCACACAAGCCAATCCTGCATCATTTTCATCTTTGGAAATTTCGTCTTTGAAATGACACTCAACTGCACATTTATTAATTCTAAAACCTCATCAGTTTTAAAGATCACATCATTTAAAATAGTTGAAGGACAATATTTAAGTTTTCAAATTTAATTTTTTCAAAATTTATTTCAAGAAATATGTCTCCAGATTCAGAATCTTGAATTAAGTGCCATTTTATTTTAACTAACTAGAGCTTCCTCATCTTTAAAATGTATTTACATTAAACTGTAAATAGGGTGGGTGAGGAAACATGAAAGGTTTCTTTAAGAACATATTTCAGGTTTACAAAAGCTTACATTTTCTTCAAGTTTCTTTAAAAATCATTATACATACACTGAGTGGCCAGATTATTATGATCTCTAAATGCATAATAATCTTGACCACTCAGTGTATATCCTATATAATAAAAGGCTAATATACAAATTGTCCCCTCTACCAGGAGTTCGACTAGCAGGCAGGCCGGCCAACCACCCATGTCCCCTGCCCCTGGCCAGGCTGACCAGATCCAACCCATGCACAAATTCATGCACTGGGCCTCTGATATATATATATTAGATATCATAATAATTTGACCACTCAGTGTATACGTGAATGTATGGATTAGTGTGATGAACTAGGCTATTGAGAGCAGTAACTTTCTTGCATACATCAAATTGCTTTATAGTGTTATACCTGAAGATGCATAGTCTTTGTAATACAACTTAAATCAATAACAGCAGGGTCTCTAGTCAAACTCTCCAGCTTCTACTGGCTTAAACTTGATTTGCTTTAATATGGGTTATGGGAAAAGAAAAACTATTGGGATTCCATTTAGAGTGGCCTGGCAATAGTCAGGTAGGAAGGACTTCAAATTACTATTTTTCATTACTGGAGGATCCCTTAGGACTACATTGGAAAGAATTCTGTCTACTCCAGATAAGAGTCTCCTAGCAGTTTAATGTGCCAATCAGTTGTGCTCAGCAGCCCAGAATCATCATATTGCAGCTATTGAATAGTTCCAGACCATATGTTTCAAAGGATGGAGAATGTGATATGTGACACATTTCCCAATAATGGTGATGAAGAGCATTAGTATGCTCATGATGAAAAGAGACTGAATTATTGGGGGCACCAGTGGCTTAGAATTGAAAAAAAATAACAGAAGCAACAGGCATCTTACAACGTCTACAAGTATGTGTATGCTCTGAGCATATTGGCCATTCAGCACTAAATTGCACAGTTCCTCTTCTACTCTCCATTAAAGAGCCACCTCTGGAATCATAGGGCACACAAGTGCCTTTAACAAAGACAGTGATAGAGGTTTTTTAACTAAACTTCCATCTTATGCTCTATTAGGAGAGTCACCTTCAAAACTAATCTAGAATAAGGCTAGCTAAAGCATAATAACCATCTGTGGTTACCACCATAATTTTAAAATATAAAATAAGATCCTGAATATGTTGCCTTTAGCATCAAGAAGTGAGTCCAGCCGGTGTAGCTCACTGGTTAAGCATCAACCTGTTAACCAGGAGGTCATGGTTAAATTCCTGGTCAGGGCACTTGCCCTGGGTTGTGGGCTCTTTCCCTAGTGGGGGGCATGCAAGAGGCAGCTGATAGATGATTCTTCCTCATCATTGATATTTCTATCTTTCCCTCTCCCTTCTTCTCTGAAATCAATAAAAATAGGGTGCCATTTATTAAAAAATAAAATAAGGAAGTGTGAGGGAGTGTATTTTCTTTTTTACTTTGATGACCCTCCTTTTATAAGGTAAAGAACTCAGCATATGCTCATTTTTAAAATGACTAAATAGGATGTAGCATAGAATATAGTTTGTCAAAAATGGTAACATAGTTCTAGGGTAGGAGTAAGACCTTTAGATTTTCAACACACTAAAAATAAAATTGTCCCCTATTCCCACTCCCTATATGGAATTTAAAATAAGTCCCATGATAACTAAATTGATGATATCAAATTCTTTTTAAAAAAATGTTTTGGTGAATCTGCTTTGCTGATGCCCTTAGTATAGCTGCCTATTAGATGATAATTTAGCATATAATTCTCAGTATTACAGCTTTGGTAGAATATGGCCAGGCCAGCTGATTTGGTTAAGGGATAGAGATAAAGCGTGGGGATAGAAATATTTTCCATAAGATGTGCATGAGTGTCTCTTTGACGAGGTTAAAATTAACTGAAGGAAGAGAGTCTGCCATGTGGGGAGCTTGGGGGAAAGTGTCCTAGGCATGGGGAACAGCAAATGTAAAAATTTGAGCCTGGAGCACATTTGATGTGTTTGAGGAAGAGCAAGTTGCTAGAGCTTAGCAAGTGGCAAGAAATTTCAGATAAGAAAAACAATATGGAAAAAAAAAAAAAGCTTAGGAGTTACAGATGGCCCTCCAGCGTCAGGATTACTTCCTTTGTGAAGTCAGACAGCCATCCTTAAATGCCACGCTGAATATCCATATGTAGCTAAACCTGTGTCCAGTTTCAACTGCATAAACATGGCTTTTTGATCTCTCTGAAGGTCACTGAGTAGACTGGGAACACCAGGGAACCCAGATGGCTAATGTAAGTAACATAAGGTTTACATGAAGGAGACAAATGGACAAAAGCTAGCATTCTGAAAACTGAACAAAGCAAATTAAAAAAAAAAAAAGGCGCTGTTTTGCTTTTAAGCACATGACAACAAATGCTGTGTGCTATCCATTCAGAAAACTCACAATATGATCATAATTATACAGAAGGTATACAGAAATGGATGGATTCTATTAAAATACAGAAAGTTGGAGTAGCACACAAAGGAGACTATTGAATAGAAAAAATCCATCGACAACATTGCTAGCTGGCACATTTGTATTATATCACAGTGTTATTTGAATGCAATGGTTTATGGACATGTTCAGAGTCTGTAAGGCCAGAAAATAGTGCTGAATGTATTATAAGCTTTAGCAGAATATATATGGTCATAGCTATATAGAGATACTGAATTTGCCAACTTTAAAATATAATCAGATTACTGCTTTATCCAATTTTTGCCTTCACTTAACTTGAGTCTGATAGACCAAATTGATTAATAGTTTGGACTATGGAGGCACTGTATGGCATTATAATAGCATTAATCATGTCTGGTTCAAACAACTGGCAAAAATTGGTCAACAGAATGCTTTTAAAAAGTAAAATTGGCCAAAACCGGTTTGGCTCAATGGATAGAGTGTCGGCCTGCGGACTGAAAGGTCCTGGGTTCAATTCCGGTCAGGGGCATATACCTTGGTTGCGGGCACATCCTCAGTAGGGGGTGTGCAAGAGGCAGCTTATTAATGTTTCTGTCTCATAGATGTTTCTAACTCTCTATCCCTCTCTCTTCCTCTCTGTAAAAAATCAATAAAATATATATATTTTTAAAAAAGACATGATACCGGGGGGGGGGGGGGGGGGAAGTAAAATTGATTGTTTGACATTGTGAAGTTATAACTTAAATAACATCTTCCATAAAAGCTGATACAGACTGGGGCAAAAGTAGGTTTACAGTTAATCATATGGAAAATAATAAATAGTAAATAAATATAATACAAGATTATACTCTGTGTTTTGTATATTCACAAATGTAAACTTTTTTTTGCCCACCCTGTAGGTGTCAGTGAAAATACTTATTCACTTATACAGATATAAGCACATAGCTTTCATTGTCCCTTTTGAATCAAGAATCTAGAACCATCCTATAACACCATCCTACATTCATATGTTATGCTTTATACATTCCCAACACTTTTATACACATTCACCTTCTCAATGAGATCTCTGTGAGCTGTATTCCTCTCATCCTCCCATATTGTAATTCGGCACTTTGAATCCCTTAACCCTGCTCTATTTCCCCCATGCACTTAAAGCCTTCTAGCATACTCTAACAGTTACATATTTAATTTTTATTTCATGCCTCACCCTTTAATTAGTAATCTCCATGGCAACATGACTGGGTGACTTGCCAGATGACACAGGGAAAATTAGGTGCAGTGAAAGCAAACTGAAGCATAGTGTCCTGATTCCCAGGCTTACAATATTCCTCCTGGATAATTCCATCTCTCTTCTGGTAGTCTAATTTTCAACCCTGTTGCATGTTGGAATCAGAAAATCCTGATGCAAATTTGGCATCAGAATTTTTATCTCATTCTCCTGCCTCAATAAATTTAGTTTTTCAAACAAACATGTCAAGTGTATAGTGGGTGGATTCAGACAAAACTGGGTTCTGGGTTCACAGACAACAGGGGGTGAGAGTGAGGGCATGATTGGGTGCGTAGGGGGCACTGGGAAGATAAGGACACATATGTCAATATCTTAATCAATAGAGTAAAACATGTTACACATTAAAAGTAAACTGAGTTCGAATCCTAGTATCTATTTTATCTTGGCAAGTTCCTCCATCTGCAAACCTAGTTTCTTCAGCTCTCAAATAGGGGTAATAATACCAAGCTTGCAAGGGAAATGCAAGGAGTAAATGTCTATGAAAGAGTCTGGTACATAATAAGTGCTCAATAAATGCTACATTTTTGCTTCTTTCCTTTTTTGATTTTTTTCCGGCCACAGAGTTTTTGAGTATTTTAATCTATTACTATATATATCCAAGAGATATTGTAGTGTTTTAACATTCATTAGCTACTGATGTTGCCATTGTGTTTTTACTATTAATTAGTCTCTGTAATACCATTGTCTGAACTTCTATTTTAATGAGAACTATCAATTCCCTCATGCCTTGAGTATAATTATGATCATATAGTGAGTTCTCTGAATTGGTAGCACAGTACAGTAAACCCTAGACTTTTCAGTCTTCAATTTAATGGACTTCAGATATAATGGACAATACTTCCTGTCTGTATGTCACGTGTGAATATTAATACCCTGTTAATTTTTAAGTGCTTTTAACCAAGATTTGCTTATAATTAAATTAACAGTTATTTTTGTTATTAATTCACTTTTTAAAATTTAATGAATAGGCTTATGTTGGGGAAAGCACTATAATAATTTTGCAGAAAATAAATATTACATATTTACAACCATAGTCTATATATTTAAATCCAAGAGTCATTGCTTGTATACAATGTTCAGTGAATGATTAGCACATGATCACACTGAATCAAAGGTGGTAATTGGTTCTGTTGGCACATGACTTTCTGCAGCAGTTTTAATATAAGCCCTAATGTTCTGACTGTGCTAAGCCACCCCCAAGCCCTGTGCATTTGTTTACTCACAGTGACTGGTAAATGCATGTATCTCCTAGACCTATTCAGTATAACTTTAAAATTACAGTGATATATTTAGAAAACTTTTCTGTAAAATTAAACTTTTCATACGTACATAATTTTAATTACACAATATGTCTACATAACTAAAAATGTGCTAACTAATTTGTCAATTTTTTTAACATATGCATTCAGAAAACTTACTTTATTATATAACAGACTTTTTGCTTTAACAGACATCCCCTCAACTGAATTAGTCCATTATATTGAGTTTTTGCTTCTATCTTTTCCTGGGTTAACAAATAGTCACATGTTTGTTGTTTGGGTTTGATTTCATCTTCCCACTTATATCTCTTTTTAGAAATTATTTACAGTTTTAATCCCTATGGGGAGATGACATTAACATGTCACATGTTTCTGGGGTGAATTTTTTTAAATCTTTTTAAAAAATCAATAATAATATTGATGCATAGCACTTGATGCTATTACAGTTTTGACATGTTTATGTGTCCTTACAAAAAATGTGTGACTGTATGAAATAGTTAAAAGTATGCCTGTTATATAGATCAGAAAGGTTCATCAGAGGAATACAAATAAACTGGCAGTGGCTAGGAATAATATTTTTTAAACATAATTGTTGAGGCATAATTTATATACTAAAAATTCACCCATTTTAAGTGTACAATTCAATGAATTTTAGTAACTTTACAGAAATGTGAAAACAATCTAGTTTAGAACATTTTCATCAGCACACACAAGATCAGTCAAACCCATTGCTGCCAATCTTGGTGCCCATTCCTAGACAATCATTAATAAATTTTTCATCTCTATAGAATTTCTTCTTTTCAGATATTACATTTAAATAGATTCTGCATATCTAGTCTTTAGATCTGGCTTCTTAAACATAGTTTACTGTTTATAAGGTTCATCCATGTTATAGAAGGCAGTTCATTCTTGAAAAGTGTTCAGGAAACTATATGGATAAATAGTATAACTGGATTAGTTTTCCAAGGCCACCATAACAAATTACTACAGACTTTGCTTAAAATGACAGAAATTTGTTCGTTCACAGTTATGGAGACTAGAAGTTCAAAATTAAGGTGATGGGCAATGCTCCCTCTGAGGCTCCAGCGAAGACACTTCCCCCACCTCTTCCAGCTTCTGGTGGCTCCAGGCATTCTGTGGCTCGTGGCAGCATAACTCCAGTCTTTACCTCTGTCTTCACATGGCCTTCTTTGTGTCTGTGTTCTTTCCTTTTCTGATTAGATTTAGGACTCTCCCTAATCTAGTATGATTCATTTCAACTTTATTACCTTTGTAATGATTTTATTTTTCAAATAAGTTCACATTTACAGATACCAGAGATTAAGACTTAAAAATAGTTTCTGTAGGACACAATTTAACCCACTATAACTACATTTTATTTATCTTGTCATCAGCCTAAGCCAACTAAGACCTACACCCTATACTAAACAATAAGAAGATAACTGAGAAAAATAGTAAAGGCAAAAATTAGCAAACGAAATTGAAATTAAAGTGGAATAGCAAAAATATGTATACAACAAAAAAATAAATTGGTGATAAATAAATATATAGGACATGTGGATGGTTTCCACTGTTTGGCTCTGATAAAATATGCTTTCATAAACATTATTATACATATAAGTCTTTGTGTGGGAATATATTTAATATCTCTTCTGTAGATTTCTCATAGTAGAATTTCTGAGTCATACCAAAATTTTGTTTCTCTTTTAAATAAACTGCCAAAGTATATTACAAAACAGTTGTGTTTTACATTCCCACCAGCAATAAAGGAGGGGTCCAGTTTCCCAAATTACATCCAACACTTTTTTGCTTTTTATTTCCAATTTGTGTGCCTTTTATTACCCCCTTTCTCTCTTTTCCTTACTGCACTGCCAAATATCACAATTATAATGCTGAATAGAAGTTGCAAAAGCAGACATCTTTGTTTTCTTTCCAATCTTAGATAGTGTACAATGTCTTTCACCATTAAGCATGATGTTGGTTGTAAGTTTTTGGTAGATGCCATTTATTGGGATGACCGGATTCTCCTTTTTAGTGGTTATTTGAAGGTTTTCATTACAAATTAGTGTAGATTTAGTAAAATGATTTTTTTTTCACTTTCCTGAAATAATTATGTCACTTTGTATTATATTAACTGATTTTTTTAGGTTAAAATAACCTCACATTTTAGGGATAACTGCTTATTCTATCTAATACATTTTTAAAGTTCTGTGGATTCAGCTTGATAAAACTTTATTGAGAACTTGTGTTTGTATCTTCCTTTTTTTTCTATATATCTCAAAATTTTCAGTCCTATATACTTTTATCACCAACTTATTTTTTGTTGCATAGATATTTTTGCTGTGCCACTTTAAATTCAATTTAATTTGTTACATTTTGCTTTTCCTGGTTTTTCAGTTATTTTCTTAATGATTACTATAGGGTGTAGGTCTTAGTTGGTTTAGGTTGTTATAACAAAATATCATACACTGGTGGGCTTAAACAACAAAACTTTATTTTCTCATAGTTCTGGAGGCTGAAAGTCTGAAATCAGAATGCCTGTGTGCTTGGGTTCTGGTGAGAGCTCTCTTCCTGGCTTGCAGAGCCACTTTCTCAGTGTATATCCATGGCCTTTATTCACTGTGTACACCATGGAGATAGAGAGATCTTTCCTTTCCTCTTTTAACATTCTTGCACATTAAAAGAGGATTAATTAGAGGAAATAATTTAATATTGCTATTTTCCCTTTCTCTATAATAGAAGTGTCAGAGATGAAAGAAAAATAGTAAAATTTATATGAAAACCTCCCTCCTGTCAGAGTCTGGGACACAACATGGCATCCAGAGTGAAGTCCCCACCCACCCACATGCACCTCATATTCGGGTGAGACCCAGATCTGGTCAGTCCCACCCTTGTCAAGCCCTGCTGGGCAGGGGCATAGCCTCAGGTCCCTTGGCCCAGCACAAGGACTAGGGGCTTGGCCTGAGGTCCTCAGACCAGACCGAGGGGGTGGGAGGAGGGCGCCTTGAAATTCTCCATCAAGCCCCGCCAGGTGGGGGACACTGTCTGAGATCTCCTGTTAAGCCCTGCTGGGTGGGGGACATGGCCTGAGGTCCCCTGTCAAGCCCCAACAGGTGTGTGTGGGGGTGCAACCTCAGGTCCCCCAGCCCAGCACTGGGAGGGTGGAGAAGCCTCAGGTCCTCCATCAAGTCCCACTGGGTAGGGGGCATGGCCTGAGTTTCTCCAACCCAGTACTGGGGGTGCACCTTGAGGTCCCCCCTTAAGCCCCACCTGGTGGGGTTGTGGCCTGAGGTCCCCTGGCCTGGCACTGAGGCAGGGGGAGCAGCATGACCTCCTGGTTTATAGGTCAATACTCAACCACTGAGCCATGCCAGCCCAGGCTTTCCTCTTTTTTAAAGATCACCAATTCTATCAGTTTAGGACACTACTCTTATTACCTCATTTAACCTCAATTACTTTCTGAAGGCTTAAACACCAAATATAGTAAAATTGGGGGTTAAGTCTTCAACATATGAATTTTGAAGTGCACAATTTAGGACATAGCAACTTACATATTCATTTTTACTTATTACAATCTGCTAACGTAATTTCAAAAAGTATATATAATTTGTTACAATATAGTTCTAGTCTCAGCCCATTCTTTTGTGTTATTACTTTTTTATATACCTTTATATATTATTAAAGTAATAATACCATTATATAATTATTGCATCATGCCATTGGTTTTAAAAATAATTATGAAGGAAAAATAATGCATTTGTACTATATTATATGTACATATTTATCTTTACCAATGCTCTGTATTGTGTGTGTGTGTGTCTGTGATGTTTCTTTTTATCCTACAGGACTTTCAGTATTTTTTGTGAGGCAGATCTAATAGTTACAAATTGTTTCAATCTTTTCATACATAGAAATGTCTTTTTTGCATCATCATTTTTGAAAGAAAATTTTGTTGGATATAGAATATTTAGAAGGCTTTTTTCTTCTTCCCACACATCAAGAATGCCAGTCTACTGCCTCCTGAACTCTATTGTTCTTGATTATAAGTAAGCTGTTAATCTTATTTTGGTTCAATCATCTTTGATAAGTTGATATTCTCTTGCTGGCTTGTTTCTTTGTGTCATTTTATTTCAACCCCTTGTCTATATATCTCCAGGCATCTTTCTCTTTCAGCTCCTTGTCTACATGTCTCTAAGCATGGGTCTATTTATATTTCTCTTATTTTATTCAATTGAGTTTCTTGGATGTATAAATTAGTATTTTTCTTCAAATTTGGAAATTTTTGCTCATTATTCCTTCAAATATTCTTTCTGCCCCTCCATGTCATTCTTCTTATCCTAAGAATACCATATATATATATATATATATATATATATATATATATATATATGGTAACCCTAATATGCAACTAGACCAAATGGTGGAACAACTGAACAACTGCTCGCTATGACATGCACTGACATGTGGGGTGCTCATGGAACATGGTTGGTGTTAGTAGCAGGTGGCAGAGCATAGAACATGGTAGGTGTTGGCTGTGGCAGAATGATGGAGCTGGTAAGCGGGGGCACCAGACTAAGTTTGGGTGTCGGTCACTGTCATCAAGGCGAGCCTCTGGTAGTTACTGAAATTTCTTTGTTCCCATGTCCCACCATCCCACCCCACTCACAGCTGCTGCCGATGCCAGAGCTGCCACTTATGCCAGCTGCCAGCACCTTGTTCCAGCTCTGATTGTTCAACACCATCAGTAGGTGCAGGTGTAAGGCCTTGATCACCTCTCAGGGCTTCTTAGGCAGGGGCATAGAGGATGGACCAAGATCCGCCCCTATGCCCACTGCAGCATCACAGCCACAGATCCTTTCAAGTGCACAAATTTGTGCACTGGGCCCCTAGTTATTCATATGATGGTATGATTTGTGTTTCCCAAGTCTCTGAGGCTGTTTATCTTTTTCTCTCTTTTTCTATTATTCATATTGGATAATCTTTATTGTCTTATCGTCAGTTCCACTGATTTCTTCCACCATCAGCTCAAATCTGCTATCCAGCCCTTCTAGAAAATTTCTTATTTTTGTTGTATTATTCAACTATAAATTTACATTTGTAATTCTTTAAAAAATAATTGTCTCTAATTTAATATTCTTTGAGTCATCATCAACACATGTTCCTTTAATTTTTGAAGCAGTTTGCTTTATTCTTCAGACACATTTATAATAGATGCTTTGAAGTATTTTTCTGTTAAGTCCAACATCTGGACAACAGCAGATACAGTTTCTCTTGACTGCCCCCTTATATTTTCCTACTGTTTTACATGTCATGTAATTTGTAGTTGTTGTAAACTGATCATTTAGAGAATTTAGCATAGTGTCTATAGATTGGGATTCCATCAATGAATTTTGTTGTTTCTATGTAGTTTTGTTTGTATTGTTTTGTTTTATTTTTGTTTGTTTGGAGTCTTGATTAGACTAATTCTGCATAATCTGTATTCCATGTACTCTGTGGCCATTGATGTCACTGCTCTATTTTTTAATTTTATTTTATTTTCAATATTACTTTCATGGAGATTACCTCCGAGTCAGCATAAATTAGTGGTAAAGCAACAATTGATCGAAGTTTGTGCTTAACCTCCTTCAGTGAATAAGTTTTCAACAACCTCGCTAATGTATCTGAGTGCAGATTGGTGTACACATCCCAATTTCAGTCAGTCATCGTAAAGTCAGTACTTTCTGTGCATACAAGGCTTCATGTTCATCTAGGCTTCATGTTCTGAGCATGAGACTACCAAATCCTGGTGGCCTACTTTGCAATGCTAGAGTTGTCAAAACATGGAGCTAGAGCCTGGAAATTAGAGCAGCCCCTGGTTAAATTGCCACACATTCCCATTGTCTTTATTAGGGTTTAGTTGTTTTTCTTGAACAAACCATTTTCACTTTGTTGTATGTATTTGGTCAATTTCCAGAGTGATGAAATATTTCTTTTTAATAGATTTGTTCATTTTTATCACTGCTTTTTGCTGAAACCCTTACTTTCCCATTCTAATAGTTAAGTAGTATATGTGTTCCTGGTCCTTTTGATAGACAAAAGTGTTGATTTATTATCAAATGACTGCTTTAATTTAGGGAACATTATTTTATTGGATCATTTGTCATCAGCTATGAGTATAACAACTAATTTTTATAGTCTCTATTTCTGCATATGCATCTCTAAAATTTTGTTGCTACCTCACACATTTCAGACCTTTAAAAAATTATACCCAAAGGATATTTTTATCATCAAGAATGACATGTAATTCTTTATAAAAATGTGCCCTATTTCCCAGGATGTCAAAGGGTTTTTTTTTTTTTTTGCTTGTTTGTTTGTTTTTTATTATTTTTGCTCTGTAAATGTAGACTTGGGGAAATATCTGAAGCCATAATAACATGCAAATATGTAGTTGGCACTAAAATATACAAGGGTTTAAAAAAGGTTTCAAAAATTTTGCTACCTTAATCCATAAATAGTTAAAAATACTAATTAATAATAATATCAAACTGAAAAGGATACTACTTTATTCACAACCTAGAAAATGGCTTTTGCTAGTAAGCATGTCTAAGGAAATCTTATAATTTTACCCTAGAAAACTTTCTACTTTAAGATAGTAATGATATGAGGGAAGCCTGTAAATAAATCTGGAAGCAGAGATTATGAGTAGAGTTATTTAGGTTTTTCAGATATTGCTCCTATATATTTTCACATAAAAATAGCTTAGCTCTATATATTGATAGTTGTATTATTTTTTAACATTAGAATCCACCCTTATTATTTTTTGTTGTTGTTGACCAGTGAACAAACTATTCTAGAAATAATGGAACATTTTTTGTAGGGGAAATTGACTTGTAAAAATAAATTTTAAGTATAAAAGTACTAAGAAGGAAAAAATGCAGCCAACCAGTTTATATTGCCTACTATAACTGGTGAAGACAAATTAAGAAAAATAATAATTTTATTTCAGACTAATTAATGATAGTCCATTTCCGAGTCCCTTCATTTTACTTTTTTTTATACCATATATCTGTGTGGGCATAATTTTCACTTGCAAGTGATACTTTTCTAATTGTGAGTGCATTGCATTTTAGAATTAAAGAAGAATCACTGTATCCATTTAGATAAGAAAGTTAACATATGTAAAACATTATGCCATTCACAATTGATCATTGTAAATAAAACTCTTTTAGGAGAAAAGTTAAAACTAAAATTTGTTTTTATTCCAAATGACTGCTTTTCAAGTATAAGGCAAAGTGAATAAATTGTCAAGAAGTCATGACTGTACATACTATTTCATGAAATTTCTAAATTTTATAGTTTAAAGTTTCCAAACTCCAAACTCCAAATTAGGAGAAGGCTCTCTCTCTCTCTTCCCCCGCCCCCTCTCTCTCTCTCTCTCTCTCTCTCTCTCTCTCTCTCTCTCTCTCTCTCTCTCCCTCCCTTCTTCCTCCCTCTTCCTTTCCATTGAGACTAACAATTCTGCTTCTGCCTACTATGTAATCTGGCTTTGCCTCTCACTAGCTGTGTGAGCATCATTGATTAATATATGTAAGGCACTTATCGATAGAAAGTCTCTGGCACATGATAAGTGATTTTAAAAGAACATGTTTTCATTAAAGAATCCTTTTAATTTCATGTCATTTGCACTAAAGATGAAAGACATGTCTATAGATATTAATCTTAGATAAACCATGTAAATATCAGTTCAGATATACAAAGCATTTTTTTTAAACAAAAAGAGGCAATTTGACCAACCAACATTACCAAAAGTCCACTTTAATATGTAGGGTCATCTATATTGAATAAGCTAAATAGATCTACTAAACATCTCTTTGACCTTGTGCTTTGTGATTTAGACATAGCTTTGTGTGCAAAGATGCTTCAATAATATCTAAATGATCAATTTAATTAACCTTCAATTTGTTCATGACATAGACTTAAGTCATCAGTTCAACTTAGCTTTTTTTCCAGTTGAAAAAAAAAAACACAAAAAACTTCCTCTGGTACCTGAAGAGAACCTGGCAGATGATAGGCACTCAATAGTTATTGAATTGGTGGATGGATGGATGGATGGATGTGCTTAAAAGTCATATAAATAAATTTAAAGTTTAATTTATGTCAGCATGCTATTGTAATTCAAAGTTATGTCACATGTATAAATTAAATAAACCACTGCTACTTCATGTCCACAGAAGTTAGGTCACAAACACATTTATAAAACATCTGGTTCATTTTTATCAGTTCAATGCAATTTTTTGACACAGATGATATCCAGCACATGAGAAGCAAGACAAAATATATCACTTCCATATAAGTTGTATTACCATCTTACAGAAACAGTTGAGGAATCATACTACAACTCTTTTTATTCTGCATTATTCGTCCCCCTCAAATCTGAATAGCCCTTAAACATTCCCACTTTGACAATGGTCCAAAAACAGAGTTGTCATGTCAAATTTAAGTAGATAGACTATGTCAAGAATGTCATCAGATATTTGACTATAATTCCATGTGTCCAAAGTGATGTAAATGTGACACCTCTTAACTTCCAATCATCTATTACTCTGGAATACGCAGCTTCATAAAGTCCTGAATTAATCTTCAGGGAGAAGAATGCCTAATAAAGAATACAATAATGTGCAGCAGCTCTGGCAATAAATTTGATGAAAGGTTTGCTGAAAGCCACAGCAAAGGGTAAGTGAGCCCACTTATTAGCTCTGTGTTGGTGTTATTTATGTTCTATGAGCCACAGGGAAATGAGAGATTTTATTTTGCTGCTTGGGCCTCCTTCCCAGGGCTTCAGCATGTTGGCACTTTGGGACCAGTGTTTGTATACTAAGTGGGAATTTTTTTTTTCATCTTGGGTAGTGTGCTTCTTTCTTCATAAATGAATTGTACAGAGTGTTTTTATTTGTGTTGTTGTTGATGTTATTGTTTGGGTTTGGGTTGCCTTTTTATGTTACTATTAAGATATTGGAGTTTGGGAACTATGGTTTATTTTGGTGGCTTAGGGGATTGTGGTAAAATTATAAAGGAAAATGAGTTTATCACACATGTGACTTGCAATAATTTCCTGTGAAACACATTTGAGAACAGAGAATCAAAGTGAATGAAATTCCAGTTCTATTCAATATCTTCTCAACAATATTCTCTTTTGGCTTTATATCCAATAACTATAGAAAATATGTCATCTAAATTTTTATTAGGGTCTGTTGGTGGATATACACTGAGTGGCCAGATTATTATGATCTCTGAATGCATAATAACCTGGCCACTCAGTATATATCCTATATAACAAAAGGCTAATATGAAAATTATCCCCTTGACCAGGAGTTCGACCAGCAGGCAGGCTGGTTAACTGCCCATGTCCCTCCCCCTAGCCAGGCTGGCCCGACCCCCACCCATGCATGAATTCATGCACCAGGATAGATATAGATATATATATATATATATATATATATATATATATATATATATATACACATACATACATAAACTCTCTCTCTCTCTCTCTCTCTCTCTCTCTCTCTCTCTCTCACACACACACACACACACACACACACACACACACACACGCACACACGCACACACACACCCAGGAACCAGCTGCTTCAGCTGCAAACCCATGAACATTGAGACTCCAGCCTACCCAGCTGCAGATGCCTAGAAAGTTTGTCCAGGGGAAGACAAAGCAGTGCTGAATATGTGATTGGCCCTGCACCTTCTCACAGAACAGATAGAAGGAACAGCTGAATCCAATAACATCCACCTGGAATTGGCTAATTAAAAAAAGCTGACGAGCAGACAGAAAACTGCTCCATCTTGCAAGGGAAAGTGGATCTTATCAGAGGCCTGAAAACCCACAACTGTGGAGGCCATCAACAGCTGTAAGGCCCCAATCAGCACAAATACATGGATTCAAGGGAGCTCTTCATTCCACCACAGAAAGGTCAGATTTCACTGGGGATAAGGTGAGGGATCTTGGTCCCGGTGGCAGAGGTGGAGGCAGGCGGCTGCGGCAGCAGCAGTGCCAGTGGTGACAGAGAGAAAAGCCTCAATGCAGGACTCTAAGGACCGGGGAAGTCTGTGCCCGCAAAAGTCCCCAGCTGTTGGATCTGATGTGATCCGTGAATGTGGAAAGGGGTCCTCAAAGTTGCTAACAGAAGGGATCTTTAAAATCAACCCATTCTGATCTGACATGGAGGGAGAGCATAAGAAGTAGAAAAGTGTGCAGTCTGCTTAAACTTGCGCACAGACCCATCATTCGCACACATGGGCTTTTCGCACTGCATTCCCTTGCTTCTGATTACTAAGAAAAGACCACCCAGATTGGCATACCCTGGGAGACTGCAGGGGGAAGAAGCTTTTCTGGAAACCGGGGATCAGAGCGGGGAGAAACCATCTGGGAGCCAATTTGTAGGCAGCCCACCTCCACAAACCTGTATTAAATGCCATACAGAAAGAAGGCTAGAGCAGCCAAAAAGACTGGGCAGTCAATCCAAGAACACTGCCACCTAGGGGCTAAATTATAAACTGACTTTTATTATTAGTTTTATTTACCGTATTTTTCGGACCATAAGACGCACTTTTTTCCCCCCAGAAGTGGGGGGGGGGGGGGAGTCCTTGCGTCTTATGGTCCAAATATAGCCTACACATATACTTTAAAAAAAAAGTTTTTTTACTTGCCTGGCTCTGTGTGGTCTCTGTGTGCTTGCCCAGCTCTAAAATGGTTCTAAATGCTGCTGTTTACTTTACAGGGTTGATTACATGTGTTTATGACTGTGATGTTGGGTTTTAATGCACATAAAATATTTTAGGACACTATTTGTTTCAGAATCTTTTTTTCTTCATTTCCCTTCTCTAAAAACTGGTGCGTCTTATGGTCCGAAAAATACGGTAATCAAAAATAAAGGAATACAAGAAACTGCCTACTTAAAAATAAGGCTTACAACACTGAGGAGCAGTGGAACACAGGGAACTGCAATACTGTCTGGACTGAGAAACAGGCATGGCAAACAGAATAATAGAGGAAGTAAATGACCTTCACTACTGCACATTTTTTATGCTGATTTTTTATTTTATTTTCCTTTTTTGTATCTTTTATTTAAGAAACAATTTTTTTTCTTTTATCCATACTTGATTTTACCCTTTTAATTATTACATTTTTAGATTCATTCAGCATTATTACTACTGCTATTTTACCTTTCTTATTTCCTTTTTCTTTGCTTTTAAGTGCCATTTTATTTTCTCTTTATTTTACATTGGAATTATTGTTCAACCTTCTATTTTCATCTTTCCTTTAGCATCCTTTAACCCTATCTCAGCATGACCTTTATGCCATCACTCTCTTCCTAACCTATCTCCTTTTGGTGTTCTGTTTATCTTAATCCTTTCCTGCTTTAGATTTTCCCTATTCTTTCTGTCTACCCGCTGCTAAAATTTCACCCTACTTATATATCTAATTTCCAATCCCCTGGTCCAAGTGCAAACACACCACTCTCTTCACTGTCTTAACTATCCAAAAAAAAAAAAAAATTTTTTTTCTCTTGGTCCTTTTGTTGTTGTTTGCTTGAATGTTGATTGTATTGAATTTTTATGCTTTTGAGTGAGCTTGTTTTGCTTATTCTTTTGTTGCTGTTGTTGATTGGTATTTTTGTTTTTTACTTATGTTTTCCCTTACCTCGTTTGATATTAGTTGGTGTTGTAGTTTGTATTAATCTCCAAGTATTGTTACTGGCATTTGCTGGGGTTAGTGGTTGTTCTATTTAAATTTTCTGCATATATATATATATATATATATATATATATATATATATATATAGTTTGTTCCCCTTTTCTCTTTTAATCTCATTCTTGTCTCTTTTTTTTTCCTGTTTCCCAATTTCATTTTGACACTCCTTTTTTTTTCTCTCTCTTTTTACTCTTCTTCTTTCCCTCCTATCCCTTAATTTGCCTTTCTCTAGTGGTCACCTTTATTGGAGGTTATTAATATCACAAATACATTTCTGTTCAGTGCCTTATGTATTGTACCTGGTTGTATTGTATTTTGTGCCTTTAAATCAACACAGGAGAGAGAGAGAACTACATAATCATACATCCTGAAAAAAGAGACCATGGAGAAACAAAGAAACATCCCACATATGAAAGAAAATCAGGCATAGCCAGAAAAGGAAGTAAACAAATTAGAGGCAAGCAACCTATCAGAAAAAGAATTCAGAGAAATGATCGTAAGATAGCTAAAAAGAATGGAAGACAAATTTGACAATATGAGTAAAAAACAAGAGGAAATGAAGAAGAACCAATTAGAAATGAAAAATGACATCGCTACTGTAAGTAACTCAATAGAAAGCATCAAGAATAGACTAGAAGAAGCATAGGACCTCATCAGTGAGCTAGAAGACAAAATGGGGGGGGGGATACCCAATTAGAGCAGCTTCTAGGGAAAAAAATT
The DNA here is from genome assembly GCF_014108245.1 of Pipistrellus kuhlii. Classification (NCBI taxonomy): domain Eukaryota; kingdom Metazoa; phylum Chordata; class Mammalia; order Chiroptera; family Vespertilionidae; genus Pipistrellus; species Pipistrellus kuhlii. The sequence goes on from NW_023425504.1 coordinate 15,512,690, forward strand.
AAAAAGCTGGAGGAGAGCTTAAGGGAACTTTGGGACAATACAAAACAAAACAATATTCGAATTATAGGGGTTCCAGAAGGAAAGGAAACTGAGCAAGGAATAGAAAAAATGTTTGAAGAAATGACAGAAAACTTTCCTGATAGAGAGAAGAAAAAACCCACACAAATCCAAGAAGTTCACAGAGTCACAAGCAAAATGAACCCCAAAAGATCAATGCCAAGGCACATTTTAATTAAATTGGCAAACACCAATGCCAAAGTAAGAATCTTAAAAGCAGCCACAGAGAGACAGAAAGTTACATATAAGGGAACACCCATCAGACTAACAACTGATTTCTCAACAAAAACTCATCAGGCCAGAAGGGAATGGAATGAAATATACAAAGTCATGCAAAGGAAGGGTCTGAATCCAAGAATACTGTACCCAGCAAGGCTATCAATCAAAATTGAAGGTGAAATCAGGAGCTTCACAGACAAAAAAAGACTAAGGGAATTTATCACCACCAAACCAGCAATGCAAGAAATGCTAAAGGGTCTGCTGTAAAAATAAAAAAGAAATAGAAAGTGAAGAAGGAACACAGGGTTATAGAATAAAAATGGCAACAAATAAGTACCTATCAATAATAACTTTAAATTTAAATGGATTAAATGCCCCAATCAAAAGACATAGGATAACGGATTAAATAAGAAAACAAGACCCATATATCTGTTGTCTACAAGAAATCCATTTCAGAAAAAAAGGGGCACACAGACTGAGGGTGAAGGGATGGAAAAAGGTTTTCCAGGCAAATGGCAGTGAAAAAAAGGCTGGGGTTGCAATACTTATATCTGACAAATTAGATCTCCAAATGAAGGACATAACAAGAGATAAGGAAGGCCACTTCATAATACTAAAGGGAGCAATCCAACAAGAATAAATAACTCTGATAAACATATACACACCCAATACAGGAGCACCCAAATACATTAAAACAAACAAACAAACAAACACAAAAAAACTCCTGGAGGACATTAAGGGAAAGATTAACAGCAACACAATCAGAGTAGGAGATTTTAATATCCCACTATCACCATTAGACAAATCCTCTAAACAAAAAATCAGCAAAGAAACATCAATCCTAAATGACTCATTAGACCAGATGGAATTAATCGACATCTTCAGAACATTACACCCCAAAGCCACAGAATACACATTCTTCTCAAGTGCACATGGGTCATTTTCAAAGATAGACCACATGCTGGGACATAGGCAGACTCTACAAATTTAAGAAGATACAAATCATATCAAGCAACTTCTCAGATCATAGTGGCATAAAACTGAAAATCAACTACAATAAAAATACAAAGAAATCAAACACACGGAGACTAAACAGCCTGCTATTAAACAATGACTGAGAGATCAAACCAGAGAGATCAAGGAAGAAATTAAAAAAAAAAAAAAACATCCTGGTAACAAATGACAATGAAAACACAACAATCCAAAATCCAAAAGCAGTCTTGAGAGGGAAGTTCACAGCTCTACAAGCCTACTGCAAAAAAGAAGAAACAATGGTAATAAATTACCTAACCCTACAACTCAATGAGTCAGAAAAAAGAGCAGCAAGAAAACCCCAGTGTAAGCAGAAGGAAGAAAATAATAAAAATCAGAGCGAAGATAAACAACATAGAGACAAAGAAAAAATAGAAAAGATCAACAAAACCAAGAGCTGGTTCTTTGAAAGGATAAACAAGATTGATGAACCTCTAGCCAGGCTCACTAAGAAAAAAAGGGAGAGGACCCAAATAAACAAAATCAGAAATGAAAGGTGAAATAACAACAGACCCGCCAAAATACAAAAGATTGTTACAAAATACTATGAACAACTCTATGCCAACAAACTGAACAACCTGGAGGAAATGGACATATTCCTAGAAAAATACAAACTTCCAAAACTCAATGAGTAAGAATCTAAAAATCTCAATAGACAAGTGATTTGGGAAGAAATTGAAACAGTCATCAAAAAGCTTCCAGCAAACAAAAGCCCAGGGCCAGATGGCTTCACAGGAGAGTTTTACCAAATATTCAAGGAAGAACTAAAACCTATCCTCAGACTATTCCAAAAAATTCAAGAGGAAGGAATACTTCCAAACTCTTTCTATGAAGCCAGCATCACCCTAATACCAAAACCAGATAAAGACAACTCAATGAAAGAGAATTACAGGCCAATATCCCTCATGAATATAGATGCCAAAATCCTCAACAAAATTCTAGCAAATCTACTCCAGCAGTATATCAGTAAGATCATACACCATGACCAAGTAAGATTTATCCTGGGAATGCAAGGATAGTACAATATCTGCAAATCAATAAACATAATGCATCACATAAACAAACTGAGAGATAAAAATCATATAGTCATACCAATTGATGCAGAAAAAACATTTGATAAAGTCCAACAACCTTTCCTGATAAAAACTCTCAACAAGGTGGGAATAAAAGGATCATATCTCAACATAATAAAAGCTATATATGATAAACCCACAGCAAATATCATACTCAATGGGCAAAAAGTAAAACCATTCCTTCTAAGAACAGGAACAAGACAGGATGCCCACTCTCATGACTCCTCTTTAACATAGTACTGGTAGTATTAACCATTGCAATCAGACAAGAAGAAGAAATAAACGGCATCCAAATTGGAAAAGAAGTAAAGTTGTCTTATTTGCAGATGACATGATATTGTACATAAAAACAAAACAAAATACTTCATCAAAAACTAATAGACTTAATAAATGAATTTGGCAATGTACAGGAGACAAAATTAACGCCAAGAAATCTATGGCCTTTGTATACACCAATAGTGAACTTACAGAAAGAGAGACTAAAAAAGCAATCCCATTTACCACCACACCAAAAAAAATTTAAGATACATTGGAATAAACTTACCTATGGAGGTAAAAGAACTATATGCAGAAAACTACAGGACACTGGAAAAAAGAGATAGAGGAAGATGTAAACAAATGGAAGAACCTACCATGTTCGTGGATTGGTAGAATCAACATCATCAAAATGTCCATACTTCCCAAAGCAATTTATAGGTTCAATGCACTCCCTATTAAAATACCAATGGCATATTTCACTGACCTAGAAAGAACTCTCCAAAAATTCATCTGGAATAAAAAAAGACCCTGAATAGCCACAGCAATCCTGAGAAAGAAGAATAAAGTAGGGGGATCTCACTACCAAATTTCAAGCTGTATTACAAAGCCACTGTTGTCAAAACAGCCTGGCACTGGAACAAGAACAGACATATAGACCAATGGAATAGAATAGAGAATCCGGATATTGACTGAAACCTCTATACTCAATTAATATTTGACAAAGGAGGCATGAACATACAATGGAGTCAAGACAGTTTCTTTAATAAATGGTGTTGGGAAAATTGGACAGATACATGCAAAAAAAAAAAAAAAAGAAACTAGATCACCAACTTACACCATACACAAAAATAAACTCAAAATGGATACAAGACTTAAACATAAGACAGGAAACCATAAAAATACTAGAGGCATCTACAGGCAGCAAAATCTCAGACATATGCCAAAAGAACTTATTCACTGATACTGCTCCTAGGGCAATGGAAGCTAAAGAGAAAATAAACATATGGGACTACATCAAAATAAAAAGCTTTTTTTTACAACAAAAGAAACCATCAACAAAATAACAAGAAAGCCCACTGTATGGGAGAACATATTTGCAAATGTTATCATTGATAAAGGTTTAAGCTCCATCTTCGGACAGCTTATATAACTTAATAAAAGGAAGATAAATGAATTAATTAAAAAATGGGCAATGGATCTAAATAGAATCTTTTCAAAAGAAGACAGAAAAAAGTCCAAGAGACACATGAAGCCATGCTCAAAGTCACTAATTATCCGAGAGATGCAAATCAAAACAACAATGCAGTACCGGTACCATCTCACACCTGTCATCAACAAATCAACAAACAACAAGTGTTGGTGATGATTTGGAGAAAAAGGAACCCTCCTACACTGCTGGTGGGAATGCAGACTGGTGCAACCACTGTGGAGAACAGTATGGAGTTTCCTCAAAAAACTGAAAATGAAACTCCCATTTGACCCAGTAATCCCACTCCTAGGAATATATCCCAAGAAACTAGCAACACCAATCAAAAAGGATATATGCACCCCTATGTTCATAGCAGCACAATTTACAATAGCTAGGATTTGGAAACAGCCTAGGTGCCCATCAACAGATGATTGTATCAGAAAACTATGGTATAATACATCTACACAATGGAATACTATATATAGTATTAAAAAAGAAGGAATTCTTATCATTTGCAGCAGCGTGGATGGAACTGGAGAACATTATGCTGAGTGAAATAAGCCAGTCAATGAAAGAAAAACACCACATGTTCTTACTCATTTATGGATAATAAAGAACATTATAAACGGAAGAACAAAAAGATAGATACAGAGACAGTAAAGCAACAAACAGACTGTCCAATTACAGCGGGGAGGGGAGGGAGTTATGGGGGAGATAAGAGATCAACCAAAGGACTTGTATGCATGCATATAAGCATAACCATTGGACGCAAAACTCTGGGGAGGGAGAGCATGTATGAGAGTGGGGTCAGGGCAATGGTAAGGTATGTACATATATAATACCTTAATAAAAAAAAATAACAGCTGGTGAGGGAATCCATGGGCAGGAACGTCAGAGATTGTCAAGTGGGGATAAAGGAGACATATGTAAAAATAAATAAAAAATACACACACACACACACACACACACACACAGGAGTTTAGGAAGTTGGAAACGGAGGCCTGTTTGGCTATATCTTATTGAAAAGGAATGACATAAGATCATGTTCGAAAAGTAAACAGGAACTAGATCATTTAGAATCCCTGTGGGTTGATGTAAGAAATATGGCTTTTATTATATTCTGAGAGCATTGTCATTCCATTGAAGTATACAAGGAAAAGGTATGCTTTGATTTGCATTTTTACTAGTAAATGTTCCTTTTATTTATTAGGGGGGAAATCAATAGTGAGTGTGAAGAATAGAATCAGGGATATCCATTGAGAGGCTGTTTAAATAGTTCAGGGTGACAGTACTTGTCATTTTGGATTATGAGGGTAGTACCAGAGATTAACTAAAATAGTGAAAAAGATCTGATTGGGGACTTCTTTTAGAAATGAAATCATAGCATTTGGGAATGCATTGGAAGCAAAGGATTAATTATGAATTATAGGTTTTCAGTTTAAAGAACCAAAGGTTTATTGTTGTGCATTTAGTGAATTGGAAATAATTGAATGAGCAACAAGTTGTTGCTTTAGATGAAAATCAAGAAGTCTTTTTTTACATTAACTGCAGATGCCTATTAAACATCTATGGCACCAAATTTCCAGCTTTAAGGTTGTTTTTATTAACAAACAGTTATTGACTTCAGAGCCTGTGCTAGTACATTATAGAGAACATAAACCTCCATTTTTTACAATTGATATTTCACATTATGAGTTTGGAGATGTGCTTAGCCATAAAATGGGCTATGAAACACCAATTGATAACTACTCAAGGGTAATTCCATTCACAAAATAGAAGTGAACAAAATCTGACAAAAGAAGTCCTTCCCACCATTATAAATCACAAGACATCCATAACATCCTCAGTGGTTATGTATTCACATTTTACATTAATTATAAGTCTATTTTGGCATTCTTTGCAGGGCAAAACTGCAATATCCTAGTATTTTTGGCAAAAATAAGTTGTCATGATATGAATAGGCATCTTCCACTTCATACCTCAGATGATAATAAGTCATCTCTATGGAGGCATTAATACTAAAAGATTTCCCTGACTTACATCTTAGGCTAATCAAACTGTACAGATAATGGAATTTCAAACTAGACAAAGGTCTACTTATTTATATATTTATGGGCATGGTTTTAATCTCAGTAAGTGTTGGGTGTCCCTTATAGGAACTTTCTGAAATGATCAAGTCATTTGTACACCATGTAGAAAACTGACATTGAAGAACTATCTTACAGATTTTCCAATGTTATTACAAAAAAATGATATAATTATGTTTTGGCCACACAACCTAAGTACCTCTGGGAATTGTCTATATGAAAACATTAGCAAAAAGATATATTTAATGACCAGGAATTGATTCCTATATTGAAAAAAAAAACTGCACTGGAATGTAGTACATGCCAGACTACTTGGTCTAACCTTTAAAAGGTGAGTGGTGGGTGATAGTAATTAATATTGATTGAATGCCTATTGTATTCAAGCCACTATGCAGGGAAGAGACTTTCATGTGTATGTAAATTTATCACCACCCAAGCACACAAGCTCGGTATTATTATCCTCATTTTACAAAAAGGGGTTAAATAACATGTATATTCCCACAGTTGATCATTGTCATAAATGCCCATGCAAGAGCTATGGGCATTAAGATGTAGAGTGTATATACATTCTTCATCTATAATTCAGATTGGTTTTGCTAGATTACAAAATAAATGGCTAATCATATATTCTCATCTCAGACTTTTATCTAAATCCAAAGCTGCAAGACACACAAAATAAAGGCCATCTTAAATAGTGTTATATGTCTTTTAATATAACATTTTTCTGTTATTAAATTAATATAGATTTATTGTGGAAAATTCTGAAATTTTTGAAGAAAATAATAGCTAACAGTGTAATAGTTGCTTTTTCTTTGATTATTTCATTTAATGTTCACAACAATGAGGCAGAAAATGTTATTTCTCTTATACAAATGAAGAAATTGAGGTACAGAGTTACTTAAGTTTGGCCTGGCCAGGATTGCTCAGTGGTTGAGCATCGACCAGGAATCAGAGTATTGAAGTCTTATTCCTAGGGTGTCACACTTGTGTGAAATTTTGTATTCAAAACCAGTCAATCTAGCTTGAGAGCCTACATTCTTAACCACTACACTGCCACTCATAATCCCAGTAGCCACAGAAAAGGGCTGTTACTATTTTTATCCATTCCCTTATATGTACTTATTCTTTAAAGATGGTTGCCAAAATTGGCTTCCAATAATTCTTATGCCCAAAGTTGAATTAAAATCATAAATCTCTCAAGAAACTATACCAAATCTATATTCAAAATATAAATATATCACATTACTAGAAAATCATCTCCATGGTTTAGGAAAACTCAATTAATCCTTTTATTTTTCATATAATGGATATCCTACATTTCTATCTGATGATCAGGGTGCCTGACATTTGTAAATGGCAAAAGTTCATGGCCATGAATTTCCCAAGTTTCCAATCTTCTGCTCTTCTCTCTGTATTTTTTGTTATCCTGTATAGATCCCAAAGCTTTCATTAGCCCTGTGCTGCCCCTCTGCTTAAGCTTCACAAGCTTATGCCTTAGGGAGCCATTCAAAGTGATATACATTCTTCCAGAAATCAGAATATAACTAACAAAGAGCACTGATCAAAAATATTTTCCCAGTGTAGGAGCCTTGATCCCCATATGGGATTCTGTCTTCAAAAATGCAACTTCACTAAGTTTGAAGTCACAAATGAGTTCACCCTGACCTATGCTCATTGTATCAGATCTTCTGGCTCCATGTGAGACCTTACAGCATCTAAAGACGGGTTTTCAGTTTTAAATAGCAATTCTTCAAATTGAATTATTCTTCAGTATAGAAGCATATGGATTTTTTCTAGGCAGAACATTACATCTTAAATCCCAGTGTCTATCCATTGAATATTAATTGTGGTGGAAATCTGAACTCTTATGTATCTCACTAGTGGTCCAGTGCACAGATTCATGCACATTGAAAGGAAGTTAATCAGAAGAAATATTTTAATGTCACTATTCACCCTTTATCTATAATAGAAGTATCAACAAAATTCATGATCAATAATGACAGATCAAAACACATGCATGTGATTGGCACCAGTGAGAGCTTTATATGTATCACACATGTGCAAGTCAACTTAGCCATATATATATGTATTTTAGAGGCCCAGTGCACAAAATTTGTGTATGGGGGGGGGGTGTCCCTCAATCCAGCTTGTACCCTTTCCAATCTGGGACCCCTCAATGGATGTCCGACTGCCCTTTTAGGCCCGATCCCAGCGGGAAGTCGGACATCCCTCTCACAAACCAGGACTACTGGCTCTCAACTGCTCGCCTGCCTGCCTTCCTGATTGCCCCTAACTGCTTCTGCCTGCCAGCCTGATCACCCCCTAACCACTCTGCTACCAGCCTGATTGATGCCTAACTGCTCCCCTGCCAGCCTGTTTGCCCCCAACTTGCCTCCTCTGCCGGCCTGGCCACCCCTAAATGCCCTCCCCTACAGGGTTGATCACTTCCAACTGCCCTCCCTTGTAGGCCTGATGCCTCCCAACTGCCCTCTCCTGCTGGCCATTTGTGGTGGCCACCTTGTGTCCACATGGGGGCAGCCATCTTGTGTGTTGGAGTGATGGTCAATCTGCATATTACTCTTTTATTAAATATGATAGAGGCCTGGTGCATGTTTGCCCTGAAGGGTGATCTCCCCTCCCCCCCAGCCACCCAAGCAGAGGCCCTGGTATCTGGAATTTATTTGCCTTCTACAATTGAAACTTTGTAGCCTGGAGAAAAGCCAAGCCCCCTGCCACTGATGAGCAATTACTTTTTCAAAGATTTATTGAGGTATCATCTACATATATAAAAGCCTAAGTGACCATCAGACTGTCTGACAGTCCAACCAGTAGATATGACACACAATGACCACCAGGGGGCAGATGCTCAATGTAGGAGCAGTGACTTGGCAGTTCTGGTTCTTAGGTGACACACTGGAAACCAGAGAAGAGGGAGCCCAGTTCAGTTGTGCATGGCCCAAGAACCACCCTCTCACAATCAATCCAGGACCCCTTGAGAGATATCAGAGAGCTAGTTTTGGCCATATCCCCACAGGCCAGGCTGAGGGACAGGTCTCTAGTTAACAAATAAAATTATATATAATTAAAGTGTATAATGTAGCCATTTGATATACATCTGCATTGTACATCTATTTTCTTTTCCTTATGATTTTCCTAATAACATTTTCCCTAGCTTACTTTATTATAAGAAATACTGCCATTTGCAACACATGTATGGACCTTGAGAATATTATGCCAAGTTAAATAATTCAGTCAGAATAATTAAGAACCATATGATTTTGCTCATATCTGGGATATAAAATTGAAACTCATGAACACAAACAGCAGTGTGGTGGTTGCCAGAAGGAATGGGGTGGAGGGGAAAGGGGGTTCTAATATAAGGTGACAGGAGAAAATTTGACTTTGGGTGGTGGGCACACAGTGCAATATATAGATCTTGTATTGAGCTTCACTATTAAATGTGATTACCTGATTATCGGAATTGATTACGTGTGGACCCCCCACCCCACCCCCCAGTTATATTGACTATATATAAACTCACTGGTGGGGAAGGGTGTGAGGAGAAAGCAGAAGAAATAGTTTATTTGCTCCTCCCATTGGTCAAAAATTTGCTCATGAGTTTTTAATTCTTCTGTGTTTCTAAGTTGCTCGTTAATGGGCAAGAGGACTGTGTTCATGGCAATGCTAACATGGAACCCTGAGGCAGGAGGTAAAAGGGGTGCTGTGAGGGTAGAATATCAGGGACCCTGAGGCTGCACCTGAAAAAATTGGTCAGAACCAAGATAACCATATAACTTACAATTTAAAGTGTAACACTTATGAGATGGAAATGAGGCAATGTTAATAATTAAAATGAGACATTAGGCTTACAAATTGTTCAGGCAAATTGAAATGCATGGTCGTTAGGAGATCCCAGGTATAGGAGGAAAAAAGATAAAAGCAAAATAGAGGGGGTTATAAGTGATTCATAAGAAGTATCTCAGCACTTGGCTGGCAATGCTCAGTGGTGGAATGTGGACCTGCGAATCAGGAGGCCACTGGGTATATCCCTTGACTCAGGAGGTCAAGGTCAGGGCATATGCCAAGGATGAAGGCTCAATCCACATTGTGGGGCATGCAGGAAGCAGCAAATCAACATTCTCTCTCATTGATGTTTCAATCTCTCCCTCTCTTTTTCTCTCTGAAATAAATAGTAATAAAAAAGTGTCTAAGACAATGTCTTTCATTCCTAAATATGAAACATTTTATTTAATTAACCACAAGGTTTTCTTTTATCTTAGCAACCTTTTTAAAAAACAAAGTCTTAGGCAGAAGCCAACTATGTGGAACAAATTAAATCAGAGCTGCTCTTGTTGAAGTAAAAAAGTAGGACTCAAAGACCTGCCTTTTTGTTTTCTTTCAACAATTTATCCCCTGCTTTGGATAAACTTTTAGAGCAGTGCTGTCCTGTGGAAATACAAAGTACGGATTGTATAGATGATTTTAATCTTTATAGTAGTCATGTTAAAAGACATAGAAAGAAATAGGTACAATTAATTTTAGTGATATATTTACTTAACCCAATATATGAAAAGTATTAGCTTTAGCATGTCATCAATGTAAATATGATTGATGAGCCATTTACATTTTTGGACTAAGTCTCCAAAATATAATGTATATTTTAAAATTATAGCATATCTCAATTTGGATTAGCCATATTTCAAGAGCTCAATAGCCACATATGAGTAGAGATCATGTTGGATAGTAGGACAAATTCTCATGAGACACAATTTGAAACCTTTTGCAATAAAGGGATGTCTTACCAAGGATTGCTAATTTCTTTCCAATGTACCATAATCATTCCTGAAAAAAAGAAGTTTCAAGCTTTGCTTATTAATTCCAAATATACATTGAGAAAAAATATAGAAAAAAAGATTAGGTTTTTCATCAAGACAATTTTTATATTTGTGAAAATTTGAGAATTTTGACCTTCTTACCAGTAATATTCTCAAGGGAATAGAAAGACATGTTGCTTAATGAAATCAGTCTTAATTTTAATACCACTTAAATAATATGATGGAACACTGATTATGACCTCAATATGATTGAATCAAATCATTTTGGTATGATAATTCTATCTCTTAATGTTTCAATGCACTAAAAGGATGAGTATTTTAAAAATTGATTAGAAATCCATATATTCAGAGTTAGGGGATTGGTAGGAGGAAGGGAAATTAAGGGCAGGTGGTTGAAAGGTACAAACTTTCAGCTATAAGATAAATAAGTAGTAAGGATGTAATCTACAACATGACTATAGTTAATGCTATTGTCTAGTACATTTGAATTTGTTAAGACAGTAAATCCTAAGTTCTCATCACTAAAATAAAAGCGTTTTTGTATCTATATGAAGCGATGCCTATTAACTAGACTTATTATGATAAGACTTATTGGGGTTCCTTATTTAAAACCCCAGGAACACTTTATAGAAATGAACACTTATGTGTGTAATATATTCAACCAATAAAAGATAATTTTTTCAAAAGAGGTCATGGAGCTCTATGTTCTGCTTTCATTTTCCTCCTTGAGAACACTCTATAACCCTAGATTTTCCCTAGCACACTTTCACAAACACTGCTTTAACCCCTGAGCATTTTCTGACCCATGATGTTTAAAATCAATAGCACACATTTTTCAGGTTATTAAGATAAATTATATTTAGAGATTTGGCCTATATATATAGTATGTGTGAGTCCAAACTGCATGACTCCAAGATGGGACAAATGGTCTTAGTCTCATTAATACCTTTCTCTACTCAATTCCATTAAATTAAAAAATGTTTTTTGGATGCATGCATATTCAACTAAGTGTGTGGAGTGATAAGGGAAATAGACATGAATTAAACAAGGCCCCTATCTTCAAAGAGATGATTATATTCTGAATAGGTAAGCAACTGATTGCATAGCTATATTATAAGTTCTAGATAATCTAGATATTCATTCAACAAGCATCTACTGATACCTAGTATATTAGAGAAAATGCACTGTGTGAGGCTGGGAATAAAAAGATAAAAAATTGAATAAGAGCATATTCATCATTGACGAGCCCATATCAAAGAAGAGATAGTAAAAACCTACATCTTGGTGCTGATTAACACCTTAGGTAATTGTTATTACTGTGTAAAATATAAGCACACTGTTTTATATATGTGTAGATTATATCCTTGGCATTATTTATCTTATACTCTGTGAAAAATTGGAATGGCATAAACCCTCCATATTAATATTTTGTTGTTGACTTATTATGTTAATGACCCAAATTTAATGAGTAACCTTAACACTTCCATTCATTAATTTCCACATTTCAGCTATGTATTTCCCAGGAGTCAATATAAACAAAACAGTCTACTGACTAGTGTGAAAGCTCATGAACTTGATCCAAAATACCCCTTTCAAGCCATCATTGAACAGCTCAATTGACTTAGCATTACTTTTATAAGTATGTTTGCTAATTTAATGATTTTTGTTAATTGCTTTATTATAGCTAACACTGGTATATTTGAAGCTGCAGCTAAGGAGAAGGTATGCTACAAGAGGTTGATGAACTGAGCAATGATAAGAGAGAGAGAGGTAGCAGAATCAAAGACTGTAGAATTCCTTCAAATTGTCATAAAGGAACAACAAAGAAAAAGCATAATATTATAGCCCATAAAGTTGATCTGCCTTTTATAAAAGTAGATCCTTACCTTAAATGGAGAATTAATTGATGACAATTTTCAGTGTGTTTGGGAAAAGCGTAAAGGAGAAAGCAGAGTCCCTTACCTAGTGAATCAGCTTTCTGGCCCCATTCTCCCAACCCATCTTGCAGAAAGAAACAGGTTCATTAGGGCTTGACTAGGCACTTCAAAAAATCTCCAACTCCTTTACTACATCTTTCAGAATGAACAATATCTGGCTGTTGCAACTAACATTAAGATTTAATTTAGGAAGAAAGTGGGGGAATGACTAAGAGTGTAGTTTGATAAATTGTTATCCAACAATGTAAGGGAGTGAATTGTTTTGAGAAATCATAAAGTCTATTTAGTAGATATTTATCATAGATCATACATATATCACTATCATTAATAGGATTAAAATGTGAATAAGATAGACTTAACACAGACTATGTTCTGGGCATAATTTAGTATTACATTGTTGACTGAGGTAACACTTCAGTATAGTGTATACTAGTATCTTTCAGCCTATAAATTTGAATACAAGTTATTCCAGTAAATAGAACATTCCAGTTGGATATTATCTATTTAGACAATTTTATTTGGTTTATGAGACGCAGCCAAATAAATCGGAACATAATCCATCATAATTTGTCATCTCAATACTGTGTATCTGTCCTTATAACTATAAAACAATGAAAAGATAATCAATATCCAAACAAATAGTTGTACGTGTATTAATATCTGGCCAAGCTTTTCATCATTTATATTTATTACAAAATATTGTAATAATAACATATTTTCACTCTGCTATTGACTTCATACACAAGGAGACAGTTTGCCAGTATTATGATTCATCAAGCATAAAACTTAGGAGGCTGTTGTAAAATCTTTAAATAACAAATCATCATGGAAAAATGAATAGTAGAACAAAATGAAGGTTATAAAAATTACTATCAACAAGTAAATGTCATGAAAATATAAATTATTTTTCACTGAGCAGGGTAACAACACGAATAAGAGAACATGTAATAAATATCTTGTTATGATAAATTCAGTATAATAAAACAATTCATTGAAAGCTAGTGATAAAATATTCAGTGTACAACATACATAAATATTCCTTAACACTGTTTAAAAGGCCCCTTTACTTTAACAAGTCACGTAAATTGCCAATGGTGATTTAAATAACTATAAGGAAAACTGAGTCTGATACTTCTTATGTCTTTATCATTATCTTTTTTTTAATTCAAAATCAGAAAGCCTTACATTTTAAAATCATGTGAAATGTCTGGAAGTCCCTGATATATTCCTGAATTTGATACTTAATATTACTTTGGCAATGATGGTCCTCTTGATAAACAGCAGTACTTCAAAAATTATAGCTTCTAAGACATTTTGTCTTATTTAGAGGGAACCTAAAGGAAGCAATAAAGTCTTAAACCTTACTACCAGACTACTTAATTTTATTTGTTTAGATGAATATTAAAACCAGTGTCTGCAAGTATTTATTAAATCAGGGCTTGGATGATATAGGACATTGTTTCTCAGTCTGATCTTGTAAAAGATCACCTGGGACTTTAAAAGTGGAGATTCATCAGTCCCGTTCCTAAACTGCTCAATCCAAACATCTGGGGAAGGAGCCTGGAGTAAATTTGGAATTCTGCTAAAAACAATTGCCTAAACATACTTTTTATTTTGAACACCTGGCCTTCTATTTCAAAGGAGAAATAGTTTGCTTAAAGTTAATTCAACAAACTATTTAATGTATATTTATTGAGTGTTTATTCAATAAACCATATAGCATACTGGTTCTCAATGTTGCACAGATCTGGAACCAGACCCCCTAGATTCAAAATTCTGACACTGCAGCTTACTGTGTTTGACTCTGCCTGTGTTATTTAAACTTCAGTTTCTTCCTCTTTAAAATGAGAATAGCAATTTACCTACTTCATAATGTGAGGGTTAAATATGTTATGTGTAAGAAACTATGTTTGGCACCAAAAAAATGTTGAATAAATGCAAGCGACTAACTTATTGGCCACTACTATGTGTACCAGTTAATAATGCTTATTATTTTTAATAGATGGATTACATATATTTTTATATATATGCAATTTGATATGTATGCTATTTTGTTGTTGACAGCAAGCTTCAAAACTTCATATGTCAAATTTGCTGAAGGTGTTAACATCATAGATATTTTTACACTTAAAAATGTCGAATTTCATGCGGGAAAAAAGAGCATTTGCAGGAAGTTTTAACTCATTACTTTATTTTGAAGAAAAAGTTATCGTATACTTTGGGAAGCTTCTGGTGACCATGCTCCATCTCAGGATACTTGTAAATGCTAGTTTAAATGCTTTAAAAGTGATGATTTTTATGTGAAAGACAAAGAACATCCGATCAACCAAAAAAGTTTGAAGACCAACAATTACAAGCATTATTGGATGAAGATGTGTGTCAAACTCAAAAACAACTTGCATAAAGATTAAACATTGTTCAGTAAACAATTTCTGATGGTTTACAAGCAATGGGAAAGATTTTAAAGGAAGGAAAATGGGTGCGACATTAACTGAATGAAAGACAAATGGAAAACCGAAAAGTCATTATTAAAATATTATTTCAATGGCATGAAAGAAAGTCTTTTTGCATCAAATTGTGATGGGTGATGAAAAGTGGATTTATTTTGAGAATCCCAAATGCACAAAAATCATAAGTTGAGCCAGGTCAACCATCAATATCAACTGCAAGGCTAAATTGTTTGGGCTTTGGAAAGAAGACAATGCTCTGCATTTTGTAGAATCAGGAAGGTGTGGTGTATTATGAGCTTCTAAAACCAGGTGAAACCATTAATACTGATCGCTACCAACAACAAATAATCAATTTGAACCACGTGTTGATTGTGAAATGACCAGAATGTGCCAGAAGACAGGGCAAAGCAATTTTGCTTCATGATGATGCACCATCACACACTTCAAAACCAGTTAAAGATATGTTAAAAGATCTTGCCTGGGAAGTATTAACCTATCCTATGTATTCACCAGGCCTTGCTCCTTCATATTACCACTTGTTCTGATCAATGACACACGAACTTTCTGAGCAGCACTTCAAAATGTATGAAGAAGTGGAAAATTGGGTCTCTGAATGGTTTGCTTCAAAACAAAAGTTCTATTGGGATTGTATCCAGAAGTTACCTGAAAGATAGAGGAAATGTGTAGCTAGTGATGAATATTACTTTGAATTAAGCTCTTTTTATGTTTCTTTTGAAATTATCATGTTTTCTTTTATTACAAAACCCGCCATTATTAACCGGTATACCTAGTACTAATGACTACTACTAAGATAAACCATTTCTGTGGTTTGTTTGGGGAGAGGAGTGGTTAAAAATCAATAACAGCTCTTTAGTAACTCATAATTTAGTACAGGATACAGTAAATGGATATATTAGTTAAAATTTGCAGCCATACAAATTATTATAAAGTTAGCAGCTTTCAGCAACATCAATTTATATTCTCATAGTTTTCATGAGTCAGACAATGTAGAGTCTCACAAAGTCAAAGTCAAGGTAGTAGACTAGACTGGCTTTTATCTGCAAACTCTGAGGGGGAAAAAAAAATCTGCCCTCTGCATCTAGAAGCTGCTTGGATTCCTTCTCATATGGCCCTTTCAATCTTCAAAAAAAAAACTATGATACATTGAGTTCTTTTCATGTCTGAAACCTCAATTATTTACATTTTTGCCCTTCTTTCCTGTTTTTAAGAGCTAATATGATTAGATAGGGCCCACATTGATAATCCAAGATAATCTACCTATTTTTTTTAAGGTCAGAAAATTAGTAATATTAATTATATATGCACATTCTCTTTCCCCTGATAACTTAAACATGCTCAGGGGACTAACATCAAAAGGTGGACATCATAATGGCCAAATATCTGCCTACTTCAGTGAGTAATTACAATCCTATATAATAAAAGGCTAATATTCAAATTGACCAAATGGTAGAATGACCAGTTGCTATGACACATATTGACCACCAAGGAAGCAGACGCCCAATGCAGGAGCAGCCCCTGGTGGTCAGTGCACTCCCACATTGGGAACACCACTCAGCCTGAAGCTGGACTCACGACTGGTGAGTCCAGTGGCAGTGGTGGGAGCCTAAGCTGTCATTCAGACATCCCCCAAGGGCTCCCAGACTGTGAGAGGGCAAGGGCTGGGCTGAGGGATCACCCCCCCAAGTGCATGATTTTTGTGCACCAGGCTTCTAATATGTACTATTTAGTCTAAAGGACACATAAATTTTTATTTAAAAATTGGATTAAAATCCAATATCCTCATGTTTCCAAATGATATGTGTTAGTTTCCCTCATCTGTATTCACATGACTCTTATGAGCATTATTGAAATATTTTATGAAGCCTTTGTAAACCTAAACACTGTGTAAGTATGAGCCAATTTGAGTGCTATTGTTCAATTGGAACAAAGGAGAGTGATTAATTCTGTCTGGAAGAGCAAAGCAATGCTTTAGAGGAAATGCCATTTAAGTCAGATGATAATGTATAGGTGAATAAGGCTGTCTGTGTAAGGTATGTGATTATCTAACCACTATGCTTTACATCTGAAACTAATATAAGATAATATTGATTATAAACTGTAATTGAAAAAAATGAAAAAATTAGTATTTTTCAGAGCCTTCCACTTTTCACTTTCTGGAAAACACTGGTTATTGTTTTCCCAATAGACATTCTCTCCCCTTTCATAAGTAATGTTATCTTGTATTTTTAGCTGGACACAGAGTTGAGGAAAATAAAAACTCAATTTCTCAACTTCCCTAAAGCTAGATTTGGTCATTGGACAAAAGTGTTTTGAATGATGTAGTCACAACAAAATATTACCAAGTACTTTAAACAATAGAAATTCATTATCTCATAGTTCTAGAGGCTAGAAGTTTAAAATCAAAATGTCCACAAGGTTGGTCCCTTGTGGTGGCTGTTAGAGAAGTATCTGTCAAGCCTCTCTCTTTGTTTTGTAAATAAATGCTCATGTTATCCCTGTGTACATGTATGTCTCCTATTTAAGTTTACCCTTTATAGAAGAATACCAGTTATTTTGGGGTTTTGTTTAGTCCTCATCTGAGGATATGTTTTCTATTGATTTGAGAGATAGAGGAAGGGAGGGAGAGAGAAACATCTATGTGAGTGAAAAACATCTATCAGTTGCCTCCCATACATGCTCCAACCAGGAACTGAATCAGAAATCTGGTATGCGCCCTGACTGGAAATTGAATCCACAACACTTGGATGCACAGGATGATGCTCTAACCAATTGAGCCATAGTGGCCAGGGTGAATACCAATCATTTTTTATTAGGGCCAACCTAATGACCTCATCTTAACTAATACATATGCAATTACCCTAATATATAGATGGCTAAGAGACCATCACATCAACTGAAAAGACAACTGAACAGGTTGCATAGGGAGACCAGGCCGGCAGGGGGTTAGTAAGGGGTGACCAAATGACTGAGCAGCAACATATGTGAGGCTATCCGGCCTGCAGGGGGTTGGGGGCAGTTGGGGGTGACCAGACTGGCAGAGGGGGGCAATAAGGGGTGACCAGGCCAGCATGAGGACACTAAGGGGTGACCAGGTCAGCAGGAGGGGCAATTAGGGGTGACCAGGGCATTGGGAGGGGGAAGTTGGGGGAAGCTACACCTGTAGGAGGGGCAGTTGGGGTTGACCAGGCAAGCAGAGGGGCAGTTAGGTGTGATCAAGCAGGCAGGCAGGTGAGCAGTTAGGAGCCAGTGGTCTTGAATTGTGAGAGGGATGTCCAACTGCTGGTTTAGGCCTAATCCCACATAGGTCCTGGATTGGAGAGGGTGTAGGCTGGACTTAGGGGACACACCCCCCCCATGCACGAATTTCATGCACCAGGCCTCTTATTTTCTAAATAAGGTCACATAAGGTATTAGGAGTTAAGACTTCAACATGTGAATTTTGGAATACATTAATATACCAACAATGTGACTTTTCAGAAATGTCTTTAAATGGAGAAGGGAGAAAGGTACTTTTTTAAAAAAAATATTTTATTGATTTTCAACAGAGAGGAAGAGAGAGGGATAGAGAGTTAGAAACATCGATGAGAGAGAATCATAGATCAGCTGCCTCTTGCACACCCCCTACTGGGGATGTGCCCGCAACCAAGGTACATGCCCTTGACCGGAATCGAACCTGGGACCTTTCAGTCCGCAGGCCGACGTTCTATCCACTGATCCAAACCGGTTTCGAATGGTAGATACTTTTTTTCCAGTGTTTCCTCCTTCTTCTAGGATAGAATACAAATGTGGTCTCTAGAGTGCTAGATGGTTGGGGAATGGAAGTCACATGGCAGAACAATCAGCTACAAAGGGCACAGGTCCTTGAAAATGTAGAGGCAGCCTAATCCTCCCTTTCCTACTAACCCCTAGAATTGATTGATAAGAGAAAAAAAATAAACTTTCATGCATATATATTTTGAAATTTATTTTACATACATATAAAAGAATCCTATTTTATCCCCTTATTATGTTTTCAGTTACTTTTCCACATATATTATCTTTTTTTTAATATATTTTATTGATTTCTTACAGAGAGGAAGGGAAGAGAGATAGAGAGCTAGAAACGTCGATGAGAGAGAAACATCGACCAGCTGCCTCTTGCACACCCCCTATCGGGGATGTGCCCGCAACCAACGTACATGCCCTTGACCGGAATCGAACCGGGGACTCTTCAGTCCGCAGACCGATGCTCTACCACTGAGCCAAACCAGTTTCGGCCACATATATTATCTTTAATTGAAAGTATCTTATTTTCCTTTATTTAGTGAACTCTTCTGGTATATTAAAATATAATTTTAAAAAAATTCAACTTAGCTGAAACCGGTTTGGCTCAGTGGATAGAGCAACAGCCTGTGAACTGAAAGGTCTTTGGTTCGATTCCGGTCAAGGGCATGTACCTTGGTTGCGGGCACATCCCCAGTAAGGGGAGTGCAGGGGGCAGCTCATCAATGATTCTCTCTCATCGATGTTTCTAACTCTATCCCTCTCTCTTCCTCTCTGCAAAAAATCAATAAAATATACTTTTTTTAAAAAATTCAACTTACATTATTTTTAGTGACACATGTCAGTCATTGTCTTATATCAAGATCATTTTTATGCAAATGACTTAAAAAATTAAACCAGGAACAATTTTATTTTGTCTCCTTTATGTAATTTATATATGTCAATATTTCCCCTTTTTTTGTGTTATTTGCGTGTATTTATCTGATAAAAGACAGCACTTATCTATGTCATTGACCCTTTGTTTGAAAAACATTTATTTTGCAGTTTAATACACTTTGTACAATGGAAAACAAACTCTTCCTCACCTACCTTTTCTCTCTGACTTTTTTCCAAATGATATGGTAAGTAGAAAATAGTACCCAGTAACAGGTTAACGTACTGGTTTGTGACAGACAAGCAATGGGCCCTCTGTAATGTGAATAGCTTCACACATGGACTGTGGTGTACTTTTGCTATTACAACCTTTAGATGCTTATAAAGAAAGATTTTAATTCTATATTCCAGTTCCTATTATCTTTTGGGTCATGAACCTATTTAAGAATCTGTTGAAAGCTATGAATTCTTTCCCCAAAAAATGCACATACATGCAAAAATTTTCATACAATTTTGGGAAGTTTATGGACTTTGAGCATTCACCAGTAGACATGAGTTAACTACCCTTTCTCTGTGCAATCCTAAAATATATCTCCAGTACTTATTTCCTTGTTTTCATTGCTAACCTAGCCTTAAGAAGTACACTTTGAAATGCAATGTAATTGTCCCATACATAGGAAAAAGTTAAAATTAGTGTAGTTTGGGTCTTGTTTTCTTATCCAATCTGTTACCCTATGTCTTTTGATTGGAGCATTTAGTCCATTTACATTTAAAGTTATTATTGATAGGTACTTATTTGATGCCATTTTTATTCTATACCCCCGTGTTCCTTCTTCGCTTCCTATTTCTTTATTTTTACAGTAGACACTTTAGCATTTCTTGCATTGCTGGTTTGGTGGAGGTAAATTTCTTTAGTCTTTTTTTGTCTGTGAAGCTCCTGATTTCACCTTCAATTTTGATTGATAGCCTTGCTGGGTGCAGTATTCTTGGATTCAGAACCTTCCTTTGCATAACTTTCTATATTTCATCCCATTTCCTTCTGGCCTGATGAGTTTCTGTTGAGAAATCAGTTGCTACTCTGATGGGGGTTCCTTTATATATTTTTTTTCTGAAAACCATGGCTTTCCTTTTCTGATCCTTATTTCCCTCCACTGTTTCTCTAACACACCTTCTCAACATATTGGCACTTGATAATATTGGCACGTTTCTATAAAAATATTAATTTTTTTTTATCAAAATATGTTTTCTAGAAAAAACATGATAAAGCATCTATATATATAAAAGCCTAAGCAACCGTTCAACTGATTGACCAGTCAACTGTTCAACTGTTCAACTGGTAGCTATGATGCACACTGACCACCAGGAGGCAGATGCTCAATGCATAGACTTGAAAACATTGGACAGACTGATGAATCTCAGAAGGAAGTGGGGGTGAGGAGGGTAGAAAGAGATTAACAAAAGATCTTATATGCATACTAGAGGCACAGTGAATGGATTCGTGCACCAGGGTCTCTCGGCCTGGCCTGTGATGATCAGGCCTAAACTGGTAGTCTGATATCCCTCAAGGAGTCCTGAATTGCAAGAGGGTGCAGACCTCTAGTTTATACTAAAAATATAAATGCTCAGTGAGAATTCAAGAGACATTCCTCCCAAGGATATTTGCTTTTTAGCAGAACACAAAGAATATGAAGCCAAGTAAGAGATACAAATATCTATTAGTAAATACAGATATTGAGAAACAGGTAATTGAGGTACATTATTGAAGTGGGAAGACTTTATAATTATTATTTTATTATTTTATGTTATTGGTTTTGGAGAAAGAGAAAGGGAGAGAGGGAGAAGGGAGGGAGGGAGATAGAGGGGAGAAAGGGGGGGAGAGAGATTTGTTGTTCCAATTATTTATGCATTCATTTGTTGCTTCTTGTATATGCTCTGACCCTAGAAGGAATCCACAACCTTGTAGTACTAGGATGATGCTCTAACCAATTGAGCTACCACGTCAGAGCCATGACATTATTTTACTTTTTTAATATTAAACAATTTTAATGATATTATTTCACACTTCCTCCATTCACCCCCACCCTTTGCCTAAATCCACCTACCTCCACATCCCCCTCCCATGGCCTTTACCATTCTATGGGCTATGCATATATGGTGTTAAGCTAATTATTGGGTCGGCAACTAAGTAATTGCGGATTTTAAAAAGAAAATCAAAGACAATTTTTTCATGGAACTAAATAACTTTATTCTGTAATGTATTGCCCATTTTGATCAATGACCTTTTGCCATCTTTCAGGCAGCATCATAATCCCACGTTCAAAAAACTTCTGGTTTTTATTAGCAAAAAACTGAATCAGGTACGATTTGACATCATCATCATTATTGAAATTTTTACCATTCAAGGAGTTTTGTAAAGATCGAAACAAAAAGTAATCAGATGGTGCAAGGTCAGGACTATATGGTGGATGTGGCAAAACATCCCAACCAAGCTCCATTAATTTTTGCCGAGTGACCAAAGATGTGTGTGGCCTTGCATTGTCATGATGGAATACAACACCTTTTCGATTTGTCAATTCGGGCCGCTTTTCTTCAACTGCATTGTTTAATTTCGTTAGTTATTCAATGTAGACATCAGAATTGATCGTTCGGTTGGGTGGTAAGAGTTCAAAGTAGACAATTCCTTTGTAATCCCACCAAACTGATAACAAAACCTTCTTTTGATGAATATCAGCTTTTGATGTTGTTTGAGTTGATTCACCTGGCCTGCTCCACTATCTTTTCCGCTTGATATTGTTGTAAACAACCCATTTTTCATCGCCAGTTATCAGTCGTTTTAAAAATGGATCATTTTCATTACGTTTCTTTAGCAAATCGCAGCTGCTAATGCGTTGCGTTAACTGTGATTCTTTCAGTTCGTGAGGAACCCATGTATCGAGTTTTTGAACATAGCCAAGTTGTTTTAAGTGATTTTCAATGCATGTATGTGATACATGAAGCTTCTCTGCAATCTCACGTGTTGTACTGTGACAGTCCGAATTGATTATTGCTTTGATTAGGGCGTCATCAACTTCAACTGGACGACCAGAGCGTTTTTCATCTTTGAGTGAAAAATCACCAGAACGAAATTTGGCAAACCAATTTTGACACTGCCGTTCTTTTAAGGCTTCATCACCATAAACAGCACATAACTTTTTATGAGCTTGCGATGCGTTTTTCCCTTTGCTGAAATAAAAAAGCAAAATATGACGAAAATGTTCCTTTTGATTTTCCATTTTACAACGAACGCCAAACGAAAACTACAAAACAGATCAAAAAACTTTTTTTTACTGATTAACAGCTGAATAGCCAACAATCAAATAACAAAATGTGTTTTACATTTGTACTACGTCTGCAAACCTAAAAATTCAACTGAAGCCATATATGTGTGGAACCCGCAATTACCTAGTTGCCGACCCAATATTTCAACTTCTGTATCTAGTCACCCCCATCCCCCTCTCTCTGGCATCCTCCAGTCTATTCCATGTACCCATGCATCTGGTTCCAATTTGTTTGTCAGTTTAATTTGTAGATTTCACATATTAGTGAGATCATATTGTTTTTGTCTTTCTCTGACTGGCTTATTTCACTTAGCAAAATACTTTCCGGGTCCATCCATCTATCACAAATTGTAGAAGTTCCTTCTTTTTTACAGCCAAGTAGTATTCCATTGCATAAACGTACAATAGTTTGTTGTTGTTTTGTATCTACTCATCTGCTGATGGGTACTTGAGCTGTTTCCAGATCTTGGCTATTATAAATTACACTGCTATGAATGGAAGGGTACATATATTCTTTATGATTGGTATTTCAGAATTCTTAGGATATAATCCCAGAAGTGGGATCACTGGATTAAAAGGCATTTCCATTTTTAAATTTTTGAGGAAATTCCACACTTTTTTCCCCACAATGGCTGCACCTGTCTGCATTCCCAACAACAGTGCACTAGAGTTCCATTTTATCCACATCCTCATAGGACTTGTTCATTGATTTATCTATCTTGATTTGCCATGTTATTCCCCTCCTATCCCCTTCCCTCTGAGATTCATCAGTCTGCTTCATGTTTCCATGTCTGTGCATTGATCATCTGTAAATGGGTCAGCTTCTTTTAGCTTAGAGCTTTTGGAAGATCTGTGGTTGGACCAGTGTGTCATAAGAAGTTTTAAAACATGCAATACCTGACTATTTAGTTAGGGCCCTGACCTCTTTTTCCTTAGGTTGTCAAATAAAAAATGACAATAGCCAACATAATAATAGTTGTCTTATGTGAATGACCTGACTTGAACCATAAATACAATATTTAAGTCATACAATAAGGTTGTATCCTATTGGTAACATGGCATAATAATAACATTGCATCTGATTGGTTAATTCTTGCTATCAGAAATCCTAATATAAAAATTTAGGTACTTGATTTTTTTTTAAAATCACTTTGGAGCAATTAGATTGCATAATTGCAGTAATAATTATTTTTAAATCAATCAAAATTATACCTATTTTTGTCAGATTGGCAAGAAATATATTTTTGGTATGCCAGAGAATTTTAGTAATTGGTTTATGTGTGCCATAAGATGAAAAAGGTTGAAAATTATTGTGCTAGAATAGTGTTCCATAATGCAAAATTTGAATTCATATTCATTACTAAGATGTTTTTTCAATTATTTTAAGGAATTATTCTTATAACTTATTTAAATGTTTATAATAATTAAGCTATGCCCTAATGATGTCTTAGTATACTTTCTCTGTACAAATTATAAATTCAGGACATTTTTTACTTCAATAATATTTTCATTCAATGCTTGGTGCTTCAGAGTCATTGAATGTAAGATTATATGTTTACCTCATAAGAAAGAGTTTTATTATGGAATTTCCTTTCACAAAATTATGGCCAACTCCTAATGGAATCAAAATAAAATACTATTATTCCTGCTAGCTTAAAAAGAAAATGATGACATTTTGGTTCAATGTGTAAATACAAAAATATTCAATATACTGCTCATTTGCTTTACTGATAAATATCATTCCACCTAGAAGATTCCATTTAGATTATTTTTATGATTGTCCCATTGTCATGATGCAATAAATGTAAAATATAAATAGAATAGAAATTTTTAGTCTTTCAAATTCAGCTGACCATTGTTATTTACAAAGGGAATTCTAGACAATAAGAAAAAGTCTTCTTTCATGTTCTTAAAAGCAAGGTCACTAAATATCTGCTAAAAATGTTGTGTTCGTTAGATGGGCTAGGTCCTTGGTCGGCAAACTGCAGCTCTTTGGCCTCTTGAGTGTGGCTCTTCCACAAAATACCACGACCTGAGCGAGTCTATTTTGAAGAAGTGGCCTTAGAAGAAGTTTAAGTTTAAAAAATGTGGCTCTCAAAAGAAATTTCAGTCATTGTACTGTTGATATTTGACTCTGTTGACTAACGAGTTTGCCCACCACTGGGCTAGGTGATGCAAAAATAAACAAGCAGCACCAAAATCTGGATGTCTTATATATTAGTTTTCTATTACTGCATAACAAACTACCACAAACATGATGATTAAAGCGATTTTCATTTATTTTTTCACAGTTTCTATGAATTAGAAGGGCTGGCATGATGTATCTGGTTTTACCAGGATCGCAACAGGTTTAGATCAAGATGTCAGCTGGGTTTGTGATCTCATCTGGGACTTGAGATGCTTGTCATGCTCATTTAAATCAGTGGCAGAATTCCATTTCTAGCAATTGTAGACTGATATTCCAATTTTCTTGCTGGCTGGCAGTTACACTCAGATTCTTGAGGTTGCCTTGAAGGTCCTAGCATATGGCCCTCTTGCTACATAGTAGTTTGCTTCTTCAATGCCAGCAGGAGAATTTCACTCCAGTTTGCTACAGAGGAGTCTGTATAGTGTGAGTATCCCAACACTCTTCCTATAAGGTAACTAATCAAAGGAGCCATTATTCCATCATAGTCTCACATATTGAGGATAGGATTAGACAAGTTATGTAAAGTAGGGTGCAGGATTATTGAGAGCCAGGTTAGAATTCTGGTAAGTATAGCCTATCATGGCAAATGTTGACTTCTTGCTTAATCAAAGTCTATTGCAGATATGTGTGTCTCTCCAGGGCAGCCATCCTTCATACTTAGCAATCCTGACCATTTCAATCTTTCAACACTGCTACATTTACATGACACTTCTTCCTCAACAGCCTTGGCAGGGGAAGAAGCACTGGAAAGATAAGAACCAGCAATTAAATATTTTCAGCCTGAAGTGACATATACTACTTCCACTCATGTTTTATCAGCCAGTGACAGTCACATGGCTACGTGTAACTTCAAGAGAGAAAGGAAATGGAACCTCTTCACACATTTGGACTTAGATGATAATCAGCTATTGGAAAATAATAGAAATGCCTCCCATAAAATATTGATATCAGGATCCTTTCTCATGGGTGGGTCATATATTAGTGTAAGATGACTTCTTTTTATTTTCAAAAGCTTTGTTGAGAAATATTTATGCAGCATATGGTTCACCCATTAAAATACACATTCAATAGTTTTAGTATATTTACCAGATGAGTTCTTGAATGTGTAATTTTATAAGCATTTCTTAAGTGTCTAATGTATGTGCAATAATATTAAATCCAATGTAAAAAATTAAAATGAAAAATGATTTTTTTTACCTCCAGATCACAATCTAATTGTGGAAGAAAAAATAAACATATAGGAAATCATTAGAGAAAAATCTCAAGTATCTAATTCCAAAATGGGAAAGTAAATTACATGCATTGAATATCAACTACTTGACAGCAACCATGCTAAATGTCATATATACTATCTCATGTAAATGTCATACTAATTCTGTTTTCTCTAATGTTTACTCTTGTAGAAGCTAAGGCTCAGAAAAGTTAAATGTCTTATTCAATTTTACAGAGCTAGAAATTAAGAGCTAGAATTCACTTTTAATTCATTCTATCTAAAATCCAGGTTTGTTATACTGTACTATATTGTCATACCAACAGATATAAACTCAGTGGAATAAGGCTTATCTGGGATATACCAATAAAATATTGTTTTCAAAATGGGCTTCACATAGGCTGGCAAATTGGTGGCTCCTGTGTGTGTGTGTGTGTGTGTGTGTGTGTGTGTGTGTGTGTTTGTGTGTATACACATCTGTGCCTATGTGTATATCAACCCCACTTTAAATAAGTAAACATTAGGACTTCAGACAACATATGGACTCTTTCAAGTGTCCTTCCATTTGCTTTTCTATTATAAAACACTCAATGTATTTATTTATACAATCAGAAAACATGTATAGAAAACTCACTATATACCCAAGCACCTACTCTATCAAGTCTTGAGATAAGTTCAATTTGAAATGTTTATTAAGAAATTATAACAATAAAAAAACATATAAGATGAATAAAGGAAATACACAGCACTACCTAAGCTAAGTAGTTAATGGTGGTTGGTACCTGGGCTGATCAAGGAAGTATTCATGAAAAAAAATAATGTGAGAAGAAGAACCCAAAAAGTAAGTAAGCTTTTTGGATAGAGAAGAAAATAGGAATTGTAGTTCATGTAACAAAAATAGCATGTTCAAATTAGCAGAAATAAGAAAGCAAAGATAGTATTGGGGTAAATAAAGCCATCATGATTTCAGAAACTTAGGGAATATAAAACCTATGTGATGGAAAATCATAGAAGACTTTGAATGATGGGTTCAAGTGAATTACACTTGACAAGGGGTTTATAGTTTTCTATTGATGGCAGGTCTCTTTTATAACCTCTAAGGAGGAAATTAAACATCCAGAAATTATGGAAGAGGAATTGGACTCAGTGTTCTTCAAGATCAAGTTAATGGAATTTGGTTTTGTAATGTAACCCCAAGTTATGAGGAAGAAAAGTATTCCTTAAGCATTATAGGGTTGATTTTATATTGACTACACAATGAATATTCATTGTTTAAGTTTGGGGTTTTACAGTATTACATACATTTTCCTGGACATTTCTTTTCTTCAGAGGACAGTGGACCTTATGCATTTGTGATCATTCATATTCTGACAGATAGTTTGGGGAATATTGTTGATTGTTTTAAGAAATTCATGGAAGTTTTTCATAGAAAAGTCAAATATTTTTCTAAGATGTTGAGATTGATTTGGAGATTCAATCAGGCACTGACAAGCTGATGGCTGCTTTTGTATCCTGGATTGATTGTTTATGATAGACACATAACTATCCTACATAATAAAAGAGTGATATGCAAATTAACCATCACTCTGCTACAAGCACCAGCCACACCCACCAGCCAATCAAAGTGAGTATGCAAATAAACCCAACCAAGATGGCTACAGCCACAGAGAGCAGGAGGAAGGCTTGAGTTTCCCAGGCAATGGCAGAAGCCAAGCTTTCCAAGTGCCCTGGCTGGCCTAGGCCTCCACTCAAGGCTACAAAGTTTCATTTATAGAAGGTAAACAAATCCAAACAGAAATGGCGGCAGCCACAGAGCGAACAGGAGGCTTGGCTCTGCTCCAGGCTACAAAGTTTCAATTGTAGAAGGTAAATAAATTCCAGATAGCAGGGCCTTCACTTGGGTCACTAGAGGCCATGGCCGGCCTACAAACCACCACAGGCCCCTCACCCAGGCAGCCTCATGCCCCAAGGGAACCCCCACCCTGATCCGGCACACTCTTCAGGGCAAACCAGCTGGCCCCCAACTGTGCACCAGGCCTCTATCCTATCTAATAAAAGAGTAATATGCAGATTGACCATTACTCCAATACACAAGATGGCTGCCCCCATGTGGTCAAAGATCCTGCCCCCTATGTACACAAGATGGCCAGCAGGGGAGGGAAAATGGGAGGGACCTGGCCTGCAAGGGAGGGCAGTTGAGAAGGATTAGGCCTGCAAGGGAAGGCAGTTGGAGGCAATCAACCCTTCACAGGAAGGCAGTTAGGGGTGACCAGGCCAGCAGACGAGGAAAGTTGGGGGCAAAAAGGCTGGCAGGGGAGCAGTTAGACATCAATCAGGCTGGCATGAGAGTGGTTAGGGGCTGATCAGGCTAGCAGGCAGAAGTAGTTAGGGGAAATCAGAAGGCAGGCAGGCTCCCATCCAGCAGTCCTGGATTGTGAGAGGGATGTCTGACTGCCTTTTCAGGCATGATCCTATCAGGATCAGGTCTAAACAGTGGTCGGACATCCCTTGAGGGGTCCCAGATTGGAGAGGGTGCAGGCTGGGCTGAGGGACACTCCCCTCTCCCCCCGTGCACGAATTTCATGCACCGGGCCTCTAGTTAGATATAAAAGAGGAAGAATGTTTCCAGAGGAGGTTGAACTATGGTTTGATTACATTAAGGAAGTGTGCCAGGAATGGGATTCTTAACAATTTGAGAAATAAAGAAGGTGCCACAGAGTGTTTAAAATAATATACCCTCTAGATTGTACTAGTGTAAATGTATTACTGTATATACTTTTTTTTAGTAAATGAGTCTTTGGCAGTCTAGAGAACTCCAAGGAATTACAGTTTTGACAACCCAGCAGAAATGATGGGAAGACATCTCTTAATACGCGATGAGTTGTTCGGCATGACTACAAAAGACAGCAGAAAATTGCACTGTAGAATATACCCTTGGGTTCATGAACATTCTGAGAGTCTTTTCAGAATTTTACTACTAAAATTTGAGTTGGTTCAACTGATTCAAGTAGAGAACATTAAAAAAAAAAAGATCAAATTTAAGTCCATAGATAATTACTGGCCAAATAAATTGGCTGATACTGTATCTTAGACTGAGCTCAATTTTAGTGGCTGAGAAACAGTGATTGGGTGTTGATGACAAAAGTAAAGGTGAGGCATTGTGATCCTCACTTCCAGAGAAAACCCTGATAAGCTTGCCTCTTTTTCTTGCTTTTGTTTTCTCCACCACCAAGATTGATGTTTAACAGTAAGCTCTGTGTGCATGAAAGATAACCTCTAATATAATTGTATTTTGATATATTGATTATTGAACACTACAGATTTGCAGTATATGTTGTTGCTGTGTAATATGGCTAACTTGTTCATTTGTCTGGTAACCTTTCAAGTTGCAGGACCTTGTTGCATTGTTGTTTGTTTGTTTTTGTTTTAATCATGGGAAGTCATGGTTAAGGTTATGGAAATTGCCTAGAAATCCATTATCATATGGAATTGACTGGCTGCTTGTTGATTCCAGGTTTGTTTAACCCTTTACCGACTACAGTGG
Source organism: Pipistrellus kuhlii (assembly GCF_014108245.1). Lineage (NCBI taxonomy): Eukaryota > Metazoa > Chordata > Mammalia > Chiroptera > Vespertilionidae > Pipistrellus > Pipistrellus kuhlii. The sequence continues at coordinate 15,542,742 of NW_023425504.1, forward strand.
TTTGTGAAACAGGAGGTTAGAGAAGAGTACCTTAGACAATAAAAATTTCTCCTGTTCTTCTCTTCCTTTTCTGAACTAAATAATCACTTCAAATCAAAATCTGTCACATTTTCTTTGGCATATTTGCATATCTATGTCTCTACCTTTATATAAAACTACTTGTATTTTAATGTAAAATACTCTGCTTAACAAATATTTACCTCAAAGTGATTTAATTCTCTTAAAAAGATATATGCTATTCATATATCTTTTGGTTTTTTTTCTTTGAAAACTGAAATTTCCATGCTATGCTTCACTTTTCTTGTCTCTACTAACTTTAATTCTCTGTTATACAAATGGGAGAAATTGACTTACCCAGAGATTGAAAAGGTGCCGGCAGCCAATTGGCAACCAGGAGAAAGTTAAATGATTCCCTAAGCTAAATTCCATTTATAAGGTAGTTCCAAAAGTGAAAGAACAAATGTATTTTTAAAGAGAATCAAATAATTAAAATCCACCTTTATGTCTCACATGAAGAGAAATTCTGTGCCTTCTTATGCTAAAGCCATCAAAGTTAAACCTTTCTATTGTTCAAACACACTGCACAGGTCTATATTTACCCATATAATAAAGGTCAGAATGGTAACTTATTATCAGATGTCACTTTATTTGAACAACCAGAGGAGAGACTGTTTATCTTATTGAGCCTTTCAGCTAATTTGCTTTTCTGAATGTGGAATGTGTGATGTGTCACGTTATTTTATTTGAGCAGTTTCAGGAGAAAAACAAACAAACAAACCTCGGCCCTAGATTGGCAAGTGAGTATGTATTGTAACTTGCTTGGAGGGGCATTAAGATTTTTGAGCTAAAGTAATAATTGAGTTGACTTTCAGTTATCTATGAGAGTCAGGTGATTTCTTGGAAAGGGCATGGTCATTGGAGTTAGAAAGATATGGATTCAAATCTTGATTCTGTGATTTACAGAATGAATGACCTTGAGAGAGTGAATTAGCCAAGTGATGCTAAGACTTTATGTTCAAGAAACAGTAAAATAAAAAATAATGTTATAGACTAAAATGTGGTCCCAACTTGCTCTTTCAACAGGTAAAGGATACAATAAAACCAGGTAATCACTTTGTAAGTTATTTAAATGTCTAATCAGTATGTTGTATACCTGAAACTAATATGGTAATGTATGTTAGCTATAATTGAAATTTTTTAAATAATATTTTAAAGAATACAATAACAATGCACAAATGAATAAATGAGGAACTATCAATTACCACCATCTATTGCAGATCATTGTCTTCCCAATATCCATTTATCCTTTTTCCTTATTTCTAAAATCTAAATTTTGTTCATGGAAGCAACACCCCCATATAAAACACTACATTTAACATTCTCTTTGTACCTAGGATTAGGCATAAAACAACATTCTGGGCAATGAGATTGAAGGGGAAGTCAGCTTTTATTTCTGGAAGGTTTGGGCAATTCCTAATATAAGGACAACCTTCCTTGTTCTTTCTTCTTTATTATTATATTTTCTTATTTGGACTTGAGGCTGAAAGTGGAGTAGCCATCTTATGTCCACGTGATGGACATACGGAATAAAAATTATAAGCTAAAGTAGTCAGAGGAGATGATGAAAAGGAGCCTGGGATCCTAATGCAATTGCAGAGCCACCATATCAACTTTGGATTACCTACTACTGGACTTCCCATGCAAGAAAAATACCCCCGTTTTTCAACCTTTATTTTCTAGGTTTTTGTTACTAATGATGAAATGTAATCCTAAAATTCATATCAGTCTTTTGTAAAATAAAGGATATTTTGACACTCAAAACAGGTTCTTGATTTGCTTTCTCCATAAAGATTTCTTCTTTTCTCTATATGAATGACCTTGAGAAAGTGAATTAACCAGATGATACTAAGACTTTATGTTTAAAGAAACAGTAAAATAAAAAATAAAGTTATATACTAGCATGTGGTCCCAACTTGCTATTTTTTCCATTTCCAGCATCCTGTTGGGGCATTTTTAGTCCTGTGTCACCTTGGCTGCTGCCTCTACCTTCTGCTATGGAATTACTTAGGTTTATGTATTATGGCTTCTAGATGAGCGTTCCTCTACTTCGAGTTATTTCTATCAGCTAAGCAACCCCCTTCAGAAATTTTCTAAATAGATGTTCCTGCTAATGCTTCTAAAACTGTGTTCTCATGGGCTAAGAAATGAGGAACATGTCTTATGCCATTTGTACCTTGATACTTTGCTTTTGCTTTGCTTGAGAATTTTCTACATTTTGTGTAACTTGTGGGAGAAAATAGGAGAAAGCATCCTTTTTACTACTTCTTTTCCTGAAGCATTAGTATTGTGCCTCAAGAGTTGAATGCTGTTTACTTATTTCACTATTCCTTTTAAGCAGTCCCAGTTGAGTTGTATTTCAAAGAGCCTTTATTTTTTTTATTTATTTTGATGGCATGTTATTTAGAAAATGAAAAATTATGACTATCATAATTTCATTATAATAGATTGCATGCTTTGTTCAAGAGTTTTTAAAAAATCCATTGCCCAGATTCATCTTTTTACCTTGAATTTTTTTTATAATAATGGTCTAAATCTCTTTTCATATACATATATCTGGCTGGTATATCTGTGCCTAACATCTACTTTAGCTTTCTTATACCATTCACTTCAAAAATTTATTTTATAAATATCATATAGATGAATTTGTCTCTCAGTCTAATCTGAGAGTCCTTTTCCTTTAATAGAGTGATTCATTTTAAATTTATTTTTGGAACTAAGAGTTTGTTCTTATTTTTCATCTTGTTTTATCCTTGCTCTTATATCTATTTTTTTTTAAAGAGAATATATATGCTTTATATTCTATTATTTTATCATTGGAAAAGTATGCATTTTTATTTTATTTATATTAATGGTAAACAGTGATAATTTTTAATTCTTATTTTATCAATATTTTATTATTGAAACCATAAATAATATTTAATAATTCTGCCCAGATGCTAATTATTTTCATGTGTGTTTTTTCATTCTGCCTTCTGGAAAAACATCTTTCTTCCCCATTTTCCTGATTATTTACTTATCTCATTAAACATATAAAAAATTATTTCTGCCTCTTAAACAGTACTATTTTCACCTCAAACTAACCCAGTCTCATCTCTTATCATATATGGTCCATGTTTTACAGAATTTTGAAAACTACAAACAACTCAGGAATGCAAACCAGAGGCAGATTTACTGAGGCAGAATCTCTGAAATCCATTGCCTGTTATTCTTAATATTAGGTGTAGAATAATTCATTTCACTGCCCCAACTCACAGGGGTGTTCAAGCTGTAGCTGCTAAGTTCATTCTAAAGGTCATTGGATGGAATGCTGGCTGATGTTGAATTAGAACAGAAATATCCCTTGGTGACTATCAGCTCAGCTCTTAAACCAAAGGTGCTAAGATCATAGTAATCGGGTTATTTAAACTTGCTTTTCCTTTCTTCTACAATGTTAATTCCCCAGATACTTGCATGTTCACTCCCTCATTTCATTTATATCTCCACTTAAATGTCACCTCCTCAGAGACATCTTTCCTGTACTCGATCCCCTTACCTCATTGTATTATTTTTCATATCTCTTATCATTGCCTAAATTTCTATTAATTGTCCATCTTCATCCACATTTCCTCTCTTTTTTATGGCTATGTTTCAAAAATCCACAATAGTGTCTGATACATATAAAGGGTTAAAAACTACCTGTTGAACATTTATTTTTACTTGTCCATTAAAGCAACAAAATCATAAATATAGGTTTGAATGGCATAGGTGTAGTAGGGGGAAAAAAGGATAAAATATCAGGAAAAAATAATTTTAAAACTAGTGCTTTAGCATGCTTGAATACTCTGAATCAGTTTATCCTGTCAATTTTTGGGAAAGCATTTAAGTACTATAATGCCCAGAGTACACTCCCTTTAGTTTTCCCATGCTTAGCCTTCTCCTGTGTTTATTTAACACTAGAGGCCCAGTGCATGAAATTCATTCATGAGTAGGGTCCCTAGCAGCTGCCCTCTGCCAGCTGGGGCCTGCCTTTCTCTAGCTGCCTGCCACCGCTGCCCCCTAGTGGTCAGCGTACATCTAATTCCCAGTCAGTCGAACTCCCACCAGTGGTGACAAATTGCATATTAGCCTTTTATTATATAGGATTTTAAGATAAAAGTACCACTCCTTAGTTCCTTTACTGAAGTCACATTAAGTACTTGAGAATTAGAGTTTAAGATAGATATTAATAGGAGAACGGAGTATGGTTGCTGTTGAATACAATATCTCTGGCCTCCCTAGATAGAAACTACTATGAAATAGAGAGTGTTTGTTTTCCCTTCTTAATGTCAGTCAAGTTTCTATAACTCTCTACTTAGAGGCTTCATTTGAGCTTTGTAAAATGGAAACTACTATTGTGTGACAGAAATTTGACTGCCATTTCAGATCTGTTGGCATTTTACATCACTTACTGGGCTTTTATTACTTATTCAATTGGAAATTTGGGGGATGTGAGCACATAAGTCAGCTAAAACTTTTAGAAGAAATTGTTTTGTCAGGTTTACAATTACTAAGGAACACTGTGACAGTAGTGTGGAAGATAAATTCCAAGGAGTTGAGATTAGTAGGAAGAAGATTAGTTAAGAACCTTTTGCAATAAAACAGATAGTATTAAATTTTATATTTATCAGAGTGTAGAGAGGATGAATAAGAGAGGAAAAACTGGATAAATATTTAGAGAGAAAGGCAACAAAAAGTTCTAATTGATTGGATTCATTGAGAAGTAAAGGATAGATTGGTACTAATGTGATTCCAGAAATTTTCTCTTAAAAGGGTAACCTGTGGGATGTGACCAACATATGGAATACATAAGGAAGAGTACATTTAAGATTAAAAAACATAGTAAAACCAATCAATTTTTCAAATATACAGGGTTGGGCAAAAGTAGGTTTATAGTTGTGAGTGTATGAAATAGTTTATTTTTGTATTATTTTTTAATTAGTGTATTATTTTTTATACAAACAACTGTAAACCTAGTTTGGACCACCCCTGAATTGAGGTTAAAGTATGCTTGAAACTTATTTGGATATAGTCAATACATACTTGGCAATAAGGTCTGGAGATCATGGAAGAGATTGAGATTAGGCATAGAGATTAAGACTTGGGTGTTATGTGATAGTTAAAATCATATAAGTGAGTGAGATCACATAGTGAGAGATTGTAAAAATCATAAGTAGGTTTGGAGAAACCCCTATAAAATGTTATGATTTAAACAGATGGGTGGAGATGATAAGAAATAATGAGAGGACCCAAATAAACAAAATTAGAAAGGAAAGTGATGAAATAACAGCAGACCCTACAGAAATACAGATGATTACGAAAAATACCATGAACAACTCTATTCCAACAAAATGGACAACCTAGACGAAATGGACATATTCTTAGAAAAATACAAGCTCCCAGAGGAGAGCCAAGATGGTGCCATAGATAAACACCTGAACCTGCTGCTGAGCACAACCATATCAAAACTACAACTAAAAGACAAAATGAATATGTCCCAGAACCACAGCAAGGCTGGCTGAGTGGATATTCTACATCAGTGTTTCCCAAAGTGTGGTATGTGTACCCCCAGGAGTACAGGAAGAGTTTGGTGGGGATATGCACTGCACCGTGCTTAGCTGCACCTAATTCTACGTCCTCATGAGTATGAGGGGTACGAAGCATTACAAAAATTATAGAAGGGGTACACATATGTTAAAAGTTTGGGAAACACTGTTCTACATATAGGAGAAAGTAGAAAAACACACTGAGTGCGGAGATGTGGCAGAGAAGTGCAGAGGTATGGAGGCACACATGCAAAGGGGCTGGCAACTGAGTACACTGTTGTCTTTTTCAATCAAGAGGGAGACACAAGCTGCAGATTGCTCTGAACTCCAGTTCCAGACAAGACTCTAGGGAAAAAGACTCACACTAGGATAAACTGAACTGTCTGTCATCAGGCCAGAAAGTGAGTTCAGCTTTCTCTCAGAGATGCTAGCAGAGATCACTGTTCCTGCACAGTGCTCTGGGACCCAGAGACCCAGAGGCCTCTTCGGAGAAGAGCTGATGGGCAGCAATTGCTGGTTGTTCTGTCTTGGAGATTCCCTAAGACCCCTCCCCACTCAATTTATAAGACCATCCAAGCTGTGTGCAGAGGCTTTTGACTATGAATGACCTGGACTTTTGCAATCTAAACCTAACAAACTGCAGCTGGGTCAGAGAACCCCAGAGACGCCAAAAGAAGGCCCAAAGCTCCTCAGCAGCTTTCATTGTTTCACAGCTGGACCTCATCTGGGTACCTCCAAACTGCAAACAAAGAGGAGGAATCTGCAGATCTCTCTGTAGCTCCTGCTGGGTGACCTCATGCAATGGCTGATTTTGCACCTCCTTGGACATCCAAGAGCCAGTGTACCTAGTGGTCAGAGTGAGACCATCAGATTACAACTCTTCATATCCATAAGAGACACACTCAGGGTGCATACTCAGTGATCACCAAAGCCCCACTGAAGCAAGTCCTGCCCCATAAGGGTGTCTCTAGCACAGAAGTTCTACTATTGTAAACACAATTGCTACTCACAGCCAATTGGTCTGGAGATCAGTTCCTCCCAATGATACCAACAACAATCAAGGCTTAACTACAGCAAGAATGTACACACAGCTTACAAAGGGGTTCACCAAGAGTGTCCACCTCATGTAACTAGGCGGGGGGGGGGGGGGGGGGGGGGGCTAAGCCACTGGGTCTTATAGGACACCTAGTACACAAAGCCACTCTATTAAACACAGGGAAGCAACCAAAATGCAGAAACAAAGAAACAGGTCACAAATGACAGAAATGGAGGAAAGCAAACTATTGGATATGGAGTTCAAAACCACAATTAAAAGGTTACTCAAGAATCTTCTAGAAACCTCTGAGAAATATGGTGATATCCTCAAAGATTTGAAAAAGGACCAATTATAAATTAAGCATACACTGACTGAATAAAGAATAATATACAGAGATCCAAGAGCAGACTAGAGGATCACAAGAATCAAATCAAAGATTTGAAATAGAAAGAAACTAAAAACACCCAACTGGAAAGGTAAAAAGAAAAAATAATCCAAAAATATGAAGATAATGCAAGGAGCCCCTGGGACAACTTCAAGCATACCCACATCTGAATTATAATAATACCAGAAGAAGAGAGAGAGCAAAATACTGAAAACCTATTTGAAGAAACAATGACAGAAAACTTTCCCTACCTGGTGAAAGAAATAGACTTACAAGTCCAGGAAATGCATAGAAACCCAAACAAAAGGAATCCAAAGAGGACCACACCAAGACACATCATAATTAAAATGCCAAAGGCAAAAGACAAAGAGAAAATATTAAATGAGCAAGAGTAAAACAGTTAGTTACCCACAAGGGAGTATCCATACAATTGTCAGCTGATTTCTCAACAGAAACTATGCAGGACAGAAGGGACTGGCAAGAAATATTCAGTGATGAATAGCAAGAACCTACAACCAAGATTACTTTACCCAGCAAAACTATAATTTAGAATTGAAGGTTAGATAAATAGCTTTACAGATTAAAAAAAAAATTAAGTTCATCACAGCCAAATCAGTATTACATGAAATGTTGAAGGGTATTCTCTGAGCAGAGAAAGAAGAAGAAAAAGAAAAAGATCAAAGATTATGTTCAACAAAATGATATCAAATACATATCAACAAATGAAACTAAAAATCTGATGAACAGAATAAACTGGTGAATATAATAGAATCGGGGACATAGAAAAGGAGTGGGCAGACTCAGCCAAGGGGAAGGGGAAGGGGATGTGGGGAATGCAGGAATTGACAGGACAAAAATTCTACACCTATGGATGAGGACAATGGTGGGGAGGGGGGATTGCGTAAAAACAGCGAGTGTGGTGGGAACTGGGTGGAGGGGAGCTATGGGGGGAAAAAGAGGAACAACTGTAATAATCTGAACAATAAAGATGTATTAAGAGGAAAAAATACAAGCTCCTAATACTCAACCAAGAATAATTAAAAAAAAAAAAAAAAAAAAAACCTGAGTAGGCATATAATTATCTAAAAAATTGAAACAGTGATGAAAAATCTTCCAGCAAATAAAAGACCTGGGCTGGATGGCTTTAGAAGGAAGTTCTACCAAGCATTCAAAGAAGAACTAAAACCTATCCTCAGACTATTCCAAAAATTCAAGAGGAAGGTATACTTCCAAGCTCTTTCTATGAAGCCAGCACTACCCTAATCCCAAAACCAGACAAAGACACCACAAAAAAAAAAAAGAGAATTATAGGCCAATATCCTTGATGAACATAGATGCTAAAGTACTCAACAAAATTCTAGCAAATTGGATTCAGCAATATATTAGAAAGGTCATACACCATGATAAAGTGTGATTTATTCCAGGGATGCAAGGATGGTACAATATACATAAATCAATAAATGTGATACATTGCCGAGACCGGTTTGGCACAATGGATAGAGTGTCGGCTTGGGAACTGAAGGGTCCCAGGTTCGATTCCGGTCAAGGGCATGTACCTTGGTTGCGGTCATATCCCCAGTAGCGGATGTGCAAGAGGCAGCTGATCGATGACTCTCTCTCATTGATGTTTCTAACTCTCTATCTCTCTCCCTTCCTCTCTGTACAAAATCAATAAAATATATATTTTTTTAAATAAATAAATGTGATACATCACATAAACAAAACTGAGAGATGAAAATCACATAATCTTATCAATTGATGCAGATAAAGCATTTGACAAAATCCAATATCTTGATAAAAACTCTCAGTAAAGTGAGAATAGAGGGATCATACTTCAACATAATAAAAGCGCTTTATGACAAACCTATAGCCAACATCATATTCAATGGGCAAAAACTAAACCTATTTCCTCTAAGAACAGGAACAAGACAAGGATGCCGACTTTCACCACTCTTGTTCCACATAGTACAGAAGTACTAGCCATAGTGTTCAAACAAGAAGAAATAAAAGGCATCCAAATTAGAAAAGATGAAGTAAAACTGTCCTTATTTGCAAATGCCATGATACTATACATAGAAAACCCTAAAGACTCTCTAAAAAAACTACTAAATCTAATAAATGAATTTGGCAATGTAGCAGGAAAAAAAAAAATCAATGCCCAAAAATCTATGTCTTTTTTATACACCAATAATGAACTCACAGAAAGAGTAATGAAAAAAGCAATCCCATCTACCATTGCACCAAAAATATTAAGATACTTAGGAATAAACTTAACCAAGGACCTAAAAGACATTACTCAGAAAACAACAGGACATTGAAAAAGGAGATAGAAGAAGACATAAACAAATGGAAGAACATACCATGTTCAGTGATTGGTAGAATCAACATCATTAAAATGTCCACATTACCTAAAGCAATCTATAGACTCAATGCAATACCTATTAAAATACCACTGGCATATTTCAAAGATCTAGAAAAAATTCTACAAATTTCATCTGGAACACAAAAAGATCCCGAATAGCCACAACTATCCTGAAGAGAAAAAAAAGTTGGAGGAAACACAATACCAGACATCAAACTACATTACCAAGTCACGGTTCTCAAAACTGGCACCTTGATCTTTGTCTTCAAGCCTCCATAACTGTGAGAAAATAAATTCTGTTGTTTAAAACAAAACAAACAACAACAATTAAAAGCACACTTAATACTCAATAACCCAATTCAAAAGTGGACAAATTATTTGAATAGATATTTTGCTAAGAGGATAAATTAATTGCTAATAAGCATATTTAAAGATGCTCAACACCACTACTTATTAGAAAATGCAAATACAGCCACAATGAGATACTATTTTAGATATATTAGGATGGCTATAATAAAAAATAAAAAAGATAGACTATACTAAAACTTGTCAAGGATATGGTGAAATTGTATCCCTCATATATTATTGATGGGAAGATAAAATGGTGCAGCCACTTTTGAAAACGTTGGTAGTTTCTTAAAAAATTATACATAAGCTTATTTACAACCTAGTAATTCCTTGCCTAGGTATCTACCCAGGATAAATTAAAATATATGCACAGCATACACAAAACTAGGCATAGTATCCCTTTAACAATATGGGTTTGAAGTATATGGGACCACTTATAGGTGGATTTTTTTTCAATAAATAAGTACATTACTATAAATGTACTTTCTCTTCCTTATGATTTTTTCAATAGCATTTTCTATTCTCTAGCTTGCTGACTTGAAGAACACAGCATGCAATACATATAATATACAAATTAAGTGTTACTCAACTTTTTATTATCAGTAATGCTTTCAATCAGAAGTAGGCTTTTAGTAGTTAAATTTTTGAGAAATCAAATTTGTATATGGGATTTTCAACTGTGCAGGGATTTGTACCCCTAATTCCCACATTGTTCAAGGTTCAAATGTACACACAAATTTCCACAGCATCATTATTCATAACTGCTTCCAAGTAAACACAATCCTAATGTCCTATATCTGGTAAATGGGTAAATAATAGTATATCTGTACAACTGAGTACTACTCATCAATAAAATTGAGTGAAATACTGAAATATGCTATAACATGGATGGACCTAAAAAATATCTTGTAAAAGAAAAAGAAACACAATGCAAAACATACAATGATTCTATTTATATAAAAAGTTTAGGTAGGGAAATTTTATAGATATAGAAAGCACATCAGTAGTTACCTAAGACTAGAGACGAATACAGATTTTAACTCTAAATGGTCACAGTGGAAAATTTGGAGATGATAAAAATATTAAAAAGTAGATTGTGATGATGGTTACATAAATCTGAAAATTTAATATAAATTTGTTTAAAATAATTGAACATACCCCTGTGATGAGTGAATGTGATGATATTAAAATTATACCTCAATAAAGCTAATAAAAGTGAATAAAATTATGTAAAAGACTAATTAATAAATTGAAATGCAAGGCAAAAATATTGTTAAACACCAATGACTATTCAAGTTATTGAGAATGTAGTCATAGAATATGTTGTTAGACCTTTATTAAATCATTCCTTTATGTAAAACTGGTTTATTCGCATAGCTATACATACTTGTGTTTCTAGTTTTTATGACCTTCTCTGCCTTGTGATAAGATATCCATAAATATTACATAGATGAAAATGAAAAACAAAGTCACTCATAGTGAAGTAGCTCAGAAAGGAGGAAAGGAAAGAGATGAACATGTATCAGTCAATTACTTAGAAACTTTTTATTTTGACCAGAAGTAGCAAATTATGGTAGCTAAGTACTTGGACTCTGGAGCCAGTTTGATGGATTCATAATACTCTCTCTCCCATTTATTAGTTATGTTACCTTGGACAAGTCAACTTCTCCATACCTCCATTCCCTTACCTACAAAGTAAGATAATAATATATTAAATTCTTTATATAGTGGTTAACAGCAAGAGATAAGTTAACATGTACATAGAACATAAAATGTTTAGGAACATACCGTGTTTCCCCGAAAATAAGACATACTCCAAAAATAAGACCTACTTACAGGTTTCCTTCTGAGTGAAATATAAGGCATCCCCCCCGAAAATAAGGTCCCCCTAGGCTAAACATGAGAGATTTGGTCCACTGATTCTGAAAGAAATGGAGTCACAAGAAATTCACCAGGAAATTCAGGAATTGGATTGTTATGATGATGTTCCAGAAGATGATGACATGCTTGTCACTGAATAAATAAGTAAATTCTTGATACTGTAATATTCACAGTTTGTCTGGTTTGTGTTGACAACTACCGTACTACAGTACCGTATACAGGTAATAAATTTCTTTTATTCTCATTTAACAATAAATGTGTACCGTATTCTTCTTCATGGAAAAATAAGACATCCCCTGAAAATAAGACCTAACTCATCTTTGGGAGCAAAAATTAATATAAGACACTGTCTTATTTTCGGGGAAACAGGGTAGCCTAGAGTAAGCACTATAATCCAATTAGCTGCCAGTATTAACTCTAGAGAATAAGTCTACCTTAGTCAATTCTCAGAAATGAGTCCCGGGACCTAGTGGTCTCACATAAAGGGCCAACTTTTGGCTAGACAATGGTAGATTTTTTACTGTAATAAGCATTTACTCTGAATTGAAAAGCTTCATAAATAATTTTCAAGTTCCTATTACCTAATACCAGTTTACTTCCCAATCATTTGAAGATAACTTACATGTCACATAAATAGCGTATGCAAGATATTGATATAATAAATGAGGAGAATTCAAAAAGAAATATCTTACAGTAACATTATTACATTCTGCAGACATTTATTTTTATGTAACTCTACATCTAATAACCTCCAATAAAACCAATATTTAAAATAGACACAAGGAGAAGATCAATCAAAGCCATGTGATATACATCTTCCCCGAAAAGCTTTCTTGTGCCTTGTGTACACTTATTCACAGTTAGACTCATTCATAAACTTAATTCATTCTCTCTTTCTGCACTTAGTAGTGATGATTTTTTATGAGGTGGTATTTTCACAGTTAAATTCAATTATTTATATAGCTTAGGAAGGCGTGAGGTGAATAATAACTTTGATGATTAATTTGGTGCTTGGCAGAATATATTTTGTGGTGTTTAAAGATTGCCCTCATTAAAGCAAGACTGGGAAGCTAATTGTGGTCTGTGTTGTCAACATCCCATGCTTTTGATATTTTGAAGCTTCTAGTTTGTAAATGTTGTGGACAATTACAAAGCCATAGTAAATCATTATCAAAATTCTGTTGCACTCTTTTAAATAATCAATTAGATACCCCCACATTTTAGGCTGAATGATTCTTTTAATGCTCTTTTGTGATGTCACTTTTATTATACACTAAAGACTTACAATTAAGTCTGAAATATGTAGTTTATCTGTTTCTATAAATCATTTTATTTAAATATTTATAATATTTTAAAAATATCTGATAAATAATCCTTCATTGATACCCTTTATTTAAAATTTAGTTAATGGTATGTATTTATTCCTTCAGTTAAATTTAAAGGTCATTTACTTTTTAAAAATCCCCACAATGTCTAGATTCTTATTAGGATTTAATTAAACTTTAATTGTGAAAAAATAGCCATCCTTACATAGGTATGTGTAGGTCTTTCCATACAGAATTTTCTAAATGTCTTTATTTACTCCTGTCTCCATGTAGGTCCTCTTCATGTCTTATTGAACATAGATTTCTATGTATTTTATATTTTTCTCTTAATTAAAATATTATTATCCATTCCATCTTTGAATTGGTCATTTCTGCAATGTAGGAAAAGTACTGATATATTTTTTATTACCTGAGGCCTCATTACTGAACTCTTTTATTATGTTAATAAAGTTGTAGAGTATAAGGGTTCATAATACAGATTCTAGAGACACACTTTCTGTATTCAAACGCCGGTTCCATTCAGCAATTAGTTAGGTGACATTAAACTAGTCATCTAGCCTCATTAGTGCCTCTGTTTCTTTATTTGTAAAATGGGGATGATAATAATAGTATCCACTTCATAGTTTTGTTATGAGGTTAAATTATTGTATTTATGTGAAATTTTTAGAATACTTTTTAAACATTAGCAGTTGTTACTTCTCAAGGAACTTCTAGTCACATAATCTAATTACCCATAAATACTTTAAGTGTGTCTGCATTTTTCCAATAATTACACCATTTATTTATTTGTTTGTTTGTTTGTTTGTTTTATAATCTTTTCACATTGGACAGAATTTCCTAGCCAATACACAACTGACTTATTCCTAATTACATGGGATTATCTTTATTGTTTCACAGAAAATGTGCTGTTGTCCATTGAGAGCTATTGTCTGTCACATCAGTATAATTTCTCTCCTTGGGTATGGAATGTAATTTAACAAATATTCGTTTAGAGTCTACTAATATTACCATATTCAAATATGATCTATTAACATGAAACATTGAGAGATATTTTTAAAATATTAAGTTACCCTTAGATTTCTAAGGGAAAGCATTTTGGTAATTTATACTTTCCAGAAATAAGCATTCCTTTAAATAAAATTTTCAAATTTAGTAGCCTAAAGTAATTATATAACTCTGGAGTCAGATGCTTATATTTTGTGAGGCTTTGTTTTCTTTTTACTTTAGGGGTGTTACTTATCCTAGCTTAGCTTCAATTGCCTAATATGTAAAATGGTATCTATCTTGTAGAATGTTTGTGAAGATTAAGTGAGATATCCCCTAAGGTCTTACCACATAACCTGGCATGTAATAAAAATAAGTGTTAGTACTATCCGTTTATGGCTCATATCTTTATTGTTTTATATATGCTTAACCTGTATAAAATGAATCTGATTTTCCCATTCAATGATTTGTTGCTTTAAATTCTTCATCTAATATTAATATTTCTCCTGCTTTATTTGAATTTGCAATTTCAAAAAAATAATGTTTTCTACTTTTAACTTTAGCCTTTTCATATGTAATATTTACAGATAATATTCTGCACACAATGTCATTAAATCTTATATTCTACACTTCTATAAGCCATGATTTAAGACTAAAAATAAATAAAATGATTTTCTCAGTACATATTTTCTGAATTGTTCCAGAATGCCTCTGCCATCCTGGACTTTGAGATTAAGGGTAAGTAATATTATAAAAATGCATAACTTCTGTCCTTAAGGAGTTTACACTCTGAAATATATTGAGCTGACATATAACTAATAATAGTATTTTTGTTTAGTCAGCCCAACAATGTAGTCTGACAAAGACAGCTGCTTTATGATATGATTATGTATAAAAGAAAATAAGAACCTTTACCTAATGTGTGCATTGATAATATGTGGGAATTGATAATGTGGATAATTTCTGTATTTAAGAAGTCTTCATTAAGTCAGTTCTAACAGTTTTGTTGCTCTGCCAATATTGATGACTTTTGTATGGTGGCTGGAAAAAATATTAAATCTTACTATAACTAATATGGAGACTTAGTTAGATATTCCTTTCTGTATGTGTGGATATAAAAATCCTAACTTTAAAAAGAAAGACAATTTATCTCACAGTGACCCTGGAGATTTTGTAAATCTGTATGAACTCAAAAATTTTAAGTGTCCTCGTGGGTCTTAGTGAATTAACAAGCTAGAATTTCAATTCTCAGTACAACAACTGTCTTCACTTAAGCCTTTACATCGTTACTGAGATTTAAACATTAGCCACTTCCAGTTTCTTTAGAATGAATACATCTAATCATTATTTTTCCCAAAGTAATATTGGTTTCCCTCTAAAATATAATCTTATACTTTCACTTTTATGATTTTATACTGATGAAAAGTATATCCTTTTCAGGAATGGAAAGATCATTATAATGGAGTCATTAAAAATATAGACAGCCCAGCTGGTGTGGCTCAATGGTTGAGCACTGACCTAAGAACCAGGAGGTCATAGTTCGATTCCTGGTTAGAGCACATGCCCGGGTGGTGGGCTCCATCCCCAGTGAGGGGCCTGCAGAAGACAGAAGATCAAAGATTCTCTCTCATCGTTGATGTTTATCTCTCTCTTGCCCTCTCCCTTTCTTTCTGAAATCAATATATATATATACTAGAGGCCCGGTGCACAAAATTCATGTATGGGGGGATGGGGGAATTTGTCCCTCAGCCCAGCCTGCACCCTCTCCAATCTGGACCCCTCGGGGAATGTCCGACTGCCAGATGGCCTCCCACTGCTGGCCTAGTCGCCTCCAACTGCCCCCTCTACCAACCTGGTCACCACTAACTGCCCCCCTGCTGGCCTAGTCACCCCTCATTGCTCTCCCTGCCAGATTAATCACCCCCAACTTCCCCCCCTGCTGACCTGGTTACCCCCAATTGCACCCCTGCTGGCCTGGTCACACCCAACTGCCCCATTCTGCCACCCTGCCAGCCTGCTCACTCCACACAGCCTGCTATTCAGTAGTTTGGCTGTCCCTCACTAAACCCCCTGCCAGTCTGGTTGCCCCACACAGCTGCTTGTTCAGTCGTTTGGTCATCCCTCACTAAACCCCCTGCTGGCCTCATGTCTCCCAGCCCTGGTGCTAGGAGAGGGGGTGCAACCTCAGGTCCTCCAGCCACAGCGCCAGGGTGGGAAACGTGGCCTCAGATCTTTGGTCCCAGCACTAGGGCAGTGGGCATGGCCTCAGATCCTCCAGTCCTGGCCCTGGGGCAGGGGACACAGCCTCAGGTCCCCCATCAAGCCCCAGCAGGTGTGGGGCACAACCTCAGGTCCCCCGGCCTCAGGTTCCTCAACACAACCTCAGGTCTCCCGGCCCAGGGAGAGGACATGAGGGTGCAAGGACATGATGATCATTTGCATATTAGGTCTTTATTATATAGTATACTTCAGTGTATTTTTTTAAGTCTCAAAAACAGACATTGTCTTACATAACCATAGTACAATTTTAAAAAATCTAAAAATAAACATCTTATTTAGGTGTTGTTACTGATCTCCTAATGTCCAGGACCCATTTGAAGACTATGTATAACATTTAATTGCATGTTACTTAATATAGAACACATTGTTTCAGATTATTTTTTATTTTTTGTAAAGGCAGAAACTAAAGCTCAGCAGGAAGGTTTAGACTTGCCAAGGTCACAGATGATAAATGTTAATGCCAGGGTTAAATTATTCTTTGACTCTTTTCCTAATGCTATTTTTCCACTGAAATATATACCTCCAATCTATCAGTGTGTGTGTGTGTGTGTGTGTGTGTGTGTGTGTGTGTGTAAGAGAGTGTGTTCCATAGGTTTCTCACCTATATACCCAATGATAGCTTCTATATCTTATCATATCAATTAATACAGTATACTAAAAATAGTAGTCACTCAATTGTTGTCTACACTTTTTAAAAAATATATTTTATTGATTTTTTACAGAGAGGAAGAGAGAGGGATAGAGAGTTAGAAACATAGATGAGAGAGAAACATCAATCAGCTGCCTCCTGCACCACCCCCACTGGGTACATGCCCTTGACTGGAATCGAACCCAGGACCTCTCAGTCCCCAGGCGACGCTATATCTACTGAGCCAAACCAGTCTCAGCTGTCTACACTTTTTAAAGGATTTTATATTGATTTTTTGAGAGAGAGTGAGTGAGAGGGAGAGGGAGATCGAGAAATATTGATGTGAGGGAGAAACATGGATAGGCTGCCTCTTGCAAGCCATGAACTGGGGATTGCCTCAAACTGGGGACTGAGCACCCAACCTGGGCATGTGCCCTGACCAGGAATCAAACTAGCAACAGTCATTGAAAGGCATGATGCCCAACCAACTGAGCAACACTGGTCAGGTCAATTGTTGTCTACATTTGACTAAGGGTTAACAAAGTGACCTACATGCTTGCAATATGACCAAAATTTAATTAGTATTCTTTTCACATGTTGGCTGATGACAATTAGCTTCTTCTTTTTTGATTGTAATACATTTTTAAGGGGGAAATTCTAGGTAAAATGACTTTATCTGTTTGTCAAAAAACAATTTTCTAACAAAGAGAAATATGACTATGTGTCCATATGCCTTGTGTCATCAAAGAAAAACTGTTTGCTTCAAGGAACTTACCTGAGTGAGAAATTGTCCTTGTGAGTTTTAATAGGTGTGATTTCATTGACATTTAGGTGTCATTTATTCAAATGAACTTGAGTTTTGTAGTATGGAAATGAAAAAATTTTCCCTCAACTAACTAATGGAATGGGGCAAAAGATGTTTGAAATTAAGCAGTCATAAGCAATTTATCATTGAAAAAGAAAAATAAAGTCTTTAAAAAACTTAGATTCATACTTCCATCCAAACACATAACCCATGCAAATTCAAACTTTCTTGCAATTCAAGTAAGTTCTACAATGAAGGAATAAGCCTCTTAACAAGATTGAATTTGCTATTGTGCATGTTACAAGCTGAACAAACAGAGATTGGGGAAGGCTCTGTTCATTCATGTGCCTCCTTTAAAAAACAAATACCAGTTTAATATAAATGGAAATGAGGGCAACATTGATGTGAACACAAATCTTGATCCATTGTAACTTAATAATGAAAGCCATACTTTTTTTAGACTGGATAAATGAATAACGTCATACATTTTAGAATCTGAATCATCACTATTTTGTTAAATTCACTATTCTTTTATTAATTTTACTTTGCATGCTGGAATAACAATAAACTCTAGCACTCAAAGTCTTGAATGGTAATATGCACAACTAAAGTAGGATGATTAGAAATAATGATGCAAAAAATGAACAAAGATTACAAAACAAAACCCTAATGCCAGCTTTGTAAAATTCCATCTTTATAACCTTTATATTATCAAAATACCATAGCTAATGGTTGTACTCAAACATTTGCCCTGCTTCAAAGGTGTAATCATAGCAGCATTATAGAGTTTTATTTTATGAAAAAGCAGAATTGAAATACTTCCCTTAATTTGGGAGATGAGAATTTCTGAAGACTACAGGGACATGGTTTGTTTCTAACTCCAAAGGAGGGACTTCATATAATTCTGTCTTGTTAACTATATAATCAAAATTGATTAACTTCTCTAATTTGTAAAGTATAAAAGGTTAATTCCTGGAAAATATTTTATCATCTTCTTAAAACCCGTAAATAACTTAGATTAAGATACTGTTTAAAATATAAATGTGCCTTAACTTTCTTATTTGACTGGATAAGTAGTACTTGGAAATGACTGGGGTGGGACAAGGGAATAATAAAAAATGTAAGTAGTGCAGATTTGCAAAATGAGCTTGGTCATCTGTAAATATGGTCAATACACTGACCTCATGTGATTATTTTGAGGATTAGATGTGATGATACATGTAAAATACCCAGCAGAGTGTTTTTGAAGCTAGAGAGAATATTTGAGAAATAATAGCTCTTCTTGTTACTATTATTTTGCTAAGGGGAGATGCAAATTTCTTCCTAATTATCCTCTTTCATAGATTTACAATCAATAAATAACTTTTGCATTATATTTGAAAATACATAATAATTCCTAGTTTTCAAAACTAGAAATAAATTTGAAAAAACTCAAAATTATACTTAGTTTTATACAGAATATGGAAGAGGTTTTTCCCCCTTACCTATTTTTTCCTCATCATTTAGTTTTTGTAGCACATTATGTATATTAATATTCACTGGAGAAATATTTAACAGTTTGGGGAAGCCATATTAATTAAGGTAAAATTGTATTGCTCTAAATTAGTATAGTAATTTATGAAATAATATTTCACGACAGAACTACATAGTGAATGCTGAAGGAATAGCTTTTCCTATGAGAATATATGGGCTGATATGAGCTAGGAAAGTGAAATTTTGCTTGTCAAGTTCTGAATTATGTATCATATTTTAAAGGGTGTGAACAAGTACATTCTTATTTGTATGTATTATTTTATTTACTTTTGCCCTGTATCTTTCCTCAAAGCTTTGAGATAATTTGAACATACTTATAAATAATTTGGCTGATAGTTTTCCCCTTGGTTTCAAAGAGTAATATATACAAATGTGGCTCATGCAAAAATTATTTTGTCAATATAAACTGTCTGAGAAAAGAATTTTGGCAAATTCATTGTTCATCCTAATATTCACAAATTTGTTATAATTTTGTCATTGACTGGTTTATATAATATATAAAATATTAAATTTAAAGAAATGAGCACATAAAATTCATGAATTGGCTTCTCCTTCTTTAAAATATTACACTCAAAATAATATCTGTGTAATCACAATGCATTTTCTAAATGTATTTATGAAGGTGCTAAAACCATCAATAATCGAATAGTTATGTGACTGTTGTTTTGTTCAAAAGAAATCTTCCAAAATAACTGAGAGAAAATTCAGTTTTAAAAGTTTATTGTACTTGAAATAATTTTATTATGTTTAAAGAAGCTTTTACAACTTTTATAATTCAGAGATAGGCACCAGCTCCTAAAGTTTAAGGTTCATGTATCACCCTTTTTTTCCTCTTCTTCACTCCTAAACTTCTTTATCACTCCTTTCATAAATACTATTGAACACTTAAATGCAAAGAAGGACCTTGGCACTTAAAGAAATAATCTATTTATTTACCAAGAGGTATTTGAGAATTTTTACTTCTGATATAAACTGTTAACTTGTCACAGAGTGCATCTGCTGTGCTTATTGAGTTGAATATTATTGTAGTTTACTCTAAAAATATCAAGAAAGATGATCAAGAGATGTATTAAGTCAATTAGACTGTTTAGGGATTCCTGGATTCAGTGTTGTTGCTTGCTAGGAACAATAATAAAAACAATTATGATTAATTAAAGACCTACTTGATTGATTAGGATATATGAATTAATACTTGATCATCACATCTAATACTATGGGCCTGCCAGTGCTACCTCTGATCAGTTCATGCCCTCATAATACAACCTGACAATTTGAAAATGTTGCTGAAGTTATGATATTACTGTGTGCATATCCTATTGGTTTTTTTCTGATACTCAGGTTCCCTCCTTTCCCTCAGGGGCTGAAATAGTGGTTCATTTCTGTGCTCCTTATTACCTGAGATAAATTCAATGTTACAACAAGGCACTTTTGTAACACATTTTCATTAAGCTGCAGAGAAATGTTCATGCACCAATACTTTTGAATTTCATTTAGAATGCAGACTGGCCACCAAAAACAACTTAAAAGTAAACTCAAGCCAAACCTAACAAAATAAAAAAAAGACTATAAATATTAGACATCAAGGGTTAGATAGGCCTTTT
The DNA here is from genome assembly GCF_014108245.1 of Pipistrellus kuhlii. Classification (NCBI taxonomy): domain Eukaryota; kingdom Metazoa; phylum Chordata; class Mammalia; order Chiroptera; family Vespertilionidae; genus Pipistrellus; species Pipistrellus kuhlii. Next base: position 15,563,531 of record NW_023425504.1, read on the forward strand.
CACTAAGAACCTAACATTTTATATTCTTTTTAAAAAATATATGTATTTATATTGATTTCAGAGAGGAAAGGAAAGGGAGAGAGAGAGAGAAGCATTAATGATGAGAAAGAATCATTTATCAGCTGCCTACTGCACATACCCTACCGAGGATCAACCTTGCAACCCAGGCATGTGCCCTTGACCAGAATGGAATCTGGAACCTTTCAGTCTACAGGCCAACACTCTATCTACTGAGCCAAACCAACTATGGTTAGACTCTAACATTTTTAAGGATTAATTCAAATATATCTAGATCTAAGACAAGAAGGTACATATAACTAATCTCCTGCCTTTTATTTCTTGTAACTTGATTTTGTAGGACTAATAAGTAACAGTTATATTTTTAATACTTTTTCCATTCATTCAGAGTTCTTTTCTGAAACCAAGCCATGGGCAATCTTCCAAAACCTTGACACCAAAGCCATACTTTGACTTCAGGAGTGCTCCATCACTTTGGTAGTTAAGCTCTTCTTCTAATCTTCTTTCAGCAATTCCTTGTCCCAGCTCTCAACTTTTCTCAGTCCACTGTAAGCCTTGCCCTTATGATAATCTAGTGTCTAGGTGTTTCTTGGCTTCAGAGTCCTTCTTTTCTTCTTAGTTGGGTACCCTGACCTGTAACTGTAAATTTATTTATTTTTTGACAATTCACTTGATTTTTATTTTTATTTATTTATTTTTTAATTAATTAATTTATTTATCTTTACATATTTTATTAATTTTTTGCCCCCCTCCCTCCCTCCCTGTAACTGTAAATTTAATCTTTGACCATATGCAGGGGTAATTAAAGCAACATAACATTTTAGTTTCACAAAAATTTTTATTCAAGATAATTTTTTAAATAATAATAAAGAACACATAATCCTATACTATTTTCATTCATTCAGATTGGCTTTCACACTGCGATATTTTCCATCCTTTTACACATAGTTTACATATCAGTTTCTGTCCTATTATTTTCCTTTGCTGTTATACCATAACTTTCTGCATACTTTCAGTCTTGATGGTTATTAAATCATTACACTAAAGATAATTAATTATGTCTGGTATTTTCCTTTGTAGGTAAACACTTCAGTAGATGTTTTAATATCCTTTTTGTTTTGTTAAATTATTTTCTTAAGAGAATACCTGGCAGTGGGTCAAAGCACATGCATATTTTGTGGATCACAGTTTACACTGCCATATTGTTTTTGAAAGGTTTATTCCAATTTATAATACCATTTAAATTGAAATACATTAATACCTTATTAATGCTGGTTATTATCATTATAAATATGCTTGTGCTTTCATAAAGTATCAAGACTCCAGTTTGATTATACTTAGTGTAGATTCCCATTTTCCAATATATTCAGTCATTAATTTTCCATTATTGAAAATATCTGTTCAAATTATAGGAACCTGGACATAGTTCCTATAAAGTTGAATACTTTGTTGCTATATCATAAATGCAAGCCCTGGGTTAAGGGGTGCAAATATTTTCCACAATTTCTAGCTGATTTTTATATTATGTAATTCTTATTTTATATTTAAACATGATATTTTCATATTTTGTAATCATCTCTTCAAAGATAAAACATTTGTATATAAACATGATAAATATTTTTAATATATTTTCTACTTGATTTTCTATAATTTGATGAATTGTGTCTAATACATATAGAATATATATTGCTGCATTTACCAAACATACAATATTTAAACTATTTAATTGCCTACTAGCAAATTCAAATATCTTTAAATTTCATAGATTTGACAATCATGCAGACTTGTGTTCCTTCTCTTTTTTCTTTCTTCCCTTTAGCATTTCTTGCATTGCTGGCTTGGTAATGATAAATTCCCTTAGCCTTTTTAGTCTGTGAAGCTCCTGATTTCCCCTTCAATTTTGAATGATAGCCTTGCTGGATAGAGTATTCTTGGATTCAGTCCCTCCCTTTGCATCACTTTGTATACTTCCTTCCATTCCTTCTGGCCTAATGTGTTTCTGTTGAGAAATCATTTGATAATCTAATGCGAGTTCCCTTGTAGATAACTTTCTGTCTCTTTCTTACAGCCTTTAAGATTGTCTCTTGTTAACTTTTGCTATTTCAATTACAATGTGTCTTAGTGTGATCTTTTTATGTTCAACTTGTTTGGGATTATCTGTGCTCGTGTGACTTTTTTCTTCCCTAATTCAGGGGATTTTTCTGACATTATTTCTTCAAATAGGTTTTCTAACCCTTGTTCCTCTTCTTGTCATCTATCACCCCTATTATACATATGTTGCTTTGTTTCACCTTGTGCCAAAGCTCACTCAGGCTCTCCTCATATCTTTTGATTTTTTTCTCCATTTGCAGTTCAGATTGGGTATGTTTTTCTTCCCTGTATTTTAATTCGCTAATTTGATTTTCAAGTTCTAGTCTACTGTTGAAAGCTTTCATATTGTTTTTATTGTAGCAATATCACTCTTTATTTCCTCCTGATTGTTATATAGTTTGTTGACTTTTTCATCCACCTGGTTTATGAATTGTATGACTCTTATTCTGAATTCTTTCTCTGACTTATTGCTTATCTCCATTTCATTTAATTCCTGTCAATTCCTCCTTTTTCCTTTGTGAGTTCTTCTCTGTCTTCCCATTTTTACTCTCTCCAAACAATCTAGGTGTCAAGTCACCCAGGACCTGAGACTACAGAGGTGAACTTGGTGATGGGTTGTATGGTCTCTGTCAGTGGCTGCTCCTCAGGCAGTCCTGGGTGACAACTGCTCTTGGGCGGGGGGAGAGTCATTCCTTGTGCAGTCTCAGGAGGTGGCTGTTCCTCCAGCGGTTGTGGGCAGCTGCTGCTCACATGGCTGCTGGAGCAGTTGCCATGCCTGGGGCTGCTGCATAAGCCCCAACTGTTCATATGTGGTCGCAGAAATTGGGGCTGTTGCATAAGGTCTTTGTCTGCTTTTTAATTGCTTGTCTTTTCTGTTGTTGAGTTATAGGAGTTCTTCATGTAGTATGGATATTGAACTCATATCAGATATGTGATTTGCAAATATCTGCAGTTTTTAGGTTATCTTTACACTTTCTTGATAATATCCTTTGAGCCACAAAGTTTAAGTTTTGCTACACCTCAATTTATCTATTTTTCTTTTTTCACATTTTTGGTGATATATCTAATAATTCATTACTAAATCCAAAGTTATCAAAATTTACCTCTATGGTTTCTTATGCATTTTATTATTTTAAATCTTATAATTAGGTCACTGATGCATTTTGAGTTAATTTTTGTATTTGATATGAGGTGTTGATTCAATTTCATTATTTTATATGTAGATAGATATCCAGTTGTTTCAGCACCATCTGATGAAAACAGTGTGGGCTTGGCAGACTTATCAAAAATCAATTGGCCATCAATTCATGGATTTGTTTCTATTCTACTGGTTTATATGCATATACTTATGCAAGTACTCCACTGACTTGATTACCATAGCTTTGTAGTAAGTGAGTCCTCCATATTTACCTTTCTTTTTAAAAATTGGTTTTGGTATTCAGGGATCCTTTCAATTTCATATGAATTTGAGGATAAGCTTTCATTTCCACAAAAATAGGCTGCTGGAATTCTGATGAGGATTGCACTGAATCTGTAGACACTTTGAGTAGTATTAACATCTTAACAATATCAAGTCTTCCTATGATGAACATTAGCTGCCTTTCCACTTATTTAGGTCTTCTTCAATTTTTTTCAGCAATGTTTCATACTTTTCAGTGTAAAACTCATTATTCTGGTTATATTTATCTCTACATATTGGATTTTCCTATACCTCAAATTATAAAACCTATCTACAGAGTTCATTTATAGTCACCCTTTCTTTTATTTTGTTTATTTGTAACTCCCTTTTCTGACAATGAGAAATCTAGATACCTGTATCCTCTATATATCTACATATATCTAGTCTACTTGTATGGAACCAATCTCTTGACTCTGCTCAGCCATAGCCTTGTTCCCTGTGTGAGTTGTGATAGCCTTTGGGACAGTCCCATCTTCAGTGGGTGTGTCTTTTTTATGCAAACCCCACAAGGCATTTTGCCTGCATTTTTTAGGAAGGAATGAAGGAATAAAGTCAGTGTATAGATGTGTTGAGTAAAGAATAATTCATTACTTCATAGACCTAGATTATTTCTCTAAAGTTTTAGGGAATGTAAAGCAAGCAATCACAAAGCATGTCAAATGGACATTTTCCCAAGAATTCCATAATACCCGACCCCAAATTATAAAAATAAAGCAATTTAGCTGAGAACTTCCTGGAAGATGGTGGCAAGGTAAACACTTGTATGTACAGCCTCTCACAACCACATCAGTGCTGCAACTGGGGATCTTACCTGAGATCTGAAAAAAAACCACAACCATGGGGGCCCCGACTGGTGTGGACACGTGGATTCCACAGAAAGGTTGGATTTTGCCGGAGATAACGTGGTGTGTCTATGTCCTAACAGTGAAAGTGGCAGCCGCAGAAGCTGCGCCCCTGTGACAGCAGAGGCAAAAGCGCGTGCTGGAACCATGGAAATCTGTGCCCACAAAAGCCCCCCGCGGTTGGGTCTGGCATGATTTAAGAGAGTGGACAGAGGTCCCCAAAGTTGATAATAGTGGGGTTCACTAGGGAGCAACCCATTCTGATCCAACATGGAGGGAGAACAAAGGAGTTGGAAAGCAGTCTGTTTGTAAGTGCACACAGACTGGCCCATTGCGCACCTAGGCTAGTTCCCCTGCAACCCTTTGCTTCTGATTACAAAGGAGAGATCACCCAGGTTGGCTGGCCCTAAGAGACAGCAGGGGAAAACTGCTTTTCTGGAAGTTGAGAAGCAGAGCGGGGAGAAATCATCCAGGATTCAGCTCCAAGGCAAAAAACAAAAAACAAACAAACAAACAAACACAAAAAAACACACCAGTATTGAGTGCCATAGAAAAAGAAGGCTAGAGCAGCCAAAAAAATGGGAAAGATGGGGATATCAATTCAGAAACACTGCCACCTAGGGGCTTGAGTACAAACTGACTGTGTTTATTACTAGTTTTATTTGATCAAAAAACAAAAAACTAAAGAATCGCCATCTTAAAATCAAGGACTAGTTTACAACACAGAGGTGCAGCAGAATGCAGGGAACTGCAATACTGTCTGAAACAGGCATGCCAAACAGAATAACAGAAGTGAATGGCCTTCACAACAGCACACTTTTTTTGCTAAATCTTTTATTTTTTATTTTATTTTCACTTTTTGCATCTTTTATTTAAGAAACAATTTTTTTCCTTTTTTCCTCACTTGAAATTAACTTTTTAATTATCACATTTTTAGGTTCATTCAGTATTATTACTACTGCTATTTTAATTTTTTTAAGTGCCATTTTATTTTCTCTTTATTTTACATTGGAATTAGTGTTTTTCATTTTATTTTCATTTCTGTTTTAACATTGTTTAACCATATTTCAACATGACTTTTACACCATCACTCTCTTTCTAACCTTCCCCCTTTTGCTATCCTGTTTATCTTAACTCTTTCCTGCTTTAGATTTTCCTTATGCTTTCTCTCTCCCCCCTGCTAAAATTTCTACCCTACTTATATATCTAATTTCCAATCCCCTGTGCCAAGTGCATACACACCCCTCTCTGAGCTGTATTAACTAGCAAAAAAAAAAAAAAAAATTGTTGTCCTCACTGTCCTTTTGATGGTGTTTGGGTGAATGTTGATTATATTGTATTTTTATGCTTATTCTTTTGTTGTTGCTGTTGCTTAGTATTTTCTTATTTTATTGTGTGTTTTTTTCTGTTTTCCCTTCCTTTGATGGAAATTAGGGGGTGTTGTAAATTGTATTTTTCTCCAGGTACTGCTGCCAGCATTTGCTGGGGTTATTGGTTGTTCTATTGAAATTCTCTCCCCATATATGTAGTTTATTCCCCATTTATCTCTAAGTCTCTTTCTTTTCTCTCTATCTTTTTCATCTTCCTGTTTCCAATTTCATTTCGACACATATATTTTTTCCCTATCTTTTTCTTTTGCTCCCTCCCTCTTCTCTTTTTACTCTTCCTCTTTCTCTCCTATCCCCTAATTTGCCTTTCCCTAGTGGTCACCTATATTGAGGGTTATTAATATCACAAATACATTTCTATTCAGTGCCTTGTGTGTTGTACCTGGTTATGTTGTATTTTGTGCCTTTAAATCAATGCAGGAGAGAGAGATCTACATAACCAGACATCCTGAAAAGAGAAACCATGGAGAGACAAAGAAACAGCCCACAAATGAAAGAAAAGCAGACATCACCAGAAAAGGAAGTAAACGAGTTAGAGGCAAGCAACCTACCAGAGCAAGAATTCAGAGTAATGATCATAAGATGGCTAAAAAAAGAATGGAAGACAAATTTGACAATATGAGTAAGACCCAAGAAGAAATAAAGAAGAACCAAGAAGAAATGAAGATGAATCAAGAAGAAATGAAAAATGACATGGCTACTATGAAGAACTCAATAGAAAGCATGAAGAGCATACTAGAAGAACCGGAGGACCACATCAGTGAGCTAGAAGACAAGATGGAAAAAAATACCCAATTAGAGCAGCTTCTAGAAAAAAAAAAATTAAAAAGCAGGAGGAGAGCCTAAGGGACTTTGGGACAATACAAAACAACACAAAATTAGAGTAATAGGAGTTTCAGAAGGAAAGGAAACTGAGGAAGACATGGAAAACGTATTTCAAGAAATAATGACAGAAAATTTTCCTGAGATAGAGAAGAAAAAACCCACACAAATCCAAGATGCTCACAGAGTCCCAAGCAAAATGAACCCCAGAAGACCGACCTCAATGCATATTATAATTAAACTGGCAAACACCAATGACAAAGTAAGAATCTTAAAAGCAGCCAGAGAGAGACAGAAAGTTACATATAAAGGAACCACCATCAGACTAGCAACTGATTTCTCCACAGAAATCATCAGGCCAGAAGGGAATGGGATGAAATATACAAAGTCATGCAAAGGAAGGGTCTGAATCCAAGAATACTGTACCCAGCAAGGCTATCAATCAAAATTGAAGGTGAAATCAGGAGCTTCACAGACAAAAAAAGATTGAAGGAATTTATCTCCACCAAACCAGCAATGCAAGAAATGCTAAAGGGTCTACTGTAAAAATAAAGAAATAGGAAAGAAGGAACACAGAGGTATAGAATAAAAATGGCTTCAAATAAATACCTATCAATAATAACTGTAAATGTAAATGGATTAAATGCTCCAATCAAAAGACATAGGGCAACAGATTAGATAAGAAAATAAGACCCATATATCTGCTGTCTACAAGAAACCCACTTCAGAAAAAAAGACGCACACAGACTGAGGGTGAAGGGATGGAAAAAGGTATTCCAGGTGAATGGAAATGAAAAAAAAAAAAAAAAAGGCTGGGGTAGCAATACTTATATATGACAAATTAGACCTCAAAGTGAAGGACATAACAAGAGATAATGAAGGCCACTTCATAATACTAAAGGGAGCAATCCAACAAGAAGAAATAACCCTGGTAAACATATATGCACCCAATACAGGAGCACCTAAATACATTAAAAAAACAAAACAAAAAAAAACTGCTGGAGGACATTAAGGGAGAGATTAATAGCAATACAATCATACTAGGAGATTTTAATACCCCACTGTCACCCTTCTACAAATCATCTAAACAAAAAATCAGCAAAGATATATCAATCCTAAATGACTCACTAGACCAGATGGAACTAATCGACATCTTCAGAACATTCCACCCCAAAGCCACAGAATATAATACATTCTTCTCAAGTGCACATGGGACATTCTCAAAGATAGACCACATGTTGGGACATAGGCAAAGTCTCTTCAAATTCAAGAAGATAGAAATCATATCAAGCATTTTCTCCGGACATAGTGGCATAAAACTGGAAATTAACTACAATAAAAATAATCCAAAGAAATCAAACACATGGAGATTAAACAGCATGCTATTAAAAAAGGACTGGGTTACCAGAGAAATCAAGGAAGAAATTAAAAACATCCTGGAAACAAATGACAATGAAAACACAACAATCCAAAATCTATGGGACGCAGCAAAAGCAGTTTTGAGAGGGAAGTTCATATCTCTACAAGCCTATTTCAAAAAACAAGAAAAAATGGTAACAAATTATCTAGCTCTACAATTCAAAGAGTTAGAAAAAGTGCAACAAGAAAAGCCCAGTGTAAGCAGAAGGAAGAAAATAATAAAAACTAGAGCAGAGATAAATGATATAGAAACCAAAGAAACAATACAAAAGCTCAACAAAACCAAGAGCTGATTCTTTGAAAAGATAAACAAGATTGATGAACTTCTAGTCAGGCTAACCAAGAAACAAAGAGAGAGGACCCAAATAAACAAAATCAGAAACAAAAGAGGTGAAATAACAACAGACACTTCCAAAATACAAAGGATTGTAAGAAAACACTATGAATAACTCTATTCCAACAAACTGGACAACCTGGAGGAAATGGACATATTCCCAGAAAAATACAACCTTCCAAAACTCAATCAGGAAGAATCTAAAAACCTCAATAGACCAGTGACTTGGGGAGAAATTGAAACAGTCATCAAAAAGCTTCCAGCACACAAAAGCCCAGGGCCAGATGGCTTCACAGGAGAGTTTTACCAAACATTCAAGGAAGAACTAAAACCTATCCTCCTCAGACTATTCCAAAAAATTCAAGAGGGAGGAACACTTCTAAACTCCTTCTATGAAGCCAGCATCACCCTAATACCAAAACCAGATAAAGACAACTCAATGAAAGAGAATTACAGGCCAATACCTCTCATGAACTTAGATGCCAAAATCCTCAACAAAATTCTAGCAAATTGGCTCTATCAGAACATCACAAAGATCATACCCCATGACCAAGTAGGATTTATTCCAGGAATGCAAGGATGGTACAATATCCACAAATCAATAAACGTGATACATCACAAATAAATTGAAAGATAAAAGTCATATAGTCATATCAATTGATGAAGAAAAAGCATTTGATAAAAATCCAACACGCTTTCCTGATAAAAACTCTCAACATGGTGGGAGTACAAGGGTCATACCTCAGCATAATAAAAGCTATATATGATAAACCCACAGCAAACTTCATACTCAATGGGCAAAAACTAAAACCATTCCCTCTAAGAACAGGAACAAGATAGGGATGCCCACTCTCACCACTCCTGTTTGACATAGTACTGGAAGTACTAGACATTGCAATTAGACAAGGAGAGGAAATAAAAGGCATCCAAATTTGTAAAGAAGAAGTAAAGTTATCCTTATTTGTAGACGACATGATGTTGTACATAAAAAAACAAAAGACTCCGTCAAAAAACTAATAGATTTAATAAATGAATTTGGCAATGTAGGAGGATAGAAAATTAACGCCAAGAAATCTGTGGCATTTTTATACACCAATAGTGAACTTGCAGAAACAGAAACTAAAAAGGCAATCCCATTTACAATCACACCAAAAAATTAAGATACTTAGGAATAAACCTAACTAATGAGGTAAAAGATCTATACATGGAAAACCACATGACACTGAAAAAAGATATATAGGAAGATGTAAACAGATGGAAGAACATACCATGTTCATGGATTCGTAAAATCAACATCATTAAAATGTCCATACTTCCCAAAGCAATCTATACGTTCAATGCACTCCCCATTAAAATACCAACCGCATATTTCACTGACCTAGAAAGAACTCTCCAAAAGTTCATTTGGAACAATAAAAGACCTCGAATAGCCACAGCAATCCTGAAAAAGAAGAGTAAAATAGGAGAGATCTCAATACCAGATTTCAAGCTGTATTACAAAGCCACTGTTTTCAAAACAGCCTGGCACTGGCACAATAACAGACATATAGATCAATGGAATAGAATCGAGAACCCAGATATCAACCCAAATCACTATGCTCAATTAATATTTGACAAAGGAGGCATGAACATACAATGGAGTCAAGACAGTCTCTTCAATAAATGGTGTTGGGAAAATTGGACAGACACATGCAAAAGAATGAAACTAGATCAGCAACTTATACCATACACAAAAATAAACTCAAAATGGATACAGGACTTAAACATCAGACGGGAAACCATAAAAATACTAGAGGCATCCACAGGCAGCAAAATCTCAGACATATGCCAAAAGAACTTCTTCACTGATACTTCTCCTAGGGCGATGGAAGCTAAAGAGAAAATAAACAAATGGGACTACATCAAAATAAGCTTTTTTACAGCAAAAGAAACCATCAATAAAACAACAAGAAAGCCCACTGTATGGGAGAACATATTTGCAAATGTTATTACTGATAAAGGTTTAATCTCCAACATCTACAGACAGTTTATACAACTTAATAAAAGGAAGATAAATGACCCAATTAAAAAATGGGCAATGGATCTAAATAGAATCTTCTCAAAAGAAGACAGAAGGAAGGCCAAGAGGCACATGAAAACATGCTCAAAGTCACTAATCATCCGAGAGATGCAAATCAAAACAACAATGCGGTACCATCTCACACCTGTCAGAATGGCCAACATCAACAAATCAACAAACAACAAGTGTTGGGGAGGTTATGGAGAAAAAGGAACCCTTGTGCACTGGTGGTGGGAATGTAGACTGGTGCAGCCACTGTGGAGAACAGTATGGAGCTTCCTCAAAAAACTGAAAATGTAACTCCCATTTGACCCAGTAATCCCACTCCTAGAAATATATCCCAAGAAGCTAGAAACACCAATCAGAAAGAATATATGCACCCCTATGTTCATAGCAGCACAATTTACAATAGCTAGGATTTGGAAACAGCCTAGATGCCCATCAGCAGATGATTGGATCTGAAAAATATGGTACATCTACACAATGGAATATTATGCTGCCATGAAAAAGAAGAAATTCTCATCATTTGCAGCAACCTGGATGGAATTGGAGAACATCATGCTGAGTGAAATAAGCCAGTCAATGAAAGAGAAACACCACATGACCTCACTCATTTATGGATGATAAAGAACATTATAAATTGAAGAACCAAAAGATAGATATAGAGACAGTAAAGCAACAAGCAGACTGTCAAATTACAGTGGGGAGGGGAGGGAGATCTGGGGTAGATAAGAGATCAACCAAAGGATATGTATACATGCATATAAGTACAACCAATGGACACAAAACTCTGGGGAGGGAGGTCATGTATGGGGGGGCCGGCAATGGTATATGTACAAAGATAATAATTTAATTAAAAAAATAAAGCAATTTAAATCCTACAACATTATTGAACCTATGCTGTATTCTAAACACTTTTGTTTGGAGCTATTGATAAACAGAGGGATTTCAAATAAAGGCACATGTTTCAGTTTTGAAAAACATATAGCTTAATAGAAAACAAAGACAAAAACATTTATTTATTCATTCACAAAATATCAAGCCCTGCTGGTTTTGCTCAGTGTATAGAGTGTCAACCTATGGACTGAAGGTTCCTGGGTTCGATCACAGTCAAGGCCACATGTCCTGGTTATGGGCTCAATTCCCTAGTGAGAAGAATATGGGAGGCAGCCAATCAATGGTTTTCTTTCACTGATGTTTCTAGTGCTCTATCCCTTTCCCTTCCTCTCTGAAATCAATAACAATACATAAAAATACATATTTATCAATAGACTACTATGTGTCAGGCAATTTTCTAGCTGCTAAAGAAACAGTGGTGGTAAGCCAAACACAGATCTGTCATCTGGGAATTAATTTCAAATAGTGATGGGAAACAGTAGCCAAAATAGTTATACCTTGTGAAAATACTATAAATAAAATGAAAGAGGTTGTGCTAATGACTGGGTAACTAAACTGGAGTGCTCAAGAGAGCTCTCCCAAAGTAGAATATTTCACTGGAGAACTCAATAACAAGAAGTCATGTAAAGATTAGAGACAGTAACATTCCTGGAATAGGGAACAGCTACACAAAAAGTCCCCAAAACATGACTGATCTTGGTGGATACATAATTAAAAACCAGAAAGAAATGGTCAATAATATTGTGAAAACTATGTATGATGCCAGTTTAGGTACTGGAAATATTAAAGGGAACCTCATGTAAAGTTTATGATTATCTAACCACTAAATTGGATTTTATACTAAACATAATGGAAAGTCAATGAAAGTATTTAAGCATATATTAGTAAATATTCTAATAGTTTTCTGGAGGGTGATTTGAGAACACAGTCTAGGATGGGGGTTGGAGACATTGTATCGGAACACTGAGCCTGAAAATGTGAGGAAGAGTTAAATAGGTCAGTCATAGAGCCAAAGTGTGCAGGAGGGGCAAATGGAGGTCTGTGTATATGTTTGTCAGAAGTCCTATTTCAAGGAAAAAGAAAACAACTAAGCAAACTCAAATCTTAAAACATTGCAGTATATGTTGGGAAGAAAAAGCCTGTCTGAGAGACTTAAAGCAAGGAGGAGTGAAACAACAGTTATGGGTTAGCTAATAAGTAAAGCTGCAGAAGTCATAAATGAAGCAAGAGATGTTGAGGGCCCGAATTAGGGCCATGAAATGGAGAAAACATTGGAAGAAGGAAGGCTAAGAAACATTTAGTGACCCTGGCCAGTGTTACTCAGTTGGTTGAGCATTGTCCCATGGACCAAGACATTGCCAGTTTGATTCCATGTGAGGGAGCATGCCTAGGTTGCAGATTCTATCACTGGTTGGGGGTGCATACAAGAGGCAGCCAATTGATGTTACAAATTGATGTTACTCTCACATTGATGTTTCTCTGCCTCTACCTCTCGCCTCTCCCTCTCTCTTCATCTCTAAAATCAATAAAAATGTATTTTTTAAAAAAAGGAAAATTTAGTGAATAAAATTGTCAACAGTTATCTGATGTAGGAGTGAGGAAGAGGGGAAAGGGAGTCCTCAGTTTTGGGTGATATACAAACATCAAACATATCTTATATAAAATGGATGGGATTATGGGAGATTTTTACTTTATTTATTTATTTATTTATTTATAAAATTCTTTGTTGTTTAAAGTATTACATGAGTCTCCTTTTTCCCCCCACTGACCTCTCCCTCGCCATCCCCTCCCCCAAACAGAAGCCCTCATCCCCCTGTTGTCTGTGTACATTGGTTTTGCTCATGTAAGTCCTGTTTAATCTCTTAACCCCTAACCCACCACCATCCCTCATAGGTTGTACAGTCTGTTCAATGCTTCTCTGTCTCTGGATCTATTTTTTTTTTCATTGGTTTACGTTGTTCATTATATTCCACAAATGTGTGTGATCATGTGATACTTATCTTTCTCTGACTGGCTTATTTTGCTTAGCATATTGCTCTCCAGTTCCATCCATGCTGTTGTGAATGGTAAGAGTTCCTTCTTTTTTTATTAATATATTTTATTGATTTTGTACATAGAGGAAGGGAGAGAGATAGAGAGTTAGAAACATCAATGAGAGAGAGTCATTGATCAGCTGCCTCTTGCACACCCCCTACTGGGGATATGCCCGCAACCAAGGTACATGCCCTTGACCAGAATTGAACCCGGGACCTTTCAGTCCCCAAGCCGATGCTCTATCCATTGAGCCAAACCGGTTTCGGCAAGTTCCTTCTTTTTTACAGCAGTGTAAAAACTGTGGTACATCTACACATTTACTTTATTTTTTACACTAGGGGCCCAGTGCATGAATTCATGCACCTTGAAAGGAACTGTGGGCTGCAAGGCTGGGGTACGCACAGGGCCAGTTCTCTGCCCATCTTCCACACCCCTGCCTGGCTCCTCTTGCCATGGCCCCTGGTCCCCTGTCTGCTAGCAACCCCGCTCCTGCCACCGCCACTCCCACATGCTGATGGCATAGAACAATTAGGGCCAGCACTAGCATTAGGTGCGAGCAGAGGCTCCAGCACCTGCTGTGGGTGGGAGCAAGTCTGGCGCTGGCAGTGGTACAAGCAGCAGCTCCAGTGCTGGCAGCAGGCGCAAATGGACTCATCAGCAGCAGCGTGTGCAAGTGGTGGCTGCTGGCCTCAATTGCCCCTTGGCAGGTAGAAAAGCCCTGAGGGGCAATCTGGGCCAACAGCCACCGCTCCCACCTGCTGATGGCACTGAGCCATCAGGGCCAGAGCCAGGTGCTGGCAGCGGGTATGAGTGGATCTGGTGCCAGCAGCAGGTGCGAGCACCGGGAGGGACCGTGGTGCAAGGAAGCAAATAATTTTCAGTAACCATCAGAGGCTTGCCCTGGTGACAGCCACCAGCACCCCACCTTGGTCTAGTGTGCCTGCTCACGTGTTCCACTGTCCCACCATGGCTGACACCCACCATGTTCTGAGCTCTGCCACCTGCTGCTGATGCCTGCCATGTTTTGCACATGCCCTCTGGTGGTCGGTATAAGTCATAGCCATCGGTTGTTCAGTTGTTCTGCCATTCATTCTATTTGCATATTAGAATTTTATATATATAGATGTTCTTTCATTGTGTGCATTTTTTACTAATAGTGGTGAATGCTGTGGTAAAACATCAAGAATCCTCCCATCCTCAGGCCTGTAGCATTATTCACCCAGCTGCATTGTAATCAGGTTAAAGCAGGTGCTTTCCCCAAAGTAAGATCCTTTTCCTGAGGTTATACCACATCTAATGATTTATTGATGAAAAGGTTACAAAGGCTGGGCAAGCTTGCCTCCATTTGGGTTACCTGCTAAGGTTATGCCAGTCCCAGAGCTCCCTTTGAGTTCTGCTAAAGCCTGTAGTGCAATGTTGTAACAGTTCAACTACTGCTTCTGTCTAACCTCCTTCCCCACACACTCACAGATTATATTTTTGAGACTATTCCCCAGTAACCATTTGCATGAAATATTAGATCCTGTTTCCCATATAATGGTAAACTACAACTTTTGTAATCTGAAAACAATTTAACAACGAATCCGTTTTTATTTTGGAAAATAAAAATGCTTAACACAGAAAATAAAGTATTTTGATTTATCTCAGTTACTGTAAGTAATAGCTAATCCTTATAAGTATACATTATATTTTATTTTTTAATTTAAATTATTTATTGTTTAAAGTATTACATAAGTCTCCTTTTCCCCCTATTGACCTCTCCCCAGTTGCTCTCTCACAGACCATGCCTTCACCTACCCCCCATTCTCCCCCACTTTGCTCTGTCCATTGGTTATGCTCATATGCATGCATACAAGTCCTTTAGTTGACCTCTTGCCCCCTTACTCCCCGCCTTCCCTCATAGGTTGGACAGTTTGTTCGATGCTTCTATGACTCTGGTTCTATTGTTGTTTATCAGTTTATGTTGCTCATTATAAATAGGCCTTAATAATGGTGGACATTTGGAATAAATGTTCTACAAATAACAGCACATGCTTAGAGCTTTTTGTAAATGAAATGGGGGTTTTGTATTGTTGTGCATGTCTAAATGCCTATTGAAATCTGAAGATGAATTTGCTTGTATAAAAGAGTAAGGTGAAATTTATTCAAATAGGCTAAAGGTCATTCCTTTTCATTATATATTCTCTATGGCAACTAACAACTGTTCGGAATGTGATTTGTTAAAAATAATTATTATTCATATTATAGTTTTTCTACCTCTATTCACAATTTAAATGCCTACTATTCATTACTTATAAGCACACTGGAGTAAAAGATTTCGAATAAACTTTCTTGTATTATAATAAAAGGCTCTTGAAGATGCACACTACACAATTTATTAACAAAGTTTTAATCAACCCTTAATCTTTTTTCTTGCTTATTACAATATTAAGCAATCTGTAAAAATGCCAAGAAGAATAGAAAAAAATGTAGATTGCATTTTCATCAGCCAGCCTGCTAGTTGGAAAGTTGATAGCTTACCTCAAGTGACATCTGTAAAGTGAAAGCAAAGTTAATTAGAAATCTTCACTTCTGAAAGGTAGACAAACATGTCTTTTCTTATCTTGCCTCTCTGACAACCATCTGCCCTGTGTATATGAACAGTGAATATAAGAGAATACTATTTAAAACTAAAATTATATACACCCACCATGAAAAGACAAGTTAATTAGAATACACTTACATCGTTTGTATGTTATGAAAAAATTTTTGTTACTGACCATAAATAAATGATAAATAATACATAAATTGTTGTTCAGTTGTTTTCTTACATAATTAATTTTCCCTAGTGTTATTTAATTCCTGGGAGAAGAAACTATGTATTTCCTCACATTTATTTAAAGAGAAATTGTTTTAAAAAATAACTTGCATTTTATTTTTCAGAACAAAAATAGCTTTATATTTTCTTTGCTTATGTAAATAATATATTCTTATTAAAACAATTTTGATATAATATATAAATATTAGTAACTTTCTCTTTGAATTCATATTCTTAGAAATAAACAGCATTAACTGCTTTTTGCCTTTCCTTTTATGAATATAATCTATGTAGTTATCTACCTACTTACCTACGCAGAAATGTTATTTTTATATAAAATATAATACTACATTTACTATTTTAAAGTATTTTTGTACTCCACAACTCGGGTACTTATTTCTCTGTCAATAAGTCTAGATATGTAATTCAATTTTAAAGGGCTTATATTTTTTCATTAAATAGCCATATCAGATTTTATTCAAAAGATCCACAAATAAAAGACTTGCAGGTCATGCTAGTTTTTATAATATATAAGAAACCTCATGAAAATATAATATGATAAATTATATTTATATTTATATCATATTATATTTATATTATAATTTATATAAATTATATATACTATATATGCCTATATAATTTATCATTTATACACACACACACACACACACACACACACACACACATACACACACTACCTAATAAAGGAGTATTATGCAAATTAACCATCACTCTGTTACACCCACAAGACACGCCCACCAGCCCATCACAGCGAGTATGCAAATTAACCCCGACCAAGATGGCTGCAGCCACTGAGTGAGCAAAAGGGAGGCTTGAGTTTCCCTAGCAATGGAGGAAGCCAAACTTTCCACACACCCTGGACGGCCCAGGCCTCCACTCAAGTGTACAAAGTTTAAATTATAAAAGATAAATAAATTCTAACAGAAATGGTGGTAACCACAGAGCTGCAGAGAGCAGGAGGCTAGGGTTACCCCTGGCAATGGAGAAAGCAAAGTTTCTGCAGCCTGGCTGGCCCAGGCCTCTGCTTAAGGTTACAAAGATTCAATTATAGAAGATAAATACACCCAAGATTCCAGGGTCTCCACTTGGGTTGCTGGCGGATGTGGCCAGCCCGCAAACCACCACAGGTCCCTGGTTCAAGCCACCACATGCCCCAAGGGAACCCCTACCCTGATGTGGAACACCCTTCAGGGCAAACCAGCTGGCCCCACCCATGCACCAAGCCTCTATCCTACCTAATAAAAGAGTAATATGCAAATTGACCATCACTCCAACACACAAGATGACTGCCCACATGTGGTCAAAGATCCTGCCCCCGTGTGGACACAGGATGGACACCATAAGATGGCCAGCAGGAGAGGGAAGTTGGGAGGGACCAGGCCTATAAGAGAGAGCAGTTGGGGGCAAACAGGTTGGCAGGGGAGCAGTTAGTCATCAATCAGGCTGGCAGGGGAGTGGTTAGGGTGTGATCAGGCTGGCAGGCAGAAGCAGAAGCAGTTAGGGGCAATCAAAAAGGCAGGCAGGTGAGCAGTTGGGAACCAGCAATCTTGGATTGTGAGAGGGATGTCTGACTGCCTGTTTAGGTGGTGGGATTGGGCCTAAACAGGCAGTCAGAGATCCCCTGAGGGGTCCCAGATTGGAGAGGGTGCAGGCTAGACTGAGGAACAACCCCCCATACATGAATTTCATGCACCGGGCCTCTAGTGTGTGTGTGTGTGTGTGTGTGTGTGTGTGTGTGTGTGTGTGTGTGTGTGTATGTGTGTGTACACACACATAATGTAGATAGATAGATAGATAGATAGATAGATAGATAGATAGATAGACAGACAGATAGAGAAATAGAGAGAGCGCAGGGTCCATAAAGACCAAAGGCTTCACCAAACACGGGAAGTCAGTGCAGGGAACCAACACTGATTGCTGAGGGGGCTGTGGATCTGGTCTGGAGAAAGGGCTGCAGAGAGAGAGGCATGGTCTGATCCACAGCTTCTGTGACAGCTGTTGATCAGCTGTTGCCTCTTTTTCTCTCCCAGCTTCCCCAGCATCCATGCCTCTGTTTCTCTCCAGACCTGTGGGGGCTTCTAGCCAGCCCTGCCCCTTTACTCAAGCCCTAAGATAGGCCAGGGAACACTGACTGGCACAGAAACCAATCAATCAGGACTAACTTTGGGTAAAGTACCAGGAACCAATGGCTGTCTAGGAGGTGGAGTTTTTTATGCTGACTGGCTTAGAAACAGACCAATCAGAACGTAATAGGGGTGAAGTGCCAGGAGCCAATGGCTGCCTAGGAGGCAGAGTTTTTGACACTAACCAGCATAGAAACTGACCAATCAAAACCAAATCTGGTTGAAGTCCCAGGAATCAATGGCTGGCTAGGAGGTGGAACTTTTGATGCTGACTGGCATTGAAACCAACCAATCAGAACCTAATCTGCATGAACTGCAAAGGCAGAACCTAAATGGGGCTCAGGAGGGGTTTTAAGGGAAACAGCTATTTGGTGTAAGGTGCAAGAAAGTAGTTTAATTTTTTTAAAACTTTTTTATTGAAATGATATTGGTTAATTAAGTTTTATAGGATTCAGGTATACAATTCTATAATACAATATCTGTATATTGTATTGAGTGCTCATTACCCCAAGTCAACTATCCTTCCATTACCATTTATTCCCCCTTTAGCCTCTTCTACTTCCCCCCATCTCCTTAAAGATAATACTTTTTTTCTTTTCAACATAACATTTTCTTTTTTTTTCAATAAATCTTCATTGTTAATATTATTAGTTTTTCCGCTTTTTTCCTCACATAGCTCCCCTCCACCAGGTTCTAATTGCACCCTCTGCCCTTACACCTCCCTACTGTCCTCATCCATAGGTTTATGATTTTTGTCCAATCTCTTCCCACACCACCCACACCCCTTACCCTCTGAGAATTGTCAGTCCTTTTCTATGCCCCTGATTCTATTATATTCAACAGTTTATTCTGTTCTTCAGATTTTTTATTCACTTGATTTTTATATATTTTATTGATTTTTTACAGAGGGGAAGGGAGAGAGATAAAGAGCTAGAAACCTCGATGAGAGAGAAACATCAACCAGTTGCCTCTTGCACACCCCTACCAGGGATGTGCCCGAAACCAAGGTACATGCCCTTGACTGGAATCGAACCTGGGACCTTTTAGTCCGCAGACCGACGCTCTACCACTGAGCCAAACCAGTTTCGGCTATTCACTTGATTTTTAGATACACTTGTTGATAGATATATTTGTTGTTCATAATTTTTATCTTTACCTTTTTCTTCTTCTTCCTCTTTTAAAGAATACCTTTTAGCATTTCATATAATACTGTTTTGTTGGTGATGAACTCCTTTAGCTTTTTCTTATATGTGAAGCTCTTTATCTGACCTAAATGATAGCTTTGCTGGGTAGAGTAACATTGGTTGTAGGTTCTTGCTATTCATCACTTTGAATATTTCTTGCCACTGCCTTCTGGCCTGAATAGTTTCTGTTGAGAAATCAACTGAAAATCATATGGGTACACTTTTGTAGGTAACTGTTTTTCTCCTGCTGATTTTAATACTCTATTTGTCTTTTGATCTTGGCATTTTAATTATTATGTATCTTGGTGTGGTCCTCTTTGGATTCCTTTTGTTTGGGGTTCTGTATGCTTCCTGGACTTGTATGTCTATTTCTTTCACCAAGTGGGGATAGTTTTCTGTCATTTCTTCAAATGGGTTTTCAGTATCTTTCTCTCTCTTCTTCTTCTGGCACCCACATAATTCAGATGTTGGTATGCTTGAAGTTGTTCCAGAGGTTCCTTGCATTATCTTCATATTTTTGGATTCTTTTTTTTTTCTTTTCTGGTTGGTTGTGTTTTGCTTTTTCATATTTCAAATCTTTGACTTGATTCTTGCGATCCTCTAGTCTGCTGTTGGATCTCTGTATATTAGTCTTTATTTCAGTCAGTGTATGCTTAATTTATAATTGGTCTTCTTTCAAATCTTTGAGGGTATCACCATATTTCTCAGAGGTTTCTAGAAGATTCTTGAGTAATCTTTTAATTGTGGTTTTGAACTCCATATCCAGTAGTTTGCTTTCCTCCATTTCTGTCATTTGTGACCTGTTTCTTTGTCTCCACATTTTGGTTGCTTCCCTGTGTTTAATAGAGTGGTTTTGTGTGCTAGGTGTCTTATAAGACCCAGTGGCTCAGCCTCCCCAATTACCTGAGGTGGACACTTTTGGTGAACCCCTTTGTGGGCTGTGTGCACAGTCTTGTTATAGTTAAGCCTTGATTGTTGTTGGTATCACTGGGAGGAATTGACCTCTAGACAAATTTGCTGTGAGTACCAATTGCGTCTACAATTGTAAAACTTCTGTGCTGGAGACACCCTTATGGGATAAGACTTGCTTCAGTGGGGATTTGGTACTCACTGAGTACCTTGAGTGTGTCCCTTATGGATCTGAGGAGCTGTAATATGGATGGTTCCACTCTGACTACTGGATTCACTGGCTCTTGGATCTCTAAGGAGGTGCAAATTTAACCTCTGCCTGAGGTCACCCAGCAGGAGCTACAGAGAGATATGCAGATTCCTCTTCTTTGTTTGGGGTTTGGAGTTGCCAAGATGAGGCCTAGCTGTGAAGTAATGCAAGCTCCTGTGGGGTCTTAGGCCTTCTTTTGGAAGTTCTGGAGCTCTTTGACCCAGTTGTAGTTTGTTAGGTAATTTTAGATCGCAAAGAGCCAGGTTATTCATATGCAAAAGCCTCTGCACACAGTTTGGGTGGGGCGGGTTCTGGGGGAATCAACAGGGTAGAGCAAACCATTTTCGCTGACCCTCAGCCCTGCCCTAAGAGGATCCTAGGTTTCAGTGTCCCTCAGTAATCGCTGCAAGCACCTCTGTGAGAAAGCCACCTTCGAGTTCCGCCCAAAGCCAGACAGTCCATTTTCTCCCTGAATGAGTCTGGGTCCCCAGATTATCTTCCAGAACTGGAGTTTAGAGCAGTCGGGAGCTTGTGTGTCCCTCCCAATTGAAAAAGACAACAGCGTACTCAATTGCCAGCCCTTTCCATGTGTGTGCCTCTAGACCTCTGCACTTTACTTCTACCCCTCCTCTTAGTCTCAGTGTGCTTTTCTCTTTCCTTCTAGTTGTAGAACTTCAACTCAGCCAGCCTTCCTGTGGTTCTGGGTGAAGTTCGTTTTGTCTTTTAGTTGTAGTTTTGAAGTGGTTTTGCAAGGTAGCTATTTCAGGTATTTACCTATGCCATCATCTTGTTTTCTCCTTGAAAGCAGTTCAATTTTTTAATGACTGGTTTGGCAGCATAGTGCATATGGCTGGCTATCAGTCCAGATATAGGGATTATGTATTTTTGTCTGCCAAGAGCATCTCCTCCTGCTGCAAAAGCCCTCCCCCACCCCAATTGAGCAATCCTATCCTATATAATCTCCCTATACTAATAAAAGCGTAAAAAGGGTAATGTGCTAATTAGACTGTGTTGACCAGCCATCTTCTGGACTTCTGACTTCCTTCCAGACAAAGCCATCTTGGTGGGGGCCAAGGCAGAGGCCGTCAGGGACAATCAGGCCAGCAGAGGAGGGCAATTAGGTGCAATCAGGCTGGCAGGGGAGGGCAGTTGGGGGCAATATCAGGCTGGCAGGGGAGGGCCATTAGGGGTGAGATCAGGCTGGCAAAGGAGGGCAGTTAGGGGCAATGAGGCAGGCAAAGGCAGTTAGGGGTTATCAGGCTGGCAGAGAGGGCAGTTAGGGGAAAGATCAGGGCAGCAGGAGAGGGCAGTTGTGGGCAACCAGGGTGGCAGGGGAGTGCAGTTGAGGGTGAGATCAGGTCGACAGGGGAGGGCCGTTGGGGACAATCGTGCTGGCAGGGGAGCAGTTAGTCATCAATCAGGCTGCCAGGGAAGTGATTAGGGGTGATCAGGCTGGCAGGCAGAAGTGCTTAGGGGCAATCAGGAAGGCAGGCAGGCAAGCAGGTGGAAGCTAGCAGTCCCAGATTGTGAGATCGGACCTAAACTGGCAGTCAGATATCCCCTGAGGGATCCCATTTTGGAGAGGGTACAGGCTGGGCTAGGGGACACTCCACTAGTGCATGAATTTCATGCACTGAGAGCAAGATATATATATATATATATATATATATATATATATATGCGCGCACACACACACACACACACACACACACACACACACATACACATACCATTTTCTACTTAGAACATTTTGTTGCAAGTGAAATTTTTGGTTCAAAGAACACATTTTTTTTCCTAACTAAAGGCAGCTTGCATTCATTTTCAAAAATAAATCCATTATTTTGGGTTCAAATTAGACATGTACAAATTTAAAGCATACAATGCAATAAGTTTTGGAAAATGCAGAAATCCACATAACTTATATCTTTATCCCAGAAAGTTACCTCATGTCTCTTCCTAATCAATCTTACACACAGCACCAGCAATAATTGTTCAGTTTGCATCAGGGATGAGTTTTGTCTCTTTGAAAAGTTTATATAAGCAAATCACACTATATGTTCTTTTTGTTCCCAGCTCCTTTTTCTCAGGATTATGTTAGTGAGATTCATCCCTATTGTTGTGTATATCAGTAGTTGTTCCTTTGCATTGGAGAATGGCAAGCCATTATGTGATTAAGTCAAAATTTGTTTATTCTTTTCCCTATTGCTACCCATTTGGATTGTTTTCCTGAGATTTAAAGATAAATAATTAAAATAAATTTTAATTTTACTATAGCATCTATATTAAAAAAGTGCTCAAATCATCAAGTTTTGAAATCATTAGGTTTTATAAGTGGTTTAATGCAGTTTATATTCTTTTGTTTGTGGCTTATTTTGTTAAATATTATTGTTTATAAAATTCATCCATGTTGCATGAAGTTATATTTTATACATTTTATTTACTATTGTTCTTTATATTTTATTTGTAATTTAATCAAAATTTTCCTTTGTGGATATGTGCTCCTAAGGTCTGCATTTTTATGCTTTTCAGCAGTTTATATAAACATTCAGCCAATGTTAATAGACATTATAAATAATACCATGGGGAAAATTCCTGTCTATTCTTTCTAATAGAAATAAAGTACCCTCATTCTCACACACAAAATACAGCACACTATTTTATCTATGTTCTCTATGTAAGTCACTATGATAGTTGCTGTTAAGTATTTGGTTAAAAGAAAATTGTCATGTGTTTAATATGTGAATCATTAATTTTTTAATTTGTATTTTTTATTGTGGTAAAATATATATGTCATAAAAATTTGTGTTTTAACCATTGTAAGTATACAGTTCTGTTGTATTAAGTACATTCACATTGTTGTGCAACCATTATTACCATCCAACTCCAGGACATTTTTATCTTCCCAATTTGAAATTCTGTATCCAATTAACAATAATAACCTTCTTTCCTCCCAGCACCTGGCAACCACTATTATATATCTTGCCTCTGTGAATGTAAGGTATCTAAATACCTCATATAAGTGGAATCATAAAGTATTTGTCCTTCAATGACTGGCTTATTTGATTTAATATAATATCCTCAGGATTAATTCATGTTGTAACATTATATGTGTATACCATATTTTGTCCACTCATCTATGAATGAACATTTGGGTTGTTTCCAACTTTTGTCTATTTGAATAATGTTGTCATGAACATGAGAATATAAATATCTGTTCACATCCCTAATTTCAACTCCTTTGGATACATATTCAGAAGTGGAATTGTTGTGTGATATGCTATTTCTAGTCTAAATTTTTTGAATATTCACCCTTCTGTTTTCCGTAGCCACTGAACCACCAACAATACACAAACCACCCACATCCTCACTAACATATTATTTTCTGTTTTTCTTTAAAATATTTTCCATCCCAATATGTGTGAAATGGTATATCATTATAGTTTTTATCTGCATTTCCCTCATGATTGATTAGTGGTATTGAGCATATTTTTATGTTCTGTGTATATTGGTCATTTGTATGTATTTGAAGAAATGTTCATTCCAGTTCTTAGCTCTCATTGTATTAACTATGTTGTTAATATTTTGTTGTTGAATTCTTAGATATGGCACCAAAAACACTAGTAACAAAAGGAAAAAAATAGATAAATAGGACTTCACAAAAATTAAAACGTTTGTATAGAAAATTCTCTATTTATTACCTTGACACACTGATCTTTGTGATCAGCCAAAGATGAGGCCTTAAGGACTTTTCTAACTTTTTTCTAGCATACATATTGCCTGGGTTTGTGTGTAGATTTATCGATTCTCCCATGTACATGGCTGCTTTTGTGTGTCTTAATTTGCCAAAGAATGTCAGCCCAGCTTCTCTTTGGGCTCTTGGATGGTTTATTGCAGTCTCCACCCATAATTTGTAGTTCCAGGCTCCCATGGATTTATAGTCTTCCTTCAGATTTTACAAGTGCTTGCTGCTTTCCTGAACTTTTCCCAGCCTGAGATCCAGGTTAGGGAAAACAGAAACCAGAAACCAGTCCTGCCCCAGACAAGTTAGAATGTTGCAAATAAAGTCTGTTCTGCTTCCTTGGGTTTAAAGGAAATAATTGAGAACTGGGATGCTACCTTAGAAGGTCAATTGAATGTCCTCACCCATAATCTCTTGGCTCAGGCATCTATGAGTCTTAGATTTGCAGAAACTTTTAGGACACAACACCCACTGCATTTCCCTGCCTGAGCACCAAGTTAAGTGAAACAGAGAACAGTTACTCAGGAAAAACCCAGATAAGTTAGAACATTGGTCTGTTCCCTATGGTTTGAGAGAGGAAATTGGAAACTAGGCGGCTGCTTTCTCCAAACCAGGGGAAAAGTGATTTGTAGATTTCTTATGATTTGAAATCTTTTTTATTTTTTATTTTATTGGTAGCTATTAACTTCTGGCAGTTTTCCAGAACACCTATAAAATGACTTTATCTATTTAGGCTGTTTTCTGTTTTGTTTTGTTTTGTTTTGTTTGTTTTTAATTTTTCCATGACGAAATGAGGACCTAGAACTTCCTAGTCCACCATTTGGCTGATAGCTCTTCTGAATCATTAATATTTAAAGAGATAATATAATTACAAGTTGCACTGCATTGGCTATGATTTGTTTATCCTCTGATTATTCAAAAGAGGTTTCTGAATTTTGTTGAACCTGAGAGGCATCATTAACAATATTAGTCTGTTATCAATATCAGCAGGCTCCTTGATGGGTCAGATGCATTTTATCCTAATGTATCTCTCCTACCACTTTCATACTTTTTCAATTATGTTAATAAAATTTCAAGAAAAGAGCTAATATCAGTCACTTATATATCTGTATTAATTTAATATTATTTTCTAATTATTGAAAAAATATTTTGTTCCCTATTAAAAGAACATTAAATATTGGTGAGTTAGTGAGAGGCAGATTAAATCACACCATTTAGATGATTATACTCTTTCCTAATGTACAAGATACAGCTAAAAATGTTGTATCATAAATCAGAGAGTGAGATACAAGCCGCCTTAATGAGCCAATTAATTAGGAGTTGTTTATTGGGCAGTCCAGAGGGAGGTGTTACTTCCAAATCTCTGAGCAACACATACAGGAAGTTTCCTGTACTTATACTTTTCCAGCTTCTTTGTTTGCAGATATTACAAAGAGCTCTGTGTAAGTTATTGTTACAAATAGTTTGTAATCTTGGATACATAAAGAACAAACATTTGTTATAGGAATATGGGAATTATTATCAGTATTAGTCCATTACATTAGATGGCTAGCTTGCAAGGTGATACAGTTAAATTTTTATTTATTTTTCTATTATTCAAACTAAAACAGTTATTTTATAGAATAAGAGACTGTCTAAGAATGACAGTCTATAGAACAAGGGACTATCTAACAATAGCAGAGAATTCAAACAGCAGTTTTATACAAGATGGAGGTTACTATGCTTCAAAAACAACTTACCAGTACATGAACTGGCTCATGAATTACAGTTGACTCTTTATTTTTTTCTTTTTCTTTTTTTTATTAAGGTATTATATGTGTACATATCTTATCATTGCCTCCCCTTCCCATACATGCACTCCCCCCCCCCAGAGTTTTGTGTCCATTGGTTATACTTATATGCATGTATAAAAGTCCTTCGGTTGATCTCTTATCTCCCCCTTGAACAACACTGGTTTGTACTATGTTGGTCCACATATATGTGCATTTTTTCAATAAATACATTCTGTACTGTAAGTATATTTTATCTTCTTTGTGATTTTCTTAATTATATTTTCTTTAGCCTATTTTTTGTAAGAACTAGTGGTCCAGTGCATGAAATTCATGCACTGGGGTGGGGGTGGGGGTGTCCCTCAGCCTGGCCTGTACCCTCTCCAATCTGGGACCCCTCCAAGGATGTCCTACTGCCAGTTTACAGGGAACTGGCCTAAACTGGTAGTTGGACATCCCTCTCGCAATCCAGGACTGCTGGCTCCTAACCTCTCACCTACCTGCCTACCTGCTTGATTGCCCCTAACCACTCTGCCTGCCAGCCTGCTTGCCCCTAACTGCTCCCCATCACTGGTCTACTCCTCCTCCCACCAGCCTGATCACCCCCAACATCCCCCGTACCAGTGTGCTTGCCCCCAACTGCCCCCCATGCCAGTGTGCTCACCTCCAACTGCACTCCCTGCTGGCCTGCTCATCCCCACTGGCCTACTTGCCTCCAACTGTTCCCCTATTGTCCTGCTCACTCCAAACTACCCCCTGCTGTCCTGATCACCTCCAACTGACCCCATTGATAGCCTGCTCGTCCCCAACTGTCCTCCCTGCTGGTCTGCTTACTTACCCCCAACAGCCCTACCTTCTGCCAACCTGATCACACACAACTTCCCTCCCATCTTGCCTTCTAACCACCTCAACCTTGGCTCCGCTACCATGGCTTTGTCCAGAAGAACTTCGAGAAGGTCTCCTGGAAGGTATCCCCATCTAATTAGCATATTAACCTTTTATTAGTATAGAGGCCTGGTGCATGGGTGGGGGCAGGCTGGTTTGCCCTGAAGGGTGTCCTGGATCAGGGTGGGCGTCCTGCTGGGGTGCCTGGCCAGCCTGGGTGAAGGGCTGAGGGCCATTTTCAGACTGGCCACACCCTCTTAGGGTGGGGGTCCCCACTGAGGTGCCTGGTCAACCTGAGTGAGGAGTTGGGCTGATGGCTGTTTGCAGGCTGCCCAAGTTCCCCAGTAGGGACCCTCATCCCATGGGGATGTGGCCAGTGTGAGTGAGGGGATGAGGGCTATTTTCAGGCTGGTCTCAGCCCATTCAGGGTCGGGGGAGGTACCTCAGGGGTGCCTGGCCAGCCTGGGTGAGGGCCTGGTGTCTGTTTTCAGGCTGGACATGCCCCCTGGTGACCCAAGCTCCCAGCCCCTCTTTTTTTTTTTTTTCAGTGCCTCCTTGAGCTGATGCCAGGGCCCGCTGGAATCGGGTATCTTAGATTTATTTATCTTCTATAATTGAAAATTTGTAGCCTTGGTCGGAGGCCAGGGCTGGCCAGGGGGGGTGGAAACTTGGAGCTTCCTCCATTGCCAGGGGCAACCCAAGCCTCCTGCTCGTTCCAGCTCCATGGCTGTTGCCATCTTTATTGGATTAATTTGCATACTCACTTCTGAATATAGATAGTGAGTATGCAAATTAATACACACACACACACACACACACACACACACACACTCATATATATATAAGGTCAATCAACTATTTATGTTATTAGTGAGGCCTCAACTGCATGAGTATTTGATGTCCTTAACCTCCACATTTTCAAGGGTCAATTGAATATGCTTTACTCATGTACAGGAGAAATTTAATGATAAAATTCTGGCTCTGGAAATTGATATTCCTCAATCCCAGTCAGAAAAATTACTACTATTTTGCAATCCATACAATCAAGTTCTTCCAAATCTCTCAGGATCTATATTAATATAACCAGATAGACTAAATAAATTTATGACCTAAACTGTACCATTTATTAATATGCCTGTATCATAATTTTGCTATCTGGGCCCATAAGCAAGAATGGGAAGAGCTTATTTCCATATTTCATCAAACACTTTTCTAGAAATGACTTCTCCATACTCCATATCCCCTCCTTTGGTATGCTTCCAAAGACCTCAGGATCTTATGCTCCCTCCTAAATTCCATAGAGGATCTTTCATGCCCAGCTCTTCAATTTTATCAACAATCTTCTACCAGGAGTAATTTTGCCTAGAAATAAGACAGTATAATAATAAGTACAGACCTAAAACAAAATTTATACATACAAATTATGTCATTTAAATTAATTTGGATCTCTATATTAAATATAAGTACCATCTTAATAGTGTTTCTTTCTCAACATATGGAATATAACTAGCTAACCTTTGTATAATCATATTAATAGAGCTATGCTATGTATTATTCTGAATATTGCAATAGTTCATATGTTCTGAGAACATTCTATTGTATCTTATTATTAATCTCAAATATAAAAATAAAGACTTTTCTGCAAGTTTCCTATCTAATAGCATCATATTATCTAATTGAGATCCAGTACTCAGCTTGTCAAATCTAAGTAGTTCAAGTCTGCTAGAGTGAGTTTTAGTTTGGGCTAAATTGCACTATCGATTTAGTAATTTGGTTTTAATTAGTTATATTCACTTAATTGTTTCTAGGTTTGTCATGACATTTAAAAATGAGGTTGCAGAAATTTATTTCACACTGTGAAGGCTTTAGTATGTCTTTTTTGAAATTCATCACTTCTACTCTGAAACTTTACATAGAAACCTTAGTCCAATGAATCTCCTGCAAATGATTTTTATATGTAGGTTTGCTTTAAAGAGTGAGCGCCTTCAACAAATTTCTTTACCCACAGACAATAAAACTGTCATGTGTTGCAGTGCAAGAATAGAGTCATGTCAATTGTGTATAATAATCAGTTTTCTAGATTTTAAAAAACCACCTATGATGAGTGTGATGGTTAATATTGTATGTCAACTTAACTGGATCATAGTATGCCCAGATGTCTGCTTAGAAATTATTTTCGAGTGTGTTTGTGAGGATGATTACTGAAGACATCAGCATCTGAGTCAGGTACCTGAAGGGAGTGTCTTGTCCTCCTCTATGTCACTGGGCATCATCCAATCTTTTGAAGGCCTGAATAGAACCAAAAAGTGAAGAAATGGGAGATCACTTCCCTTCCTTACTGCCTATTTGTCTTCTCCTTCACTCATACTGGGATTTATATAATTTACTCCCTTAGTTCTTAGGCCTTTGTTCTCAGACAAATTACACTACTGGCTTTGCTGGGTCTCCAACTTGTAGTTGGCAGGTTGTGGGACTCAGACTCCATAATCATGCCAGCAAAATTCTTATGTGTATGTGTGTGCGCACACACACACACACACACACACACACACACACACATGTATATATACCTGAGATTTACTTATTTATATAGAAAATATTGCAATACTTAATAAAGTATAATACAAGAAAAAAAACTGTGTTTAACATACAACTGTAAACCTATATTTACCCCACTGTGTGTGCGTGTGTGTGTGTGTGTGTGTGTGTGTGTGTGTGTATAAAATTAGTTTTTCTGGACAGCCCTGAGTAATACACTGAGGGAGCAGTATTTCAATTAGTTTGTCCTTGTATAGCTTGTAATAATAATAATAATAATAATAATAAGCCATAATAATGATAACTCTCATCACCATCACTGTTATTATTCATTTATACAAGATGTTGACTCTTAAGCCTATGAATATTAATGTTTATACATACCAGAGCTCCATACTGTCCCTGATATCTGCTTTAGCTTTTTGTCAAACGCATACAGACTCACAAATGTCACACAATTAAGCTTTCTTTTTTGTGTTCACTGCTACTAGCGTTGGGGAGTGTTTTATTTTACTCAAATTCCCAAAACCCCTAGTCATAATTCCATCCAGGAATGATGATGGAAGAGCAGAGCATGACTGACAGAAACTAATATTTCTCAAAGTGTGTTCTGTGGAAAAGTGTTTAATAGAAAACCAAATTTGAGAAGTGCTGATTAAAAGTAAAGCAGATTTCTTTTCCATGGGACTTGTCAGGGACTTCAATGAGATAGTATGCATTGTGAATTTCACTGCATTGAATATGGTGTAAGTCTATTTGCCAAATGTATTTCACTGACATATATGATTGTTCCTAATACAATTTGGAAATGCTTGCACAGAAAAATTTGAATGTTCTTTTTGTAGTTATGAACTGAATATTTTAAAGTGCTGACTCCCAATATGATAGTATTAGGAAATGGAGCCTTTGGGATGAAATAAATATAAATGAAGTCATTAGAGGAGAAACCCCATATAATTAAATGATGACTAAGAAGCACCAGAGGTTTCTCTCTTTACCCACCATGTGATGACACAAAAAGAAGGCCACTGTCTGCAAGCCAGGAAAAGAGCTCCCACCAGTACCTAACCATACTGGCACTCAGATCTCAGACTTGCAGCCTCCAGAAAGTTAGAAATCATTTTTCCTTGTTTAAACCATCTAGTCTGTTATTTTGTTATAGCAGCATGAACTCACTAAGACTGTGCAGTTGAGGGACTTGAGATAAAACTGAATTTACAGTTCACCTCTGATACTTATTGGCTGTCTAACACTTTCTAAATCTGTCACCTCATCTGTAGAGTAGGGACAAAAATATTCACTCTTCAAGATTGTGTGAGAATTGTATGCACATAACACATAGTAAGCTATTGATAAATGACAGCAATTATTATGATGATTATTTACCCTATTATTGTAGGTTTCTCTTACTCAAACTCAAAATTTAAAGAAAATTGAAAGCATCAAAATTTATGAATTTGACTACTCAATCTGGAAAATCCTGGTCAATATACAGTATCCCTGTGGGTCCTTTGGGGAAAGGTGAATACTCTGTTGCTGTTAAAACTAGTTCCAGCATAGAGCTTCCAGGGTAGTAACAGATCAGCTGTTTGGGAATGATCAATAGATCAATACCTAGTGATGAGCCTAGGTGAGAAATTACTCTCCTGAGCCTACTGATGTTCAATTAGTATTTTCTGCTCAGCAGGCTCAACTGGATCAAGTGATCTGCTAGATGTATTAGGTAGGTTTTTTTTACTGAGTTCTAACACTCCAAGAAATGCCCATGCACTGAACCCCAAGGACTCTTTCTGGGTATGAATATAATTTTTATACTCATATACCCATAGTACCTCCAAATGGTCCTCACAATACCATACTCCTGGTCCTAGTTGAAAATAATGTTCATAATCCATTTATTTGTTTATTTTTTAGCTGAAAAAATGTATTCATGGGTCCTCACAATACCATACTCCTGGTCCTAGTTGAAAATAATGTTCATAATCCATTTATTTGTTTATTTTTTAGCTGAAAAAATGTATTCATGTCTGATAGTCATTTTGTTTCATAAGAATTATAGGAAATTTCATATCTGGATAACTATGCCTTGTTGTATATCGGATTTAAGTGGTCTATCTGATGATTTAGCCTTGTACCTTAACTCTAAGAAATAAATGCATCAATGCTGAATTTTTGACATTAAATAAGGTGATAAAATCTTAATACAAGCATTTATTCCACAACATACCTTTCTTTTAAAATATCTTTTTTTTTTTTTTTTTTTTTTTTTTTTTTTTTTTTTTTTAATATTTGGTCTTATGCTGAAATCGGTTTGGCTCAGTGGATAGAGCATTGGCCTGCGGACCCAAAGGTCCCAGGTTCGATTCAGGTCAAGGGCACATACCTTGATTGCGGGCACATCCCTAGTAGGGGGTGTGCAAGAGGCAGCTGATAAATGATCCTCTCTCATCGATGTTTCTCTCTGTCCCTCTCACTTCCTCTCTGTAAAAATCAATAATATATATATATATTTTAATTGGTCTTAGAAGTTAAAAGCACTTGTGCTAAGCATGGTGAGAAAATCTTTAAAATGAGTAAATTGGATAAAGATTCCAATTTTTAGAGACCTTGTAATTTACTACTTTTTATGTCTTCACATGTAGACAACATAGCTATTGAAAGACAAGGAATATGCTGTGCTTGGTTTTCTTATTATATTTTGCAGATTTGCATGTGCTTTCTCTTAATTGTTTTTTAATCATTACTGATGTATATATGAAATTATCATTTATGCACATATATGAAATTATAATATATGCATGTATAGAGACAGAAAGATAGAAGTTATCTAGAAAGATAAAAAGACAGATTCCTGCTTTCTATTTTCAATTCATTTCTCCACAGGACAGAATTTTGCTATGAAGGCCATTAGGTTCTCTTAAAACATGAAGTTAATTTGACAAAATACTACCAACTGGGTCACCTTTATTTTTTTTAGTAGAATAACAATGCTTAGAGGACATTTAGACAAGTGATAATGGGAAAATGTACACATATTCACATGAAATGAAAATTAACTAAATTGAAACACACAGTAAATGCCAGTCTGTTCTTTCAGGATATAATAGATTACAGAATTTGAAGATAAACATATTAAGCTTTTAGAAAAAGTATACTAATCAGGAGTCTCATTGTTCATTTACCAATTGGTTATATTCTGAATGCCTTTGGGGTACTTTTATTGCAATACACTGTAGTGTTACTTAATTCAACTCCATCTGCCACATTCCCCCAAATCAGGGTTTTCAAAATTCCTTTCTAGACTAGTTATAGTAAATGCATATTAAGTTCATGGTAGTTGGTGTTTACTATATAAAATTACTGAAACTGAGAATATCATTGCCCAGCTCATATTTTGACCTGGAATATCAGTATTTCTATGGATTAACTTCACTTCATCCTTGAGCCTACATTTGATCCATTTAACTGAGACCAGGAGTACAAGGTCGGGTAATATAAAGCATGACGAGCAAAGGACTTCTTCTAGAACAAGTGCTATGAGTAAGGCAGTTTACCATCAAAGGTGGTATAGGAAGGCAGGCAACAAAAACATTCCCTATTCCTGTGTACAGAGTAATTTAGAGTTCTTTCACCAGAAATAAAGGTTAATAGGTATCGGTTGATGTGTATTGGTCCTATGATTCTATGAGTTAAGAATTAGAAAAAGCATAAGAAAAATAATACTGAAAATATTATCTCTCTCTCTCTCTCTCTCTCTATATATATATATATATATATATATATATATATATATATATTTCCTTTTGCTTCTTACATACTTGAAACTGCATTATATATGCTGTATTTTGTATTTTCAAAATGATTGAGAGTAATGTGGCATGTCCAAAACCACTCTCAGCAAAGAGAACCAGACCTTTTGGTAAGAATTTAATATATTTTTTATTCTAATGGTTCTCAACAGTTGGTTCAAGTTTTTTAGCTGGGTTGTACATTTAAGATTTTATTTCCGTGTTCTATCTTAAAACTAAAAGCAGTACTTTTTATCTTCAAAGAAATGTAACAAAAACTCACTATATCACTTGTCTTTATAAGCAAAAATTCAACAAAGAATATATACTATATAGCCTGTACATAGCCTTGGGAAGCAAGCCAACATGCATTTCAATCCCGGCTTTCTCACTGACTAGCTGTATAAATTTGTTGAGTTGTCTTAAAGTTGCAATACCTTCACTTCCTAATATGTTCAATTGGGAGAGATCATACATGCCTTCAGGTGGTAGGTATTAAATAAAATAATTTATGTTAAGCACTTGTTTTATTGATAAGTATTCAATAAGTGACAGTTCGCTAGAACACACCTCCAAAGCAGTGAGTACAAGACAATCCACAGAGGTATTTAAAAAATTTAGATTATTTAATGCATCTGTTACTTTATTTTATTTTAAAACTAGAGACCTGTTGCAGGAATATTCCTGCAAGAGTTCCGGCGGGCTTCCCTTCCACCACCACCACCGCCACCTCTCACGCCTGCCCCACTGCGCCTGTGGCCACCACCACCGTCTCCACAGCCAAGCGCTGCCACCACCAGTGCACACCACGCTCCTCCCCGCCCCACACGTGCTGCCAGCTTTTTCCCTCCAGCAGCCACAACAGCAGCTACTTTGCATTCCACTTTCTCTCCAGCTGTCTTCAGTCTTCACTCCCCCCTCCCTCCGTGTATGCAAATTAACTGCCATTTGGGGGGGGGTTAATTTGTTTACTCTCTCTGATTGGCTGGTGGGCGTGGCTTGTAGATGTAGTAGACAAGTAGAGTGATGGTTAATTTACATATTTCTCTATTATTAGGTAGGATTAGAATTGCAATATCTTCCTTGTGGGTTAATCCTCCTAGCATTATGTAATGATTGTCTCTAGTAATTTTCTTCACTCTGAAGTTCATATATTCTGATATTAATATAGCTTCTCCTGCTTTTTGTGGTTACTATTTGTATTATGTATCTTTTTCTATCCCTTTACTTTCAATCTACCAATGTCATATTTGAAGGGAATAACCTATAGCAAGCATATTTCCAGATAATGTTTTATTTTTAATCTACTCTGCCAATCTTTGTCTTTTGATTATTGTATTTAGAACATTTATATTTAAGGTAATTATTGCTATGTTTGGGCTTACGTCTCCACTTGTTTTCTGTTGGTTCCTCTTTTCCTTGTTTCTCTGTTTATCCTTTTTCAACTTCCTGTGGGTTATTTGAACCAATCTTTAAGGATTGTATCTTCACTTATTTATACTGGTAGTATTTTGTGTATATCAGTTTGTAAAGTTTCTTAGTGGTTACCTACCTATTACAATATGCATATGTAATTTATCATAGTGTACTATTATCAGTGCTTTACAACCTTGAGTAAAGTATAAGTTTCTTTTAGCCTTCCTACTTCTAAATATCATTATCTTAAATATTCCCTGTACACATTAGATAGTGAAGTAATGTTTGCTTCAAACATGAAATATGATTACTACAGACTAAGTAATCAGGATCAGGTAATATAAAGCATGGAATATCAGTAAGTTATTTTAATAAATTCATGGAAAGTAGGGTAGTTTATTATATTTTATCATATTGTTATCTATTTGATATTTTTCTTTCCTTTCTAAAATTCCAAGTATATTGCCCTGATTTGGCTCAGTGAATAGAGCATTGGCCTGGGAACTGAAGGGTCCCAGGTTTGATTCCAGTTAAGAGCAAGTACCTTGATTGTGGGCACATCCCAAGTAGGGAGTGTGCAGGAAGCAGGTGATAGATGTTTCTCTCTCATTGATCCCTCTCCCTATCTCTATCCCTCTCCGTTTCTCTCTATAAAAAGTCAATAAAATATATATATATTTAAAAATACAAGTATTTTTCTTTTTTGATTACCATTCTGCCTAGAAAACTTTCTTTAACCATCCTCCAAGTGTAGGTTTTCTAGCAACAAATTCTCTTCATTTTTCTCCATTTGAGACTACCTTTATTTCCCCTTCATTCCTGATTTTTTTGTTACTGGATACAGGCTTTCCAGTTGACATCGTTTTTTCTTTTTAGCACATCCTTTTGACTTCTGTAGTTTCAAATAAGAAATCTGATGTTATTTAATTTGGTTTTCCCCTCTACGTAATGTGTCATTTCTCTGTTTGCTTTTAAGGGTTTTGTTTTTGTTTTTGTTTTTGTTTTGTTTTTTGGTGTGTTTTTTTACCTTTTTCATAAGTTTAATTATAATGTGTTTGGTGTGGATTTATTTGGACTTACCCTATTTGGGTTTACTTAGTTCTTGAATCTGCATGTGTAGATACTCATTTCACTATTTCTTTGGGAACAGTACTAGCCTTGCTTCTCCATTTTCTCTCAGTCTCTTTGCTTCTGGGTGGCTGTGGAGGTTCAGCTTTCTGACCATACCAGGAGTGATGGAAAGTGGAGTGCTGACTAGCTCAGTCTCATTGATGCTGGGTCAAGATGAAAGTTAAGCTCTTCATTGAGCTCTTCCATCTCACTTGTAAGAAGAGGGGGGTGAAGCAGAGTGGTTATTAGCCCCTCCTCCAACAGTCTCTTTGTTGTCAGCTATGGGTAGAGGCTCTGCTCACCCTGGTATTACAATGAGGCCACTCCTGCATGGGAATCAGGCTACAAAACCTGCTTCTGCCTTACTGAGAATGGAAAATCAGCTTTCCACTTGGTCTCACTGAAAGAGCTGGGGTGAGGAGAGGTAGGGTGGTTTTTCTTTAAGTGTTTGGCTCAAGTAAGATGAATATTGCAAAAAAGATTCCCCACCTGGCCAATCAGTGTGGTTCAGTGGTTGAGTATGAACCCATGCACCAAGAGGTCATGGGTTTGATTCCCTGTTAGGGCATGTGCCTGGGTTTGTTTACAATAGGAGGAATACAGGAGGCAGCCAATTGATGTTGATGCTACTTTCTCACCAATGTTTTTATCTCTCCCTCTCCTGTCCCCTCTCTCTAAAAAATCAATAAAATGAAATAAATTAAGGTTCCTTGTTGTTAGTTCTCCCTTTTCCATTCTCTTTGCCTAGAAGAGACAGACTTTTCTTGGAATTTTTTTGTTTGTTTTGTTTTCTGGATTTTTTTTTTTTTTTTGTGTGTGTGTGTGTGTGTGTGTGTGTGTGTGTTTGTTTGTTTTTTTACCTGTGCTTGTTAAAGGTTGTGGTTTGGAGCTTCTGCAACTCCTTGTCTGGGATATATGGGATACAATAAAGAAACTCAGGGAACCCACCATCCTGTCTTTTCTCAAATTATGAGATCCTTACTCTTTCCACCACTCAGAGACTTCATTCTATTTGTTTGCTGTGCTATGTCCAGGGGATGTTTTAGTGATAGGAGTGAAGGCCTGCAAGGGGGGGCAGTTAGGAGTGACCAAGCCAGCAGAGGAGGGAAGTTGGGGGCGACCAGGCCTGCAGGGAAGGGCAGTTGAGGGAGACCCAGGCCTGCAGTGGAGGGCAGTTAGGGGCAATCAGGATGGCAGGGGAGCAGTTAAGCATTAATCAGGCTCGCAGGGGAGTGGTTAGGGGGTGATCAAGCTTACAGGCAGAAGTGGTTAGGGGCAATCAGGAAGGCAGGCAGATGAGCAGTTGGGAGCCAGCAGTCCTGGATGGTCAGAGGGATGTCTGACTGCCTGTTTAGGTCCCATCCCGATAGGATTAGGATTGGGCCTAAATGGGCAGTGGGACATCCCTTTAGGGGTCCCAGATTGGACAGGGTGCAAGCTGGGCCAAGGGACACACCCCCCCCCCATGCACGAATTTCATGCACCGGGCCTCTAATGAGGTTATATAGTAAAATATAATCAGCTCTATATACTGTACTTAATAGGTACAATTTCTCTGCCTAGGTCACACTCTGCTTTGACCTCAAGCTAATCGTAGCCTCTTTAATTGCTAAAGCTTTCATAATATTCACCTGGATAGGGGTCTATTTTCAGGGTAACCCTTAAGTACACTGAATATGTTAATCTCCTCAACACACCCTTCCCTGACATGGGTGAGAAGAGCCTAGACCACATGTGTCAAACACAAGGCCCGCGGGCCAAATCCGTCCCGCCAGGCCTTGCAATGTGGCCCGCACCGCGCTGTCATCACTGCACTCCGCTGCGTATCCATCACAATGACAGTTTATGACTGTTCAGTAAACCATTCGGCCCGCGATTTAGTCTGGATTTTAGATTTTGGCCCCTTCTCTTATTGAGTTCGACACCCCTAGCCTAGACGAATGTTTCTCAAAGAGTGGTCACAGACCATTTTCATCAAATCTTTAGAGACAGGGTCAAGGTATATACATATTTCTTGGGCTGTCCCTGGGATTTTAATGTACAGGAAAGTTTGTGAAATACTCCTCTACGCTCTCCATGTGTTTTATATATGGCTGCCTCTTTCTGTAACGTCTATTTCCTCCACCCCCACCTGTGAAAACAGAACGCAGGCTCCATGCAACTTTCCCACAATTTCATGTTTATCACAAGTAGCAGATATAACCTTTCTGTTACTATAGGATGAATAAAATGAGGAGGAATTAGTACTGGGGTGTAGGAGAGAGTATTGGAGAGCAATGGAATGCAGCATCTGTACTGGAGTGGTGGGAAGGACTCATG
This sequence comes from Pipistrellus kuhlii, assembly GCF_014108245.1. NCBI lineage: Eukaryota > Metazoa > Chordata > Mammalia > Chiroptera > Vespertilionidae > Pipistrellus > Pipistrellus kuhlii. The sequence continues at coordinate 15,601,742 of NW_023425504.1, forward strand.
GTTTGTACTTGCAATTTATGCACTTGAGGTGACATTGCAAAAAGGGTGGGGGGAGGTGGGAGAAAATCAGCAAACAGGGCAAGGAAAGAGGGAGGGAAGAGGAAGCAGTAATAAAGTAGCTCCCATGGGCTCCCCAGGTTGATCAGAAAAGTAAAAGCATCTCTCCACGCTCCCACCCCCATGCAGCAGGAGGAGGGGTGAGAGAGCAAAGTAGGTATTAACCACCAGACTTGCCTTGCAAGACCTCCTCACTGTGTAACTGAGAATGCCTGGGTAGGAACATGCCAGTGGGTTGGCTGTCATGAAGCAGAAGAGCAAGGTATGAAAGAAACATGGAACTCCTGAGACCACACCATTGCCCTTACATTTCATGATTGTGTCCCTATGGTTGCTGCTTTCTGGAAAGTTCCTTACCTTCATCTCTGCTTGTGAAAAATCTTGCCCATCCCTCAGGACCTCAGCCCAGGGGAATATGCCCAGACACCTGAGCCTCTGGGACCTAGAGTGGGGACAGAACCTAGAAGCAATAAGAAAGATGATCCTCCCTCAAACTCTTCCTCTCCACTTCCTGGCCACTCAATGTATATCCTACATAATAAAAAGCTAATATGCAAATTGTCCCCTCAACCAGGAGTTCCACCATCAGGCAGGCCAGCCAACCGCCCATGTCCCCTCCTCCTGGCCAGGCTGGCCGGACCCCATCCATGCACGAATTCATGCACCAGGCTCTGAATTACAAAAGAAGCCAGCACCTCCAAGGAACCTCTCCTCTTCAAGGGCAGCCCAACAGGTTCTCAGGGCTCTGCCTGACCAAAGGGGTCCCAGACATCACTCAGGTCAGAAAGTGGGACGCAGGGATCTGTATTTGGAACACATCCCTCAGGACACTCCAATAAGGGAGCTCAGATACTTCAGTTTGAAGTGAAATATATATACACTGAGTGGCCAGATTATTGTGATCTCTGAATGCATAATCATATACATATATTAGAGGCCTGGTGCATGAAATTCATGCACTGGGGGAGAGAAGTCCCCTCAGCTCAGTCTGCACCCTCTCTAAGTCCAGGACTCCTTGGGGGTTGTCCAACTATCAGCTTAGGCCCGTGATCCCTCTTGCAGTGCAGGTCCTCTCACTCCTTACTGCCCACTTGCTCACTGCTCCTTAGCACTGCTGTGGAGGTGGGAGAGACTCCCACCACTGCCGCTGTGCTTGCTATCCATGAGCCTGGCTTCTGGCTGAGCAGTGAATACTGACCAACAGGTGACAGCTCCTGAATTAAGTGCCTGCTCCCTGGTGGTCAGTGTGCATCATAGCTTCATAGCTACCGTTTGGTCGATTTCCATATTAGGGTTTTATTGTATAGGATCTCTGAGGCCCGATGCATGAATTGGTGTATGGGTGGGGTCCAGCCAGCATGTCCAGGGGGAGGGGACATGGGTGGTTGGCTGGCCTGCCTGCTGGTGTAACTCCTGGTTGAGGGGACAATTTGCTTATTAGCCTTTTATTATGTAGGATATACACTGAGTGGCCAGATTATTATGCCTTCAGAGGTCATAATAATCTGGCCATTCATATACATACACATAGACAGACACACACACTGTTTTTAAACTGTTTTAAGACGTCAGCGGGTGGGGGTAGGAGGGCTGGAAAAAAGCTGCTGCAGAAGGAATCTAAGTGGGGGATGGGAGTGTGTGTAGGGGGGTGCTCTCTGCAGCTGCCAACCCCCATCTCACACTAAATTCAAGGTCTAATCTTAATCAAGTGTCTCCCGGGCTGCAAGTACATATTTGTTTCTTTTCCAGACAATTGCCTGAGCTCCTTTTAGCCTCCTGCTTGAGGTTTCAAAATTGTATTTAAGTAAGGATTTGAAAAAAGCTGGTTGGCTGTTGTCCTGAAAGTAGCGAAATATCCCTTGTCTCTTAGTGGAGGGTTCAGGACAGGCACACAAGGCATTGGGCTCATGGCTCTGAGGCCCTCAGTATTTCCCTGCCCAAGAATCACCTCCCCCCTTCCCCCCCACCCACCACCACTACCACCACCCGCTGTGCCTGATTTGCTCTTCCTCCCACCACGTCTCCAGTTCTTTGCTCCCGCCCTCCCGCCCGCCCTCTGCCTCCGCCTCCCCCCTCCAAACCCCCGCTTAGTTCTTTTCCTAGCAACTGCGCTCCAGCCGCACTTCCCGCCCTCGCCTAGCACCGCGCCACAGCTCACGCCTCTGCTTTCCTCCCCGACCCCGCAGTCCCAGCGCTCCTTCCCCAGCGCCTTCCCCAGCACCACCCGCGGTTGCTCCAGACTCCTGGCCCTTGAGAGTTCCTTCCTCCGGCTGATTTGGACGTTACTCCGCCCCTGCGCCACCACGGTCGCCACTCGCCGCCACCGCTGCCTCCGCACCGCAGCCTCCATCACCTCCACCACCCGGCGGCCGCCCCCCAGGGCCATGGAGCAAACAGGTAGCAGGAAGCGGAAAGCGCCCGCCATAGAGGGGGCGGCTGAGGGCGCGTCATCGCCGGGCTCGGCCTCGGCTGCCGGGGAGGGCCCCCCGTTGCTGCCCAAGAAGCCTAGGCGGCCTGCGGCGCGGCGCTCGCTGGTGCCCTGCCTGATGGGCCGCGCGGTGGGCGCGCGGGATCGCTTGGGGTCCCTGGGCTTCGAGGGCCGGCTGCGGGGCTACGCGGTGCAGAAGCTGCCCGAGCTGCTGCGGGAGCGCCCGCTGGCCCTGGGCACCCTCAACAAGGTGTTCGCGTCGCAGTGGCTGAGCACCAGGCAGGTGGTGTGCGGCACCAAGTGCAACACGCTCTTCGTGGTGGACGTGCAGTCCAGCCACATCACGCGCATCCCGCTCCTGCAGGACGAGGGCCCCGAGCCGGCGCAGGCCCAGCCCGGCTGTGGCATCCACGCCATCGAGCTGAACCCCTCCAAGACGTTGCTGGCCACTGGGGGCGAGAACCCCAACAGCCTGGCCTTCTACAAGCTGCCCACCTTGGATCCCGTGTGCCTGGGCGACCGCCAAGGCCACAAGGACTGGATCTTTGCCATCGCCTGGCTGTGTGACAACGTGGCCGTGAGCGGGTCCCGCGATGGCACTGTGGCTTTGTGGAGGCTGGATCCACGCCTGGTCTATGGCCGCACCACGTGGCACAGTGACACGGGGCTCCCCGTGTACACCCACATCCACCCGAGGGTCGTGGACACCATCCCCAGGTCCAGCACTAACCCTGGTAACCGGAAGGTGCGGGCCCTGGCGTTCAGTAGCAAGAACCAGGAGCTGGGCGCAGTGTCCCTGGATGGCTACTTCCACCTGTGGAAAGCCCGCAGCACCCTGTCCAGGCTGCTGTCCGTCAAGCTGCTCTACGGCAGAGAGAACGTGTGCCTGACCTACTGCGACGACCTGTCCCTGTATGCCGTGGGCTCCCAGGCCCATGTCTCCTTTCTGGATCTGCGCCAAGGTCACCAGAACATCCGGCCCATGTGCTCCCGAGAGGGGGGCACTGGTGTGCGCTCACTGAGCTTCCACCAGCACATCATCACCGCGGGCACAGGCCATGGCTCCCTGCTCTTCTATGACGTGCGTGCCCAGAAGTTCCTGGAGGAGAGGGCATCGTCCAACCTGGACTCCTCCCCAGAGCCCTCAGGGAGGAAGCTCAGGCTCACCTGTGGCAGAGGCTGGCTCAACCACGATAACCAGTGGGTGAACTACTTCGGTGACATGAATGAGTTCCCCAATGCTCTCTACACCCACTGCTACAACTGGCCGGAGATGAAGCTCTTTGTGGCCGGGGGGCCTCTCCCTGCAGGCCTCCACGGGAACTATGCAGGCCTCTGGAGCTAAGGATGGCCACTGTGATCTCCAAGGGCCCAGACTTTCCCTCTCATTTTCCTGTCAGGCTGTGTTTGTGCTATTAACTATATGTGGCTTTTGTCCTCTACTTGGAACTGCCCAACTTACCTGTGTTTAGTGTATTAGGCAGAGAGGGGTGGGGAAGAGGGAGAGAGAGTTGTCCTTCAGGCAAACAAAACTTGGCTTTAATACTTTTCTACAACCATTTAACAATTGTTATACCAAGGTTCTGGGCTAATTCTTAGCTGTGTCCTAACTCTTTAAGTCATTTATAAATTCTCTCTAATGCCATGTAGTCAGTTTTACAATTGTGTATCTTTTTTCTTTGTTATCACTATTATATTAATTCTGTTTCTGGTTATTACTCATTCCAAATAGACGGTATATTAAGAACATTTTTAACTGGGTTGGTACATCCGTTCTGGAAAGCTAGCCATAGTTTTATAGCACTTTTCCAATTGGAAACTACATTCCAAGTTCTTATCAACTTTCAAAAATATTCCGTTTGCAAATTGTAGTCTTAGTGTTTATAGTTTGTAAGTTGTTGATGCTGAATGTGCTTTTTAACAAAGTTCATTCTCTTTGAAAAAAAGAACTGTCCTATAATCTTGTTTTTGTAGCAAAATCTCAATTGGTCAGAACACTTTAGGAATGCAAGGGTTCCGCTGATTGAATTTAAAGAATTAAGCTAAAAACCTAATCAATCTTTTTTTTCTTCAACCCGTACTTAAGTTTTTATTACCTGTTGTAAAATAGATAAATGGCAGTGTATTTTTTCACTTCTTGCCTTAGTACTGTCAAAAATTGTGAATATATTTGAATGTTTGTTGTTTAAAGAACTTGCATAGAGTTTCAGTGCCATCATTCAAAGCAGGGATTGTAAGTGTAAAATAGTAAGCTGGGAAGAATGTATACTGATCTAGGTTATAGACTGAATAATTTTTCTGTTGCTATTTTTAATACCAAATATTATATTCGAGCATACTTTAAATTTTCCAATCATACTTAGCAGTTAAGTCACAAGAAAAAACAGAAAGAAGAAATATAAGCTCAATTCCTACTACTGTTGAAAAAGATTCTTAATTTGTAAAGTCCAAATTAATGTTATTTTGTGAATATCAAAGATTCTTATGTAAAGCAGAATAAGTATATTGGTAAAAATAGTGTTGTTATAATCCTCATGTAATAGCATATGTTTTTCAAGGACACAAGATGTTTGTTTCAAGAACTTGAGCTGGTGATTAAATATAAATGAGATTACATGAATAAAAGTACTTTGGGGCTCAGATAAATACAAATTGTAGCTTGTTAGGAAAGCAGGTTGTACTGCTCCCTTTGTGAGAATACTGGAAGTGAGAAGGGAGGTTGGACCTTTCTCAAACCTGGCCAGGTTTTGCTGACCTTGGATTAGTTTTGTGGCGTCTGTTTTTCCTTAAATGTTTTGACATTCAGATGCTGCCTTGGTGTCCATGTACTACATGCTGTTCAGTTGCAAACCTGAACCAAGTAATAAAATGAGCTGTACTGAACGTGAGTTTAGAAATACAGAAAAAAAAGCTTTTGTTTACCGAGATTGTTTTAACAAGTTTATATAGTTCTTATATTAGCAGTGAGATGTATTTGTGTGCATGTGTCTCCAACGCAGTTGCATTTGTCTGGAGAGCAGAGACTATAACTGTCATCTTTATATTCTCTCATGTCTCCACTAATGCCTAGCAAATCATTGGCCACCGGTAAATATTTACTGAACGAATGTGTTTTTTCTCTGGAGATTTAAAGTCCAAGGCTATTAAAAATGAGTAAGTGCATAAATAAATAAATAAATAAATAAATAAAATGAAGTTTTAAATAGTATGGAATCCTGTTGTGTTCCCCCTCCTTTTCTTAAAAAATTGCCCTAATTTATTTCCAGGTCCAGCCATGGTGCTTATCCATTTGTGATACCAGAAGATAAAGGAACACAGATAAATTATAATGGCACTGGAATTTGATATTTTCACTTGCAAATACTTAGATTTGAAGATTTCACTTAATTTTTTTTCATAAATTAGGTTTTTTTAACTTTACTTTTATTGTTGACACTATTACAGATGTCCCCATCCTCCCCTCCCACCACTTTGCCCACCTCCACCAAGACCCCACCCCTTTCTCTCTCACAATACCACACAGTAGTCTGTGTCTAAGGGTTGTGCATATATGTTCTTTGGCTTATCTCTTCACCTTCTTTCATCTAATTCCCTCTCTCCTTCAACAACCGTCAGTCTGTTCTTGTATCTATGCCTCTGTTTCTATTTTGTTCTTCAGTTTAGATTCTACATAAAAGTGAATATCTCTACTCTAATTTGTTCTCTGGCTTGGCCTTTCATTACTGACTCACTCTTAAATTTCTCATAAGTTAGAGTATCACTTTTTAATGCCAAATCACATGCCTTGCCTTTTAAAAAACTAAGTAGCTTAAATATGTATGTATTTGTAATTTGTAGAAACTTAAGTATTTTGAAATGTTTTCTAGTTCAGAGATAAAGTGAGCTATAGAAGTACAAGGAATTGTGTAACCTGTGAGTGTGAAATAATTGAAAATGTAATCTTGCCAGCACTCTTAAGAAGCCCATAAGTATAATTCACTTAACATACACAAGGGAAGGCATATCTTTAGGTATAAATTATCTATCACTGTTGCCTGAAAAAATCTTAGTTGCTTATGACTATGCATAAAAAATGTTAGCTGCCTTTATCTCTAACTACATATTCGTATATTCCTCCCCGAGAATATTGCTAACTCAAAAGTTTATGTTACTCCCCTTTATTCTTTGGATTGATTTCTTTTCTTTCTTTCTTTTTTTTTTTTTTTTTTTTTTTTTTTTTTTTTTTTCCAAAGGGGGAAGAAAAAATTTACTAATCAAGGATGTCCACTGAAATAAATTAAAATGAGTCCTCTGGAAAAAATTAATCTGTTGAATATTGATGATAAGCAAAATAGAATTCTCTAGAGGTTGACTTTTATCCGGCTGTACTCGGTGTTGAGCAAGTTGTCAAAATTTTCCATTAGTTGCTAATTTAGAGTGATTTTAGAAAGCAATTCACAAAGCCTTTCCAGATGTTTTACTGACAGCTTCCTAATCTCTGCAAGTCTTGGGTAACCTAGATACATTAAATAAGCCACTATGTGAGCTGCTCTGGGATGCAGTTCAGTGAGAACAACATGTACTAATGTGAGCGAAAGGCTACATAGACCACAGGTATTTTGCTTTAAGGGATGTTATTTTCAGATGTGCTCACAGGGCTGCCTAAAAGTATTTAGCACTTCTGGCCTGCTGCAAATCCAGAGACATCTACATTGGAGTGTGGCATCAGTGTAAGGGCCATGTGGTTACAGGGATTGCCATGAAAGTCAGAGTCATCCGCAAGAAGGAGGGCTAACTGCTATGTGATTTTTGCATAGACAATGGTCTTGATTTCCCTCTATCACTTTTTTTTAAACTCTCAGTGACAACCCAGACAGAATAAGCACTTAACTTCTTCATGTTTCTATAGTGAATGTTTTCTTATTTTTTAAAATATTTTATTGCTCTTTTAGAGAGAGAGGAAGTGAGGGAGATAGAGAATAGAAACATCGATGAGAGAAACACCATCAATTGATCAGCTGCCTCCTGCATGCCCCCCAAAGGGGATAGAGCCTACAACCTAAGCATGTGCCCTGACCAGGAATCAAACCAAGGGCTTCTTGGTTCCTGGGTTGATGCTATACCAGCTGGGCGTTATTATTTTTATTATAGCATTTATCAGGCTATAGTGCAGTTAACTATGGGAATATCCAATCCCCTCCCTCATTTAAATGTGAACTGTCATCCCGACACCTAGTCCAATAGGCTGCATACATAAGGCACTGAGAAGACCATTTCAATGATTAATAATCAACTCTTTGAAATCAGTTACTTTATCAGATGAGTTGAGCAAAACATTAGGGAATGTAACAAGGATTAGACTGATGGATGAAGAATATACTGAAACAGGCTCCATGGCAGTGATAATGGCAATTCATAGCATAAAAAAATGTGGGTAGGCAACAGAAACTTTGATTACTTAACAGTTTTATAAACAGCTGATACTGGATCTGGAACACCAAAATGAAACAGAATAAATGCTATTTTAGAATAAGAAAAACCTAGCTCTATTATTTGCTTACTGAATAGCCATCAGTGTGTTGCTTAACTTCTCTAAACCTGACCTTATTTTACTGATTGTTCTGTCTCCAACACCTAGTATATTACCTGACACCTATATTATTTGATTATTACAATTTTATAAGGAAATTTTATATGCATTGTGAAAAGTTACGCATACAGAAAAGTGAAATATAAGAAAACAAAACAGCCTAATTTCTGCCAGCTAGACATTACTAATATTAACAATTTGGTGTATATATTGCAATCGTTTCTACAATTGTTTTGTAATCTGCTTTTATTAATTAATAATTACATCTTTCCTATTCAGGATATTTTTAAGGTGCACAGGTTGAAATTTTACATAGATTGTTAGATGCACAACTCCAGCAGTTGTTCCCATTACATAAATCATTAGAATGACATACCAGACATTTAATTCAATGTAAGATTGTATACTTACTCAAACCTCAGGAGTTAATCTTAAACATTTATTATGTAGTGATCTCTGTGTTGATGATTGCTGAATTCAGTGATTTTTCAGACATTGGAGTACATCAGAGCCACTTGCACATATTTTAAAAGTGAGAGATGCTCAAGTCTCAACTCAGACATGCTGAAACTGAATTTCCTTGTGAAAACACCATTTTCTTTCAGTGTTTGCAAATTAATCTCTTCAAAAACAAAATGTAGCAGCAACCACAAAATAGATGATCTTCCCTAGAGGTTTCTAAATGTAGCATTAGATAAAAATATTGATTTATTATTCAATAGTAACTATACAAATTCACTAATGAATTTTAAAAGGTAAATATAGTATTAATGGTATACAAACTACAATGAGAATATGGAGAGAATAGCAATTCTGCCTGGGAAGGTCATGGTTCATTTTTAAAATAGATTAAGGATGGAGAAGGAAAGCTAACATTGTTTTGAAAGTATATTGTGAGTGTCTATACTAACAGCATATATATACATATATATATTACAGTTTGACCTTGTGAAATTTGAAATGCTTGTGGAATATCTAAATGAAAATGTCTGGTTGGCAGTTAGAAATTTGGATCTGGAGCTCATAAAAGAGGTTGGGTTTAGAGATACAAATGGAGAGTCATCATTATAGAAATGGTACTTAGGAGAGATGGGGAAGGGTGTAGTATCTCAGAATTTAGATCTGGCTATCATTCTAAAACCAACCATTATTTAATAGATCTGCATCTGCATTACTATATAACTGACACATAGTAATTAATGATTTGTAGGTAGATGGCCAAATGCAGGTTTTTTTAGTGATTATTAAACACTCTTCAATACTCCCAAGAGTAGTATTTCATTTTTTCATGATTAATTTTTAAATTCTCCCAAATGCAATCACATTAACCAAAAGAACAAAGAGGAAATCTACCCAATGTTACTGTGTTTTATTATTATTTTACTAGAGGCCCAGTACATGAAATTCTTGCACTGTTAGGGTCCCTAGCAGCTGCCAGCTGCCAGCCAGGGCCTCCCTTCCTTCCAGATGAACTCCCAGTTGGCCAGCCTCGGCCCCTGGTCAAACTCTCAGATGAACTCCCAGTTGAGGGAACAATTTGCATACTATACTTTTATTATATAGGATTATTATTTATTATTAACATTAAGAAGGGAGAGTGTTGAATTTGAGACTAGCAACTGAGAGAGCTATTATCCCTTGGTCAGAAGGGAAGAGGGTGGGAAAAGGACCAATCTTGAAAAGGGCATTGGTATGGACAGGGATTCCTACTGTGTTTTAAATAAATAAAGACATTTACACTGAATGGCCAGATTATTATGATGTCTGAACGCATAATGATCTGGCCACTCAGTGTATATCCTATATAATAAAAGGCTAATATGCAAATTGTCCCCTTGACCAGAAGTTCGACCAGCAGGCAGGGTCCCTTCCCCCTGACCGGGCTGGTCAGACGCGCCCCCCCCCCATGCACAAATTCATGCACTGGAATATACATTGAGTGGACAGATTATTATGTGTTCAGAGATCATAATAATCTGGCCACTCAGTGTATATTTTGGTTGGGTGTGTTTTTGCATTCTTTGTAGAATATAGGCCATTCTAGAGTTGGGCAAAAAGGCTAAATATTGATGATACCTTCCTTACAAATGACTTTTCTGTTTTTCCATTTTAGAGGTACAGTTCACTGAAGCAAACACATTGATGATGTCAATGAGAGTAATGGTGCTACTTTCACCCTTTTTAATGCCATTATTGCGCCATTCTCTGTTTCCACCTAAAGCATTAATATTTCATGTTGATTAAATTTTAACATCTAAATTGCCCTTTTATGTTACACACAAATGATAAACTTGAATGTTCCAGTGAGAGGGCAGCAACTTTAGTTTCCTATAGGCTCCTAGGAAACTTACCAAATAACATTGCCCAGCACCTCAAAAATTACTAACTTTTATTTCTTCTTCTTTACTAAACCAGAGTTAGGGGGTTTAATGTGTTTTTTTTTGTTTTTTTTTTTTTTAGTTACACCTTATTTGACTAAAACTATAAATGCATCCCTTGATATTTGTACATGAAGCACATTTTTTAAAATGGCATCAGATATTCCCATTAACTCACATTATAATTTTAGAAGTATCATCTTTATTATGAATTGATTTCCAATTCACAGTGATTTCTAACACAATACCATTGCCTCCAACTCTGAGACATGTACTATAGTCTTCAAATAAAAGCTAAGTGATGTCATGGAATCCCCTATTTTAAAGAATATTAAAGGATATTTCCAGAATGTGATAAATTAATCCCTATTTCATTTGTATAGAAAATGAGATTTCTTAAAATAGACATCTTGTAATTTGGTTTGCTCTATATTTATTTATCATGAGCCAGAGAAAATTCTAAGATATACTCATATGTCATGCTTAAAGCTCTCCTCTTTCTTTCCCCCTGGTCTTTCTTTATGAAGATTGCTCTAAGTAAAAATATTTGGAATATGGATATCCCAGAAGAATTTTAAATAATACTTTGGTTTTTCTCTCTATTTTAAACTTTTAAAAACTTGGGGTATTTAAATTGGCTTTTTAAAAGACTGAATAGTTAACATCATGTTAGAATGAGTGTGGTTCTAGAAATAATGAGAATAAATATTTCCATAATTGTCTTAAGATCAGGGGCTGTGAAGAAAAAAATTAAATTTTAATTTTCAATGATGATAAAGTATATATAACAAAATGTGTTAACTATTTTTCATTTTTATTAACTTTATTGGGGTGACACAGTTAAAATTATACAGGTTTCAGGTGTACAGTACCACAACACATCATCTGTACACAATACTATGTGTTCACCACCCAAGGTCAAGTATCCTTCTATCAACATTTATTGCCCCTATACTGTACACTCTTTCACCTTCTCTCTGTACCCCCAGAATTCACCATATTGTTGTCCATTTTCATGAGATTTCTCTCTCTCTCTCTATTTTTTTTTTGTTTTTGTTTTTGTTTTTGCTCAATCCCTCTACCCCTGAAACCCAGCTCTCTCAACTCTCCCTACCCCCTGACATCTGTCAGTTTGCTATCTATGAGTCTGTTTCTATTTTGCTTGGGAGTTCATTTTGTTCATTAGATTCCACATATGAGTAAAATCATTTGGTACTTGTCTTTCTCTATCTTATTTCACTTACAAAAATATTCTCCAGGTCCACCCAAGCTATCGCAAGAGGTGAGACTTAATCCTTTTACAGAACAATAGTATTTCATTGTGTAAATGTACCACAGCTTTTTTTATCCACTCACCTACTAATGGACACTTGGGCTGCTTCCAAATATTGGCTATTGTAATTAATGCTACAATGAACATAGGAGTGCATACGTTCTTTCAAATCAGTGTTTCAGGTTTCTTTGGGTAAAGAAAAAAAAAGTGAATCACTGGGTCATAAAGCAGTTCCATTTTTAATTTTTTGAGGAAATTCCATCCTGTTTTCCATGGTGCTTGGTTACGCTATTTGCATTCCCAACAATAGTGCACAAGGGTTCCTTTTTCTCCACGTCCTCACCTTTACATCTCACTATTTTCAAGCATATAGTTCAGTAGTGTTAAGTATATTTACATTTTTTGTGTAACCAATCTCTAGGACTTTTTCATCTTTAAAACTGATATTCTATACCCATTAAACAACTTCCCATTCCTACTCCACACCAATCTCTGGCAACCATCATTCTATTTTATGACTTTGACTACTCTCAGTACCCCAGTTAAGTGGAAACATACAATATCTAGCTTATTTCGCTTTGTAGAATTTATTTCCTTGGGGTTAATCTATATTGTAGCATGTGTCAAATTGCATTCCTTTTTAAGGCTGAATAATATTCCATTGTATGTTTATGTCATATTTTGTTGATCATTCCATTTGTAGAAGGACACATGAGTTACTTTCACCTCTTGGATATTGTGAATATTGCTGCCATGAACATGGGTGTAGTTTTTGTAGACTCTGTTTTCAAATCTTTTTAATACATACCCACATGTACAAATGCTGGGTCTTATGCTAATTCTGTGTTTATTTTTTTCCCATAGCAGCTACAGCATATTCCATTCCAACTAACAGTGCAGAAGGATTCCAACTTTTTCACATCTTTGACAACTTTTATTTTCTATTGTCTTGATAGTAGCCATCCTAAGGGGAGGTGAGGTATCAAGGTTGTTTTTAAATTTGTTTTGATTTATAATTGCCTTATACAGATATTTTATCTCACTCCTTAAATGTTTTATTTATTTATTTTTTATACTTTATTTTATTTTATTATTTTTTTAAATATATTTTATTGATTTTTTTTCCTCCCTCCCTCCCATACATACCCTCCCTCCCCAGAGTTTTATGTCCATTGGTTGTACTTACATGCATGTATACAAGTCCTTCGGTTAATCTATTACCTCCCCCAATTCTTCCTCTCCTACCTGCTGTAATTTGACAGTCTGCTTGTTGCTTTACTGTCTCTATATCTATCTTTTGGTTCATCAGTTTATAATGTTCTTTATTATCCATAAATGAGTGAGGTCATGTGGTGTTTCTCTTTCATTGATTAGCTTATTTCACTCAGCATGATGTTTTCCAATTCCATCCAGGTTGCTGCAAATGTTGAGAATTTCTTCTTTTTTATGGCAGCATAGTATTCCATTGTGTAGATGTACCATTGTTTTCAGATCCAATCATCTGCTGATGGGCATCTAGGCTGTTTCCAAATTCTGACTATTGTAGATTGTGCTGCTATGAACATAGGGGTGCATATATCTTTTCGGATTGGTGTTTCTAGCTTCTTGGGATATATTCCTAGGAGTGGGATTACTGGGTCAAATGGGAGTTCCATTTTCAGTTTTTTGAGGAAACTCCACACTGTTCTCCACAGTGGTTGCACCAGTCTGCATTCCCACCAGCAGTGCAAGAGGGTTCCTTTTTCTCCGCAACCTTGCCAACACTTGTCGTTTGTTGATTTGTTGATGTTGGCCGTTCTGACAGGTGTGAGATGGTACCGCATTGTTGTTTTGATTTGCATCTCTCTGATAATTAGTGACTTTGAGCATGTTTTCATGTGTCTTTTGGCCTTCCTTCTGTCTTTTTTTGAAAATATTATATTTAGGTCCATTGCCCATTTTTTAATTGGATCATTCATCTTCCTTTTATTTAGTTGTATAAGCTGTTTATAGATGTTGGAGATTAAACCTTTATCAGTGGTAACATTTGCAAATATGTTCTCCCACTCAGTGAGCTTTCTTGTTGTTTTGTTGATGGTTTCTTTTGCTGTAAAAAAGCTTTTTATTTTGATGTAGTCCCATTTGTTTATTTTCTCTTTAGCTTCCATTGCTTTAGGGGTAATATCAGTGAAGAAGTTCTTTTGGCATATGTCTGAGATTTTGCTGCCTGTGGGTGCTTCTAGTATTTTTATGGTTTCCCATCTGATGTTTAAGTCCTGTATCCATTTTGAGTTTATTTTTGTGAATGGTGTAAGTTGGTGATCTAGTTTCATTCTTTTGCATGTATCTGTCCAATTTTCCCAACACCATTTATTGAAGAGACTGTCTTGACTCCATTGTATATTCGTGCCTCCTTTGTCAAATATTAATTGAGCATAGTGATTTGGGTTGATATCTGGGTTCTCAATTCTATTCCATTGATCTATATGTCTGTTCTTGTGCCAGTACCAGGCTGTTTTGAGAACAGTGGCTTTGTAATACAGTTTGAAGTCTGGTATTGAGATCCCTTCTACTTTACTCTTCTTTTTCAGGATTGCTGTGGCTATTCGAGGTCTTTTATTGTTCCAAATGAACTTTTGGAGAGTTCTTTCTAGGTCAGTGAAATATGCGGTTGGTATTTTAATGGGGAGTGCATTGAACGTATAGATTGCTTTAGGAAGTATGGACATTTTGATGATGTTGATTCTACCAATCCATGAACGTGGTATGTTCTTCCATCTCTTTACATCTTCCTCTATCTCTTTTTTCAGTGTCGTGTAGTTTTCCTCATATAGGTCCTTTACTTCCTTAGTTAAATTTATTCCTAGGTATCTTAATTTTTTTGGTGCAATGGTAAATGGAATTGCTTTTTTAGTCTCTGTTTCTGTAATTTCACTGTTGGTGTATAGAAATGCCTTGGATTTCTTGACTTTAATTTTGTATCCTGCTACATTGCCAAATTCATTTATTAAGTCAATTAGTTTTCTAATGGAGTCTTTTGGTTTTTTATGTACAATATCATGTCATCTGCAAATAAGGATAACTTTACTTCTTCTTTTCCAATTTGGATGCCTATTATTTCCTCCTCTTGTCTAATTGCAATGGCTAGTACTTCCAATACTATGTCAAACAGGAGTGGTGAGAGTGGGCATCCCTGTCTTGCTCCTGTTCTTAGAGGGAATGGTTTTATCACTCCTTAAATGTTTTAATAGTACTTGTGGAACAGAACATATAACTGTGATTATCATGAGAAAAAATCATGATGATTTAAGTATAGACAAGATTTTCTTAAAATATATCAAATATATAGAATATCTATTTTCTTGATATATTTTATTTTTAAAGGTACTACATTGGAGATATTAAAAATTATATTTTGAACTATCACTTTATTTTATTCTCAATACATTTAACCTCCAATTTACTATTTAGTTTAACATATCTAGTGTTCTTAACTAGATGTAAGGAAAAAGTTTTATCTTAAATACTATTATTGGTGTGTTTTGAGGGGAAAATCACTTTATTTAAAAATCAGTTTTAAAGAGTGGTGAAAGTGGAAATCCCTGTCTTGTTCCTGACCTCAAGTGAAACACTTTTAGTTTTTTCTCATTGAGTATGATGTTGGTTATAGGTTTTTCATATACAGCCTTTAATATTGTGAGGTATGATACATTTATTCTCACTTTCCTGAGAGTATTTATCCTAAATGGGTGCTGGATTTTATTGAATTCTTTTATTGATATAATTATGGATTTTTATCTCTCAGTTTGTTTATATAATGTATCATGTTTATTGATTTGCAGATATTGTACCAGCCTTGCATGCCTGGAGTAAATTCCACTTGGTCAGGGTGTATGATTTTTCTAATTTAATGTTGGATTTGATTTGCTATAAGTTTGTTGAGGATTTTAGCATCTAAGTTCATTAGGAATATTGGCCTGTAATTCTCTTTTTTTGTAGTGTCTTTATCAAGTTTTAGAATTAGGTTAATGCTGGCTGGCCTCATAAAAAGGACTTTGAAATCTTCCCTCCTCATGCATTTTTGGAATAGTTTGAAGAGGATAGGCATTAGTTCTTCTTTGAATGTTTGGCAAAAGTCTACTGTGAAGCCATTTAGTCTAGGACTTGGGTTTGCTTTTATAAATTACTAGAGGCCCGGTGCATGAAATTTGTGCCTGGATGGGTGGGGTGTCCTTCAGACCAGCCTGCACCCTCTCCAATGTGGGACATCCCTCTCACAATGCTCCCAAGTGGTCACCTGCCTGCCTTCCTAATTGCTCTTAATTGCTTCTGCCTGCCAGCCTTATCACCCCCAAACTATTCTGCTACCAGCCTGATTGATGCCTAACTGCTCCCCTGCCAGCCTGTTTGCCCCTAACTACCCTTCCCTTCAGGCCTGGTCACCCCCTAACAGCCCTCCCCTACAGGGTTGATTGCCTCCAACTGCCCTCCCTTGCTTGCCTGATCACCCACAACTGCCCTCCCTTACAGGCCTGGTGCCTCCCAACTGCCCTCCCCTGCTGGCCATCTTGTGTCCAAATGGGGGCAGGATCTTTGGCCACATGGGGGCAGCCATTTTGTGTGTTAGAGTGATGGTCAATCTGCATATTACTCTTTTATTAGATAGAATAGAGGCTTGGTGCATGAGTGGGAGCCAGCTGGTTTTCCCTGAAGGGTGTCCTGGATCAGGGTGGGGTTTCCCTTGGGGCATGTATTGGCCTGAGCAGGGGGCCTGTGGTAGTTTGCAGGCCGGCCACACACCCCCTCTCCCCCAGTGACCGAAGCAGAGACCCTGGTATCTGGAATTTATTTACCTTCTACAATTGAAACTTTGTAGCCTGAAGCAAAGCCAATCCTTCTGCTTGCTCCGGGGCTGCCACCATTTCTGTTTGGATTTGTTTACCTTCTATAATTGAAACTTTGCAGTCTTGAGTGGAGGATTAGGCTGGCAAGGGCAGGCAGAAAGGTTGGCTTCTTCCATTGCCTGGGAAACCCAAGGCTCCTCCTAGTTCTCTGTGGCTGCAGCCATCTTGTTGGTGTTAATTTGCATACTTGCACTGATTGGCTGGTGGGCGTGGCTGGTGGGCATGGCTGGTGAGTATAGCTGAGTGATGGTTAATTTGCATATTACTATTTTATTAGGTATGATTACTTAAATTTCATTAGTTGTTATCAATCTATTCAGGTTTTCTGATTCTTCCTGACTGAGTTTTAGAATACCTTATGCTTTGGGGAATTTGTCCATTTCACTGGGGTTGTCTAATATGTTGGCACAAAGTTGTTCATAGTATTTTCTAAAAAACCCTTTGCATTTCTGTGATGTCAGTTGTCACTGCAACTCTTTTAATTCTGATTTCATTTATTTGGATCTTCCCTCTTGGTTTCACTAATCTTTTGTATTGCTTATTTATTATGTATGTCATTTCTTTCTTCTCTGATCTTTATTTTTCCCCTCCTTCTACTTACTCTGGGCTTTTCTTTTTAAAATATTTTTATTGATTGCAAAAATGAAGGGAGAGAGAGAGAAACATCACTTATGAGAGAAACATCATTAATCAGCCACTTCCTGCACAACCTACACTGGGGATCCAGCCCACAACCTGGGCATGTGCCCTGACTGGGAATAGGACTGTGACCTTCTGATTCATAGATTGACGCTCAACCACTGAGGCACACTGCCAGGCATTCCAGGCTTTCATTGTTCTTCTAGTTCTCTTAGATGTAGGATCAGATTATTTATTTGATATTTCTCTTGCTTCTTGAGGTAGGCATGTAATGCTATGAATTTCCCTCTCATAATTGCTTTCAACATGGCTTACAGATTTGGTGTTGTTGTGTGTTCATTTTTCATTTGTTTCCAGTAATTTTTTTATTTCTTCCTTGATCTTATTGGCACCACATGCATTGTTTAATAACATGCTATTTACCATTCCTGCGTTTGAATGTTTTTGAGGTGGATTTCTAGTTTCATGCCACTGTGATCTGAGAAGATTTTTGATGTGATTTAAATCTTCTTGCATTTGTTAAGACTTGTTTTGTCTCCTAACATGAGATCTATCTTTGAGAATGTACCATGTTAATCTTAGAGAAACGTATCTTCTGCTGCCATGAAGGAAAATGTTCTGTAAATATCAACGAAATCCATTGGATATAATGTGTATTTTAGACTGTAAAAAAGAAGGAGCTCTTACCCTTTAGGATGGTATGAGTAGACTTGGAGGTTACTATGCTAAGTGAAATAAGGCAGTCAGAGAAATACATACACCATGTGATCTCATTTATATGTGCAATCTAATCTGATGATAATAAACTGACCAACAAAATAGATCCAGAGGCAAGGGTACATGGAACAGACTGACAGATCTCAGAGGGTTGGGGGTGAGGGAGACTGGATAAAAGAAGGTGAAGAGATTAGCCAAAGAACATATATGAATAGCTTATGGACACAGACAACAGAGTGGTAAAGGGCAGGGAGGGGCAAGGCTGGGTGGAGGTGGGAAAAGAAAGAAAAATTGGGTACATCTGTAATTGTTTTAAAAATAAATAAATGAATAAATAAATTTTAGAAATAACTATTATTTTTCACACATCAATGTGTTGCTTACAATTGACCTTAGACTGAAGTTTCTTAGGAATGTCTTGGGTAATAAAATTATAAATTGAAGGTAAATATGTCACTATTAGTAGAAGTTAATAGAACAAGCATAATAGAACATTTGAACACCTAAAACTAATTTTAAAATTAGTGTTAGAGTATACTGCTAAAAAAAAAATCTGTTTTAAATATTGAATGAAATAAACTACCTTTTGTTGTCCAGTCTGTTTTACAGGTCAAATTATACAACCAACAAGAAACTATTTGCCCTGATCAGTTTGGCTCAATGGATAGAGCATCGGCCTGTGGACTCAAGGGTCCCAGGTTCGATTCTGGTCAAGGGCATATACCTTGGTTGCGGGCACATCCCTAGTGTGGGGTGTGCAAGAGGCAGCTGATCAATGTTTCTCTCTCACCAATGTTTCTAACTCTCTATCCTTCTCCCTTCCTCTCTGTAAAAACAAACAAACAAAAACAAAAAAAAATAGATAAAATATATTTTTAAAAAAAGAAAAAGAAAAAGAAACTATTTAACCACTTGGTAAATAACCTAATATTTCAGAAAATAAAACATTTTAAGATAGCCCTCTTAAAATTCTATATATCTTCAAAGATCTAGCCTCATTCTAGACCCTCAAAATTTCTGGAGAGTTTATAATAAAGAAAAACATATAGAAATATATAAAAGTAGAGTGCCAAGGAATTTTTAATCTCTTTGATTTACTATCTATATTTATACATTTTAAAATTTTTATTTATTGATGAGAGAGAGAGAGAGAGAGAGAGAGAGAGAGAGATTGATTTCTTGTTCCACTTATTTTTATGCATTTATTGATTGATTCTTGTATATGTCCTGACCAGGGATCAAACAAGCAACCTTGGCATATCAGGATGATATTCTAACTGAGTGATCCAGCCAGGGCTATTTATACATTTAACAATGGGTAGCATTTTTCTTTTAAAAAAACAAACAACACTTTAAAGCCAATTATAAATAAAATGCTAAATACCAAAGTTGCATATTTTTACCACTTTACTATCATTAGTGATTTACTTACATATTTTCTATATTGTAAGCATCTTTCAAGACCATGGATTTTGAATGTTTACCCCCTAACCCCCCCAATCAATGCCTAACATATTTTGAAAACATTGACTTTTTTGGTTTTGTAAGTAAAAATGAGATTTGTCTTTCTGCATGTGTAAGAGGAACATCTCACTTCATTATAAATGAGAATTGCAAAACACACACACACACACACACACACACACACACACACACACACATATCCTATCTAATAAGAGTAATATGCAAATTAACCATCAATCCGTGACTAAATGGCAGCACCTTTAGCCATAAGATGGAGGTGCCCAGTCCTCTCAGTCTCACTGGAGTCCCCAGTCCCAGGGAGGGCTGCCACTGAGAGCCTAGCAGCCCCAGGTATCCTTCTGGGAAGTGCCTGTTCCCCTACACCGTGATCCCTTCCCAGCTGCAGCCCCAGGTGTCTGGCAGGGAGGTGTCTGCATCCCCACAGAGTGATTCCAGTACCAACAATTCTACCAACAGAAAAGTTAGGAGAAAGAGAGGTCAGAAAAAGAATAAAAGGATAAAATAAAGAAAGGACAAAAGATGAAATATCAAGAAAAAGAAAGAGGAGGAAAAAAGGAAGAAACAACCACATGATATCACCTTTCCAATGTCTCATGAAATTCCTGTTTAAGGAGTTTATTTTATGACACTTTTAGTTTGGGTTTATAGTTTTACTTGTTTGTCAAGACCACGGCAGGTACACTGTCCAATATGTGTGTGTTTTTTTAAATATATTTTATTGATTTTTTTAGAGAGAGGAAGGGAGAGGGATAGAGTTAAAAACATATATGAGAGAGAAACATCTATTATCTGCCTCCTGCACACTACCCACTGGGTATGTGCCCCCAACCAAGGTACATGCCCTTGACCAGAATTGAACCTGGGACCCTTGAGTCTGCAGGTCAACACTCCATCCACTGAGCCAAACCACTTAAGACTGTCCAATATGTTAAAGAAAAAAAACACCTATCTAATAAAGAAAGAATATGCAGGGGAGGGCATTTGGGGATGACTGAGCTGTCAGGGGAGAACAGTTGGGGATGATCTGGCCAGCATGGAAGCAATTAGGCATCACAGGGGAGTAGTTAGGGGGTGATCAGGCAGGCAGGTGACCAGTTGGGAGCCAACAATTCCAGATTGTAAAAGGGATATTCAACTGCCTGTTTAGGCCCAATCCCACAGGGATGTCCCCCAAGGGGTCCCAGATTGGAGAGGGTGCAGGTTAGGCTGAGGGAAACCACCCCCTCAGTTCACAAATTTTGTGCACTGGGCTTCTAGTATATATATATAATGGATTTGGATATTTTTCATATACATATTTCTAAATAGTCCCATTAACATTGTTTTACCTTCAAGAGTTGTTAAGAGTTGTTATGTTGGGTTATGAGAGGAGGCTCTCATTAGTATGTTCTAAATATGGGGGCTACTTACATCTTGTTTCCTCCAAAAATTCCAGTAAGATTGCACATATTTCTATTCACATTCAGTAATATTAGTACAATAAAATTACATATTCACCATATTAATTTCCAAATTGTTGTTCAGCATCATATGTGTTTATTACTGAGAATAGCAAGTATATCCTGGCATAAAAAAATAAACTTAATTTTTTTCACCTTTTTGAGAAAATGTTGATGAGAAGTAACCCAAACAACTAACATTCCATTAAATTTGACCATTTATAAATACATGATCCCATTTTGCAGAAAGTAGTGGCTATTATATTTTTTCTTTTTGATTCAAATATGAGACAACCATAAAATGACTGAATCCCTAGAAAAAACATTTATTTTACACCCAAATCAGTATGGGAATTGAAAATGTGTCATGTTTATTAGCCTCACTTTTTAAAAATTATTTCTATCAATTTAAAAGAACAAGAATCATTGTACCAGCTCTTACCTTGAGTATTAGTTGTAATTGCTTTGCAATTATATATTGATTCAAGGCATTGAATAGCATCTCAGTGATAAGTCTGGAAAATATCCAGGCAAGTTAAAATTATCTCCAAGAATCTTGCAAGTAATGCAGTCACTACTAATTCATTTACAGATGCCCATACATTCCTATAATGTCTCCTCTCTTAAATTTTCATCATGATTTACTGTAACATCACTGAGGCTTTGAGATAAGCCTTACATAGGATTTCTAGGTGTTTCTGTCTGCCGTGCTAAAATACAATATATCTCTTAACACCTGATATTTAGGAGTGGCTTACTCCCCAAAGTGAACTGCAAATATTGTTCTATATTACTTCTAATGGAAGCTTTAATCATCCATTTTTTTTATGTATCCCACAACTCAGCAATAAACAGGCACCATTGCATAACTCCTATCTACTAGGCTTGGTTTATGCCATTTATATCTTATAAATATGTAATTTATATCTATCATCTATCTATATCTATCTATCATCTATCTATCTATCTGTCTGTCTGTCTGTCTGTCTATCTATCTGTCTGTCTGTCTATCTATGTCGGTCTATCTATCTATCTATCTATCTATCTATCTATCTATCTATCTATCTATCTAAAGTCTAAGTGATCGAATGACCAGTTGACCGGTTACTATGATATGCACTGACCACCAGGAGCAAACACTCAATGCAGGAGCTGCCCCCTAGTGGTCAGTGCTCTCCCACAGTGAGAGTGCTGCTCAGCTGACTGGTGGGTGCCAGATGCCTGGCTCACTGTTGGCAGGGTGCAGCTGCAGCCCTGCAAGCCTCTTCAGCCTCCACAGCAGCACTACCAGGTGGTGGGTGGCAGTGGCAGGAACAGTGGGGCTGGGATGAGCAGGAGCAGCATGGCACCTGGCCTGGCTCAGGCTCCGACCTAGCTGCCTGCTGCTTCATGCACTACTATATTCCTCGGGGGGTGTTGGACTGCCGACTTTGGCCAGATCCCCTGGCCTGCAAGGATCAGACCAAAATCAGGAGTCCAACATCCCCAGAGGGGTCCCAGATTGCAAGAGGATGCAGGCCAGGCTGTGGATCCTAGTATAAATATAAAAATAAATATAATTCATGTATTTATGTGAATAAAGTTGTTATTTACTTTTCTGTCGGTTGTATTTTCAATATCTTCCTGGAATCAAATTTTCCAAAGCATAAACTGAAATATTTTTATGAGATACAGAATTATGAAAGTTAT
Organism: Pipistrellus kuhlii; assembly: GCF_014108245.1. NCBI lineage: Eukaryota > Metazoa > Chordata > Mammalia > Chiroptera > Vespertilionidae > Pipistrellus > Pipistrellus kuhlii. The sequence goes on from NW_023425504.1 coordinate 15,624,299, forward strand.
AAAGTACACTGTGAATGGGAGTCAGAAGTTAGCATAAAATAGAAATGCTTACTTATGTAACTATACTTAGTCTTGTGACAATTATGTAAAATTTTTCATTGGTCTTTACACTAATCTTTACTTAGCCTGTACAAAGTGGATGCATTTTATGAACTATTAAAGGTATAGGAGCTGAATCCATATATTATAGAAAATGTTTATGTACTCAACAGGGCAACAAAAAAATATATAGCAGTTTATTCAGCTAAACTAATGCTCTTCTCAGAACTTTAAAATTCAAAAGATGAGGACTATACCAAGAAAATAATGGTTCAAAGGGAAAGATCATTCAGAGAGCAAATATTATGAAATTATTAAAATAATTTATGGATGTGTACTTTTGAAACACAAATATTGGACATGGTCCCATGGATTTGGAGATATAGAAAACTTGCTTAAACATGGTAGTAATTAACCAATTTTCCAACAGGTCATTGCTAGTCATGGCTTTTTTCCCAGACATTCCTTCTCTGTATGTGCTTTTTAGTTTTTCTCCAGAGGTTAAATGAGGATTATTTTTAAAGTATCTTTAAATACATGTCCAAGGCAAATATACACACTACATTTCATTTCTTTCTGAGTTTTTTTTTTTTTTTTTGGTGAATATCTGAAATATATTGTCACCAAGGCCAGTTTGGCTCAGTGGATGAAGCCTCGGCCTGTGGACTGAGGGGTCCCGGGTTCGATTCTGGTCTGGGACATGTGCCTTGGTTGAGGGAACATCCCAGGGTGGGGGGGTGTGCAGGAGGCAGCTGATCGATGTTTCTCTCTCATCGATGTTTCTGGATCTCTGTCCCTCTCTCTTCCTCTCTGTGAAAAATCAATAAAATATATTAAAAAATAAAATATATTGCCTGTGATCCTATTGGATGGAAAACTTATTAGTTCCTTTTGTGTTTTCAAGTGCAAATGGTAATCAAAGCCACAATAAATTTTTATTCACTCATATTTTTTTACAAGTTAGAAGTAAAAATGGATGAAGTATAAATTAAGCTTAATTTTTAGTCAGTCTTTAGACATTAACTTTCTTTGCAGAGGTGAGTATTTATTCAAGTATAGTCCTGGAATTGGCTTTACTAAAGTTATCTGGGAATTTACCAAACCAAACAGAATGCAGATTCCTGACTGGACCCAGAAATACTCACTTGAACAATCATCATCAGATATTTTGTTGCTCTTTAATATTTGGGAAACATTGGTTTAGTGGTTGAGCTCCCAATATTCTGGTCTCACTCAGAACTCATTTGCATATAGTGTGTTAACCTGAGCAAAGTGCATGGGATAAAGCCAGGTGATTTTTAAGGCTTAACATCATTTTAGACTCAGGCTTTGTCTGTAATGTTTTTACTCCTGCTTGCTACTGTGACCATCTAGAAATGTATCTCAACTAAATTTGCCTATGCATCCTCAGAACTTAGACAAGCACATGAAACACAATACATATTCAATTCATTTTAACTTAAAGAATAAGAAAACTTAAAATTTAAATAATAAATGTATTCTTCTAAAATAAAATGATGTGATGTGGCTCATTGCCCTGCATATTTCACTTCACTGACAAGTGTTATTTGATTTGATGAGTATTAATTTTTACTCAATAATTTAAAGTCAGCATCTCACATATATTTTTGTCTTTATGTGTATCAGAATCTATCTATCTATCTATCTATCTATCTATCTATCTATCTATCTAGCCTAATATGCAAAGTGTTCCCTCGGGAGTACGACTAGGAGTCCTAGAGTTGATCGCTCGCTATGATGTGTGCTGACCACCAAGGGGCAGCACATAAAAAAGGAAGACCCCAGCAAGCAGCTCGCAGCTGTTAGGGACTCTACCCATGCATGAATTTCATACACTGTAGTGCTAGTTGATTTATAAAATGGAATGTTATACATTTACATTTAAAGAGTTTTTTTTTAAATCTTTGTTGTACTTTTGTTAGAATCCTACCTCATAAAAGAGTAATTTACAAATTTAACCATCACTCCACTACAACCACAAGCCAAGCTCACCAGCCAATCAGAGCAAGTATGCAAATAAGCCCAACCAAGATGGTTACAGCCACAGAGAGCAAGAAGGAGGCTTGGGTTTCCCTAGGCAATGGAGGAAGCCAAGCTTTCCATCTGCCCTTGCTGGCCTAAGCCTCCACTCAAGGTTACAAAGTTTCAATTATAGAAGATAAACAAATACAAACAGAAATGGCAGCAGCCATGGATCTGGAAAGAGCAGGAGGCTAGGGTTTCCCCTGGCAATGGAGGAACCAAAGCTTTCTGCACACCCTGGCAAGCCCAGGCCTCCACTCCAGGCTACAAAGCTTCAATAATAGAAGATACATAAACTCCAACAGAAATGGCTACTGGGCACAGAGCAAGCAGGAGGCTTGGCTCTGCTCCAGGCTACACAGTTTCAATTGTAGAGATAAATACATTCCAGATACCAGGGTCTCCGCTTGGGTCACCAGGGGACATGGCTGGCCTGCAAACCAACACAGGCCCCATGCTCAAGCTGCCCCACAGCCCAAGGGAACCCCCACCCTGATCTGGGACACCATTCAGGGCAAACCAGCTGGCCCCACCCATGCACCAGGCCTCTATCCTATCTGATAAAAGAGTAATATGCAGATTGACCATCACTCCAACACACAATATGGCTGCCCCTATATTGTGTCATGGACACAAGATGGCCACGACAAGATGGCCAGCAGGGGAGGGCAGTTGGGAGGCACCAGGCCTGTAAGGGAGAGCAGTTGGCGGTGATCAACCCTGCAGGCAGGGCAGTTAGGGGTGACCAGGCCAGCAGAGGAGGGAAGTTGGGGGCAAACAGGCTGGCAGGGGGGCAGTTAGACATCAATCAGGCTGGCATGGGAGTGGTTAGGGAGTGATCCGACTGCCAGACAGAAGCGGTTAGGGGCAATCAGGAAGTCAGGCAGGCGAGCACTTGGGAGCCAGCAGTCCTGGATTGTGAGAGCAATGTCCGACTACCCAATTGTGAGAAGGATGTAAACAGATAGTTGAAAATCCCTTGAGGGGTCCCAGATTGGAGAGGGTGCAGGCTGGGCTAAGGGACACCCCCTGCCCCCATGCACAAATGTTGTACACCAGGCCTCTAGTTTATTAATATAGTTATGCTTCATTTTAAAGCCCACTTTACATTTTAGGAGCTGTATAACATTTTATACATTTATTCCTATGTCCCATGATACGCATTCTAAAATGTTTATTTTCATAGCCAGTGTGTTATTGTCCAGTTCACCAAGGGATCACTGGTTCCACTCCCAGTCAGGGCACATGCTCAGGTTTCGGTGCTTAATCCCCCATGGGGTTGTGCAGTAGGCAGCTGATGGATGTTGCAATCTAACATCAATGGTTTTCTCTCTCTCTCTCTCTCTCTCTCTCTCTCTCTCTCTCTCTCTCTCTCTCTCCCTCTCTCTCTCTCTAACAATCAATTAAAATATTTTAATGGCCGAAACCGGTTTGGTTCAGCGGATAGAGTGTCGGCCTGCAGACTGAAAGGTCCCAGGTTCGATTCCGGTCAAGGGCATGTACCTTGGTTGCGGGCACATCCCCAGTAGGGGGTGTGCAGGAGGCAGCTGATTGATGATTCTCTCTCATTGATGTTTCTAACTCTCTATTCCTCTCTCTTACTCTCTGTAAAAAAATCAATAAAATATATTTAAAAAAATATTTTAATGTGTGTTTCTATGAACTTAATAATATATTATTGGCTCCTTACAATTGAAAAAAAAAAAAACATTTGAACTTGTGTGAAGGATGCTTTAGAAAACCTCTCCAACCCTCTTCTACCTAGCAGTGGAGTAAGACTATGTTGCCATGAGAGGTTGTACTTCATGATTGACAAATTGGTATGCACTGACTTTTTTTTTTTATTATCTTCATAACAAGTTTCAAAGTCTACAGCTGGAATATATGGCAATATAAGTATTATTTTCAACATCTAGTACACATTTTATACTGCGTCTTTTTAAAACTATCTTGAACACAGCTCAAAGAATTCTTGTAAGTTCAATGCACCCATGTAACCAACCAACAGCCAGATCAGCAATCAGAAAAATACTAACACTCAATGCAGGCATCATGCTTCCTCTTAGTCATTACCTCTTTCCTATTACCAAAAAGTCACTGTCATAATAATTTCTAATAACATGAACCAGTTTTGTCTGTTTTTGAATTTGATAAAAATGGGACAGTGTGTGCTCTTTTATGTCTGACTTCTTCCACTAATTTGTATGCATTTGAGATCTTCAATTTTCTCAAGTGCTATTGTCTGTACCCATTTTAAAAATGATAATATAATTCTGTTTTTTACTTTGTTAATATGATGAATTATATGAAATTATCTATCTTTTACTATTAAATTAATTTTCCTTTTTGCTATAGTTCTAATTTGGTACTTTTGCATTATATTTCCATATATTACTGGGTTGAATTTATTACTATTCCATTAGGATTTTTATGTCCATATTATTGAGAAATATGGTCTGTAATATATCTATTTCTATTATTTTTCTTGTTATTTCCAGTTTGAGCATCAAGTTTTGCTGGCCTCATAAAAAATAAAGAAGTATTTTTGTTTTTTTCTATCCTCTGGGAGAGATTGGGTAAATTGTGCTTTAATTTTCAGCTTTAAATACTCTGAAGAATTCACCAGCATAGCTTTCTTAAACAGAATATTTTTGTCAGAAAGTTTATAACAACCGATTCAATTTAAGAGTTCTAAGATGGTTACAATTTTTTTAGTTCTTCATGTGTCGATTGTACTTAATTGCATTTTCCAAGTAGTTTTTTTCAATTTCATCTAAATTGAAAATGTTTATAATAGTCTTGTTAAAAAACAAAATTCAACTAAGAACATTTTACAGATCTTATTGGCTTTATTCAATGATTCATGAATTGGGCAGTATCCAATCTAGTAGAAAGGAACTCCAAGGAGCTATACAAAATGAGAGATTTTAAAGGCTGAAAAAAGGAGGAACAAGGAAGTTATAAAACACACACACACACACACACACAAAAAAAACCAGATTGGATAGCAATGTTATTTTCATTTAGGGATGGCAGGGGTCTATCAGGCAGATGACCTAACTAGTGCTAATGAGGCTATTCCTGACTGACTGGTTTAAGAGTCCAATTCTGGAAGAGCTGAAACTGTAATTAAATTAAATCTAAATTCAGTGATGTGTGCCACACCATAAGTGATTCCATTTTAAGCCTGTTCTTTTGTTTTTAGCAGTATTGTGTCTTTTTGTTTTTAAGATGCAAATTATATATGATAAAGTGCTCCAAATTCAATAACAGGATACACACAGACCAACAGGCAGACAGATACATATATAAATCACCCAGATCATTATTTCTTTGTATCTGTGTATTTGTATTTATATAGGTTTACAGTTGTTTATATGGAAAATAATAGAAAAATCAATAAATAAGAATATAAGAATAAACTTTTTATTATGTGCTCAGAACTGTAAAGCTACTTTTGCCTACCCTGTGTATGTATATGTATATTTACATGATATAATAGAGACCTGGTGCACAGATTCATGCACTTTGAAAGGAAATTAATTAGAAGGTGGCTGGTGGGGCAGGACTGGGTGATGGGCCATACATGCCCTGGAGTCAACCTCCCACAGTCCCTCCCTGGTTGGCTGTACCTGGGACAGTGCTGGGACTCGAAAGGTATCTGCAGAGTGAATGAGTTCCCTCCGGCAGGTGGGGTCCCTTGTAGCATGGCCTACAGGAATCGGGCTGAAACCAACAGTCCAACATCCCCTGAGGGGTCCCAGCGTACAAGAGGGTACAGTACTTTGCAAAGTTGCTGTCTCTCCGCAACTCCTGCATTGAGCATCTACCCCCTGGTGGTCATTGCATGTCATAGCTGCCTTCTGGCCAGTTGTCTGGTCACTTAAGCTTTTATATCCTACCCCAAAAAGAGTAATATGCAAATTAACCATCACTCCACTACACCCACAAGTCATGCCCACCAGCCACGCCCACCAGCCCATTAGAGTGACTTTGCAAATTAACCCCAACCAAGATGGCTGCAGACACAGAAAGCAGTTGAGAGGCTAGGGTTTCCACGGCAATAGAAGAAGCCAAGCTTTCCACACACCCTGGCTGGCCTAGGCCTCCACTCAAGGATACAAAGTTTCAATTATAAAGATAAATCACAAGAAAAATGGCGGCAGCCATGAAGCTGGAGAGAACAGGCTAGGCTTGCCCTGGCAATGGAGGAAGCCAAGTTTTCCACCTGCCCTGGCTGACCTAGACTTCCACTCAAGGCTACAAAGTTTCAATTATAGCAGATACATGAACCCCAACAGAAATGGCTAATAGCCACAGAGCAAGCAAGGGGCTTGGCTCTACTCCAGGCTACAATTGTAGAAGGTAAACAAATTCAAACAGAAATGGTGGCAGCCACAGAGTGAGCAGGAGGCTTGACTCTGCTCCAGGCTGCAAAATTTCAATTATAGCAGATAAATAAATTCCAGATACCAGGGCCTCTGCTTGGGTTGCCAGGGGGCGTGGCTGGCCTGCAAACCAACACAGGCCCCTGGTCCAGGCTGCCCCACACCCCAAGGGAACCCTCATACTGATCCAGGACCCTTCAGGGCAAACCAGCTGGCCCCACCCATGCACCAGGCCTCTATCCTATCTAATAAAAGAATAATATGCAGATTGACCATTACTCCAATAAACAAGATGGCTCCCTCCATGTGGTCAGAGATCATGCCCCCATGTGGACACAAGATGGCCACAACAAGGTGGCCAGCAGGGGAGGGCAGTTGGGAGGCACCAGGCCTACAAGGGAGGGCAGTTGAGAGGGACCAGGTCTACAAGGGAGGGCAGTTGGAGGCAATCAACCCTGCATCAGGAGGCCAGTTAGGGGTGACTAGGCTGGCAGAGGAGGGAAGTTGGGGCAAACAGACTGGCAGGGGAGCAGTTAAACATCAATTAGGCTGGCATGGGAGTGGTTAAGGAGTGATCAGGCTGGCAGGCAGAAGTAGTTAGGGGCAATCAGGAATGCAGGCAGGCAAGCAGTTGGGAGCCAGCAGTCCTGGATTGTGAGAGGGATGTCCAACTGCCCGTTTAGACCCGATCCTGGTGGGACTGGGTGTAAATGGGCAGTTGAAAATCCCTTGAGGGGTACCAGATTGGAGAGGGTGCAGGATGGGCTGAGGGACACCCCCCCACTCCGTGCACAAATTTCATGCACCAGGCCTCTAGAGCACATGTGTCAAACACAAGGCCCGCGGGCCAAATCCGTCCCGCCAGGCCTTGCAATGTGGCCCACACCGCGCTGTCATCACTGCACTCTGCTGCGTTTCCATCACAATGACAGTTTATGACTGTTCAGTAAACCATTCGGCCCGCGATTTAGGCTGGATTTTAGATTTTGGCCCCTTCTCTGATTGAGTTCGACACCCCTACTCTAGAGTATAGATATTTATCTGTATCATAATTTCTGTATTGTATATATATACATAGGGGTGGAGATACCTCTTCAAGTTAGTACTTTTTTCCCCCTTTGGATATATTTCCAAAAATGGAATTGCTGGATCTTATGGTAGTTCTATTTTTAATTTTTTTGAGGAATCTCCATATTATTGTCGTAGTGGCTGCACTAATTTACAATCCCACCAACAGTGCAAAAAGGTTCCCCTTTCTTCATATTCAAACCAGCATTTATTATCTATTGTCTTTTTGGTGACTGCCATTCTGAAAGGCATGAGGTGATATCTCACTGTGGTTTAAATTTGCATTTCCCTAATGACTTATGATGTTGAGCATCTTTTCATGTAACTGTTGGCTATTTGTATATCTTCTTTGGAACAATGTCTATTAATATTTAGATCCATTGCCCAATATTTAATTATCTGGGCTTATTTTGTTATTATATTGTATAATTTCTATATATATTATTGATATTAATCCCTTCTCATAACTATGATTTGCATATATTTTTTCTGATTCCATAGATTGTCTTTTCATGTTGTTAATGGTTCCTTTTTCTGTGTAGAAACTTTTTACTTGTTTATTTTTTATTTTGTTGCTTATACAATAGTTAAGGTGTGATTTCCAAAAAATAATTACTAAATCAAGTAGCTTTTTTAAATGTTTTATTTCAAGAATTTCTTGGTTTTAGGTCCTAAATTTAAGTGTTTAATCCATTTCAGGTTAACTTTTGTGAGTGGTATAAGATAGGGGTTAAGTTTTATTCTTTTACCTGTGAATGTCCACTTTTCCTAATATCATTTTGAAATATCTTTTTTCTTTTAATCTCTTGGAATGCTTCTTGTCTTCTTTGCCTAATATTACCACAGACCCAGCAGATTTCTTTCAGCTAGTATTTGCATGGCATATTATCTTCAATCTTTTATTTTTATGTTTTAAAATTTATTAGCAATATGTAACTTATATCTGCTTCATCTTCCAGGTTTAGGATTTTAAATGGAGAATTTAATCCATTATATTTAATGAAATCACTCACATATTTTTTTATATCCATCATCTTGCTATTTTTTGCATTGTATATTCCTTTTCTATTTTATCTCCTTTCTTTAACTTTTTTTGAATGACTCAAATAATTTTATAAATAAAACTAAAATATTAGAATATACTAATCCACTTTATTCCCTCACACATACTGTTATTGTTGTCATGTACTTTATTTCTACACATATTTTAAATGCAAGATTTTTTTTATCATTATATTCAGTTTTTAAATTATGCATGTTTATCCTTTTATATGTTTCCATCTGGTATAATTTTCTTTCTCCCTCATGTACTTCATTAAACATTGCTTTTAAGTTAAGTATACTTGTGACATCTCTCACTTGTTTATGTAACAATGCATTTATTTCATGTGCATTTTTGAAAAGTATTTTCACTAGATATGTAATTCAAGATTGCCAAGTATTTTATTTGTTTAACATGTCATTCACTTATTATTCATAATTTCTTTTGAGAAATCAATTGTCAAATTATTGTCCCTTTGATTATAATTTACCCTGTGCCTCCTCAAGATGCTTTTAAGATTTTATTTTTTGTTTGTTTTTTTTGTCAGTATAATCGTGATATGACTACTAGTATATGTGATTTTTACTGAACTTATCTTTTTTAAAATATATTTTATTGATTTTTTACAGAAAGGAAGGGAGAGGGATAGAGAGTTAGAAACATCCATGAGAGAGAAACATCAATCAGCTGCCTCCTGCACACCCCCTACTGGGGATGTGCCCACAACCAAAGTACATGCCCTTGACAGGAATCGAACCTGGGACCTTTCAGTCCACAGGCTGATGCTCTATCCACTGAGCCAAACCGGTTTTGGCATTACTGAACTTATCTTTATTGGGGTTTTCAGAAATTCTTGAATCTGTAGGTTTCACCAGTTTTGGAAAATTCCAGATATTATCTCTTCAGATATTATGTCTGCCTTGTTTTCTCTTATCTCTTTAGGGATCACCAATTACTAATATGTTAGAACATTTTAATATGTACAATATTTATATTATGTCTTTTTCTATATTTTATCATTTTTGTTATTTCACTCTGTTATTTAAAATATTGTTCAACACATCTATTGAGATTTTTAAGGTAGTTATTTTATTTTTATATTTGTTGTTTTTTATTTTATATACTTTCTATAAATTCTCTTTTCATGGTGAAGTCTTAAACTATTCTTTTATTTTTAAAACATTCTGGTTCTAACTCTTAGGATATTTAATAGTTATTAGCAAATTTTGAACTTTTCATTTAAAATTATAGAGGCTCCAGATGACATTATACTCAATTCAAAATTGTTTAAACTTTACTCTTTTGTACAGCATAGTGGGAGTTGATCACTATAATCTATTGAAAGTCTAGGTTGTAGTTTTGACTAGGCCTGGATTCTATTTCTGAGTCATTCCTGTTCTTAGGGGATAACTCTCCAGAGATTTACTAATAGCTTACTATTTCACCAGGACCTCACCCCTAGCAGCACATAACCTCTTAACTTTTTCTCCTAAGCACAGTAAAACTGCCCAAAACTCTCTTCTTCTTTCTAGAGAATTTCAGCTTTACATCTTTACCTCTTGACCCATGCAAGATGTTTTGAGGAGAAAAGTGATCATGTATTTGGCTCTTTAAATTTCCAATTTTGTCACTCCAGCCCTGTGAGATGAACAAAAGCTATGCTAAATTTTTCCCTTTTTCTCCCTCATCTCCTCATAGCCATTTATCTAGGCTAAATCCAGATTTTTAGCTTCTAGTTTACACTCAAAATTGACAATTTGGGAAAAGCAACTACATAATATCTACTTTTCAGGATTCTACTAACATATTTACCATTCTCCTTATAGCTTTTATAGTGTTTAAATTGATTATTTATGTTGCTTCTTTTTCTTTTAATTCTGCTTTTTTAGGTGTTATTTGTAAAACCATTGGTCCATTACAACATGTTCCATCTCTTCTGGGAAATAGAAGTCTCTGCTTGTTTTTGTGATGTATTAATAATATGTATTTCATCCTCAGAACAACCCTATGCCTTATGTACTACTATTATTCCCTTTTCAGATAAAAAAATAATGATGCAAAGAGAGGTTAAAGAACTTCTCAAAGTCACACAATAAACAACATAGCCAGGATTTGAACTCAGATATCAGGAACTGGAGTTTATACTCTTAACCACATTAATAATATACCTACTATTAAGAAACAGATTAAGTACCCATCAACAGATGAGTGGATTAGAAAACTGTGGTGCATCTACACAATGGAATACTACACAGCTATAAAAAAGAAGGGATTTTTACCATTTGCAACAGCATGGAACTGTAGAGCATTATGCTAAGCAAAATAAGCCAGTCAGAGGAAGATAAATATCACATGATCTTAGTCATTTATGGAATATAATGAACAACATAAACTGGTGAACAAAAATAGAACCAGAGACATAGAAGCATCAAATAGCTTGTACAACCTATGAGGGAAGGCAGGGGGGAAAGGGGTAAGAGATCAACCAAAGGACTTGTATGCATGCATATGAGCATAATCAATAAACACAGACAGTAGGTGGTCGAGGACATGTGCTGGGTGTGGGAGTCATCAAGGAGAGTTCAATGGGGGGTGGGGGATGGAGGGGGAAGGAGACTCATGTAATGCTTTAAACAAGAAAGAATTTAAATTAAAAAAATAATATACCTGCTATTAAGAATATACTCTGAGAGCTCTCCAAATAATTATGATAATACCAGAGGCCAGGTACATGAAAACCTGCACTCGGTGGGGAGTCTTTCAGCCTGGCCTATGCCCTCTCACAGTCCAAGAGCCTTTGGGGAGCAGGCTTAAGCCATCAGTGCTGCGACAGAGGCAGGAGAGGCTCCTGCCACCATCACTGCACTCGCCAGCCTGGCTTCTGCTGAGCCGTGCTCCCCCTATGGGAGCACACTGACCACCAGGGGGCAGCTCCTGCGTTGAGTGTTTGCTCCCTGGTGGTCAGTGCACGTCATAGGAACTGATTATTCTGCTGTTCGGTCAATTTGCATATTAACCTTCCATTAGATAGGATAGTGTTCAACATCCATCCTATCTAATAAAAGGGTAATATGCAAATTAACTGTCACTCCATCACAAAGATGGCAGTGCCCATAGCCACAAGATGGCGCCATCCAGACCTCTCAGCTCCACTGGAGACCCCCAGTCCTAAGTGGGATGGCCACTGAGAATGGGCAGCATGAGTGGCCTAGCAGAATGCTTGCTTTGTCTCTATGGCTACAAGGCAAATGTTTCACCCTGGCTGCTGAGGGCCTCTGGGCAGTGGGCACAGAGCAGCAGGGCCAGGGTTGGTGGGTAGAGGATACTTGAGTTGATGCTCTGGCAACAAGACAAGCATTCCCCACCCGGCCGCGGATGGGCCTCTGGGCAGTGGGCGCAGAACACTACTGGTACAAAGGATTTGTACACAGGGCTTCTAGTTTATTATAATTCATATACCCATTTGTTTATGAGTAGATACTTAGATTGACTTTAGTTTTTTTGTTTTTTAAAAAATATATATTTTTATTGATTTTTTTTTTACCGAGAGGAAGAGAGAGAGATAGAGTTAGAAACACTGATCAGCTGCCTCCTGCACACCCCCTATTGGGGATGTGCCCGCAACCAAGGTACATGCCTTTGACTGGAATCGAACCTGGGACCTTTCAGTCAGCAGGCCGATGCTCTATCCACTGAGCCAAACTGGTTTTGGCTGTCTTTAGTTTTTGTTATCACAAGCAATGTTGCAATGAAAATATACTAGTATATACTTTTATTTTCATATACTGTATATGCATACTGTAAATTCCTGGCAATGGATCTTTTAAGTCAATCAATATACTCATTTTACATTTTGGTATATATCGCTAAATTTCACTCTAAAAATATCATACCACATTACACTTTTACCTAATTATATAAGACTTCTTCTTCTCCAAAACCTCACCAATACTTGCTTTATTAAATTTAAGAAAATTTTAATATGTATAGATTTTGATTTTAAATGAGGCTAAAAATTTGGAGATCATATTCTTTCTTATCTTTTCACCATAGAGATATTTGCTGAATCTCATTAAATTGACTTTTGCATTCTTATTGTGAATCAGCTTGAAAAAATTAGGTATATTTCATGTTTACACTTAGATTTCAATCATTCTTCTAAATTTCTTGTTTATTTCTAAGTACCTAATAGATTATTTATTATGTACTTTGGTTTCCTACTACATCATTTTACCATGGTATGTGTATTTCAGTACTAATAAGATTTAATCAATATTTAATGTTTTCTTCTGAGAATTTCTTAAACTAGCACTTTTTAAATTTGTATCATGTTCCCTTGGGATATAAGTATATATTCCATGAAAAAAATGGTTGTCTATAGATAAACTTATATGAGAAATACATAGTTAAACAATGCCAAACTGGGCTTTTCAAATAGTCAATGCATTGGAAATCTCCAAGAGGTATGTGTGGTATGCAGCATTCATAAAATATACTTCACCAGAACAAACTTTCCTTTTTTATTTTTTAGAGAAACTCATTGAATTAGCATTCTAGAAAACATAATTGAGAAAATGCTATCTGAATATCCTATACGTATGTGGAAGAATTCTGTACACATTGCAAATGCTGAGTGACCCGAGGCATAATATATATATATATAGTGGTCATCTATTTTTAGAGGAAGTGTCTCCAGATAAGAATTTTTGGATATGCTAATAATAATTGGTCATGTATTAATATGAACTGATGTCAATCAATCATGTGACTAGAAAATAATTTGAAACTACTTATCATACTTTAAAAGGGTTGCTGTCTAAATTTTTCATATATGAATAACAAATAATATTTATTGAATGGTATCCCTATGTGATGTTTCTCAAATCTTCATCCAGTGTATAATTATAGTTCAACTGATCTCAGAACTCAGAGAAAGAAAATCAATACTGAATTGCTATCTGCTATAAGTTAGCTAAGAATATTTCAGTGTGCCCTAGCAGGTTTGGTTCAGTGGATAGAGAGTCAGCCTGTTGACTAAAGGGTCTCAGGTTTGATTCTGGTCAAGGGCACATGCCAAGGTTGCAGGCTTGATTTCCCCTCCCCAGTAGGGGATGTGCAGGAGGCAGCCAATCAATGATTCTCTCTCATCATTGATGTTTCTATCTCTCTTTCTTTCTCCCTTCCTTTCTGAAATCAATAAAATATATATATTTTTTTTTAAAAGAATATATCAGTGTAATTGATAGAAAGATAGTGATTTTATATTGGTAAATCATACTTTATTTGCAAACCATCAGGAAATTGTGAGAATGGGAATGAGTTATAATTAAAACGAAAGTGTTCAAGAGAACATCAGTAGTTCTCTTTAATACAATAAACTCCTGAGCTTATTAAGTTTGGGTCTCATCGTAAGGGGAAATTTAAGAAAGATTATGCCAGTTTAAAACCAAATGATTATCTTTAAACACAGTTAATAGCATTTTACAAAATATTAACAAATTCAAACATATGTTCACTAAACTACAATATTTGTTATTATACCATTTTAATTTTAATGAAAGAATTTGGATGATTTCTTAATGGTCTAAAATCTGAAAATCTGGAGTAGCTTACTATTTTTTTCTTAATTTTTGCTTTCTTCTGAGTAAACTATTCATTCTCCTGCTGATCCATCTATACAAAATAAAATATATTTGGTTTTGTCAAAATAAGAATACTACTAAGATCTGAATATTTGTGTTTCCACAAAATTCAGATGCTGAAATCCTAACACTTAAGGTAATAGTATTAGGAGGTAATTATGTCATGAAGGCATAGCTTTCATGAATGTGGTAAAAGCCCTTATAAAAGAAGACCTAGCGAGATTCACTAACCCCTTCTGCTATGTGAGGGCACAGCAAAAGGTGCCACCATCTATGACCAAGGAAGGTATTCCCCAACAGACATTGAATCTGCCAGTTCCTTGATCTTGAATTTCCAGCTTCTACAACAGTGAGAAATAAATGTTTATTGTTTATATGCCAGCGGTTTATGATATTTTTGTTATAGCAGCCCAAACAGATTTAGATGGAGACCTGGAACTAATAATGGGGTACTGCTGTAACAAATACCTAAAAATGTGGAAGCAGCTTTAGAACTGTGTATTGCCTAGAAGTTGGGAGATTTTTTATGTACATGCTAGGAAAAAAAACCACATTGCATGAAGGGCTTGTTAGGGGTGATTCTGCTGGGAACTCAGGGAGAAGAAGAAATCTCTAGAGAAAGCCTCAATTTTAAAGAATAAGTGATTGTGAACAAGATGTTGGCAGAAATATGGATAGTACAGGACATCCTGATGAAGTCTCAAAGGGAAACGAGGAACATTTTGGAAACTGGAGAATAACCTAGCCAAGGGGACAAAGTCACCTCAGAAAGCCCCATCTAAGACAAAGCCCAGCTAATCTATGGAGGTAGGGCTACTCTCCTGACCCTAGAGCAAAACCCCAGACATACTACTCCAACTTAAGTGCTGCTCCCTGAATTGCAAACAGCAAAACCACAGGACCACAGCTGCTGGAAGCTGTAGGAACAAAGCCTTGGAGGCCCAACCAGGCTTCAGTGTGTCCATAGTGGAGCATCAAGCCTTGGTGTTTGCTCCACTAGATCTTTTATTTATCTTGGACTTGCTACTCATTTTTTCTTCTTATCTCCTTTTTGGAATCAAAATGTCTACCCAATGCCTGTCCCACCATTGTATTTTGTAAGCTCATGACATGTTAGATTTCAAGGTTCATATCAGGAAGAACTATAATATTTACCTCAGAAGGAATCATATCTTAAATCTCCACCATATCTGATTTAGATGATATTTAGATTTGGACGTTTGAGTTGATGGCATGCCAGGACATGAATTTGAAAGACCAGAGGTGGGATGCTGTGGACTGAGTGTATCCCCTCAAAATTCATATATTAAAACTTAATACCCAAGATTATGATGGTCTAGGATAGGGGTGTCGAACTCAATCAGAGAAGGGGCCAAAATCTAAAATCCAGACTAAATCGCGGGCCAAATGGTTTACTGAACAGTCATAAACTGTCATTGTGATGGAAACGCAGCGGAGTGCAGTGATGACAGCGCGGTGCGGGCCACATTGCAAGGCCTGGCGGGACGGATTTGGCCCACGCGCCTTGTGTTTGACACATGTGGTCTAGGAGGTGGAGCTTTTGAGAAGTGCTTAGGTTATGAGTGCTGAGCCCTCATGAATAAGATGAATACCCTTCTAATGAGGCCTAAGAAAATTCCCCGTGCCTTCTTTTATGTGAGACTATAGCACAGATACAGCCATGTGAGGTTATACATGGGCTTTCACCAGGCACTGAGTTTGCTAGCGCCATGATCTTGGATTTCTCGGCCTCCAGAACTGTGAGAAATAAGTGTTTGTTTATAAGACATTAAGTTTATGGTATTTGTGTTATAGCAACCCTAATGTTCTAAGGCAAATACAATAGAAATATTTGTGATACTTATGATTATATGCATAGCTCAGAATTGTATGTCTATGGCAAGAACATGAAACATCCATGGGAAATAACTAGCTATGAGCCTTTTGTTAGGATCCTGTTTACATTTTATCAAAACGTTTTTTTCCTTAAAACCATTTGTATCTTGCAAGTATATTCATTATGTGAATTAAAACATTATTCAGGGAGGGTTCAAGTTAGGATAGTAAGCCTGTATATTTAATATAAACTAGTGAAATGCATATATACATTACCATACCAGCTGGTGGTACTGGCTATAATAAAACAAGAGAACTTCAGTTTTACCCTGACTGGTGTGGCTCAGCTGAGTGGTCATTGTCCTGTGCACCAGGAGGTTGCTTGTTCTCTCCCTGGTCAAGGGCACATGCCTGGGTTGCAGGCTTGATTCCAAGTAGGGGTCCTGCAAGAGGCAGCCAATAGATGTTGTGCTTTCACATCGATAATGTTTTTCTCTCTCCCTTCCTCTCTCTCAAAAAATCAATAAACTATTCTTAAAGAGAGAGAACTTCAGTTTAAATGAATCTTTATTATGGCTAATGACATACTCACACAACACTAATTAATTTACTCATAGTCAAATAGCTGTTCTCTGTACATTTACATCAACTCACCTTAAAGGCTAAATCCTGCCTAATTTAAAAAAACTATTTACTATGAACACTTGCTTCCTCAGAGCCACACATACATAAAAGAAAACATAAAAATAGAGCATAGAAGAAATAAATTCTTCTATAATAAAATTAGATATTAAAATCTTGTTTCCTAAAGTAACTACTTGTAAATTTCTGATCTTTGTTTTCTTTTCTGATCTGTTACACTGCTTATACTTCTTTGTTTTAAATTACTTTCATGAGGCACACTCCAATTCCGATTCTGACCCGTCTTGCCTGTTTAGATTTGTTTTTTGTTTTTTTTTGCCATAGTATTTTTTTGGTCAGATATTTGTTTGGCCTGTGTACATGCTGTGAACGAAAAGAGCCACATGCTAGCCTGACAAGCTCAGGTGAGGCCTGCGTGGAAGTCTTGCAAACTCAGAGACCTTAAATAACCACAAAAGATGGTTTGAAAATTAAATATCTAACTACAAACAAGTTACAGTGGATAGTCATGTCCTAGACCAATATTTCACCTGACAAAAATCAACTTAGATCTTCTTTACTGAGCCCATTTGCCTTTTTGCCTGTAAGATAACTTATCTGTGAGATGTCTGGGTAACTTGTAACTTACTTTTTACCCAGGATCCCTCAGGGCACAACAAATGGCCTGGAGACATTCCCTCATTGTTATTGTTATCAACTTAATTGTCAACTGTTAATTACATTAAAGTATCCTGTATCCATCTCTGTAAAAGAAGCACAAGTCCATCATTTCACTTTTTACCCTATCCAAGAGATTTCCCCACTTTGCTCTGTCCCACCTCCCTAATCTATCACCAATGAATTTCATGTAACTCACCTACACCCCTTTCCTTTAATTGCAATGTAACCCTACATTCTCCTGAGCATTATCTCAATCCGTTGAGGTTCTGCTTCCCGGCAGTATGTGAACAGTTTGGCTCAAATAAACTCACAAAAATTCTTTACAGGTTTCAATAGCTTTTTTTCCGTTAACAAAGCATATCTCTATGTATCAGAGTTGGACTGATTGCTTCTCTTAATGTGTGTGTGTGTGTGTGTGTGTGTGTGTGTGTGTGTGTGTGTGTTAATATGCACAAAAACTTTGAATAACTCATGATCTCATAGATAAAGACTGGGGACTTTAGATTGTGATTTCTGGTGGAGCTACTTGATTTTTCTGTGCCTATATGATGTCATTTATAAAATAGAGTCAATATTAATGCTTTAAAATGTCCAAACATTACAATATCTGCAGAGTACTTTAAGATAATATTTTAAGATTTATAAGATGATTGCTTGCATGTACATAAAAACAAACTGAGAATTGTTCTTGAAATATAGTGGCAACCATACTTTGGTAAAAACTGCTATTTGAATTTTAACCCTTCTAGTTTGGCCCCTGCATCTGATTAAAACATAGGGTACTTTCCTCAGCTTCCAGGTGGAGACCTGGAGGCTAAGGCAATTTTCCCTTGCCTGGGATCAGGATCACAGGAGAATGATTCCCACTGACTCAGTAGCTTCAGGGATAGAAACTGTAGATAACCTTTAGAGTCTAACTGCTGAGCTCTGCTTCTGTGTTATCGCTATTGCAAGATAGTGCCACATTCCAATGTCCAGCAGGATGTGACTGGGAACCAACCCTGCAGGCTGTCCCCAGTCTTTAGAATTTAGTCTTTAGGATTTAGAATTTAGAACAAAGGAAAATTCCTGTGGTTGGACTGTCTACCCCTGAAACGGTGCAGTCATTTGGAGTCCACCTGCATGTGGTGCTCTTGTGGCTGTCCTGCCCAGTCAATAAATCCTTGCCTGCTTTTTAAATTAATTAATCAGCCTCCGGTGGTCTTATTTTTGAACCCAGGGTTCGACCCCACAACAGTTCTCTTTCAAGTGAAACTTGCCCCTAGACAGGTATATAATATAATTTGCCTCATTCTTTAAGTACTTGTAGCATCAGAAAGTCTTTCAGTGCTAATTAATGATGGGGTTCAGTGCAGGTCACCCAAGATGGTGTCACTTTGTCATGTGGACTATTTTAAGTTAAAACAATAAAAGCCCAACAGACTCAGGAAGAGATGTTTCCCTCCCCCTGAACTGCCTTGAAGAATTTAGATAGAGATCCTGCACCTGGAGAGAGCTATTACCAAAGGTAACTTTTTATATTAGAAAGACTATCTGCATGGCCTGGCAAACATTTTTTTACCAAACATCCGCTCTTCCCATTTTCCTGTGAATTGTCTTCTTATCCTTTGAGATCCCAGACTCCCATTCCCCTTTTCCTGGCTGAGGCTGGTATATAAGCCTCAATTACGAAATGCAATAGAGCTCTTGTCTTTGTGGGGCATCCATCCATACATACATAATTAAGTTAGTTTTTCTTTTGTTAATCTGTTTCATGCCAAGTGAAATATTAGGCCAGCCAAATAACCTAGAAGGGAAGAGGGAAACTTTTTTCCCCCAACCCTAGGGAACAAAGAGTAACAAAGGGGAATAAACAAACACTTTTAAAAAAATTGTCACTCATTATAAAAAAGAGAAAGAACTCTTACCATTTGTAACAGCATGGCTAAACCTGGAGAGTATTATGCTGAGTGAAATAAACCAGTCAGAGAAAGGTAAGTACCATACTATCTCACTCATATGTGGAATCTAATGAACCAAATAAATTGATGATCAAAAATAGATCCAGAGACATAGAAACATGAACAGACTGAGGAATTTCAGAGGGAAGGCAGGAAAGGGTGATGGGAAGATATCAACCAATGAATTTAATATATGCATAAACTGTGGACACAGACAATGGGGTGGCGAGGGCCTGGGGGGCTGTAGGATGAGTGGGCTGTGTTAAAGAAAAAAAACAAACATTGAAACCTGTAAATAATTTTTTAAAGAGTTTGAGTCTTACTGTCGACATATGCCAGGAAGCAGAACCTCAATGGATTGAGATAATGCTCCGAAAAATGGCGGGTTACATTTCGCTATTTATACACTGAAATCAAAGGAGGGACATAGGTGGGTTACATGATATTCATTGGTGATGGAGTAAGGAGGCGGGAGAAAGCAAAGTGGTGGGAAACTCCTGGGATTGGATATAAAGTAAAATGATGGACATGTACTCAGGTGAGTGCAGGAACAATTAACATGATAACGAAGGAATTTGAGGCTTCTATCCTGGCGCTCACCACATTTGGTGGTTCCCCAGGGGCTCTGGAAAAAGGGAAGTTACAAGTTACCCAGACATCTCATAGATATGTTATCTTAGAGGCAAAAAGGCAAATGGGCTCAGTAAAAAGATCAAAGTTGATCTTTGTCTGGGAAAATATCTGGGACGTGACTACCTGTTAGATATTTAATTTTCAAACCATCTTTTGTGGTTATCTTAGGTGTCAGGTTAGCATGTGGCTCTTTTCTTTCACAGCTGGAAGAGGTTAATTGGGGGGAAAAGGAGGACCTATGTAATACTTTTGAAGCAGGAATTTTAGGGGAGTATAGTGTTATGCCCAGACTTCGTGATCCCTAAGGACCACCAGGGAGCCGAGTCCGATGCAATAAACAAAAGAGCCTTCTCCATGCTAGCATGGGCTCCTCCCATCCATGCCGGCAGCATGGCGGAAGAGAGCACGAACTTCTCCCAGTCCAGGGGTTTTGCTCCGGTCCGGGGTGATGTCACTACCTCGGCTAACCCTGATTGGTTGGGAGAGGGCTAGGGATAACTCCGCCTTGTGGGGTGGAGTCGGGAGCTCATCCTCGCCCAGCCCTGCCCTCTCATATAGGTGAAGAGGAAACTGGACTTGCAAGGCACGTCAGGCCATAAAAACTGTGAACAATGCCGTAGGGGTAGGGAAGGGTCGATATCGCTGGCCCCAGGACAGATCATCGGATGTGGCCTCGCGACCCCCAACACTTGAGGGCCTTCTTGTAAGCCTATAAAAGGGGATGGAACCATATCTGCAAGACTAAGACCCCAGAAGGTTATAAAAAGTGAAGCCCTTTGTGTGTTTCTTCACTCTCATTTGGAAATTATTCCCAGAGTCCACTAGTGTTAATAAACAGGGTCCCTCCCTTTCTCTAGGAAGCGTGCTTGGTATTTCTGCAACATAGGCAGGCTTAGGGATTCTTTTAGAATTGGGGTCCATGGAAAAAAACACAGGCTGCAAATTGGGAGAAAGTACATTTCCATAAGACAAGGAAGCCAGATGCAGTTATATCTCCATAAGACAAGGAAGCAGCAATAGATATATTTCCATGAGAGAAGGGAACTGGAAGTAACCAATAAAGGTCTATATTTACAAAATAAAGGAAGGAAGCCCTTCATTCAGAAAAAGAAGAAGAAAGCCCAAAGGGAATAGGAAAACAGTAAGGAAGGAGAGGGGAGAACACCTTTGAGCCCAGGCGTTACTATAGTGACCAGTCCAAGGCAATAGCAACCAATCAGAGGGGTTATCAAGGCACCCGACTCTGCAGCCCTTATAAGCCTTAGGGAAGAGGAACTCGGTGGGACCTTTTCTCCCTCCCTACTTGGGAGTCCATTCTGTGGGACTCTTCCATCTCCCCATGTGGGAGTTTGTACTTGTTCTTCAATAAATCTCCACCTTTGCTGTACCACTTTCTGCCCATGGATTCACTCTTTGATTCCATCAGTCATAGAATCCAGGTTCCAGTCCAAAAATTCGGTATCACTTTCAACAATAAAGATTTAAAAAAGCACACTTTGTTAAGAAGCCTTGTTGAGAGTGTTTTGTCATTGGATCTTGATAACAATTTTTCATCTAATTTTAGCTAAACAAGGATAGGTTTGTTCAATAATTGCCAATATCAGGACATAGCAATTTTAACTAAAACTTAAGAGGAGGTTAAACTACATAAAGGTAAAGCATCATTTTAAACAGCAATAAATTGTAGTGGCAAGGAAAACAATTTGTAATACACTAAAAGGAACATAAAGCATATTTTTTCTTCTGGAATTTGCAGGATAAATAACCATTTATAATGTTCCCTTATCATCAGAATAGTGCTTAATAAATCTAAGAAGTGAGTGTATATTTAAATTCAGGGAGAGCAAGAATTCTTCAATAAACTACTTTTTAAAAATGAATGCAGCCAAAACCGGTTTGGCTCAGTGGATAGAGCATCAGCTTGGGGACTGAAGGGTCCCGGGTTCGATTCCGGTCAAGGGCATGTACCTTGGTTGTGGGCATATCCCCAGTAGGGGGTGTGCAAGAGGCAGCTGATACATGACTCTCTCATAGATGTTTCTAACTCTCTATCTCTCTCCCTTCCTCTCTGTACAAAATCAATAAAATATATTCGAAAAAAAATAATAAAAATAAAAATGAATGCAGTGCCTTTGTATTGAAAAGCAATGATTAGAATTTAATTTTTTCAGTAAGGAGGATTAATCACCTACTTAAAATTATAATATTGGGTAATGAAGTTGTTAAGAAATATATTTCTTTTGTTATATTTCCTGATGTTATGATTTTACTCAAGAAACATTGTTCTAACTTTGCCAGGATTATTAATCATTACTCATAACTTGAGTGTTGACATTATTATGTATTTATTGATCGTTGAGAGAATAGCAAACTCTACAAACCCTAGTTTAAACTCATATAATTTTTGCCATTTTATTCCACGTAATCCAATTAAAATGAATAATGTAAAGTGAAATGAAGTAACTTTTATTTTTAACTTAAACTACATTTACAATGCATAATTCATAGTTGAAAATAGATTTACCTCTGAAAATCCTTTTTTTTTCATTCCTAGAGGTTAATACAATCTATAACACTTATATTTGTGACTTCATTAAAATATGAAAGAGATATTTACAACGAGTACCTATAGAGTATGCAAAAATAAAATTATAAAAGGATACCCATAGGTGGTAACATTTTATTTTTTATTACATTAATTTTTTTAATCCTCATCTGAGAATATGTTTTTTATTTACTTTAGAGAGTGAGGAAGGGAGAGAAAGAGTAAAAACATCCATGTGAGAGAGCAATATCAATAGATTGCCTCCACTATGTGCCACAACCTATGTATCTACCTTCACCGGGAATTGAACCCAAAATATTTGGCACATGGGAAAATACTCCAACCAACTGAGCTACCCAGCAGGGGCAATCTCATTAATTTTTGTAAAAAACAAAACAACACAAAAAACAAACAAACAAACAAACAAAAAATCCCACCATATATTCCAATATATACAAAATAACTGAATTGTTAAAGAAAAATACAATATAAGGTCATTTTTAATTTTATTTTGTTTTCAATTACAGTTTACATGTAATGTTTTGTATTAGTTTTAGGTAGATAGCATACTGGATAGATATATACTTTACAAGTGTTTTTCCTGATAGATAAGCTTAGATTTTCAAAATCTAATTTTTGTTGATAAATGAATACTATGTCATAGAGAGGTATATTGTAATATTGCCATATAAATAAACAGTTCTTGTAGAAGTTTATTTTTATTCAGTTCCAGTATACTTCATGCCTGTTAGATGATGATTCATTACTTCTTTGTCTTTTGGTAATACTCTTTGAAATGTTCTTGCTGGCTGATATAGCAAAAGTGAAAACTGTTTGTTGTTTTAGTAAAGAATATGTTAAATTTAAAAGAAAAACATCTTTAAAAGAATCTCATGCAGTTTTATATGATAGCTGTGGAATCAGATTGCTATAAACTTATTGATAAATCTGCACAAAGAACTTGCCTTTAACAACAAAAAGACATATTATTAGTAGTAATTATCCTTTACTGTACTAGGTACATATTGTATAATCTACAAGTTTTCTGAGCCTTAAAACAAAAATACAGGCCTCTTTATAAATTTTAAACTTTATGTATTTGTTTGAAATTTAAATGTTTGGATATATTATAGAAATTGAGGCAACTCAATTGGTTGTTAATAAATATAAAAATAGCCTCTCAATATTATCATTTATCTCTGAGGTAGTGACAATTTTATCAAAATGCATAGACTGATTGCTAAAACAATCTCACAGAGTTTATATATTTACAAACAAATTTATTTGATTTTTGGTGAAAGAAGATAAAATACAACTAAAGGCTATATAACAAGTTGAAGCTAAAATTTAAATGTGAAGCATTGTTTAAATCTGGGTAACATCCTATTGTTGCATGTTCGTTCTCATGGATGAATTATCACTCAACATGCACGTAGCTATGTGTTAGATACAGCCTCTGCTTTTCTGCCTTCCAGAGATTCATGATCTTACAGAAGAACCCACCTGTAGACACATGATTACAATGTGGCTTTGAGTGCTATAATAGAAGTATATAAAAGGCATGGGTGATGGCACAAAGCATGGAATAATCACTTCTCTTTGAGAGATATGGTGAGAAAGAATGATCTAGTCTTCTGAGCCTCAGGGTAATGCAGCTATTATAGAAATTGATGAAAAGGAGTTATTGAAATGGTTCTTGAGGAATGAGAACTTTGTAGACAGTAAGAAGACAGCATTCTAGGCCTGAGGAACAAAGTATAGAAATTAGAAAAAAAGCAGCATGCGGCATTCAGGTAAAACTGTAATGAGTAGATAGTAGAGAGAACTGGAAATACGGAAGTATATGGAGCACTCACTATGGAGAGCTTGTATGCCATACAAATAAGTTTAATACAGTAACAATAGAGAACAAATAAGGGCTAATATAACATCCAGTCATATTCCTCAAAAAAGGTTAAAATTATACATTGGCAAATTCTTTGTGTATACGCTTTGAAATTTTAGTGGAAACCAAGTAAAAAAAACCCTTACGCATGTTTTATTGCATACTGGAGGCCCGGTGCATGAAATTCATGCATGGGGTGAGGAGGCTTATCCCTCAGCCCAGCCTGCACCCTCTCCAATCTGGGACCCCTCTCACAATCCAGGGCTGCTGGCTCCCAACTGCTCGCCTGCCTCTGCCTGATTGCCGCTTCTGCCTGCTAGCCTGATCACCCCCTAACCACTTCACTGCCAACAAAATAAAAATACTTTGCACAGCAAAAGAAACCATGAATAAAACAACAAGAAAGCCCACTTAATGAGAGAACATATTTGCCAATTTTATCACCAATAAAGTTTAATCTCCAACATTTACAGGGAACTCACACACACACACACACACACACACACACACACACACACAAATTACAAAAAGAAGATAAACAACCCAATAAAAAAAAATAGGCAACAGACCTAAATAAATACTTTTCTAAAGAAGACAGAAAGAAGGCCAAGAAACATATGAAAACATGCTCAAAGTCACTAATCAGCTGAGAGATGCAAATCAAACCATCTCCCACCTGTCAGAATGGCAATCATCAACAAATGACAAGTGCTGGCAAGGATGCGGAGAAAAGTGCACATGAGACATTTTTAAAAATAGACCACATATTGGGTCACAAGCAAAGTCTCCCTCGTGCACTGCTGGTGGGAATGCAGACTGGTGTAGCCACTGTTGAGAACAGTATGGAGTTTTCTCAAAAAAATAAAAATGGAACTCCCATTTGACCCAGTGATCTCACTTCTAGGAATATATCTCAAGAAACTAGAAACCCAATCAGAAAGGATATATGCACCCTTATGTTCAGAGCAGCACAATTTACCATTGCTAAGATTTGGAAACAGCCTAAGTAAACATCAGCAGTGGAGTGGATTAAAAAACTGTGGTACATCTACACAATGAAATACTATGTTGCTATGCAAAGAAGGAATTCTTACCGTTTGAAACAGCATGGATGGAACTGGAGAACATTACACTAAATGGAATAAGCTAGTCAGAGAAAGATAAGTATCACATGATCTCATCATTTATGGAATATAATGAACAACATAAACTGTTGGACAAAAGCAGATCCAGAGACAGAGAAGCATAGATCAGACCATCAAACCTCAGAGGGAAGGTAGGGGTATGGGGGAAAGATCAAGGACTTGTATGCATGCATATTAGCCTAACCAATGGACACAGACAACAAGGGGTGGGTGAGGGCATGAGTGGGGTGTTGAAGGATAATTGAGGGATAAGTACACATATGTAATACCTTAATCAATAAAGAAATTAAAAAATAAAATAAAGTCCAGTTCAGCACCTGGCTAGCTTAACTTGCATTCCCAGTTGCAGTCCATTGCATGTGTGTTCTGAATGGCTATGGCCATGTGATTGCTTAAGGCCACATGGCTATGGAGGGAAATAGGTGAGCATTCAGGTAAATGCAGGTTAAAGAGCAAGAGAAAATGAGAGCAAATAAAATCAAGAGAGTGGAAACTCTTTGTCTGGAGATTTTAACCTTCCAAAATTTCATGTGCTTCTGTTGGGGTTCATCCCCTAGCCAATCTATTCTTCAGCAGGCTAGACTGACAGGCAAGTACCATCCTATGTCATCCCATCTTCTTTGCATATATTCTTATCTCCTCCTTTGTTTGATCCCTTTCTTAAATGATCTGCAGGGAATGGACCTGTGCTACCCTGGGGAGCATGAAACTGTAGTCGCCTGGTGAAGCTGGCCAGATGACTATGCTTAGAATGTCTGGCCTTCCATTGGCTCTCTTTTTGTTCTCTTCTTATTATTAATATTAATTAACTAGTGGCCCATTGCAGGAAAATTCCTGCAATAGGGCTTCCTGCTGCAATAGCAGCCCCACCTGCTTTCCTCCCTTCTCCCCCGGCCCCTCCTGCTTCCTTCCCTTCTCCCCTGCCCCACTTGCTTGCTTCTCCACAGCTTGGCTCCCTTCTGCAGCACTTGGCTTCATTCTACACTGTCTTCAGTCTTTGCTCTGGCCTGGATATGCAAATTAACCACTATCTTGGTTGGGTTAATTTGCATACTCACCTTGATTGGCTGCTGGGTGTGGCTTGTGGGCATAGCTAAGGCACCATTAATTTGCATGTTTCTCTTTTATTAGGTAGGATTAGCTAATTATGACAATAACATTGTCATCCTAATAAATTCAATTTAAAAATACTTAATGACATCTGACTACCCTTGTTAAGATGGGTAGCTCAATTTAAGTTGGAATTCTCAGAGAGTTTTCCCATCCTTAGTGATTATTGTACAATATCTTCCACCACATCACTGTCTTCCAGTCACAGAGTGAGTTAAATATTGAATGAGAGACAAGATTAAAATGTTTTGTAAACTTCAAAAGCTTCAGAAATTGAGAACAAAGATAGAGAATGAAGAAACCATGGTGTCTTCAGACTCTCAGACTCTGTGTGTGTGTGTGTGTGTGTGTGTGTGTGGTGAGAACACCCAAGATGTATCCTCTTAAGCAAATTTCAAGTATGCAATACAGTATTATTAACAACTAGAGGCCCAGTGCATGAAATTCATGCACTTGGTCCTCAGCTTGGCCTGTGCCCACTTGCAGTCTAGGAGCCCTGGGAGGATGTCCAACTGATGGCTTAGTGAGCCTAAGCTGTCAATTGGACATCCATAACATTGCCACAAAGAATGGAGAGGCTCCCACCACTGCTGCTGTACTTGTCAGGCATGAGCCTGGCTTCTGGCTGAGTGGCACTCCCCTTGTGGGAGCACACTAACCACCAGGGGACAGCTTCTTAATTGTGTCTGCTCCCTGGTGGTCAGTGCACATCATAGTGAGCAGTCATTCCACCGTTTAGTCATTTGCATATTAGCCTTTTATTATGTATGATATGCTGTAGATAAGGCCCCCTAGAACCATAAGAAAGGCAAAAAATTCACTGTTAATTCGTTCTCAAATTGCCCCCACTTAAAATCAAATCGCCCCCCCCATGTGTGCTGCACCTTGGGAACCACTGGGCTTGACACTTTCTCTCTGAGCTTCATTTTTTAATATATATGCATATACCATGGGAATTGCAATCTCTCCTCCGCCTACCTCACTGGGTTGTCATGAGGAGGATCTGAGCTAATAAACCTAGAAATGTTTCATCAAGTAAGTGATGTCTAAATGGGAAGGGATTGCTATTTTTAAGCCCACGGGTACCCTTACAGGTAGCAGGTGCTGATTAGGGGAGGAGGGCATGATTGTTTTCTGGAAGCTTTGCAGAGGGCTCTGCAGGCCTCAGAGGGGCAGGCTCTGGCCAGCATCCCTATAGTGGTGGTCATCCCTGGAGACGCTGGAGGGAGTAGAGAGTTAGAGAGGTACTAGGGGGGCGGTGAGGCCAAAGGGGAAGTAACTGTCAAACCTTCCGGCTCGGCGGGGGCCAGGCCAGGGCAGAGTGAGGTGGGCTAGGAGGGGGGAGTTTAGCCATGCCCCCAGCTAGGTTCAGCTTGCTTCCACTGATGGTGCTGCTGCTATCGGAGGGGAGGGAGGAAGGGTTTGACCCTGGGGGGCCACTCAGGCCTGCCTCCACCTGGGTCTGGAGTTGTAAGGAGGAGAGGTATGCTTGGCACCAGTGGAGGGGGCCCAGTAGCGATAGTCTGTGGAACCTGGATGCCTTGGGGGCACAGATGGGTGGTCACTGGTGTGCTATTGTTGTGGGTGCCTGTGGGGGGATTGGTGGGGGAAGAGATTGGGAGTCAGAGGTGTGGGCTGCACCTACCCCCGAGGTTGGCGGGTGTAGCTGCAGCCCACACCTTTGTCAGACTCTATCCCCCTGAGGGTGCGGGGCCTGGGGTAGGGTGTCCTTGTGGGGAGATTGGAAGAGCTCCTGTGGATGCTTCCTCTTCCTTCTTTGCAGTCTGGGCTCCTGTCAGACACTGTCCTCAGACCCCAGGAAGTTGGCTCATGCTGCCCACTTCCTGCTGCGCATGCATCAATATGAAAATTGGTTGTTACAGGGACACCATTGTGGAAAAATTAGCATATTACCTATTTATATGTATAGACTAGAGGCCCAGTTCTGGGACCCCTGCCGCTCAGGACCTAAGCACAGACCTACAGGCTGAGTGGCCTGGGTCCAGAGGATGTTTCAGGGACCCAGGCTGCTCAGCCCCTGAATACACAAATTAACTGCCATATTTGTTGGGTTAATTTGCATATTCACTCTGATTGGCTGTGGGCATAGCAAAGGTATGGTCAATTTGCATGTTTCTCTTTTATTAGATAGGATGGTTGCTTTCTTGTATATTAGATCTGAACTTATTCATCTTGCATAACTGAAATTTAATTGTTGTAGGATTGAAGTCTGGGATGCTGTCAATATACATTCTAATATTCTAAGGTATTATGGCATTTTAGTGTGCTCTTTTAAAGTTATTCTCCAATTAACAATCTACATAATGAAGCACTGTTACACATCACAAGTTTTAGGAAAATAGACTCACTGGAAGTCTAATGTTTCCATATGTGATGGAAATGAAGGCTGATTTGTGATAGTGAAGTTCTGGGCCTACCTTACCTGCAGGTCAATAATGTAAGAGGCACAATGCAGTCACCCTTTCCAAGTAAACACTCAAAAGATATGCATTAGCTATGTGTCCTTTGCTCAGCTCTATATGCCAGGCTCAGTGAAAAACTCAAATATGGAGAAAACACAGCATATGTTTTCATAAATGGAAGGATCTTAAGCACTAGCTGAGAAGAAAATATGTATATTTATGAAAAATCTGGACCACAACACAGGGTATGTGTCTGAGGTAATATAGTACACATGATCTTATGGAAATTCATGTAGCTTGGTATTTTCATCTATAAACCTTCACTTTCCCTCTATTGTTCATCCTTTCATTGAGATAGTATCTTCTTTAAGAGGACATTATAAGGACCAATGAACTAAACTTTGTAAAGGGGTTTAAACTCAGAAGATGATATTAGAAAAATACAGTGGAAAGGAACTTATCATAATTCAGAGCTGGTTTGGTTATAATGGAAGACTAATAAATCATCCCTTTGTTTGCTTTCATCTTTTTCTGTAGTTAACAATTAAGCCTTTTAAAATACCTGGTTTTTAAGCTGGCCAAAATAACTATACTATCCTGAAACACCTTAATGCACAAGCTTTTAAAACAAACACAGTGCCTATTGCTAGTCATGTCTTTATTTTAAAAGGATCCTTTTAAAATAGCTGTAGCACTGGGCTGTAACAATAAAAGAAAACACTGAGTGGTTCTGTCAGTAATTACAAGTGAGGGGGGCAAAATCATGACCCCAAAATGTGCCACTTTGATTTGGGATTATTTTGAGTGGAAGGCAATTAAGGTCTAACAGACTTAGAGATTTTGTGGGGTTTTTTTGTTTGTTTGTTTTTTTTACTACTCTTTGTTTTTGTTATTTTCTATCTCTGCTTTAACTGTCTGAAAGAACTTATCATAGATACTGGGCCTGCACTAGAAAAAGAGCTATTACCAGAGATGATTTTTTACATCAGTCTTATCTGTATGGTCTGACAAAAATTTGTTTTCAAAACATTTGTTTTTCCAATCTTCTTTTAAATTATCTTTGTCCCCCTTTGAAGCCCCAAAACCCCTTCTCCTTAACTCAGGATAGCATATAAGCCTCAATTGCTTGATTGTCTGCCAGCCTCATATTTTTAGGGTTCCCATATATACAGAATAAAATTTGTTTATTTACTGTTAATATACCTTATGTCAATTTTATTATTAGCCCAGCCAAAGAATTAGAAAGGAAGAGGGAAAGGTTTCACACACACACACACACACACACACACACACACACACAGCATTATTTTGTAGTTAAAGGAGAGGAAGACAATGAGTTTAACTTTTTTGCATCTTCTAAAATAACTTTTCTATCAGAATTCAATAGAAGAGTAGTTATCTCTACCGCCTTTAGACTAATTATACCCAAATTTTTCCTCCCCAGGGTGATATTCAAAGACTTAATCCCAATATTTCCAACAGTCCTTCTGATTACTGAGGGGAAATGATTCACTTGGACAGTTATGGGGTTCTGAATTAGATTTTTTTTTTTTTATGTAGCAATATATGTTGTGTGTTCCACTGACATACTAACTTCAGGACTCTACCTGATGTCTTTGAAGTATATAGTTTTAAACCCAAGGGCTTTAATTTATGTATGTTGGGACTGGGAAACCTTTCTTCCTCTAATCCTTCATTTACTTTTGCAACTCAAGTAACGAATATTAATTCAATCACATTCCTTAGTTCATAGCACCTTATCAATCACCAACCTGTGTAAAGCCACTCTCCTGTTTGTACATTCAATTCATTAGTTCACTTACTCATTCCTTTTTATATTAATTTTCTACTTCCCTTCCTCATTTATAAACTAGAAACCCAGTGCACAAATTTATGCACAGGTGGAGTCCAGCTGGCCCAGCCCCAATCAGGGCAGATCAGGACCAGGCCTGTCAGGAGGAAGAGACAGAGGGAGGTTGGCTAGCTGGCCTTCACCGATCAGGCTGATCAAGGGGGAGTGGGGAGGGTGATTGGCTGGCAGGACCCACCCCTAATTGTGCGGGAGGGAGGGGGAGCTGATTCGGGGTGGGGTCAGCCATGGGGAGGGGTTGTGGGCCATGGGCTTTTTGGCTCCATCCCAGATTGGTGTGTGTGTATGGGGGGGGGGGGGGTCGGGGGTGGAGCTGGCTGTGGGGAGTGGCTGTGGGCAATAGCTCAGCTGGCCCTACCCCCAAATGGGGTGGGGGGGTGTCAATCAGGGGCAAGTAACCTGGGGGCGGGGCAATGGGTAGTTGGCTGGCTGGCCCTGGCCCTGATCAGAGTGGGGGCGGGGGGGGGGAGCTGATGGGAGTGGAGCTGGCTAGAAGGAGGGTCCACAGGTGGTTGGCCGGCCAGCCTTGCCCCCTATTGGAGTGGAAGGGTGATCATGGGCAGGGCTTTTTAAGGGGCTGTAGGTCAATCAGGATGGTGGGGGCCCATCAGAGTGGTGGCTGGCCAGGGGGAGGGGCTGCAGGAGATTTGCTTGCCAGCCCTGTCCCCTATTGGGGTGGGGGTGCCAGGGAAAGAGGCTACAGGAGGTTGGGTGCCCAGCCCCACCCCCTATTGGGATTGGGTGGAGCTATCAGGGGTGGACCAGTCAGGGGAAGGGGCTGCGGGCCTATCATGGTGGGGAGGGCTGATCAGGGCAGGGCTGGCCAGGGGGAAGGCAGGGAGTGTTTGGCCCCACTTTTGATTGGGACAGGGGTGGGTGAGTCTGATCAGGGGCAGGCTAGCAGGGGGGAGGAACAGAGAGGTTGGCCATCCACCACCCTCTGATCTGGCCAGTTTACTGGCCACAGTGGGCATCATAGTGACCAGTCATTATGGTCATTATGGCAATTAAGGTCCCTGGCTTTATTTATTTATATATATATATATATATATATATATATATATATATATATCTCCTTTATAACATGTTTAATATGTATATTTTGTTTAAAGGGATGCTTTGAAAATGTGTGTTGTTATTTTGTTTGCATGTGTTTATAATTTATACAAATCATTTTTAATTTAAATTTTTGTTGTTAGCATTATTGAAGATGTCCTCCATTTCCCCCCTTTGCCCACTTCCACCCGTCCCTATCAACCCTTGGTCCTCCCCACACAGTTGTCTGTGTCCATGGGCTAAGCATATATGTTCTTTAGCTAATCCATTCACCTTCCTTTATCCAGTTCCCCCATCCCCCTCACCTCTAACATTTATCAGTCTATTCCATGTATCCATGCCTTTTATTCTAATGCATTTTCCCTGTGTCAATCTCTATTCTAAGTATCTTTATATATACTGACTCATTTGATCATCACAATAACATTATGCTATAGATACTATTATTAACCCCTATAAACAGAAGAAGAAACTAAGGAACAGAGAGTTTAAGTAATTTGGACAAGGTCATATATAATACTAGTACACAGAAAGTATGAGATCTGAAATAAAAACATACTTCCAGCTATTGGTATTAAATCTCTACTCTTAACAACTGTGTCAAACTGCCTCATATTATGTAATATTATTCTATTTCTTTTTATAAATGTTTTAGAATTCATGCATGTTATTATGTATACATTTAATCCATTGTGTCTAACTGCATTGTCAAATGGACACTTTTAGGCAAATTTTTGTCTTTTAAAATTTATTTTCTTTCTTAATAGTTAATTTTTTATTATTCCCATCTCCTCATTTTCTTCCCTTTGGCAACCATTGACTTGTTCTCTATATCTACAAGTCTGTTTCTGTTTTGCTTACCAATTTTTATCTTACCTCTCATGTATGATTCCAAGTTGATCTTAAGTAGAAACATGTGGGCTAGGAGAAAGATGGCAGTCAATATGGGTGTAGCTAAAGGGCCCTGGGAAATATTCTAAAGGAATGTGTCAGTTCTTCATTCAGTGATCTTCCTTAATTTTATCTAAATATGCCTAAAATCAAAGTAATTTTGAATCTACTCCAAAATAAGAAATTTCTGGTAATTTTTTTTACATCTAAAAAACAAAAAACAAAAACAAAACAAAACAAAACAAAAAAAACCCTCTATTAGTTTCTTAAGGCTTCCATAAAAATAAAAAAAAACAAAAAAATAAAAAAACAAAACACAGACTGGGCATCTTAATCAATAAAAATCTATTTTTTCACAATTTTGGAGGCTAGAATTCCAAGATCAAAGTTAGTACCACCCGAGGGATGCAAGAGAAGGGCTTGTTTTAAGCTTGTTTTTTTTTGGTTTGTAGTTAACTGTCTTCTCCCTGTATCTTCACATGGTCTTTTCTCTGTCCATGTCTGTTTCTAAAATTCCTCTTCTTATAAGGACTCTAGTCATATTGGATTATGGTCCATCCCAATGACTTCACCTTAATTTAATTACCTCCTTTTATTTATTTGTTTTTAATTTATTGAGAGAGAGAGAGAGAGAGAGAGAGAGAGAGAGAGAGAGAGAGAGAGAATGAAAGAGACAGAGAGAGAGATTAATTTGATATTCCACCCATCCATGCATTCATTGGTTGATTACTGTATGTGCCCTGACTGGGGAACAAGGTTCAAACCCACAACCTTGGCATATGGTATTGCCATCCTAACCAACTGAGCAACTTTGCCAGGGCTTAATTACCACTATAAAGATTCTGTCTCCATATATGGTAATATTGTTAGGTGCTGGGGATTAGGACTTTAGTATAAGAATTTTTAGGGACACACATCCACGGGACACAACATCTAAGGAACATAGATCATGGATTGACTATGTATTAAGACTAATGTTGCTTTTACAAAAGCATTATAAGAAGATTCTTTCAACAGCTATATACTTGACATCTTTTATGTGGTAAGAATTAGGATGAGAAACCATAGGGTGAGGGTTTGGTGAAAAAGTAATTTTCGGATGACAAGTATGGTTAAATAGTACCATTATTACTCAGGAAGCTTTAGAATCACACTATATAGCATTTTCAGAGCAGAATGGATTTTCATTTTGTTGGACAGTTTTATTACAGATATATTAAAAACAGGGAAAATTTTCTCTATGATGCTATATTTCTTAAACTCTTGTTTTCTCTCTCCTGAATCTTTTTAAACTTAAATTCCTCACATACTCTATTTAACACATTAGTCCTGAGCCACAGTCAGATGTTTTACCTTTTTCAGTCACTTACTCTTGTACTCTTTCACTGATTGCCTTGATGACAATTAATTCATAAACACCCAGATTATACTTAAGCTCTGTACCAACAGAAGCAAATTATGTCTAGCCTCTGTAATGTGCAAACATGCACCTTATATCCAAAAGAGCAAAAAGTGGAAGTTAAATTGCCTTGTTCAATATTACAAGGCAATGTATTTTCAAAGCATTTAAATTAAAATTTGCTTCATGAAGTTAACCAGATCCATAATGAAGAAAGAAGAGGTTTGTGTAAGCTGAAGGATGACTTAGAAATAAAGTGGACAAAGCAGAGTACCTAATAATTGTATATCCCATAAAGAACAGCCAATCTGTTATTGGCTTAGCTGATCAGCTGAGTGGCATGTAATTCCAAAGTTACATCAGCAAATGCCTGGATTTAGAGACAAATTCTTTTATATCCCACAGAATGGAGCCCCCATGTGTTTTATCTAACACAAATAGAATGATGTCTAAACGTTTATGAAGTCCAGATTTTTAACTGACAAAAAAAGCTCATAATAACAATGCCAAGTTAAATCCTTGAAATTAAACCTATAAGACAGGTTATTCTCAGCAGAGCTATGTATTATATTTTGGCTTATATTTCCTGCCAAATTATAAAGAATCCATTGTGTATATACTGCTTCTAATTTCTCTCTCAGAAAGGATTTGATATTTGAGCTCCTTTTGCTGACAGTGTAACTATATACCATTTGATGAAACAATACTATGTTCAATGAAAGAGTAAAAACTTTTCTAGCTAAGTTATATTTATATTATGACAAGATTTCAAATAAAAAAGTATGTTATTTGTTTTTTAAAAGAAAAACTCCTTAAACGAAGCTATTAATTTGTTGTATATCTCAGAACTAGCTTGTTTTTAAACTCTTTATGTACTGCCCTTTATACCACAAATATGCTAATTTTCTAATAGATATTATATATATATTTTGATTTCAAAAAACGCTATAGATTAAAAATATTTCAGTTATATGAAAGAGTATTTTCAAATTCTAATAAGAAAAACTGCGTTAGGCCAGAGCAGGAGAATGTTGTGATTAAAGGTGCATTTGAATTAAAATTAAGTTCTTAGTCAGACTTTACTTTTATTGCAGTCCTTATCAGTAATACTTTATGAGTATAAGACAAGATAACAATGATTTACCCTAGGGATATTAAACTCATTACAAAATCATTTTAAATATCTGCATGTAGTGAAAAATGTTAAATTGCATGAAAAAATATACAAGCTGGGGAGAAGTGTGTAAATATTCTCTTTCTAGCCTTTAACATTTATTTTAATATCTAGCATACTCACTCTCTAGAGTTGCTAACTCCCATTAGAATGGATTAACTGTTATGATTGTTTAAGTTGATTTTCTGTTTATCAGTTCTTATTCAGCAAATGGCAAGTTTGCTGACATAGCAGTGTACCCTAGATTTATCTCCCAGATTCTATCAGTCCTTTAATTCAGTGCAGGTCTATCACAACGAAGACCTTAATGCAGCATTGTAAAATTTCTAGAAATTAAATTAGGGGATTTCTGTTGTTTGGGGGCTTTGATGGAAACAATCAGATAAGAATGAAATGCAAATAGCCTTGCTTAGTCTTTGAAGACATTTTTACATGGCTTTTACTACATACAATGTATTAGGAATCAGAGTACTAGGCAATCTTAAAGAACTCTCATACTTCTGAAGGGTATTTTTTTTTTTTTTACAAAGGTTTACTTCTGCATATAATTCATTAGCTTATGCTTCTTGATTCAAAGCAATCAATCCCTTGTCATCTCTTTTAAAAGCCTCTTTTTGTTTATAAAGCTTACCCTTTCTTTCTACCCTATAGATTATCTTCACTGCTATTCTACCATAGCCATCTTTTCAACCTTATAGTTAGATCATGTGAAAAATAGATTTATTTATTTTCAAATTTGGATTCTCCCTAATTCTGTCCTCTATATATTATAACATATCATTGAAAATTGACAGTAATAACATGATAGAGTGGAGGAAGTGTAATAAGATTTTAAAATAGCTTTACTTTTTATCCTGAGTGAAAGAGGTACTAACTTTTCTACACCTACCTGTTCCTAATGTGCTCTTTTCCAACTCTCTCAAGCCTACTCTTAACTATCAGTTTCTTCCTTTGTACTCATCTCCTCCCCTTGGCATATAGAAATACAGAAGATTGTCCATTTTAAAAAATATATTTTATTGATTTTTTACAGAGAAGAAGAGAGAGGGATAGAGTTAGAAAAGTCGATGAGAGAGAAACATCAATCAGCTGCCTCCTGTACACCCACTACTGGGGATGTGCCTGCAACCAAGGTACATGCCCTTTACCGGAATCGAACCTGGGACCTTTCAGTCCTCAGGCTGATGCTTAATCCACTGAAACAAACCGGTCTTGGCAATTGTCCATTTTTAAAAATCTTCCATCTTCCCTAAACTAGTAATTCTGTATAGCTATTACACTATTTCCCTCTTTTCTTTCATCACCAAACTTCTAAAAAAAAGACTAGTTTTGGATGTCTTCCCACTACCTTTCACTTTCCAATCAACCACAATAATTTTTTTTGTCCCTATTACTTTACTGAAACTGTTAAAGTCATCATTAATTGCCTTTTTTGGTTTTAAACCAAAGACCCATACATTGCTAAATCCAGTTGCCCCTTAAGTAACTTTCCTACTTCATCTACCTTCAGCAGTTGATATAAAACCCCTTCATCCCAGAAATTCTTTCTCTATACAGTATATTTTTTTCCAGGTTATCACTTCCAATCTCATCTCTCAATCTTCTTTGGTGATTGATTTTCTTTTAAATATTAATGTTTGCCAGAAGTCTTATCTTTTGTCATGTCTTTTTGCTCTATATGTTTTTCCAAATAAAATATGCCACCAAATGACATTATATTATATTTATGCTCATATATAGCTTCAAAACTCTATCTGTATTTTAGGCATATACTTATGTAGAAATATCCACCAAGTACTTCAAATGTAGCATATCCCAAATTGAACTCATATTTACCCTATAATCAGAATCTATTCTTCCTCATGTATTCCACATCTTATTTAATGTCATATATTTATTCTCTTCTCAAGCACCTAGAGTTAACATTGACTTCTCATTCCCTTTCAATATCCACATCTAATATTTCACCTAGCTCAACCAATTTTAACTCCTGAATATCTCTGGAATAGTTTTAAAATATGGTTTTTATTGAATTTTAGAGAGAGAGGAAGGGAGAGGGATAGAGAAATAGAAACATCAGTGAGAGAGAAACATCATTGATTGCCTGCCTGCTGCACGCCCCATACTGGGGATAGAGCCTACAACCCAGGCATGTGCCCTGACCTGGAATCAACCCAGTGACCTCTTGGTTCATGGCTGACACTCAATCACTGACCTACACTGGCCAGCTTTGGAATATTTTTATCTTATCTGTTGCTACCTATACTATTAAAGTTGTTCAGAACAGGCTACCTCAAAATATGCTATTTTGACACATTGTTTATTTTGAGTTAAAGTCATTAGAGAAAGGACAAATGTAGGAAGGGCTCTCTGAGTTTCCCCTTTTTATTTAAAAGCAAGTTATAAAATATTTCATGAGAAAGGTACCCTCCCTGTGCCAAAAAGAGATGAACATTCTTATCAACTGAGTCTAGTAGTTTGTGTCAAAATGGATCTCTACAAACAAACCTACTAAAATAACCTTTATCTTTTATTAGTTTCCCTGATATATTTCTGAGTGAGGTTTCCTGCATCTAGCTCAACCCCTTTGTCTTGTGTATTCCCCACAAATTTAACATTCCCTTGTTCTAGCTGCTTCTTTGGATCTTGATTTCCCTTATGAAAATTCTTGTGATACCCTTGAACTATGAAATTTAAGGTTGGTGACCATATTTATATGCTGAGATGGTGACATGCCTGGAGAGGGCACCTCTCCCTCTCCATACTTTACCTTTTCTATTTCTTCCATTTGGCTGTTTCTGAGTTGTATCATTATAATAAAACTGTATTATCAGTACTTCACTTTTCTTTGTTTTGTTCATCATTCTAACAAAATATCAAACCTGAGATGGGATTATAGGAGATGAATCCAACTTGTAATATATTAGTCTATAGAACTTCAGAGAAATAGAACTAATGGGGTGGAGATATAGATGTATCTATCTCTATCTCTATCTATCTATCATTTATCTATCTATCTATCTAACTATATTTATCTATTTATATCTCTATATCTATCTATAGAGATACTAGCTTAGATATATATACATATAGATGATAAATAGAGAGATAGATAGATAGATAAATAGATAGAAGATAAATAGATATTAATTATAGGAATTGGTTCACATGTTAATGGAGGCCAAGAAGTCCCATAATCTGCCATCTGCAAACTGGAAAATCAGGAGAGCTGTATTATATTTTAGTCTGAGTCTGAGGGCTTGAGACCTAGGAGCTTTGATGGCCCAGGAAAAGAAAAAGATGGGTGGCTCAGCTTAAGAAGGAAAAGAGAGGGAGAGACAGATCTTGCCCTTCCCATACCTTTATAATTCCATTCAGGCCCTGAACTAATTGGATGATGCTGGCCCACAGTGATGTGGGCAGATCTCTTTACTCAGTCGACTGAATAAAATGCTAATTTATTTCAGAAACACCCCTAAAACCTCACTCAGAAACATTTTATCTTGGGCATCTCTTTGCCCAGTTCAATTGACACATAAAATTAACCATCATACCCAGGGAATTGGTTCACTAATTGCATAAGAAAAGTGCAAACTGATAAGAAAAAAGTAAAATATAGAATCCTTGTTATCTGTAAGAGCTAAAATGAAATTAGAAGAGAATGCTGAGTTGGACATTGATGCTGGATCAAGCTCACCTTTCAATCAGTCTGACATCCTGAGCTTCCACCCCTTACCTCAAAGGGAAATATTATGCCAGGACAACAGATAGTGCTTCAAAGACTCTGGACACCAAAATGTAAGTCCATGGGGCGTGGGGTGTGCAGGGGCAGGGGAAGGGTACACATACAAAAACAAAACAAAAAACAATAAACAAACAAACAAAAAACACACCAATAAAAACAAAACAAAACAAACAAACAAACAAAAAAAACTACTGACACCAGGGGGTAGTATGTGAAGAAACTTTCTCATTATATGGATTGGTATCATCAGCTCCCTGAAGAACCTGCACTAGAATGGATTGTAAGAGTGACTAATTTTAGAGGTTTTGAATGCTATAGACCACATGTGTCAAACACAAGGCCCGCAGGCCAAATCCGTCCCGCCAGGCCTTGCAATGTGGCCCGCACTGCGCTGTCATCACTGCACTCCGCTGCGTTTCCATCACAATGACAGTTTATGACTGTTCAGTAAACCATTTGGCCCGCGATTTAGGCTGGATTTTAGATTTTGGCCCCTTCTCTGATTGAGTTCGACACCCCTACTCTAGACTGAAAGAGCATGCTCATGTTGAAGCAGGACTCACAGGCCAGTTAGGAATAATTGCATATGGCTAAACATGGTTGTTGTGTATTGGTTTGATATTATTTCAAATCCACTTGTTTATGACTTAAGTGAAGCTGTTTTAATTCATTTGTTTATGCCATAGATAAAAAAGTTGCTTTGATACAAGTATGAAGTAAGCTATGTCAGAATGTCATCATCCCATCTGTAGTCATAGATAAGCACTGAACTTGGGTAAGGCAGCTCTTCCCTAACCAAAAAGCTCTCCAAAGACTCTTGGGGCACTAGTTCCAATCTTTACAAGGTGACTCCTTATAGTCAATGGTGAGAAACAATGCAGTAGCCCCATAAAAAAGATCAGCCTTTCTGCTTACACCAGCATCTTTGTTCCCTAGCAATGTATTCTAAGCAAAAGAGACATTTGTTTTGCACTGGCAGCTAGAAATGAGTACTTGGTTGGTCACCATCTCTCCCAAGTGTGTCTTTGTATAAAAAGGTACACCTGTTAAATTTGGACTTTATTCCTTCCATCTTCCTTTGCTTTGATCAAATTTGTTTGGAGTTTGTTATTTCTTTGTTTGGCTTATTAAGATGTATTACCCTGTATGCTATTGACTTATGAAATTATTCTAATTCCAACAGGAAAGCTGTGTTAAATAAATTGTTGGCTAAGACAGAATCTGTCATTCAGTATTACTTTGTCACCTTTCCCAAAACAAACAAACAAAAACAACAACAATGATCTAGATACACAATAAGTGTTATGAATCAAATTGAACTCAGGTTCTAAGGGACTGCTGCTCAGAGCTGATGAGTTCATATCTCTACACTGTTGGGTCTAGAGAATAGAGCATGGAGCCACAGATGATTATTTTTGGACCTTAAAATCCAACAGAATTTATTCTGCTAGGTTTTGGACTTGATTAGGACTGGTGGTTTGTTTTTTTCCTCCAATTTCTACATTTTGAAATGGGAATGTCTATCCTATGTCTATATTTTGGGAGCAGGTATCTTATCCAGTAACACAGATTCATAGCTGAAGAGAAATTTGGCCTCAGAGAGGCAGTCTCACCCACTCTTGATTTATATGAGATTTGGGATTTAGAGTTGAGGCTGGAACGGTTTAAGACTTTTGGGCTTTTGAAATTAGGATGAATGTATTTTGCATGTAAAAAGTACATTTTACATTTGAGGGGTTCAGAAGGCATGATGTTATGGGATTGAAAGGGCAGAGCAGGACTGACTCCATTTTGTACTGTGTCTTCCATCTTGTGTAACTATGTCCCTGACATGACCACAGAATGTATCAGTTACCCAACCCACCTTTAAATCAGCCAATAGAAATGCAGAGGTAAGTAACCGGTGTAACTGGACCCTGGCTCTCACCCCACCAATCGGAACCAGCCAACTCAGTGGTCCAAGCATCACCCCACCACCCAACCCTAAGCCCTATAAAAAGATTGTACTTTCAGAACTCGGGGCTCTTTGCATCCTGCCGCTGCATCAGTAGAGGCGGAGAGACTGGGCTCGAGCTTGAATAAAGGCTCTTTGCTTTTGCATCAGACTTGGCTCCCTGGTGGTCTTTGGGGATCTTGAAATCTGGGCATAACTGGATAAATTATGTTCCCCTCAAATTCGTATGTTGAAACCCTAACTCCCAATACTTCAGAATTTACTCTATTTGGAAATAGGACCTTTAAAGATGTAATAAAGGTTAAATTATGCCATACTATTAGGGATGGAAGTAGGGTATCCTCTTTCCCACTTGATGCTAGGGGTCAGGTCCTTATGATATCTCCACAAAAATAAAATAATTTTATGAGACTCGCATGGGAGGATGAGTGACTTTTATTTGTGCAAAATTACATTCTTGGGGTTTCCAAAGTCACATTTCCCTTAATCCAGCCCTGGAAGAAGTGCACCTGGAAATTCTGTATAGCTAGAAGCAAAACCAGTGTCCAGAGTTTTCCTTTCATAGTGGAATTGAGTCCAGTGTAGCATCAGGCTAGTTGCAGTCCATTAGTCCATTGTGTAGGGTCCACATGGTTGTCAGCCATGTGGGTGAATGCAGAGTAACCAAGAGAGTCATCCTCTGCAACAAGAGTCCCAAAAGTCCTGACAACACAAGAGAGCCAGGAGCCAATAGGGCAAAAGAGCAAACTTCTTTTTTTTAAGAGATTAAATATCTCAAATCTTCCCATACTTACAGTGGTCAATTACCTATTCCCAGGTGTGACTGACAGACAAGTACCCTCCCTATGTCACCTAAACCTTACTGGGCATGTGTCTCTTTTCCTCCTGTCTAGACCCTTCCCCCCAGGGTTCTGCAGGAAATAGATCAGTGGCTTCTGGGGGAATGTTAAACTGCAGCTTCCTGGAAAAGCTGTACAAATGGCATGCCTATAATATTTGGCCTTTCCTTTGCTCCTTTCCTGTTATTAATAACAGTTTAATTATAATGGCATCATTATGAGTAGCTTCTAATTTAATCTGACTGATGTCCTTATAAGCAGCTGAATCTGGACACACAGAGAGACATCAAGGCTGTGCAAAGACAGAAGCAGTCACTTAGATGAAAGACTATGTGAGGACATAGCAAAAAGGCATCCAGCTAAAAGCCAAGGAGAGAGACCTCAGAAGAAACCAAAACCTATGGCAACTTGATTTTGAACCTCTAGCCTCCAGATAAGTGACATAATTAATTTCTGTTGTTTAAGTCACCCAGGCTGTGGTATTTTGTTATGGCAGACCTAGCAACTTAACATATTAGGTTATTGCTGAGGAAACAACCAGTCTGGTGAACTGGATAAAAACCACTGTAAAGTCAGTTTACCCAAGAAGGGGGCTGTCTGATTCCCTCTATAAATGCCCAGTGGAATACCCCAGATGAAGCAGTTGATATGCTTCCTATGAAAGCCACCTGGGACTAGCTTTATGATGACGGGGATATTCACCCTGGATATGCCCTTTACCCAGGTTATAATAAATACTGTGATTAAGGAGATTTCTTTTGCATAGGCATCTCATGAAACTTACTGCTGAGAAATAGAACAAAAATCCCAGAAGCTTTAAGGGATTTGCTGACTCAGCTTTCCCTTATGGTCTTATAGATGCTAATAAAAGCATTAGATTAATTAACAAACGAATGAGGAGAGGCAGAGGGAAGAGTCAAGGGACTCATTTCAGCAGGGAAGAAATCTTTAGATAGTTATTAAGAAATGGTATGCATGAAAAGGACACTGATGGGGTTCAAAAACAAAAAGAGCTTAACATAGCACTATGGAAGGTTAGGTGAACCACTGGGACTTCCTGCTAGCTCTCAACATTAAAAGGCCTCAAAATAAGTATGCTTAATTTACTCCAGTTTGGAAGAATTTAAAAAGCTGGAAAACAAAAAATATCATGGGAATCCATCTGGAATTGCCTGAGGCAACAATCAAGCAAATTTACAGGTCTCTTTGATCACTTCCAGTGTCCCAAAGCCTTCTGCACATGAGTAAGTAAAATGGTCATAAGGTAGAAAAGAGATAATTCTAGGATTCTGTGACATGGAGCCTCATGCATGTGGCACCAAAATCTGTTTATAAGGCCTAACCCAGGCTGCAATTATTAATAGATTGAGAGAACATGGGAATGTAAATGTTGATAGGATTAATGTGGAATTTTGGGTGGAAATTGAAATGTTTAAACAGGCTTTATGTAAAGGTTTCATGTATCCTTTACCTGAATGTTTTATAGGAATAAATATTATGTTTG
Source organism: Pipistrellus kuhlii (assembly GCF_014108245.1). Taxonomy (NCBI): domain Eukaryota; kingdom Metazoa; phylum Chordata; class Mammalia; order Chiroptera; family Vespertilionidae; genus Pipistrellus; species Pipistrellus kuhlii. The sequence continues at coordinate 15,667,772 of NW_023425504.1, forward strand.
ACAGTGAGACATTTTCTCTACCTAGTACTGTAAAATCAAAACCTGTTGAATGAGCACAAATGGAGGCTGTAGTTAGGAATGTAAAGGTTGATGTAGTCAAAGTGAAAGTCTGGACAAAAATGGGTTTGAATAGGCTTTATGTGATGTGGTTGTATCTCTTTTATCTAAGAATAAAATGTAATATGGGGATGGATACTGTATACGACTGGGGAATATTTCTCCTACCTACATTTTAAAACAGAGTACATGTATTGTTAGGGTCATTGAAGGAGGAATGCACAAGACAAAAAGGGGTAAAGAATTATAAATTTAGCCAATGTTGAGCGTAGGGTCAGCAATGGGAAGGAGAGGTCCCTGATCTAGTGTCCTCCTTGGCTGGCTCAAGAGGTCTCATAAAGAAGGGCGGCCTACTCAAAGCCTACAATCATGTCACCCAACTAGGATTTGAAGATAAGCCCAGGCTGAACTGCCACTGCCTTCTGCTCTCCGAGTAGCAAACTCGGAGTGACAGAAGCCAGGGTATTGGCTCCCTTTCTCCATGGAACCCTCCAGGGTTTTAGCGCCAAATGTTAGGGTCACTGAAGGAGGAATGCACAAGGCCAAGAGGGGTAAAGAATCATAAATTTATTATTATATCTGCTAGCAGAAGGGCTAAGGCCAAAATGGCATCAGCAGCACAGGGGGAGCAGGATATTTATGTCTCTTGTAAAGGTCAGAGTAACTGGTGGGACTAGGTGTAGGTGGGGGCCAGGTGTAGGCAGCCACTGGAAATTGGAAAAGGTAGTTTACTGGAAACTGAAGGCTGTTAATCATAAAACCTACAATGAGAATAACAAGAAAATCACTGGGAGGGGCAAGAGCTCCCAGAAGGGCATAATGGAGAGCAAGAATGTAACTAAAATTTCAAGGAGGGGTGAGTGCCCCAAGAAGAGTATAATGGAGTGCAAGAATGTGCCTAATATGCATATCTGCCCTTCAAGAACTATTAATTGGTAATGCTAAATAGGAATGAATAAAATTGCCTGAGATTACACATTATATTGTAGAATAAAACCTAGAGTGCTGTTTTGGACAAATTCTTTATGCAATAGCCAAATGTGGAGCCTCGACTAGAGCTTATGGCAAAAGCTTGTGATTGCTTCCCAGCAATGACTACTAGAACTTTGGACTAGAAAATTTTTATTTGAGGGGCAATTACTAGTTTGTTACCTAACAGTAATTAAAACTGCTCTTCTCTCCAAAACCGATTTGGCTCAGTGGATAGAGCGTTGGCCTGTGGACTGAAAGTTGCCAGGTTCGATTCCCATCAAGGGCATGTACTTTGATTGTGGGCACATCCTTAGTAGGAGGTGTGCAGGAGGCAAGTGATCCATGTTTCTCTCTCATCGATGTTTCTAACTCTCACTTCCTCTCTGTAAAAAATCAATAAAATATATTAAAAAAATATTTAGCCCAAAAAAATCACCAATGAATATATGAATAAGTGGAATAGCTAACTGATCGCTCTCTCTCTCTCTCTCTCTCTCTCTCTCTCTCTCTCTCTCTCTCTCTCTCTCTCTGTAAACTAACTCAGTAAAAATTTCTAAAAAACTGACCTTATAATTAAAGGGCATAAAAATTTTAAAAATGGAAATACCCATAATGTCGTGCGTGATAGCAGATACATCCTCAAATGGAGAGGATAATGCTGAGAAAAGTTTCATAATAAAATGGAAATGTATTTTATTTGCTAATGAGGAATATGCTACTGAGCAGGGAGTTACTCAGTGTATTAAGACTTTCTCCCTGGGACAGACTTTGGAACAATGTACAGATCTGCCAGATTCTATAGCCCTTAGACATGCGCTATAAATAGCTATTTGGTCTATGGATGGCATTTCCAGGGTTTATGAGCAACAACCTATTTGCAAGGTCATCACTGTGATTAAAGAAGACAAAACCAGCCAGCACAATGGGCTGAGTTGTATGTTTCTTGCTATGATATTTCAGATTGTACTGACTCATGGACAGTGGCCATTTGCCTGGCTATATAGTGAGGCAGAAGGGCAATAAAAAATTGGCCTATGAAAGGTATGCCCATATGAGGCATGGTCCTACGGAAATCACTGTGAGAATTTGAGGGGTATATTACAGTAGGTCATGTCAATGCCCATGAGAAGAACCCTCTTTTAGTTCGAAAGGAAATTGGAAGCAACAAGTAGATATACTGCTTATTTAAGGTCACCTGGGTCCACAGGATAAGTGGATATATAGCTATTATAGCAATGCATAGAGAAAGCCTTAATCTAGCCATGTTCCTCTTGCAGCCTGTGAGGATAAAGTGCCAAGAACTGTTCTAGCCCTTTATTTCTGTGGTCTTCTTCTAAGGGCACATAACCTTAGTCTAACTGTATTAAGTTATTTTTGTTATTGTAACAAATTACCATAGATTTAGTGGTGTAAACAAGAGAATTATATTCTCTTTCATTTCCAGGAGCCAGGAATCCAAAATGAGTCTTACAGGGCTAATATCAAGGTGTTCAACACTGTTGGTTCCTTCTGGAAGCTCCACGGGAGAATTTGTTCCTTACCTTTTCAGCATTCCTTGGTTTCTGTTTCTGTTGCCTTCTCTGCCTCTGTAGTCTACTTTCCCTCTATCTTCCTCTTACAAGGGCACTTGTGATTACATTTAGGGCCCACCCTGACAAGGAAGGTAATGTCCCCAACTCAAAATTTTTAACTTAACCAAAAAAATTCTTATTGCAATATAAGGTTAATTTCACAGGATTGAGACTAGGACATGGATATTTTTAGGGCCATTATTCAGAGCACCACACTAAAATAAGAAAAGAACCCTAACTTTTCTGCCAGCTCCCTTCTCCAACCACTCCACCCCCCATCTCCCACTGTGGCTGCACCATGCTAGTGCCCAGTTCTGTGCTCCTGCTAAGGTAGCACCGCCTTCTCCTTCCAGCTGCCATCATGATAATGTACAAGGACCTCAACAGCCATGATATGTTCTCCCATATCTACAAGATCCAGGTGATTGCAGATGGGCTGTGCTTGTAGGTAGAGGGGATTATGTTCGGTAGCACAGAGGATAACATTGATGACTCTCTTGTTGGTGGAAATGCTTCCGCTGAAGGCCTTGAGGTCAAAGGTACCAAAAGCACAGTAATCACTGGTGTTGATATTGTCATGAACCATCATTTGCAGGAAATCAACTTCACAAAAAAAGCCTACAAAAAGTAAAAGATTACACAAAATCAATCAAAGGGAAACTTGAACAGAGACTAAAAAGAAAAAAGCCTTTTATGACAGGGGTTGCAGAACAAATCAAGCACATCCTTGCCATTTCAAAAATTACCAGTTCTTTATTGGTGAAAACATGAATCCAGATGGCATGGTTGCTCTGCTGGACTACCATGAGGATGGGTGACCCATATGTGATTTTCTTTAAGGATGACTTAGAAATGGAAAAATGTTAACAAATTTGGCAGTTTGGATCTATCACCTGTCATCATAACTGGCTGTTACTTTTCATCCTCACACCAAGACTAGAACAAATGGAACTGATGTTATCTTGAGCTCTTCATTTATTTGACGTTCATTCATTTGGATCAGAGGCATTGTTTTGAGAAAAAAAAAACATGTCATGTAGGTTGTTTAAAAATAAATGCATTTAAACTCAAAAGAAGAAGAAGAAGAAGAAGAAGAAGAAGAAGAAGAAGAAGAAGAAGAAGAAGAAGACGACGGAGGAGGAGGAGGAGGAGGAGGAGGAGGAGGAGGAGGAGGAGGAGGAGGAGGAGGAGAAAAGAAAAGAAAAAAAGAAAGAAAGAGCTCTAGTTGGTTTGGCTCAGTGAATAGAATGTTGGCCTGCAGACTGAAGGGTCTCGAGTTCAAATTCAGTCAAGGCCACATACCTAGGTAGCAGGCTCTATCCCTGGCCCTGGTCAGGGTGGCTGCAGGAGGCAACCAATCAATATGAGTTTCTCACATCAATGTTTCTCTCTCTGTGTCTCTCCCCCACCCTTCCACTCCCTCTAAAAATCAATGGAAAGTATCCTCAGGTGAGGAATAACAACAACAACAACAAAAGTGAGAAAAGAAATCAGATGTGTCCCAACTGACTGATATTCTATAAAATATCTAGCCATTTCTCCTCAAAATTGTCAAGGTATTAAAAAAGAAGCCAAGTCTGAGAAATTATTATAGCCAAGAGGAGTCTAAGAAAACATAATTAAATGCAGTATAATATCCAGAATGGAATTTCAACCAGAAAACGACAATTAGCTAAAAAACAAAGAAATCTGAATAAAATGAGATGCATCAGTCTAGGCTTATTAATAATAAAAATATACTACACTACTGCAAAGTGTTAATAATAAGGGAATGGGGTGTTTTATACATGGAAACTGTACTATCTTTGTCACCTTTTTTTCCATTCTAAATCCAGTAAGTACTCCTTTAACATTGTCAATACATTCTGCAACTTAAAGCAAAATAACTATAATTAAACCCATTTTGCCACAAGCTAATTCATATAAACAAGAGTTAAGTTCCTAAGGCATCTTATCGATGTTATAATAAAAATATTTTAAACAAAACAGTTATTAGAGAACCTAGTATCTGAAAATAGAACTTTCTTATAAAGTCTTTCATAAGCCAAAACTGCCTAGCACTCACTTTCCATAAGTTTGTATTACACAATTTTGCTTTTATGAAAGACCTACAATTATATACATACTAGAGGTTTAATGCACAAATTTGTGCACCAGTGGGGTCCCTCAACCTGGCCTGTGGGATCACGTTGAAACTGGCTTTCCAAAATTCCCTGAGGGGGCCCAGATTGCAAGAGGTCACAGGCCAGACCAAGGGACTTCACAATCAGGGCCGGGGAAGGACACAGGAGGTTGACCAGTCACAGAGGGACCATGGGAGGGCTCCAGGGTGTGTCCAGCCAGTCTAGCTCAGTCCTAATTAGTCAGACCCCAGCAGCAAGATAATCTACTAGTCAGAGCGTCTGCTCCCTGGTAGTCAGTGGATATCATAGTGACTGGTCGACTGGTCATCTGTCTGCCCCTTGGTGGTCAGTGCATGTCATAGCCAGTGGTTGAGCCTTAGAATATCATTAGCATATTATACTTTGATTGGTTGAATGGATGACCAGATGACTCCACACTTAGCATATTAACCCTTTTATTATATAGGATGTATTTTTTTAAATATGTTTTTTAATTGATTTCAGAGCATGAAAGGGAGAGGGAGATATAAATAGAACAATAATAATGAGAGGCAATTGTTGACTGGTTGCCTCCTAAACGCCTCCTACTGGGAATTGAGCCTGCAAGCCAGGCATGTGCCCTGACCGGGAAATGAACTGTGATATTCTGGTTCATTGATCAACACTCAACCACTGAACCACACTGGCCAAGCTATACATATAAATTTATAGGTTTATTTTTTTCATAAAAGTAAAAGCCTTTTTTGGAATCCTTTCAGTTAGAGAAAACCAGTACTAATGTAGGACTTTTGTAAAAGTGAAGTGGTATAACAAGAACCTCAGAAAGAATATACCTTCATATTCTAAAATTAAAAGGTTATTTTGAAAGTTAAAATGTTACTTATAGTCTGATTTTAATTATGTTAAGGACAATGTAATTCTAAATAAAGTCCAGAAGGAAGCACACATGATATTGAGAACCAATTTTAACTGATGGTTACTGGTCTAAGACATGATTTTCAGATTAAAAGCAAACATATAAATATTATTAATATAAATAAAAATTTTCTTGAGTCTTCAAGCTAAAAGATTCTGATATTGGTGGTCATTGTGGATATGTTTCAATCATAAATGCTATTGCATCTAGTCACCTTGTGCTTAATTCTTTGTGTTGCACTTCAAAGTATTTAAGAGATTCCTAAAAGTGGGTAGAATTACTAATAAATATGATATTTTTAAAAGATAATAAATATGTATTCTTTCATAAGTCATTTCTTTGCTATTTTATCTACTATTTTGCTGCCTAGAAAGCCTTCCCAATCCAGAGATTAGTTAAATATCTATGTTTTTTCTTATATTTAAGCCTTACATGATTAATCTTTGCCATCTCCTTACTCCTACAGAAGTATTTTAAAATTTGGGTTGTTAAAAATAATGGAATTTAGGAGAGCAAATTATGTTTCCATAACGTTTTTATTATTGATTCTTAAATTTATTTGATTGCATTAAAATCCGGAAACCATGAGTAGCTTATTTTTCTTAATCTTTAAACTGAGGAGAGATTCCCAAAAGTGTACTTGCAAAGATAAAAGTCTACTTCTGACTTAGGTAACCTTCTCCAAATTCAGGTTCAAGCACTCATCGACTGGGAATTGAAGAAAAAATATCCTGTGGGAGAAGAGTTTAGGTTGTTATGATAGCTCTGGAGATCATCTTGACTAAGTCCCCAATGAATATGCATCCAAAATATAGGAAAATGTTCTTTCCAATGTGTGTGTGTTCTACCACATATGATAATATAAGCACATGTTAACTTGTTTTCAATTTATTTTTTAAAAATTAGATGTTTGAATAGATTATTCTTGTCTTTATTAATGACTTTTCATCTCATAGAATAATTATTTTAGTAAGTGGCTTTGCACAGGTAGAGAGTATATGTGATTATTCATGCTTCTGAAAGGGATTGATCTGAATAACTGCTGTAAATCACTTTTTTCATTTTCACTTTTTTTCTTGGTAAAACTAAAAGGTGGAAGGTCTCAAAATTTATTAAAGGTGTTAGATTTGTTAAGATTTAATGGAACACTTTCTTATCATAATAAAAAAAGCAAATTACAAAGTTATAGAGTGGGAATGGGATTCTACTTTGACAATGTTAATCACACTTTTATTAAAGTCCTTTTATGCGGAAGTTTAAAAAATAATTCTATTCTGGAAAATGTATCTTACATACACTTGCATGATAAGAGCAAAGATTATTTTCATGTAAAAATGGAAGACTAATGATCTGTCATGTAACATTATCAAAATATTATTCTATTCCCACATTGCCTTTATTCCTTTAAGTCATAAAAAAAAGTAGGCTGCATTTTCACAAGAAGGAGAGTGGGGAAAGGCTTTATTTAGGAATAAAAACTCAATGAATTTTCTCTAAGATACATTTAATTTTCAAATATACTAGGCTTCCTCAGTGTGAATAGGATGACACCCACTAATTCTAAACTAACTGGTGCTGCTATTTCAAGTAAGGTGGCATTGCATTAATATTGAACGACTGCTCCAATGCAAAATTATATTTATTTTTCATACAGAATATATGTAAAATATTCCCTTTTGCTGCCTTTAAGTCTAGATTATTAAATGTACTACATATTTCTAGTAAGAGAATATTTTCTCCTCTGTATATTTCTAAAAGTGCTATGCCAAAATACTATTGAACTCAGATTTTGTGTTCACTGCTATAGGAATGTGAATTTTTACAGGAATGTGAAACTGGGAGACGGAATCCTAATATATAAAAGGTCAGAGTTGTAAAGAGGGATCACAATCATGACCGAAGGCTGACCAAACTGGAAGTCCTTCAGTCAGCGCTGGGTTGCCATGGTGACCCAGCACTGGCTGCCCAGGGGGTTGAGACCCAGAGAGAGAGGCAGGGTCTGATCTGAAGCCTCAGTGGCAGCTTTTGATCAGTAATTGCCTCTCTCTTTCTCTCACTCTTTCTTTCTGAGCTTGGCCAGCAGCCGGTTTTTTGTTTGTTTGTTTGTTTGTTTCTTCCTTCCTTCCTTCCTTCCTTCCTTCCCTTCCGTTCTTCCTTCCTTCCTTCCCTTCCGTTCTTTCTTTCTTTTCTTTCTTTCTTCTTTCTTTCTTTCTTTCTTCTTTCTTTTCTTTCTTTCTTTCTTTTCTTTCTTTCTTTCTTTCTTTCTTTTTCTTTTCTTTCTTTCTTTCTTTCTTTCTTTCTTTCTTTCTTTCTTCTTCTTCTTCTTTTCTTCTTCCTTCTTTCTTTCTTCTTCTTTCTTTCTTTCTTTCTTCTTTCTTTCTTTCTTTCTTCTTTCTTTCTTTCTTTCTTTCTTTCTTTCTTTCTTTCTTTCTTTCTTTCTTTCTTTCTTTCTTTCTTTCTTTCTTTCTTTCTTTCCTGGCCTCCATGGGGGTTGCTGTTCAGCCCCAACTCTCTGATCAGGCCCAGAGATAGGCCCGAAGATGTTGACTGGCATAGGAACCAACCAATCAGAACCAAATTTGGATCTATGAAGAACCAATGGATACCTAGGAGGCAGAGCCTTTGCTGCTGGCTGGCATAGAAAATGACCAATCAGAATCAAATCTGGGTTCTATGGGGAGCCAATGGCTGCCTAGCAGGCTGAGCTTTTGACTCTGGCATAGAAACCGAAAAATCAGAACCAAATTGGCCAGCAGAGGAGTGCAGTTGGGGGAGAAATCAGACCCACAGGGGAGGTCCATTGGGGGTGAGATCAGGCCAGCAGGGGAAGGCAGTTGGAGGCAACCAGGCAGGCAGGCAGGTGAGCAGTTAGGAGCCAGCAGCCCCAGATTGTGAGAGGTACATACCCCAAGGGGTCCCCAATTGGAGAGGGTCCAGGCTGGGCTGAGGGAACCCTCCCCTCCATGCACAAATTTTGTTCACTGGGCCTCGTTATTGTCATAAGAACTAGGAGATCTGGACTTTAGTTTTAACTCTGTCTCTAACTTTCTGGTTGACTTTGGGAAGGTCAGTTAATCATCTAGAAATTTGTCCTTTGATAAAAAGTATTACAAGATTTATTACTTTTTTAAATTTTGTTATACCTTAAATATTACATTGCATAGATGTTTAAATTGTCACCAAGTCCAATGCACTCTCATTTCTCCTCTAGACTATAAGGGTAATATTCTAATTGATTTCTGCTTGTTATGCAGGTCCCCTCCATTCCTTTATTTCCATACTGCAATGGAATGAGGTTTCAAATATAAATCAGATAATGTCACACCTCTGCTTTCCATTGCACTTAAAATCCAAACTCTTTATCATAGCTTATAAAATCCTGTAGGGACTGTCCTCCAGACTTTGACTTGTCTCCTTTTCACCATTTCAGACACATTCCTGTTCCTCAAACACAAAATCTAACTCCTGCTTTTGACCTTAGCAAATGCTCTTTCCTCAACCTGAAACACTTTCCTAGGATTCTTACAAGATTGACTTTTAGTTATTTAGGACTCAGTTCAAATATCACCTAACTAGAGAGGCCTTCTCTAATGTCCTCTCTTGAAAACACCACCTGTCTGATCCTAAAACTCTTCCTTATAGAACCTTGTCCAATTCCTTCTGAGAACTGTGCCACACTATAATTAATGTTTTGTTTGATGACTTGAATAATGCCTGTCTGCCCCACTAGAATGTACATTTCTTGTAAGCCAATCTGGCTTGTTTACTAATGTATCAGCAGTGCCTAGAAGGGTGTGTGGCACAGAGTAAGGGCTCAATAAATGTTTGCTGAACTAATTAATTTTACCTTTTTAGTATTGTTATCTTTTGTAAAGAAAAGAATGTAAATCAGTTTTATTTCAAATTAAAAAACTGCAGCTGTTGCCCTGGCCAAGTTGATCAGTTGGTTGGAGTGCCTTCCCATGTACCAAAAGGTTGCAGGTTTGGTTCCCAGCAGGGCACATACATAGATTGCAAATTCAATCCCCTGTCCTGATGCATATGGGAGGCAATTGATTGATGTTCCATTTATATATCAATGTTTCTCTCTCTCTCTCTCTCTCTCTCTCTCTCTCTCTCTCTCTCTCTCTCTCTCTCTCTCTCTCTCAATTAATAAAAAAGATTCTTAGGTGACGATTAAAAATGTTTAAAAAATGCAGTTCTTGTCATTAAAAAATCAACACTTCAAAATTAACATTCCTAGTCATAATGTGCATTATTGATGTTTTAGCTGCAAGTCTTATCACTTTAATGATGTTCATTTCAATTTGCTATGAGAGAAAAATGAACACTGCATTTTGGACTAGTGGAGATTTAAAGCATATACTAAAATGCTATAAACTTTAGTAGAACAAAATTTGCATTTATAGTAAATCACTAATGATATGCCATGTGTTTTTCCTAACTGTGCCCATAATTCATTGTTTCTAAAATATTTACACTTTGCTAATCTCTTAATAATATTTCATTTTGTAATGATAAAAAAAATATTATTGAACTGATTCCCTTCCCATATTCAATGTGCTGTGATAAACTTTAAAAAAATTATCCTGCTGTTCAACTGCTTTAAAAATAAAATCTAGAACTGGCTGGTGAGGCTTAGTTGGTTGGGCATCCTACCATGCACCAAAAGGTTACCCATTCAATTTTCAATCAGGGCACATGCCCAGGTTGGGGGTGTGCAGGAGACAGCTGATTGATGTTTGGCTCTCATCTCTCTCTCTCTCTCTCTCTCTCTCTCTCTCTCTCTCTCTCTCTCTCTCTCTCTCTCTCTCCCTCCCTCCCTCTCTCTTTCTCTCTCTCTCTCACTCCCTCTTTCCCCCTTCTCTCACTCCCTTCTTCTCTCTCTAACAATCAACCTTTTTTTTTTTTAAAGAGTGAGATTCTACTGCAGTTTGTAGTCCATAGCAATGATGAACATGCCAAAACAAGCTCTAGATCTGGTGGCACAGCTTCAAGCTGTTCATAGTGAAGGCAATACAACTGTTGGACTGGATGTGAAGGAAGGTAATACTGGCCATATGGCAATACTGTATATAAAAGAAAGCTTTCAAGTAAAGTGACAAGTTCATCTGAGTGAATCTGTAGCAGCAGAGGTGATTCTATGTATGGACAACATCATCAAAAATGCACCAAGGAAATGTGCCCCGATCACCACCACTGTTAAGCATTCCTATGTGCTATTACACTACAGACTAGTTTATAGCACAGTCATTGGAAAGACTTAGACTTCTTTATTTTTAATTTAAATCCTTTATTGTTTAAAGTATTATGCATGTCTCCCTTTTCTCTCATTAATTTTTCCCTGGCCACTCTCACCCCAAGCACATGCTTTCACCCCCTTGCTGTCTGTGTTCATTGGTTATGCTTTCATGCATGCATACAACTAATTTGGTTGATCTCTTACCCCCACACACCCATCTTCCCTTTGAGGTTTGACGGTCTATTCAATGTTTCTGTGACTCTGGATCTATGTTTGTTCATTTTATTCAACAAATGAGTGAGGTTGTGTGATATTTTTCTTTTCCCGCTGGCTTATTTTGCTTAGCATAATGCTCTCCAGGTCCATCCATGCTGTTGCAAATGGTAAAAATTTTTTGTTTTTCTTTTTTTACAGCAGCATAATAATTCATTGTGTAGATGTACCACAAATTTTTAATTCACTCATCTGCTGATGGGCACTCAAGCTGTTTCCAAATCTTAGCTATTATAAATTATGCTGCTATGAACATAGGAGTACATATATCCTTTCTGTTGGTGTTTCTAGTCTCTTAGGATATAATTCTAAAAGTGGGATTACAGGGTCAAATGGGAGTTTCATTTTTAATTTTTTGTGGAAACTCCATACTGTTTTCCATAGTGGCTGCACCTGTCTGCATTCCCACCAGCAATGCATGAGCGTTCCTTTTACTCCGCATCCTCACCAGCATTTGTCATTTGTTGAATTGTTGATGATAGTCATTGTGATGTGTGAGATAGTACCTCATTGTAGTTTTAATTTACATCTTTCAGATGATTAGTGACTTTGAGCATGTTTTCATATAGCTCTTGGCCTTTTGTATGTCTTCTTTCAAAAAGTGTCTATTTACATCAAATACCCATTTTTTTTATGGATTATTTATCTTCCTTTTGTTAAGTTGTATGAGTTCCCTATAAATGTTGGAAATTAAACCCATAAAGGAGATAACATTGGCAAATATGTTCTCACATATAATAGGCTTTCTTGTTGTTTTATTGATGATTTTCTTTGCTGTATAGAAGCTTTTATTTTTATGTAGTACATTTGTTTATTTTCTCTGTACTTTCCATTGTCCTAGGAGCAGTATCAGTAAAGATATTGCTACGACATATGTCTGCTATTTTTGTTACCTATGGATTCTTCTAAGATTTTTATGGTTTCCTGTATTAACTTTAATTCCTTTATCCATTTTGAGTTTATTTTTGTGTATGGTCTAAGTTGGTGGTGTAGTTTCTTTCTTTCTTTCATTCCCGCCCCCCCCGCCCCCCCCCCCCCCCCCCCCCCCCCCCGTATATCTGTCCAATTTTCTCAACACCATTTATTGAAGAAATTGTCTTGACTCCATTGTATGCCCTTGCCTCCTTTGTCAAATTTTAATTGAGCATATTGGCTCAGGTCTATTTCGGGTTCTCTGTTCTATTCCATTGGTCTATATGTCTGTTCTTGTGCCAGTACCAGGCAGTTTTGAGAACAGTGGCTTTATAATATAGCTTGATATCTGATATTGTGATCCCTCCAACTTTGTTCTTCTTTCTCAGGATTATTACAGCCATTTGGGGTCTTTTTTTATTCCAGATGAATTTTTGGAGAGTTTGTTCTAGTTATGTGAAATATGCCGTTGCATTTTAATGGGGAGTGCATTGAATCTAGAGATTGCTTTGGGTGGTACGGACATTTTAATGATGTTGATTCTACCACTCTATGAACATGGTATATTTTTCCTTTTGTTTATGTCTTCCTCTAGCTCTTTTTCAACATCCTGTAGTTTTCTGAGTACAGTTCTTTTACATCCTTAGTTAGGTTTACTCCTAGGTATCTTAAGTTTTTTTGTTGCAATGATAAATAAGATTTTTTTTTTAGTTTCTCTTTCTGTGTTATTGGCCATAGATTTCTTGGTGTTAATATTGTATCCTGCTACATTGCAGAATTCATTTATTAAGTCTAGTAGTTTGTTGATGGAATCTTTAGGATGTTCTATGTACAATATCATGTCATCTGCAAATAATTACAGTTTTACTTCTTGTCCAATTTAGAAGACTTTTATTTCTTCTTCTTCTTCTTTGATTGCTATGGCTAGCACTTCTAGTACTATGTTGAACAGAAGTGGTGAAAGGGGGCAACTCTGTCTGTCTTGTTTCTGTTCTTAGGAGAAATGGTTTTAGTTTTTGCCCATTGAGTATGAGGTTTGCTGTAGATTTGTCAAAAAAAAAGGCATTTATTATATTGAAGTGTGATTCTGTTATTCCCACTTTGCTGAGAGTTTTTATCAAGAAAGGGTGTTGGATTTTGTCAAATGCTTTTCTGCATCAATTGATGATTATATGATTTTTGCCTCTCAATTTGTTTATGTAATGTACTAGTAGCCCTGCGCACGAATCCATGCGCCAGTAGCTCACTAGTATCTCACTGCCACGTTCCAATAGCTCTCTGCATTCTGCCCTACCCTTCTGTAGCTCCCCCGCCCCCGCCCCCCTACTCCCCCTCATAACTTGCTGCCTTGCCCCCTCCAGTAGCTCTCTGCCACCCACTTGTAGCTCACTACCCCACCTTCTTGCTGATCCATGATCCAGTCTTACACTGTGAGTCATTACACTTCATGGCATAACAACCATTTGCATATTACATCTTTATTATATAGGATAATAATTATTTATTTGTAGATATTATACCAGTCTTGCATCCCTGGAATAAATCCCACTTGGTCATGGTGTATGATCTTTTTAATGTAATGCTGGATTCAATTTGCTATAATTTTGTTGAGGATTTTAGCATCTATGTTTATTAGGGATATTGGCTTGTAAGTCTTTTTCTTTGTAGTGTCTTTACCTGGAATTCTGGCTTCATAGAAAGAGCTTGAAAGTGTGCCTTCATCTTGATTTTTTTGGAATAGTCTGAGGAGGATATGTTTTAGTTCTTCTTTGAATGTTTGGTAAAATTCTCCCATAAAGCAGTCCAGACCATTGCTTTTGTTTTTTGGAAATATTTTGATTACTGCTTCAATTTCATCAGTAGTTATCAGCCTACTATATTGCTTTTTTTTTTTTTTGATTGAGCTTTGAAAGATTGAATTTTTATTTAAAAAAATGTTCACTTCATCTAGGTTATCCAGTTTGTTGGAGTAGAGTTGTTTGTAGTATTTTTATTTTTTACAATCCTTTGTAAGTCTGTGAGGCCAGCTGTTACTTCACCTCTTTCATTTGTGATTTTGTTTACTTGGGTCCTCTCTCTTTGCTTGTTGGTGAGCCTGGATTGAGGTTTAACAATCTTGTTTATCCTTTCAAAGAACCAGCTCTTGGTTTTATTGGTCATTTGTATTGTTTATTTGATCTCTATGTCATGTATTTCTGCTCTGATCCTTACTATTTCCTTCTTTCTGCTTATCTGGGTTTTTGTTGTTTCTCTATTTATAATTCTTCAAATTGGAAGGTTAGATAAATTATTACCAATTTTTCTTGTTTTCTGAGGTAGACCTGTAGAGCTATGTACTTCCTTCTCAGGACTGCTTTCATGGTGTCTCATAGATTTTGGATCATTTTGTTTTCTTTTCTTTCCTTTAAAAAAAATATTTTATTGATTTTTTACAGAGAGGAAGAGAGAGGGATAGAGAGTTAGAAACATTGATTAGAGAGAATCATGGATCAGCTGCCTCTTGCACACACCCTACTGGGGATGTCCCTGCAACCAAGGTACATGCCCTTGACCAGAATCAAACCCAGGATCTTTCAGTCCACAGGCTGACACTCTGAGCCAAACCGGTTTCGGCTGGATCATTTTGTTCTCAATGTCATTTGTTTCAAGGATGCTTTTATTTTTTTTCTTTTATCTCTTTGGTAACCCAATCATTGTTTAATAGCATGCTATTTAGCCTCTAAGTGTTTTATTTTTTCATTGTTTTTATTTTATTTAATTTCTAATTTTATGTCATTGTGATCTGAGAAAAATGTTTGATATGACTCCTATCTTCTTGAATTTGAAGAGATTTAGCTTGTGTCCTACCTAGTATGTGGTCTATCTTTGAAAATGTCCTATGTGCACTCAAGTACAATATATAATCCATTGCTTTTCCGTGAAATTTTTGGAAGGTGTCAATTAATTCCATCTCATGTAGGGAGTCTTTTAGGATTGCTGTTTCTTTTTAAAAAGTTTTTATTGATTTCAGAGAGGAAGGGTGAGAGATAAAAACATCAATGATAAGAGAGAATCATTAATTGGCTGCCTCTTGCACACCCCCTACTGGGGGGATGGAACCTGCAACCCAGGCATGTGCCCTTCTCTGGAATTAAATTTGGGACCCTTTAGTCCAAAGGCCAATACTCTATCCACTGAGCCAATCTGCATAGGGCAGGATTGCTGTTTCTTTGTTGATTTTTATCTAGAAGGTTTATCCAGTTATGTCAATGGTGTATTAAAGTCCCCAACTATGATTGTATTGCTGTCAATCTCTGCCTTTGTATCTTCCAGAAGTTTGTTTATTTATTTATTTATTTATTTATTTATTTTTAATGTATATGGTGCTTCTGTATTGGGTGCATATACACTGAGTGGCCAGATTATTATGATCTCTGAATGCATAATAATCTGGCCACTCAGTGTATATCCTATATAATAAAAGGCTAATATGCAAATTGTCCCCTTGACCAGGAGTTCAACCAGCAGGCAGGCCAGCCAAACGCCCATGTCTCTTCCCCCTGGCCAGGCTGGCCATACCCCACACATGCACAAATTCATGCACTGTGATATATATATATATATATATATATATATATATATATATATATATATATATATATATATAATATGTCCACTCAGTGTATATGGGTCATGTTTTCTTATTTTTTGGCCACCTTATGTCTTTTAATTGGAGTATTTAATCCATTTACATTTGTTATTATGATAGATACTTGTTTGTTGCAATTTTTATTCTTTATGCCTGTGTTCCTTCTCCCCTTTCTATTTATTCTTTTTACAGCAGTCCCTTTAGCAGTTTTTGCATTGCTGGCTTGTTGATCATAAACTCCCTTAGCTTTTTGTTTTTTTCTGCAAAGCTCCTAATTTCACCTTCAATTTTGATTGATAGCCTTGCTGGATAAAGTATTATTGGGTTCATCTCCCTTGCTTTGCACCATGTTGTATACTGCATTCCATTCTCTTCTGGCCTGATATGTTTCTGTTGAGAAATTATTTGGTTGTCTAAAGGGACCTCCCATTTAGTAACTTTCTTTGTCAATAACATTTGCCATTATAATTACAATGTTTCTTGGTTGTGGGTCTTTTTGTGTTCATCTTCTTTGGGACTCTCTGGGCTTTTGTGACTTTTTCTTACCCAAATGAGGGAAGTTTTCAGCCATTATTAGTTCAAATAGGTTTTCTATTCCCTGCTCCTCTTCTTAATCACCTGGCACCCCTATAATGCATATGTTGCTTCATTTTATGTCCCAGAGCTCCCTTAAACTCTCCTCCTGTTTTTAAATTATTTTTTTCCAATTGACTTTGCTGTCTTCTAACTGGCTGATTCAGTCCTCTGCTTCTTCTTGTCTACACTTAAAACTTTCCATTGTGTGTTTTAGTGCAGCTATATCACTTTTTATTAACTTTTTAAAAATTTATTCTTTTTTAAAATAAATCTTTATTGTTCATATTATTACAAATGCTCCTCTTTTTTCCCCCTCCATTGCTCCCCTCCACCAGGTTCCCACCCCAACCTCTGTCCTTTCCCCACCCCTCATTGTCCTCATCCATAGGTGCACAGTTTATGTTCAGTCTCTTCCCACACCCCCCTCTTCCTTTTTCCCCGAGAATCATCAGTTCACTCCCCTTCCATACCTCTGATTCTATTATATTCAACAGTTAATATTGTTCATCAGATTTTTTTAAATTTCCTTGGTTTTTAGATTCACTTGTTGATAGTAACATATTTGTTGTTCATAATTTTTATCTTTGTTTACCTTCTCTTCTGAAAGAACCCCCTTCAGCAATTCATATAATTCTGGTTTGGTGGTGATGAACTCCTTTAGCTTTTTTTTTATTGGTAAAGCTCTTTATCTGGCCTTCGATTCTGAGTGACAGCTTTGCTGGATAGATTATCTTTGGCTGTAGGTTCTTACTATTCATCACCTTGAATATTTCTTGCCATTCCTGTCTGGCTTGCATGGTTTCTGTTGAGAAATTAGTTGACAATCGTATAGGTGTTCCTTCATAGGTATCTACCTGCTTTGCTCTTGCTGCTTTTAATATTGTCTCTTTGTCTTTTGCTCTTGGAATTTTAATTATGATTTGTCTTGGTGTGGTCTTCTTTGAATTCCTTTTGTTTGGAGTTCTGTGAGCTTCCTATAAGTAGGTCCTATTTTCGGAGGATGTCTTATTTTCGGGGAAACATGGTATTTATGGCAAGGAGTCGTCAGTGTCTTCCATCTCTGGACTGCTTCTCTTCTGTCTTCATGGTTGGAGTAGTCCTGTCACTTCCTATCTGTTGTCAAAATCCACATGGTCTCGGAGTTGTTTTCTGAAAATATACCAACATATTCTCTCTCTCTCTCTCTCTCTCTCTCTCTCTCTCTCTCTCTCTCTCTCTCTCTCTTTCTCTCTCTCTCTCTCTCTCTCTCTTTAAAAAATATATTTTATTGATTTTTTACAGAGAGGAAGGAAGAGAGATTGAGAGCTAGAAACGTCGATGAGAAAGAAATATCGACCAGCTGCCTCTTGCACACCCCCCACCGGGGATGTGCCCGCAACCAATGTACATGCCCTTGACTGGAGTCGAACCCGGGACCTTTCAGTCCACACACCGATGTTTTACCACTGAGCCAAACCGGTTTTGGCTACAAACATATTCTCGACCAAAAATTAATAAAGGAATATTTTCTATAAATTTGACTTGGGACATAGACTGATGAACAAGAACATACCCAGAGATAAGGAGCCATGAGTCAGACTGTTGGACCTCAAAGGGGGGTGGGGAAAAAAGGGAGAGATCAACCAAAGGACTTATGTGCATACATATGAGCCTAACCAATGGTCAAGGACAATAGGGGGGTGGGGGCATGAGTGCGGAGGGGTGGGGGATTGGAATGGGGGGGCTGAGGACAAATATGGGATACCTTAATCAATGAGGAAATTAAAAAAAGTTGCCATGTTCTTATAAGTGGCTAGAATGTGAATTTAGATATACAGTCTGGTTTAAGCTACTAACAATCAGAAATTAAATCTGTAAAATTAGAGTAACTGGATAAAATATTCTGTTTATCCAAAAGTTAGTTTTCAGGTTTGTTTTTATCTTCCATTGTTTGTTTTAGCATTAATAATTAGTAGAATATCATTTTATTTTTTTATTCCCAGTTCCTTCTGGAAGAAAAGGGAGACCATTTTCAATCATAATCTGAATAAATCATGTCTTTTATTCCATACATTTGAACTGGTAATATAAGATTTATTTATAATCATCTGCATAAATCAAGAATTAATATAATATATTCTCATGCAGTAATTTAGAAAACTTATTGCATGACAACTTATTACACATATAGAGATCGTGTTGCTTAGGAAACATTTTAACAAAAGTCTTTGGTTTGTATAAAATACCCAGAATATTGCTAATCAGTACCTGTCTCAATTAGCTGGAGATGCTATAAGAGAATACCATAGACTGGGTGTTTAAAAAAACAGAAATTTATTTTTTCAGAGTTCTGGAAACTAGAAACCAAGATCAATGTGTCATCACATTCGGTTTCTGATTAGAGATCTCAGAAGGTCACCTTCCCACTATGTCCTCACGTGGTCTTTCCTCTGTGCTTGGATGAGGAGAGAGAGCCCTGGTGTTTTGTCCTCTTCTTATAACAACAGTCCTATCAGATTAGGGTCCCATCCTTCCGGTCTCAATTAATCACCTCCATTAAGAGTTTAACAAATCAGTCATATTAGGGATTAGGACTTCAATATATAAATTTGTGTGGATAAAATTCAATCCATGACAGTACCTAAAAGTATTTTATTATAAAAATAATAATATTACATGTATAAAAAGTTTGCATTATAAAGACTTGAGAATAAAAATGGAACAAGTGACCATTTTGACACAGAATAGCTTTTGATATGATTGATTTCTTCCAGTTTAAAATAATAGGTATAGAGCACAGTACAATATAAGAGTTTATTGTGTTTTAAGCTACATTGGGTTTCTTTACACATTTGTATAGAATACTCAGATTGAATGACTATTAGGGAAAAGTCAAATGCAAGTTTAGACAAAATTAATGAATAAAAAATTATCTGTAATTCTTTGTTGTCAGATTATACAATTTGTTGTGTTAATTTTTTTAATTTTTACTTTAATTTTTTCAGTTATACTTGCCATGCATTATTATATTAGTTTCAATTATACCACATAGTGGTTAGACATTTATATAATTTATGAAGTGATCCTTCCAATAATTCAGTACCCACCCGGCACCATGCATAGTTATTACAATACTAGAGGCTCAGTGCACGAGATTTGTGCACTTGGAGGGAGGGTCCCTCAGCCTGGATTGCAATCTCTTGCAGTCTGGGAGCCATCATGCAGACATCCTAGTGCTTCCACGGAGATGGAAGAGGCTCCCACCACTGCTGCTGCGCTAGCCAGCCATGAGCCTGGCTTCTGGCTTCCTTGTTAGAGAACACTTACCACCAGGGGACAGCTCCTGCATTAAACATCTTCCCCCTGGTAGTCAATGCATGTCATAGTGACCAGTTGTTCTGCTGTTTGGTCGATTTGCATATTAGCCTTTTATTATATAGGATAATGTGTTATTATGGGCAAGGCCTCTAATTCAATTTTTTTTTAGGTAAAGGGAGCCTGAAGCTAAAATTTTCACTTGAGCCTGAAGCTAAAATTGCCCTTAGCTCAAAAATCTGCATACCACTGAGACACATCTTAGTGAAGCTCATTCTGAACCTCCACACTGTTCTATTATGTGTATAAGTATTGGGAACTATCTAATCTCTTTAGTGAACTATCTAATCTCTTTTGTTATGTTGGAATGACTAACTTTATCTCATGAGTTGTGTTTTGGATTCAAGCCTGTATCCAGTATTCATACAGCAACTTCAGCACTTTTGTTCAATATTTACCTGGCATATCTTTCATTTTGTGTTCTCTAAATCTTTCTAGATTTTTATGTATTAGATAGGAATAACCCATGGACATAGACAATAGTCTGATGAAGACCTGGAAGGGGTGGGTGCAGAGTGAAGGAAATAAATGGGGGGAAAAACTAAAACAAAGGGACATCTGTAATACTTTTAACAATAAAGATACATTTTAAATAAAGAAAAATATCTTAGTTGAAGAGTTTTATGTGAAATGATACAAGTAATTGCTCTACACTGTACTTTATATTCTCAACTCCTCTCAAAGAGATATTAATTGACCCTATGTTCACTTAATGTTAATTGACTCTATGTTTATTGACTGCAGGACTGACTTCCACCATGTCGACCCAGCACCGACTGCTATGGGGACTGCAATCAGACCCTGCTTTTCTCTCCTGGCCTCTGTCCGGTCCTGATGGCAGCCCCCTCAGCAGTCAGTGCTGGATCACCTCAGCTGAGGCACCCACTGTACTGCAGTCAGTGCTGGGTTGCCATGGCAGCCATGTATGCCTGACTTCCAGTGTTTGGTCAAGCCTTTGGTCGTTACGGACCCTGGTTCTTTATATATATATAGATTATTGACTATATTTTCTATGTTATACTTTAGATCCCTGTGACCATTTTGCATCTATCAAATTGCAAAAGTAGACTACTTTTAAATTCCTTCACCTTTTTTTATTACCAAGCTCCTAACTCCCCTCCCACCTGATAACCATCAATTTACTTTCTGTATCTATGAGTCTGTTTCTGTTTAGTTTGTTCACTTATTTTGTGTTTTAGATTCCACATATAAGTAAAATCACATGATGTTTACCTTTCTCTCACTTACCCTCTAGATTAGGGGTGTCGAACTCAATCAGAGAAGGGGCCAAAATCTAAAATCCAGCCTAAATCGCGGGCCGAATGGTTTACTGAACAGTCATAAACTGTCATTGTGATGGAAACGCAGCGGAGTGCAGTGATGACAGCGCGGTGCGAGCCACATTGCAAGGCCTGGCGGGACGGATTTGGCCTGCGGGCCTTGTGTTTGACACATGTGCTCTAGATCCATCCATGTTGTCATAAATGATAAGATTTAATTCTTTTATATAACAGAGTTATATTCCATTTTATATATGTACCACATCTTTATCTAAATGTCTATTGATGAACACTTAGGTTGCTTTCATGTCTTGGCTATTATAAATAATCCAATGAACATGGGGGGTATGTATATCTTTTCAAATTATTTTTTTATTTCTTCTGCTTAATACTGAGAGGTGGAATTTCTGGATCATAGGTAGCTCATTCTGTTTTTAATTTTTTGAGGAGCCACTATACTGTGTTTTCCATCGTGGTGCACCAATTTGCATTTCCTCCAACAGTGCACAATGGTCCTCTTTTCTCCACATAACTCACCAACACTAGTTATTTGTTGATTTATTATTGATGGTACCATTCTGTGAGGTGTGAAGCAATATCTCACTGTTTCAATTTGCATTTTTTTTCCTGATGACTAGGGACATTGAGTGTCTTTTCATATGCCTATTGGCATCTGTATGTCCTCTATGGAGAATGAAGAAATAAATGATAAAATAATTTATTTGATGTTATCAATTATAGGCATATAAGAAGACTAAATTCCATACACATTTACATACACATGAAGAGACAGAGATGTTGATTATATATGTATTGTTACATACTCTCCTAATAAATAATAGGTTATAGTCATTAAGGAAGTGACATAGTTCTATAGCACTATAAATTATACTCTTTGAAGATTCATATATAGACTAACAATAGGAAATAAATCAAAATAATTCTTATCCAAAGAATTTATTCACTGTATGAGTCTCTGCCAGGGTTGAAATTAGGAAGGCAAATGCAAAGAGAAGTGATGTACTAGTCATGATAGATTAGTGTTCTAATATTTAAATTAATACCTCCCATTTTGCTCTACAATTTGAGCACAAACATTTTAATTACTTTCATTATAATCTCAAATTTTTCATTTGAATTACCAAAAGACTATAGAAAATATAAAAAGGGTATCTGCACTTTATCTGTGACTGATGATATTCATATACCAGTCATGTCTGAGTCAAGCGAAACTGGGTTGAGAGAAAGTCCCACCAAAATGTGGTTTGCTCAATATAAAGGATAAGACTCAATAAGTTTACAAACCTCTATACTTGGGAAGTAATTGGAAGAGACCTCTTAGCTCACAGTGACTGGATTGGAAACAATTTTGAGATGGCTGGCCAATCTTATCATGTCAGCACTCTGGGAAACAGACCTGGTGCACAGTTAATGCAGTTAGAAGATTCTGCAGCTCTATATATATGATGCCAACTCTGTTCTATGTAAAAGCAGGGACACAGCAGGCTAGTAAGATGCCCTTAGTGTGGCTGACCTTTTGTCATTCTAAAATATAAAAACAAAGCTACAAAAACTAAACCTCATAGGTTTCTGACTTTTAATCTTCTAAGAAAAGCAGTATTAGTGTAGGGTTTCATTTTGCATAGAAACAAAACTATAGTTGTGTGTGTGTGTGTGTGTGTGTGTGTGTGTGTGTGAGAAAAGATGACTCCCCAGTACTTAGAAGTTCATTTCTAGAGACCAAGGAAGGTAGGACAGAGAGATTGGTGTTATATTAATTTTTATATTTATTTTAAAATATTCCTATATTACACACATTGTAAAATTGTTTTTTAAATATATTTTTATTTTATTTTAGAGAGGAAAGGAGAGGGATAGAGGGATAGAAACATCAATGATGCGAGAGAATCATTGATCTGCTGCCTCCTGCACACCTCTACTGAGGATTGAGCCTGAAAACCAGGAATGTGCCCTTGGCCAGAATCAATCCTGGGACCCTTCAGTCCATAGGCTGATGCTCTATTCACTGAGAAAACCGGCTAGGGATGAAATTATTTTTAAAAAGAAAAAGAAAATAAATAAAATATTGGTGAATGTTAATATAGATTTCTAGTAGGGAATGTCTTTTGAAGCATAACATCAATAGTAAGAATGGTATTGATGTTCACCATGTGAGTACCTCAACATCAAAAGATAAAATATAAAAGGATGGAAAAATAAAAGAATGTTTACAAATTGAAAGGCCAATAGAAAATTGAGAAAAAAATTCCTATGACACTACAAAGGGCTATTTTCTTAATAATACAATATTCTTACAAATCAATAAAACAAACACTTCAAACTAAACTATAATCTTTGAGGTGTAGGGCTTTGTTTTAGTTACTGCTTTATCTTTAGTTTTGAGCACATAGTTTGTACTTAAAAATATATTCTCTATAAAAAATTTTTTCAAACAGGTAGGCAAGATAAATATGTAAGATATAGAAATATATGAGCTTAATAAAACATAATTAAATAAAAAAATTTAAAATTATCCTTCTGCCTTATTATCTCTTCTTTTATACCTAGAAAATTTCTCAAACTTTATGATATAAATATCATGTCATTTTTGATGTCTTCCCTATTTTCCTATCTACAACATATTTAGTGTTATCAAGTCACTATTATCTTGTCATTCATTGAGTTTATTTTGTTGTATTATAATTATCTTGTCATTCATTTAGGTTTATTTTGTTGTATTTTAATTTTGGGTCATTCTTGCCTTCCCAGCTGGACTTAATTCTCAAGAAAAAAAAATGTCCTTTGTGTATTTTTATTTAAATTGAGGTCTAATTGATATACAATATTATATTAGTTTTAGGTATGCAACATAATTTGATATCTGTATATTTTGATCAGAAATTTTCTTATTTATATAGATATATCTAATACCTAACAGCTTATAGATTATAGTAGGTACTTAATCTTAATTTTACTGAATGAAATTGTTATACAAAAATAAAATGGAAATGTTAGTATTTATTTACAAAAAATGAATTTACTTTATCATAGTATGCTAGCATGTTTTAAAAATATTTTCTTTTAAACTCTGAGTCTTTACTTGAAGTTAAAATTTTAAATTATTTATATTTAGTACTAAATTTTTCAAACCAAATTTAATAGTATGTTAGAGTATTGCATAAATATTCTATTCTCAACTACAATCAGAGATTAACGTACCGTAGAATCTGTTAGAGTGACAATGGTAGTAGTGGTATTGCCAAGTTTTATTTTTTTACTGACTTGCCATCTATATCTGGAAGTATTTTTATAAATTAACATAAGAAGACAGCACCAAAAACAAACAAACAAAAACTTTTAAAGTCTTAGGAAAGGAGATAAATAGGATTTTCACATCAATAATCAATAATAATGCTATACCAGTTAGTTTTGTGAATTAGCACACACTTGTGAAGACATCAAGGTCCTGAATTATGATCATTGTATTACAACACTTAACTTTTTTTTATTTTTTATTTTTTTAAAATATATTTTATTGATTTTGTACAGAGAGGAAGGGAGAGAGATAGAGAGTTAGAAACATCGATGAGAGAGAGTCATCGATCAGCTGCCTCTTGCACACCCCCTACCGGGGATATGCCCGCAACCAAGGTACATGCCCTTGACCGGAATCGAACCCGGGTCCCTTTAGTCCCCAAGCCGACGCTCTATCCATTAAGCCAAACCGGTCTTGGCTTGACTTTTTTTTTTAAACCTCAGTCTTCTAATGTCTGTGATTTTATTAAAAAAAAAAAAAAATAGGCTCTGGTCAGGAAGCTCAGTTAGCTAGAGCTTCTTTCTGTACACCAAAGGTTGGGGGTTTGATTCCACGTCAGAGGACAAATAAGAACCAACTAATGAATACATAAATAAGCGGAACAACAAATTGACGTTTCTTCCTCTCTCCCACCCCCACTCTCAAAAAAATCAATAATCAATCAATCAATAAAACTGTGTTAGTTTTTTAAAAATCCTTGGTCAGGCTGGGATCGGTTTGGCTCAGTGGATAGAGCGTCGGCCTGTGGACTGAAAGGTCCCGGGTTCGATTCCAGTCAAGGGCATGTACCTTGGTTGTGGGCACATCCCCGGTGGGGGGTGTGCAAGAGGCAGCTGGTCAATGTTTCTCTCTCATCAACGTTTCTAGCTATCTATCCCTCTCCCTTCCTCTCTGTAAAAAATCAATAATATATATATATATATATATATATATATATATATAAAATTTTTAAAAAGCCTTGGTCAGGTTGCTCAGTTGGTTGGAGCATTTTCCTGAGCGCCAAAATGTTGTGAGTTAGAACCTTGGTCCTGGTACATATGGGAGGCAATGGATAGATGTTTCTCTCCCACATCAATGTATCTCTCTCTTCCTTCCTCCTTCTCTAAAATCAATAAATACATCTGCCAAGATGGATAAAAAATGTGAAAAGATTAATCCTCCTTTGATACTGAAAAATAAAATTACATATATACTGAATGAAGATCAATCTTACCATATTTTCTACAGATAACAGTGTATCATACTGTAAAATAAACATTTAAAAATATTTTACATAATTTTAAATTTTAAATACCTATTAAAGTAGGCTATAGATAGTAAAGGAGAAATAAGACATACAGCTTCTTGAGATTTTATTCTGGTTACTAATTAGACTTTGAGTTCTATTATTATTTAGTTGTGGCTTTTGGTTCATATTTCAGATTAAACTGTCATGCATCCATAATGGAAACCATCCCTAGAAGCCACAGTATTTTGAATTTACTAGTAATTGCCGCTATAATCACTTATGGCCTACAAAGGGTTAAAGTAGATTTTATATTTGTGTAACAGCATTTTGAAATTGTCTGTTTATTTTATGTGATATTTTAAAAATTTTCTCATCTTTTAAAAACAGAATTTTACTTCCATCTGCTGCATTATAAGATTTTTTAAAAATGTTACCAAGTCATTAATATAAATAATATATTTCAGCCATTCTAGATAAGAGTTTTCTACTTACTATCCTGTTACTGAATTAATGTATGACCCAACATAGTATTAAAAATAAGAGATGGAAATCACATTTATCTCAAGTCATTGTAGTTTTAATATAATTTATTAAACCTTAGAAATCTGAATTATGCGTATCTATTAAGTACCTAAGTCAATATACCAACATGATGGGGAAAAACCCTATATGTATGATAGTGCAGCTTTCAACTAATGTTTGAATTCATGGAAGCTCACTCAAACTTGCCTGTAAATTTTTCCTTTCAGTAGCACAAGTTTAATATTAGAGTAAAAGAATGGTTTGGGCAAATGTGATTTGATTCAACCAAAACAAAAACTCTTGATTATTTCATAGAGGCCACTGTTGATCTCAAAACATCCCTAATTATCTCAAGCATCAAAAATACCATGTATTTATCTATCTTCTTTTGTCACACTGTAGTTCACATTAAAGTACAAACAGAGTAATTTTCCTGGGAAATTGTTCATTCTGTTAAATCATCTTATACAAATGTGAAGCAAAAATGATGTGAGTGTATAAAAACACCTTGAATATTGCTCCATGATTATAAAGTACTAGAGGTTCAGTGCACAAAATTAGTGCATGGAGGGGGTTGTCCCTCAGCCCAACCTGTACCCTCTTCAATCTGGGACCCCTTGAGGGATGTCTGATAAATGGGCATTTGGACATCCCTCTCACAATCCAGGACTGCTGGCTCTCAACTGCTTACCTGCCTCTGCCTGATTGCCCCTAACTACTTCTGCCTGCCAGCCTGTTCACCCCCTAACCATTCCACTGCCAGCCTGATCAATGCCTAACTGCTCCCTGGATGACCCGATTGGCCCTAACTGCCCTCCCCTGCCAGTCTGGTTGCCCCTAACTGTCTTCCCTTGCTGGCCTGGTCTCCCCCACCAACTTCCCTGCCCTGCAGGCCTGGGTCTCCACCAAATTTCTTCCCCTGCAGGCCTGGTAACCCCTAACTGCCCTCCTTTCCTGGCCTGGTAACCCCTAACTGCCCTGCCCTCCTGGCCTGGTCTCCGTCAAATGCCCTCCTCTGCTGGCCTGATCGCCCACAACTGCTTTCCCCTGCAGGCCTGGGTCCCCCCCCCAACCCTTGTCAACTGCCATCCTCTGCCATCCTGGTCACCCCCAACTGCCCACAACTGCTCTCTCCTGCCAACCATCTTGTGGTGGCCATCTTGTGTCTTGGAATGATGGTCAATTTGCATATTACTCTTTTTAAAAAATATAGATTTTATTGATTTTCCACAGAGAGAAAGGGAGAGGGATAGAGAGCTAGAAATGTTGATGAGAGAGAAACATCGACCAGTTGCCTCCTGCACACCCTCCACTGGGGATGTGCCCACAACCAATGTACATGCCCTTTACCAGAATTGAACCTGGGACCTTTCATTCTGCAGGCTGACGCTCTATCCACTATGCCAAACCGGTTTTGGCTGCATATTACTCTTTTATTAGATAGGATTATTAATGATCAATCAATATGAATAACATAGATTATATTTTGAAATAATAATGGTTTTATTTTGTTTACCAAAGTAATATGTAACCATTGGTTAGAATAATCAGTCAATAAAGAATAAAGGTAATCCAACCATAAAACACCTCCCAGATATAAACACTATTAACATTTTGTCACTATTCCTTCTCTTACTATGTTTGTGTCTGGAAATTTACATGTTAAAAATTAAGAACCACATAAACATGTTAAGTATTTGGACATGGACAATCATTTATATAAGATTATCTAATAAGTGTAGCATAATTAGTTCAAATATATATGCAACCAAATTGCTCTCTCTAAAATTGTCATCAATTTACTTTATCAATAATAAATTTCTACTTCCTGCCATCCTTGTCAAAAAGGATTGCATTGAATTCATAGTTAACCTTGGATAGTTAAAAATGACTTAGCAGTCTAATAGATTGTTAAAGGTATCTTATTGTTTTAATTTAGACTTAATTTATAGTGATGTGAATTTTTTCCCATGTATTTATAGATCATTTGTATTTTTATTTAAAATGTTTACTATATCTCTTGTGCATTTTTATTATTATTTTATAGGCATTTTGTGCCCACTTAAAAAGATTTACCCTTTCTCAAACTCTTCCAAAACTTTGAGGAGTAGGGAACACTTCTAAACTTATTTTACAAGGCCACCATTATACTGATACCCAATCCAGACAAGGACACTATATGAAAAGAAAATTATAGACCAATAACCCTGATGAGCATAGATGCAAAAATCCTCAAAATACTAACTAATTTTAACAGCACATTAAAAGTATCAGATAACATGATCAAGTGGAATTTATCCCTGAGATACAAGGATGGCTCAACAAATACAAATCAGTAAATACAATAAACCACATTAGCAAAAAGAAGGATAAAATGTCCTAGAAGAAACCATTGGCAGTGAAATCTCATACATACCTTATAACAGTATCTTTTTATATACATATAGGACAATGGAAGCTAAGGAGAAAATAAACAAATGGGACTGCATAAAAATAAAAAGCTTTTGCACAGCAAAATAAACCATCAACAAAGCAATAAGAAAACCCACTGCATAGGAGAACATATTTGCCAATGTTATATCCTATAAGGGTTTAATTTCCAAAATGTATAGGGAACACATACAACTTAACAAAAGAAAGATAAACAATCCAATAAAAAATATGGGCAAAGGACCTAAATAAACACTTTGTGAAAGAGTACATAAGAAAGGCCAAGAGACATATGAAAACATGCTAAGTCACGAATCATCTGAAAGATGCAAATCAAAATAACAATGAGGCACTATCTCACACCTGTCAGAATGCCTATCATCAACATATCAACAAAGGACAAGCACCTAAAAAGATACAAAGATAAAGGAACCCTTGTGCTCTGCTGGTGGAAATGCAGACTGGAGCAGCCACTGTGGAGAACAGTATGGAGTTTCCTCACAAAATTAAAAATGGAACTCCCATTTGACCCTGAAATCCCACTTCTAAGAATATATCCCAAGAAATCAGAAACACCTATCAGAAAGGATATATGCACCCCTATGTTCAAAGCAGCACAATTTACAATAGCTAAGATTTGAAAACATCCTAAGTGCTCATGAACGAATGAGTGGATTACTAAAAAAATGTGGTACATCTGTACAATGGAATACTATGCTCTTTAAAAAAAAAAAAAAAAAAAAAAAAAAAAAACACTTATAATTTGCAACAGCATGGATGGACCTGGAAAGCATTATGCTAAGCGAAATAAGTCAGATGGAGAAAGACAAACATCACATGATCTCACTCATTTATGGAATATAATGAACAACATAAATTGATTAACAAAAATAGATCCAGAGACATAGAAGGATAGAATAGACCATCCAACCTCAGAGGGAAGGCAGTGGAGGGTGGGGGCAGTGAGAGATTAACCAAAGGACCTGTATTGATGTATATGAACATGACGAATGTACACAGACACTAGGGAGGTGGGGGCATGTGCTGAGGGGTCAGGAGTAGGCCAGGAGAGCTCAATGGGGGATAAAGAAGACATATATAAAACTATCAACAATAAATAATTAAAAAGAAAATTATGGTAGAAAAACAGACATTTAAACCAATGGAAAAAAATCAAGAGCTCAGAAATAAATGCATGCATTTATATTAAACTAATATTTGGCAAGGGCACCAAAACACACAGTGGAAAAAAAAAATAGCCTCTTCAATAAATTGGGAAAACTGGCTATCCACATGAAAAATAATGAAATTGTATTCTTATCTTAGACTAAACACAAACATTAGTTCCAAATGTATTAAAAGTTAAATGTAAGAAGTGAAACTTGAAAACTAATACTCTTTGGAAAAGAAAAAACATAGGCAATGATTATCTGGACATGACACAGAAAAAATAAGAAACAAAAGCAAAATAGACAAGTGGGATTACATCAACAAAAAAAAAACTTCTGCACAGTATAAGAAAAAAACAACAATAAAATGAAAAGGCAATCTATGGAATGGGAGTCAATGTATCTAATAAAGGGTTATAACGACAATATTTAAATAAGTCATACCACTCAACACCAAGAAAAATAATAAAAGTAACCCAATTTTAAAATGAGCAAAGGAGCTAAAAATACATTTTTTTCAAAGAAGACATACTAATGGTCAACATTTTTTGAAAATATACTCAATATCACTAATCAGTAGGGAAATGCAAATCAAAATCACAATGATTTATCACCTCATACCTACTAGGATGACGATTATGAAAAACACAAATGTTAAGAAGGATGTGGAAATAAAGGAATCCTTATACACTATTAGGGTTACTACAAATCGGTATATACATTTTGCTAAATAGTGTGGAGATTCTTCAAAATATTAAAGAACAACAACCATATGATCCAGCAATCCAAAAATTTTTTTTCACTTTTTCTTTATTTAATGGGTGAGAGATGGAATTTCTTTATTATTTAAATATGCATTAAAAATGTATCAGATCTAAAGTGGAAGGTCCAAAATTTTATTAATGTCGTTAACAGTCTCAGACTAATATCCCCCGAATGTTAATTTCCAATTTGCTGTACTAAATAAAACAAATCCACCTGCCATTGTAGCTCAGCCATTGAGCATTGAGGCAGGAACCAAGAAGCCACCTGTTCCATTCCAGGTCAGGGCATATGCCAGGGCAATCCAAATTCTGAGTATATATCCAAAGGAAATTAAATCAGTAGTTCTAAGAGATTATCTATACTCCAATGTTCATTACAATATCATTCACAGTATCCAAGATATGGAGACAATCTATGTGTCTGTCAAGAAATGAATGGATAAAGAAATGTGGTATATATGGATGAAGAAAATGTGGCATATTCATACAATGGAATATAATTTAGCCATAGAAAAGACTGCAGTCATACCACTTGGAATAACATGGATAAACCTGAAAAAAAATTGCTAAGTGAAATAAGCCAGTAGGAGAAAAGACAAATATGATACGATTTCACTTATATATGGAATCTAATTAACAAAGTAAATTAACAAATAAAATAGAAACAAATTCATAAATATAGAGAACAGTCTGACAGCTGTCAGAGGAAAGAGGGCCTGGAACCTGGATGAAAAGGTGAAGGGATCAAGAAAAAAATACTCATAGACACAGACAACAGTATGGTGATTACCAAAGGGAAAGGAGGTGGGGAGGTAGAAGAGGGTAGAGGGGTATAAATGGTGGTGGAAAGAGACTTGCTCTTAAAAGGTGAATGAACACACAATACTTAGATAATACATTATAAAATTTTACATTTAAAACCTGCATAATTTTATTAATCAATGTCACCCCAATAAATTCAATAAATAAATGAAAAGACTCTAAATAAATAAATAAATAAATAAAGATTAGTGACAACATGTGACCCAACAAAATAATTAGTTTCTGCCTTTGATTTTGAAACTAATACTTAACATTTGTTTAAATATCTATAATATCCAGAATATTGAAATGAAGCAGAAATAGTTGTAGATTTAATACCAATTCTGTTGCAACCAATACATGCCTTCTCCAAATTAATTTTAGTTATATAATAGGGAAAAACATTTAAAAATTCCCTCCCTCCAAGTTCACTTTTAAAAAGAAACCATGATTTACGATATGTCTTGATGTGGGTCTTTCTGGGTTCATCTTGTTTGGAACTCTCTGTGCTTATGTGATTTTCTTCTTTCCCAAATTAGAGAAGTTTTCTGTCATTATTTCTTCTAGTAGGTTTTTAAATCCTTGCTCCTCTTCTTGTCCCTCTGGAACCCCTATGATATGGATATTACTTCATTTGATGTTGTTCCAAAGCTCCCTTAAGCTCTCCTGCTTCCTAATTATTTTTCTCTAAATCCTGTTCAGATTTGGTGTGTTTTCTGCCATGTCTTCTAACTTGCTAATCCCATCCTCTGCTTCCTCTTGGATATTCTTGAAACTTTCCATTGTATTTTTTATTGTATCTATATCATTCTTCAATTCTTCTTGAATCTTTTTTTAAAATATATTTTATTGATTTTTTACAGAGAGGAAGGGAGAGGGATAGAGAGTTAGAAACATCAATGAGAGAGAAACATCAATGAGAGAGAAGCATCGATCAGCTGCCTCCTGCACACTCCTTACTGGGTATATGCCCACAACCAAGGTATATGCCCTTGACTGGAATTGAACCTGGGACCCTTCAGTCTGCAGGCCGCTGCTCTCTACACTGAGCCAAACTATTTAGGGGTCTTCTTGAATCTTACATAAGTTGTTGATTTTCTCATCCAGCCAGTTTAGGAATGGTATGACCCTTACTCTGAATTCTTTTTCTGACATATTGCATTCCTCCATTTCATTTAGTTCCTTATCTAGCAATTCCCCCTTTTCTTTCTTTTGGGGATTGTTTGTCTCCCCATTTTTGTTGTATTTCTGGCCCTGGGATTCCTGCTTGGGGTTTGATATATTGAAGCTCCTATTGGTTCAATAATCTGGGACTCAATAAACCAGAGGCTGCTTTGAATTTCAAACCTTTATTGTCTATGCTCTCAGTTGTACCCCGTTCTCCCCTGGTTCTAGTCCCTCAGTTGTTCACTTCAGATTCTCAGGTTTGGTAGGGGTGCATACACAATTCCTCTGGTGTGTAATTTCCTGTGGACACTCAGAGTCCTCTGACATGTAATTCACTGTGTTGCCCCAGCACCCAAGGACAGATGATGCCCTTTGTCCTTCTGGAAGCACATATGCAGCATGGTACTGTGATCTGTGGTGGTGCATATCAAGTTGCACCAACAATTTTGACTTGGGCTGGAGGTAGGACATGCACTAAGTGACAGCTCCATGCATGTGTGTATGTGGGAGAGGGCAGAGCTTGCACCAGCCCAAAGGCTCTGGCCATACCAGGTGGCAGAGCCCACAGTGTGCTTGGCAGTAGGGGCACACAAACCATGAATAACAGAATAAAAAAAATACTTTTTTTTTTTAAATAGAAGGAAGCAAATCATTATCATAACAGCTCCTAGCACACCATTTATTAGTTTTATTTGTTCTGTCTATACATATGTTTACATCATAATAAAAATATCTTAATAAGCATTAATTATATTTTTAGCATTTTGTCAGTTGTTATAATCATTTTGGTTGCTGCATAATGGTCAATCAAGGAAAGACAGTGTAATTACTCATCTGTCTTATTGTTATACTATTCTAAAGCTACTTTCACATGCTCACTCTTCTAAAAAAATCCAACAGTGACTAATATATATATATATATATATATATATATATATATATATGTGTGTGTGTGTGTGTGTGTGTGTGTGTATGTATATATATATATTATATGTATATATATTATATATGTATATATATAACTTTTACATTATTTACTCAAAATAATTTCTATCATTTCATTCTAAAATAACGGTGCTGTCTTTAATGGTGATTGGATCAATTTATAACATTAGAGAGTTAATATATTGATAATTTACCTCTACTAGTACTACTGAGTTGTTTCACATCATTTAATATGTTTAGCAATGAAAATAGATCTTGAAGATCCCTTTTGGCTATACATAGTCTATTGAGTTTTATTAGTTCTAAAGCAAAACCATTTCTAGACTAATTGTAAATTAGTTTGATAATAAACCTTTTAATTTTATGAGTCACATCAATGAGAAAAAATGGAATTCACCTTATAGAAATTCACTTTCCATGCTAAAATTTCTTTAAATGTAAGGTAGGTTATATTTGCAAACAACTTGTGTCAACATGTTCACATAATCTTCACTTGAAGATATAATTATAGTGTTTCTCTAGAAATACTAATAGGAAGGAAATTTTTTTTTAAAGTAACTTGTTTCAGAGCAGGATGATTGGCAATAGCTAAACATGAGGGACAAAACAGATAATCAATATATCTTAAAATGTTTGCACCTGCTCATTACAGCATATATTTGATGGAATTTAAAAATACTGAAATATGATCATACATTTTACAACTATGTATTGTAACATATAATATCTATCCAGACTAAAATTTCTACATACCCTTTTGCAAATATATACAAAAAGATTCATATACCCTCCAGTTGCAAAATTGGCAGTGGATTTGAATAGACACTTCTCTAAAAAAGACATACAAATGGCCAATAGACATGCAAAAAAATGCTCAAAGTCACTAATCATCAGAGAAATGCAAATTGAAAGGACAATGAGCTATCACCTCACACCTGTCAGAATAGCTATTATTAATAAATCAATAAACAAGTTCTGGGTGTGGGGCACAACCTCAGGTCCCCTGGCCTGGTGCCAGGCAGAAGGTGAAGCCTCAGGTCCCTTGTAAAGCCCTGCCAGGTGGGGGACATGGCCTCAGGTCCCCTGTCAAGCCCCACTGGGTGAGTGGCGTGATCTAAGGTCCTCCATCAAGCCCCAAAAGTCGGGGGCCATGGAATCAGGTCCCCCATCAAGCCTGGCTAGTTAGGGGGTGCAGCCTGAGGTCCCCTGGCCTAGCCTCAGAGTGGGGGTTGTGGCATGAGGTTCCCTGGCCTACCACCAGGGCTGGGGGCATGGCGCCAGGGCTGGTTGCATCACTGGAGTGGGGAGCATGGCCTGAGGTCCCTCAGCCCAGTGCCGGGGCTGAGGGTGTGGCACCAGGATGGGGGGCATGGCCTGAAGTCCTCTATGAAGCTCTTCCAGGCAGAGAGCACAGCCTGAGGTCCACTGCCCTGGCCAGGCACCATGCAGCCTCAGGTACCTGCCAATCAATTGTTATGGTGTGATGGCATGACGATCATTTGTATATTAGCTTTTTATTACATAAGAATATAATAATAAAATTATATAATTCCTATATAATAAAAAGCTAATATGGATTATACTTCCATGAAACTGGGGAAGGAGAAGGTAGCAACTCAGCTGCCTGAGTTTCCATCATCCTAGTCTGCACTGTGGATTTCAGACTCAAAGCTGTCACATTATCTCTTCCCTGAATTTTCAGCTTGCCCAAATAGCTATACTCTCTCTCTCTCTCATATATATATTATTTTAATTATATATATATTTAATTTGTCTTACTCTTGACAATTTTTTTATTCCTCACCTGAGTATATATTTATTGATTTTAGACAGAAAGGAAGGGAGAGAGAGAGAGAGAGAGAGAGAGAGAGAGAGAGAGAGAGAGAGAGAGAAAGAGAGAGAAACATTGACTGTTTGCACCTAACCTGGGATTGAACCTGCAATGTAGGTACATGCTGACCAGAAATTGAATCTGCAGCCTTTTGGTGTATGGAAAAATGTTCCAACTAGCCACTCGTCTAGGACAGTCTGGTCATTTTATATTTTTAAATATGCTTATTTATATTTTATTAAGTCATCTTCCTACATTCCTGTTATTTATCTAATTTTAGTTAAATGTTTAATTTCTTTCTTTAAAATAATATTTACTTAATTTGAAAATTAATATCTATTTAAAAAAATATATCTATAGCTGATTCACATCCATACTGAGTTGACTGAAACTCTTTTAGACTTACCTTATTTTCTGTACCTCTCCCATCTATCCCAATTAAAAAATTACTGGTGAATTCTTACCAAGAGGTTGACATACTGTGTGTGGCATATGTACTAAATGTGAGTGATGTTGGAATTAGGGCAGTCTGTCAAAAAGATAACCATCTATAGAGATAGTAAAAAGAATGATTTTTTTTTTTAGTTTTATTTTTCAATTACAGTTTACATTCAATATTACTCTTATTAGTTTATGGTGTACAGCAGAGTGGTTAGATAATCATATCTTTACAAAGTATTCCCCACAATATCTCCAGTACCTACCTGCCACCATACATAGTTACTACAATATTATTGACTATATTCCCTATGCTGTACTTTACTTCTCCAAGACAATTTGTAACTATCAATTTGTACTTCTTAATGCATTCACTTTTTTTCATTGGTTCTCCCAAATCCCCTTCCCTCTGGCATCCATCAGTCTGTTCTCTATAACTATGAATCAGTTTCAATTTTGTTATTTAGATTCTATACATAAGTTAAATCATATAGTATTTCTCTTTCTCTGACTGACTTATGTCACTTAGCAAAATACCTTCTAGGTCCAACATTTTGTTTCCTTCTTATAGCTAAGTAATATTCCATTGTAATGTGTTTATCAATTCTTCTATTGATGAACAATTAGGACAATTTGGTGGCTGTTGTAAATAAGGCTGCAGTGAACACATGGGTGCATATATTCTTTCAAATTAGTATTTTGAGTTTTTTGGATATACATCCAGAAGTGGAATCACTGAGTCATAAAGCAGTTTCATTTTTAATTATTTGAGGACCTCCATACTGTTTTCCATAGTGGCTGCCCCGATCTATATTCCCACCAATAGTTCACGAGGGTTCCCTTTCTTCACATCCTGGACAAAACTTGTTTATTGATTTATTGATAATAGCTATTCTGACAGGTGTGAGGTGATAGCTCATTGTCGTTTCAATTTGCATTTCTCTGATGATTAGTGACTTTGAGCATTTTTTTCACATGTCTATTGGCCATTTGTATGTCCACTTTAGAGAAGTGTCTATTCAAATCCACTGCCAATTTTGCAACTGGATTGTTTGCTTTTTAATGCTGAGTTCCTTATAAGTTGAATATTAACTCCTTATGGGATGTATCATTAGTAAATATGTTTTCCCATCTAGTAGGTTGTCCTTCCATTTTATTGATGGTTTCCTTTGCTGTGCAAAACTTTATAGTTTGATATAATCCTATTCATCCATTTTTTTCCTTTTGTTTCTCCTCTCTGAAGAGATATATCAGAAAAAATACTGCTACAGCCTATGTTAGAGAGTTTACTATGTTTTCTTCTATGAGTTGTATGGTTTTGAATCATACATTTAATTATTTTATTTATTTTAAGTTTATTCTTGTATATGGTATAAGAATACTGTTCTGGTTTCAGTTTTTGCATGTATCTGTACAGTTTTTCCAACACTATTTATTAAATAGACTTTTTATCCTATTGTATGTTCTTTCCTAATTTGTAAAATATTGATTAAACTTATAGAGATGGGTTTAATTCCAGGCTTTCTATTCTGTTCCATTGATCTATATGTCTGTGTTTATGGGGAAGAATGCATTTGAGTGACTTTAGAGGTAGAATTTATAGGATTGAATTACTGATTGGTGTGATAAACTATTAGGTAAAAGAGGATAAGAAGGTTGGAGATAAGAAAAGAAATTTTGTAATTATATTGACCATATGACAGCTATATGCATATTAAGCCAGTAGATCAATGGGTCTATAACTTGTAAGCTTTGGATTAAAGATATGGACTTGGGAAGAAAAGCATAAACTCTGGTAATCCATTAATGATCCAGAACATTATGAAGAAATCAGCCAGCCACAGTTGGAATCATGTGGAACACCTAAATTTAAGACACAGACAAATGAAGAGTAAGCCTTAATAGAGTGTCTTCATCAGTTTGGGCTGCTATAACAAAAAATACCATTGACTGGGTTGCTCAAACAACACTTATTTCACAGTTTTGGTAATTAGAACTGGTATCAAATTGCCAGAAGATTCTGTATTTATAAAAGCCTGCCTCTTGGCTGCTGACTATCTAATTCTTACCATCCTCTGGGATTTCTTTTATAATGGCACTAATCCATTCATGAGGGCTCCACTGTCATGACCCAATTATCTCTCAAACACCCCACCTCCTAATACCATCACATTGGGCATTAAGACTTCAACATAAAAATTTAGGGGACACACAAACATTTAGCCATAACAAGGAGATTGACAAGACAAAAGTGAGTAAGGCCAAAATCTGGAAATATTGGTATCACAATGACCAAAAATAGAGAACATTTTCAGGGTTTATCATTTACTTCTGAGTGTTAAAGTTACAGCTTAATGTAGTGTGAGAAGGAAGCAATTTATGAATGCCTTATTGGTCCTATTGCTCATTAAATATCATCTCTGTATAATCTGATTCATATAGAAGTGGTATGTGTTGTGAACTTTTTGTCCCCCTATTTCTTATAGATTCTGCTTGTCTCTTAAGCACAGAAGTTGATTAGACTCAGAAATAGTCTGTGGAGGAAAAATATTTAGCAATGAGCTTGGTAATGGAGTATGTTCTGGTCAAAAGATTTTTTACAGGTTCTCTTGGAAAAGTTAATAAGACAATAGCACATTACAACTGCAGTAGTTTTATTTCGCTGCTGAATGAGTTGCACTGTATTTATATTTTCCATGTCGACTATTATTGAGTTCTTTTCTGTCTTGAGCTATGACCAAACATTAATAATATTTCATATTCTAAATGTTCTCTTCACTAAAAGTGAACATTGTAAGGAGCGGCTGTAGGGTTAAGCCTCGGACTGACCTGCTGGCAAAGTTGCAAACAAGTCCCAGCTTGGAGGGCACAGCCCTCTAAACATAACTAAGCTTGATCTTGTGACTGCTCCCTAGATCTTTCCTGGGTAGCTAGTGGGCTGTGGGAGGGGCAGCAAGTGCTGCCAAAACAAGTGAAACTTGCAAGAACATTGAAAATTACCTTGTTTGCCCCTGACTAGAAATAAAGCATCAGCTTTGCAGGCTGGATCTGTTCTGTGGCCTCAGCAAGGCGCAGAAGATCCATCTAGACCCAGCTTATTTGTCTGTCTTCTTCATCCTTCACCAGCCCTTTATCAGGCTCGCCAAACCCTTGGCTGTGCTGGTGCAACACAGAACGTGAAGAAAAAAAACATTGGCTTTGAGAATATTTTGCTCTTAACTATACCAGTTAATGCTATGGAAACTATAGACACAACAGTGAAAATATTGTCAAGGTAATTGCTCTCCTCTCATTTAATATCTTGGTTTTTCTGTATCTAATTTACTCATAATTTGCACTTTAATTGTCTTTATACCTCACTTGCATACTGTAATATTCACAGAGGAAATAATTGTGTATTTCTAGGAGACTTTAACTTAAAATATTTGCACAAAAATTGCTTGTTAACAGTTCTAGAAAAACAGTAGAATGCTCAACTGATCTAATTTAGCTCTCTTCTAAACTCTATTTATTAATGCCAAATGTCAAAATATTAAAAAAAATTCTAGGTGGAATATCCTTGGGTACATAGGCGAGGAAAAAAAATATTTTTCTCTATTTACTTTGGATCTCTGGCTGAGGCTCTGTAAATTAGATTAAAAAAGAGAATATTAACAAGAGAAAATCAAACAGAAATTTATTAATGTGTACATCATGCATATGCATGGATAACTCAGAGGTACTTGGAACTTGGGCTTATATAGCATCTTAACTTAAAGCACAATTCATTTTTAGATATGTAACAAAACAAAGGAAACGGACTTTGAGCTTCTACGGTAGAAAATTAGGCACATGTTTGAAGAAATTGATAGTAGATAAGAAGTAGTTACACCTTAAATAAGAAGTAGTATACCTTAATCAATAAAGAAATTTAAAAAAAGAAGTAGTTATAGCAAGCTTTGTTATGGAGATTCCTCTTGGTAATCTTTTGGACTGATAACGGTCTATAGTATTCTCCAATGATTGTGTTTTTCTTAGAAGAGAGAGGAGAGAAGACACTTTTACAAATTATTGTTTTCCTTTTAGGTAAATAAATTCAGGAAGGGAGAGAGCTTTATTAGCATACTCACACATTTCTTAACAACCATTATACATTCTGAGAAATGTGTTCTTAGATGAGTCTGTCATTGTACGAACGTCATAGAGTACATTTACATAAACCTAGATGGTGAAACCTACTACACACCAAGGTTATATGTTTACAGCCTATTGCTCCCAGGTTACAAACCTGCACATCATATTACTGTACTGAATATGGTAAACCACTGTTACACAATAGTATTTGTGCATCTAAATAGACCTAATCATAGAAAAAAAGTACAGTGAAAATATGGTATAAAAGATAATAAATGAATACATCTGTTTAAGGCAATTACCATAAATGGAGTTTTTAGGACTGGAAGTTGCTTTAGGTGAGTTAGGGCTGAGTGGATTGGGTGCTGAGGGAATGTGAAGGCCTAGGACATTACTGTACACTACTATAGACTTTATAAACATTGTACATTTAGGTTACATTCAATTTATTTAAAATGTTTTTCTTTCCTCAATCTTAGCTCTGGCGGGGTGGCTCAGTTTGTTGGAGTGCATCCCACACAGAGAAAGGTGGCAGGTTCAGTTCCCAGTCAAGGCACATACTGGAGTTACAGGTTTGATCCCTGATAAGGATGCATCAGGGAGGGAGCTCACACATCGATGTCCCTCTCTCTCTTAAAAAAAAAGTCCATAAAAACATATCCTCAGGTGAGAATTAAGAAATAATTTAAAAAATCAATTAACCTCAGCTTATTATAACTTATATGTATATATGCATTACCTATGGACACAGACAATAGGGTGGTGAAGGTCTGGGGTGGGATGGGAATAAGGTGGAGGGGGGCAATGAGGAGGTAGAGGGGGACAACTATAATACTCTCTACAATAAAGATTTAAAACATAAGCAAAATATTGAAAGGTATATTATTCTCCAAACTGTACTTCTCCATTTTGCTGACAAAGCAGTTTAAAAGGGCATCTAGGAAGTGGAGCTGAATCATCCATGACTTCTAATTGCTCCTGTAGTATGTGTTTATTGATATGCTTGAAGACTGTGAAGTTCTCACTATGCCAGATCACAAAGGTTTTTAATTTGTAGTCTATTATCCTGTCCTTAAAAGCCTTGAAACCTGGCATTGACTTGGCTCCTTAAGGATGAAAGTCCTTTTGGACATTCATTTCCAGAATAAGGAGGTTTCATCCATATTGTGCATTTGCTCTGGCAAGTAATTTTCCTCCATAATCAGCTTATCTAGACTTTACAAAAAATTATTTACCTGCCCTTACATCAGCACCCACAGACTCACCATTCACTTTCATATTATGTAAAGCATAATGATTCTTGAATATTTTAAACCACCCAGAGCTAGCAGTAAATTCAACATGGTAGTCAGGTCCAACCTTTTCTTTCAATATCATAAAATTATGCTTTGACCATGATCTCATGAACTTGAGAGGGACATGTGTCTGTGTCTAGCCTTCAGTCCGGGTCATTAGAAGTTTCTCCACGTCTGATATAGGCCCTTCTCAGTTTTTTGCTATTCTTCCTGTCTTCAATGAAACAGATCCTTTAACAACTTTCATCACTTTGTTTTTGTTCTTCAAGATCATAGCTATGATTGAGTGGGACATGCTTAATTGACAAGCAATAATTTTATTGCTTATTTTCCACATT
Source organism: Pipistrellus kuhlii (assembly GCF_014108245.1). Classification (NCBI taxonomy): domain Eukaryota; kingdom Metazoa; phylum Chordata; class Mammalia; order Chiroptera; family Vespertilionidae; genus Pipistrellus; species Pipistrellus kuhlii. Next base: position 15,709,033 of record NW_023425504.1, read on the forward strand.
CATTGTACTTAATCACTTTTAATTTTGTTTTTAGACCAATCACTCCATATTGCCTCTTAATTGGTAACATTAGACAGGTTTGAGAAATATTGGATATAGAGACCATAATACTTGCTGATTAATACGAAAGGTAAGGAAAAAGGAGGAATAAAAAAAAAATTGACTCTGGCTGGGTGGCTCAGTCAGTTGGTCCATTGTCCCATAAAAACAAAAATATTGCATTGATTCCCAGTCAGTACTCATGCCTAAGCTGTCGATTCAATCCTCTGTTAGGGCACATACAGGAGTGAGAGCAACCAATCAATGTTTCTCACATTTGTGTTTCTCTCTCTCTTCCCCCACCCTTCCTAAAATCAATGAAAAAACATATCCTCAGGTGAAGATTAAAAACTAATAATTTGTAGACTTGGAGTCTGAGGAACTGTAAAGATGGTGATTCCAATTTAATGACATGGGGAACACTGGGAAAGTAACAGGTTGGTGAATGGGAAATTGATAATGTTGTTTTGGCAATGGTTGGGTTTGATTAATCAGTTAGTCAACCAAGTGGAGAGATCAAGTAGAAAGTCATATATGTGTTTATAGCTCTGGAATTTGAACTTAGAAGTCATTAACAAATAAACATATGGGTGAGCAAGATTATTTTAAAAAATAAGATGGGTTTAAAATGAGAAAACAAGAAAAGGGAAGGGAAGAAAAGAGAAGAGAGTTAAAATCCTTATGTTTCAAGATTAAGGCATATTTTTGTTTGGGGATTGGATATATTTGAAGAGCTGGCAAAAAAAAAATCTGAAAAGTGGTAACCAGTATAACAAAAAATTTGACAATTTAACCACTCCCTTCTTAGAATATGCCTCTCTAGCCTTTAGTGACAATATCCATTCTCATTTTTCCTTCGTTACACAAAGGAAGTTATTGGACTTCAATAGGAAAATATTAACTTCTTCCATGAAAGAAAGAGGAAAATAGAAATATGAATACTGATGCAACAAAATTTGTAGATTTGGTTGTGGGAAGATGATGCATTTCTCTTCTGATGACTTTTGTGATCTCAATGAAGTATAAGGTGGTACAATAAGCTAAGGGGAACATGGAATGGGCTGGGAAGCATAATCATTGAATGTGATTAAGCAGAAATTGTTTGAGAAGTAATAACCAAAAAATAATAACATTATGGAAACTTAGGGAAAGAAGAGTGTAAAATAGATATGGAAATTCCGTGTTACCAAACATTTTCTAAAAATTAATTAAAGTAAGAGATTTTAATTCAGAGAATTATTCCTATTTTTAATGAAAGCAGAGTCCTAAAGGTAGAATCCATAGTCCAGTGGCCCAGGGAAAAATGCAAGATGAGTAAATTGAAATTATGAGGGAAGACACTGTTAGAGATTAACCAAGAAAAGAATGGCAGTGAAAACTGAAAGAAAAGCTGGCTTCCTTGAAGGAAACATTTATTTGATTTTGCTATTTATATTTAGTTCCCCTCCCCCAGTTTTATTGAAAAATAATTGACATGCTTGAATATGCAAGAATAGATAATAGGGAAGCACCCAGCAAAGAACTAGAGACTTATAGAGAGAGTGGAGAGGGGATAATTGATGGAGAAGAATCCTGGGGAAAACTACCTGGGATGAGGTCAAGAACACAGGTAAAAGTGATTGTAAATTTGACAATGTAGTTAGAGTATCCTAAGAACAGTTATAAGAGATGGTTAACCTCCTAACATTTTCTAAAGTTACACACTGGAAAGAATCATAATATATTTTGTATGCTTAAAAGTATTCATTAATATTTCAATGCAGCAGAATGTTTTTTTTATGATTAGGTTGTCTTATACAAAATTGCTTAAATAGTTCCTTATTCCCTCAAAATTTATTCACACAGGCATATATGTGACTTTTTCTTTAAACTATCTTTTTAAATTAGTATTTCTTTCTTATTTTCTATTTATGTAATGAGGAATTAAATACCAATATACTGTCTTTGATTTAACCTAGAGTGAATATAAATGGTTTTCTGAAAAAGGAAAAAAAAAAGGAATTTAATTTTACTTGCTATGCCTCCGCTGAATACCTCATTAGTGCTTTAATTCATGCAGAAAAGGTTAAAATGTACTAAAAGTGACAAGCCCTAAATGGAAATCATTGTTCACTCTTGCAGTAAAGTACAATCATTCTGGGGAAAGGAAAGTATGTGTTAGGGAAGAGGCATCAGAGTTGGAAGAGGAGTTGAGTTACCATTGTGGGCCTATGAAAGGCAGGGGCACATTAGAAGCAAAGGGACCTAGTTGTCTCAGAAATAGATGAATTGGGCTCCTTTAAAACTTTTGTACAATTGAAATATCACTTCTTGAAAGACTGTAATATGGTCTGGACTGATAAATGCAAATTAAAATGATGAATTGAAGGGGTAGATTTTTTTTATTCCTCACATCATCTGTTCTCTATTAGCGTCTGTGTTGGCAACAAGGGATTCTCTGAAGAGGAAATCAGAACCCCTGATGATATTTGCACATTTAAGAAACAAAAACCCTTCATTTTGTAATCACACTTCTTCATTTGTCATATTAGGCCTTTACAGCCCTGCAGGATGAGTATTAGACACATAAATATAGAAACCAGAGAACACAGTTCTCCAAAATATTTTCAAGTTGAATTATCTCTACCTGGCCCATGTACATAGAGCCATTATATTTCTTTCTTAGAATTGTCATTTACTCCCACACTATTAATGAAGTAATTCAGTTAAACTCCAGTCTCAAAATAAATTTAACAGTATTGTGCAATTCAAATTCCAAAGAAGTATACTTTCTCTGGGTAACATTCTCCAAATATTTTCTTTTCTCTAGTATTTACTTAAGCGGAAAGCTACCTTTTAAGTTCTAGACTATGGGTTCAAATGAGGTTTTTTTTGTGTATGTGTATGTGTTTTTTTACTGCCCTTGAAGTAGAATAATCAATAAGATACATAAGCAGAGGCCTTGGGAAATTACATTAGGAACACATGTCTTTCTGATTGCTGTTTATTGTTTTTGGTTCAGCTAACAATACTCTCTCTCTTATTATCGCTTAGGCAGTCAACTAATACCAGTTAGACACTGATTTTTGCCATATGGCTAACTAAGCCATAAAATATAGTATCATAACATGTGTTTTTATAGCTTTCCAGATTCATTTATATAATAAAGAAATCATGTTATATTCTAGCTAATTTATTTTAAATCATGCAGATGCAATCACTAACCTTATGGGCAATAAATATACAATAGGTCCCCGTTTATCCATGGTTTCAGATACCCATGGTCAATTGTCACAGCTTGATGATCCAAAATCATCTGAAGCAGATCATCCTCCTTCTGAAGTATTGCCAGAAAATAAGTACTAGCCTAAGGCTATTTCATAATGCTTATGTCATTCACCTAACTTCATCACATCATACAGGCGTCATATCATCTCACATTATCATAATAAGAAAGGTGAGTATTTAGTACAATAAGATATTTTGAGAGAGACCACATTCACATAACTTTCATTACAGTGTATTGTTATAATTATTATATTTTATTATTGTTGATATCTTAGTGTGCTAAATTTTAAATAACAATTTATCATAGGTATGTATTTAAAGGAAGAAACATAATATATAGAGAGTTTGGTACTATCTGAGGCATCCAATAGGGGTCTTGGAACGTATGGCCTGTGTACAGGAGGGACTATTGTATATGTTATATCAATATAGAACTTTGCAGATTTCAAAGCAGTCAAACACATTAATTTGATGCTTACCACAATGGTGTGCTATAGGAATATGAGCATTAAATAGTAATCCAAATACAAAATTAAAGTTCATTTATAAATGCATGGTATATTTTACTTGGTGCTTATCCAAGTAAAAAAGCAGAGGTAATTGAATGCAAATTCTTTTGTTCAATAAATTTTATTTCTAGGAACTTTTCCTTTTTAAAATATTTTTTTAAATTGATTTTAGAGAGGAAGGGAGAAGGAGAGAGAGATAGAAACATCAATGATGACAGAGAATCAGCGATCGGCTGCTTCCTGCATGCCCCCTACTGGGGATTGAGTGCACAACCAAGGGCATATGCCCTTGACTGGAATTGAACCTGGAACCTTTCAGTCCATAGCCTGATGCTCTATCCACTGAGTCAAACCAGCCAGGGTTCTAGGAATTTCTCTTATGGAAATACTGTTTTGGGGAAAATTATTGGCCAAAGTTAAAGTAAGATTCTTCTTTTTTTACAAGGCCACAAATTAATAAATTATATTTATAAGGCAGTGAGTCAAAGATTTGAAACTTAAAGAACATTAAAGAACAGACACTAATCAGATGGATTTTTACCCAAATAAGTTCTTTTTATATGTACTCATGATAACATCTATATATATAAAAGCCTAAGAGACTGAAAGATCAAACAACTGAATGACAGGTCACTATGACATGCACTGACCACTAGGGGGAAGATGCTGAATGAAGGAGCTGCCCCCTGGTGGTGAGTGTGCTCCCACAGCCAACCTCCTGTGGCTGGCCAATCTCCCACAATCCCTCTTCCAGGCCTGCTGGTCCTGAGATCGTCCTCAGTTGCTGGCCAGGCTGAGGGACTCCACCTGTGTATGAATTTGTGCACCCGGCCTCTAGTTAAGTAATAATCAGATATTTCCTTAAATGTTTTTAGACCTCTGCTGGTATGACTTTTTTCTTGAACAGTTTCAAATGTCCAAGCACAAATGTAATCATTACATATTTACAGTTTCAATCGTGTAAGGGGCAGATGAACAGATGTATTTTGATATCCAAACAAAGAGACATAACTTGCTGGTATTTCCTCTTGCTCACTTACAAATATTCCTAGAACATATAATTGAAAATAAAGCTTAAAACATTTCTTTTTAATTTTCAATTGTAATTTTATATATATATATATATATATATATATATATATATATATATATATATGAAAGCACATATTATAACTATATAGATTGAGTTATTTTCACAAACCTGACATACATTTGAAACTAGTACATACATATATATGTAATAGAACCCCAACATTCAGAAGTCTTCTTGCAGGTTCCCTTCCTTTTACTAACCCACCAAAAATAATGACTATTCAAAATTCTAACTCAATAATTAATTTTGTCTCTTGAAATAGAGCACAGGTTATGGTTCATTAGATTAGTTATATTTCACAGATGTGTTCTGTGTACAAGTTAAATGTACAAGTTAAAGAAACTCAATGTTTTTCTTGAGAGAAGAATTAACTTTCTTGAACTTCCTGGTTCTTTGTCTTAGACAAATCGCTTAACCTTTCTGATCCTCAGTTGCCTCATCTTTATAATGGAAATAATAGTATCTATCTCAGGAACTTGTGAATAGTAAATACTTATAAACTCAGATATGCATATATATTTACATATATCTATATAGAGAGAAATATTTTTATAGTAAATATGTATAGATATATACCGTGTTTCCCCGAAAATAAGACATCCTCCGAAAATAAGACCTACTTACAGTTTTCCTTCTGAATGAAATATAAGGCATCCCCGAAAATAATGTCCCCCTAGGCTAAACATGAGAGATTTGGTCCACTGATTCTGAAAGAAATGGAGTCAAAAGAAATTCACCAGGAAATTCAGGAATTGGATTGTTATGATGATGTTCCAGAAGATGATGACATGATTGCCGTTGAATAAATGAGTAAATTCTTGATACTGTAGGATTCACAGTTTGTCTGGTTTGTGTTGACAACTACCGTACTACCGTACCGTATACAGGTAATAAATTTCCTTTATTTTCATTTAACAATAAATGTGTACCATATTCTTCTTCGTGGAAAAATAAGACATCCTCTGAAAATAAGACCTAGCGCATCTTTGGGAGCAAAAATTAATATAAGACACTGTCTTATTTTCGGGGAAACAGGATAGATAATGTAATGTGCAGTATCTAACAGAATACACACTCAAATCATAATTATTGTTATTAACCAAAGTTAGAGCACTTAGAATACTGTAATATATGTTTTAAATGATTTTTATTATTAACTAAAATCATTACAAATTAAATTTATTTGTTAAGAAACAGAATGTTTTTAATTTTTTAAAGTAAAAACATGTTTGTTTTTAGTTTAATAAATCTTTATTGTTCATATTGTTACAATTGTTTTGCCTTTTTCCCCCCATAGCTCCCCTCTACCTGGTTCCCACCCCACCCTCTGTCCTTACCTCCCCCCCCACTGTCCCAATCCATAGGTGTACGATTTTTGTCCAGTCTTTTCCCATACCCCTTCCCACCTGAGAATTTTCAGTCCACTCCCTTTCTATGTCCCTGATTCTATTATATTCACCAGTTTATTCTGTTCATCAGATTTTTAATTCACTTCATTTTTAGATTCACTTGTTGATAAATATGTATTTGTTCATAATTTTATCTTTACCTTTTTCTTCTTCTTTCTCTTCTTAAAGAATACCTTTATCGGCCTTTTATAGGAAATTCTTGAAAACTTTATAACCGTGATTTTGAACTCTATATCCAGTTGTTTGTTTTCCTCCATTTATTTTGTTTGTTTGTCTCCACATTTTTGCTGCTTCCCTAAGTTGGTGCGACCAGGTTTGGAGTCCACAGTTGGTAGGGTGGCTTTGTGTGCTAGGTGTCCTATATGTCCCAGTGGATCAGCCTCCTAGTTACCTGAGGTGGACACTCTTGGTGCATCCCTTTGTGGACTATGTTTAAAGCTTTGTTGTAGTTAAGCCTTGATTATTGTTGGTGTCACCGGGAGGAATTGACCTCCAGGCCAATTGGCTGTGAGGAACCGCTGTGTCTATAATGGTAGAACTGCTGTGCTGGAGACATGCTTATAAGGCAGGACTAGTTTCATTGGGGTTTTGGTGCTCACAGAGTCTGCCTCTTGAATGTGTCACTTATAGATGTGAGTAGTTGAAATCTGGTGTCGTTTCACACTGACCACTAAATAAACTAGCTTCTGGATCTCCATTGGGGTGCAGGTCAGCTACTGTCTGAGGCCACCCAACAGGCACTACAGCTAAGAACAACAGTTTTCTTCTCTTTGCATGGGGTTTGGAGCTGTCTGAGCAGAGCTTCAGTTTGTCAGGTTAAGCTGTGATAGGGCAGGTCATTTATATGCAAAAGCCACTGTGTAGAACTTGGGTGGGTTTGTAGATTGTGTGGGGTGGGGTCGCAGGGAGGCACTAGGCTAGGGCGTGACAAATAGCGATGACTGGGTTGCCAGTCAGCTGTCTCTGCATCTCCATGTTTCCAAGTCCCCGAGTCCCACACCCCAGCACAGTAAACAATGATTGCTTGGGGCACCTCTGCAAGAAAGTTGCCCTCACTTTCCAACTCGATGGCAGATAGTGCAGCTTTTCCCTGCAAGAGTTTGGGTCCCCAGTGTCTCCCTAAAACCTGGAATTCAGAGTAATTGGGAGCTTGTCTCCCTTCAGGCTGAAAAAAGCAGTGCACCCAGTTGCCTGCCCCCAGCCCGATTCGTGTACCTCTTTACCTCAGTTTTTTAGCGCTTGTTCACATCTTAATGCTCTTTTCTCTTTCATTCTAGTTGTAGAACTTTCACTCAGCCAGCTTCCCCATGGTTCTGGGTGACAGGCGTTTTGTATTTTAGTCGTAGTTTTGAAATTGTTGTGTAAGGCAGCAGTTTAGGTGTTTACCTATGCCACCATCTTGGTTTCTCCAGTAAAATCATGTTTTTATTGAATCTCATTAAAAATAATGAATATCATGTTCTTGAATATCTGATTCACCTGTCATACATTTCATTTTTGGAGTATAGTGATTAATTTTACAGTGTTTGTAAGTTTATCTTCTCTATTATGTTGATTAAAAAATTTCTCATACTAACATGGATATGTTAATAATCTGTCAGCACATTAATAACTCATGTAAAGGTCTATATGAAAAGTCATTGGTGGTTCTCAAACATTTAAAAAATATCTGAGGCTCAGGCCAGATAGCTTAGTTGATTAGAGTATCATCCCAATAGAATGCTGGCTTAATCATCAGTTAGGAAACATATGAGGCTGAACCAATGAATTCATAAATAAATGAAACAAGATCAATGTTTCTCTTTTTCTCTCTCTCTCTCTTGATCTCTTCCTCTTTGTCTAAGAACAATCAATAAATAAAGAGAACAAGAAAAGCCAAAAGTAGAAGAAAAGAAATAATAAAAATCAGAGCATAAATAAATGACATAGAGACTATAAAACCAACATAAGAAATCAATTAAACCAAGAGCTGGTTCTTTAAAAAGATAAAAAAGATTGATGAACTATTAGCCAGATACATCATAAAACAAAGAGGGAGGACTCATATAAATAAAATGAGAAATGAAAGAGATGCAATAATAACTGACATCACAGAAATACAAAGAATTGTAATAAAAATTATATGTTAACATTGGACAACCTGGGCAAAATGGCCAAATTCCTAGAATTTCCTATATTCAATCAGGAAGAATCAGAAAACCTGAATGGACTGATAACAACTAATGAAATTAAAGAAGTAAAAACAACAACAAAAACTAACAAATCAAAGTCTTGTCAGTAATTATATTAAATGCAAATAGACTAAATACTACAAACAAATACAGAGTAGGAAGGTAGATTTTTAAAAATTATATCAACGATATACTCTCTAAAAGGGATACACTTTAGATTCAAAGGCACAGGTAAGTTAAAAGTAAAAGGATAGCAAAATAAAAGAAAATGAAAACTAACTCAAGAAAGTTGTAGTGGTTATACTAATAAAAGAAAAAATATACAGTAAGAATTAGTAATAGAAACAAAGAATGTTTTATGCTGTTAAAAGGGTAAATCTGTTAAGAAGACATAACAATTAAAAACGTATCCTTTGAGACAGCATGAAGGGACTTGGAGAGTATCAAACTAAGCAAAATAAGGCAATCAGAAAAAATATAAAAACTATTGATATATGATATCACTTATATGTGGAATATATTAAACAAAATAAACTAATGAACAAAATAGGTACAGAGACATGGAAGCATGGAACAGATTGGTGAATCTCAGAGGGGAGCGGGGGCAGGGGTAGTAAGAAATTAACCAAATAACTTATATAACTTATATGCATATATGCATAACTCATGGACACAGACAATGATGCAGTGGAGGCCTGGAATGGGGGAAGGATTGGGGTGGAGAAGGTTAATGAGGGAGGGGGGAGGGGACATCTGTAATACTTTAAACAATAAATACAATTAAACTTTAAAAAAATTATATACACATACTACAGCTCCAAAATATATGAAACAAATCAGAATTGAATGGGGAAGTAGACAACTCAACAATAATAGTTGGTGACTTCAACACCCCCCTTTAAATAATGCATTATCTCTTATGCATATAAATACAAAAATCCTCAACTAAATATTAACAAACTGAACCCAGAAACATATAAATAGGATTATACAACATGGCCATTTGGGATTTATAGTATGAGAATGTAAGGTTAATTCAATATAAAAATATCTATCAATGCAAACACCATGTTAATAGAATAAAGGAAAAACTTCATATGACCATCTCAATAGATGTAGAAAGAACACTTGTCCTAATCCAACATCTTTTCATTATAAAAACACCCAAACAAGGACTAGAAATAAACTTTCACAACTTGATAAAAGCATCTAAGAAAAATCCATAGTTAACATCATACTTATTTGTGAAAAATTGAATGCTTTTCTCCTAAGATCAGGATCAAAATAAAGGTGTCCATTAAAACTGCCTTCTTTGCAAAATTGCATTAAAGGCTCCAATGAGAGCTACAGGCAACATAAAGTTATAAAAGAAGTCACTGGGTACAAGAAAATGGTATGGAGAAGTCAGGGTCACAGCATGCTGGATCTTGAGGGTCATGTTAAGAATATTTGAATTTATTTTAAAGAGCAATAAGAATACAGAAGAAAGTAATGACATTAGATGGAGAAGGCATTCTTTTGCATTTTACTCTTCAAAAAATAGTATGCATTTCTTTTCATTGTAGTTAACCATGTTTAAATTCTAAAATGCTGAAATTATTTAAAATTTAAAGTGACATTTCTGACCATGTGTCCATCATGATATAAGTTTAAGATGTGATTTGAATAAAAAACATTCAAAATAGATTTCTCTTTTTGTCACTCCTTGAAACATATTCACCACGAAATACAGGTCTCTTGGGAAATTCTCACCTCTTCATTTTAATTTAAATTGAAAATGCAATGCCTAGTCAGAGAATATCTCCTGTGTTATTTTTTTTCATCCTGTGCCCAGAACTTTCCATTGTGAGGGTTAACTTCAGCAGGCTTAGTATTGGCCTGGGCTTTATTCATAAAATAAGAAATATATTTTCCATACCCTAGCCGGTTTGGCTCAATGGATAGACTGTTGTCCTGTAGATTGAATGGTCCCAGGTTCGATTCAGGTCAAGGGCACATGCCAGGTTGAGGGGTTTATCCCATGTAAGGGACGTTCAGGACCCAGCAGATCAGAGGTTCTCTCTTGTCATTGATTTTTAAAAATATATATTTTATTGATTTTTTTACAGAGAGGAAGAGAGAGGATAGAGAGTTAGAAACATCTATGAGAGAGAATCATTGATCAGCTGCCTCTTGCACCCCCCGTATTGGGGATGTGCCTGCAACCAAGGTACATGCCCTTGACCGGAATCAAATCCTGGACCTTTCAGTTGGCAGGCCTACGCTCTATCCTAGGAGCCAAACCAGTTTTGGCTCGTCATTGATGTTTTTATCTCCCTCTCCTTCTCTGAAATCAATAAAAATATATTTTTTAAAAAAGAAAAGAAATATACCATCCTGACAACTGATCCCTGATTAAGCCATGTATATATTTTTTCTTTACATTTCTTTCCTTTTTTTTTCTTTTTATCACTGTGGGTTCATGCAGTTTAAGGGAGATTTGTCTCTATTTACACGACTATTGTTTGTTATGAGTCAGATTGATGACTTCTACCTTGTCTCAGGGAGGACCCCATAGTCTCTGCCATTGTGTCTGATTACATGGTAAGAATAGGTCTTAAACAGAAAACATAATTGGACTTTGGTTTCTGCCTTTTCAGACCTAATGCTGAGACAGCTTTTGTGATTCATTTATTAACTTTAATGTGGTTTCTATATTGTATCATATTTCTGCAATAATAATTCCATATGTTTGTAAGCATTGTCATTTTGGGTCTTGTTAGCATTCTTTAGCAATGGAAATCTATCTAACTGCCAGTTAGTGCAGATACCTATTTTCTATGGCATGATTTCAAACTCCTCAGTGCCATTAACAAGGTGCTTCCCAATATGTCCCACTTTATCTCTCCAAATGTATATGTGTCCCTCCTGCTGGCCTTCACCCAATATGCTTTTATTTTCTTCTTTTATATTGTCATAGAAAAGACATCCTGCCATTGTAATAGTATTGAATTAAACCATGATTATCTTAATATATTTGTATCCACCAATTCTTAACAAGTCTGACACACAGTGTTTAATTAATTTTTGATGGGTGGATAAACATGTAAAAGATTATTCTTAGGTTTGACTTATTACTCCTGGAAGAATGTTTCTGCAACAACAAACAGCACGAAGTGACAAAAACGATGTATTTGCAGAAATATATACTATTTGATGATAGCATGACATCAAATAGTATTTCTGGCTATCTGCCTGACCTTGCTATTGTTCATAACTGGTTCTACTACCAGCTATTTCTATCCCATTGTTCTTTTATTACCATAATTTAACTTGGTCATCACATATAGCAGAAGGCTTCATTGAGCTGCAGTGAAAGTATGGCTTCAAATGTGCCAGGGATAGTTAAATGAATTATAATGTGATATTGGCCCAGGGGCTCAGCCTAAAATATACTGAATGAACAGTTAGCTGATCTGAAAGAAGAGTACAATGAAAATTTTAAACAATTCACTGATCATCACCCAGGAGGGATTTGGAAAGTATGTTTTTGTAGATAACATTCACACAAATTTTTTTTAAATTAATGCTTGAAAACCTTTAGCCAAATTTGTTTTAATCCCTATAATATGCAGAGTATTATAGTTTTATTTTTTTTAACAGACTCTGCATCAGACTCATGTTCATGTAAAGTGCTAAAATGAAATGGAAATTTATACAGTCACTTTCATAAGAATAATTTCAAGATGTTAACCTGGCCAAAAAATGACTACATTCAGCCAATGAATGCACTCTTGACGTTATGATTCGATACAATCATTGACCAGAAACTATGCAACATTATAAAGGAGTCATTTCTTCCTGCCTCACAGCAATCTAATGTTTAAACTAATGGAGTTATTAATAATCAAATTCTTTTAACCCTCTGCAAAACAATAGCGACAACAAAAAATGTTTGCAATTAAATTACTGTATTGAGTTATTATATCGGAGAAGATTAAAACTAAAAGTGCTGTTGCAGAAAGCATAATAAGCAACTATGCCAATAAAATTTAACAAATTTGTCCATCAATTAAGGACTTGCTGATAAAATGTTACTTTTTAATCTCTTGAGTTAACTCAGGGGTGTTTATTCCATTAACATTACATTTTGAAACTACAGTTTAGTTTTACTATGTACAGTTCTTGCAATTTTCATAATGTGTTCTACAGAAATATGCACATGCTTTTTCCCCTTTGAAATACTAAAATACAGAAATTAAATTTCATCCCTAACTTCAGTAATTTAGTGATAGTATTTCTCAATACATAGGAAAGTAATGTGTGAGTTGTTATTTTTTGGTATGGCGTTAGTTCTCTTACTTTCTAGTAATGGTAAAAACATATCAAACACTGAATATTCTGTTTCTAATACACACATCATATATGCACTATCCATTTTTTGAATACAAATAAAATTACCCATGACTATTTTACTTCTTTTACATACATGGTCAATCTAAATATCTCACTACTGTTTACTAGTATAACAGCATACTTCATTTAAAATTTCCTGACCTATCACTCAGAAGCTGGATTAGCCCTTGTGCTCTTGCTCCTACCTCTACTCAGCATCTCTAATGCTGAATCCAAATGATCGCTTCATTCACGTGCCTCCCATACTAAGAAAACCGCCACAGGGAAAGAGCATGTCTTACCTGTTTTGTTGTTGAATTCCATCACTTAGAGAAAGCCTGAAAAATGATAGCTACTTTCTAAATGCTTGAGTGGAATTGGTCATTAAATTAATTATTCATTTGCAAAACCTTGTACATTTATTTCTAACTTCATCTTAAGTACATTTGTAAGAGTTATGCCTATAATAGCCAATGTTTGATTTATTGAAGTGGGTAGAAAATTAAATATGAAAGATGAAATAAGCTTCATGTTACAATTACAATTTCAGAGAATTTTTGCCCAGAGCATAAGGAAATTGATTGTTTTTATTTCAATTACACCAGACTTATTTCTTCAATTAATAGTAGATTATTGGCATTTCTTCATTATCTGATTACTTTTGAGAGGAGGTATAAATATAAATTTGAGTAAACAATGTGTCAATGGCTCTCACTATTTTATATTTACTACTAGAGGCCAGGCACATGAAATTCTTGCATGGGTGGTATCCCTAGGCCTGGGGGGTGATCAGGTCCACACAGGGCCAGGATGATCATGGCCTGAAGGCCTCATTGGGGTCCGGGAGAAGGTGACTGTCTCTAGGCCGGGCGAGGAAGGAACAGACACCAGACGCCAATGCACCCCAGCACCCCATGCTTCCCCACCTTCCTCCCTCCTCCTTCCCTCAGTGTCTCACTACCCCGGGGGGAGGGGGAGAGTTTTGTGGGGGGGGGAGTCCAGCTGGCCAGGGTAGGGAAGGAGGAGAGACTGGGGGAGGTTTCAATCCCCAATTTAGAAAGTGTAGGAGGCAGCCAATCAATGATTCTCTATGCTGTCAGTATCTCTATTTCCCTCTCCGAAATCAATCAAATATATATTAAAATGGAAGGTTTTTAGAGGAAGAAAGGTAGGGCAAGGGAGCTATTGACAGGGGAGCATTTGAGATCTTGCTTACATTTCAAATAGGATAACATAAGGTGGTCCTCAGGGGGTGACAGGTGAGGAGTGGCAATGAGTGGAGCAGGGCACAGTGGGCTGAGGAACGGGCTGTAATGACTGGGAATGTCTGTGACAGTGACACCAAGCATGTGTTGGGACCATCACTGGGATCATTCATCCCCAAGATGTTTTGATTCTGGATGGGAGGAGAAACACAGAGATCAACAGGTCTTTTTTAGCCTGGAACAGTGGTTCTCAACCTTTCTAATGCCGTGACCCTTTAATACAGTTCCTCACGTTGTGGTGACCGTCAACCATAAAATTATTTTTGTTGCTACTTCATAACTATAATTTTGCTACTGTTATGAATCATAATGTAAATATCTATGTTTTCCGATGGTCTTAGGCTCTACAGCAGCGGTTCTCAACCTGTGGGTCCAGCAGAGTCACCTAAGACCATCAGAAAACAGATATTTACATTCTGATTCATAACAGTAGCAAAATTAGTTATGAAATAGCAATGAAAATAATTTTATGGTTGGGGTCACCACTACATGAGGAACTGTATTAAAGGGTCGCGGCATTAGAAAGGTTGAGAACCACTGGCCTAGAAGGTGAGGCGGGTGACAGGATTGGGCTGTCCTGCTTCCTTACAAATGTAAGCACACAGTGTAACTGCACATGAATGTCAGTCAGCGGCCAAATCAAGGCCCAGCTAGCCCTGGTGGCTGTGCCCTTCCATTCTCTCTGGCTTTGCTGTGGCACTATTGGCCGATGAGGCTGAAGCCACAACCCCAAGCACAAGTAGTATATGAAGGGGTGGGCAGGAAGTCAGAGCTGAGGCGGTCTGGCAGCACTAGGTCTGCCATGGAGCTAGCTGGACGGGCCCAGCTGTCGGTGGGACCAGCTTTGGAGTCAGGAGGGGCTGTGCTTCCTTGCATGTCACTGGTGTGTCCCGCTAGCCTACAGTGCACCAGCTGGGCCAGCAGGGCCTAAGGAGGCTTTTCCCTCTTGGAGTTATTCTTCCCAGGGAGGTAGTGTCAGGCTGCTTTTTTCTTTATTTTTATTTTTATTGAAAAACAAGCTCTGGGCTTGTGGTTCCTGGGATCTCCTGGCCATACCGTGCATCTACAGGCCTCATTGTGCCCCCCTCCCCCTCCTTATGCTTTGAGCATCTGGCCCCTGGTGCTCAGTGAGCATCATAGTGACTGGTGGACAGATCATTCTGGTTGTTCCAATGTAATGGTTGCTGGGCTTTTATTATATAAATATATAGTTCTAAAGAATTAACACCTTTTATCATTGTCTTACATAGCTGAGGCATATCTTTACTTTTTTATTTTTTTAAATATTTTTTATTGTTTTCAGATAGGAAGGAAAAGGAGAGAGAGAGAGAGAGAGAGAGAGAGAGAGAGAGAGAGAGAGAGAGAGAGAGAGAGAGAGAGAGAGGTCAATACCCACTGGAGATCAAGCCCACAACCTGGGCATGTGCCCAGGAATCGAACCTAGACCTCCTCGTTCACAGGTCGATACTCAACCACACTGAGCTATGCCGCTTGGCCATATCTTTACTTCTAGCAACAACCCAGAAGTCTTATGTGCATAAAATTATTCTGAATTGGTTATTACATGTACACATTTCAGAGTGAACTGGAAGAAGTAGTTTTAAGGTGTGGTAGGCAGAATAATGCCCCCCATTACCCTGAACATATCCATGTCTTAAACCGCAATACTGTGAATATTTTATGGTACATAGCAAGTGAAATTTTGAAGATAGAATTTAGGTGAATAACTTTAATTATTTATTTATTTTTTAATGTATTTTATTGACTTTTTTTTTTCAGAGAGGAAGGGAGAGGGTTAGAGAGTTAGAAACATCAATGAGAGAGAAACATTGATCAGCTGCCACCTGCACACTCCCTATTGGGGATGTACCCGCAACCAAGGTACATGCCCTTGACCAGAATCGAACCTGGGACCCTTCAGTCTGCAGTCCGATGCTCTATCTACTGAGCCAAACCAGTTAGGGGTAGGTGAATAACTTTAAATATAAGGAGTTACCCTGGATTATATAGGTCTGTCCCATGTAATTACATTGGCCCTTAAAAATGGAAAAGAAAAAAAAAAGGCTGATGTGTCAGAGAAGTGTGTTTGAAGGACAGCAGAAGAGATTCAAAGTGTGAGAGGAGTTCAACACACTATCACTGACTATGAAAATGGGGGCAGGGAGCCACAAGCCAAGTAATAGGGTGATCTCTGGAATCAGGAACGTCCCTCAGCTGGCAGACAACAGGGGAATAGGATCCTCATACTAGTACTTACAATCACAATGAACTGAATTTGCCAGTACTGTTAATAAAATTCAAAGGGGACTCCCCTAGAGACTCCAGAAAGTAGCAAATCCACTTGATTTTAGGCAAGTGGGAACCATGTCACACTACACAACCATAAGAAAATAAATGTTGACTATTTTAAGTAACTCAATGTGTGTTGTTTTATTAAGGGAGCAATGGGAAACTAATACAGTTGGCCTATGTTGAGGGCAGAATAATAGTTATTATTTAATAAACACTGTGAGCAAGGAATGCTAAATGTATTATTTAATAGAAATAATATCTTCATTTGTTTACAAGAGGAAATCAAAGCACATAAAGTCTAAACTCAGCCAGGTAGTAAAGAGTATAGCTGCAAAGGGCTATTTGAATATTTATATAATTCACAGGGCATACAAAATTATGAACTTAAAAATTAGCCTGCTATATTTGGTCAAACATTTAATTAACTCACCTCTAATGCCTTGGTAGGGCCAGACAAAATGATTTTGTGGGCCTTATATAGCCTGCATGCTGGTTGTTCCCCATCCCCTGTCCTGAATTATTTGAACAGGCTACCTAACTCTGGGCCATCTTTTAACCAGTATGCTACTCTGTTTCTCAGTAACTACAGGAACTATATAAGAAAAACCATGCTGAGTTAGTGCTAAAATTATAAAAACAGTAACTTATTGGAATTATATATATATATATATATATATATATATATATATATATATATGTAAAAGGTCACTATGATGTGCTCTGACTATGGGGTTGGGGGGGGGGGGGGGGCAGGGCAGACTCTCAATTCAGGAGCTGCCCCCTGGTGGCCAGTGCATTCCCACAGCGGGAGTGCTGTTCAGCTTAAGGACAAGAGAGATAGGTGCCAGATGCCAGGCTCACTGCTGTTGAGCACAGCAGAGCAGCAGCAAGCCTACCAAATGGCAGTGGCAGGCACAGGGGGGTGCAGATAAACAGGAATGGGATGAACAGGAGCATCACAGCACCCAACCAGAGCCGCCTGCCACTTCGCACACAACTACATCCCTCGGGGGATGTTGGACTGCCAGTTTAGGCCTAGTCCCCACAGCCAGGCCAAGGAACCCCACCGGTGTATGAATCCGTGCACCAGACTCTAGTATATATATAATTGTTAAAATGCATCCTCTTCAGAATAACCCTGTGTCATTTTAAGAAAAACAGTAGTTATACAAAGCTCAAGATATGTAGAATTAATCAAATTCCATATTTGGTTTCTCTTTCATTAACTTGATTGGCATTATGAAGTGATGACATTACAAATATCTGAATAATTATGTTATTAAAAATGACTTACATATTACTGCAAAGGGTTCTGCAAACAGTATAGTTCTGGGATAAGCAGTACCATTTAATGAGCTAGGCCAGCATTTCTTAAAACATGCGGCCTGGATCACTGATTTCATGGGGTGCTAATAGGCATTACATGCAAAAACAAAAATTAGTGCTGTTCGGTTATCCTCTGTTTGAAACAGATTTCATTCCTGTAAGATTACTCAAAACTTTCAATATACTAGTGTTCATTGTGAATCTGTAAGCATGTGGTATATCATGTAGAATTTCTCAAGCTTATTTGGCTATAGAACCCCTTGTTTCACAAAGTATTTTTAAAAATAAGTGACCCATGAATTGCTTGTTGTGAAATAGTGGTTTATGTATAGTTTAAAGATAAGCTGAAAGTGGAAAGGGGCTAAGAGAACACAAAAATAGAACTATAAATAAGCAACCAATGATCATTCTAGTGCTTGATATATAGAATACATGTTTGTAAGTATCCATAAAGTGAACAAAAAGGTGGATACATCACCAAATTAATCTTATAATTACTTTTCTATTGTGATTAAAGCATTACATTTAAGAAATAAAAGTTCAGTGTTATAGTGAAAAAAAATATTGGTTTTGCAGTTAGACCTACCCAAGCCTAACTCTACAAATGCCTCAGGCAAATTATTTAATTACCCCAATTAATCATCCTGAGCCTTAGTTTTTCTCTGAATTGCAAATAATACTATCTAATTTGCAACTCTTCCATAAGTATTAAATATATTATTAAACTTTAAAGTTGCTTGGCACAGATTAGTTATTCAACAAGCATTGGATTCCTTCCCTCTCAAGGGAATATAATTTAGGTTCCAAATGATCATGGAGGAAAATATCATAGGTATAGGAGCCACAGTGAATCTGATTCCAGTTCCCATTCACATACTTGCCAGCAATATAACCCTTAATTTCTGCAAGCATTAGTTCTTTTTACAAAAAAAGAGAGAATTAAAAATATCAAGCTTGAAGGGTTATTTTAATGATGAAAATATAAAATGTCTAGCAAGCAGCTTGCACCTAGTAGGCCCTTATAATTAATAAGCATTATTCTCAATTTCTGAGAGAGACTGCAATAGAAACCTTATTTAATAAGCAGCCAACCTACTGTAAAAATCTTTAAAAACTCATATAGCTCATGATTAGCAGATGACAGATTTGCAACCCATAGAGTCTATTCAAAGAAAATCTATCATCTATCATCTATATATCTATATCTATATCTATATCTATATCTATATCTATATCTATATCTATATCTATATCTATATGGCTAAGCAACCACCTGACCAGTGCAATGATTACTAGAGTGAAGACGCTCAATGCAGAAGCTACTGTGACTTGGCAGTTGTGGTTCTTGGGTGAACACATAGGAACCAGAAAGGACAGAGCCCGATTCCAGGGTGTATCACCTGAGAATCACCCTCTCACAATCCGGGACCTCTTGGGGGATATAGGAGAGCCAGTTTTGTCCCAATCTCTACAGGCCAGGCTGAGGGACCACACCTGTTGGAGGGACCCTGCTCACTCCACAGACACCCTTCGAGTTGCAGCACCACCCCAGGTGCAGCTGGCTAGGTAGGGATCTCAGGAGGTTGGCTCCAGGGCATGTCCAATTCACCTCACCCAGTCCTACCCCGCAGGCCACCTTCTAATTAATTTCCTTTCAATGTGCATGGATCCATGCACCAGGGCACTAGTCATAAATAAAAAGATAATGACTACATGTTAGTAAACAAAGAGTTAACAAACTATTTTATAGACCTTGCAGGAAATTCACTACCATTCAGAATGTAGTCAAATTAGAACTCATTTCTCTCTTTTAGTAATCTAAATAATAATAGGAAGTCTAGAAAAATCTGGTAATCATAATTAGATTCACTAGGACCAAAAATAAGGAGCTGGGTAAAAGGCAAGCAAAGAAATTGTGATGATGGTTAAAAAGCTATAACTCAAACTTAGGTCATATTTTTTCTCTACATTTTCTCCTAGGTTTCCTAAAAATTTTTTTGTGTGTTTTTTCTTAGACACCCATTATTTTCTTCTCCTTCAAAGCAAGTCTTATTAGATAAAATCACATTCCTCCCTACACACACACACACACACACACACACACACACACATACACACTTTTACTATAGCATAATATTATAGTAAAATAGATTTTATTTCATATCTATCAGATTTTTTAAATCTTGAAAGATTGACACTTTCTCAGCAACTCTATTGACTGTAAGGCAAATTCCCTCAGTTGAGTTATAAAGTGCAGGAAATAGATGTTTATAATGACAAAGAAGACAGACTTTTAACTAAAATGGCACTAGCACACCACTATAATTTTACTTTTTGTCTAATTCTGACAAGAGCCTCTGTAGATCATGGTTAATGGCACTCTAAGGGCTTCAACATTTCCGAGAGGGGCCACATAATTCAGTGAGTGTCTGGTGAGTATACAGTATACATGTCAGAGAAGGAGGAAAGAAAGAAGTTGGCATTTTCTTCAAATGCCACCAGTCATGGCTGTACTGAGAGTAAGACGGAAATACTGAGAACAAAACAATGACCAGTGGCACAGCACTGTGTACGAAAATTTTTTCTGGCAGGCTTGTCAGTTTAGCTGCAATGTCAATTGTGTGTTGTGATTGATTTATCTGAACTTTCCCCCCCCCCCCCATTAATCCCTTAAACTTTTTTCTGGTCATGCCCTTTCCCTGAGTACAGAGGACAATGGGCTCTAGGGGATCAGAGAAAATACTGACTGTTAATATTTGAGGTTTTGAATTCACTAGCATCATTCCTCCGAACTATTTTACTCACCAATTTACTGCTGTTTCATAAATAAAACATAAGGGAATTTAATAGTTATCTATGTATTTTTTCCCTCGAATATCTAGAAAATCACTTCAAGTGGGTATATAAACCTGTTTGGCACTTTGTCACTAACAGGGATAGGCAAAGTTTTGTCCCTAACAGGGATAGAAGTCTGGGAACTTGGTGTCCAGAACAATTTTGTTGGTATAGAAAGAATTCCTCATTTCACCTTCCTTCTCTAAGAAACAACCACAGAATGGGTGTCTTTAGGGTCTCTAAATTCAATAATAAGTGATTTTTCAAATTTGGTGGTTTATATAATGAAATACAAAACCTTTTTTAAAAAAATCATGTTTCCATTAATGAAATTCAGATCTTATTCCAAGAAATGAAGTAATATTTTTAAATCTTATAGGAGAGAGGGTTAATGATTGAGAGAGAGAGAGAGTATAGGGGGAATTGAGACTGATAATATTCTTTTCCTTAATCTGAATAGTAGTTACCTGCAAAGACTCATATTGTGATTGAAAGATCAGTCAGGAGCCAAAAACCAGGATTAGAGGCTTTACTGGGGGAAAAACCTGCTGGGCTGTCTCGCAACGCGTGCAGAGATGAGCACTTCTTTTGAGGGGAGGGACGGAGAGGAATGGGGGCTTATTGTACTCAGCACATGCTGATTGGTGGCTTTATGGATGGTTCATATAAGGTATGTAGTTAGGCACTCAGGTATTTTCGGGCTGCAGGTTATGTCATACTCTGCCCACCAGTTGGGGGAAGGGAGGATCTATCTATTCGTGATCATTAATTGAACTGTACATGTATGCATGTATGACTTAGGCACTTTTGTGAATATGTATTATATATTAAAAAAGCAAATAATCTAATTGCATTGTAGAAATAACAATGGAAGTTTAGATGTCACATTGTGCAAGGGAAACCTTTAAAACCAGAGCCGATTTGTCATACAAATGGAAGTTTATTTTCTACATTTTTATTGAAAAGTGTTAACTGGAGATTCAAAAATTCTTTCTTTCTTGATAGACTTGTGTTACTATCTCTTTAATAACTGGCTCAGTTTTAATTCTATAACTTAGTCTCATAAGTTGTGTGAATTTCTCAGATAAAGTGTTAATGAACGCCAGGTTTTTGCATGCCTTTCCTTATAAGAGCCAGAGGGCACAGGACACATAATTTCCCAATTTCGGTATCATGATGCAGTTGTGTGTAACAAGTAATTTGTTACTGAGTAAAGTCTACAAATGTTTTACCTTATATGGCTTATTCAGTATTGTATTACAGTTATGCTATCTCCTTCAGTGTATATATTCTTATCCTTTCTTAAATAAATAAAACACGCTAGGAATAGTACATGACTATTTTATGTGTTTCATTGCCCATAACTGAAATCGTAATCTGTCTATGTAAATGTGTTGAGTATGAAATCTTTACCTATCTTATGAGACACAGTGAAAAAAAATTGACAACTACTACTTTAAATCAGAACCTGAGAATGTATTTGAGGCCAGGCATTGGGAAATAGAACTGAGAGCCACCTTAGAGTGTTGGCTCCAGTCTATAGTTTACTTACTCATATTATTATGAAAGCTAATTCCCACATCTTGATAGAAAACCCAGCTATGTTCTCATGTCATTAGTGAAGTCATAGAGATCCATTCCATAGCAATCTTTCATCCAAAATCTTTCAGATATCTGGAGAAAAAGAATCAAGGTCAGGAGAGTACACAGCTAAATGATGACACTCTGAATAAGTATATATGTATGCCCAATTCATAAAGATGAATGAAATTAATGTTTGAAAGGAGAAATAATGGAAAAGTATTATGTTTATATTTCTATCATGAGATAAAATCATTTTTAACTTACATAATGTAACTTGGACTTGCATTTGAAATTGATTGTGTCTGGATGCCTGCTCTGAAACCTCATACATGCAAAAATCAGACTTAACCCGCAGACTTTCGAATGTAGTTTGAGTTTACACAGGCCTCACTAATTCCTGAGAATAGAACTTTTGTTAGGAGTAGACTGTACAGTCTATGAAGGTAGGAACTATATATTTATTGATTTATTGACATTTATTTATTTATTTATTTATTTATAAAACCAATGGAAGAAAATTCAAAAAGATCAAGCCCTTCTTCCCTCACTGAAAGGGTGTTTTTAAGACTGCTAGACATAACTTGTTTGTAGGTCATCTAACCAATTTAGTGGACCACAATTTAGTTGAAATGAAAAGTGCCTGAGAGCAAGCTCCTGTGCAGTGGCCCTTTAGGAGAGTACCTGGGATTCCAGCAGGCTCCCCCTCTTTCTGGCAGACAGAGACTACACTGATTTTCACTGTTGGATGCTATGCAAACTTCAATTCCCAGCACTGGTGCTTTGGGTTGGGGGTCCTGGCATTGGGTTGAAACCCCACACTCCTCATGGGGGACTTTTTTTCCCTTTATTGATTAAGGTATTACATATGTGTCCTTATTGCCCCATTGCCACCCCTCTGCTCATGCCCTCACCCCCCCCCCCCCCGGTGTCTGTGTCCATTGGTTAGGCTTATATGCATGCATCCAAGTCCTTTGGTTGATCTCTTCCCCTAACCCTCACCTTCCCCAACTTCCCTCTGAGATTTGAGCATCTGATCTATGTTTCTCTGTCTCTGGATCTGTTTTTGTTCATCAGTTTAGGTTGTTCATTATAATTCACAAATGAGTGAAATCATGTAATATTTATCTTTCTCATGGGGGACTTTTATAGCCAATATCCCTCTGGCTTCTCAGCCACCACACATGGGTGCAGAGGCCAGCCCTCTTCGTGTATTTGCCCTTCATATCAATGTAGCTTCTTCTATAAATCCTTGTTCACCTATACTCCACTTGGTAATCAGGTTGATTGCTCTATAATTTAGCTGTAAATCCAGTCTGGTGCCAGGAGGAGATTAGTGTACCTTCCACCTACTCTACAGCCACCTTGAAACTACCAAGAGTTTTTTAACCAAAGATTTTATGCACAGCAATTTCAAATTTTCATTATAATTGCTACAGAGGATTCTGACACAATCCAAAGTAGATTGAAATAGTCGACAGAAGTAACTATATCTGTTTCATTCACCACAGTGTTCACGAATATTTTCTTTAAAAATGAATGAGAGCTAGAACAGGGGACAAACAAAAGCAAGACCGTGCTTCACTTGGAATTATCCTTCTCTACAATGGCCAAAGTTTCATTCCAGTGGCAATTTCATGTGAGTTCTTCCTTGACTTATAGTAAGTTCTCTCCCAGAAAGCTTTGCAGCTGTCATACCAATAGATTTTGTCAAGTAGGCCTCATTTTTTCATCACATATTTCTGATTCCCACATAGAATCAAGCTGAAATGTGTCTTCTACCTACATAATTTTAAAATAATGCCAAAATATCATAGTTAAGGGAAACAGACACTTACTTATATATCACATCATGCATAGTGGGAGAACATTACTACAGCATGCTCCAATTTCTCCTGGCCTTTAAGTTATGGTTTATAGCCATATGATTATGGTGTGTCTTGGTCTTTTTAAGAAATTTTATTCTTTTCAGTTCACTGAGCAAAGCATGTAACTTTATGTCTTTCACTAAAGTTGGGAAATTTTCAGACATTTCTTCAAATACTTTTCCTTATCAATATTTTTCTACCTCCTGCAGGGATTTCAATGACATAAATGTTAAGAGCATTTGATATTGTTAAGAGAATCCGCTTATTTTTTAAATCCTTTTTATTTCTATTCTTCAAATTGGACAAGTTCTCTTGATCTATGTTCTATTACTGACTCTTTTCTTTATCAACTTATTCTGATAAATGAGCTTATGTAGTTAGTATTTTATTTAAGGTATTATATCATTCAGTTCTAAATTTTCCATTTAGTTCTACTTTTACAGTTTCTATTTTCTACTAAGTAGTTCTATCTTAACTTTAATTTCAAAGCTGTTTACCTCATTGAGGATAATTCTATTAACTGCTTTAAAGTTTTTGTCTGATAATTCTAGCACACTGGAGATTGGCATCTGTTCAATGTTTTGTTTTCTTAAGAATTGGTCAGATTTTCCATTTTTGTATACCTAGTTTTTTAAATTTTACCATGGGTATTTTAAATTTTATGTTATGAGACTCTAGAGGCCTGTTAAACTGCTCTGGATAAATTTTATGTGCTTTTGTTTTAGCAAGCAATTGACTGAGTTAAGTTTACACCACAAGTTCTGTCTTTCTTTCTGCAGGTGATGATTCCAATGCAAATCCCAGGGGCCCTTTAGTTCTGCTGCTCTGGAAAGAAAAATGGTATTCTCTCAGAGTTGTAGCCACCTGCACAGATTCACTTCAGTGTGTATAGCCCTGCTCTAGGGGAGAAGCAGCAAGAGAATAGGGAGAAAAAAGAATTCATGGCAATGCCTTCCACACTGCAGGGCAGAGGCTTCTTTGCCCAGGAATATGAGTTTTTCTCTTGAAGTCTTAGATGCCTCTTGAAGTTTTGACTGCCTGCAACCACTGCAGGTCCCCAGTATGGCTTTGTCTACTGATCAAAAGCCTGCAGGTAAAGGGGGGGGGGGGGAAGCACAATAGAAAACTTATCACCACTGGTCTTTCTTCAGGTTTTGACTGTACTCCCAATCTGCTGGCTATTACTTTTCATCTTTGCTTTTTTTTGGGGGGGGGGGGGGGGCAAAGGAGAGGGGAGAAGGTGGCAGGGGGGATTTTGTTCATTGTAATCAGCTGGAGAGTTAGGCTTGTTTCACATCAGGCTTATTTTACCTCAGTCAGCACCAGAGGTCTTCTCACCCTTTTGAAAAAGTAATAATCATAACTAGACATGTGGTTGGGGTTTGAGAAGAGATAAATCAAAGAACTTATATACTTATTGTATAGCCCATGGACAAGGAAAATAGGTAGTGAAAACCTGGGGTGGGTGGGAAGGGACTGGCAGGATGTGGGTAATGGAGGGGAAATGGGAGATATCTGTAATACTATCAACAATAAAATATATTAAAAATAAAATGTAGTAATCAGATAACATTTCTGGAGAGCTTACACTTATCAACCTAGATGCTACTACTCTGGTTTTACAGGCTTGGAGACATGAGGATCTTTAAAAACAGGAAAGCAACTAGGATTTAAACACAGGTCTTGAATTCAGATGGCTTTCTCATTTGCTCTTGGAGGGAGAAAAAATACCTCATAATTGTCAGCAGAAAAAGTACATCAAATTCACTATTTTTAATAATTTGTCAAGTGGGAGAAAATGTTGGTTTTCCAAATTACAAATTTACTTTTTAACATCATCCTCCCTCTTCCATTCCAGATTCCTCCTCCCTTCCCACCCTCCCAGCCTTTCTACTGACCTAAATTCAATCCACAGGGAAATATAAGAATCCTTAACTTTCTTTCCAACTTTTAGAGTACATTTTCTTGGCAGAAAACTACGATTCTTGTTTATACGGAAAATCATTTAGCCAAGTGAATATTCCTGAACCATTCTATAAAACAGCATATTTTGAAGAACTAATGTTAAAATTGAGGAACAGGCTCAGAAAGGGTCTCATAATTATAAGTTTAAATTTGCACATTTGCGCCCTACATGGTTTGGTTCAATGGATAGAGTGCCGGCCTATAGACTGAAGGGTCCCGGGTTCGATTCTGGTCAAGGGCACATTCCCAGGTTGCAGGCTCAATCCCTAATTGGGGGCATGCAGGAGGCAGCTGATCAGTGATTCTCTCTCATCATTGATGTTTCTATCTCTCTTTCCCTCTTCCTTCTTCTCTGAAATCAATAAAATATATATTATAATAAAATTGCACATTTGCAAACTTAGTAAATTGGCTTAGCTTTTAAAATGAAGTATAAGAGACTTACAGGAAAGTACACAAAATATTGTATAGTTCCATGAGTTACCAGATAAATGAACACCTATGTGTGGCCCAGGGATATTTTTCTCTTGCCCCCTTCGTTTTTCTGGTTGGTCGAATTATTTCTGTCAAATACCTACAGCAGATTAAAAGGAGAAAATCAACTTTTAATATGAGGAATTCACATAAAGATGAAAATTCTAAAGACAGTGAGGCAAGATGAAGTATATATGTAATTTTGAACTAAGAGCAGCTCACTGGTAGATAAGAAAGAGCAAATATGTAGTAAACAGATTCTTGCTGAGCCACCAGAAACAATGGAACACAGAGGAAAATCTAACAGACTGCTTGGATCTTCCCTGTCTGCAACAGTTAGTTCATATGTGTTAAAGTGAATTATGCTAAGGTTTCCTTCCTAAAGCAGGTGTTTCTATCTGAATTCACTTAAACAGGTAAGGGGAAGGTGAAAAACAAACAAAAACAAACAAAACTCCTCTTGATTTTGTTGGGCTTTATATTCAGCTTGAATATAAAGCTTTATGCCTAAGAGGTTACATTCTAAGGAGACTCTTTCTGGACCCCCCACAATACTCAGGTTAAGAAATGTAACACTGCCAACACACTGAGAAATTTGACTTTTTAAAAAAATATATATATATATATATTTTATTTTTAAAAGAGAAGAAGGGAGAGGGATCTCTAGTCAGAAACATAGATGAGAGAGAAACATCGATCAACTGCCTCCTGCACACCTTCCACCGGGGATGTGCCCACAACCAAGGCACATGCCCTTGACCGGAATCAAACCTGGGACCCCTCAGTCCGCGGGCCGATGCTCCATCCACTGAATCAAACTGGTCAGGGTGAGTAATTTGACTTTTAATGTTTCTTTTGGGACTGTTCTAGTGTTCAGCAACCATAGTAGCAGAACATTTAAATTAAGTGCAATGAATTCACACACTTCAAAAATGTAAGAATCTTTACAGAAGGATATGGATTATCTATATGTGATTGTCTTTCATAGCTTTTATAGTCCAAATAAATGCATGGGTAACTTGTTTTGCCCCATAAATGTCTTCCTAAATATTGTGTATAGTTTAACTTTACTGAGTATAACACATTTGAATGCAATAAACAAGAAAATGGGATTACGTTAAAGCTGAATGTTTTGTAACAGGGAAGTTCTCTTCACAAAATAAATGACCAGCCCTAATTTATTTATTTTAAAACTGGATTTGTGTACTCTAAGTTTTCTTAAGTGGGGTACTTATACAATGCTAATAAGGAAAAATCTCACAAACCTTTGGTACCTTTGGTGGAATTGGATATTCTATATTATTAAAATCTGAGCCCACACTAACCAGTTTGGCTCAGTGGATAGAGTGTCGGCCTGCGGACTCAAGAGTCCCAGGTTAGATTCCGTTCAAGGGCATGTACCTTGATTGTGGGCACATAGGGAGTGTGCAAGAGGCAGCTGATAGATGTTTCTCATAGATGTTTCTAGCTCTCTATCCCTCTCCTTTGTTCTCTGTAAAAAAAAAAATCAATAAAATATATTTTAAAAAATAATCTGAGCCTGGCCCTAGCTGGTTTGGCTCAGGGGATAGAGCGTTGGCCTGTGGATTAAAGTGTCCCTGATTTTGGGGTTTGATTCCTTTCAAGGGCACATGCCTGGGTTGTGGGGCATACAGAAGGTAGCCAATCAATGATTCTCCTCATTGAAGTTTCTATCTCTCCCTCTCCCTTCCTCTTTGAAATCAATAAAAAATTATATATATTTAAAATCTGAGCTTGAAGGATCTAGTATGATACAGCTCTACTGAGTTGTTGTATTTCAATTGTCTGTACCATTGAAGAAGTGATTGTAAGTGTCTTCAATGCAAGCCCATGTAAACAAAGCATCACGTTTAGATCCTGTAGTACTCTTATTTCTCCTGTTTGTTTTTATATATTTCAGTCCAGATTTGAACATATAGTGTAGCTCTTAATAGAAGTACTATTGCACATTTCATTTTAATTAATGTAAGTTCCAGCGTATCCTGCTTATGATTTCGACTGAGAACGTAGCAAATCATTGTCTGAGAAATGTATTTAATTACCCCATGCTTTAGTAGGCTACCATATAAATCTGAAAAAAAATAAAATACATCTATCAGAATCTACTGTGGCACCCTGTATGCTGCGTAAGCGATGTTTTAAACACCTAAAATTCTTAACTTGGTCTGCAAACTCCAACTAGGAAATATCCAGCAAAGTACTCTATGGTGGAAAAAAATCCTAATTTCTCTTTCTAAAGTTACATATAACTTCACATAATGTTCTTTTTCATTTTCTTTAATGAATTGATTTTTTCCCTTCAAAGGGTTTTTAATTAGGCATTTATCTAAGACAAGATAAGCATAATTTTACACATCCATTAGCTAATATGTATTTAGAAATCTGTGATTAACAGCTTGAAATGGTGCCAGTTCTCTGTACACCTATTACATATTCACAAATAAATGTGCAATGGCCTTGTTTAAATTTGACAATTTTTCCTTAAAGTTAAATTGTTTCCGCCTACTGAAACTAAAAATAGATCACCCTTTTTTCATTGAAGATGGCATTCGCCCCCTATTATTTTTCCTTTTAAAAGTCCTGGTTTAGGTATATAATAGATATCATTAGTCTAGATTATACAGTGCAATTTTTGTTAGTGTTAAGTTAATTTCAGTATGTTTCATGTGCTTAAGATGATCTTAACAGAATTGCAAAGGCTGTACTAAAATAAAAGTGTTTTATTATTTTAATAATGCATATTTTTCCATGAATACTAAAATTTGTGAAATGCAATTTATATTATGCATATAACAAAATTATGTGAACATGAATTTTTGAAATGTATGTATCTGCTCATCTATGAAATAGGTGTTTTCTCATACAAGTAATTCAGTTATCAATTTTTATCTTTATCTTGATAATAATATAAACTAATGCATTTTTCATCATTTTAAAATAATTTCTTATGGGATCTTTATATTTTTTACATTAATTGATTTGTGTTTTTCTTGATGTCTGAATGTACTATCCTGAAGCATGGTAACTTATCAAATATCTATATTAGTATGCTAGATTTTGAAGCAATAATACCCTGAAGAAATATATTACTTTAAAATTGCCAAAGTGTTTTCACATCCATTATTCATTTGATGATCATAACAACACTGTGAAATAGTTATGACATGTTATGCCCCACATTAAAGATGAGAAAATGAAAGTTTTCATAGTTTAGAACTTCTAATCCTCATGATCTATCATGGAAGTGTCAGAGTTTGTCCCATGAATTGGGAGAGAAATGAAGACTAACTCTTTTAAATTGTTACTTGCCCTCATATTGCCTTTTTTCAATTATCTAATCCTCTCTGTTAGGACTAAATTTTGTTTTATATTCTGCAAAGTTACCGTTCAGTGAAGTTGAAGTCCTAATATACAAATATAAAATATGCATACACATAATTATTAGTGATGTTTCAATTATTGTAAAACTTTAATTGGTGTTTAAGAACAATCTCTTAGATGAGCAATTTAATTCCCCAATCATCATTTTCCAAATTACTATTATTTTATCAAACATTAAACCAGCAGAAACAATTATTCAGCCATTAAGAACAAAATCACCTTACTAAATAAGTTCTAAATTATCAAAAATGCCAAGTTCAATTTTAGCAATACTTTTCAAATTTATTTCTAGAACGCTAATTTAACAAGATTATAGGCTATTGTATTTAAAACTCATCTATCAGTGGGATTTTTTACTTTGTCCCTGTGAATTATTTGGGGTGGGGGAAGCAACATACTATTTTACATAAAATAAGAATGTATATGTCAGAAACTGTGTAGTATCTTGGTGGTCTTGTGGCAGGGACATCACAAAAATGTGATTGGGAATAGAAAGCAACTGAAGTAATGGACTCTCTTATTAACAAAATTCCTTCAGATCTTTGTCCTCTCATAGTCTTGTTCTTAGTGTCTATTCCTCATGCTTTCATCTTCCCTTGTTTCTATATTCATTCATCTTGGCTTGGACCATTTAAATGAACCAAAAACTCACATTCTGTCCAATGTTGATGCTGAAAATACCTTAACAGCTGACAGTAATCTTTATAATTATCATTTATGCCTATTATGCATTACCAATCATATTTATCTTGGCCTCCCACATTTTATTCTCTTCTATTCTCCCATGACCTCAAATGTGACTGAAGAAGTACTTACTCCTTCCCTCTGTTCACCCTTGACCTACCTATAACCTAAAATAATGGATAAGTTTAGCTCTTCATGCATTATTTTGTGGAAGGTGCTAAACCATATTTTAACCTGAGTATAGTTCATTTTGATTACAGTAAGTTGCTGATGAGGTCCAGGTGCCAGGTAGAATCCTCATGTAGCCCTATTCATTTCTCTCTTGCAAAAATATGTATCTTTGCTGATTTACTATTGATCCTAGTTATCTGCCTTTTCATTAGAAAGAGAAACAATATATTTGAATCAATATGACTGACCTCAGTGTATAGAATTCAAGGTGTCATCTTCATGTTGTTGGGGGGGGGGGATTAAAGCTTCTAACTGAATTTTCAAGGTAGAATAAATCAAATATTAGGTAATATTCAATTGAACACTTTGCTTATGTAAAGGAATAAGAAGGGTATGCCTGAGACCCACAAAAAGATATGAAAAACAAGACAAAGTATAGAATTCACACTAAGAATTTACTGCCACAAAACAAAGGCAGTAGACTTTAGAAGGCACCAATGAGCAAAGACACAAATCAAAGTATCATGACTAGAGACATGAAATACCTATGGAGAAAAAATAACATTTTACACATCCATTAGCTAATATGCATTTAGAAATCTGTGATATTAGTTAATGGATGTGTTAAAACTGTTATGTATTGTAAGTTGGTAGTCTTTTTAAAAAGACATCTTTGCAGAAGCCACAAAATGTTAAAATTCTTTGATCCAATAATTCCATTTCCAGAAATTTACCACAGGGAAATAATGCACAAGGATGATCATTATATTATTATTTGTACTTATGAAAAATTATAAAATATTGTTTTATGGGTAGTTAATTAAGTTATATTATACACATGTTATATAATCATTAAAATATTATAACCCTTTAATAACATAGCAAAATGTTAAATGAAAAATATGCAAATATTATGCACACTATGTTTGCTACCAGGCAAATACATATGGTTATGGAAACTGAATGAGAATATCCCAAAACCATAATAACTTCATTAGGATTCTGGACTTATAACTTCTTTCTTCCTGAACTTTCTATGCTATTATTTATATACTAGGGACCTGGTGCATGAAATTCGTGCATGGAGGGGTGTCCCTCAGCCTGGCCTGCACCCTCTCCAATCCTGGATCCCTTGGGGGATGTCTGACTGCCAGTTCAGGCCAAATCCCTACAGGATCAGGCCTAAACCAGCAGTCAGACATCCCTCTTGCAATCTTGGACCACTGACTCCTAACCACTTGTCTACATGCCTGCCTGATCACCCATAACTGCCTCTGCCTGCCAGCCTGGTAGCCCCTAACACCTCCCCTATTGGCCTGATTGCCCCCTCACTGTTCCCCTGCCAGCCTGATTACCCCCTAACTGAGCTTTGGGCCACTGGGCAGCCGCCATCCCCGGCTTGCCTGAGCTCACAGCTGCCATCCTTGGCTTCCATTAGCCTCAGGCAGCCTCTTCGGCTTTGTCTGGAAATTCTCCTGGTCTAATTAGCATATTACCCTTCTATTAGTATAGATTTTAACATAGGTTTTAAAGCCTACTGTACTATTGGTGCTGCCACATGATCTTTACCCAGATATAACTGCATAGCAAGCCAAACACATGTGCCACACTGTTTCTGTAGTTCTTCAACAGGGTCATAGAAGAGAAAATATTAGCACCAATGAATTGTCATAAAAATGTTTTGGCATTAAAGAATTATGATACAGTCTATATGTACTCTCTTTTTTTTAAACCAGAATCCTCTCAAGAGCATTTATTATTTCTGTTACCTATGTTTCTGCTCAACTGTGGTATGGAAAGCTATCATATTAAAAGTCACAACCTTTTCTTTAGTTATCCAGCAAGGTCATTGAACTCCTGTCTCTTAGCTCTTTATAGCATTTTCAGCATCCAACTTCATGAAAAACTCCATTCTGTATACCATTCTATCATGTATTTTACATTCACTATTATTTAACTCTCATAAAAACCTGATGAAAATATGTTATCATTAGTAGAAAATAAGCTAAAGATCAAGTAAGTAAAATAACTTATTTAAAATTCCATAGTCTGATAGATTTAGTTTATAAAAGCCAGAACTGTGCCTGAATTCCAAATCAGTATTCTCTCTAATGCATCATGATGGCTTTTTCTTCATAAATATCCCTTAAATTCCCTGCTCATCTTCACTCATTTACTGAGCAACTACTATGTAATAGACACTGTGCGAAATTCAAAATGTACATAGACAAATGAAACAGTTCCATTCTCAATAAGGTTAAATTTATTCTGTATTTTGCCAGTTATTCTCATTTTCATTCATTCACAAATTATATTATGAATACCTACTACATGACAGTTCCTTTTTATAAGAAAGATAAATGTAAGATAACCTAAAATATTGCCTGCTCCTGTCTAATAAAAGAGTAATATGAAAATTGACCATCACTCCAACACACAAATGGCCACCACCATGTGGACACAAGATGGCCACCACAAAATGGCCAGCAGGGGAGGGCAGTTGAGGAATATCAGGCCAGCAGGGAAGGGCAGTTGGGGCCATCAGGCAGCAGTGGAGGGAAGTTAGGGGGGAACCAGGCCTTCAGGGTAGGACAGTTGGGGGGACCAGGCTTGCAGGGGGGAACAGTTGGGAAGCCTAGGCCAGCAGGGGAGGGAAGTTGGGGGGGGCCAAGTTGGCAGAAGAGGGGAATTGGGGGTGATTGGGCTGGAAGGGAAGGACAGTTAGAGGGGAACAGGCTTGCAGGAGAGGGTAGTTAGGGGCAATCAGACCTGTAGAGGAGGACAGTTAAGGGTGACCAAGCTTGCAGGGGAGGGTAGTTGGGGGCAATGGGGTCAGCAGGAGAGCAGTTAGGCATTGATCACGCTGACAGAGGAGTGGTTGGGGGGTTATCAGGCTGGCAGGCAGACAAATGGTTGGGTGCCAGCAGTCCTATATTGGAGAAGGTACAGGCTGGGCTGAGAGACACCCCCCCACACACAGTGCATGAATTTCATGCACCAGGCCTCTAGTTATAATACAATATAAAACTGTAAAATATATGAATCATAATGAAGACATAAACATGTAGATTGAGCAGTTATAATGGCAGACAAGGTCTTTCAGATAAATTAGAAATGCCTTAAGACAATAAACATGTCATTGCAGAGAAACATTCTTAAAAGAAAATATGTGGTGATATTCCCTTAACATTGATGGTAACTCTAAGTAGGCAAGCCTATGGGCAGAAAGCCCTGAAACTCATGTCATTGGCATATCACAATGTTTATTATAGCCAGACACAGGAAATCAATCAATGCTCACACGATGACTTTAACTCCATCA
Organism: Pipistrellus kuhlii; assembly: GCF_014108245.1. NCBI lineage: Eukaryota > Metazoa > Chordata > Mammalia > Chiroptera > Vespertilionidae > Pipistrellus > Pipistrellus kuhlii. The sequence continues at coordinate 15,743,080 of NW_023425504.1, forward strand.
CCCAATCCCCTTTTCTCATGCTCCTTTTCTCACTTCCTTCAAACATTTGTCTCAGCTGTTAAACCTTACTTTCAGCAAAATAGAGAATATATCTTGTAAAAACTGAAGTCTAGCCCTAGCCAGTTTGGCTCCATGGATAGAGTGTTGGCCTGTGGACTGAAGGGCCCCGGGTTCCAGTCTGATCAAGTGCACATGCCTATGTTGCGAGGTTGATCCCAGTTGGGGCATGCAGGAGCTAGCCAATCAGTGATTCTTTCTCATCATGATGTTTCTATTTCTCCCTCTCCCTTCCTCTCTGAAATCAATAAAAAATATATTTTACAAAAAACAGAAGTCTAACTTCCCAATGTATATGATCCCCTTACTGTATTTTGTTATCACTAGAGAGGAAATTTATATTTTCACCTCCAGAAAAGATAGCATAAATAACTTTTCACAAGAGTGGTTAAGTTTTATTTTTGTATTTTTTGTCCTATTACAAGAAAAAAAAAAAAAAAAAGGAAAACAGGCCTCACAGTATGATTTTAAATCTTTCATTTGCACACAGCTGGCTGTAGGTGGAAAATCTCATCAATAGCAGCAGGCCATAATGTTTTTTATTATCATATAGGAAACATAAAAATTTTAAATTTCTTCAGAAGTGTTTCAACAACAAATGTATTGTCATGATGCTGAATAACAGAAGCTATATACTAATCTGTCTCTCCTGCATATGAATGTTCACAAAATGAGTCTGTCTTACTCTTTGTTGCTCACTGATGCTCTTGCTCTCCTGCTCTCCACAATATTATGCCTAATTTAACAGACAACATAAAAATGAACTGTCAGAAGTAATAACTAGATTAATATTTGGGTAATGTGATAAAGGACTATAGAAGTGATTATTGTTCCAACTTTTTAAATAATGCAGGACCATTTTGTTATAAAGTTTACTTCTCAAAATTTTATTGTTACCAGATATGCTAATATAAGACTCCAGTCAGAATTGGATTATTCAGCTTATTTTCTGCAGTTTATTGTTTTTGACTCAGTCATAATTTTTTCATGTTGTTTAGGTGTAACCACCTTATATTACACTGAAACAGTATCTATATTGGTTTGGCATAGAGGTTTAGCATTGAGAGACACTTGGTTGCCTTGTAAAGAGTTTCAGATTTTGAGATGGTTTGGGTTTCAAATCCTGCTTCTACCATCACCAGCTGACTTCTTAGACAAGTGCGCCAGAGATAAATAGTATAACTGTCTCCCACAGTTGGATGCAATGGATGTTGCTACTTCTTGTCTCCTCATTTGAAGAGGAATATGGGGAAAAAATCTTTGATTTTATGAAGGATAACTGCGTCGTGTTAGTGTTGGAAACACATTGTTATTTTTATTGTATTGAAGTTCAAATATGTGTAGAAGGATGTTAATTGATTCGGAGTAGCTAAAACGGTGGGCTGTGCCAGGTGTGAAGCTATTATCTCTCAAATTTAAATGACCCTTCTTTATTCTTTGTGATGCTGGTGCCAGGACTCTGAAAAATACATTTCTGCTTTGCCAGCTGGCTATGTGCTCAGTTACTGGGAGACTGTAATGCTGGAGGAGAAAGAAGAAACATGCTCCTTCCTGCTTAATCTCTGTTAGTTTCATGTTGATTTCCTGTTCCTTTGAGTCTCACACCTCTCCCCAAGAAGCATCTACTCCAGTGGTTCCCAACGTGGAGCACATGCTCCACAGGGGGAGTAATTTGATTTTTAAGGGGGGCTATTTGAGAATGAGTTATTAGCAGTGATTTTTTTTTTTTGTATTTCTTATGGTTCTAGGGGCCTCATACCCTATCTAATAAAGAGATAATCTGCAAATTGACCATCACTCCAACACACAAGATGGCTGCCCCCATGTGGTCAAAGATGGCTGCCCCCATGTGGATACAAGATGGCCACCAAAAGATGGCCAGCAGGGAAGAGCAGTTAGGGGCAATCAGATAGGCAGGGGAGCGGTTAGTCATTGATCAGGCTGGCAGAAAAGTGGTTAGGAGGTTGCTGGCAGGCAGTAGAGCTGTTGGGAGCCAGTAGTCCTGGATTGTGGGATCAGGCCTAAACAGGCAGTGGGACATCCCTTAAGGGGTCCCAGATTGGAGAGGGTGCAGGCTGGGCTGAAGGATACACAAACACCCCCATGCACAAATTTTATGCACTGGGCCTCTAGTACAGTATATAAACATATATTGTGACATATTTATGCATTTCAGTTCTTTATTATATGTTTTGAAACTTGATTTGCTATTTTTTTATATCACTTCATGTTATTATTTTTTTAACAATTTCTTAGTGATTTATTCCTTAGTACTTCGACTGTCCTTTGTTCTTTTATTTTTCTCTTTCATGAATGCCATGTTCTTTGAAATCTTGTTTAGACCAAGTTAATGGCCTTTTAGGCTTCCTTCATGCTCACTTTTTGAATAATAAGAATTATATGCCATGGGTGAATCAGTATTTTAGAGATGCTTAGGTCAGGCATGGCCAAAAAAGGTTCGGAACAACTGATCTATACTCTGGGAGCAACAGGTATGTCCCAAAGCAGTTGAATCCATGTATGCCTTTTTTCCCCCCCAATACTTACTGAACCAGCCTCATGCAACCTGCTTCCCCTTTCCCCAGAATCACCAGTGCCCCCTTTTCAGAGGTCTGAGAATCAGCACCATGGAGCCCTTCCTCTAAGTTTAATAATTTCAGTCTATCCTGTTTGTCCAGCCCTAGATGTGATAGCTGCTTCTTGTATTTGCTAACTGTATGATAATCTAGTGTTATCTTTTTATTTTTTCAGTTATCAATTTAACAACCTTTATACTTAGCTAATTATTCTATGTGTTAAATTTTCTATGCTCAAATAATTAGTGTGGTTTTTGTCCCCTGACTGGACCCTGATTGTTACAATAAGGTAGTATATTTTTCAGAAATTGTTTCCTCATCTAAATGTTATCATCAGAGGCCTGGCTGGTGTGGCTCAGTGGCTGAGCATTGGCCTGTCAAACAGGAGGTCATGGTTCAATTCCTAGTCAGGGCACATAACCAGGTTGCAGGTTTGATCCTCAGTAGGGAGTGTGCAGGAGGCAGCCAATCAATGATTCTTATCATTGAGGTTTCTATCTCTCTTCTCCTCCCCCTTCATCTCTCTGAAATCAATAAAGACATATTTTTTAAATAAATAAAATAAATGTTATCATCGTAATTAGCTAGTTAATATTAATAAAGGAAGAGAGCAAAGGGAGAGTCAGACATTATTGAGCATATTTAGCTGGGAAGCATAAGCTTGCTTTCTGGACCAGAAAGCTACAGCTTCACACCCTAAAGAATTGCAGCATTGTACCTCCAAGGGGATTAATACCCCTCCCTTCCCCCATTGAGCACTGAATTGTTGGAGGAAGAAGGGGGAGACAGGAACATGAGCAGTAGAAGTTGGGATGTGGCAAGGGAGTTGCTTGCCTATCAGTTTAACCTAGGGGGGAGGGGGAACCCCTTAATTTTACATCATCAATAAAACTTTCCATGGAACACATCTTTCCATAGGGTCCTCAGGAAATTCTTTACTTTGAGGCACCTCCAGAATTCAACTTCTACCAATAGCATAAACATCAATAATAACGTAGGAAGTCCTCAATATCAAAGAATAATTGGCATCAGAAAAGTCTACTTAAGTGAATACAATTTAAAAGAGGGCCACAAATATATTGAAAACTGTGAGTAAAAGGTTTAATTGGGATGGAATCTTGAAAAAAATAATCAAAATTATATTTATCTTACATTTATCTTTTAATATTTTTTACTAATTTCAGAGAGAGGAAGGGATAGGGAGAGAGATAAAAACATCAATGATGAGAGAATCATCAATTTACCACCTCCTACTGGCCCCCTACTGGGGGTTGAGCTCACAATCCTGACATGTGCCTTGACCAGAATCTAATCACAGCTTCCTGATTCATAGGCCAATGCTTAACCACTAAGCCACACCAGCAGGGCTTATCTTACAATGAACAAAACTGAATTTATAATTAGAATTATACCTTATTCATAACAAAGATTTGATATTGACTTTTCTTGTATGTGTGTGTATAATTTTTCTGAAAATTTGTATAAACACATATTATACCCTGAACTTTATTTTTTATTTTATTTGCATACTCATGAATAGGGCAATTTCTGGAAAAATAATAAAGAGCTTCATCAGTTTTCCAAAGAACTCTATCTGCATCATTCTCATCAATGTTCTCTTATTTAACTATTAAGTGGTCTATCTTGCAAGATTCATATTTATCATTGGTTTCATAAGTAATTTTCAATATCATTTTAATTCACTTCTTGAAATTTTGCAAATTTTATAATTTAATTTTTGATGAATTTGAATATATTTGTGTTAAAAGATTGGATTATAACTAAGAAATAATGAAAGCAGAGGCATGTTAGTATTTAATGAGGAGGATTAATTAAGTGGGTATAAATTTTATATAGTTTATTAGTAAATTTTTTTGTATTTTGTTTATGTTAACTTCTCAAGAAACCTTTTAGCTGCTGAGAATAACATGCTAAATGCCTGGCTAGCAAAGATCAGCTTTACATACTTGGTGGGATTGTTGTGTCAAAAGAGATCATGCCTAAAAAGTGTTTATCAAGGGGTCTGAACCACAGTTCATTGTAATAGCTACCATTATTAAATTTCAAAAATCCTGTCTAATAAAGATGTAATATGCAAATGGTCATTATACCGTGAATCATAATGACTGACCATGTAATGACCAGATCACGGATCAGCAGGAGGGTGGGGCAGTGAACTAGAATTGAACAGTGGAGAGCTACAGGAGGGGGCAGGGCAGTAAGCTATGGAGGGTGGAAAGGGGAGCTACTGGAGGACAGCAGTGAGCTACTGGCAAGCTACTGGTACACGGATTTGTGTGCAGGGCTACTAGTTTTGTTTAATAAATGTGTATTTTATCATATTTGTTCAATCTTTACACTTTAGTATTGTGGGGGCAGAAAAATAATTTTCTTCTACCCTTCTAAATTTTTCTGGCTGGAATAATAATCAAATTAACATGAAACATTGACAAGAGAAATGACCCAAAGGAAAAATGTATATGTATATGGAGGATCAGTAAGAATATGAGACCTGCAGACATATTGGGCAGTTGAGGCTTATATGCTATTCTAGATTAAGGAGAGGTAGGCGGGGGTCTGAAACTTCAAAGGGAAAGTAGGCAACTCTCAGGTAGATGAGAAAGAGCAAACATGTAGTAAGCAAATTCTTGCTTGGCCCCCCAGAACAATGGGGCACAGAAGGGAATCCAACAGACAGACTTTGCTTAGCTTCTCACTGTGTACCAAACTTAGATCATAGTATGATGCCAAGGTAATAGCTCCTTTCCATTAAGTAGATTTTTTTTATCTAAAGGGGGAGACTCAAAAGTTATTCTTGAGTCTTTTGTTTCTTAAAAATAACCAGCTTAAAATAATCGATATCCCCAAAAGGCATATTTTAGGATGGCAAACTCTGCTTCCTCTCAGTTTGCATGAGATGATCAAATTCTTTATGGAAAACAGATATAGATAAGAAGACAGAGCAAAACCTGAATGTATGAAGCTCAGTTAAGAAATAGAAAGTACACTTTCCATTGGAGGTATGATATGGTTGCTTCTTCACCTTTAAAAAAATAAAAGACCTTTATTGAAAAGCTGGTTTTAGAAACGGCATCTGGATACTTAGCTATAAAGATGCATCAGTTTTTGGAAACCAAAACTCATAGAAGGGCACTTAAGATTATGTTTTCAATTCATGTATAGAAGTAAAGAGAAGTATCAAGGTAATAAAATGGAGTTAGAAATATATTGTCCAACATACTATCTAAGATAAACTGAAATAAGCTATAATATTTTAACTTTCTTTTAAATGGAAACAGCTCTGCTTGAACTTTTGATATGAAAACATTTACTATACTTATGGCAATTCTAGGGGTTCACAGATGGCCTGCTGCTATCTAACAAGAAGACATTGAAACAAATGGAAATATGAATTTATGGTTCTCAGGAGTTGGAGTATATATGTGAGGTGTGTTGACGTGAATTTATATTTCCTGTATATGAAAAATACATTAGAACATGTAAATGATTTCATATATAGGAAATATTTTTCTTTTTTTAAACATTTGATTTCTCTTTTTTGCAACAGAATACAAGTGTCATGAAAACCACCACTCAGGAAAGGAAAATACTTATTATATCAACATAGTTGTCACTGGATTTGTAGATTCCAACAAACATATTACTACCAGCCAAATTTAATCTACTCACATGGTGAGACTGCCAAAAGAACCACTGAAAAAATTGAGAAAGAAGCTGCTGAGATGGGAAAGGGCTCCTTTAAGTATGTCTGGGTCTTGGATAAATTGAAAAGTAAATGTGAGCGTGGTATCACCATTGATATCCCCCTGTGGAAATTTGAGACCACCAAGTATTGTGTCACTGATGCCCCAGGACACAGAGACTTTAGCAAAAACATGATTAAAGGTACACCTCAGATTGAGCTGTCCTGATTGTTTTGCTGGTGTTGGTGAATTTGAACCAAGAATGTGAAGACATGCTAGCTTACATACTGGTTGTGAAACATTTGATTGCTGTTGTTAGCAAAATAAATTACACTGAGCCACCCTACATCCAAAAGAAGTATGAGGACATTGTTAAAGAAGTCAGTACCTACATTAAGAAAATTGGCTACAACCTTGACCCAGTATCATTTGTGCCAATTTCTAATTAGAATCATGATAACATGCTGGAACCAAGTGCTAATATGTCTTGGTTCAAAGGACATAAAGTCACCCAAAAAGATAGCAATGCCAGTAGAACCACATTGCTTGAAGCTTTAGATTGCATCCTATCACCAACTGGCCCAACTGACAAGCCCCTGCATCTGGCCCTCCAGGCTATCTACAAAACTGGTGGTATTGATACTGTCCCTGAAGGCCGAGTGGAGACTGGTATTCTCAAATCTGGCATGGTGGTCACCTTTGCAGCAATAAACATTACAACTTAAGTAAAGTCTGTTGCTGAGCTGGAGAACATTATGCTAAGTGAAATAAGTCAGTCAGAGAAATAAATATCGAATGATCTCACTCATTTGTGGATTATAATGAGCAACATAATCTGATGAACAAAAATAGATTTAGAGACAGAGAAGTATCAATCAGATGCTAAAATCTCAGAGGGAACTAGGGAAGGGGTAAGGGGGAGAGATCAACCAAAGGACTTGTATGCATGCATATAAACATAAGCAATGGATACAGACAACATGGGGTGAGGGTGAGGGTAGGACTGGGGGAGGGGGACAAGGGGGGAATAATGACACATTTGTAATACCTTAATTTATATATATAGATAGATAGATAGATAGATAGATAGATAGATAATTTCATGCACCAGGCCTCTAATATATATAAATTATTATTGAAATTTGTGCAAGGTGGGAGGGTGTCCCTCAGCACAACCTGCACCCTCTCCAATCTGGGACCCCTTGAGGGATGTCTGACTGTCCATTTAGGATCGGGCCTAAATGGGCAGTCGGACATCCCTCTCACAATCTAGGAATGCTGATTCCCAACAGCTCGCCTGCCTGCCTTCCTGATTGCCCCTAACCACTTCTGCCTGCCAGCCTGATAACCCCATAACCACTCCCCTGCCAGCCTGATCGATGCTTAACTGCTTCCCTGCCAGCCTTTTTGCCCCTAACTTCCCTCCCCTGCAGGCCCAGTCACCCCCAACTTCCCTCCCTTGCAGGCTTGATCACCCACAACTGCCCTCCCTTGCAGGCCTGGTGCCTCTCAATAGCCCTCCCCTGCCAGCCATCTTGTGTGCACATGGGGGCAGCCATCTTGTGTGTTGGAGTGAAGGTCAATTTGCATATTACTTTTTTATTAGATAGGATAGAGACCTGGTGCCGTGGTGGCCAGCTGGTTTGCCCTGAAGGGTGTCCCAGATTAGGGCGGGGGTTCCCTGGGGTATAGGGTGGCCTGGGCAAGGAGCCTGTGGTGGTTTGCAGGCCACCCATGCCCCTTGGCAACCCAAGTAGAAACCCTGCTATCTGGGATTTATTTATCTTCTATAATTGATACTTTGTAGCCTTGGCAGAGCCACACCTCCTGCTTGCTCATTGGCCATAGCCATTTTTGTTGGGATTTATTTATCTTCTATAATTGAAACTTTATAACCTTGAGTAGAGGCCTGGACTGCCCATGGTGTGCAGAAAGCTTGGCTTCCTCCATTGCTGGGGAAACCCAAGTCTCCTGCTTGCTCCCTGGCCATAGCCATCTTGGTTGGATTAATTTGCATATTTGCTCCTGATTGGCTGGTGCATATGGCTTGAGGGTGTAGTGAAGCAATAGTTAATTTGCATATTGCTCTTTATTGCTCTTTAATTAGATAGGATATATATTTATTTCAGAAAGGAAAGGAGAGGAAGAGAGACAAAGAAATATCAATGATGAGAATCATTGATCAGCTGCCTCCTGCAGGCACCCTACTGGGGATCGAGCCCACAACTCAGGCATGTGCCCTGATGAGGGAGGAATCAAACCATGACCTCCTGGTTTATAGACTGATGCTCAACCACTGACCTATGCCAGCTGCACTGCACCATGAAGCTTTTAGTGAATCTCTTTTGGGGACAGTGTGGATTTCAATGTCAAGAACCTGTCTGTCAAAGATGCTCACCATGATCCAGTAATGTAAGCAGCTGGCTGCACAACTCAGGTGATTATCCTGAACCATCCAGGCCAAATCAGTGCTTGAATATGCACCTGTGCTGATTGTCACACAGCTCACATTGCTTGCAAATTTGCTGAGCTGAAGATTGATTGATCACCATTCTGGAAAAAATATGAAATATAGCTCAAAGTTTCTGAAATCTGATGATGCTACCATGGTCAATATGGTTTCTGGAAAACCCATGTGTGTTGAGAGCTTCTTAGACTACCCTCCTCTGGACCATTTTGCCATTCATGTCATGAAACAGACAGTTGCTGTGGGTGTCATCAAAGAAGGCAGCTGGAGCTGGCAGTCATTAAGTCAGTCCAGAAAGCTCAGAAGGCTAAATGAATATTATCCTCAATAACTGCCACTCCAGTCTTAATTAGTGGTGGAAGAAATGTCTCAGAACTGTTTGTCTAAATTAGCCATTTAACTTTAATAGTAAAAGAGTAGTTAATGATTACAATGCATCATAAAACCTTCAGAAGGAAAGGAGAATGTTTTGTTGACCATTTGGCTGTGTGTGTGTGTGTGTGTGTGTGTGTGTGTGTGTGTGTGTGTGTTTAAATTATTAGTTTTAAAAATCTGTACTCTTTAATGGACACAACTTGACCAAAAGTTGGTCATAGAATTTTGAGACCCATCAACACAAAATTTAATGATAAAAAATGTTTTTGATTTCTGAGAGCAACTGCATCAGGTTGATATTTTATTTTTAAAATATATTTTCATGATTTCAGAGAGGAAGGGAGAGGGAGAGATAGATAGACACATCAATGATGAGATAGATGCCCCATATTGGGGATGCCCTGACTCAGAATCAAACTGTAACCTCCTGATTAATAGGTCGACTGAGCTACAACTGCTGGGCTCAGCTTGATGTTTAAAAATGGATTTTGAAACATTAAAATATTGTATGTTATTAATACCAGCTTGTAATCACTGTGGTTTGGTTTGATTCTATTTTATAATAGAAAATATATAGATCAGGTTTTCTAAGTGTCAGACATCAAGAATTTGTCCCTAATAATATCTGACTTTGGTAATATAACATATTTGTCATTTATTATATTCTAAATGTATTATGTGGGCTAAATATAATACTTTATTACCACATTTTAAATTCTATGTGGCCTGATAATCAAATTTACAGAGACAGATTCACAGGAGAAAATCAAAGTTTTAATTCATTCACACAGAGAATTCACATAAGCATAAAAATTCCTAAGATAGTGAAGCAACATTGAGTATATATGACATTTTAGACAAAGAAAAAAGGGAAGAGAAAAAGTGGTTATAGATTTCAGAAGTGAAAATGGATGGTTTACAGGTAGTTGAGAAAGAATAGAACACATATAATAGGCAAATTATTTCTAGGCAACTCAGAAACAGTGGAATGAGGTGAGGGTGGGGGGGTGGGAGAGTATGTAGCTTATAGCCATCTGCCTGAAGCCTTCCTATTTATCATTCTTAATTCAAATTAGGCTAAGGTGAACATCCTAAGATTTCCTTCCTGAAGCAGGATTTTATCTCTGAGTCTTTTGGGCAGGAAAAGGGGGAGGGTCAAGATTCTTTCTGAGTCTTCTTTTTCTTAATAACCAGCTTAAAATCAATATCTCAAAAGGCAGCTTCAAGGTGGTAAAAGGAGTTTTTAGGGGTAAAATAGGGAGGTTTAGGGAGTTTTAGAAATAAAGAGGGTCCATGTGGGAGGACAGAAAAGTTGGGGGGCTGGGAGATACTAAAAAAGATACTAAAAAAAGCATACAGAGAGAAGAGATATCAATAGATAAGGGGAGAGGAATACACCCATTCACAAAAGATAAGGGGAAAGCCACAGGGAGTAGAGAAACAAAAGGGAGAAAGAGGAAAACAGAGTTTCACCGGGCTAGTGAATTCTACCACAGAAGGGGGAGAAAAAACCCTACCAAGTGGGGTTTCAGCTTTGAAGCTGCTATAATGACCAATCAGATGGGATAAAGAACTGCAACCTTTGTAAACCTTAGGAAAAAGGGGACTTAGTGGGTCACTCCTTTGGGATCCCCTTCCTATGTGGAAGTTTATGCTTGTTTTCCAATAATTTTCACCTTTCCATATACCACCTTTTTTCCTTGGCTTCATTATTCAAATCCACCAGGAAAAGAACCCGGGGAAAAAAATCACTTTTGCATCCTCCCCAGACGAAAACCGCATGATTCAGTTTGGTTTCTGAGATTCAGAGGCAAAACTTTGGTCCCATTCAGTATATATTATTCTAATTGAATATAATTTTAAATAGTTCATTATCAAGATCAGACTTATCAACTAAGGCTACACCTACATGATTAAAGTACAACATGACAAATACATATTGTCAAATATGTTACATGTACTTCAAGAACATAAAATAAACCATAGACTGAACCACATTTAATATTAAAAAGTATCAACATAATACCTAGGACATTCCACAAATTCTCTGCATATTGACACTCAAGAATAACTGGAAAATGTAATAAATGTTTCTTCAAAATCAGTTTTTGAGAGTGGGGTAGAGGGGGGTAAATGGGTGGGGATGGGGACATCTGTAACACTTTCAATAATAAAGATAAATAAAGAATTTAATAAAATGGGAAAATCAGTTTTCCCTCTGGACTATATATATATATTAGAGGCCTGGTGCATGGAATTCATGCACAGGGGTGTGTGTCTCTCAGCCCAGTCTGCACCCTCTCCAATCTGAGACCCCATCAAGGGATGTCCAACTGCCTGTTTAGGCCTGATCTCAATAGGATCAGGCCTAAATGGGCAGACATACCTCTCATAATCCAGGACTGCAGGCTCCAAACTGCTCGCCTGCCTTCCTCCCTGATTGCCCCTAACTGCTTCTGCCTGACAGCATAGTCACCCCCTTACCACTCCTCTGACAGCCTGATTGATGTCTAACTTTTCTCCTGCCAGGCCTATTGCCCCTAACTGCCCTCCTCTGCCTGCCTGGTCCCCCCTAACTGCCCTCCCCTGAAGGCTTAATTGCCCCCAATTCCCCCCCCCCTTGCAGGTCCAGTCCCCCCCAACTGCTCTCCCCTGCAGACTCCCCCCTCCCAACTGTCCTTCCCTACAGGCCCAGTCACCCCCAACTTCCCACTTCTGCAGGCCTGGTCACCCCCAACTGCCCTCCCCCGTAGGCCTGGTCCCACCCCAGAACTGCTCTCCCCTGCAAGCCTGGGTCCCCCCTCCAACTTCCCTTTCCTACAGGTCAGGTAGCCCCCAACTTCCCTCCTCTGCTGGCCTGGTCACCCCTACCTGTCCTCCCCTGCAGGCTTGATCGCCCCCCCCCCCACTGCCCTACCTTACAGGCCTGGTCCCTCCCAACTGCCCTCCCCTGCTGGCCTTCTTGTGGTGGCCATCTTGTGTCCACATGGGGGCAGGGTCTTGACCACATGGGGGTGGCCATCTTGTGTATTGGAGTGATGATCACTCTCCATATTTCTCTCTCTGGCTCTGTCTCTGTCTCTCTCTCTCTCTGTCTCTCTCTCTCTCTCTCTCTCTCTCTCTCTCTCTCTCTCTATATATATATATATATATATATATATATATATATATATATATATATATACACATTCCTTTCTCTCTGTGCTCAGGCTTAAGTCTTTCAAATCACTCTTGAATATTTTCTTTCTGAAGAGACTCATAAGGCAACAAGACGTTGAAATCATTACCTTGTTTATCACAAACACTGATTCACCCCTTTCCCTTATCCTACCAGTCACCAAGCCCAGTATATTCTTTTTTCTTCTGCAATATCCTTCCCTTTTGTCCCCTCTGTCACAATCCTTGTTCAGACCTTCATTACTGCTTCCCTGGTGGTTGCCAATGATCTCTTAACTAATTTATTTGCCTTCAGTCTTTTGCCATTTGATGATCAGTAAATCTTAAACAAACAAACAAACAAAACCAAACAAAAAGAAACACTATTTTCCACACATTGCCTTTTATTTAAATCCTTCAATGGCTCCTAATTGACTAACAAGTAAACCTGTAATTCCCCAATTTCACTTAAAAAAACACAAACAAACAAACAAAGAAAAGACACCTCACCCAAGGACATGTTTGTTTTTTTAATTATTATTATTTTAAATATGTTTTTTATTGATTTTAGAGAGAGAAGAAGAGAGAGGGAGAGAGAGATAGAAACATCAATGATGAGAATCATTCATCAGTTACCTCCTGCACGCTCCCTACTGGTGATTGAGTCTGCAATTGTGGCATGTGCTTTGACTAGTAATCAAACCACTGTGACTTCTTGGTTCATGGATTGGTGCTCAACCACTGGGCAACATTGGCAGGGCTTGTTGTTACTGATATTAGAGAAAGAATAAGGGAGTGGGACAGAACAAAAGAAATATTGATATGAGAGAGAAACATTGATTGGTTGCTTCCTGCATGCACCTGGATGGGGGATCAAACCTAAACCCAGATATGTGCCCTGATGGGCAATTAAACCTGTGACCCTCCAACCAATTGAGTCACACTGGCTAGGGAAGCCTCTATTTCACATTTAGTGTCTCCCACTACCTAGTCAAAATCTTCCTTGTATTGCTCTGCTTTCAGGAATGCTCTTCTCTGCTCTTTCTGCTCATTTAACTTCTACACTAACCTCAAACCCTGACTGAAAGCACAAAGACTGTGAGACCTGTTTGCACCATCCCATTGTGTCCTCCCTTGTTACATCTTAGCAACTTTAGGTGGTATTGTCAAATCCTACTGTAAAATTACATTTCCTACCTGGTACATTTGTAGAACTTTGTATATACTTACTATATCATTTCAATACAAGTTCTTATTATAGGAACACAAGTAGTTTAGAAACTATATCTGACAATTATAACTGTCAGACTGTTGATGATTTTGACCTCTATAAAACACTGATAAGGTGTGTGTCCTTTGATTCTAAGAAATGTACTGAAGTTCAGAAATGTTTTTCATGGCACTGTGTCAAATGCATTTAATGGCACTGTGTCAAATGTCTCTTTTCTGTTTTGTCCTTTGTCATTTCTTGTGCAAGCTGGAAAGCTAAAACATTATTTTATGTGTTTCATTCTACCAAGCAATGCCATAACCTTCTTTCTTTCTTTCCTATGCTGTATCTTCCTTGCAGGCAAAATTAGCATGGGTTTTTATGTTTATCAATAGCATCAGTACAGTCTAACCAAAATTACACTCCTCTGACTCATAGAAGGCCCAAAATAGCTCTGCAACAGTCTTATAAATAGTAATGATTGTGTTTTATTATAATTTTTCCATTCCATATTGATTATTTAATATCCAAAATCTGCAATGAAAGTGAATCATTTAAATGTAAGCTGCTGGTTTGATGCATGTTCACCATTTTCTTTAAATATAGGTTGGTGTAAAAATTTCCATGAATTGTCAAATACACTATATTGCAATAAAAAAATCATTTTCTCTGTGCTGTTAAGATATTGCTTCCTCAGATTAGAACACTAGAAATCTAGCTTTTTTTCTTCTTTTACTTCATAAAACTGTAAGAACAAAAACAAGACAAAGCCCATAGCAACAAGATATTTCTTTTACCATCTGTTTGATTTATGTCAAATTTAAACTGCTTGTATTTTAGAAAGGAATCTGTTTTCTATCTTCAAAAAGATGCAATCCAACATCTCTCAGCTGCTAATTTTTAGCACTTAGAGGTTCCCTTGGGCTGCTGTCAACTACAACTTATTGCATAGGTACTTTTCACTAAACTCATTATAAAGTGATTAGCCTCCAGCAAGATTGTGCAATGCTACAGCCTGCTTGCATTATATATGGCTTTGCGACTGAATTTTGTACTGTCAAATCTCATCAGATAGTGAGTATAGAAAGACTCCTGGGATTGAACACATAGAATTTTGAGAGGGATCTTGTCAATCCTCTCTTAAACTATACCTTTCAAGAAAAGATATGCAAGTACATACACAAGCACACACACATGCAAAATATATGCTAATATTACTTTAGAATAGATGCCATCTTTAGCTAGCATCAAACACATTTTAAACATCCATGAATTATTTTAAAGCTTATGCTTTAAATCCAAAAGCTAATTAAGTAGCTTTGCCTTGATTTTTTGAACAGTTGTCATTAATATATGTAAGAGTGCTGCTTTTTATTAGCACATTTAAATTGACAATTCTTCTTGCCTAGTGTAACAGAATTAGTTAGTCAATACTTTTGGGTCCTATAGGCTAGCTGCAGTGAAACTAAAATTAATCTGATTATGTAGAGGCACAGTTTATTAGAAGTTGAAAGTTTATTAGGTTATTTATTTGCAAGACTCCCTAAAAATGTACATTATCCCACCTCCCAATATTCACCAGTGCCTGAAACTAGCACTACATTGTGATACCAAAGAGTCTGTACTAGAAGCTACATCAGCTACAATGCCCACCCTCACTTATTATAAGGTTTGCTCATTGTCTAGTTCATATTCCTGAATGGTCATGGTAGGGTTAAGTTCATGATACTCTTGTAGAACTTTTGAAATATGAAAGAGCCACTTGTACAGTGCCTGTGGGGAAAAAAAAACCCACAGAATTTCCCATTTCAATAACAATTATGTTACAACTACTTCATAAAGGATAATTCAAAATAAATAATGTACTTTGAGTACAGAAGTATAAGTAAAGTTATTACATTATTTGCTATTGTTTGTTGTTTAAGCTCAATTAATATTTATTCTAAGATGAGAATGATAATAGATGAGAATGATAATTTTGAGTGAATAGATTATTTGCATATGGTTCATCATTGATGACAGTATCAAAATCCTCCAGTCATCTCTATCAGGGACCTAGAGACCCTGAGTTATAGAACTGGGCCCTGGAAATACTTGCTCACAAAGCCAAAGGACTGTGCCTGGACCTGAAAGTGAAGGATTCTGCTGACAGTCTGGAGAAACCTAGGTTGCTCCAGCCTCCACCTGGGGCAAACCAGCCACCTCCCTTAACCCAACCCCCAGCACTGCATCAACCAGAAAGCCGCAATACTGTCTGTGGAACTTGTACCTGCACTTTCCTGTCCTTGGGTCCCAGCACTCCATCTGAATTTTTTTTAATTTATTGACTTTAAAGAGAGAAAGAAGAAGGGAGAGAGAAATTTGTTGTTTCACTTATTTATGCATTCATTGGTTTATTCTTCTATGTGCCCTGTCTGGGGAATCAGCCTTCAACCTTGGTGTATGGGGATGATGAGCTAACCAACTGCGCTATCCAGCCAGGGACCATCTGAGAATGTTTAATATTTTGCTAAAAATTTTCAAATTATAAAGCTCCAGTGGCAGGAGTTTGTGAATAGCTACTCCAGGAAGATGGAGGAGATACAGTAAAAACAAACATTCTTTTCCCAAGCGGTTGAATTATAGATTTAACATTGGCCTCGATGAAACACAATGAGTAGTAACATTTCAGTGCAGAGGAATGTCATTTGAAAAGTAAAACAACCTTGAATAAAAAAAATACTTCAAACTTGAGCTCTCTGCTGGGCTACAGTGATTTCATTAGCTGAGCTAGTTGCACTTTAAAGTAGATGAAAATGCAAAAAGTCTACAGCCTGGTTACTTGCTGACTGAGAAATACCACTGATACTTGGAGACAATTGAATTGGCATACATATGTAATTTTATTTAAATAATGATAAGGCTGGTAATTCCCAAGGAGCCCATTCTGTCTGGGTAAGAAAGTTGCTGTTCTGGGATTAATGAAAGCAAAAGTGTCTGGGGAGAGAGAGGGAAAAAAATGTACTTTGAGTATTTTTGCAGGACAGAGAGAAGGAAGAATTTTGCACTAAAGTATCAAACAAGGTTGTGATTTTTATTTTTTTTATCAGTCAGAATGTCCACAGAAAGCTTGGGGAAATGATAAAATATGTGCTCTATTAAGTACTCTTTTGGACCTAATGGACTCCATATCTCCTATCAGATCTTTATGTTAAGATCAATATTTGACTATGTTTTTAAGAATGAGACTACAAGTTGAAAATAATTTTGCACAATCTGTTCCCTGAAGATTAAAGAATAAGAAACCTCTCAACAGCAATTATCTATATTTTTTAAGAGTAAAGCTTGGTTACCAATTATAGAGAGAGGGAAACTGTCCTCAGGGCATGATTTTTCTGGTACCAAATCTACCTCTTTGGAAAAACAATGCCTTAATTTTCTTTTGAGGCAATTGTTTTGGATTTGTTCTTTTCTAATAAGCCTTATTTATTTATTTTAAATTTAAATTTTTTTCAATAAAAGTGATTTAGAAAATATAGGATAGATTTACAGTTGTTCATATGGGAAATAATTCAATAATTAATAAATGATAATATAAGAATAAACTTTGACACTAACCAGTTTGACTCAGTGGATAGAGCATCAGCCTGCAGACTGAAGGATCCCAGGTTCGATTCCGGTAAAGGGCACATGTCTGGGGTTGCGGGCTCGATTATCAGTGGGGGCATGCAAGAGGCTACTGATCAATGATTCTCTCTCATCATTGTTGTTTCTCTCTCTTCCTTTCCCTTCCTCTCTGAAATCAACAAAAATATATTTTTTTAAAAGAATAAACTGTTTCATGTATTCACAAAATGTAAACCTACTTTTGCCCCTTCCTGTATTTTAAATGGCAAATATTATTCATCGCCACATGCAATATTATTTTCATTTTAGATTGCTGTTGTTTTTGCTTCAAGAGGTCTTCCTCACTCCAATGTTGCACAACTAATTGCTATTACTTATGTTTTCTTTTAAGATTAGTTATTTATAAAACATTTAATTCTATAAACCATGTTTTGGTGACTGGAGATAACTGACTACATAAAATTGGGTAAACAACTAACCAATTACCTTAGTACAATTTATTGGCCAATTTCTTTTTTTTCTAATATAATCTACTTTTATAAATCACTACATTTGTGTTTACATTGGAGGTTACTTGGGAACTATTTTTCTACATCTTTATATTCTTTTTTTAATATTTTGTATTAATTTCAGAGAGGAAAAGAGAGGGAGAGAGAGATAGAAATATCAATGATGAGAGAGAATCATTGATCAGCTGTCTCCTGCATGGTCCACACTGGGGTTCGAGCCACAACCTGGGCATATGCCCTGGCCTGGAATCGAACCATGACCTCCTGGTTTATAGGTCTATTCTCAACCAGTAAGCCATGCTGGCAGGGCTATATTTTTTTCATTAGTAATAAACTGTTCCAAATTTGTTTTAGCATTGTAGTGTACTTTCTCTGCTATTCTAACAGTTTATTATTCTACATGCATGTTAATTTCACTCTAACACCCTTTCATTCATCAATCATTGTTATTTTTCATAGCAATTATCGATAAACTAATTTGTAAAGTATTGATATCTTTGCAATATTGAAAAGTTTTTTTTTCCCCAACTGTATAAAGGATACAACCACCCCTTCCCCTTGATGCTATTGCTTAAGCTTAAAGCACCTTTTCTCTTGCTCTTCTATGTTTAATTTTACAATCTCAATTTAAATGTCACCTCTTCAGTAAGGAATCCCTTCACTGATCACCCAATCTAAAGTACCTCTTACCTCCAATATCTATACACTCTGGATCACATCACTCTGTATTGTTTCTTTTGTAGCACATATAACGTTTTAAAATGAGCTTATTTCTATGTTTGTTTGCTTGCACATCTCCCCAGAAAAAATATAAAAATCATGAAAGAAATTATTATTTGTCCTTTTTACCGCTTTTCCCCCATCATCTAGCACACCTGGCACACATCGATGTTCAACAATTGCCTGCTGAATGAACAATGAGTGAGTGAATAAAGTCAGCTCAGAGAAAACTCATTCTGCTTTATGCTGGATGTAAGTTCTACCAGTCCTGGCAATGCTACCCAGGATTGTTGTGTAGAGTCACATGTGGTATCAAGTGGAGTACTGTCCAGATTTCCAATTGTGCCCCATTCCTCAAACTAGTCTCCATTATTGACACTATCAAATCACAATTGTGGTATGACCTTTTGTGACTCCCTTCAGTCTTTTCCCATTGCAAGTTATTTAAAGAAATCTTTCAAGGCTTGTATTATTGTGGTTCCTTGGATGCAAGAGATTCCCTGCCATTACTACCATCTATTTTTATTATTATTATTTCAGTTGGATTCTATAAAAGAGGTAAGATATTCTTGGACCACCTTTCTGGCAAGACTAGCTATTAATTGCAACATTAAAATTCTTCTATATTCCCATTTATTTTTATTTTTAAAAATATTTTTATTGATTTTAGAGAGGAAGGGGAGAGAGAGAGAGAGAGAGAGAGAGAGAGAGAGAGAGAGAGAGAGAGAGAGAGAGAGAGAGAGAAACATCATCGATGAAAATCACTGATTAGTTGCCTCTTGCACGCCACACACTGGGGATTTAGCCTGCAACCCAGGCATATTGCCTGACCAGCAATCAAACCATGACCTCCTGGTTCATAGGTCGATGCTCAACCACTGAGCCATGCCAGCAAGGCTATCCCCACTTATTTTTTTCTCTTTATGTGATCTATAAAATTTTTGCAGGGCATTTTTAAGAAATGTCCTATGAATGTATTTCTCTTGATTTTTCTTACAGTTCTACTTAAAATATATTTCAAGTTTATTTCATTTAGTGAATTAGAGCATTTGACTATTAAATGCCAATATTTTTTAAATTTACTATATTTCCCTGGTTTACTGCAGTCATTGACCTTGAAACTAAACATTTCCCCCAAATTAGTCATGTTTTTCAAAATAAGAGGTAAAATATTTGTTCAGCTTAGGCAATTTTCCTCTCTAATGATCTTTAGTTTTTGCTTCTATTACCTCATGTCTGTTCTCTTGTAAAATTCTTATTTTGTGTGTATTGATTCTTTTTTGTTTTTTGTTTCACAATGTCTGTCATATTTTCTCTTACTGTTTTTTGCTAATTTGCAATTTCCTCAAAATTCTGGATGAATTTCTTAAATCTGCATGCTGCTTTAAAATTTTAATCATTAACTTAAATAGAACGAACTTTAAAGTTTATTTTTATTTTTGAAATATTTTTATTTTTAGAGAGAATGGAGGGGAAAGGGACAAAAAGATAGAAACATGGATGTGAGAGAGAAACATCATTTGGTTGCCCCCTGCATGCCTCCTACTGGGGATCATGCCTCAAAACCTGCATGTGCCCTGACCTGGAATCAAACCTGTGCATGGGTCAATGCTCAACCACTGATTGGGCTCCTTTAAAGTTTTAAATTTAACAATATTACTTTTAAAAATCTGTGTACGTGTGTGTCTGTACTTAAGTTCAATTCATCTCTTATGATTGCTTGTTCTAGCATTTCATTTATTTGTTTGTTTCTTTGTTTATTTTGACCAATTATATTCTTAAATCCAATTGGAACATTATATAAAACTTTGCTAATGTTGTTCTGTTATTTGGAATACATATATTTCCCAGTGAGATATCTCTTATGATTTTTTATAATTTATTTTGTTTGAATTGGAGTGTATTTTCACATACTGGTTGATTTTTTCCCCCTTTTTATTAAAAAAATTCTCACATCTGAATAACTATGGTTGCTCATTACTTTGGCATAGTTAATAGAAACTGAGATAGGTTCTACATAAATCATATCTAGATGCAAAAAAGGGAGATATTTATAATTATTGTCAATTTATATTGTTAGTATCTTTATAATCTGCAGGGATTGAAAAAAATCCAGAACCCCGAACAGACTAAGTAGGAAACTTTGCCTCTGTGCTACTTATTCAGTGCAAACAAGCCTAGAAGCAAAACAAGCCTAGAAGCAAGCCTGCTATAACCAGCTTCCATGTACACACACACACACAAAACAAAATTCATGGCAGTACTCAGCCGTTTTCTTAGTGATACTGCCTTGTAGCCTTGACTTTTGGCTTCTAGTAAGCCATGTCGGTTAAGTAAATTTCACTTCTGCTCAGGTCCAATTGTAGGTCTAGATGCTGTGCTTGAACAGAGATTAGGTAGCTTTAATGTGGTGAGCCCTTCAATGATCTTTGGCACACTTTAGTTCAGCCTCCTCCTTTAAACTTTAAGAAGCACCACTGGAGGTCCCTAAATTTATTTGTGAGATTTCTCCCCCATCCCCCAACCCCAAAGGTTGCATTTTTCTGTTCAGAGCTCTATTCTTTTCTTCTTTTTCTTAAATAAATTTTTATTGTTCATATTATTACAAATGTTCCTCCCCAACTCCCCCACCATTGCTCTCCTCCACCAGGTTCCCACCCCACCCTCTGCCCTTTCCCCACTCCCCATTGTCCTCATCCATAGGTGCACAGTTTATGTTCAGTCTCTTCCCACATCCCCCTCTCCCCTTTTCCCCAAGAATTGTCAGTTCACTCCCCTTCCATACCTCTGATTCTATTATATTCAACAGTTAATATTGTTCATCAGATTTTTTTTTTAATTTCCTTGGTTTTTAGGTTCACTTGTTGATAGTTAGGTATTTGTTGTTCATAATTTTTATCTTTATTTACTTTCTCTTCTGAAAGAACCCCCTTCAGCAATTCATATAATTCTGGTTTGGTGGTGATGAACTCCTTTAGCTTTTTTTTATTAGTGAAGCTCTTTATCTGACCTTCGATTCTGAGTGATACTTTGCTGGATAGATTATCTTTGGCTGTAGGTTCTTACTATTCATCACCTTGAATATTTCTTGCCATTCCCTCTGGCCTGCATGGTTTCTGTTGAGAAATCAGATGACAATCATATAGGTGCTCCTTTATAGGTAACTACCTTCTTTGCTCTTGCTGCTTTTAATATTCTTTTTGTCTTTTGCTCTTGGCATTTTAATTATGATTTGTCTTGGTGTTGTCCTCTTTGGATTCCTTTTGTTTGGAGTTCTGTGTGCTTCCTGGACTTGTAAGTCTAATTCTATCACCAGGTGGGGGAAGTTTTCTGTCACTATTTCTTTCATTATGTTTTCGATATTTTGCTCTCTCTCATCTTCTGGGACCCCCATAATTCTGATGTTGATTCGCTTGAAGTTGTCCCAGAGGTTTCTTACAATATCTTCAATTTTCTGGATTCTCTTCTCTTCTCGCTTCTGCGGAGGAGTGTCTTCTGGTTCTTTATGTTCCAAATCTTTGACTTGATTCTTGCGATCTTCCATTCTGTTTTTAGGACTCTGTATAATATTTTTTTATTTCAGACAATGTATTCCTTATTTCTTGTTGATTCCTTATTAATTCTAGTTGATCTCTTTTCATATCCTCATAGGTCTTATCGATCTTTTCTAGGAAATTCTTGAAAAACCTTATAAGCGTAGATTTGAACTCTATATCCAGTCGCTTTTTGTCCTCCATTTCTTTCGTTTGTGATCTATTTCGTAGCATTTTCACAGCTTTCCTGATGGGGCGGGGTTTCAGGGTGGAGCCTACAGCCTCGGCTTCCGTCAGCCCCGCCCTATGCGGCTCCTGGGTCTCAGGGTCCTTCAGTACTCCTTGCAAGCGCCTCTGAGAGAAAGGTGCCCTCGATTTTCGCCTGCTACCAAACAGTCTAGGCTTTCCCCCAATGAGCCCAGTATTGTGGTTCAGGTCAGTTGGAAGTGGAGTTGGAGGTGGCGTTCAGAGTAGTCTGGAGCCCCAGTCTCCTTCCCACTGGGGCAATCCCACGGCACAGCCAACCTTCCCTTCTCTGCGCACAATGTGCACGCCTCCGGGACCTCCTCTCGCTGCTCACTGGGGTTCCAACTGGCAGCCCAGCTCCCTCTGTGTGAGTCTGGGTCCCTGGAGTCTGGCCTCGAACTGGGATTCAGAGCAGTCAGAACTGGGGCCCAGCACAGTTGGAACTTTTATCTCCTTCCAGCTAGGGAACGCCAGCCAGGCACTCAGCCTCCCTCCTCTCCAGCTCCGTCCTCTTGGCACACGGCTTGTCTCTGTACCTTAGGCTTTTACAGCTCCTCCACGCTTCCTTCTGGTTTTCTCCTTGCTTCTCGTTGTAGAATTTCCAGTCAGTCGACTTTCCTGTAGTTCTGGGTAATGTCCATTTTATATTTTAGTTGTATTTTATTGAAATCGTTGTGTGCTGCTGCAGCTAGGTGTCTACCTGAGCAGCCATCTTGGATTCTCTCCCAGAGCTCTATTCTTTTCTTTACCTGATCTCTTCTTATTTGAACTAACAGGAGATCCTTAAAGTTTGTGGTACAATGATTGGCAGATTTCCATCCTGTTTTTATAGCTTTCGTCTTTTTTAGTGGGAATATGGATAAAACTTCTTCACTACAGTTTTTACTGGAAGGCATTTCTTTCACTTCTTCTAGGCTTCCCTTCTACTTAATTTCTTTTGAAATCTTAGAATTATGGAATAATGCAGTAAACACATATTACAATACTAACATTCTGGTTTGCTATTAGAATAAAAGTACCCTGGTAAAGTAACCCATTAAGGCATTATCAGACATTGTACTCTTTTAAAAATTCAACAAATATTTATTCATAGAAGTAAATAAAATGGGACCCCTCCCATTAGATGTCCATGAAAATGAGTATATTTGTTGTCATTTAACAAGAGGAGGGAACTAGATATGGGGAATTTTGTTTTTGTTGTAGTTAAAGATTATTAAAAATAAATGTGATATTATGAACAAGTGTATAAACAAGGACAAATTCAGTTCAACTCTAGTTAGAGATTTTTTTTTTAAACCAGGGAAACATGAGAATTCTGAATCTCTAAATCAAGGCACAAAAAAACAAAAATAAGGTTACCAAAATGAAGACTAGGAAAATAGGTATTAGAAGGGAACCAGAAAGACACTGTGCTAACACGCAGTATTACCTAATGTTAGATGAATGTTTGCTTTTTTTTCTTTTTTTAAATTTATTTTTATTTACTTTAGAGTGGAAAGGAAAGAGAGTTAGGAACATCAATAATGAGAGAGAAGCATTGATGGTATACCTCCTTCATGTCCCACACTGGGGATTGAACCCACAACCTGAACATGTGCCCTGACCAGAAATTGAAGAATGACCTCCTGTTTCATAAGTGTCAGCCACTGAGCCTTGCCATTGGGGCTGTTTTTGCTTTTTGGCATGAGTCGTTATGTTATTTCCAGTACTAAGATTAGGGTATTTCTTAAAGGTTAGTATTTGAGCATATACACAAAGATGAACACTCTACTAGCAAGAAATCAATGCAGGTCCAAAGTAGTTATTTACCTGATGAATAGAGATTTTCTGTTGCTTCCTATGTAGTTGTCTTCCAGCAATGGTGGCTCAGGTCTTTCTCACACTTCTACTATCTCTGACTAACTTCTGTCCCATCTTTTCTATTCTTTCGTCCTCTTATTTTGCTTTTTAAGGGCCCATGTGGACCACACAACTAAACTCATGGGAGCCAGTGTGGCAACCTTACAAACTCAGAGACCTAACATAATCACGTAGGATGGTATGAAAACGTTTAAGTTGAAAGATTATAGTGGGTAGAATCTTCCCGGACAAAAGTCAATTTTTATCTTAACTGAGCCTGTCTATTATCTTTTGCATCTATGACAACATACCTTTGGAATGTCAAGGTAACTTCCCCTTTTCTGGAACCTCTGGACACAACAACCACACCAGAGCAGAGACCACAAATCTCTTCATTGTTATTGTTATCATGTTCATGTTAATTATTGACCATTAACTATCCTGTACCCACCTACTTAAAAGATATATATCTATCATTTTACTTTTTATCCAATCCCAGAGGTCTCCTCTTTTGATTTTTCCCACTTCCCTAATTTATCACCAATGAATTTCATGTAATCTCTTTCACCTCCTCCTCCTTTGATTATAATATATAAAATAAGATGCAAAACTGCCATTCCTGAGAGCATTTTCTCAACCAGTTGAGATTTTGCTTCCTGGCAATTGTGGATAGTTCGTAGACAGCTCAAAGAAATTCTCAAGAATTCTCTTACAGGTTTGAATGTTTCCTGTGTTTACATGGATAATCCAGATCTATGATAATTTCCCTATGTTAAAGTGAGCTGATTAGCAACCTAATTAAATCAGGAAAGTCCCTTCTAAACCTAGGATTGAATAACCAGGTCATGGGGACCTTAGGTAAAGGGCATCTTCAGAATTCTGTCTACTGCCAAGGTATACAGGGAAGACTTTCATAAGGGAGGGACCCATGCTTCCTTGCCTTGGTAGATCTCTTAACTCACTGCTATTTGCTTTTACACATTTTGGGGTTTATAAATATTATACATTGGCAAGGCTGACTTTTTAACCTTGATCTGGCTTTACAAAAAAAGAAAATTATCCCCCCCCCCAAAAAAAAAAACTTTAAATACTGATCAAAATGAAGTCCCGGAAGTTATCAGCCTTTGAGTTTTACATAATTTCTTATGATATGAAGTGCACAAAAAGCCCTATTATAATACCACTGCAAGTTAATCATGCACAGACCCTTTAGAATTCTTAGAGATGCTCATATTATAGAGAAATGGGGAAACAGAAATGTCACTACTGGCACCTGAAATGGTACAAATCTCCTGGTAATGAGAGAGGCAGCTGCTTCAATACATCTTTTTAAAGTAAAATGTCCCATTGTGCCTTGGAATCCCTAACTAATTATAGTGAAGAACTGGAGTTTACTGTTTTGTACTATTCAGAAAAAAATGATCTTAAGTTATATGTATGACCTAAGGAAAATTTACACTAGAGATTTAAAATTAGCCACATTGTTAATTAGTAGTTCTGAAAATGTAAACATTCAGACTAATGAATTCATTTTTAAATTACAGATCTCCAGAAATATAAGTACATCACTGAAACATTTCCTTTTTTGAAATAAGTAAGATTCAAAATAAGTGCTGACCTTCTTTAGGCAGTATTATATAATTCAAAGAACTTAAGCTTAAAGTCAGATAAAACTGGGTCCAAACCTTGGCTTTCTTACGGTACTTAGTAAATGTATAGTATTGCAATTTACCTAATATTTCTGTTTCACTTTCTTTATATATCAAATAGATATAGTGTTACCTACTTTGAAGCTGTTGTAAGGATTACCAATATGTTAAATTCTTACTCAGTACAGACACATAGTAAGTGCTAGAGTGGGAGTTTATAATTATTTGCCCAAGCCTATGCAACATAAGCCTTGGTTGCTACTATCACATGAGGTGAGTGTTAAAAGTGGTACCATAATATGATTAAGTCCACCATGAGCAATGAACAAGCCATTTTCCTTCTCCACTTTTCCTCTCCACTGTTGCTCTAAATACTATTGAAAAAAATTTAAATTATGTTTATATCACTCAATCTATATATTTGTCAAAAAGATAATCAGTACCCTTCCCCCCCTTTTTTTAGTGGAATTCTAATGACATCAACACTACAAAAGGTGCTAAAGTTCCATATAAGTGATTGTGACAAGTATTTTCAGAAACCTTAACTAGCTAAATAAACCAACTTTGGTTTTCAAATACATAAAAATACTATAGCTTACCATTTGTTTGTTTGTTTGTCTGCTTTTTTGTTATGCTTGAAAAAAGGATACATTTTCAGCATGTGAAATGGTAGTTTTGGTAAAGAAGTAATTTCTTAACAGTGAGGCATGGGATAAATATTGGTATCAGACTGTTAAACATTTTGAATGTTGTTGAAACAGCAAAATCCTTCATTAACCTTGACTTCTTTGAATTTGGCTCTATCTGAAATTAGAGTTATGAATTGTATTAAGTCAGGATTTTTGCCATTCTGTGAATTTATCATTTAGTTTTGTTTTTATTGAACAGGAGAACATAGCAGCAAAAGCATAAATTATCATAGTAGAATGTATATATGTAAGTAGATGAAATAATGTGGGGTAGATAGAGAACTCAGAAAAAGAAGAGTCTTCACTTTTAGGACTTTCTCCTCTAAAGTTCCTACCTTTGGAAAAGTTATGTGAGCATCATGAATCTCAGTTTCTTTAACTAGAAAATAGAAGTTATTCCTACCCTGCTTAATTCATAAGCCAGTTTTCAAGATCAAATGACCTAACAATCTGTGAAGCTGTTTTGTAAACTATAACATTCTAAATAACATAAGCTGTTGTTGTGTAAATCAATGTGTGCCTTAATCATACTTTAATTGTATGCAATCCTATAAATGCATAGAGTATTACTTGTGCTTATATTTTGGTTAGAGTCTTAGAATATCATAAAAAGTGAAGCAAGAAAAGATCTATAATCTTGTAAACTATCTGAAAAATCTATAATAATTAGAAATACATTAAATAGAACAATCCCGCCTCATATACTAATCAAGTATTCTAAAAGGAACAGATATGTTCACCTTAAAACTTTAGCTTTCTGACTTCAATAATATTTGCAGGCTGTTTTATTATTTTCTAATGGAGGTAAAATTTGCAGAAGTTTTGACTCAGCTGACTAAATATCTACCTAGACAGCAATTCATCCCCACAACTCTTTAGTTAAATCGTGTAGTGTTCTATTATAAAAAAAATTAAGTGATAATTACATTTTTCATCAAAGAAAAAGGGAACATTTTCAAGGGGAGATCTCCTGAGGCTCTTCTTAAAGTTGCCACTGATCAGCAAACTCGATGTTCTATTATTTTAATATTTTCTCAAAAACAAGAAGAAAATTATGGTCTTCTGATGCTGCATGACTCCAGATTTGTATGGCTCACAAAAGGTATTTCTGTGGAATTAAGAATGCTTACTGTATAAATATATGAAATTACAAAATGTTGCGATGTATGTAAACTTCCTCTTACTTTCCCTTTGCTTTTATGAATGTATTTACATGTACTGTCTTAACAGCTAAGTTAAAAAAAAATCACTATTCAGCTAAATGAAAAATATCTATTTAACATGACTAAGCCAGTTGGCAGATGAATAGTGTGGAGCAGGTTTTCTAAAATTGCTCAATTTCCTTTGGACTCCAAATGGTTCATATGCATTTAGGGAAAATTAACCTAAACCACATTGAAACAATTGGCTCCGAAATATCCATCAAATCCCAGAATGGGGATTTGGAAGTCATTGTTGACTGTTTCTTATACGGAAGAGACCAACACATATCCTGTGTTGCAAAACCACATAACATCTGTACCTGGAATATTCCATGCAGTTGCAATCACTGGATTACAAGAAAGACAAAGAAAGAGTAGGAGAAACTCAAGTCATCACAGAATAGATGTTATTATAGAAGAATAATGTTAAACTAGGACTTTCCAGTTAAGTGTTATTCTCTAAGTTCTTGTTTTATAAAACCAGGGACAATGTTTAAAATTGAAAAACAGGTATTTTTAGGACCATGAGAAAGAATAATTTTTTCCCCTCAGGAGATTGCATGGCTTAATAAAGATAACAAGAATGATGGAGTAAGGCAAGTTTGAGTGATAGTTCTAGCTCCAACACCTACTGCTGTGTAAGTTATTTTGTCTCTGAATCTCAATCTCTTCATACATAGAATGAGGATTATTATAACATGTTTTGGAAATCAATGAGATACTATTATTTCAGAGCCATTTAATGGGAAATCACAAAATTGAATTTAGCACACAAACACGGCCTTCTAAAATCCATAAGAAAATATAATTTTTAAAATTCTCAAAAACATTAATTTGAGGGTAG
Source organism: Pipistrellus kuhlii (assembly GCF_014108245.1). Lineage (NCBI taxonomy): Eukaryota > Metazoa > Chordata > Mammalia > Chiroptera > Vespertilionidae > Pipistrellus > Pipistrellus kuhlii. The sequence continues at coordinate 15,771,462 of NW_023425504.1, forward strand.
ATCTTATGGGCTTTTTATTAAACTTTTTTTCAGAATATAATCCATATATAATTTTAAAATAAGTTAGATAAACATTTAAGAAAAAATCTGGACATCGATCTCAAGACTTGTGGATCATTTTGGATGCTGTACATGTAATATGGAAGTAGTTATATAAGAAGCAAGCTAATTCTTAACTGTGATTTAAAAGTTATGTGGGAATGTCCCTCTGCCTCAAAATTGGTTTCTCCACAAATGTTCATATAAGGCCGGAATCCCTACGATTAAGACATTATTATTCTGAACTGTAGATATGTTACTTTATTAAAGAGAAGTACATATTTTGGAAGGGAAAAACCATCCAATATATCTTAATAAAGGTTTATAGTTAAAGCCTCCAAGACCAAACCAAACCATGACACCAAGTATACAAGATGATTCATTTAAGGTTCTTAATTGCAAGCAACAAAAACTATTTTAGGATTATTCAGGAAAAAATACCCACACATCTTAAATTCCATTTGATAGCTCGAGAAATCACAAGGAAGATTTAAAAAAACAAAACAAAAAACAAAAACAAAAAACAAACAAACTAGGGAAATTAGCAGATAAAAGGGAATAGGGTGATAAAAACCTTCAGCAAGGTGGGAATAGAAGGATCATACTTCAACATAATAAAAGCTATATATGATAAACCCACAGCCAACATCACACTCACTGGGGAAAAACTAAAACCATTTCCCCTAAGAACAGAAACAAAACAGGGATGCCCACTCTCACCACTCCTCTTCGACATAGTACTGGAAGTACTAGCCATTGCGATCAGACAAGAAGAAGAAACAAAAGGCATCCAAGTTGGAAAAGAAGAAATAAAACTGTCCTTATTCACAGATGACATGATATTGTACATAGAAAACCCAAAAGACTCCATCAAGAAACTACTAGACTTAATAAATTAATTCAACAATGTAGTAGGATACAAAATTAATACCCAGAAGCCTATGACTTTTCTATGCACCAATAATGAACTCACAAAAAGAGAAATTTAAAAAGGCAATCTTATTTACCATTGCAACAAAAAATTAAGATACCTAAGAATAAACATAACCAAGGAGATAAAGGACTTGTACTTAGAAAATTTCAGAACGCTGAAAAAAGAGATAAGAGGAAGACATGAACAAATGGAAGAATATATCGATACCATGTTTATGGGTTGCTATAATCAACATCATTAAAATGTCCATACTACCCAAAGCAATCTATAAATTCAATGCAATCCCCATTAAAATACCAACAGCATACTTCAAAGACCTAGAACAAATTCTCAAAAAATTCATCTGGAATCAAAAAAAGACCACAAATAGCTGCAGCAATCTTGAGAAAGAAGAACAATGTTGGAGGGATCACAAGATCAGATAACAAGCTATATACTACAAAGCCATTGTTCTCAAAACTTCCTGGTACTGGCACAAGAACAGACATATAGACTAATGGAACAGAACAGAGAACCCAGAAATTGACACAAACCATTTTGTTCAATTAATATTTTCCAAAGGAGGCAAGACCATGCAATGGAGTCAAGACAGTCTCTTCAATAAATGGTGTTGGGAAAACTGGACAGATACTTGCAAAAAAATGAAACTAGACCATCAATTTACACCATACACAAAAATAAACTCAAAATGGTTAAAGGACTTAAATATAAGATGGGAAACCATAAAAATCTTAGAGGAAACCATAGGCAGTAAAATAGCAGACATTTGTCATAGCAATATATTTAATGATACAGCTCCTAGGGCAATGGAAATTAAGAGAAAATAAATAAATGGGAATACATCAAAATAAAAGGTTCAGAATAGCAAAACAAACCACCAGGAAAACAACAAGAAAGCCCACTGCATGGGAGAACATATTTGCCAATGTTATATTCTATAAGGGTTTAATAACCAAAATTTATAGGTAAGACATACAACTTAATAAAAGAAAGATGAACAATCCAATTAAAAAAAGTGGGCAAAAGACTTAAATAGACACTTTTTGAAAGAAGATACACAGAAGGCCAAGAGACATATTAAGTCACTAGCATGAGGTTCTTCAGTAGATGTTTATGTAAGTGTAATCGACTGTGAGTACTGAGCAAAAGGATTCTCTGGAATGCAGTGAGAAAAAGTTAGGTATAGGAAACAGAGATAAGAAGTGGAATATCTGAGTCTGGCAATTATTAATGTTCTGTCTGTCAACGTTTCACCAGGCACAAATTGAATAAGGTGAAAACTTCTAACCCCTAGTTGCTTCTTCTACTCATCCTTATCTTATTGCTTCCTCCATTTGTCATCTCATTTCAAAAAGATCTATTTCCTGCCTCCTATGATTAGTAGTTAAACTTATGAAGTTCCTAGAACCTATACAGTTTCACATGACTCTAAATTCTCTGTATGTATATCTGATGAATAAATTTACAATCTTCTACATACCATACATAAGCTCTAAAAACTTGCTTTTTTTGAAAAAACAATCTTATTTCTCCTTGACCTACATTAGAATTTTGGTTGCAAATCATTTTCATATTAGAAAAATCCTCAATGAATTATTGATTTTAACTCCTGGCATATATCTAGGTAAATACCTTATATAAATTTATTTTACTACTGAAAATGAGCCTTGCAGCAAATCCTTTGTATTCACTCTCCAATTTGTATATTTTATAAACTCTTATTTTGGAACATTTGTTCATAAAAAGGGAACACTTATAATGTCAAAATTTGTTACTCTTCATACAGGATATTCAGTTCTTCACATATATTTACTCATCATATTAACTGTAATATGTAAGAAGATACAGTGTGTTGTGGAAAGATTTGGGGTTGGGGAGGTTAAAAATATTTTAATTAAATAATACCTTTCCATTTACTCCAATCATAGGTCTTTCAAATTTTACTAGTTGAATAGTTTCCTCAATTAAACCTATCAATAACATTCTTTTCTTGTTTTGCTCAGTTAAGCATATCAGTTTCACCCTCTGTAGAAAATATTCATTGGCATGCCTTATTATATTAGTGTGTTGTTTAGGAATGGCATTTTAGACACCAGATTGAGACACATGCATTAAACTCAATTTAACAACAATATGAATTGTATTTGCCAGGAATACCAAAACTATTTTAAAACCAAAGACCAAAAACATAAAAATACAAAAACAAAACAAAAAAGAGTACTATACTTTGTCAAAAAGTTGTCATGTTATATGAACAATTTTTATGGTTTAATAAAATATGTGTGGCAACCAGAGTTTTTGCCCCATAAATATTAGTTTAGCTTATTTCAGTATGGAAATTTTTCAAATACAGCTTATCTCAGCTAAAGGGCTAGGAGGATGCCTGATAGAGGTAGGGAATAAGGGTATTGCATTGATTGGAATATACTTTTGATCTATAACCAATTTGGTATATAGATATTTTAGCTTCTGGCATTTCTGTGTATTAGGGCACAATGGCTTTATCATCGAACATCTAGGGCACATTCTGGGTAGAACAGAATTCTGTAAGCTTGTAGAGTAGATTTATTTCATATATACATCAATGGTGATATCAGTGTAGGTCAAATGTCCAACAAAGGTCAGAGAGTTGCTTCATTGCCAATCCAGTTTAATGCTAAACCTGTTAAAAAAAAATATCCAAGGGAAAAGGGGATGATGAAATATCTTTCTTTATATGAGAAAAATTTGTTCTTTCATTCTTTGTAAATTAGAATTGCCCATGCTTAGAGAAGGTAAAAAAAAAAAAAACATCTCATCCCAAGCTTACAAAATTCTAGTGTATGGCCAAAGGAGCCTTTTCCAATTGCGAGCATTACCTATTGATGACACCAGTCATGTAAGTATTTTAAAAATGAGACATATAAACTGTTGCATTATCAAAATATAAAAATAAACTGTGGTGTTATTTGTCCTAACCCCTCTTTTTTTGGGCAAAGCCATTCACAATGGATGATTATCTATTGCCTTAAAGACCTCATGTAGCATATAATCATTTCAGTATTTTATCTTTCTTTTCCGTCTGTCTAAAAAAATTATATTTTTCATTTTTAATTAAGTGAATCTCTTCTTGTTTGATAATATCTGAACACTATTCTAAAGAAGGTTTTTATGATATTATGGATGGTAATTTAAACAGTCCGTAACCCTTCATTTTATAAGCTTAACAACCCTAATTCCTTTAACATTCCTAAAATTATATATTGGTTATTGTAGCAAATATTTATGTTATTCACTGAGAAAAATCACCAGTTTTTCAAATCTTTCAAAATGTGCAAGCAAAGTTTTGAGTAAGGTATAAAGAAATTAAAATATCCAGAGCAAAGAATGGATCTAGAACATGGGTTATATAGGTAAATAAGTGGTAGATCTAGTCATCAGGGTGATAAAATGAGCTAGCAAGAACTTTAATGAAAAAAATTAAATAGCATATAATAACATTTTAATAAATGAATAGATTACATTATGCTGTTCCCAACAATAGTACCAACACAACATCATTTAACATAGCAGCAAAGTTTAGAATTTTTAAGATTATGAATTAAAAGTCAACAATAACATATATTCTGAAGGACGTCATTCTTAAGGTGAAATCAAATTTAAAAATCATTATACTTGTCTTACTCAATGTGGAAATATTTTCTATAATACTATTGAGTCATTCAAACATGAACCCATATAGTGGTCCTCAGTCTCAGGATGCTAAAGCTTTCTTCCTTCATGGTAACCAAGTAGAAAATGAACATGCCATGCTCATTTAGTTACTATCTAAAGATAGAGCAATGCATAACAGGTCTGACATATATGAGCATCAAAGATATCACAATGTTAAATAAACAGATAGCCATGGAATAAATAAATTGGATCAAATTTATTTTGAAGCTGGATAGCCAAAATTAAAAGTCTAATTCAATACTTATATAATTTGTAGAAGTTTAAAAAATCTTATAATGTTGTTTTGAAACATTATAACATAATTATAACAGTAGATATAATGTTTTCTTAATTTAAATAGAACAAATCTAGTGTTTCATCAATAAATAATCTGAGGTTATTTTTCTGGTGTGTGTGTGAACATATATGGTTTCATTTAGAATAGGCATAACATTATATAAAGAGTTTGTTATCAGAATATTGAAATCTTTGTGGAATAAACTGAGTTGCTTTCAATTATGTGTAAAAATGTATATACATATGTGTTTATTATATTTAAAAAAAGACATGGGCCAATATACAAAAAAAACCCACTCCAATCTGTACATTGGGGCATTAAATTAAAAATACAAACAAAAGTCCTTACTTATGCTTTCACAGAACAGTGAACTAGATATTCTGAAGAAAATAAAAATTCCAGTGCAAAGCACCCAAATGTTGTATAAAGTATAAAAATGTATTTATAAATATGTTCTGATATATTAAGAGAAAGTTATGCAGGGAGTTGAAACAAGTGTGGTAAGTGAAATATGGGCTGCCCAGGGATAAACAGCCAATGCCATCAAAAGTGAATAATTAGCTCTGTCAGAGTGGTTCATGGATTGATTCAATTATGGTAGGTCAGGTCACGTGCCTGGGTTGCTGGCTCAATCCCCAGTAGAGGGCATGCAAGAGACAGCCAATCAATGATTCTCTCTCATCATTGATATTTCTATCTCTCTCTCCCTCTCAATTCTTCTCTGAAAAAAAAAGAGGCAGTAAAGCATCGAACAGATGGTCAAACTACAGCAGGAAGGCTTGGGAGTGTTGGGGAGGGAGAAAAGAGATCAACGGAAGGACTTGTATGCATGAAGCACAACCAATGGACACAAGACACAGAGTGTGGGATGAGGGCATGTGACTGGGGGTAGGGGAAGCTGGGGGAAGATCAATGGGGGGAAAAGGAGATATATATATACTATACTATATGTAATACTTTAAACAATAAAATTATATATAATTTTATTGTTTAAAGTATCATATATACTATATATATACTATATATATTATATATACTATATATTATAAGTATTATAATTATATATATACTTTAATTATAAGTATTATAATTGTATATATATATACTTTTTAAAGTGAGAAATTAGACTTTAGAATTGTGCAAGGGAGAGCAAAGCTGAACCGAAAACCCCAGCAAAAATCCAGATCTTTGAGGAGTACACATTCATGTTGAAATTGTTTTCTGTGACTTTTGTTCAACTTGATCTAACAAGAGGGTGAGATAATCCTATATAATAAAAGTGTAATCTGCAAATCAACTAAATAGAACAACCAGTTGGCAGGGGGCGGGGCCAGTGAGCAGGTGGCAGCAGGCCAGTGGGCAGAGGAGGAGACGGCAATGGGGGGAGCTGCAACCAGTGGCAGTGGAGAGGTGATCAGATGGTGGGTCCAGCGGCTTGTCTGCTGGCACCGTCTCCTGAACAGCCAGCCCTGTCTCCTCCCACAAAGGGAGACCAGATTGTGGCTTAGGCCTGCTCCCCAGCCATCAGTGGGACATACTCTGAGGGTTCCCGGACTTCTAGAAGGTGCAGGCCAGGCTGAGAGACATCCCCCCTCCCAAAAAAAGCACACATTTTTATGCACTGGGCCCCTAGTTATTTAATAAGAGGGTAAAATGAGAGGGTAATGAGTATTTCAAAGTAGAGGAAGGAGGAAAATAACTCTTCACCCCATAATATATGAGACATGAAAAAATAAGCATCTACCATTTGACAAGAAGGCCAGAAAAGTTGTATATTTTGTGAAGAATCAGATTTACATTAAAATAAGCAGGTAGAATGAATGGCCAGAGAAAATATTGAAGACCTAACATGGTGATGGGGTCAGGGTAAGAGGTATGTGAATTCCAACTCACCAGTCCCTTTCATAAGGGAAATATTTATGACTTTAAAACTAGACGAGTGATATTTAGTGTAAATACATAAGGTTGACAATAAAATGCTATTGTTGAAACAATATTTCCCTTTTATATATAATATAAAAATATTACAATGAAAAGAAAACAGTATAGTATTGTGGAGTAACAGTTAATCCCAAATCAATTATATTTGACTTTAAGATGTTGTTTGAATAACATAATTAGATATTCCACCCAGATTTTTTTCTCCCTAGTGTTAGTAATGCAGGAGAACAATGAGAGATTGGAGGAGAAATACAAGAAAAGAAAGGTATTGCATGGATTATTCATACAAAGATTAACTACAAATCAATTGTTTGCCTTAATTTCAGTCACATGGTATTGATCAACCTATTTTTTTCTTTTGCCCAAGTGATAAAAACCCATAGAAAATTTTATTGATTATTCTCTGTGAAACTATGTTGTTTAAAATAGAAGATACAGCTATGTTTAAAAAATGTCAGTAATTCTAACTTGTCTTTTTCTATAATGTTGACAGGAGGCATTTCTTCTATTTTATTATTTCTTGTTATGATTACTCTATGATTTTGCCCAGCTAGCAAACATAGTTATTCTTTTATCCAGTGATAGAATTCTTTCTGAGGAAATGAGGAAGATTGGATTTTTTCATTCAAAAGAAAAACCCGCTGTGAGGACTTCTTTGATATATTTAATAAGAACAATAGCTAAAATGTCACTCAACTGCTACTATATACCATCAGGAAACTTTCAGAGATTCCAAATAAAAAGCAGTTTTAAAGATTGATTTTGACATATATACATAACGAGGGTCTGAACTCTTTTGCACTAGAAAGACTAGTCCTCGAAAATCTTTAGTCATATTACATAGTATTATATTACCTAAGTGCCCATGTAATAAAAATAAAAGTAATAATTTGGACCTATTATAATAAATATAGAAATCTAACCAAATGTAAATATGGGGTGAAAACCAGCATAAGACAACAAACATGGCTGCGTAAGGACATTCTAAAATTCTCTCCTCCTTAAAAGCAATTTAAAACTGGCAAAAATGGTCAGAAACAACTTTTCCTGAAATCTGGAAATTGCTTGCAGCAATTCAGAGAGAGTTTATTCAAATGAAACAGATTAATCTCAGTAAAAACAGCAAGTTCTGTGGCATTTTAACTTGGGCAAATATTTCTTGCCCTATTTTCTAATCCTCATCTCCAGATTCTCAGTAGTTTTGAGGACCAACATCTCACAATCACCATGAAAATTCACAGCCTTGCTTTCACCAGAAGAAGCAGAGTGTTGTTGGAGATCCTTCAGAGCCTCATTCCCAAAGAATTCACATTATTTGACCTGTCTGGTATTTCCCTGGAAGACCTTTCTTGCAAGACTGTTTTATTTGACCTGACTTGGGGGTCATTTGAAGTAAAAAGCCTTTTTCCAAGGGGTGTTTGTAAAAAAATAATTATAAGCAGTTGAGTAAATTCATGACTGACTGAAACTATGGATAACATTTAAGACACCAAAAGTCTTAAAAAGAAAAGCTGAGGAATGAATTATCTGTATAAGGCTATGGAAAGTTCAAATATATTCCTGGACATCTAGAAGGCCAGGCTCATATACAGGACTGTGAACATATCTTGGATATGTGTATGCTCAAGAAAGACCTGAGAAAGCACTAAGCCTCACCTTAGTCAGATACTGAGCTTCTCCACAAGCAGCCAATGAGGGCTAAGCACAGTTGTCAACTTCCTAGCTAAGTATTAAAAGTGTCTTCTAAAATGCACATAGAATCCCTAGGCAACTAGACTTATTAATTCTAAGATATTATGAAATTTCCATATAATTAATTATCTGATCACTATGCTAAGGAAGAAGATATTTCCCTGGTAACACATGTCAAAGAATACCTCAGTCTGAGGAACAGATCTATCACATCAATGATTTCATTTGCATTCTTTATTTCTATTGACAAATCATCGGTCAATCAATTGTCTGTGTAAGAAATCTGGGACTCATCTTTATCTTTCTCAGTTAATTATTCCTTCCAAAATCTCCCCTAGCTGGTTTTTCTCAGTGGACAGAGCATCAGCCTGTGGAGTGAGGGTCCCGGGTTTGATCCTGATCAGGGGCTCATGCCCTGTTTTGGGTTCCAGGGGCATGCAGGAAGCAGCCAATCAATGATTCTCATCATTGATGCTTCTATCTCTCTCACTTTCTCCATTCCTCTCTGAAATCAATAAAAACATATTTTTTAAAAAATACAACACATCTCTAAATTCTATTTTCTGAATATATACACTGAGTGGCCAGACTATTATATATAGTATATTCCCTTGCTACAGACTTTTTTTTTTCAGTTTCCTATCATTTCCAACTTTGTCCATGCCTTCCTTAATTCTTATTCTGTCTTCAACCTTTCTTTTTTATTGTATTGTTCACTTTCCCTCTAGTGATTAAACAGATACAATTGAATATATATTTATCATATACTATATATCTATATTCGTTTTCTAAGGCTGCTATAACAAGTAACCCCAAACTGGATAGCTTAAAACAAAAAAGTTTATTCTCTTATAGATATGGAAGCCAGAAGACCAAAATCAAAGTGTTGGCAGGGCATGCTTCTTACTAAGGTTCTAAGGAAGTATACTCCCTTCATCTTTATGTGACCTTCTCTGTGTGCCTGTTTCTAAAAATTCACTGTCTTTTTTCTTATAAGATTACCTGACCTTGGATTTAGGGCCCAACTGAAATCTAGTATTATCTCATCTTGAGATCTTTAAATATATCTGAGAAGACCCTATTTCCAAAACAGGTCACATTCACAGGTGCCAAGAGGTTAGGACTTGGAAATATCTTTTTGGCTATTGCTCTTTAACCCACATTATATTATTTAAATATACTTATTTATAATTAATTTTATATTCAGTTATTAATTTGCTCCAACAAATCCTTGATTCAATAAATCATTAAAGCCTACATTAAAAAGTCCAGTCCTTAATTCCTTTATTCATTTTTTCAATAGGCACTGTTCTAGGAACTGGGTTTATGACATTGAGTCTGACAAATACATCCCTGCCCTCATGAATGTTAGTCTAATTAGAGTGATAGGTGTAAGGAGAAGAGAAGCTCATGATACTATGAAAATATATATTGGAAATACTTGCCCTAGTTAAAATGTTAGAGGGTCACAGTTTAAGAGACTGATCTTTCACTATCTGATCACCATTCACTCTTCTAAATATATTTTATTGACTTTTTACAGAGAGGGAGAGGAATAGAGAGCTAGAAACATAGATGAGAGAGAAACATTGATCAGCTGCTTCCTGCACATCCCCCACTGGGGATCTGCTGGCAACCAAGGTACATGCCCTTGACTGGTATAGAACCTAGGAACCCTCAATCTGCAGGCCAATGTTCTATCCACTGAACCAAACTGGTCAGGGCCATTTTGAGAATTTTAAAACATTTCCCTTTGCCTAGCAAATAAAATTTTTAAAAACTATCTTAAGGAAATTATCGGAGATGTGGGCAAAGAGTTATTAATGATTTAAACATAAGTTCAATAACTTAAAAATCCTAATAGAAAACATGAGGGAAAAGTTTTATGATATTGGCCTTCTCAGTGATTTTATGGAAACGACATAAAATCACAGGCAACAAAAACAAAAATAAAGAAGTGCAACTACCTCAAACTAAAGAGCTTCTGCACAGAAAAGGGAACAATCAACAGAGTGAAGATGTAACCTGCAGAATGAGAGAAAATGTTTAAACTATGTGTCTGATAAGAAGTTAATCTTCAAAATGATTCATCACAGTGATGTGAGAAAGAAACCATATGTCTAACAACAGTGAAATGATTAAATTGCAATATATTTTTACTGTGGAATACTAGGCAACAGTTAAATCTCATGTATTTGAAGAATGCTAATAAAATTTGTTAAATAGTACTGTGAGAGAAGAATTGCTATCTAACTTTAATATTCAGCCTTTTTGAAGAGCAACAGATGTGACAAAGTAATCTTTCCTGGGACCATGTTTATCTCCCAAATCCTTTTGCATTTCTTCTCCATAGATAATTTTGCTTTTGCTTTGTTTGTTTTAATTTTGAAAATATGATTTTATTGATTTTGGAGAGAAAGAGGAAGGGAAAGGGGGAGAGAGAGAGAAACATTGATGAGTGAGAACCATGGATTACTGTTTGCCTCCTGTGCACCCCCTACTGGGGATGAAGCCTGCAACCTAGGCATGTGCACTGATCAGAATTGAATCTGTAACTTCTAGGTGCATGGAACAATGTTCAGTCCCCTAAGACATACAGGCCAGGGCTGCTTTTGTTTTCATTTCTATAAAAGCAGTATCTTCCAAATTTGAGTTTAATGACTGGAAAAAAAGATTTTGGCACATTACATTCACAGCTCCCTCATCACCTACACCTGCAATTTAGGTGGATTTATTACTATCACACAAATGTGTAAATTAATAAAACATAAACTTTTCCAAGTTGTCTTCTAGATGTGAAAAGAGTAAATACTTTTAAATGAATGGTATGAAGAAATTTGGGGAAACCAACTTTAAGCTTTATATGAATGCCACAGTTTTTGTATGTTTTTTTTTTAATATATGTTGTCAAGATTGAGACTAAATGAAATGAAAAATTTGAAAAGAATAAGTCATTAAAGAAATTTAAAAGTAGTCCAAATATGATTTTACTCAAAAGATTATGGATCCAAAACTTTTATCTACAAATATTTTAAAATCTTAAGACTACAAACTCTTATTTAAATAACTAGAGACCTGGTGCACAGATTCATGCACCATTGGACTCCCTCAGCCTCATCTGTGGGGATCGGGCCAAAATCAGCTCTCTGACATCCCCCAAGGAGTTGTGCATTGAGAGAAGGCACAGGCCAGGCCGAGGGACTCCACTGGTGCATGAATTCCTACACTGGGCCAGTTTCTGCCTGATCCCCACAGGCCAGGCCAAGGGACCCCATTGGTGCATGAATCCATGCACTGGGCCTCTAGTATACATATAAGATCTTTGGTTAATCTCTTCTCATCTTCCCACTACCCATTTCCCTCTGAGATTCATCAGTCTGTTCCATGTTTCCATGCCTGTGTTTTGAGCATCTGCCCCCTGGTGGTCAGTGAACATTGTAGTTACCAGTTGAATAGTTGAATGGTCAAATGGTCAGTCACTTAGGCTTTCATATATACAGATTCCAAATTATTTACAAATATGAAAAGATTTCTTAATTCTTTTATGAAGTAAGAATAATTTGGGTTAAAAAATTGAAAGAAACAGAGAACAAAGGAAGGAAATAAGAAAACTTTTGCCTAATCTTGCTGAATAATATACTTACATTCCCACCAATAGTGTACAAGGGTTTGAATTTTTCTACATCTTCACCAACACTTTGTGTGTGTGTGTGTGTGTGTGTGTGTGTGTGTGTGTGTGTGTGTGATAACAGGCATCCTAACTGGTGTGATATGACATTCTTGTTTTATTGGGTCACAATGTCCTAGGGGAGCTTCCTCGGTATAATCTGAAACCACCCCCCCCCAACCCTCCATACCCATGTGGGACAAATAGAGACTAAAGAAAGAGGCAGAACACTCCAGATTGTTAGATGACAGTTTTAATGTACAAGGGAGTTCACTTAAAAGGCTTATCTTGGGTGGCTGCAAGATGAGTAGTTTTACATAGCCACTGGCCAAAATCTTGAAAGTTGTATAGAGACATTAACTGGGTTTAGTCACATATACAGAATGCCATAAGTAGGTTCAGTAACATACCTAATTCAGATAGTCTCAATATCTCATTTTTATATCTCATTTCTCAAAGCTATATCCTTGGAGCAGCTTCTGGGAGTGGAGACACAACTGGAACACATATTCCAAGGACTGGGGAGGGGATGAGGAGTCTCTAATTGCCAAGTCCAGCTTGTGGGTCAACTGACAGTCATATCCTTTTCATGATCTCCTCCAACAGGTTTTCATGTGCAGATCCCTGATGATTAGTGGTGTTGAGCATTTTTTCATATACCTCTTGGCCATTTTTCTGACTTTTTTGAGAAAATGTTTATTCAAGGCCTTTGCTATTTGTTAGTCAGTCAGATGTGTGGTGTTTTTTAGTCTAATTTCTTCTAATTAATTTCCTTTAAATGTGCACAAATCTGTGCACTGGGATACTAGTTATTAATAAAAAAACCTTAAATCTATAAATCAGATAAGAACATTATACAATCATCTCAATAGGTGCTGAAAAGTTATTTGATAAAAATAACATTTCTCCACATATATAAAAAAACCTGTCTAGATAATCTAAAAAAATATGTGCTTAGCATGAATGCTCTATTTAATAATAAACACTGGAAACATTCTGGTTGAAATTAGAAACAGATTTAAAACTGTAATTTAAAAATTGTTATTGATTTTCTACACAGTGTTACAACATATTAAATAAAAAGTAAAAGAATAATTATTGGAAAGAAGGCAAAATTATAATTATTTATGTCACATCACTCTCTCTCTAGACTACTAATTAGTACTAACAAGAGAGATCAAAGAGCTAGCACAATAGAAAAATTAGATTAGAATTTTAATATACTGAAAACAGCCACATGGAAAACAGAGTATTTAAAGAAGAAAAGAGTGTTTAATCTAAAAAACATATAAAATACCTGAGTAACTCTTTAAGAAGAAACACAATGGATATACATAAAAAAAGAATCTTTACTAAGTGACATAAAAAATTTCAATAAGTCAAAGGAGATATACACACACACACACACACACACACACACACACACATATAGATAGATAGATAGATAGATAGATAGATAGATAGATAGATATAGATATAGATATAGATATAGATATAGATATAGATATAGATATAGATATAGTGGCCAGATTATTATGATCTCTGGACATGTAATAATCTGGTCACTCAGTGTATATATACACTAGAGGCCTGATGCATGAAATTTGTACAAGAGTGGGCCTTCCTTTCCCTAGCTGCCGGCACTGGCTTCTCTCTGGCATCCAAGACCCAGTCTTTCTTCTGCATCCAGGATCAGGGCTTCCCTCTGGCCACCAGTAGGCACCCTAGACCTGGGCTTTCCTCACAGTATTGGCTTGGTCCAAAAGGAGGCCCAGTCTAATTAGCAGAGTATGTTTTTATTGTTATGGATAGATATCCTCAAAATAAAGTTTCTCCCTTCCTTAAAAATAGCAAGGAGAGTTTGGTCAAAAACAATGATTCTTTTAAAATATTTATGCAGACTGTTAAAGTGTCCTGGTATGTAATCCTATATAATAAAGAGCCAATATGCTAATTAGGCCAAACAGCAAAATGACCATCCGGATGACTGTCTGGATGACCTTTCGGATGACCTTCTGGAATAAGTCAAGGCTGTAAGGGCACAGGCAGTTGGGGCTGCAAGGGCCAAGCCCCTTGCATAATTTCATTAATCCGGCCTCTATTATAAAGCAGGGTTAGTAAAATTTTCTGTGCAGGGTCATATCTATACTAATAAAAGCCTTCGGGGTGATCAGGCCAGGAGGAGAGGGCAGTTGGGGGAAATCAGGCCAGCAGAGAAGCAGTTAGGGGGCAATCAGGCAGGCAGGTGAGCAGTTAGGAGCCAGTGGTCCCAGATTGTGAGAGGGAAGTCCAACAGGGATAGGGCCTAAACCTGCAGTTGGACATCCCTAGAGGGGTCCCATATTGGAGAGGGTGCAGGCTGGGCTGAGGGACACCCTTCCCAGTGCACGAATTTCATGCACCAGGCCTCTAGTATGTAATATTTTAAAATATGTATAATAAAATTATTTAATAGTGATAAAAGTTTGCAAATTCATTTGAGATGTAGAAAGAGGAATAAAATACTATAATCCAATTATGTAAAACAAATAAAAATTTGTATGAAAAATAATGCAATTAAATATAACAGTTGTTCTCTCAGCATCATAAGGCTATGTCCCTTTAATTTTTATCTTCATAAATGTTGTCCACTTTCAAATTTTTAAAGAGAAGTTGTATTATCATTGTAATCTGAAAATGAAACAAAAGCTTTATATCTTATACTTTCTTAAATTATCTGTTACTTTCGAGTTTGCAGAGAAATTCCATTCTACTTATCTTTCTTATTAAACTAATAGTTGATTTTTATCTTACAGAAAGTGAATTTCCATTTTCTACAAATTGTGTTTAAAACCATTATCAGCCTATTTCAGATTCCATAGTTTGAATTTAGCTAACATAAAATTTGTCTTTTAAAGAACAAAAAATAGAACTGTGTTTTCCCCCCTAATGCCCTTAAATGGGGGACACATTGAATAAATATAGAAACATTTATTCAGTCTCATTCATTTGATATTTTGAACTATGAAGGTACTTCTATCGTTTTTCAATATGGTATTGACCTGCCATTCCCTGAACATATCATGCACATTCATATCTTTATGCTTTTGTACATGCTATTCCTTATGCAGGAAATTTCCTTTTCTTTCTTTGATTCCAAAGGAAATATAAGTGTCTTTAGCACACAATTTAAATGTAAATACACTATTTTTTGACAACTTTCTAGTCATACATTTTTTTTCTTCTCCCTTTCTTACTTCTCATATACTTCAATGATTCAGTTAGCATTGTTTCTATTGCAAATGAGAGAAAATCCATCCTTTCTTTAAGAAAAGGAGTGGTGGAATATTACCTTCATGAACACCTAGAGTCAGGTGTTCAGGGACTAAAATTATGTCATCAGGGCTGAGTCTCTTTTAAAAAAAAAAAAATTTGGCATTGCTCACCACTACATTGGCTTCACTCTAGTTTAGGTCTTCTTCTTTGTGGTGGCCAACTGCAACTTTGTGCTTCTATCATTTTGGTAGTAGCTAAAGAAAGCACAGAATTTATTCTTAGATTAAATTGAACCCAGTGCCCTAAGCCAATCCCTATGGTTAGGTCTAGATTGACATGATCTAGCTCACCTATCTATCCCTGA
Source organism: Pipistrellus kuhlii (assembly GCF_014108245.1). Classification (NCBI taxonomy): domain Eukaryota; kingdom Metazoa; phylum Chordata; class Mammalia; order Chiroptera; family Vespertilionidae; genus Pipistrellus; species Pipistrellus kuhlii. The sequence goes on from NW_023425504.1 coordinate 15,787,345, forward strand.
ACCAATTTCTGTGCTTAAGAGGAATAAGTGCTCTGATAGGCAAGGCTTGGAGAAGCTGGATGAAAGCAATGATTCAAAGAAAAAAAGTTTAAAAAAAAGGGGGGGGGAGACAATCTATAGGGGAGAACAAAGAGGGTAAAGGGTGTCCAATATATGATGATGGAAAGAAACTAAACTTTGGGTGGTGAACAAACAATTGTGTATGCATACAAATGTTGTATTATAAAGTTGTATACCTGAAATTTATATAATATTATTAACCAATGTTACCCCAATAAATTTATTTTTTAAAATAGTAAGGGACATTTTCCTTTCCATGGCATGATGAGAATTTTCTTCAGAATTAAAGCAAAACTAGGCATGTAGAAATCTACAAGTTCTTGTCCAGATTAGAAGTAAATAATTTCAATTTAATAACTCATTAGAAATAAAACTCTGAAGTAACTTTTAAATCTATTCTTCTTCACTCAAACAATAGAAGAATAACCCAAAATATTTCTGTAGAATGGTTTATTGGTTAAAGATTTTTCTACAAAAGAAAAGATAAACATTAGGGAAGATAAGACATGTGCATATTTGGGGGGGGGGGAGAAAGAAAGAAGAAAGAAAGAAGAAAGGAAGGAAGGAAGGAAGGAAGGAAGGAAGGAAGGAAGGAAGGAAGGAAGGAAGAAAGAAAGAAAGAAAGAAAGAAAAAGAAATTTTCATAGTGTTTCTCAGATGTTACACAAGAATTTTTGCAATGATAGTACTATTGCTGGATGTGGACTGGGACCAAGGCAGGTCTGCCATGACCTGTCTGAAAATAAGATTCTTCCACAGAGTCACCAGGGGATTCACCTATAGGAGGATTTGAAGTATAGTGGTAATGTCTCATCCATGACCAGATAGCTCAGCTTCTTCTCACTGTGGAAGAAGTCAAGCCTCTGGGGCTGTAGGCCCTCATGCCCACACCCACACCTAATAGGCCTAGAAGAGCCAGGATCCAGAGATGCAGAACTTCTCTGAGTCATTTCCCCATCTGCACATCCACCACCAAGGCTGATAGTGCCTAGGAGGAAACCAGAGCTATGCTTCACCCTGTGCAGCTGCAACACCCAGGCTTGAACAGTTGCTATGGAGAGAGAATGCAGGAATGCACTTTAGATCTTTCTTAAGCTTTGATTATATTATCTTGGGCTTGGGAAGGGATAGGCTTCCTTTCAAACTATGCAATCTTTGCAGGCTTTTGCTGAGCCCTCTCCTTACCCAATCCCTTTCCTGGATATTCTGGGGTTCTGTGCCCTTATACTATCTAATCCTTTCCCCAGATTTTCCCAGGCTAGACTCCTCCCCTTTATAGTTACTATTTTGGCTTCCACTGCACATACCTCATCAGAGGAATTTTCCTCTGACAGCTCCCCCACCCTCAGGAATCTATGGAAGGGGCCAGTTGTTCACTGTGGAGATTGGAAGTTAGGTCTTTCCTGCCTACTTTGGATTGTCCCTTTGGTGGAAGATGTGGCTGTCCCTTGGGGCTATCTGGGAAGTGGCCCTTGCTAATTAATCCAACTTAATTAGATGCCTGGCTTTCTTCTCTTTTGTTAATATCTAACTAGCTGCCTATCATAATAGTACTATCTTATGAACTGTAAAATTAAATGTATTTATAGCTTTCTCCTTCTATAAATATTGTATGACTTCTCACCATAAAAACAGAATATATATGTTGGCAAATACTGGAGATTTTTTTTATCATCATACTGAATTCTGTGGATCAATAACTTTGCAACCCAATATTGACAATCTCTTTCAAAGAAAGCCAGAAATCGAACAGTGATGCAGTGCTATAAAGTAGATATTGCTTTAAGGATGCATGTGAAAAATTGCAGTCTTAGAAACCTTCCATAAACAGACTCATGGCTTATTAGGTTACAATTAAATGGTCATTCAACCAATCAACAACAACAATGGACCACTATATCTGCAGGTATGACACCACTCCCCACTCTGCCACATTTTCCATCACATAACTATTGTCAACAATCTGGAACACTGCCTGATTCTGTAGCCTCAGATCTTTTACTTCTGACCTTGCCATACAGTCAGCCCTAATACCACTTGTTAGATTGGGACAAAGAGTGAATGAAAGTATATCTGAGATATATTCTTGTTTAACAGCATTGCTTTTTTTTTCTTTCTTCCTATTTTGAATATATCATCTCCCTATCTTCTGGCTGGCAAGGTTTCTGCTCAGAAATCAACTCGTGGTCTTATGGGGCTTCTCTTATATATGATGAATCAATTTTCTCTCGCTTTTTAAAAAAATCATCTCTGTCTTTAAATTTGAGAATTTATTATAATGTGTCTCCATGTAGTCTTCTTTGGGATTGATTTTATTTGTAATCCTTTGAGCTTCATGAATGTGGATGTGCATTTCCCTCCTTAAATTTGAGAATGTTTTAGCCATTATTACTTTTAAATAAGTGTTCTGCCCCTTTCTCTTTTGTCCTATTTTCACTGAGTTGTCTATTTATATTTTCTTACAGCTTGATGACCTTAAAATTTATTTTAAATTTTTGGTCAGTTAATTTGTAGATCTCAATTTCCTGGGGTTGATTACTGGAAATTTATTGTATTCCTTTGGTTTCCTTGTTTTTTTCGTGTTCCTTGCTATTTTGCATTGGTATCTTCAAATTTGAAGGGGCAGTCACCTTCTCCAGACTTTATGAACTAGTTTGAATGGAGAAAGACATTCACCTACAGATGAGGGTGAGAGCTCTGGTTGAGAGGGGCATGTGATGGTACTGGGTCTGGACATATGTGAGGACACTGGTTCCTGGGGAATGCAGGAACACTAATTCTGGAGTGGACTCTGCAGCTCTGGTTGGCAGGGTTTGAGGGAGCAGTGCACAGCAGCAACTCCTGCTCTGGCAGGGGCACAGAGCTTCCATTTGCTTTTCGGGTATGCCACCCTTCCAGTATGTGGATGTGTTCACCAACCCATAATCGCTGTGAACCTCTTCATTTGGTATTTTTATAGAGGCTTCATTATTTGGGCATGATTGATTCAATAATTGGCCATGGTGATTAATTGAATCTCCAGCCTGTCTCTCCTCTCTGGAGGTCACAGGGTGGGGCTGAAAATGTCAGCCCTCTAATCACTTGGTTGGATCCCCTGACAACCAGTTCTGCATCTTTAGGGGAGGTTTAAAAGAAAACCCATTAACATAAACTCAGTTGTGGTTGAAAGGGGATTGTTATGAATATCTAAAGATGCTTCTTTCACATTTATCACTATGGAGCTCTGGAACTCTTTCAGAACTAGGGACAAAAATAAAATTTTAAAACACAAGATGCTCTTATTGCTCTTATCACTTCGGACATCATAAGAGTTTTAGGAACTCTGGTCAGGAGCCATGGACTAAGACCAAGCATATTTTTCTTATTATATCACAACATCTCATGAGCCTTTTGTTGCATATTTGTATCCTTAAAAAAAAGCCCCATGTATCACGCAAAAGGTCATTATTGCTTCACAACCAAAATACCACCATCATCCCATTAAAATCCACATTGATGAATTGTGGATCATTTTAAATATAAAGAAATGGGTTTTTAATTGTTCTTCCCATTTAACACATAGACAATGAAAAGAGTGTTGCTCCCACACTAATGTTAAGAAAAAGATGGATGAACTACAAAAGCTTAACTTTTCTTGAGCCATCAGAGACCTGAAGTTTCAGACCACCCAAATAGTCTAAATATCAAAAAGGGATAAGCCTCTTCAAAAAGAGATGAGATGTGTAGATTGGATTACCTATGGCAGAGCATAAGAGGAGCAGGTGTCTGCCACACAAAGTGGTAAGAAGATAAAAGCTAAAATCTCAACAAATTGTTGGAAAACAAGTAGAGGCTGTTAAGTCAGTGTGTAATGTGTAGGGAGCCCAGACAAAAGGAGTTTGCACTCAAAGGCATTTTTCATAGGACTCTACCGAAGGCATCTTTTATAGGTGCTCATGAGAAACTGGGGCAGGAGAATAGTTCATACAAAGCCCTCCTTTGTGGCACAAGTGCACAGGAGATGATCATCTGCCACTTAATGTCAGTCTCAAACTCCAACTTCTGCCCAGCAGACCCTTCTGTCAAAAGAAGCCAAAGACAGAAGCAACACGGGAGGGAATGGGCAAATCCTGTGGTCTAGGTCAGTGTTTTTCAACCTTTTTTGGGCAAAGGCACACTTGTTTCATGAAAAAAATCACGAGGCACACCACCATTAGAAAATGTTAAAAAAATTTAACTCTGTGCCTATATTGACTATATATAAAGTAATTCCCTTGAATAGGAATCAAATAAACACAAAGAAAGTATTTTATAATTACTTTATTATGAAATATTAAGTAAACAAAATAGTGAAAAATTATAAAATTCTTGTCTTGTCTGCACCTAAGGCACACCAGGCAACATCTAGTGTGCCGCGGAACAGCGGTTGAAAAATGCTGGTCTAGGTCACTGGCAAAAAGACATTACAGCTCATGAAGTTTGGTTTTACTATTTTCTCTGCCTTTCATTATGTTTGAAATTTTCTTGTAATAGCAAAATAAATTGTACTAGTTTGCCATGAGTTCTTAGTGAACAATTATTGAGTCCTGGTGATCAATGCATTATTTTATATTTTAATGCTTATATACCATATTTAAGCTGGTTTCATTTTCTTTGGTGAGGAATATATTTCAAATAGGTCTTTATTCATTTTATTTAATTTTCTGGGGGTAGAGGCATTGTTTATTACTTTAAAAAAATATTCCCTTTTATTTTTTGTATATTTTTATTGTTGATAGTATTACAGGTTTGTTTTTTGGTTTTTTTTTAAATCTTTATTGTTGAAACTATTACATGTCTCTTCTTCCCCCCATTAACCTCTTCTAGTCCTGTTGTCCCTTCCAGGCCTTCACCACCCTATTGTCTGTGTCCATGGGTTATACATATAGGCATACAAGTTCTTTGGTTGATCTCTTTACCCACTCACCTCCACCTTAAATGTCAACATTTATTTTTTTTTCCCATTTTAGGACATTAGTGTATTTAAGCTGTCTGAATTCTGTTGTCATTTTCCAGATTTCTCAAAGATTATTGATCCAGATGTTGTCATTACATCTAAGCATGACAGAAATAGTTGTGTGTGTGTGTGTGTTTCATTAAAGCACACACAAGTTAACTTCAAAGTGTGTGTGTGTGTGTGTGTGTGTGTGTGTGTATGTTTCATTAAAGCACACACAAGTTAACTTCAAAGAAAATAAAGGTTGTAAATCCCCAATACAGATTCAGGGATATTTTCAAATACTCTGGCAAAAAAAAATTTAAAATATGCACTCCTTTAATTATCCACATTTATTTATGTTTAAACAACTTCAGTGAAGGAAAAATTGTGTATAATTTAATAGTAACTACATTACAGATGTGGTTTCAGGGATTTTTATTCAGTAATCAAATTAAAATATCAGATTTATGATTGGATTCAATATCATTAAAGCCACATGGTTTCCTCCAGAATAATGAATTCTATAAACTATTGCAAACCAAATGCTTTTTATCCACAACAGTTATTGTATATTACTTAATGTGACTTTTTGTGAGAGAAAAGTGGTAGTTTTGCATAAATATTTTTCCCTCAAAGCTGATTAGAATAGTCCCCCCTTAATTGTAGAGAACACCTTCTAAGATTCCCCCCTGGATTCCTGAAACCACAGATACACCAAACTTTAGGTGTTATTATGTTTTCCTACACATATATACCTATGACAAAGTTTAATTTATAAATTAGGCACTATAAGATATTATCAACAAATACTAATAATAAAATAGAATAATTATAATAACATACTGCAATAAAGTGATGTGAATGCAGTCTCTTACTCAAAATATTTTATTGTACTGTACTCATCATCCTTCTTCTTATGAAAATGCAACATAACAATGCTGATGTAATGAGATGAAGTGAATTACGAAGAACAGTGCACAATTTAAAATTTAAGAATTAGTTCTTAATGCCTTCAGGTTTTTCATCAGTCCCCCAACTTCCCTCCTCCGAGGCAACCATCAGTCTGTTCTCTGAATCTATGAGTCTGTTTCAATTTTGTATGTTTATTTATTTTGTTCCTTATAATCCCCCAGTAACAGGGATGGAAAGCCTAGCATAGGGAATATAATCAATAATATTGTAATAACTATGTATGGTGCCATGTGGGTCCTGAAAATATTGGTGGGAACACTTTGTAAAGTCTATTATCTAACCACTGTGCTATGCATCTGAAATTAATATAAATTCTGTTTGATGTAAACTGTATTTGATAAACAAAATTTTAAAACATAATATTGTTTATTTCTGGATTTTTCCTTTTAATATTTTTAGACTGTGGTTTATTGTGGGTAGTTGAAACTGCAGAAAGTGAAACAGCAGACAATGGTGTTTTAAACCAGGCTGATTATAACATTTCATTTTTAAAACATATTTTTCAGGGATTCCCCCAAAGCTTTATAAATAGGTTCCTTTTTCTTCTTTGGCATTTTACTTCATTAGCTAAAATGATACTATTTCCCTGAAGTATGAGTAATTATAATTGGTGAAGATTTGTGCCATGCTTTGTATCTAGGAGCATTAGTGTGAATACATTTATATCACACTGATATTGTCTGTTCCAGAAACTCAAGACATCTTTCACTTTACATATTTGCATACTAAACAGCATAATTATAGGAATTAAATATTATGGTTTTACCTTTTGGGATAGCAATGCAATTCTCTCCATTGATGAATTTAGAATAGTAGACCAATACTTCAACACTTTTAACAATCATTTTTATTTACTCCTTTTTTCCCCACTCAAACTGCAATAGATGTGAAATGCAAATACATATGTAAAATATGTGTCTATCTTTTGATAGATTACTGTTTACCAAAGCACACTCTAAAAAAAATCATGTGGTACATTGGAACTTTAATGATTTACTATATGTTGCTTTATATATCTAAATTTAGTTTCAGTCAGAATTTGAGAAATGTCAGTCACACAGTAGCAATTATGATCCTTGAATAAAACATCTATAGAAATAACATTAAGACTTCTTTTAGTATTTCACGTGACAAGGAGTGTTACATTGATTACAGGATCCTGCTTAAGTTTGGTGCATGTTCACTAGCCTAAAATACATTTTACACCATGCATAAGAGTTTGCAGGCCATTGTTTCATATGCATTGCTTCATTTAATCACTGTATGTAACTATTATTTTAATATCAAGGGAACATCTTAATTTTTTAAAAGTAATACAGAGCCCATGTATTACTGCAGTCATGGTTTTCTGCAGTATGCCTTACCCAATTATTTACTGTCTTGATTGTTTTGTTTCAAATATTTAGGGAAATTATCAACTTCATTGTTAAAAGGATAAAGATTTAAACTGGTTCTGGCACCCACTGTTTTCCTCTCTGGGATTCCCCCCTCCTCCAAATTCATCCAGTGACTGTGTCACTATTTTAAGGTTCTAGGCAATATGCAGGGATTTCACATCTGACCTCAGGCCTATTTCCTCTTAAACCTATCCCATTAAAAAGCTAGTCTCTAGACAAAAATGGGGCTCTTCATTCACCCGCAGGGCAAACACCTGCACCAGAGTTCGATTGTCTCTGTAATACAGCTATCTTGCCATTTAAGACTTAAATTTAATATAAGCTTAGCCATGGTTTTTAATAAAAAGAAACTATACAAACACACACAGAGAGAAAGAATTTTAAGGTATTCTATACTAGCAAGGATTTCTCTGAACATCTATCCGATATTGATGGAAATAGTCTTACCTTTTCATTTAAAAAACTCTATATCCATGACACATATAATCAGCATTTTGAATTAGCAATGACAATGGGTACAGTGGGCAAGTGCTATGTTTTCATGCTGAGTAATACCATTACAATATTATTAACACTTGTGTTCAAGTACAATATCACATTTTAAATAAATAGCTAAAATGTAAGTATCAAAATGTTTTATATATGTTTTCTGTTAAACCCCTCATGCCAATTGAAAATGGTGCATGCAATTATATCATAAAATAGACTGTAGAATGAACGAAAGGAAAAATATAGCCAAGTGTCTTTGTGCTTAATAAACAGCATTGATAAGCCTAGCTTCCTAGTAATTGAAATATTGAAACAGGCTCATGCATATTTCTTTGCATATCTTTTTTTTTTATTCTGTAACCATCCAAATCACCTCTTCTCTTTGACAAATATGATACTTATTTAAAAGGTTGACTTTCAGAGCTATGATATTATGCACATAGAATGTCTGTAGAGGCTAAGGAAAGAATAGCATTCATTAGATGTAGAAACTAGTGGTTGGAAAAGGCAAAAACCCATGCTTGAGTGAATATTTCAATCACTATTATATAGGCACTAGGGGTCTAGTGCACAAATTTGTGCACCTTGAAAAGAACAGAGGGCAGTGAGGGTGTGGTGGGCACAAAGGCAGGTCATGGCCCATCCTCCGTGCCCACACCTGGCACCTCCTGATGTGGTAGTCCTGCTCCCACCACTGCTGCTCCCATGCATTGATGGCACTGGCCGCACTCCCACCCACTGATGGCGTGAAGCAATTGGGGCCGGTGCCAGCATCAGGTGCAAGTGGGGCTGGTGCCATCAGAGGGTGCAAGCATCAGCTGCTGACCAATCATTCCTCAGGAGCAGAGGAAGGCGAAAAAGACCTTAGGGGCAATTGAGGCCAGCAGCTGCCACTCGCACTTGCTGACAGCTATGAGCGATCAGGACTGGCGCTGGGCACCAGTAGCAGGTGTGAGCAGCAGCACCAATGCCAGCTGTGTGTGGAGAGACCCCTCTGGCACTGGCAGCAGGTGCAGGCACCAGGTGGGACTGTGGCACAAGGGAGCAAAAAATTTTCAGTAACCACCAGAGGCTCCCCTTGATGACAGTGACCACCACCCACATTGGTCTGACACTCCCGCTCACCATCCTGCCACAACTGATGCCCGCTATGTTCTGCACTCTGCTGCCTGCTGCTGATGCCTGCCATGTTCCACTCTTGCCCCCTGGTGGTCAGTATATGTCATAGCGAATGGTAGTTCGTTTGTTCAACTGTTCTGCCATTCACTCTATTTGTATATTAGGGTTTAATATATATAGATAACTCATTTTATTGTACCTCACTTTATTGCACTTGCCAGATAGTGTGCTTTCTTCAAATTAAAGGTTTGTGGTCACCCTGTGTCATCCAAGTCTATCAGCACCATTTTTCCAGCAGTATTTCATTTGCTCACTTCATGTCTCTGTGTCACATTTTGGTAATTTTTGCAATCTTGTATACTTCTTCAATATGCTTATATTTGTTTTGGTATTAGATATCAGCATAATTACCATGTTTGGATTTGTTTGGAATAAGACGGTACTAAATTAAAATTAAATAGTATGTCAGGGTTTACCTACATTGTTGAATAATTTTAAAAACCTGATTTTAATCATACATGGACTTGGAAACAAATTCTTAGGTATGAATTGAAAAACAGGAATATTTTCAATTTTATGTAATGTTTAGGAAATGGAGACAATCATGGTAAAAATTAAGCTATATTAATGGGTAGAAATTCAGCTAAATCAATGGTCTAAATACAACAATAAAAAGACAGAGATTATGTAAATGCATTAAAAACATCCAACTATATGTTGTCTACTAGAAATCTACATTAGATATAAAAACAGCATATATAGGTTAAAACTAAAGAGATGAATGAAATATTCCTTTCAATTAAAAGAAAGTTGGGATAGCTATAATAATTTTAGACAAAGTAAATCTCAGGAAGGATAATAACTAAGCATAAAAAGTGACATATGTAATGTTAAAGGGGTGCATTTCCCGAGAAGACATAACAATCCTAAATGTGTAAGCAACTAACAATAAAGTACCAAAAATAGATGAGACTAAAACCAATAGAACTGAAGAAATTGACAAATACCCTATATAATAAAAGAGTAATATGCAAATTGACCATACCTCTGCTCCACCCACAAGTCACACCCACCAACCAATCAGGAGTGAGTATACAAATCAACCCAACCAACATGGTTGCAGCAACAAAGAGAGCAGGAGACTTGGGTTTCCCCAGCAATGGAGGAAGACAAGTTTCTGAAGCCCTGGCCTGCCTTAAGGCTACAAAGTTTCAATTATAGAAGATAGATAAATCCCAGATACCAGGGCCTCCACTTGGGTAGCAGGAGGCATGGCCAGCCTGCATACCACCATAGACCCCTCACCTAGGTCACACCATGCTTCAAGGGAACCCCTACCCTGATCCAGGACACCCTCAGGGTAAACCAGCTGGCCCCTTCCCATGCACCAGGCCTCTATCCTATCTAATCCTATCTAATAAAATAACAATATGCAAATTGACCAACACTCCAACACACACACAAGATGGCTGCCCCAATATGGTCAAAGATGGATATCACATGATGGCCAGCAAGGGACAGCAGTTGGGAGGGACAAATCCTGCAAAGGAGGGCAGTTGTGGCAATCAGGCCAGCAGGGGAGGACAGTTGGGAGGGACTAGGCCTGCAAGGGAGGGCAGTTGGGGGCAATCAAGCCTGCAGGGGAGGACAGTTAGGGGTGACCAGGCCAGCAGAGGAGGGAAGTTGGGGCAAACAGGCTGGCAGGGCAGCAGTTAGGTATCAATCAGCTGGCATGGGAGTGGTTAGGAGGCTATCAAGCTGCGAGGCAGAAGCATTTAGGGGGGATAGGGAAGGCAGGTTGGCAAGCAGTTGGGAACCAGCAGTCCTGGATTGTGAGAAGGATGTCTGACTGTTCCTTTAGGCCTGATCCTACTTGAATCAGGCCTAAACAGGAAGTTGGACATCTCTTGAGGGGTCCCGAGAGGGTGCAGGCTGGGCTGAGGGACTCTCACACCATGCACGAATTTCATGTACCAGGCTTCTAGAGCTATTATAATTAGAGACTTGAACATCTTTCCATAATTAATTGATATATCAAATTGGCAGAAATCAGTAAGAATATACAGTAAGTGGCCAGATTATTATGATCTTTGAATGCATAATAGTCTGGCCACTCAGTGTATATCTTGATCAAAATAACATTTATTGAATATTCAATTCAACATTAGATTTTTTTTCTCAATCTCACATGGAACATTCAAAATATACCACATATTGGGCCATGAATCACACTATTAAAAAATTAAAGGAATATAAGTCATACAAAGTGTGTTATGAAATCACGGCGGAATTAGATTAAAAATCAAAAACAAATTTAGCTGGTTAATACACAACTATTTGAAAATTAAAATTATAAACAAATATACACATATGCAAACATAAATAATCCATGGGTCAAAGAAGAAATCTCAAGAGAAAATTTTAAAATATTTTGAATGAAATCAAAATGAAAATATAATTTCTCAAAATTTGTGGGATTCAGTAAAGCAGAGCTTGGAGGGAAATTTATAAAATTAAGTGTACATATTGTAAAAAAGAGAAAAATCTAAACTTGATAACCTAAATACTACCCTAAGAAATAAGAGAAGAAAAAGCAACTTAAGTATAAAGAAAAAAAGAAGCAAAAAAGTTAGAATAGAAATCAATGAAATTTAAAACTGGGAATCAAAGTCGTTGAAAACAAAAACTGATTCTTAGAAAAGATTCAATAAAACAAGCCTATCTGTCTACAAACAAACAAAACAAAGTAAGTCTGAATAATGTATGGACTGTTGTTAATAATAAGTTATTAATATTTGTTTATTAATTGAATCGATTGTGCCACATTACTGAGAAATAAAGACTGTATGGAAACTTTCTATACTATCTTCATAATCTTCCTAAATCTAAAGAAGTTATAAAATTTTGAAAAGTGTATTATAAAACAGTGACTAGCTAAGAAACATGTAACATAATATTATGTAATATAAAGCATTTAACATTGATGGCAATAAAAATTAAAAATTAAAATTTATATAAAATAAGAGAAACCAAGATGGTGGCAGAGGTAAACATTTAAACTGCTGCCTCGCACAACAATTTCAAAACTACAACTAAAAGAAAAAACAAACATTATCCAGAAACACAAGAAAGCTGGCTGAGTGGAAATTTTACAACTAGAAGGAAAGAGGAAAGCACACAGAATCAGAGGAGCTGCAAAAGGCTTGAGGTATGGAGACATGCATGCAGGTGGCTGAGTGTCTGACTGGTTTTCTCTAGCAGGAAGGAGACAAAAGTTCCCAACTGTGCTGAATCCCAGTTCTGGGCAAGACGCTGAGGACCCAGGCTTACATGGGGGGAATTCTGGACTGTAAGGCAGAAACTCAGGGGAGTCATGAAAGGCAGAGGTTTGGAGGCATGTGCACGCTAGTGCATGAAGAGAGGACTGCCAGCACAGTTCTCCCGGCATAGACACAGCTGATACACATAGCCAATTGGCCTGGAGGTCAATTCCTCACATTGATACCAACAATCAAGACTTAAATACAACAAGGTTGTACACACAGTCCAAAAAGGGGTGCACCAAGAGTGTCTACCTCAGGTAACTGGGGAGGCTGAGCCACTGGGCCATATAGGGACATCTAGCACACAAAGCTACCCTACCAACTCAGGGAAGGAGCGAAAATGTGAAGACAAAGGAACAGATCACAAACGAAAGAAATGGAGGAAAACAAGTGACTGGATAAAGAGTTCAAAACCACACTTTTAAGGTTTTTTAAGAATTTTCTAGAAAAATCCAATAAAATTAGTGAGACTCTCGAGGATATGAAAAAGGAACAACTACAATAGAAATTAAACATACACTGACAGAAATAAAAAATATTATACAGAGACCCAACAGCAGACTAGAGGAATGCAAGAATCAAGTCATAGATTTGAAATACAAAGAAGCAATAAACACTCAACCGGGAAAGCAAATAGAAAAAAGAATCCCAAAATTTGAAGATAGTGTAAGAAGCCTCTGAGACAACTTCAAGAGTACCAACATCAAAATTATGGGGGTGTCAGAAAAAGAGAGAGCAAGATACTGAAAACCTATAGGAAGAAATAATGACAGGAAACTTCCCCCACCTGGTGAAAGAAATAGACTTATAAGTCCAGGAAGTGCACAGAACTCCAAACAAAAGGAACCCAAAGAGGACCACACCAAGACACATCATAATTAAAATGCCAAGAGCAAAAGGCAAAGAGGGAATATTAAAAGCAGTAAAAGAAAAACAGTTAATTACCTACAAGGGAGCACTAATATGATTGTCCACTGATTTTTCAACAGAAACTATGAAGGCCAGATGAGAGTGGCAAAAAAATATTCAAAGTGATGATTAGCAAGAACCTGCAACTAAGATTACTCTACCCAGCAAAGCTATCATTCAGAATTGAAGGTCAGATAAAGAGTTTCACAGATATGAAAAAGCTAAAGGAGTTCATCAACATCAAACCAGTATTATATGAAATGCTGAAAGGTATTCTTTAAGAAGAGGAGGAAGAAGAAAAAGGTAAAGATAAAAATTATAAACAACAAATACATATCTATCAACAAGTGAATCTAAAAAATCAAGTGAATTAAAAATCTGATGAACAGAATAACTGGTGAATATAATAGAAACAGGGACATAGAAAGGGAGTGGACTGAAAATTATTAGGTGGAAAGGGGTATGGATTGTGCGGGAAGAGACTGGACAAAAATCGTACACCTATAGATGAGGACAGTGAGGAGGAGGTAAGGGCAGAGGGTGGGGTGGGAACCAGGTGGAGGGGAGCTCTGGGGGGGGGAGGAAGAGGAACAATTGTAATAATCTGAAAATTTAGGTTTATTAAATAAAAATATATAAAATACATTTATATAAATGTATATATTATATTCATGTGTATATATGTAAGTATATTATATATATATATATATATATATATATAGAGAGAGAGAGAGAGAGAGAGAGAGAGAGAGAGAGGAGGAGAAGAAGAAGAAGAAGAAGAAGAAGAAGAAGAAGAAGAAGAAGAAGAAGAGAGGAAGAGAAAGTGAGAGAGAATGTACCTTGTTGCTTGCTGTTTATGGTTTGGGTGGTATTATAGATTTTTTAATAATTGCACTTATTCCCTCTTCTATATCCAAACTCCATCAAATATTATTATTATCCCCCCAACATGAATCTGGACTGGCCTTGATATTTAAGTTAATAGAATGCATCTGGAGCATCACTGAACTAGTTCTAAGCCTTGGCTTTAAGAGGTTTTGAATGTTCTCCTGTCTTCCTTCTTACCATGTTTAGGGTGAACAAACACAGGATAGCCTGTTGCATGATGATAGGTATGTCCCAGTTTCCGTACTAAATCCAATGAAGAGCTAACCAATCCCTATAAGTAGAGCTCCTACCTGGCTGCTGATACCAGAATATGCACTACTGAGACCAATGGACCACCCATCTAATTCCAGGCTAAATTATAGACCGATAGGACTAGGAATTATATAGATGGATATTGCACTATTAAGTACTTACTTTTTTGTGTGTTTTTAAAAAATATATTTTATTGATTTTTTAGAGAGAGGGATAATTAGAAACATTGATGAGAGAGAAACATTGACCTACTGGGGATGTGCCTGCAACCAAGGTGCATGCCCTTGACTGAAATCAAACCTGGGACCTTTCAGTCCACAAGCCGAAGCTCTATCCACTGAGCCAAACCAGTTTCAGCAAGTCCTTAAGTTTTGAGATGGTTAATTATGCAGCAAAAGCTATTACAAGTTGAGTTTGTGAATTAGAGTTTTTATATATAAAAGCCTATCATCTATATTTATAAAAGACTGATATGAAAAGTGTCCCCTTGGGAGTTCAACCAGGAGACTGGGAGTTCTGATGACATGCACTGACCACCAGGAAGCTGCACAGAACATGGTGGGCTATCAGCTGCAACTGTGGGATGCTGAGGAAGCAAAGCAAGGAGGAGGCTGGAAGATAGGGTATCTAATCCACTCTGATCACTGGCAAGGCCTAAGGACCTTGCCTGTGCATGAATTTCATGCACTGGACCTCTAGCATTTTATAAATCATTTATAATTAATATTGTTCTTTTCTGATACATTTCCTTACCTATTGGGATCAATATTGATTGGCTGTTTCAGAAAGTGATTCCCATTTCTATTTTCATATTACTAATAAAATATTTTATTAGACTATGCACTGAATACAATTATTACAGTCATTCAAGTAATTGCCACAAATGTGAACACATGTTTATTCACATTTTATACTAGTTTGTGGTAGCCAATTTCAGTCCATCTGCTTGAGATTTATTTTTCAAGTCTATTTTAGAACAGTGGTATAGTAAAAAGAAAATTAAACTGGGTGTCAGGAAAATGAATGAGTTCTAAGACTTGGATTTGCCAATCACTAACTTTGAGACATTGGCAATTTACTGTAATCCTCATATATTCAGATATGAAATGAGAAAGTTAAAGTAGAAGATTTCTAAGGTCCCTGTCTAGATTTAATATTCTATCAGTTTATAAAAGTAAGACATTTAATAATTATAGATTTATTTTGTTACAGTATTTAACTTTTTATCATATATTGATGGAGATAGGATAGGAAAGAGGGAAGAGAGAATGAAAAAGGATGCCCTTTTTAAGCACATTGCTCTCAACAGTGTGTAGTTTGTTACCCCTTTCAACTGTTCATAATATTTTGATAAATATATTAATTTTCTGATAAGCTCAGAATTTGTTGCTAGACACAAGGACAATAGGGAGAATGAATACCTATGAAGTTGGTAAGGAAAGAAAGCAGAAAAGTAGATTTGAATAGAAATTTATTTATTTAAGTGAGGGAAAGGTAAGCAGTTCAAACAAGAACTTCAAATAGTAGAGGAGGGACTTGTTTCAGCAAGCCAGGACAACACATAACTAAAGATAAATGAAGATAAATGATGGAACTTATCTCAAGTGTTAGTGGATTGGGGGAAAGACATAAGAATACAATTCAGGCAAGCAGCTAATTCACTGTTTCAATAAATGGGTGATGGGACAATAGAAGAGTCAGCCCTGTATATTATGTAAAACTAGATTCCAATGTATTGCTAAAGGTCTAGAATTTATCTATTTACATATTCTTGTATCCTGAAGTTGAGTATATTTTAAATAGATTATTAAGCCAGGATGATGTACAACTATGGAAGACCACACACACACACACACACACACACACACACACACACACACATACATACACTCCCATGTAAGTGTAGTCAGCAGTCCAGTCTCAGGGTCACAGCCAAATTATTTCTTGTTCACCTGGGTGGAGGTAGTAGAAATGATGAAAGCCAAACAGAACATTTCCCTGAAGCAGTGATTATTTTGCAGTTAGGAAATGGAATAGAAGTCTGCTCTAATATTCTTACTTGGGGACCCATAATCTGAACACACACCAATACTAGGATCCATTTACTTGGCTTTATAGGAACATATCATTTACATTATTAAGTTATTGTCTCCTTTATCCGATTTCTAAAATGAGATGACTTGGATGTTATGGGTATAACAACCTACGTAACAATATGGGACATCATTTGTGTTGTTCTTTTCATAATAAGGACATACTGTATAATAGCTGTGCAACATTTAACCTCCACTTTCTAAAATATTGAATACTGCATCCGGTTTCACAGAAAATCTGATTTCCAGCATCCAATTGTATATGTTTCTCTGATTATTTATTTGCATAGAACCTCCACTAAGCCTATCTCCAAACATTTTATATGCTATTTACTACATTAATAACTTGTGTTAGCCTGGCTGTGGTGGCTTAATGGTTGAGCATCGACCTATGAACCAGGTCGTGGTTCAATTCCTGGTCAGAACATATGCCAAGGTTGCAGGTTTGATCACCAGTATGGGGCATGCAGGAGGCAGCTGATCAATGATTCTCTCTCATCATTGATGTTTTCATCTCTCTCTCCTTCTCCTTTCCTCTCTGAAATCAGTAAAAATAATAATTTGTGTTACTGTATTTATAAAGTTGCACTTCTTCCTTCATACATTCAATAACTTGATAACGTTTAATGCTACCCAATCTCAGCTGGAAAATATTGCATGAAACACATAGTAATTTTTACTAATAGCAACGTGAACGCTTTCTTTAAAAAAAATATATTTTATTGATTTTCTACAGAGAGGAAGGAGGAGGGATAGAGAGCTAGAAATGTCGATGAGAGAGAAACATTGACCAGCTGCCTCCTGCACACCCCCTACCGGGGATGTGCCCGCAACCAATGTACATGCCCTTGACCGGAATAGAACCTGGGACCTTTCAGTCCACAGACCGACACTCTATCCACTGAGCCAAACCAGATTTGGCATCCTGAACACTTTCTACACATAATTTGCATGTGATTAATGATTGTGATGACTGTGTTTCCCTTAGCCCTCTAATCTCTGGATTCATTCTTTCTTTAATATTCAAATACAACATCTGAATCACAATACTATTCCCTATGTCTCTTAATTTGCTTAAGTGTGCTGTAAAGTGAAAGGCTAATGCTTTTCTTGGGTATCTTTTACCCTATTCTCCCTATTAATCTATTTCCTACCAAACAA
This sequence comes from Pipistrellus kuhlii, assembly GCF_014108245.1. Classification (NCBI taxonomy): domain Eukaryota; kingdom Metazoa; phylum Chordata; class Mammalia; order Chiroptera; family Vespertilionidae; genus Pipistrellus; species Pipistrellus kuhlii. The sequence goes on from NW_023425504.1 coordinate 15,804,965, forward strand.
ACAAGACTTACCAAGTGTTGGATATATATCAGGTTTATACTGAAGATTTGGAGCAACATAGAGGGATTACAGCACAACAGAAAAACTTAAAATTTAGCATCAAACATCACTGTTCAAAAACTTTACTGGGAGTTGGCTGTCACTAAGCGTTTCTTGTTGGCTGTATCCTTTCCTTAGGAACCTATTACCTCTTCAGGTTTCTTTCTGTCAATCTCCCAAGACTCATTTCCTTCACTTTAATCTGCACATGGGCATCCTTTCACTCTTTCTTTCAGGATACTTGCATGAACTTAACATTTCCTTTACTCTCTTAGGTAGCACCATACATTTGGATATTTTAGTGCTCAAAGTACACTATGTGTTTTTTGTTTTTTCTGAAACAAAAAATGTAGTATTCACTATTGAGGAGATTGTTGATTTTCCCTTAGAACGCAGCAGCAAAGCAGTCATTCTGTTTTCTAAATGGCACTTTTCCCTTCTGGCCTCATATAAAAGGAGACTTTATGATCCAGAAATTCACAAGTGTGTACATGATATCCTTGTCTCATTGGGTGCCACATGTTAGACTATTTATCTAGCTTGCAATATCTTAAGAAGTTTCACCTCAATATTCAATCTCTCCCATCTCTGTGAACATGAATATTCCCAGCTCCAGTTGCTCACAAAAAGGTCTGTCTTTTCTCCTTGCTGCCCCAATCATCTACCTTCCATTCACAACATTTCTAGCAATTGCTTTCCACCTTTCTCCCCCAAGAACTACTTGGCTAAGTGGTAATTTTAAATATAATGTTGTTATGAGGAAAAGTATATTTCAAAAGACCAAAATAACCCTTGCTGTTGGTGTTCAGTGGTTAGAGCATAGGGTCATACAATGAAGGGTAGTGGGTTCGATTCCGTCAAGGGCATGTACGTGGGTTGCAAGTTTGTTCTCTGCCCCTGGTTGAGGCACCATGCAGGAGGCAACCAATCTATGTATCTCTCTCATGTCAATGTTTCCTCCTCTTCCCCTTTCTCCCCCCTTCCTCTTTCTCTTTGAAAAGCAATGGAAAAATATCCTTGGGTGAGGATGAAAACAAAAGGTCAAAATATGATGTATGGTGATTGCCAAAGGGAAAGGGGAGTTGGGAAGGTATAAGTAGGTATAGGGGAGATAAATGTTGATAGAAGGAGAGTTGACTTGGGGTGATGAACATACAATACAATATACAGATGATGTATTGTAGAATATAATCATATTAACCAACATCACTCTAATAATTTCAATAAATAGATAAATTTAATTAATTAACTAATTAATTAAAAGAAAAAACTAAAAAATAAAATCTTTTAAATGTTTTAAATGTCATATGTAATAAAAAGGCAATGCACATGGTAATCTCCAAGAAAGAAAAAGAGACATTTTTTTTAAAAGGTACAGTTATACCTCACTTTATTGAATAATTATGTTCCTGAATTATTATGTGTAAATTTAATTCCTATAAATTAAATTATTTTATAAAATGAATTTCTATGCAAGAATTGATGTTTCTACCTAAATAAAGTTAGTTATACTTGGTTAATATAATACTCTTCTGGAGAAATTAAAAGGGGATGCTTAAAAGTTGACTTCCTTTGTGAAGATAAAATATGCTTTGTCATAATATTTCCTTGCACACATTTGATTAGTTTAGAAATAAAACTAAATTCAGGAATACATTTTATTTGTCTTTCATTAATATGTAATGTACAAACAACACAATGCACAGATCTTAAGTGTTCAAATTGATGTTTTTATAATTGTAGTCACAAATGACATGAATATATCTCATTTTGAAATATCCAGGAATAATAGATTTTCCCTAAAATGTGTTATTTTACTGTTTTGATTATTATAAAGAGGCAGCAGTAAGATAAGGGTTAGAATCCTGATACTAATACTTAAAAGTTATATTATCTTGGATAACTTGTTAAGTATTTTCTGCATCTGTTTCCTCATTTGTCACACAGGGCTAATAATAGGTTTAATGAAGGAACTAAATAAGATAATATGTATAAAGGAATTCATTCAGTGCCTGAGACACAAATGATTGGTAGCTATTTGTTATTAGGGCTCTTTCTAGCTGTAAAAAGCCCAATGCTAAGTTAGAGAGCTCCAGTATCATAGACAAATGTTTTTTGTTGTTGTTGATAAAGGACAAAGTATCAATAATAAGATTGTGTACTTTAAAACTACAATATATCATGACTTATGCTGAAATTCAGCCACCCTTGCAGTTGACTTTGGCAGACTTTGAGCAATTCAACTTCCCTAAAATGGTAATAGACAGAAAAGATTGAAATGGATAAAGTATCCTGTGTCTGATAATATATATAAAAAAATTCTTGAGTCATGGTGAAGCGTAGCGTGAAGCAATTAAGATTCACAGTAAAATCTTAATGCCAAGACTTGGCATTGTGGCTTGGCAGACTTGAATTGCATAATGTTACTTTCCCAACCAAATATCTAAGGCTTAAGATTTTTTAAATGTAGGATTCTTGAACTTCAAACAAATTTAACTAATTCTATACAAAAAAATGATGTTATATTGTTTATAAAATAATTCAACTACAGTGAAATGGAGGAAAAGATCAATGTAATTTACTTCATTAATCTTTAGAAAATTTAATAGTCAAGTTTTTAGTTCAAAATAAAAAATGTTGAATCATTGTTGTCTTAACGTCTTTCAACCTGAACCTAGCACAGCAGACACTATTTTTACTACTGGAATAGTATGTATTTTAGCTGACTTTATTATTACACACATTCAAATCAAAAGCTGTTAAGATAAAAGGGCTTAGATATAGATTCTAAGGGACTTTAATTAGATTCAAAAGTCAGTAATAATGGCAAAAAGTCCGTGCATCTCAATAAAGCATAAACATATATGAGAGCATGTACTAATAATATTTTATGAGAAAAATACTCATCAGACCGATCATGACACCTATTCCCAAGAGTTTAACAATTTTCCATGATGTAACTTTAACATGGTAACCCCTAGTTACTTTTTTTACTTTTCAAGTGCTTGTTTTTACAAGAGATTGAGTTTAACTTGAAGATCATCCAAATTTGCTATATGATTCCTTCTCTCAAAATATGCAATTGAGCTAGGAATCTTAAGATCATGGTTGTTTTTGTTTTCTTTCTGATATACTAGAGGCCTGGTGCACGAAATTGGTTCTGCACAGGGCAAGTGGGGGGGGCAGTCCTTCAGCCTGGCCTGCACCCTCTCCAGTCAAGGACCCATAGGGATCAAGGCCTAAACTGGCAGTCGGACATTCCTCTCGCAATCCGAGATGACTGACCCCTAACCACTCACCTGACTGTTTGCCTAATTGCCCCTAACTACTCTGTTTGCCTGCCTGATCACCCCTAACTGCTCTCCCCTGCCGGCCTGATCACCCCAACCACTCTGCCTGCCTCCCTGATTGCCCCTAACAGCCTCTGCCTCAGCCCCTGCCACTGTGGCTTTGTCTAGTCTATCCGGTCTAATTAGCATATTACCCTTTTATTAGTAAAGATAGTTAAATAGTCACAAGATATTTTTAAAGACAAATGTTTTAGATATTATAAATTACTATTTATTGCACTTTAATTAGTATACTCCTAGAGATGCTCAGTTATAATAGCTGTTAATATTTCTGAAAGTTAAATTAAGATTCTACACTGTTAGTGAGCAAACTCATTAAAGACATGAAAGGATGACAAGATGAAAAAGGATTTACATTTGTAGAATCTCCTGTAAAATTATTAGAAGTGACATTTGATGCTGGAATCAAGGTTGCATGTCTAAACCATAGTGACACCATGGTTGGATTTTGCATAACTGAGAACTAATAGGAAATTAATCGAGTGTAATACAGTCCTATTGAGTTGGGTATAATGGTTCAACTTTAATGTGTAAGAACAGAAGGCATAATTTCAATCTTTGTGTAGTGTCTTGGACAGCCAACCTCAGTAGCATCTAAGTATGGTCAGAATTAAAAATGTGATGGATAGTACCATAGTCCCTTCTTGACAGCTTTCTGTTCAAATACAAATTTCTGTCACAGCCCTAGAAAGTTTGAAGGAGAATTCAGAGATGAAATATTGTAACTGCAACAAGCCCAGTGTTAAAGCTATTATATTTTGAAAGACAAAATAATTACAAATTATACATCTCCTAGGCACATATCTGTATTAATAATGCATAGTAATAAATAGACTGGAGTATTCTAATTATGTGCTATTGAGCAGTAAAGTTTTGGAAAACTTAGGATTATGAATCTGTCAAGAAAACATCAATGCATATGTGTAGTTTCCAATATCTGTACCTGTTTTAGGCATATGAATATTTGAGACAGTTGTGAAAAAATCATTATCTATTTGACCTTTCATAATGTCTATTCAGTACATTTTAAACTATAAGTTTGAGGTAATTCTAAGATGTTTATAATCTAAATGATGAATACATCCATCCCACCCCTAACCCATGAAAATGTTACATTCATGTACCAAATCATTGTGAACTTCACTGAACATTATCTTTCTAGGAAAGCTGTTTTTCATGATGGTACTGTAGCATTGTTCTTCCAAATATTTTTTCTTAAAAATATTGAAGAGATCTTCCTGAAAATAAGCAGTAAGTAACCTCAACTCTTACATTTATTTCATAATAAAAATACGTTCTGCAACAACTTCCAAGTTTTTTCTAAAGTGATATATGTCTTCCTCTGTTGTTTCATCAAGTAAATTCATTTTTATAGTAATAAATCAAAAGATTAGTGTCCAGAGTTTTCAGCATCCTAAAATATTAAGTTCTACTCTAACTTGAGAAAGAAATGAACAGAGTTCAACTAGATTGAACATAAAATCACTTATAGAATTATTTTTTCATGAACCCAAAATAACCTGCCACCCTTGCTGACAAATTTCTTTGAGTCTGGGAACCATGCATCCCACAAGGACATTGCATACTGTCAGAGGACTGATTAATCAAGCACTGTATTTTTTCTGATAATTTTTTGCAATGAACACTTCCATTGCAATGCAATAGTTTTCTCCTATGTTGAAGTTACCATATAGTTAATATTAATCAATTAATATTGAATGCTTACTATGGTTAATATAGAAATATAAGTCAAGATATTCTACCTATAATGGCCTAAAATTTTCTCAGAGATTTTTCCCACAAAGATAATAGATACTTTGAGTTTGAAAGAAAAACTGAAAAATAATTTGAAGTTTAAATAATATAAAATGTTGTTGTCCATTTGTTCATGCAACAAATATTGAGAATGCATTATGTGCCACTCATTGAGTTGGTTTTTAGGGAAAATCAAACATCTATTTATTCAACAGTTATTTATTGAACATCTAAATATGTTGAGGTTTTGAAGATAAGTATGGCACAGACTAATCCATGAAAAGACAAAGAGAAAAGGGAAAGTTTATAGAATATACCTATTGCTATAAGACAATATGTGATATGATGTATCAAGAAAGATACTCAAGCCCAGCTAGTATGCATTAGTGGTTAAGCATCAACCTATGAACCAAGAGATCATGGTTTCATTCCTGGTCAGACCACATGCCAGGATTCTGGGCTTGATCCCCAATGGGGGGCATATAGGAGGCAGCTGATCAATGATTCTCTCTCATCGTTAATGTTTCTATCTCTCCCTCTCCCTTCCTTTCTGAAATCAATAACAATATTTTTAAAAGAAAGAAAGATACTAAGAAATTTTATAGGAGTTTAAAAGTGGGAAAGATTACCAAGAGAGTTTTCATAGCAGATGTATAGAAATAATGCTAGAATGTGGACAAGTGTGACTTATCCAAGGGGAAGCCATTCAATTTATAGGTACAACATAAATTAAGTGACAAAAGAAGGCAAGTTCTTCCCATGCTCATAGTGCAACTAGTATTCCAAGTCTTTCAAGAGTACAAGAAAAATAGCCAAAACCGGTTTGGCTCAGTGGATAGAGCGTCAGCCTGCGGACTGAAAGGTCCCAGGTTCGATCAGGGGCATGTACCTTGGTTGCGGGCACATCCCCGGTAGGAGGTGTGCAAGAGGCAGCTGATCGATGATTCTCTCTCATCGATGTTTCTAACTCTCTATCCCTCTCTCTTCCTCTCTGTAAAAAATCAATAAAATATATATTTTTTAAAAAGAGTACAAGAAAAATAGACAAATAGAAAAATGCTTGTGGGAAAACTAGGTCTGGAGCAATAAAAGTGAGCAACTATTCCTTATTTGTCTAGAACTAAAGGGGTTTCCTGGGACACATATTTTTTTTTTATCTTAAAAGTGAAATAGTCCCGGGCAAACCTAAAATTAGGAACTCTAATGCTGGTTAGAAATTATTAACAAAGCCCAATATAATGATAAGTACATTATTTTCTGTGTATGTAGCATTCATTAATATTAATTAACCCATGTTGATTTGCTGGTCCAATAAGGAATGAAGTATCTCCCTAGCTTCTGGGAGGCGGACTAGATTTCTAAATCCTTATTCTGGCTAGCATTAACACGAAGTTCCAAGAACTTTTCATTTCAAGGGGCTATGATTCCCCTGGGAAGTTTCTTACACTGCTACACCTTTATTTTAAAACTAGAGGTCCGATGTACGAAATTCATATATGAGTAGGCCTTCCTTCCCCAGGTTGCTGGCACTGGCTTCCCTCTGGAACCCGGGACCCGGCTTCCCTTGCAGCCCAGGCTTCGGACATGTTGTCTAATTAGCATATTATGCTTTTATTATTATAGAATGTGATAGAAATGTGAAAGTTTGTTCATTCAATTTCTTGCAGTATCCTGCCCTATCTCCTCTAATTTTTTTGTGGGGTTTTTCTGAGTGTAACACTGGTAAGTTTATATGTATTAATGGAAGTTGGAGAACCATTAAGGTTTTCTGAATATTTTTTGTTTACTTTATCTCTGCTGGCTTTGAAAATTTCACAAGTTCCTCTTGGAACTCTTTTCTCACTGTTATGTCCTGGTTTGCTTCCTACCTCCTGGTTGTTCTTTCTTAGTCTTCTCAAAGTCCTTTTCCCATTCCTCCCTTAAATGTTGTTTCTTCATATTCTTTCTGGTTATAACCTGCTCCTTTATCTACAATAACCATCACTATTTTTAGGATATCTACACTGTTTCCCCGAAAATAAGACAGTGTCTTATATTAATTTTTGCTCCCAAAGATACGCTAGGTCTTATTTTCAGGGAATGTCTTATTTTTCCATGAAGAAGAATACGGTACACATTTATTGTTAAATGAAAATAAAGGAAATTTATTACCTGTATACGGTACGGTAGTACGGTAGTTGTCGACACAAACCAGACAAACTGTGAATCCTACAGTATCAAGAATTTACTCATTTATTCAATGATAATCATGTCATCATCTTCTGGAACATCATCATAACAATCCAATTCCTGAATTTCCTGGTGAATTTCTTGTGACTCCATTTCTTTCAGAATCAGTAGACCAAATCTCTCATGTTTAGCCTAGGGGGTCCTTATTTTTTGGGGGGATGCCTTATATTTCACTCAGAAAGAAAACTGTAAGTAGGTCTTATTTTCGGAATATGTCTTATTTTCGGGGAAACAAGGTATCTCCAACCCAATGTTCTCCTGAGTTTTATATATGAAAACCCTATAGTGAGTTTGCTTGTCTGTTTCCCTCACTAGACTATGAGCCCTTTGAATCTTACACACTATTTTATTCCCAGTATCTAGGTAGCCAAGCACATGGTAGATATTCAAGATAAATTTTTAAGGCATGAATGAATGGTAGCATTATGAACATAATTGCACTTTGGGAAACTGAATCTTGAAGTAGTATGTAGGATGTGTCAGAGTTGGCTTAAGAAATGGGTTGGAATTTCCTACTTTTGTTTTTCACTATACATATTAATTATTCTTTGCTTAGACCTACAAAGAAATAGGACTCTATTAATTTACATACTTTTGCAGAAACACAGACCACATTCACTTACGCAAGCACATTTGTGATGCTCTTTCTACAATTCCTCTTATGGATACTTTGAGGAAACCAAGCAATTTATAGACTCCTGTGTCATTTCAACTTTCATCTGTTTTCTACACCCAAGGAACGCTTATCTTACATGTCTGTTTGTTTCTCATGTTCACATGGCAACTATCACAATTACAAGTCTACTGTCTAAGTGATGAACAGATACTTTTTAAAAGTTAAGTTCTATGTGATGAGTTCTGGCTAAATGATGACAGATGAAAAAAATACACTCTCTGATTCACAGAATCAAAAAGGGCCTGTGAAAACTTTTACTTTGGAGTGTATTATCTTTTCCTTTCTTCGATGCTTTTAGTCTTGAAGTTATTTTATTAAAAAATAAATTTCCATTGTTTACAACTAAGGAACAATTAAGAATGTTATTTTGTAATTTATATCTTAAAATAGAGGTTATTTATTATTTCAATAAATATCTGTTACACATTTATTAAGATACCGTGCCATGTCCACATTATAAGGCATTAACAGCTTCCTTCATACAATACACATAGTTCAGGTTACTGCATCAAGGCCTGACTCAGTCATTCTCCTCTTTGCCCCAAAGACAAAAGATGAATAATATTGGCATATTGAGCACTGTTTTAATTAATATTATCGCAATCCAACAAGTATTTTAATATTTAGAATGTGCAAGACTTTGTAACTGATGTAATGGAAAAAGTTTAAGGTTGATAAAACCTATATCTTATCTTTTGAAAGTGAAAAAAAAACTCACAACACAAGTACATTTTACATTTATTGAGCCTTTACTATGTTTCACCCAATGGACCTAGCATTTACATACATTCCAAAACCCACACGAGATAGTTATTATTTTTATCTATGCTTTATAGATGAAGAAACTCAGACAAAGACATTTCTCATATTAAGTCTCAGAGCAAGCATATAGAGGGGCTAGGATTTTCATTCAGATCTTTCTGAATCAAGAGGCAGTATTCTTTTTTTTTTTTTTTAGAGTTTTAATTTTTTTATTAAGGTATTATATGTGTACATATCTTTCCATTGCCCACTCCATGCTCATATATGCCCTCCCCCCCCCCAGAGTTTTTCATCCATTGGTTTTGCTTATATACAAGTCCTTTGATTGATCTCTTATTCTTAATGCATAGTACTACAAAACATTCTTGGCATTTGAAAAAAAGATGCATGAACAAGTAATATGATTCAGGCAAGATTGTGAAATATCAATAATAAAGTTTCCAACAAAGTACTATGGAAACACAAAGGAATCTGGGAAGACTTCATGGGGTAAGGCTTAATTTAGAACAAGTCTCTAAAAATAATAATAGCTAACACTTTTGAGCAACTACAAATTGCCAGATACTTGTGAGGTTCTTTAGGCAAACCTCTTATAGCCTCACAATCAAGCTAGTAACAAGTTATTTTACACTTGAGGAAACAAGGGTTCAGTGATCAAAAAGTTGCCCATAGTCATGTACCTAAAAGTGTCAGATCTAGCATTAAAAAAAAACAGCCCCTCCTCTCATCTCCAACCTATTCATTTTTCACTTCTTTCCACTGCTATTCATAAATATGGTTTTGACTTATTTAGGCAGTGTTCATGGGGAAAGGCACAAATTTAAGGCTAATTTTTTGGAATGAATAATCACTTTTAGCTGGAGTATAATGGTACATTATGGGGGAGGGTGGAAAAGTAGTAAAAGGTATAGCTAAACTCTCATTTAGGTTAGATTGTGGCAGGCTTGAAACATCCACATTAGAATTTTGTTAGACAAGGTAAATTTAGAGCATAGTATTACGAAGCTAAGTTGATAAGGGATAAGCTGGTAGGGGAATCAGTGAATAGTCTCCTGTAATAATTCAGGCAAGGAATAAAGATTGCAAGAATTAGGTGATTAAAATGGCAATTGCAATTAGCAGAATGATGCTAGAAATTTTGTGAAGAGAATGCATTGACAGGATTTGTCCCCAATGTCATCTTCCTTAACCATTCTTTTCTAAGATTTGTACTTTCTGTATGTAAATTTTCTGATGAAAATAAGTTTCAGTGGAACATATCTTCTTCACGAAATATTCATGTTTTTAGTTCATTTTGTTGAGTTTTGGAATATTTAAGGTCACAGATCTATGCAGACTGCTTTCCCTAAATGTATAATCATCTTAATAATATGAATTTAAATTAAAATATACCATTAAAATTAGCTAAAGTATTGAAGCTATTATGATAATGAATATATGGATTGGTTTGGCACATTCATTCTTTCTCACTTTTATCACAGAGAAGTACTATATCTAACTTTTCAAAATTCTTTACCTGTTTTGACATATCCTCAGCTTTTTCTTCTTATTTTTTTAATCCATATTATTGCTTTTACAGAAAGAGGAAGGGAAAGAGAGAACCATTGATGTGAAAGATAAACATTGATCAGCTGCCTCTCATATCCATCCCCACCAGAGCGTACCCTCAGCCTAGGTATGTGCTCTTACTAAGAATAGAACCTACAACCTTATTTGTGTATAGGACAATACTCCAACCAAGTCACTTGACTACAGCTAGCTCCTCTTTTTTTTATCCACAGATTCCTAAGAACTATACATTCATGTTGTATTTTTTTTCTTCGAATTTTCCCTGAAAACAGATATTTATCCCCATCAATATACTAAGGCTAGTTTTTCAAAGTCAGCAGTAGCCTCCAGTTTGCCAAACACTTTGGTCAAATCTTAGTCTTTATTTTATTAGAATATTTGACACAGTTGATTGCTGATCCACTTCATTTGGGTTTCAGAACACAACATTATCCTTGTTTATCTTTTATCCAACTGGCTGCCTCTTCTCAGTATCATTTGCTTGATTCACTTCCTCTTCTCAGCCTCTAAATATTGGATCCCTCTCTTGACTTCACTAGTTAGACTCAATTATTTGATGATCTCATGTAGTCCCATGTTTTTAAATGGCATCTACATTTTTGAAATTTATCAGAACCATGAGCTTCAATCCATTCAAATCTAGACTCATATATCCAGTTATCACTCTGATCACTAATAAGTGTTTCAATCTCTACATAACAAAAAACTCAACTGTTTATATCCATGTCTCCATTCAGAAACTTGTTAGCCCTGCAAAGTGAATTCAGTCAGTTGCTTAGGCTAAAACTTAGATGTCATCCTTGGCTACTCTTGTTCTCATGTCTTTCCTATCCAATTCCCATCAGTGTTATCTTCAAATTTTATCTGAAATTAAAATTCTTCTTACCATTTGCATACTACAATTCTGGTCAAAGACACCATATTTCACCTAAATCACTCTAATAGCGTTCCAATTGCTCTCTCTGCTTATACCCTCTCCCTATTGTAGTATTTTTTTTCCAACACAGTATTCAGAGTTATCCTTTTAAATCTAAGTCAAATTGAACCTATCCTATGCTCAAGATACTACAATAAATTTGTGGTAGCTTTAAAACACACTACAAAATATTTGGCACTTCTCCCATCCAGTGATGAAATATATGTCCTTTCACCTCAAGTTGGCTTGTATCTCATTTGAACTATACAATACTGCAGAATGATGCTACATGACTTCTTAAGGTAGGTCATGAAAGGTTATGCAGCTGTCACCTTGATCAATGGAATACTCTCTCATTTCTTTTAGCTGCCACGAAAGAAATTCTACTGCCCTGAGTTTGCTGTGCCATGGTTGACAGTCCTAGCTCAACCTAGCCTTCCACCCATCCCCCAAAGGTGTCAAGCATGTAGGCAAAGCATTCATGGTACCTCCAAATGAGTCCATCTTCAAGCTGGATGCTAACAAATGCCATGCATCAATGACACATGGATCAGAAAAAAATCACCCATTTTGTTTATTATATTCCACATATAAGTGATGTCATGTGGTACTTATCCTTCTCTGACTGGCTTTTTTCACTTAGTATAATGTTCTGCTGGTCCATCCATGCTGTTACAAAAAGTACAATTTTTTTTACAGCCAAGTAGTATTCCATTTGTAAATGTACCACTGATTTTTTTAATTCACTCATCTACTACTGGACAAAAATGAACTAATAAAGCAAAATAGAGACAAATTCATAAATAGAGAGCAGGCAGACAATTGTCAGGGTGGGAGTTCTGAATGGGGTAGTGGAGGGATTGAGAAAAAAAGAAAGAAAAAAAAGAAAGAATTCATGGACACAGACAACAATGTAGTGATTCCAGTGGGAGTGGTGAAGGAGAGTATAGGGGAGATAAATGGTGATGGACAGATACTTGACTTGGGGTGGTGAACATACAATACAGGGTACAGATGATGTGCTATAGAATTGTGCACCTGAAACCTGTTTAAATTTGTTAACAATCTTATGGTTGTCATGCCAATAAATTAAAAAACAAAACAAAAACAAAACAAAACAAAAAAACTCCAAGCCAAGCCTTGCTTCCATTCCTGATCCACAAAATCATTAAATACAGGGTGGAGCAGCCCTGCCAGCATGACTTAGAAGTTAAGCATTGACCTATGAACAAGGAGGTCATGGTTTGATTCCTGCTCATGGCATATGCCCAGGTTGCAGGCTTGATCCCCAGCAGGAGTTGTGCAGAAGGCAGCCAATCAATGATTCTCTCACATCATTGGCGTTTCTATCTCTCTCTCCCTCTCATTTTCTTTCTGAAATAAAAGAATCCTACCTAATAAAAGAGTAATATGCAAATTAACCATCACTCTGCTATACTCACAAGCCAGGCCCACAAGCCACGCCCACCAGACAATCAGAGCTAGTATGAAAATAAATCCAATCAAGATGGCTACAGCCACAGAGAGCAGGAGGGAGGCTTGGGTTTCCCAGGCAACGGAGGAAGCCAAGCTTTCCGCCTGCCCTTGCCAGCCTAGGCCTCCACTCAAGGCTACAAAGTTTCAATTATAGAAGGTAAACAAATTTAAACAGAAATGGTTACCAGCCAGGGAATGAGCAGGAGGCTTGGCTCTGCTCCGGGCTACAAAGTTTCAATTGTAGAAAGTAAATAAATTCCAGATACCAGGGCCTCTGCTTGGGTCACCAGGGGGAGTGGCTGGCCTGCAAAACCACCACAGATCCCTTCCCCAGGCCACCCACGCCCCAGGGGAACCCCCACCCTGATGCAGGACACCCTTCAAGGCAAACCAGCTGGCCCTCACCTGTGCACCAGGCCTCTATCCTATCTAATAAAAGAGTAATATGCAGATTGACCATTACTCCAACACACAAGATGGCTGCTCCCATATGGTCAAAGATCCTGTCCCTATGTGGACACAAGATGGCCAGCAGGGGAGGGCAGTTGGGAGGCACCAGGCCTGAAAGGAAGGGCAGTTGGAGGCAATCAACCCTCTGGGGGAGGGCAGTTAAGGGTGACCAGGTCAGCAGAGGAGGGAAGTTGGGAGCAAACAGGCTGGCAGGGGAGCAGTTAGACATCAATCAGGTTGTCATGGAGTGGTTAGGTGAGATCAGGCTGGCAGGCAGAAGAGGTTAGGGGCAATCAGGAAAGCAGGCAGGCAAGCAGTTGGGAGCCAGCAGTCCTGGATTGTGAGAGGGATGTCCAACACCGGGATCCGGTCTAAACAGGCAGTCAGACATCCCTTGAGGGGTCCCAGATTGGAGAGGGTGCAGGCTGGGCTGAGGGACACCCTTTACCCCGGCCCCAAGCATGAATTTCCTGCAGGGACCTCTAGTATATATTTAAAAGGAAAATATTTCACTCTAGTATTTCATTTAAAAAATCCACAAAAACAAAAGTTAATTTCAGGTAGAGTTAACATGACAATTTTGAACTCCAATAAAATTTTTTGTGTGTTTTGCCTTGTTTTTCGTCTTTGTGAACATAGATTTGGATAGGGAAGAGTCAGCTTGAAGAAAAGGGTTCAGGAAAAGAGAACAAATGATTTAGAAACTAATTATTGACATCTGATGATCCTACAATGAGCTAAAGTGAAAATTAGTATTTTTGTTCCCTGAGCTAATTGAGGCTGCATTTTAAAAGTCACACTTGGTGTAATGAAGAATGAGGTCAAATTGTGCAATGTCTGGGTGACATACAGCACAATGGAATGTCTAGACTGTAGGTCCTAAGGTCTCCGTGGAACTTTGGAAGCTTCATTTAACACAAATAATTTCTATGTACTTTTTGCATTAGCAACAGCTGTACTTATGCATATCTAAGTGATCTCTGTCCTCAAATAGCAATTTTTTCATCCTTTTGAATATGCTGTTGCCCTCTCTCCTTATGTGTTTCTTGCACTATGAACTTTTTCTGTCAACATGATGTATTTTAAAAGTAAATAATTTACGGGGCATTGGGGAGGAAGAATGGAGGGTTAACTATGTACAAAAACCTGTGCTCTTGAGGTTTATTATCTGTGAACCTTTTAGATAAAATTATAGCCTTATATTCACTGAGTGACCTAAAAAAAATCAGGTGAATACTAAATGGCTTTTTCTTCAGATTTATAACTATAAAAGTAAATTAAATTGTACATTAAAAATAAAGGAGAAAGTCAAGTTTAATCAGATGCCTTCACTGAACATCAAAACATATCCTAACTAGGCCAGTTCAGATCATCTTCTTAAGAAAACTCACATTTTTCATCACTCTGTGATTTTTAGTTTCCAAGGACAGACTACAAAACTAGCTACTAAGACTACAATTCATGGGAGCTTACAATGAACCTCTAGATTTCCCACAAACTTGATGAGCTCAATTAAAGATTATAGCATGATTCTTCCTTGTACTATTTTTTTTTCAAATAAAAGTAATTATTAGTGACCATAACTATTATACTTATAAACATTTTTTTAAATCAATCTTTATTGTTCATATTATTACAAAGGTTCCTCATTTCTTCCCCCCTCCACCAGGTTCCCACCCCACTCTCTGCCCCCTCCCCACTCCCCATTGTCCTCATCCATAGGTGCACAATTTATGTTCAGTCTCTTCCCTCATCCATCACCCCTCTTTTCCCCCGATAATTGTCAGTCCACTCCCCTCCCTTATCTCTGATTCCATTACAATCAACAGTTAATATTGTTCATCAGGTCTCTTAATTTCCTTGTGTTTTTTTTAATTAATAAACTTTTATATTTTTAAGAATAAATTTTAAAATCTAATAATTTTAAACCTCGTTTTTTCTGCCCTGGGAACTGAGAAGCAAACTTGTTTACATGTAAACTTTCCCTTAGACTATCAAAAGGAGTAGCCATTCAAATGTAAATGGACACAATGTTTAAAGATAGCTGCTGGCTGGAATTGGATTACCTGTTCTGGGTGGGAAGGGCTTGTCTTCCCCTTTCTCCATTGAAATTAGGGTGTTAGCTTTAAAACCTCTTTTTGACAAGAGACCTTAAATTTTCAGAACTTTAAATTTTTCAGGTAGTAAATCAGTTACTTAGCATTTTCTCAAATCAATAATACCTCCACATGCCCAGTGATACACTTCACACAAAAGACATTTCCAAATAGATAATCAACCTCATCCAGACCCCACACAAGGCACTCACAGATCAACACCCCAGCACTATACTAACTCAACACATCCAGATCTAAGCCTTCATCACTTGATTCAGCAGACCCTCAAGTTCCCCCAAAAGTTTCCAGCCATGTCTGAGAAGCAGACCTGGGGCATGGGCAGGTGAGGAGCTAGCTGTTTCGGGCCCCGCTGCTTCGCGCCTGGCCTCTGTTGCTCTGGTCCGATCCATAATCAGCTGCTCTGGGTCTGGCCTTTGCCGCTCCTGGCCTGGCTGCTCCGGGCTTGGCTGCTGCTGCTCTGGGCCTGGCTGCTCCTGACCCAGCTGTTCTGGGCCTGGCCACTCCGGGCCTGGCCTGGCCACTCCGGGTCTGGCCTTTGCTGCTCCTGGGCTGGCTGCTCCGGGCTTGGCTGCTGCTGCTCCTGGCCTGGCTGCTCCAGGCCTGGCTGCTCTGGGCCCAGCTGCTCCAGGCCCGGCATCTCTGGGCCTGGCCACTCCTGGCCTGACTGCTCCAGGATTGGCTGCTGCTGCTCTGGGCCTGGCTGCTCCCGAACCAGCTGCTATGGGCCCAGCTGCTCCGGGCCCAGCCGCTCCGGGCCCAGCCACTCCCAGCCTGGCTGCTCCGGGCTTGGCTGCTGCTGCCCCAGGAGTGGCTGCTCTGGGCTTGGCTGCTGCTGCTCTGGGCCCGGCTGCCCTGGGCCTGGCCACTCTGGGCCTTGCCGCTACTGCGGCCCGGCTGCCCTGGGCCTGGCCACTCTGGGCCTTGCCGCTACTGCTCCAATATTCTTTTTTTTTTTTTTTTTTTTTTTAATGCATTTATGTTGCAATGTTGGCTGCTGAGTTCTTTTTATTCTTTCTTAAGTAATTTTACTATCTTTTGCTATAACTTGATTTCTTCACATTGAAAACTTCTTCAGTTTCTTCCTCCTCATCCTGGAAGCTCAGCAGGCTGGCCTGTGGTGCCCCTTTGTTCTCCGCGGACTTTTGCTAGGCTTCAGCCTGTTGCCAGGGTCAGCGCCACCCAGGAAGCAGCCCCCAGCCTCGGCTCCATGGCCGGCGATCAGCGGTCGAGAGCCCAGGGGCACCTCCCCCCCGGGGGGCCCTGTCGCCTGGCTCCTTGCTGGCTCCCAGCTTGCTGGTGCCGGGAAGCAGCTCCTGCTCCTCATCGCGTTCTTCTCAGACTGGAGCTTTTGTCTCCTTCCTTCTAGGGCAGTCTAGCATCAGAGTCAACAGACTGTCCTCTGCACACAATGTGCTTGACTCCGGGGGCTCTGCCTTTCGCCCCTCCCCTGGGATTCCACCTCACAGCCCTGTCTCCCTCTGTTTGAGCCTGGGTCCCCAGGGTCTGGCCTAGAACTGAGGTTCAGCGCTGTCGGTTCTGGGGTTCAGCCCAGTCCGGGGGTTTTATTTCCTTACTGTTAGTGAACGCCAGCAAGGAACTCAGCCTCCCCCTCCTCTCCGGCTCCATCAGCTCAGTGCAAGCGCAACATGTCTCCGTACCTTAGGCTCCCACAGCTCCTCTGATTTTCCCTCTGGTTTTCTCTTTCCTTCTTGTTGTAGAATTTTCAGTCAGTCAACTTCCTGTAGCTCTGGGCAATGTCCATTTTATATTTTAGTTGTACTCCATTGAAATTGTTGTGTGTGGCTGCGGTTAGGTGTCTACCTGTGCAGCCATCTTGGATCCTCTTCTTCCTACTTATAAACATTTATTAGCACTATGGATCAAATTACATATAGCTTTGAGTATGATTTTATAAACAGGATGCTAAATTAAAATTAATGCAATTAAAATTGACAAGTCATTTTTGAAATCCACTATATGTTAAGATAATTTCTTCTTAATCTGTCTGATTATTGTTATATTGTGTGATTTTAATAAAATGCACAATTTACCACTTAATTATGATTTAATTTGTTCCTACTATGTGTCATGCATTGTACTAGAAATTAAAGATGCCAAGATTATGAAGTCATGCCTCATAACCTCAAATTTAAAAATAGCTGAATGTTTAAATTATTGGGGAGAGAGTACCACAAGATAAATACTTGCATGTGGATAGAATACCTCTATAAAGATTTGTAGAAAACTAGTAAAGTGGTGGTTCCTGGAGTTGAAAACTAAATAGATAGGGAAAGTACAGTGAAAGAAACTCCCTTTTCATGTATATTTTTTTATTTGGAAATTTTGCATGAACAAAAGTATGTATTTAAAATATAAAATAGTTTCTGTATAAATATTTTTACATGTATATGCTGGTCATAATACCCATATCTGATCCCTTCAAAATGTGCCTGTTAAAATCACAGGTTAACTTTTGAGGTTTAGGTGACTGAGCAACAGCCAGGTGAAGAGGACATTAAATAGGTGGAGACATAGGTCTTGAACTCAGGAGAAAAGATTGTGGAATAGAAATATAGATTTAGATAACTGCATGTTATCTAATTATCCATGCAAATAGCTAAGATTACTTAAAGTAAGATAATGCATTGACTTATAAAAGATACTACCCTGTTTCCCCGAAAATAAGACATCCTCCAAAAATAAGACCTACTTACTTTTTAATAAGGTTTCCTTCTGAGTGAAATATAAGGCATCCCCCTAAAATAAGGCCCCCTAGGCTAAAC
This sequence comes from Pipistrellus kuhlii, assembly GCF_014108245.1. Lineage (NCBI taxonomy): Eukaryota > Metazoa > Chordata > Mammalia > Chiroptera > Vespertilionidae > Pipistrellus > Pipistrellus kuhlii. The sequence continues at coordinate 15,823,087 of NW_023425504.1, forward strand.
ATGAGAGATTTGGTCCACTGATTCTGAAAGAAATGGAGTCACAAGAAATTCACCAGGAAATTCAGGAATTGGATTGTTATGATGATGTTCCAGAAGATGATGACATGATTGTCATTGAATAAATGAGTAAATTCTTGATACTGTAGGATTCACAGTTTGTCTGGTTTGTGTCGACAACTACCGTACTACAGTACCGTATACAGGTAATAAATTTCCTTTATTTTCATTTAACAATAAATGTGTACCGTATTCTTCTTCATGGAAAAATAAGACATCCCCTGAAAATAAGACCTAGCTCATCTTTGGGAGCAAAAATTAATATAAGACACTGTCTTATTTTCGGGGAAACAGGGTACTATATGGAGACAAATAGAAGCCAAAAAGAACATGAAGAATGAGTATGATGAATGTATGAAATCTACAGAAATAAGATGAAAAAATAGAAGAGTGTGGTAAGAAAGCAATACAAAACAAGAGCCAAAACCTGTTTGGCTCAATGGATAGAGCATCGGCTAGGGGACTGAAAGGTCCAGGGTTCGATTCCAGTCAAGGGCATGTACCTTGGTTGCGGACATATCCTCAGTAGGGGGTGTGCAAGAGGCAGCTGATCGATGACTCTCATCGATGTTTCTAACTCTCTATCTCTCTCCCTTCCTCTCTGTACAAAATCAATAGAATATATTAAAAAAAAAAACAAAAAAAAAAAAAAACAAGAATGAACAAGACTCAAAGTTGTTAAGATATCAAAAACAGCCCTGAGAGACCAGGAAGTGGGGCAGAATGCCTGTGTCATTGCCATGGCGACAACTCAAGCATTCCACCCCTTCACTCTGTGGCTGAGTATGCAAATTAACCTCCATCTTTGTTGGGTTAATTTGCATATCACTCCTGATTGGCTAGTGGCATAGCAGTGGTATGGTCAATTTACATGTTTGTCTATTATTGGGTAAGATTATATAAATAGATTAGGCCAAGAAGGAGGGGCTCATTCTTCCCTTGGCTTCCAGTAAAGACAGTTCTCATAATCCCCTGGGAAGAGCAATCTGCCAGCATTTCTGACCCCCTAAAGTGCAAGTTGAAGATGCCAATTTCTTTGTTGGTAGCTTCCTCCATTCCCCAGTCCTTACCATAGAACAGAGTCTCTATGTGCAGCAGGCTGATAATACTTTTAAGGCATAGGTTCCTTGCCAAGAAAGGCAAGGCAAAAAGCTCAGAAGCTACCACCCAGCCCAGGGCTCACAGCAATGGCTCAGATATTTTGCTTAAAGGGAGAGGCATTCCATAAGAAAATACAGCTCTGAAGCTCTATCTAAAATATAGAATGTAGAGGAATTCAAACCTAAGGGAATTCTAATAAAAAAAAATAAACCAACAGCTTCTCTTTAATAAGAACAATATGCTAAATCATAGGCCAGTAGCTCACCAGAAAGAAACAGGGATAAAGAGAACTAAGAAGAGTCCACCTAGATAAGAAAAAAATCCTAAAAAACTGGCCCTAAAAAACCTGCTCTTGTACAAATTTGGTTGTATCAGATTTCTGAGCAATATATATCCCATGGCAATGTCAAGTACAATAAAGAAATCAGACAGTAATTAGTGGAACCTATTATATATACTGGTATATGGGCATACCTCAAGGTATTGCAGGTTTCAGACCACCACAAAAAAGCAAATACTGTGATAAAGCAAGTCACACAAACATTTTTGTTTCCTAGTGCATTTGAACCATTTGCAAGTCAGAATACTTTTGCTGGTGAAGGATATTACCTAAAATTTGTAAAAAGTGCAATATCTGCAAACCACAATAAAATGAGGTATGCCTGTATATACCACATCTCCTTTATCCATTTATCCATTAATAGGCACCTAGGATGTTTCCATATCTTAGATATTGTAAATAATATTGCAATTTTGGGTGTAAAGAGTGCATGCTAAGTGAAATAAGTCAGACAATTCTCATATGATTTAACTTATATGTAGAATCAAAAAAAGCAAACAACAACACAGAAATAGAACCATAGATATAGAAAACAAGATGATGGTTGCCAGAGAATGGGATTGGGAGGCTGGTTGAAAAAAGTGAAAGGGAATAAAGGTACTAAAAACTTTCAGTTATAAAATAAACAAGTAATAGAAATAGAATGTATAGCATAGGGAATATAGTGAATAATAATATAATAACTTGTATGGTGATAGATGATTATTATGTCAAACCATTATGTTGTGCACCTGAAATGAATATAATATTGTATGCCAGCTATACTTTCACAATAAAAAAATAATTGAATTGGAGTACACTTCTTGATTTTCAAACTAACTACAAAGTAATAGTAAACAAGACAATATGGTACTGGTATAAGGATAAAAATTAAACAAATGGAATATAGTTGTTAATGTAGAAATTAACCCTCACTATTTCTGTCATGGAATTTCATCAAGGTTGCAAAAACAATTGAATATGGAAAACATAGTCCTTCAACAAATTGCATTAGGGAATTGGATGCCCATAATTGAAAGAATGAAGTTGAATCCTTAGATGAAGGGGAATTACTAGTATAGTGCTTTCATAAAATATTTCTTTGCTTCAATATTATTATGTTGTTAAAATTTCAATAGCATCATATAGAAAACAATGAAAAATGTTTCAAAGATTAAAATGTAAGACTTAAAATTCTAAGACTCTTAGAAAACAACATAGGGATACATTTCTGTGGCCTTCGGTTTAGGAATGGTTTCTGAGGTGTGACATAAAAGGCACAAATAACAAAGAAAAATATATATAAGTTGAATTTAGAAACTTTTGCGCACCAAAGGACACTACCAAGAAATTGAAGAGGCAACCAAAAAGTGAAAGGAAATATTTTCCAAGCATGTATCTGATCATATAAAGTACTCTTACAACTCAAGAATAAAAAGACAAATAATTCAATATTAAATTAAAGGCAAATGATGTAAATAAATTTTTCTTTAAAAAATACACAGATAAAAACTAAGTACATCAAAATATGCTCAACACCATTAGTCATTAGGGAAATGCACATGAAAACCACAATGAGATACCACCATATACCCACCGTGACTATTATAATAAAGGATGGACAATAAATGTTGGTGAGGAAGTGTTGAAGTTGGAACCCTTATATATTGCTGAAAGGAATGTAAAATGGGCAGTCACATGGAAATCACTTTGGCAAGACCTCATATTAAACAGAAATTCTTCTAGGATTATACCCAAGAGAAATGTAAATGTATGTCTTCACAAAAACGTCTATAGAAATGTTCATAGTGACATTTTTCATAACAACCAAAAAATGGAAATAATCCAAATTTCCATCAACTGAGGAATGGATAAATAAAATGTTATATATTTCAATAAATGGGACATTATTAAACCAAAAAAAGCAGAATGAAGTACTGTTACATACCACAAAATGGCTGAACCTATAAAACATTATTCTCAGTTAAATAAGCCAGACACAAAAGGGCACATATTATATGAGTCCACGACTATGAAATGTCCAGAATAAGAAAATCCATTCAGATAGAAATAGGGCTAGTGGTTGCAAGGGGGTGAGTGGAGGTGACAACTAGGTGTGATGGCTAATGGGTAAGGTTATTTTTAAATTTATGTTTTCTAAGAGATGGAACTATTCTAGAATTAGGTAGTAATGATGGTTGCTCAACTTTATTAATATACTTGAAAACACTGATTTGAATACTTTAAGAAAATAAATTGTATGTGATGTGAATTATATCTCAATGAAAAATGTAAAAAATCCAGACTCCCTCAGGTAACAATTTGTTTTATATCAAGGTAGGAAAAATTATATAATTTTATTTAGTTTGCCTAATAGACATTTAGCAAAGGGAGAGTAATTTCCTATAATAAATCAAAGAGGAAATTTGCCTGAAGAAACTTCCCTAATAGTCTGTTTTTTGTAAAATATACTTTCTCTAATCATAGTTTTATTTTAAGCTCTATAATTTTATTTATTTTTTATAACAGCTAATCACTTTCCATCTCAACAGTAATATGATGACAGTTTCACTTTCTCAGTTTCATTTACCTGTAGTCAACCATGATCTGAAAATATTAAATGGAAAATTCCATAAACAAACAATTCATAAGTTTTAAATTGCATGCCATTCTGAGTAGTGTGATAAAATTTCACACTGTTGAACTCTGTCTCACCTAGAAGGTGAATCATCCCTTTGTCCAGAATATTCACTCTATAAGTAAGCCACTCACAATTTAGTCACTTGGCAGCCAACTCGATGATTAGACCCTACTGTCACAGTAGAGCAGGGCTTCCAGGTGTCCTCAAACTTTTTAAAGTGGGGGCCAGATCACGGTCCCTCAGAGAGCTGGAGGGCCGGACTATATGAACTACTAATTCCTACTGTAACACCTCCGCTGCGCTCACTGCCCAAAAAACCTGGCGGGCCGGATCAGACTCCTCTGTGGGCCGCATGTGGCCCGCGGGCTGTAGTTTGAAGACCCCTAAGTCCTTTATTTTTAATAATGGCCTCAAAGAGCAAGAGTAGTGATGGTGGCAAATCAGATATGCCAAAGAGAAGCCATAAAGTGCTCCCTTTAAGTAAAAATGTAAACATTCTCCACATCATAAGGAAATAAAACATGCTGAGGTTTCTAAGATCTATGGTAAGAGCCAGTTTTCTATCCATAAAATTGTGAAGAAGAAAAAGTAAATTTGTGCTCTTTTGCTGAGAGAGACCACACTCACATAGCTTCATTACAGTATATTCTTATAACTGTTATACATTATTATTAGTGATTATTGTTAATTTCTTACTGTTTCCAATTTATAAATTAAACTTTACCATAAATATGTATGTATAAGAAAAATACATAGTATAATTAAGGTCTGGTACTCTGCAGTTTCACACATCCACTGGTGGGGTGGGTCTTGGTTGGTGTCCTCTGTAGATGAAGGGGAATTACTAGTATAGTGCTTTCATAAAATATTTATTTGCTTCAGTATTAGTATGTTGTTAAAATTTCAATCTTTTAAAAAGATAGTGGGTTTAATAACTTTATCATTTATTTGAGAATGATGAATCTAACAACATGATTCATTCTCTGAATATACAAACATGGTTATCTTCATATTCATTTTCATATTCATTTTCAAATGAAAGACTAATTCTGATTACTTTAATTACTATATTTTAATATTGAAAGAATATTCATTTTACATTCATATCAGAACTGAGTTTTTTAATTAAATTGCAAAAAATAACTAGGTTTCTGAATATTCTGATGAATGCACTATATATTAGGAAGCACATTGGATTTTCAATTTCTTGACATTTTTCTCCACTCTGAGCGAAGAACCTCGAGACATAAATAGGATGTATACTGAGAATCTTATTTAGTTTTGAAGCTTTCTATAGACATAGAGGATATTTCTTTGCACAGTAGGAAGGACATATGGTTTCCATCATTTTATTTTGTAACATACAAAAGAAAACAAATACATCTATGTCAGAATATCTGACCAGTGCTCTTCAAAATTGTCAAGGTAATGGAAGACAGGGAACAAATGAGGAACTGTAACAGATTGGAGGAGATGAAGCTCAAAATAGAATCCTAAAAGACAAAAATTTTAAACTTTAGCTGAAACTTCAGTGAATTTGAAGTTCTGTAGTTTATTGATTGCATTATTTCAATATCAGTTTCCTGGGTTAGATAATTTTATTATTTTCATGTAAAATTTGCATCTTATAGTAAATTGGAGTAGGGAAATACAGGATTTCTGTGTTAATTTATCACTTCTTATTTTTAATTTATCACTTCTTATTTTTTTTTAAGTCTAAAAAATTTGAAACAAAAAAGAAAATAGCAGCAATAATAAGAATGACTAAAATCTCTCAAAGTTCAAAGTTTAGATTCAGGGATTAATTAATGCAAAAATTATTTTAAGAATTAATTTTACTTAAGCCAATTCCACTCCAATAAGACAAGATGAATGACTTTTAAAGAATATATTCACTTACTATTGTGCAATTTAAGCAGCAAATACATTTTTTTTTTCAATGACTGATACCAATCACAGAATTGATTAAAACAGACCACAGTCCTGTGTGGCTCAGTTACACCAAGTGGTCACCAGTTTGATTCCGGATCAGGCACATGCCTAGGTTGTGAGCTCGATCCTTAGTAGGGGGCATGCAGGCAATGTTTCTATCTCTCTCTTTTCCCCTATTTCTAAAATCAATAAAAACGTATTAAAAAAAAATACACAAGCAAAACAGACTATAGTCCTATGATGAAATTCACTGTTACAGGCAAGGCCTTAGTCTCAGAGGAAAAAGAATCCCATCTCTTCCATTTGCCTAATTATTATGTTCTTTAATGAGCCTTATGTTTCCTCCTCTCTTGTCTCTCTTTTATTAACCTGTTAACTGAGCGGGATCTATAAATACATGAAAAGTAAACAATATCTGGAATGCGTAGGACGTATGAATACGTCCTGGAAATATATGTTGCTCCCTGAGAGGGACGGTATATATTTTTTGTAATCTTTATAATTGTTTGTAAAATTTATAATTTTTTAATTCGATGTTTCCATTTTTTTGTTGGTATGCTTTTCTATTTTTTTGTAATTTTGTATTTTCCTTTGTGCTTTATATATAAATAAATGAATATATATAATTTATTTTAATTAAGTATAAATTTAAAAAAATAATAATATGAATTACGTCCTTCGGGCATGACATACTGACACGTCCTAGTGAAAGAGTACACGCCCATTATAGGTTGTGTAATTAAAAAGGGAACTCCCCGGTTAACGGGTTAATATAATTCATAGTTATTTATTCTGGAACATTTCTCAATAATGACAAAGAATAATCCCCACTTTTTTTTCTTTATGTGTCTTAACTAACCTACCAGTTATTGCAGCTATATGCTATAGTTATTATAAAAATTGTTGATGAAAATATATGTACTAATGTAATAGCTAATAGCAGCTAAGGACTAAAAAATACAAAATGTATTTAGCAAGATCAAGCAGTTGATTGGGAGAGTGGGGTTAGTAAAAACAATCTATTGATAAAAGTCTCACCTCAGTGTCAGGAACAAGGACATGATAACTGAATTGGACTTTTAGACATTCTTTTTGTTTTGTTTATAATTATATCATAATTTGATTATAATGACATTTTATATAAAATGTACTAATGTCATTGAAAACTATCAACACATTACCCAAATAAATAAAAATCAGAGAAAATTTGTTATTATAGATATGCCCTTAAGGGAGTCCTGTTGATGAAATGAAAGGACACTATAGAGTGCTGGCTAGTGTTTCTAGAATGGTTAGAGCATCGGCCCATGCACCATAGGGTCCCACCGGACCTGGTCACTCCCAACTGCCCTCCCCTGCTGGCCTGGGTCCTTCCCAACTGTCCTCCCCTGCAAGTGCTCCCAACTGCCCTCCTTTGTAGGCCTGGTCACGCCTAAGTGCCCTCCCCTGCAGGCCTGATCACTCCCAACTAACTGCCCTCCCTTTCAGGTCTGGTCCCTCCAAAATACCCTTTCCTGCTGACCTGATCACCCAAAACTACCCTCCCCTGCTGGCCATCTTGTGGTGGCCCTCTTTGGCTTCATGGGGGCAGCCATCTTCTGTGCTGGAGTGATAGTCAATTTGCATATTACCTATTTATTAGATAGGATATGCATTACCTATGGACATAGATAATAGGACCATGAAGGCCTGAGGTGGGGTGGGAACAGGTGGACCGGGGGTAATGAGGAGAAAAAGAGGAACACCTGCATCACTCTCAAAAATAAAGATTTTTTACAAAATAAATAATAAAAATGCAAATATTTATGTGAAAATAGATTCAACATCTCTCCAGTGGTCAGGAAAATTCAAATTAAAACCATTGAATTACCATTTTTTTAACCCACCTGATAGTAAAATTAACTAAGTTAATAATATCCAATATTGGTAGAAATATGAGAAAGACACTGCCATTATTGCTGGTAGGACTGTGAAATGCTGCAACTCTTTAAAAAATATATTGTAATTACCTATTAAAATAAATATATACATATTATTTGGCCCAATAATCACTCTTTTGGGAATCTCACCTACAGAAAAACAAAAGCACTAATATGTATGCTATGTGTACTAGCATAAGGGTGTGTCTGTGTGTGTGCGTGTGTGTGTGTATGTGTGTGTATGTTCAGCATTGCAGTAGCATGTAAATACAGAAATAATGAATTAGTGGAATAATTAGGATCTATTCAGTGGTGATATTCAAAATATTTAGCAATTAGTATGATAAGGCTTTGACCAATCACAACAGGTATTGAATATCATCTCTGAATCTCTCCATTCAATAGTATATTGTGCACCTAATAAAAAGAGTGAATGGAATCTATGTGTTGACCTGAATGGATATAAAAAATTATACATACTTAATATATCTTTTCCTACACATATAATTGTATACCTATGGTAAAGTTAAATTTATAAATTAGTCACAGTAAGAGGTTAACAACATTAACTAACAATAAAATAGAACAATTATAGCAACATATGGTAAAAAAAAATAATGCGCTTGTGGTGTCTCTCTCTCAAAATACACTGTACTCACCCATCTTCTCATGATGACATGAGATACTATAATACCTATATGTTGAGATGAAGTGAGGTGCTTACAATAGTGCACAATTTTAAACTTATGAACTGTTTATTTATGGAATTTCCTCTCAATATTTTTGGACCATGGTTGAACACAGGTAATTGAAAATGAGGAAAGGAAAAGCATTGATAAGGCAGGACTACTATAACTCCATTCTTTAAATCAAAATTTAGAGTATTCATTAAATATGAAGAATTTAGCTCAATTAGAGGTCTCATTTGCTTCAATCTTATCAATATCTGTTAGGTATGTTTTGCTTTTATACTTCTATTAATAATTATTTTGAAAACCCTCTTTCTTAATTTCTAGATTTTAAATAATAACCATTGACTCCTCCACTAAGTCAGAAAATAAAATAGTCTTTCTTCCCTTTATATCTCAAATTGAGTTAACACCTTTTTTTACACTGACATGATTTATATCATAAGTGCATGCTTCAAACATAAACTTCCATCTTTACTTATAAGTTGATAAAATTATATAAATATGTATATTATCATTTAAAATATTATAACTACTTAAATATTTTTCTCTGTAGTGCCAAGTGGCATGACTATATCTACAGGAAAAAAAGTGAGATAGTCCCTTAAAAAAAGATGCTTCAAGCATCAAATTCAAATGCATCCTTCTATTTTACATTCCATTTAGTACTCAAAATCATGCCACATCTTAGTTTGCTTCATACTTGGATCATTGCATCTTTATACAGCTATATATGTGGTTTTTCCTGGCACACAACTCAGGTTTGTTTGTTGTTTTTCCTTTTCAGTTGTTGACATAAGAAATGTATGCCTTATTTGCCATATGACTATCATCATCCAGCTTCTTAAATCATACTATTCTAAGACTCATTATCCATGTTTTTAAAATTCCTTTTTAAAGTGAAAATATTGGACAAATATTTCATAGTTATGAAAATAGTGGAAAGTAAAGGTTTTATTGAGAACTTGCTTGGAAAAAATAAATAACTATATATTTAATATTATATTTGATATTATTTATGTTTTAATTAAAGCTATATATGTTTCTATGTCTCTGGATCTATTTTGTTCATCAATTTATTTTGTTCATTAGATTCCACATATGAGTGAGATCATGTGATACTATGTACTATGTATATATGGACACAGACAATTGAGTGGTAAAGTCTTGGGAGGGGTGGATGAGGGGTGGAAGGAGTCAATGGGGAAAAAACAAGCAAACAAAGGGGACATCTGTAGTTCTTTCAACAATAAAGAAAAATAAATAAATAAATTAATTAATTAATTAAAATAAACTAGCTAAAAAATAAAGCTATCTGCTAATTTCTTAAAACATACAATGAATAAAAGAAGTATTGATTTCTAAGGAAGGATTGGGGATGAATTTTCCCAACTAAATTGAAGGATAATATTCTACTATATTCCTCATTTTGTATTTAAATTTCACAGCATGAAAATTAAGAAGGTAATTTTTCACAAATTATTAGATTTCATTCATTTTCCAAAAACGATTCCCCTAATATTTTGATATTTAAATTATCTTCTTGAGAAACATCTACAATGTCATTATATTTATCAATTTTTCTCTTCCTTCAGTTTTGAATGGATATAATTCTACCAATGGCTCTGTCCTATTATTTTTACTAATTGCCAATAAAACCCTCCTCAGCTATGCAATATCCAATATTTTGTGTAATTCATTTTACACCCAACTTGTACTTACTCTATTGACTTTCTAACCTTTTATTCAAATTTAAATTTCCTTTGTTGTCTGATTGCTTTTTACATAAAGCCACCTGTTTTTATTTTATAAATGAGGAAGCTTTCAATTCTCTCGATAATACAATTAGAATTATTTTTAAAGTTTTTTTCCCTCCAAATTATCCCTGATTCTTTCAGGATTCGTTGTGCTTCCTTTGATGTTTAATTTTCTGTGCATACTTACAAATGAGGAACTAGTTGGGTTATTATTTAACTACCAAGCTATTCTGCCATTATTAAGATCTTCTTCCATAAGCCTCATTTTTAAAAGTCAGATCTAAATTGAAATTAGGGGGTTATACTATAGTGATTCTGGCAAAACACATGTACACAGTCACTCTTTTGTATACCAAAATGAGTATGGTTTTTCTGTGTGGTATCCACTGTGATACCAAGAGCACAAATCCCTTCTGGGTAGATCATTCATTTCTTTAGAAAATAGCACCTTGACCTCTACCTGAAGATTAAGGCCAGTATAGGTGTGTTGCTGACCAACACAGCCATTCTTTAGAGTGTAGACTATCTGTTCCAAAAAAGAATATCCATTAATAATTACATATTGCATATATGTGAAATTTATAAAATAAATCCAATAAAAATGTATACATAAAGTTTATATAACTGTATATGTTTATGTACGTTGTATATATTTATTTTTATTGATTTATGTAAATTTAATTAGTGAAATATATAGTACATAAAAATATATTACAATATATATTTCTAAATCTCCTATATTATGCTTACCAATCCTATCTAATAAAGAGGGAATATGCAAATTGACTGTCACACCATCACAAATATGGTGGCGCCCAAGCCACAGATGGCAGTGCCTAGTCCCCTCAGTCCCGCCAGAGTTCCCCAGTCCTTCCAGCCCTGCAGGCAGGGAAGGGGTGGCAGGTGCGAGGTGCAGCCAGACCCATCCTCAGACCCTCAGCCACCCAAGGCCAGCCCAGGCCTAGGCAAGTCTCAGGTGGCAGCTTCCCAGTGGCCCAGGGCAACCAAGGCTCAAGTAACCAGGGCTGGCTGAGAATTGTGCTGATGCCAGTGGCAGCAGCAGAGATGTGATGAGGGCTTTGCCTTCCCCTGAATGCCAGGTTGCCTCTTGCTCCTGAGGGCTCCCAGACTGTTACAGGGGGCAGGCCAGGCTAAGGGAATCCCTCCAGTGCATAAATTTTCATGCACTGGGCCTCTAGTATTTTATAAAATTCTTAAATGCCTTTTTATTTGATAGAAATTAAATAGAAATGGAAGTCCCAATATTCTTCTTTGTACCACGTGGAATCATCTTGTGCACCCCTGGGAGAAGTACATATAATTGTGGAGTCCACCGCTAAACACAATCAATCATATTGCTTTATAATTCTATCCCCATTCTCATGGCTCAAATATCTCCTGCTACATTCTGTATTTGCTCTGCCTGAGCTTTGACTCCCACCATTGTAGCTTACTGGTATTATCAATATATTCTCATTTTCTTACATCTTCCAAAATATGTATGGAAACTCTTAACTTCTAATGCCTCACTTTAGTACTTCACTACCATTATTCAGGGAATTTTCCAAAAAGGGCATGTAAGTGGGTGCTGTCTGTCATCTTCAAACAGAAAAACTATCAACTATTTTCATTTTTACTTCTCAGATTATAGGATTACATTTGCATTGTTAGACTTTAGGCCTCCAGCAATCTATCTAAAGGAAAAATCATTTTTATATCAATTAATACTGGTAATAGTCCCATGAAAACTAGTGTTACAACTCAATACAACTCAAGTCCTTAAGTTGTGGTTCATTTGAAGTTAAGGAGATTCTAAACATTGATTCAAGTAGTGTTAAAACAAATGCATAATATTAGGAAATTCTGTTGGACATAAATAGCTTTATAACCCAGCATTTCAAGTTTAAAATATAATATTAATGATTTAGAATGCTGTTAGTCTCCACTCTCAGTTGCAGTCCATAATGACAAGTTTCCTTTTTAATGTGCAGGGCCTGCTGTGCAGTAGTACTTTTAACAAAATACATTTGCTTTAGGCTTTCTGACATGGCTTCACACTGAGATAAACACAATTAATAAGATCTATTTAAATTCTGGCTCTTTAGTAATTGTTTATTAATGGGATTTTGAGATTCTCTTCTGATTTCAATTTTTTTTCAACCAGGGTTTTCATTTGCTGCATGTTTTCATTTTTATCACCTTGGCATTATCTGTTTGATCCATTTTCAGTGGAAAGAAAACAATGGTCTGTACCCTTATAAATTGATCACAGGATTATCTTTTCTAGGCTTTTTGTTGTGGGCAATTATGGAGAAGCAATATTAGTTATAATAGGCTTTGGAGAACAATGGATTCATAGATAAATTTAACATTTAAACAAATCATTTCTTTCTGCCACTGTTTATCAAGTAGAAGCATTATATATTTTCTTGTTCTAATTTTAAACTGCACCATTATTTATCATCATGAATCCTCAGTATGTAGTACACCATATATACCTAACATACAAGTAGCATGAAATACTATAGAAGTGCCATGGGATAGTTGAATGAACATTGGTTTTAAAGACCCATGGACACAAAAAATAGTGGAGTGAAAACTTAGGAAGGGGCTGGAGTGGGAAGGATGGAGTTCAATGAAGAAGGAAGGGGAATATCTATAATATTTTCAACAATAAAGTAAAATAATAAAAAATAAAGACAATTGAATCTCAGATCTCCCACTTATAAACTGTGTGACTTTCAGCAAGGCTTATCTTCTTAACTTCTATAAGTTTGGGTTTTCTTATCTGTAAAATGGGAATTGTAACTATCCCTGAATTGCTTTGGTGGCTAAATGAGATAGCACATATAATGTGATATAAAGTGACACAATTCCTGGCACAACATTTGACACTCAGTGTATTTTAATTAATTTTTTTTCTTTATCCTTTAAGTGGTATACTTGTTTGTCTAGACAATAAATAAAAAGCATAAATAAATAAATAAATAAGCCATGACGCCATGTAGAGTTTCCAGGAACTCAGTCCAGTATTATACCTATCATTTTACATTTTAAAGTTTTTAAAGTCTGGATTTCTATAAGTCACCTGGGAAAAAATAGTTTATAATATATATTCCAGAGAGACAAATGAAAAAGTAACAAATGATAATAAAAAGGCATCAAGTAAACATAATATTACATCAGGCACAAACATATTGGTTGCATGCTGAGGAAACCCAGAGAATATGAGTGTCAAATAGAAGAGCTAACCAGAGCCAAAACCAGTTTGGCTCAGTGGATAGAGCGTTGGCCTGCGGACTGAAAGGTCCCAGGTTTGATTCCAGTCAAGGGCATGTACCTTGGTTGCAGGCACATCCTCAATAGGGGGTGTGCAAGAGACAGCTGATTGATGATTCTCTCTCATCGATGTTTCTAACTCTATCTCTCTCTCTTCCTCTCTGTAAAAAACCAATAAAATATATTTTTAAAAAAATGAAAAATAAATAAATAAATAAAGAAAGAAGAGCCAACCAGAGACAGATATTTAAAAATACAGATTCCTTAGCTCATCCCAAGCCCATTAAAACAGTATATTAGAGCAGCATTACCAGGCATGTATATTTTTAAAGATCTCCAGATTATTCCTATGAATAGCTTGGTCAGAAGCCACTGAAATACTAGTAGGTATGCACTAGTTTAATCTCTAGGCTGTAGCTCTCTATCAAATCAGATTGTCAGAATACTACATATTTCAATGATACTAATATAGCTCCCCATAGAAATGCCCCAGTAAATACACAGTTTCACCTAAACTCTTATCCATGGTCACTATTGAAAAACACATAAAGATTTTTCTTGTGTTTTATTTTTGTAAATTATTCAAGACAATATTTTGTTGCCTAATACTTCTTATATGAAAAATAACTCCAATGATTTATCCCAAAGATGAAGGCTTAGACCGAGTTTGTCATATTTGAACATCTGAATGGCTCCTTTTTATTAGAGAATAGAGAGTTAGTCCATTATTTTTCCTTTCTTAACTTTGACTGCCAGGAAGCTAAGTATATATATCTCCCCCACCTCTAAACCATCCTCCATCTTTTATTGGTTGTTGCCTATTTTCCCTTGCTATAATGATTATAATTCATCTGTAGCTCTTGTTAAAAGCCTGCTGAAATATTTTTGAGGGGACAAGTAATGGCAGAAATAAAAAATAAATGTAATTTTTGGCATGTCTAAGCAACATAGACTTCACTAGTTGGATTTTGCTGTATAAAATCATGCTGTGGTATTGACTTTTTTGTGTTTCACTTATTTTGCCATTTGGCTGCTTATAAATAGATGACTTAATAGAGTTTTCTATAATTAAGAATTTTTGATACCAGAATTTCATAGAACATGTGTAACCGAGCCCTATTTTCTTTTGCTCTAAACTCTTCCTTATTAGCAAAATCTTTTTTTTAAAGAGCTTTAACACTTATTTAAAGGAATTACCTTTAGTATATTATGATGCTAACAAATACACAACAAGAAAACTTTGGGAAACAGTGTTAAATTCAAGAAGAAATAGTATGTTGAGTACTTTTGCATGTAGATTCACATGAAATCATTTAACCTTGATCTACATCAAAATTCCTTATTACCTTGAGACACGAAAAACCTGATTTTGTTTGACAGCTCAGGCCATGCCTACTTCTTACATTATACTTCCTAGAGAATGCTGGTGCTACTCTAGCCCTCCATACTTCTCTCTCCTTTGCTCTTTTCACTCCTTCTCTTCCTCCCTTCCCCCATCTCTGTTGCAACTCTCTCACACCTGTTCATTCCCCTTTTCTTTTTCCTTTATATTCCACACTGACACTATCTTCTTTTGTCAGGCTCCATAGGAATTTAAGAATAAAGAGGTTCCTAACTCTAATTCTAAAAGAAGAATTGCAAAGTGAAAGTAATCTTTCTCAGAGAACTCAAAGTTCCCAGAAACAGTTCTGGCTTTCTCTTGGATGTTGGGCCATTGTTGTTTCTCTTCCTTGCTACATTTAAATATTTATACCAGAGAAAGCTTGCCAAGTTCATTATAAGCATAAAAGAAAATAAATTCATTATGCTCAGGGTGATCAGTTTTAACACAAAGGGCAGCTGTTTGTTTTCAGTGTTCATTTTCTTGGATCAGTCAGCTGTGTTTTTTTTTCGTGTGTGTGTGTGTGTGTGTGTGTGTGTGTGTGTGTGTGTGTGTGTTTTGGGGGGGGCATTTATATTCATTTATGTTCCTTTAAATTATAAATCTATTGTCACATTTTCTTTCATGGAGCTCACAATTTTATTATTAGAAAAATCTTCAGATTACTAATTAAAAAAAGTATGTATAAGTATATATTTTAGGCATTTTAAAGACATGCAACAACTATACACAACAAATTACCTTAATTCATCAGAGCTTAGGTAAAACAAGATTCTGTTTTATGTAACTGCTCCATGTCTTCATAATTCCTGTGCAAAATAAAATATGGCTATTTATATACAATCGTAAAATTATACAGTGTGCTTCACTTTATGCAAAGGGTGTATTAATGCCTGTATGGGTGTGGCTAGGCATGTCAATTTCCACCCTCAATACAATCATTTGATAGTAAGTGGTTCAATACTTTCTTATGCTGTGTCTGCACAATGCTAAAACATCTGGCTAATTCCACTGGGAAAATTCAAACTGGTAATTTGGTGTCATGTAGCCTAAACTGTGGGTTGATTGAACTTTTCATTTTGCTATGGGTTGTTTAGACTTTGAGTAGACAGACTTAGAAGTAATACAAGACACACTTAACTCTTTTTTTAATTGGGTGATGTAAAGCAGATCATTTTAACTAACCCAACCAGTAATTTTAATAGATTGTTAAAAGTTAATTATAAAATGTAAATCTCAATGGAAATGTGGTGATTGTTTTGCTAACTTATTTTAGTTTTAGTTTTTAAAGCAGATGATGATATTGGTATTGCCATAAAATGTGACTATTTTCCAGGAGGTGGGGCCTGGAAAAAGGCTAAAAAACAGAAAATTAGGGTGTTTCAGGTATCTGGGTGTCACACACAAGCCAGCAGCTGGATGAAATCCATCACAGGACCCTCATTATCATCAAATAAGCACTCACAGTTTAGGAAACACAAATGTCAAAGGCCTTAAACTTAAAATAAAATAAAATTCTTCTGTGTCAAAGGTCAGATATTTCTTACTTTATGACAATATATGATTTTTAATTTATATTAATCTTAATTTTGCTATAATATTTCATAAATATTGAGTATTTTCTCACAGACAGTGGCATTTGTTTTATTACTTTGGGAATATCAGTTTATTAGTCTAAAAGAGGGAAGATAGAAAGAATATACACAGAGTGGCCAGTTTATTATGATCTCTGAACACATAATAATCTGGCCACTCAGTGTATATCCTATATAATAAAAGGCTAATAGAAAATTGTCCCCTCAGCGAAGAGTTTGACCAGCAGGCAGGCCAGCCAACTGCCCATGTCCCCTTCCCCTGACCAGGCTGGCTGGATCCCACCCATGCACAAATTCATGCACTAGGCCTCTAATATTGAGATACACACACACACATACACAGACACACACACACACACACACACACATACACACACTGAGTGGCCAGATTAAAATCTATTCTACATAATAGGCATAAGATACATGTTAAATGTACTAATTATTCAGAATTTTGTCCAAATAATAGGCCTATTAACCAAATATTTCAGGAAAATGCTACTGTAATGCATATTTAACAAACATACTAATGTATCAAGCCAAATAGTAAATTTTATACTAAAATAAACCCCAGAAAAAAGAATACTTGGGACATATTAATGGTGTTTTATTTGTATTTGGTTTGTTTAAAAAACGTTTCCAACCTTGCAGAAAAAAAAAAAATAGATGAGGCACTTAATTCCATCAAAAACCTAAACATATCTAGGCCTGTCAAACGAATATTTTCTGTAATCAAAATATAATTTGAACCATTCAGCAAAGTCTCCATGCTTGATAAAGACAAAGAAACTATCTCTAATCACTTTAGTCTGTTACTAATGGACTCATTATTGGAATAGAAGTATTACAACAGTTAATTTCAGAAATGAGATATAGAGTGTCAAATAAGTCTTTTATATTTTCTTGTTTTATTTATTAGCATACATTTTGCCTTTATTGTTGATGTTAAATGATGGTTTACTGTGTTTTCATGTTTTTGGTGTGTAATTCAGGCTCCCTAGAAGCTAGCAGTGGTCAGAAAACTCATTAGTCAACATAGCCAAATATCAACAGTACAACAACTGAAATTTCTTTTGAGAGCCAAATTTTTTAAACTTAAACTTCTAAAGCCATTTCAAAAGTTTGCTGACCACTGCCCTAGCTCATTCATAAACGTCCTGAGGGCACAAATAAATATTTTGTTTCTTCTAGTTCTGTAGTAGGCATCCTGTATCTATAGAAATTTTTAAAAGTTTAATAAATATTGCTGAATTGAGTGACAGTGAAATGAATATTTAGAAAATGCTCTATTATTTGGACTATTGAAAGAGCAATCTAGCAAATATATAAAATCAAAAACACTAGATTTAGTTTTGTCAATAATAAAATTGATTATTTTTGTGATACATAGGCATCAGCTAAGATTGAGATAATCCAAAATGTTCATTCAAAAATTAATTTCCAATCTCTTTATACACCTGCTTTTTCAGATCTGGTGATGAATAATAAAATGATCCGATTTGTTTCAACTTATTTTTGTTGTTGTTGTTCACATCTGATATATATGCTAATGAACAGTGAAACTGCCAAAGAGTGAACAGCAGTAGGAAAATAGAAGTCACAAATAAATTATAAAAAATGGGGGTATAGATACATGAGAATTATTATTACCATTTGAATAGATATGCAGTGATGAATTTTATATTGTATGAGTTTGATCCCATTCATCAATTCTCTGAAATAAAATGTTTGGTTAAGAAAATAAACTTAACCATTAATATGTCCCAAGTATTCTTTTCTTCTGGAGTTTTGTTGTTTGTTTTTTGTTTTTGTTCTTGTATAAAATTTACCATTTGGCTTGATACATTAGTATGTTTGTTAAATATGCATTATAATAACATTTTCCTGAAATATTTGGTTAAGGAAAGATTTGACCATACTTTCATCAAATAAAGAATCCATGTAGGTTGTAAAATGGAAATAATAGTTGCTTTATAACCAACAATGGTAATGCTGCTATGATTAAGACTTCATTTTCATTTTGAAAACTGCAAATATAGAAAAGAATGAACATCTTGGAATCTGAGAACTATTCAGAGATTTACAGAAGTTATTTGATACATTGTCCTTGAGGTGAGTACAAGATCAAAACCAATATGAGCAAACTATCTTTCTTAGGCATTAAGGTATTACAATTACAGACATACTATCTTCACTATACAGAGCACCACATAAACAGATCACTTATTGCCTCCACGTTAGACAAATGCAATGTACTTTCATTTTTTATAAATCTTCATCTTGGTAAGATCTCTTAGTAGCCTTCAACATAGTTGGATTCACTCCCTGAAATGCAATATACTTCTGGCTTAACACCATAGGTTTTGCATGATGCTTAAAATAAAATTCAAGATGCTTTGCATCTCCTAGAGGGAGCACAAGCTGGTTCTTACCTATCACATGTATGGAATCTTGTGTCACTTTAATCCTCATTCATTGTACAGCAGCCACACTGGCCTTTTATATTCTTGAGAAAGAAAAAAGTTAGGGAGGTATGGGCAGGACCATGAAGGAGGAAGTGAATCTGAGAACCCAGAATTTCTAAGACATTCCAACTTGGTTGGGAAGGAAGGATGCAAGCAAAAGGCAGGAACTTTAAAATGTATGGTTATTACTGAGACAGACAGCATGCAGATAACCAATCACAAGGCAAGCAATGTACAAAAAAAAAAAAAAAAAAAAAAAAAAGCACTTGCTTCCTCCCCTTCTCCCCCAGAGCAGCGCACAATGGATACCCGACATTCCTGTTGGCTGAGGAGCACATCCCCTGTGCCCACGTGGCATATGGTCATGTGGTCCTCCACACATGGACTATTAGACTTTAATTGTCCTGGATACTAAACGACTCCCCACTGCAACATGGAAAGGAAGCTCTGGACACAGGTCGCTCGTGGAACCCTAGCTGCACCTTTCCCAGGACTGGCTTCTCCCAATATATACTCGTTTCATTAATCATTTTTGTCCACGACTTCATTCTTCGATTTTCGCGATACAAGAACGTGGACTCAAAACACCCACTTTTTTGGTTTCATTCTCAAGTACAGACATCAGGGCTTTTGTGTAGTCTATTAAATATGTTAATACATACAATAAACCCTATTCCTACTCAGCGCAGAATCTATTTTTGTGAAAATGTTTACATTTTTATTACTTATCATCTATTAATATTTAATCCTCATAAAACCCTATCAAGTGAGTCTTATTCCATTCACCCATCAAGAAAAACTGGTGCACAGAGGTGGTAAGTAACTTGTAAGATTGCAAGGCTCATAAATTGTGAGGTGGTGGGGCTGGAATATAAGCCCTTCAAGTCTGGATTCAGAGCCCAAGATCTTAACCCCAGTCTATCGAGTAGGTAATAGATTGATACTTTTTTTGTAGACAAAGATTATGTGAGGCTACACAGCTAATAAGTAACAGATCTATAATCAGGAATGTTTGATTCTAAAACTTATGTTTTTTAATAAGAAAGAAAATAACAAACATTTATTAGCTACTGAGTACCTCTCTCTTTACTAGATGGGGTGCTGCCTGATTCATGAATCATTCAATAAATCCATTCCTTAATTTATTTCATTAGATTTTGAAAAAAAATTAGCCATAAAATTCTGTGTGGCCTAACCCAGTTGCACAAATGGATTTTAGTTAAGAGGAAAGTTTATTTAATAGCTATGTAATTGCTCTGAAGTGAAATAAATGGCAAATTGGTGGAATGCATTCTGGACCTTGGTGAAGACGGAGAGGGAATTTTTTTTAAGAGCCTCCATATTTCAATTCACCCTATTCCCACTCCCATCCTTATGATTGCTTAGGAAGTTGGAAAGTAAGAATGAATTTTTATGGTTAGAGGAAGAATTAAGAAAAGGGTAAACATGTTGCTAATTGGTCTATCTCTGGTTTTATAATCTGCTTCTACAGTCAGTAATACCTAGTGAGGATTACTTAGGTCTAATCAGTTGGCTGGTCATTTGGAAATCAGAAATAACAAGGCTGTCCCTTGTTGTTTTAAAGATTTATGAGATTGCTGCTTCCACATCTTCTCTACCTCCACCCAAATTGTGCTGAAATTACTTTAATCTTATTTAAAAGTTTGGAATTTGCACAGCTCATCTCTGCATTATTAAACACACACACACACACACACACACACACACACACACACACACACACACACCAGCAAGTCAAAATAATGTTTAAATTCATCCCAATCTTTTTATCTCTGAAGAAACATTATTTAAAAATTAAAATAAATTTTAAAAGTACTTAGGAACGAATTTTAATGACTTTGACTTTTATCCCTAGAAAGCTACTGGAGGGTTTTGAGCAGAGTACTGACATTATGTGACAAACATTTTAACTGGACCACTCTGACTAGTGTCAGAACTTTCGGGAGAGGCAGAGACACCAGTTGGGAAGCTATGGAAATAATCTACATTCTGAATGATTGTGGCTTAGACTGAATGCATAATCCAAGAATTGTTGGATTGTGAATATATTGTTTTATTTATTTACTTAGAAATGTTGAACCCCAAATAATAATGGAAAGAGCTATACAATTAATACCTACAAACCGTTCACTTAGATTCTGCAGCTATAACATTTCAAATGCATTTTGCTAACTTTCTTTTTCTTTACACACACACACACACACACACACACACTTCCTTTTTGGTTAAGCCATTCCCAAATAGGTTGCAGACAGACACTTCACCTCTAAACACTATTTCACCATGTATCTTCAACCAACAAAGACCCTCCCCTAGACAATTACTGCAGCATTACCTCACCTAATAAAATTAACATTAATTCAACACATTAGTCAACAGAGTTGCTGCCCATGTTAACCCCTGATTGTCCACAAATGTACAATATAGATTTTCATTTTCATTTGTACTTTTTGAATTCAGATCTGCACAAGTATCACACATGACATTTTACTCTGACTCTTTGTTCTCCCCCACCCTAGATAAAGCCCCTCCACCTCTTGCTGTTTCTTATGGCATTGAATGTTTTTAAAAAAAGTCCAGAGCAGTTATCCTACAGAATAGCCTACATTCTGTATTCCTCTGACATGTGATTATGATCAGTTCCAAATGTCTAGTCAGAACACCTCATAGGTGATATTGTGTACTTTCCACCACCTAGCATAAGGGGGTACATAACTGTAAGGCCATCTCATAACTAGAGAATTTAATAATAATAAACTTGATTAAAGTAGTGACTGTTAAATCTCTCCATTGTAAAGGGGACATTTTTGTTCTTGTAATTAACAAATATACTATGAGATAATATTTTTATATCAATGTTAATGCTCTGTTTACTAAAAACACTTTACTGAATATTTTTTAAATCTAATCATGATCTTTTCACAAATTGATCATTATACAAGGGCTTATAAAAGGTGATCATCTAATCCTATTATGCCTTCAAATAGATTAGCTATCAGCCTTCAGAAAAGAAATTTCCTCTCTGTGTCTTTCCCCTCCTGCCCTCGACTTTTGTTATGGACTCATTATTTTTAAATTCAACTTATTGTCATCATTACTCTTTTTGATATGGAAATTATCTCAAATGTATTCACTGGGAGCCAAGTCAAACTAGTTCCTATGTCCACTTGACATGGCTCCCACCCCTATTAGTATTTTAACACATCCTTATTTTTTTGTCACAAAATATTTTTGAAGAAGAAATACAGAAAACATAAGCCAGGAACCAATGAAAAGTATAATATAGGATTAGGGTGGAAGGTGGAGGGATGGAAGGGAAACTTTTCTGAGTTTATGTTCTTATATAGTTTTGATTTTTGTACTATATAAATGTCTTTAAAATTCAAACAATGCATGTGGCTGGCGTGGCTCAGTGGTTGAGCTTCAACCTATGAACCAGGAGGTCACACCCAATCTGGGGTGTGCAGAAGGCAGTTGATCAATGATTCTCTCTCACCATTAATGTTTCTATCTCTCCTTCTCCCTTCCTCTTGGAAATAAATAAAAATATATTTTAAACAATTCAAACAATGAAATTAAATCAAGAACACGAATAAATCAGACCCTAAAATTAATAATACAATTTTAAAAATCACACTAGTATATCAAATAAATAACATAAGCACACAGAAATAAATCTTAATTCAAGTAATATTTAAATAGTACTCTGGCTGTTTTTAGCAAGGATATAGTCCAAACACAAAATATATTTATAAAGAGTTCTTGAACTTAGTGCATTATGTTTGTTTTCAGGACTTGTGTTGATTTAGTATTCTGAAATTGTGAATATTGTAGGATAGAGAACATACTGATATTATTAAGAAGCAGAGTTCTGACTGTGGAAAAAAGGAAATACAAATTTTTATTGGGTGCTTCTTAATTCTGTCTACTGAAAAAGCTTAAAAGCAATGACACCCTAATAGCAATGAATATATGCAGTAACAAGGTCTTAGTACTTAAATTATATTCCCCCACTGAAAGGAACCAGGGTTTCTTGAAGAAATGGTTAGATTCAGGTTTGAGACAGAGAAAGTACACAGTTCTATAATAGATGAATTTTGGAGGTCAAAGGCACTAAATTTGCAGAATGTTTGGTCTTACTTTAGGTAAGGAAAAAAAGGAGTCAATAGTGACTTCCAGATTTGGAGGTTGATTAACTAAGTATATGAACTCAGTCATTTACTGAGTTCAGGAACACTGCAAGAGAGGCGTTTTTGAAAGGGAAAGCAAACATTTAGCTTGGCCATGTGAAATAGCTTATGCCCCTCTCCAAGTACACATATTGTATGGGCAATAAAATAGTGAGTTCAGGGAAGAAATATGGGTAGAGATATAAATTTAGGAATTGTCCACATTTATATGGTGTTTTTATTTTCATAAATAAAGGTCTTATTTGATCACATTTAGTAGCTGGAGTGTATTCCTAGCAGTTATGATATTAACTCTTTGACTGTTGATGAACTCGAAGCCTCCCTTTAGTATACTCAGGACCTTGCCTTGAAGAAATGGAGCTTCGGTGGAGCTTCGGTGCCTATGTGACATGTTCTGCAGGTAAGTCCCTCCCTCTCTCCTTCCAGCATTAAAAAAATTAAATATCCCCTTGATCATCCTCATAAACTATCTATGCCCTCATGCTTAATCACTGCTTTCTCTAATTTTCAGGTTAGTCCAGATTCTCCTATGAAAACTCTTTCATTTTTTTATTTTTAAAATCCTTATCCAAGCATATATTTTTTTCCATTGGTTTTTAGAGATAGTGGAAGGAAGTGGGAGAGACAGAGAGGGAGAAACATTGATGTGAGAGAGACACATCTATCGGTTGCATTGGCCCCGACCAATTGCAACTGAGGTATGTGCCCTTGATCAGAATCATTTCAGTCTGAAGGCTGAGGTCTATCCATTGAGCCAAACCAGCTAAGGTTTGGCTCAAGGGATACTCATTTTCCATCAGTCTCTATTGCAACACACATTGTAGTTTCTTGGCCCTGTTTTCACTGTTAACCTGGTCTAATCTACTTCATAATATAAAGCTCATTTCTCAGAGCTTCTACTGTATTAATGCTACTTACCCAATTTTCCAGTGTTGGAATTGATTTCTTCTTGTTTTATACTTCTGCTGTCATTTTGATGGGATTTAGGGATACAAACTGTTTAGAAATTATTTTGATAATAGTAGTAATAATAGCTAAGTTTATTTAGTGCCACTCTCCTTTTTTATTTCTGGGAACCATGCTCAGCAAGACTCCTACAAGTGAACACTGTAATAGTAATAGATAATCTTTATACAGTACTATAGTTACTATCTTCTCAAGTCTTACAAGTGTGGAGCATGTATGAACTCATTTAATATTTTTAAAAATATATTTTTATTGATTTCTGAGAGGAAGAGAGGGAGAGAGAGATAGAAACATCAATGATGAGAGAGAATCATTAATAAGCTGCCCCCTGCTCGGCCCACACTGGTAATTGAGCCCACAACCCCAGGCATGTGCCCTGACTGGGACTTGAACCATGACCTCTTGGGTCATAGGTTAAAGCTCAACCACTGAGCCATAGCAGCCAGGCAGAACTCATTTAATCTTGATACAATCCTATGAATTAAGCACTCCTATTTTCTACATTTTACAAATGAACTTATATCCTAACTTATACATTTCATTCATTTATAAATTATACAAATGTTCTAGTGTACTTAATATTAAATGCATCATAAAGCTCCACAACCCCCACCTCCAAACTCATCTCTTCCTTTTTCAAACTCTGAGCTTCTGTCTTCTCCTCAAACCTTCTTCTGCAGCCTATTTCTTCCTTCCCTGTTTACAGTCTACACCCCTCCCCTCATTGCTGCAAACTCATCCCCTGAACTCTTTAAAACCAAGTGTGCCCAGGGTTTGCCTGTGCAAGGTCCAGCCAGCCCCCCCATCCTCCACCCCTAGAGGCCAGCATCCCTTTTCCAGGTTCTATGTGTTTCTAATTGCTGTGTCCTGCTTTCAACCTTTAGCCCCTACAAGGCAAAGTGGGGACTGCAGGCACCCGAACCTCTATGCCCCTCTAGCAGTGACAACGTGGAGCCCACTCAGGGGCCCAGCCAAGGCCTCACTCCAGGCTACATACCCTCTGGGGTTAGGGCAGTCACTGGTGGCCGCAACAGCACCACCACCTTCATTTGAGGCCCTGATCTAGGTTTCGATGGCATTAATCATGGCTGGAGAAGAAGCTTTAAAGCATGTCAGTAGCCACACACTGACAGTCAGAAGGACCAACCACACTGTCAGACCAAGTGACTAGAAGCAAGGCATCTTGAGACACTTCTGTAAAAAGTATTCACTTTGTTTGCAGAAAGAGGCTTAAAAAGGCATTAAGGTAAAACACTTTATAATTTGCATCTCTCATGTCTTTCTGTCTTTCCGGCTGATTATCTTTTGGAATGGCTCTTCATAGGATTTGTTTCTGTTTGTCAGACCTAAACAATCTCCAAAAATATAGGCATTTTTAAAAAATGGAGTATCCTAATTAGCCTTCCAAGATAACTATTTTAATATGGCTAACAGTCACTTGTGTTCTTTGGGAAAATTCTGGAGTGTTCTTTGGGAAAATTGTACTCATTACTTTATTCCACACACTGTACCCCCAGGTCCATAGGCTCTATATATTCTCACAGACATCAATGGGTGGTTGGGTATATTAATTATTCAAGAATTAATGCGTTAATGGCTAACAATATCATTTCATTCATTGGTCACATCAAAAGAATACTTGTCAATTGGACACCTATTCCCAGAAGACAAGCATAGTGCCAAGATGAACAAATATTTCATGGATGTCACCGGCTGACTGGCAGCCTGCCTGCTTTTCCCTGGATTCCTTATTCACCTAGGGAATATTTTTAAATGCATCAGCCACAGCTAAACAGACTCAAATTGTAACTACTCAAATGTGTCTAAGTACTGAATATGTTTAATGCTGCCACAGGTTTACAGCTAGGTACAGAGCATCCTTTGTTTGTAACTTGTCCCCTAAAACTAGAACTGTGAATATTTATTTTTATTTTTATTATAGAAGTAGAAAATCAATAAATATATCAAACTCTGGGGAAAACTAATAAATGTTTTTTTTTTTAATTATTATGGGGTATGAATACACCAATATGAACATGTCAGTGGCACACAGGATATATAATAAAGGAAACAGTAAACAGGAAAGGGGGTGGATATTAAAAACATAACCAAAGCCATCAAAAATCCCCTGTGCTTACTGGCAATTAGTTGTTAAATTCTACTCTTCTTGAGCTCGTAAGCCAAAAATAACTCTCAGTATAGGAAAGTAAAGATTTTATTTTTACCCCTTATTTTCTGAAATTGCATTTTTTTTTTTTCTGGGCCAGAAGTGCTACTAAGAATCATTGACTAAAAACATTGAGAGGAAGCCATCACAACTGTCCTATCCACTAAGCTGATATTCCCTCAGATCTCCAACTAGTCTTCATTGGTTTATTAGTTTTTAGGGCTGCCATAACAAAGTACCACAGACTGGGTAACTTATAAAAAAACAGAAATGTATTACCTCACAGTTCTGGAGATGACATTTCCTAAATCAAGCTGTTGGTAGGACTGTGATCCTTTTGAAACTGTAGGTAATTGATCCTCTCTTTTTTCTTATAGATGCTAAGACTCTTGGCTTTGGAAACATAATCCCAATTTCTTCACAGGACTTTATTTCTGTACCTTTTCACATTATCTTCCCTCTAAGTGTGTCTGTGTTCAAATTTCCCGTTTTTTTTATAAGGACACCAGTCACACTGGATTAGAACCCACCCCAATGACCTAATTTTTACTTGATTACTTCTATCAAAACCCTATCTCTAAATAAGGTAACATTTTTAAGTATGGAGGGTTATGACTTCAATATATCTTTTTTGGAGGTGGACATATAACAAGTAGTGCAAACAGGTTCCTTTCACTATTCTCCTAGAGCACAGTGTTTATGACTGCATGTTCTATTGCAACAGGGGTTTAAGCCATTCAGAGGGAAGTGAACTGATGCCCAATTCTTTTAGTCTGGACAATACATAGTTATCAGTACATCCAAGGATGGTACTGACTTACTTTTACCAGTTTATGTTCTTGAATGCCAGGGTTTTTGCTGAGACTGCTGTCAAGCCAGGACTCCCCCTACCAAAACAGATGATGTTGCTTTTTAAAAATCTAAATATATGAGTTTACATTTTTCCTCATGAAGTTGTATTTTATAATTTTTTTCCTTACTTTTAGTCCATCACTTTAGCCCCTAAAGTTGTATGTAACTATTGTGCAGATAAGAGTATCTACTTTCATCACCTAGTCAGAGGACCTTGAGAAATTTGTGAATTTTGAGCCCATCCTCTGACATCTAGTAACCACTCCAGCTTTGTGTTACCTGTAGATTAGATAAACTGGATAGTGTTTGCTCATTAAAATTATGGATATAAATATTGGCCAGGATAAGACCAAATTCAGAATCAACCAACATGTAAGGACACCTCCCCACAGACTGACATTATCCATTGATTAAAGCATTAGAAGAGTAATACACATTCCTTACTCTACTATCATGCATCCGTTACACAGCATCTATATAGCATCCACATGTTCCAGTCATGGTGCGAAGCTCCTTATTGTGAAGGAGCTTGATAAGTGTGAACAAACTAACAAATGTAGTAAGACACAAGCAAGACAATAAATTTTAAGTAGTGAGATGGAAGTAAAGAGGGGAGAAAAAAAAACTTAGATGAGGAAAAGATCAAGAGCCAGGACTACCATTTGCAACAACCTGGATGAACCTAGAGGACATTATGCAAAGTAAAATGAACCAGACAGAAAAATAAATACCACATAATTCATTTATATGTGGAATGTAAAGAAAACAACAAAAATCAATGAACAAAATACCCCAAAAACCCAGAAGAAAAAACTGATAGTTCCCAGAGAGAAGGAGCGTTGGCAGATTGGATGACAAAAGTGAAGGGATTAATAAATACAAATTGGTAGTCACAAAATAGTCATGAGGATGTACAGTACAGTATAGGGAATATAGTCAATAATATTGCAATAACTATTTAGGATGCCATGTGGCTATAGACTTATTGGTGGGATCACTTAAGGTATGTAAATGTGTAACCACTATGCTATATACCTGAAACTAAGATAATATTGAATATCAAATGTAATTGAAAAATATTTTAAATCTACATTTTTGCCTCATTATCTTCAGCAAATTATCATTTCTTCATTGCTTACGACCTCTGATGAATATGTTTATAAACTATCATGAAGTACCTCTCTTCTATCTTTGAGAGATTTATAGCTAACTTTATCTTTCATCAAACTCTTCTTCCTTCACTTCTTAAACCCTAAACTACCTTGGTTCTCTTCCCACTTCTGTGACCACATCTTCCATGTTTGCTTTATTGCTTGATCTCTCTCCTTAACATGGACATTGCCTTGTTCCATTCCTAATTTTCTTCAAAGTGCATCATATTTTAAAATAAGAGATAGCAGGAAACCTAGAGGTCATCTTGTTCACTCTCCTTGTGAAGGGAAAATAACTTCCCCAGCTATCAAATGGAAAAATCTATTTCCTCTTTTGCATACTCTACTACATCATTATACTTATTATATTATAAAATACTATAGAGGCCTAGTGCATGGATTCATGCATAGGTGGTGTCTGGTGTCCCTCAGCATGGCCTGTGCCCTCTCTCATCTGAGGGATGTAGTAGTACGCAAAGCAGCAGGTGGCTGGGAAGGAGCCTGAGCCTGGGCTGGGCACTACACCACTCTCACTCATCCCGGCCCTGCTGCACCTGCAGTCCCCTGCTTGCCCCATGGTAGCCCTGCCACGGAGGTGGGAGAGGCTTGTGCTGCCACAGCTGTACTTGCCAGGCTTGCCAGCCATAAGCCCAGCCTCTGGCACCCAACAGTCAACTGAGCAGCACTCCTGCTATGGGAATGCACTGACCACCAGGGGGCAGCTCCTGCATGGAGTGTCTGTCGCCTGGTGTTCAGTGTTTGTCATAGCAACTGGTCAACCAGTCATTTGGTCACTTAGGCTTTTATATATGTAAATTATAAACTCTACTCTCCCTTCTTCAAATGGATGTTGACCATTTAGATGTTTCAAATCATATATATCTTTTTTAAAAATATATTTTATTGATTTTTTACAGAGAGGAAGAGAGAAGGATAGAGAGTTAGAAACATCAATGAGAGAGAATCATCAATCAGCTGCCTCTTGCACACCCCCTATTGGGGATGTGCCTGCAACCAAGGTACATGCCTTTGACTGAAATCAAACCCGGGACATTTCAGTCCACAGGCTGACGCTCTATCCACTGAGCCAAACCAGTTTTGGCAAATCATATATATCTTTCTGGTGTTTATATCTAGCTTATGTTTTTCCAGACCTCCAGTCTCACATTTCTGTTCCATGGGAAGTTTTCATGTGTCACTTCTTAAGTCCCAAGTGTTTTAGTCTATTCTAGCTTCTATAACAAAATATCATAGCCAGGGTAGCTCATAAAAAACAAATGTATTCTCATATTCTTTAAGCTGGAAATAAAAGATAGTTGGGGTTTGGTGAAGGCGATATTTCAGGTTCCAGACTGACAACTTTTCTGTGTTCTCACATGGTGGAAAGGGCAAAATGTCTCTCTGGGGTCTCTTTTATAAGTGCACTAATCATGAGGCATCTGCCTTATGACCCAATCACCTATGAAAGTTTCCACCTCCTAATATCATCATTTTTCAGGTTAGAATTTCAACATAGAAATTTTGAGAAAAGCAAACATTCAGACCATAGCATCAAATTTAGTAGCTTTTTTTGAAGAGCCTATGTCTTTCTACAGAGAATTAACTATATCTGCCAATTTATTAGCAGACTTGAAGCTATTTTGAAATGTTTTATCTTCCTTATCTCCAATATGCAGCCATCATTATTCCTTTCCTTTATATTGATTGTTCTTAACCTAAATTCAAAGAGTCCATGAATATAGAAATGGAAATAATAAATATTTATTTCTACTAAGCTCTAACTAAAATTGAGCATTTTCTTTAATAATGATTGTGAATGTAGGCAACTTTTCCTCAATGTTTCCAAAATCCAGTTAGTCAACAAAAATCTACCAATGTGCTGAAACCGGTTTGGCTCAGTGGTAGAGAGTCGGGCTGCGGACTGGGAGGTCCCAGGTTCGATTCCGGTCAGGAGCATGTATGTTGGTTGTGAGCACATCCCCAGTAGGGGGTGTGCAGGAGGCAGCTGGTCAATGTTTCTCTCTCATCGATGTTTCTAGCTCTCTATCTCTCTCCCTTCCTCTCTGTGAAAAGTCAATAAAATGTATTTAAAAAAAATCTGCCAATGTTTTCCTCAAGTTATTGGCAGAGGACAACATAGAGTCTTTCAGATATATTGACTAAAGGATTTAATGCACCTGAAATTTAAGAATATTATCTATTTTCTTTGATATAGTCTTAGGGAAGTATATGTCTGGTAGGAAGTTCTCCAACCCTTGATAACACCAACAGTAATGACAACAAGAAAAAAAATGATCAAACATTTGTATAACATTGTGCTAGACACTTTACTTATATTATCTTATTTAATCTTCATAACAGCCTGTGAAGTGCCAATATGATTCTCATTTCACAAGTACATCAACACAGATAAAAGCAGTATCTCATGTGAGCCAAATGACTAAGTTCAACTTCTAACTGATTCTCGTGTCATTAACTATTTGTCTGCAAGTAACATTAAATTTTTTTTAATTTTATTGTTGTGAAATATGTATAGCATAAAATTTAAACTATTTTAGCCGAAACCGGATTGGCTCAATGGATAGAGCGTCAGCATGCGGACTGAAAGGTCCCAGGTTCGATTCCAGCAAAGGGCATGTACCTTGATTACAGGCACATCTCCAGTAGGGGGCATGTAAGAGGCAGCTGATGAATGACTCTCTCATTGATGTTTCTAACTCTCTCTCTCCTTTCCTCTCTGTAAAAAATAAATAAAATATATATTTAAAAAAAAAAGAAAATAAATGCCAATATTAAAAAAATTTTAAACTATTTTAAGTGTACAGATCTATAGCATTAAGTACATGCACATTGTTGTGTAACTATCATCACCACCCATCTTCAGAACCTTTTCAAATTCCCAGTTGAAATTCTATAAACCATTAAATACTAACTTCCCATTCTCCTCTACTACCAGCTGCTGCCAATCACCATTCTACTTTCAGTTTCTATGAATATGACACTAGGTACCTTACATAACATTGTGCTAGACACTTTACTTATATTATCTTATTTACATTGAGTGGCCAGATTATACTGATCTCTGAAAGCATAATAATCTAGCCACTCAGTGTACATTCTATATAATAAAAGGCTAATATGAAAATTGTCCCCTCAACCAGAAGTTCGACCAGCAGGCAGGCCATCCAACCGCCCATGCCCCCTCTCCCTGACCAGGCTGGTCAGACCCCACCCATGCACAAATTCATGCTGCACCAGGCCTCCTCTGATTATATATATATTTGTGTGTGTGTGTGTGTGTGTGTGTGTGTGTGTGTTCATATATATATATATATATATATATATATATATATATATATATATATTTACATTTTATTTAAAAGTTTTATGTACACACCCAACAAAATTTTAGTTCAAGAAACAGATAAGATTCAGCTTTGATATACCTAATTGTTAACTTGCAAATGAATGATGCATTTAAAACAACTTTTTAAAATATATTTTTATTGATTCCAGAGAGAAAAGGAGAAGGATAAAGAGATAGAAACATCAATAATGAGAGAAAATCATTAATCAGCTGCTTCCTACACTCCCCACACTGGGGATTGAGCCTGCAACCTGAGCATGTGCCCTGACCAGGAATAGAACCATGACCTCCTGGTTCATAGGTCTACATTCAACCACTGAGCCACGCAGGCTGGGCTAAAATATTTTTTAATTAAAAAAATAATAAAATAAAATATTTTAAAATTATTGTTAACATTCAACATTATTTTATATTAGAGGCCTGATGCACAAAGATGTGTGCAAAAATGACCCTTCCTTACCTTGCCAGCTAGCACTGTCTTTAGTCCTGCAGAACCACTTTTTCACTCCGGCCCAGAGCCACCTTTCTGCCTTCCCATGCTGCCCAGAGGCCCAGAGTGGCTGGGGTGGAGTAGAATGCGTGCATTGTCACCATGGCAAAGATGCAAGTATCCCGCCCCTCCCTCGGCCTCTTGACACTTGCATATGAAAATTAACCCACCATCTTTGTTGGATTAATTTACATACTCACTCCTGCGTGGCTGGTGGGCGTCATGAAGGTACAGTCCATTTGCATCTTACTTTTTTATTAGTGTAGATATTAGTTTCAGGTGTACAGCAGAGTGGTTAGACAATCATAGATTTTACAAAGTGATCCCCGTGATATTTCCAGTACCCAATAGGCACCATACACAGTTATTACAATATTATTGATTATATTTCTTATGCTGTACATTACATCCCCATGACTATTTTTGTAAGAACCAATCTGTACTTTTCAATCCTATCAGCTTCTCCTCCAATCCCCCAAAACCTCCTCCCCTCTGGCAACCATTAGTCTGTTCTCTGCATCTATGAGACTATTTTTATTTTGTTTGTTTATATAGTTTTCAGATTCCACATATAAGTGAAATTATATGGTATTTGCCTTTCTCTGACTGACATATTTCACTTAGTATAATACCCTATAGTTCCATCTATGCTGTCCCAAATGGTAACATTTCATTCTTTTTATTTGCCAATACCATATTAAACTATTTTCCTTTCTACACTGCAAAATCCTGCTCCTGCATTTCTTTCAGCCAGTGTGTGCAAGCAGGCAGATTTAAATATTGGGGCCCAATAACATTCAGCTTAATTTTAGTTCTGCAAAGAGAGAGAAGACTGGACATATTTTCAAAATCTGTTGGGTGAACAACTTTTCAGTTATTTTAGATAATTTCCCAGTCCAGTTAATGTTGAAAAGTGCAAAACCTTCTAACATTTATTCTCTTTTTCCTCTAGTATTTTTTAATATGTGATTATATTCCCTTAGGAAATTAATATTGTCTTATATCCTATCACTGGAATTATGCAGAGAAGACATTTAACCAAATCTCAATTTTGCTGTCCATCATGTGAATTTTTTTTTTTTACTGATTATAAAACTGGACCATATTTTTAATTTGCTCTACTAAAAGACAAAGGTAACTAGACACAAGCAGTGTAGTTACTTACCTTTGTCCTTCGGGGGGGGGAAAATGAAGTAATGGGTAGGTTTCTTTCATAGGTTAATTAAGCCCCACTAAACTATGCTCAAGCCAGTTTCTGAAACGTCATGTTTCCACTTAGGTTTCAATCATTCAGCTTAAAATTAATAAAATCCTAATGAAAATACCAAAGTTTAACATTCAAAAGGTGTTTTTTGCTCAGGGGTTGGGCATTTCTATTTTTTTTACAATCACAGACTCCCAAAATGTTAGAACTGAATGAGATCTTATGGTTAATCTAGCTTAACATTTTTAATCATGTTTTGAAGAGTGAGCTCTACAGGGAGCAAGAACAAGTTCTAGAGAAAAATCTATGACTCCTAAGACCCTGTTATGTTAACTTGCTACCTTTATAGGTTTTGATTAGGAAGCTGACAATATATGTGTGTTTATGCATGCGTATCTGTTTTCTAATCATAATCCTATATAATAAAGAAGGAATATGCTAATTGACTGTTGCACCCTCACAAAGATGGCAGCACCCACAGCCAATAAGGAGGAAATATGCTAATTGACTGCAATGCCCTCAAAGATGGCGGCATCCTTAGCCACAAGATGTTGGCACCCAGTCCCCTCAGCCCAACCAGGGCAGCAGGTGTGCAGCACTGTGGGGCCCACCCCCCACACATGTCTGGCCACTTCATATGCCTGCCTCCAGAGCCCCTGAGTCCCTTCAGCTCCCCCAGCTACCCAGGGCCAGCCTGAGGCACAGGCAAGCCTTGTGTGCTGGCTGCCCAGCCACCCAGAGCCAGCCCAAGGGATGACCAAATGACTGAACAGCAGGCTGCATGGGTTGATCAGGCCTACATAGGGGTTAGTGAGGGATGACCAAATAACTGAACAGCAGGCTGTATGGGACAACCAGGTTGGCGGGGGAGAGGGGGCATGAGGGGAGATCAGACTGTTGGGGGGTGCAGTTGGGGTGACCAGGCCAGCAAAGGGGGGCAGTTGGGGGCAACCAGACTGGCAGGAGTGTTGGTTAGAGGCAACCAGGCTGGCAGAGGAAGGTAGTTGGGGGTGACCAGGCAGGCAGGCAGGCAGGTGAGCAATTAGGAGCCAGCAGTCCAGGATTGTGAGAGGGTGGAGGCTGGGCTGTGTGTGTGTGGGGGGGGGGGGGTGAGACCCTCTTCCTGCCCCTATGCACAAATTTCATGCAGTAGGCCTCTGGTCATTTTATAGAATTCTCAAAGGCTTATAACTCTAACTAGTGCCTAGGTCTGTGGGCTCATAAATTGTATTAAATTCCGTACAAAATTCCTCATTCCCAGATGTGACATTTTTATCATTACATCACTATTTAGGTTAGGATATAAAATAAAGACTTAATCATCAGAACACCACAGGGTCCATTAGGGAAACATTGGATTATGTGCATTATTTCCTCTGGAAAGCAAGCAGAGGGCATGAAGTAGAGTTTAGGAAGATTAAAATAAAAGGTCAAAACTAAAAGTGTATTTCAGCTATGAAAAGATTCACCTGGGTAAACTTTTCATAGCTAAAACACATTTTTAGTTTTAATCTACCTATAGATCAATATAGATTATCCATATATATAGAGAGAGAGACTATGTACACCTTTTACCACTATTTCATTATTTTTTGTAATTTTATTTTGTTTATTAGATTCAGAATATTTTCATATTGTTACTGATTGGGGTTACTGGCTGTGACCTCCGTTCTTCTCATAAGCTCAGAAAAGATTTTAAGATTAACAAAAATGAAAGTAAAGCAAAGTAGGATTTATTGAAAACACCCTCCAAGTGAGGAGCTGCCAGTTGAGAGAGACAATGGCCCTGAACTCTTGGGTTATATGATTTAAATGAGGGGGTTTTTGGATGGAAACTTTCATTTGCATTCAGGGATGATTGACAGAAAAGAGTTATACAACTTGATTTCTTCTGTGCATGCTCTTACCCATAATGCATACAGAAAAAGCAACAGGGGGTCAAAACCGCAAAGCAAATTTTATTATAGTTAGTCCAGGACACTAGTAAGGTCGCATTAAAGTCTTGTCCTTTTCCTCTGAGCTTATGCCAAGAGCCTGCTGGTTCCGGACCTGCCCGCTAGCAGTCTGCTGGTTGCTGGGCCACCCATAGAGTGATAGTTTGAAGACAGTGTTGGTCAGATCCCTGTTCAGGACCCCAGGGAAGACCCCATCGTAGCTGCTCATATCTAACTTCCTACCTAAGCATATTGTATTCTTCTTTCTCTGCCTGGCTGATTTCACTTACCATCATAATCTCCAGATCCATCCATGCTGTCACACAGGGTACAAGTTCCTTCTTTTTAATGGCCATGTGGTATTCCATTGTGTAAATGTACCACTGCTTTTTTATCCAGTAATCAATGATGGGCACTTGGGCTTTTTTCAGATCGTGGCTATTGTAAATAACGCTGCAATGAACTTAGGGATGCATATATTCTTTTGAATTAGTGTTTAGCTTTTCCTTGGATATGTTCCCAAAACTGAGGCCCCTGGGTCAAAAGGCAGTTCCATTTTTTATTTTTTTGAGGAAACTCCATACTGTTTTCCATAGTGGCTGTAGCAGTCTGCATTCCCACCAGGATTGTACTAAGGTTCCCTTTTCTCCAAATCTTGGCCAGGACTTGGTTGATGTATTGATAGTTGATGTATTGATAGTTGCCATTCTGACCAGGGTGAGAAGATACCTCATTGTAGTTTTTATATGCGCCTTTAAGAAATGATCTTTCAAAAGAAATATACATAAACCTAAGGGGGGAAAAACATGTATTATGGTCCTAGCCAGCTTTTTTAAAAAAATTCATACATCAAGTAATTATTAATCTTGGTTGAAATATGCAAAATTGAAACTGAATTCCGCTTGGACTCTAGAATTATAGCAGAATCAAACATGTGTTTCCTTAAAGCCAACACTCCCAGTTCTGTTGCAATAAACCAAAAGGAAAAATAAAAAATAAATCCTTTGTAGTTGAAAATAATTTTTCATGAATGCTGAGGAGAAACAGTTTGTCACCTCAAAATATGCTTTAGGGAATATTTGGTTATTTTAAGTTGGTCATTTTGGAGAAGGAATTCTCTCTGAATTCAGCTTAATGAACTTATATATATGAACTAAGTGTATCAGATAGGGAGGATCCAAACAATGTCTTGTTTGTTAAGTTCCTTTCCATTTCTGGTGACTCAGCAAGAAATTTTTTACCATGTATTTGCTCTTTCTCATCTACCTGTGAATTGCCTACTTTATCTTTGAAGTTTCAGACCCCTGCTTCCCTCTCCTTAGTCCAATCTCATATTAATTTGATTGTTAGCAAGGTAGAAAAGAAAATTATTTTTATGCCCCTACAATTCTAAGTGAATTATGATTCCATCATAGCTATGCACATGTGGACAAGAACTATGCACTACTACAGAATTTATTTATTATAGTAGAGAGGTTGATTCATGTCAATTGGTTGTCTGATGTGTTGTATAACCAACATTTAAGATATATAGAGATGAAATTTCAATATAGTTTGAGAATGTGGTTATAAACTGCATGATTGTGGTTTCCTACTACATCAAAGCAATCAACTCTAGTCAATGTCAATCCTGCCTTCATGATATAATGGCAATCTGTTCCCTATTTCTATTACTTGCACCAATACCATAGTTTAAAGCTCTCCTCACTTTCATTTGAAAATTTGCAGCAGTCCCCACCCTCTATCCACCAGCTTCCCCCATTCTAATTAAGGCTGAACTCATCTACTAAGTTAAGTTTCTCAAAGCACAGATGTAATCAAATCACCTTTGTACCCCAAAACCTTTACTAGCTCTCCACTGACTGCCACTTAAATCCAAGTGTCCATGATGGTGTCCAAGAATGCACAATCCAGCCCTAAGCTGGATTTGCACTCTTCTCTTCGTTCCTACAGTTCCGTTATTGCTACAGCAAAAACTTGTAATACATTCACACACCACACTGTTTATGCCTCTCTGTCTTTGCTCTTGTTCTTTTCACTTCAAATAAATGTTGATAATCTTTGGGATACATCCTCTCATCAGCATATACAGTACAGTAGCAAACTATAAGTAGAAAATTAATTAGAAGAAATATATTAATATCATTATTTGCCCTTTCTCTATAATAGAAATGTTAACAAAAACAACCAAAATCACAATGGACAATGACAGATTCAAAAACACACACACACACACACACACACACACAGACACACACACACACACACACACACACACACACACACATACACATGCATATGATTGGAGCCAGCAAGAACTTTATATATATATATATCATGCATTGTGTGAGTTAACATTTTTTTTCACAATTAATTTCTTTATTGATTAAGGTACCACATTATTTGTCGTCCCCCATTCCAATCACCTCCACTCATGCCCCACCCCCCTACTGTCCTTGACCACTGGTTAGGCTCATATGTGTGCACATAAGTCCTTTGGTTGATCTCTCCCTTTTATCCCCACTCTCCCTTTGAGGTCTAATAGTCTGACCCATGGCTCCTTATCTCTGGGTCTGTTCTTGTTCATCCGTCTATGTTGTTCACCATTTTCCTTAGATGAGTGAGATCATGTCCTACTGGAAATATCTATATAAACATTTATTTTTAAATTGCCAGTGCACATCATATGTACTGGCCAGTTGGTCAGTAGGACAGCCAGATGAATGTATGGTCGCTCACTGAGCCTTTTATATAGATAGATTAGCTCCCTGGGACAGGGGACTGTGTAGCATTTACCTTTATACTTCTAATGTCTGCTATATCTTTAGTGCTCATTAAATGTTAATTGAATGAATTAATGCAGATGCTCCCTACATGTATTTATGCAGTTTAGAATTCTCTGGGCACCAGTTACCTCTTTCCATATACCTGCAGGGCCATCTCCTGCCAGCACTACAATTTTAAAATAAACCATATTTATTTCCTATCCTCTTCTTTAACATCTACTAGTTCATTCTCTTATATTTCCCATCACTGTTAATGGCACCACCATCCTCTCAGTTCCCTAGGCTCAGCATAGTAAGTAGTGATGCACCTAGAAAAGCATTTTTTACATCTGTTTCATCTTTTTCATTTTCGTTGCTTCTGTCCTAATTCAGGCCCTTTGTATCTCTTATATGAACCATCACAATCGCTTCCTAACTGCTTCCACATCCATCATTTATTTCCAACTTTCAAATTCATTATTCATGCTTCTCCAGATTAATCTTCATAAAACAAAATCCTATTACATCATTTCCCTGCTTGGGGAAGAAACTTCAGTGAATCTTATCACCTAGGGAAACAAGAGCCATTTTCTTTGGCTTATATTTAAGTTTCTTCATTGTCTGATAATGACCCATCCTTTAGGCCTTACTTATACTACCTCAATCCAAGTTCTATGTAATTCAGCTAACTAAAGCTGCCCAATAGTTTCCAAGTCTGCCTTGCATTTTTTCCCTTATAATTTTTTCACATGCAGTTCTCTTTCTGCCAAATGCATTATTTGATCTCTACTTGTCCAAATCCTTTAAAGACTTGCAGAAATGCCACATATTGCACAGACTCTTCCTCGATCCTCATTGTTGGAAGCAAAATTTCTTCTCTGAACTGGTTAGTGTAGCTTTTTGCTATGTTTCCTATGACACTCATCATGTTCTAGCTTCTTCTCAGTAGCAAGTTATCATCTTCCTCACTAGACTATAAGCACCCTGGAGGACAAATTCATGCCTGATTCACCTTTTTGTTTTATTTTATTTTACATAGCATTTAATTGAATATTGTTAATGATCAATAAATATTTGTTGAGAGGGTATATTTGGTTGTTTATCAAAATGCAAAGTCCTCCTGTGATATTAAGGAACAGCAGACAAAAGCAGAGGAGTCTTGCAATAAATGTTGATAATCTTTGGGACATATGCTCTTAGTATATGACAAAATAAATGCAGTAGAGTAGAAAATTATAGTCAATAATAAGCCTGAAAAAATGTGACTTTTTTAAAAATATTTTTTTTTCAGAGAGAGAGGAAGGAAGAAGAAGAGAGAGAAGCCTCCTGTACACACCCTAACCAGGAACCAACAAGCATGTGCCCTGACCAGGAATGGAACTTGCAACTTTTTGCTTCATGGGGCAATGCCCAACCAACTGAGCCACACCAATCAGGGCAAAATCTGTGAACTTTTAAATGAAAATAATACCAGAATAGGCTTTAGATTTCTCTGCATTAAGGTTTATCAAGCAAATAAGCCATTTAAAATCAATGAGGCAAAGGGAAGTAGATTTTAGATGTTTATACTATGCATAATTTCTTATTGTTTATGTTTACTACAGAATAGTAAAAATTGACACATAAAAGTGGCATGTGCATGTCTTTATAGCACATACTATGGAATGTAGTGTGTATCTTATACCTACATAGTCATCTTAATACTTATAAAATAAACCATTCTTTGCAAAAATAAACTCTTATCCCCTAAAATAGATTATCTAAAGCAATTACAATGTGCAATAATATGCCATTTGAGTGATTAATCATTACCTTAGAATCATTACCCCAAAGTATATGGATTATTCTGCAGTGAAACATTTGCAGTTGGTTTTCCCAACTGGATTAAAACTATTCAATATAAACTATTTTTGCACTATGCTTAAGCAAAGCTGGTTCCAGAGTTTATCAATAATTGTTAGTTGAGCAATGTATAATGAAGTGTCTTTTAGATAAGATCATAAATCTTGTATTCCCCCAGTATGTCTTCTACACCTCTATTTCTATAATATGCTTTAGTCACATACCTAGTATAACCTATGATTCACTAGAAAATTGTTCTGATGATTTTTTTAATAGGGGCATTTGTAATTAGAGTCCTGCCAGTCTTCAGAGAAATGACATTTCATTCTAAACCATCAGCTATGTGGCAACTTGCATTGTTTAACATTGTGCCATGGTTTTGCTTGTGTCATATTGTAATATTTCTGTAGTATTTCTAGGACTGCATTAATAATGAATGTACTGCAACACTGTAAGGAAACATGAGGATTCATGTTGACATAAAAATGCTAACGTTTGTGAAAGGAGAATTGCTAGGAGTTTCTTATTTATTTCTTGATATTTGGAATTTTGAAAGGACTGTAGTTACATTTTATAACCTTAAAATGGCATGGCTAGTGAATTTTAGATTTCACAAGTATGTCTGTAGGAATCTTATAGGAAAACATAATGAAGGTTTCTTAACAGGACATATATCAACAGAGTGCCTTCTGGGAAATGTATTTTATTAATGATTTAATTTCTTATTTTTCCACAGGATTTGAGGTTCCAATTAAAACCTTGTTTGGGCCATTGCGTTACTGCCTGCTAGTGCTTAATCTTCACCAAAAACCCCATCACTTATTTTAAAACAAAAGCAGAACAAGGTAAGGGGAAAAGTAATGAAATGCAGCATAATACATATTTCAAACTAAGGGGAAGGAGCTTTTTAAAAACGATCTAAGATCAGTGACATTCAGAAATTATTTGCTGAACACTAAATGTGCTCAAGTGTGGCATCTCAATTCCAAGGACTCTATGTCTTCTATTATGAAATGAACTACACAGACTTATTTTTTCTCTTTGCTGTTGCAATAGCCTAAGGTAATAATTATTAATGTCACTGATAGAGCACAAATGGTAATGGGGAGTGCAAAATAAATCTATTGCTTTATCTCAGAGATTCTATGATGCTGTAGTGTTAAAATGATGAGTATAATTAACATTCTTAAATATTATTTTTTTTAAATATGCACAGTTCTAGTTTTATTCTCATAATACATCATGACCACATTTGCTTATATCATGGGGTCATACTTAACAGCTTTCTGCCCAATCCATCATGATGTTCTTTAATTCTCATGTTGCTAATCCATCGCTTTTGAAATACTTAGTCTGACAGTTCTTTGAAGTGTTATGTCGCACTGAGTAACATTGCATTTATCAGAGGAATTACATAATTAGAAGTGTCCTTTAAAGATGCAATATCAGTTCCTAAATCCAAATCTAATAAAACTTGTAGATATGAAAAGAAAGTTTAAAGGTATACATGCTTTTTCCCTGTAGTCTCTAACAATGGGATGTTTTTAATTAAACACTTGAGTAAATAACTATTTGCCAAAAAAGACATATCGCCCCTAAGTGAACTGATAAGAAATGTTTATATTCCATAGCAAGTGGGGTTAACTGATTGAAGATGACAATTAACTTATTAACTAGAGGCCCGTTGCACAAAATTCATGCACAGGGGGATCTTCCTCAGCCCAGCCTTCACCCTCTTCATTCTGGGACATGCCTCTCACAATCCAGGACTGCTGGATCCCATCTGCTTGCCTGCCTGCCTACCTGATTGCCTCTAATAGCTTCTGCCTGTCAGCCTGATCACTACATACCCACTCCCCTGCCAGCCTGATTGATGCTTAACTGCTCCCCTGCCAGCCTGTTTGCCCATAACTATCCTCCCCTACAGGCCTGGTTCCCCCAACTGCACTCCCCTGCAGGCCTGGGTCCCTCACAACTGCCCTTCCCTGCAGGCCTGGTCACCCCCAACTTCTCTCCTCTGCTAGCTTGGTCACCCTTAACCACCCTCCCCTGCAGGTTTGATCACCCCCAACTGCACTCCCTTGCAAGCCTGGTCCCTCCCAACTGCCCTCCCCTGCTGGCCATCTTGTGGTGGTGGCCATCTTGTGTCCACATGGGGGCAGGATCTTTGACCACATGGGGGCAGCCAACTTGTGTGTTGGGGTGATGGTCAATCTACATATTACTCTTTTATTAGATAGGATAGAGGCCTGGTGCACAGGTGGGGGCCAGCTGGTTTGCCCTGAAGGGTGTCTCTGGTCAGGGTGGGGGTTCCTTGGGGTGTGTAGCGACCTGGGCGAGTGGCCTGTGGTGCTTTTCAGGCTGGCCATGCCCTCTGGAAACCCAAGTGGAAGCCCTGGTATCTGAGATTTATTTATCTTCTACACTTGAAACTTTGTAGCCTGGAGTGGAACCAAGCCTTCTGCTTGCTCCATGGTGGCAGCCATTTCTGTTGGGATTTATGTATCTTCTATAATTAAAACTTTGTAGTTTAAGCAGAGGCCTGGCCCATCCACGGTGTGCAGAAAGCTTGGCTTCCTCCATCACCAAGGGCAACCCTTGCCTCCTGCTCTTTCCAGCTCTGTGGTTGCCACCATTTGTTTTAATTTATGTATCTTATATCATTGAAATTTTATAGCCTTGAGTGGAGGCCTAGACTTGCAAGGGCAGGTGGAAAGCTTGGCTTTCTCCGTCGCCAGGGAAACCTAAGCCTCCCTCCTGCTCTCCTTGGCCCCAGCCATCTTGGTTGGGTTTATTTGCATATTTGCTCCTGATTGGCCTGTGGGTGTGGTTTCTGGGCATGGTTTCTGGGTATAGTGGAATGATGTTTAATTTGCATATTAGATAGGATTGTGTATTGTCAAAGTATAAATAAGTGAAGTTTTCATTTTGGATGCTGGGCACATGGTGCAATATACAGATCTTGTAATGTAGAAACCTATACCTGAAACTTAAATGGTCATGTGGACCACTGGCACCTCAATAAATTTAATTAAAAAAAAAACACACAAGTAAAGTCCAGCTGGTATGGCTCAGTGGTTGAGTGTCTACCTATGATCCAGGAGATCACAGTTCTATTCCCAGTGAGAGCACATGCCCGGGTGGTGGGCTCAATACCCAGTATAGGCTGTGTTGGAGGTAGCCAATCAATGATTCTCTCTCATCATTGATGTTTCTATCTCTCTCTCCCCCTCCTTTCCTCTCTGAAATCAATAAATACATATTTAAAAAAACAAATAAAGCTATGTCTCTAGTGGATTGTACTTTTAAGTATCTCTATAAGCTTCATCATGCTTGAGAGGATTCAGGGATATATTCATCTCTGAATCTCAAACCTCCCTTTAAGACTTACCAATGTGCCTGTGTGACTGTCCTCCCTTTGGGATATAGTAAAAGACTACCCTAAGACTACCTGTGCATTAAATCACCATTTAAATTCAGTTTCTCCAAAATATATATTGATCACATTCCTTCCCAGGCAATCTCTCTAGGTTTATAAAAATGAATAAAACATAACCCCTGTCTTCTTTGATCATATAATGATTGAGAAATCCAAGTATATACATCATTTTAACACAATCTGTTGAGCATCTGAAAGAGATATGTATAGGATGATATAAGAACAATA
This sequence comes from Pipistrellus kuhlii, assembly GCF_014108245.1. NCBI lineage: Eukaryota > Metazoa > Chordata > Mammalia > Chiroptera > Vespertilionidae > Pipistrellus > Pipistrellus kuhlii. Next base: position 15,866,835 of record NW_023425504.1, read on the forward strand.
AGAGGGAAATTCAACCAGCTTGGGGAGAAAGTTAAGCCAATGAAGAAATACTTGAAGAGATAATGCCTAAGCTATCAAAAGATAAGTAGAAGACAGCCAGGCCAAAACAAAACAAAAAAACAAAACAAAAACAAAACAAAACAAAACAAAAAAGTGGAGCTGCATAGAGCAGCAGCGAGAGGGTATAAAGGCACAGATGAGATTACAATCAAAGCCACCTCATCTAGAGCAGGATATGGCAGTGAACAAAGAATGCCTCTTAAAGAAAAGAGAAGCTTCCTGAATGAGATAAAGGTTAATGAAATTTTGGAAGCATAAGTATGAATGATCCAAATAAAGACTTGAGAAAGGATGTTTTCTAAACAGACAGAATTAACATTCAAAGATTGTGTTTATAAACTTGTTTGATGTCTATTTGCATAGCATCTGATCCCAATCTTTTGTTCCAGCATCCTTGTTATTTAAAAACTACAACAGAATCAAACTGAAACAAAATGATGTGAATTTCATACTGGGGGGGGGGGGAGATAATTAGTACTACCTTGCATAACAGATGGATGATGGCCTTTGTTCATTTGGCAAAATAACTTTAAGGATATTTTCATTCTTAAAAAGTTTTGATTTGATATAAATTTCCTACTCAGTGAATATTAGACCTCTACTGCCAGGTTTTTGGACATTAGATAGCCACATATGACATGAGACACCTCAATGCTTCCAAAGTCATTCTATTTACTGCTAATGAATGGAAACCTTTAGATCTATAATGTGGTCCATAAATCAAAGCAACATTTTATACACATTTATGTGATCCATAGTTGTGCAAACAGAAATTAACTAAACAGAACTATTCCCATCTTGGGGAAAATATGAATTTGTTTTGCTATTTAAATTACAAAGATTTTTTAAATAATTTGCTATGTTTGGAGGTGCTAGTAAGCAATTTCTAAAATGCAGAGGATATGATTTTAAAAATAGAGTTTACAATATATACCTACAAATTAAATTGTTCTGCAAAACACCCAGTGAGCAGGTGGTCATATTTCAAAAATCACAGATTACTGGGTTTGCTTTACATAATTTTAACATTAAAAAAAATCCTCAGTGTTCCTATATTATGGTATGAATTTCTATAAACTATTATGAGAAACTTTTCTATTTATTTCTTTTATCCTATGTAAAATTATTTTTAAAAAATATCATAGTAATAAATAATCAAAGCTCACAAGGTTAAATTAAATTCTCTAGTGGGGAGAATTTGACAACTCCTTTTTCTTCTTCTGAAGAAAGAAATGCAAAGGAAATCAGATAATATCAGGAATCTTTTATCAAAACCCACTTAGTTACTAACTAGAACTTAATAAAGTATACAAGTATTGTCTCTACTAATGCTGTTCTACTATGAGAACTAGTATGGTATATAAATGACCAATTTCTAGGTACTCTACTGTTTACTTTTTGACCTGATTATTTTATGCCCATAATGCCCACAAAATTGATAGGTAGACTACACAATTAAGAAAGGTCTTCATTAAATGTGTGGTAGAATCCCCCACTGAAACGACCTACTCATTCATTCTCCTTACTCATAATTGGTCTGTTCAGATTTTTTATTTCTTTATGATTCAGTCTTGGTAGGTTGTTTCTAGGAATGTATCCATTTATTCCAGGTTATGCAAATGTATAATTATTTATATTAGTTTCTTTATGATCCTTGATATATCTGCGTTATCAGTTATTATCAATGACTCTTTTCATTTCTGATTTTATTTGAGTCTCCTCTTTTTCTTAGACTAGCAAAAGGTTTTCCAGTTTTTTTTTACCTTTAAAAAAAAGCTCTTAATTTTCTTGATATTTTCTATTGTCATTTTAGCATCTATTTCATTTATTTCCACTCTGACCTTTGTTATTTCATTCTCTCTGCTCACTTTGGGATTAGTTTGCTCTTCCTTTTCTATTTCCTTGAGGTGTAAAGATAGTTTGCTTATTTGAAATTTATTTTCTTAATGTAGACATTTATCCTCTCAGAACTACTTCTGCTACATCCCATAATTTTTGGCACATGTTCCCATTTTAATTTGTCTCAATATATATATTTTTTTCACTTCTTCTTTGACCCATTGGTTGTTCAAGAACATGTTGTTTGATCTTGACATGCTTATGCATTTTCCAGTTTTTCTTGTTATTGATAGATTTCACAATGTACAATATATTTATATCAAATGATCATTTTATACACTCTATATTATAATTTTATTTGGCAATTATGCCCCAATAAAGCTGGAAAAAATGAATCTCACCTCCATTAATACCTTTTTACTCAACCATTCTTATTAATTAAAGATTTACCAAGTTCAGTATGTTTTAAAGTTCAGAAGTCAGTCATAAATTTAAAAAGTCTATTGATAGATAATATTCTATGTTTATCATTTATAATAATTTTACTTTCTTCTGTATCATTTTATAATATCCTTCTAAGTTACTGTATCATAAATTTTTAAATGTGTATATGTAACTTTTTTATTTTGACCAAAAAAGGATGTGTTATGTAGATTGTAAACATCCTCACAGCCACTGGTTTCCTTAAAAGCATTGTATGTATGAATGTGTGTGTGACTATGTGTCTATATGTGTCTGTGTCTGTGTCCATGTTTATGTGTCAATGTGTGTTTCTGCAAGCTTGCTAGAAGGAGAGAGAGAGGAAGGGAAGCCGAGAGAACATGAGGAAGAAGTGGTAGATGAGGAGAAGGAGAGAGAGAAAAAGAGAGAATACACACTCTAACTTTTATTAAGGGGAGAATTCAAGTGAGGTAGTGCAGTGTGTATTAACTCTTCATTCTAAGCCTAAACACTAAGGTATAAATTAATGAGATTTTGTTAAATTTTAATTTTAGGTTAGGCTTGAAAAAAAGTTTCTATAGTTATTTTTCTTTCATGCCCACTAAAGAATAAACATATGGACCTATTAAAAGTGTAGTTTATTTGGAGCATAAATGAATTCTCTATAGATAGAACAATTTTTGGCAAATAGCCTTTATTATATCTTGATATAATTCAAGTAAAACGTGATTATTTGGAAATTCAAGTCTGGTTGTTGTTTTTTTTAAGTTTTGACATTTGATTCAATTTCAAAATATTTCTGTTGGCTTTTGTTATTATTATTATTACTCTTTCTGACTTGGCAAACAATTATTTGATAGGTCCTAATCAAAGGAAAAACACCATTATCTTCCTTTATTGGAAAACTAAAAGTTATATCTGCATTCAAATTGTGTTATTGGATCATTCTCTTATTTTTTTTTTTTACTATTACTTGTAAGTCATTTAGATTTATAGCAAAAAAAGATTGAATGCTTGTGATTTACATGTTTATTTCCACTAAAGCTTTATCAGTAAGATGGAAACACAATTTTAAAAAATCCTTGTCCCTGGATTTCTTCTCCCTCACTAAATATAGCCATCTTTGATAGATCCTCCCTTTCTCCAGTTGATGGACAGATGTAAACCCCACCTGTGGCCAGACATTCCTGAGCTCTGAACCACCAATCAGCACCTGCCAAATACCCTAAGCCCCTGATTCCTAAGTCCCTAGGTCCCTAATCAATCAATGTGTGCTGAGTGCCCTAAGCCCCGCCCCCTATCCTTAAAGGTGCTTGTACCCCCAGAGCTAGCTCTCTTCCGCCCTTCTCCGTGGAAGCAGCAGGCAGGGGTACCCTTCACTCCAATAAAGCCTGTGTGTGTCCTGCCAACCCGATCTCCAGTCTACCTTCTTTATTTAATCTATCAATCTTTTAGTAATATTTTTTTTTTGGATGTATATCATCAAGAAGGTGATTTGTGAAAGGTAATTTGTGAAAGGTAATTTGTCAGGTTTTGTGATTTCTTAGACCAATTTGATTTCCACTAGAGTTTTTCTCCTTGATTTTCTGGCTTTAAGATTTATTTTTGAATTCCTTTTATATATACAAATGATGTGCTTGACAGATATGTTGCAAGGATTATTATACATGCAATAGAGTGTTTTAAAAAATTACTCACTTTGCTTATGAGCCAGTTTATTGTCCTTTGTACAAAGTAACAAGCCATTTTGTCATGGATGAAAGATCTTGATTTGAGTGTTTACAGTGTACAATTCCTTCAAGGCTGAAAGCTTTTAGTGATTTCAATCTTTCTATCACCCATACAAATCCCATATCTACATAAAGTGTCTGATTACAATAGAGATTTATTTTTCAACTATTAGTTGCAATAGTTTCTTGATTAAGTGTCTCTACTAGCAACATTGCTCCATCCTTTCACTCCCCCACCCCACCATCCATTACCCAGCTGCCATCAGAAAAATGATTACTTGATATATGCATAGTCCATGAACACAGACCTGGAGTGGGGTGGGGACCGAATGGAGGGGGCAACGGAGGGAAAATGGGGGACATCTGTAATACAACAAAGATAAATAAAAAAGAAAAGAAAAATTATTACTTGGCAATAAAACACCATTTCAGATCTTCATATGGACTGGGACTCTCAGCTTATTTTAAATTATGTCTTTAATTTTTAACATATCACTCAAGTTTAAAAACATTATATATAACAATTATTAATGTCAATTATAAATGTAAATGGTTATACATTTGTATAAATATCTCATAATGAATTTTATTAGTTCATTCTTAGGATGTTTTATCATGAATGAATAAGCCAAATCTTTTTTGGAACTACTACAGTTCCATTTAGTAAAATGTTAACATAGTAGCTTCACAGCAGGGGAAAATCTGACTCAATGTCTTTCATAGTCAATGAAACAGATTGGATAATCAAAAATCCTTATTGAAAATAGGAAACACCCTGATACATTGGCAATTTCAGTTTTCTTCTTAATTCAGTATCTCACTGTGGTATCACTCATGCAATTCTCATATTAACCAGACTTAACTGGAGTTGTTCTTTTGTTATTGTTGCTAATCTTCAGCCAAGGACATTTTTCCATTGATTTTTAGAGAGAGTGGAAGGCAGGGGGAGAGACAGAGAGAGAAATATTGATGTAAGAGAGACACATTCATTGGTAGCCTCCCGCACTCACCTCGACCAGGGCCGGAGATCAAACCTGCAACCGAGGTACATGCCCATGACCAGAATTGAACCTGGGACACTTCAGTCTGAAGGCTGAGGCTCTAACCACTGAGAGTTGTTCTTGATCTCATTTTGAGAACTTGGAAATGAAAAATAATTATTTTTTCAAGGTCACATATCATATTTGTGTAAGAGAGTGAAATAAAAATTTATCATTGTAGATTATGTGTGATGTGTATTTTAAACAATTTCTGTCATATTCTCAGCTAATTATCTTCACCACTAAATAATCACTTCTGACAAGTCACTGAACTTAACTACCAAGTCAAATCTATAACACAGTGAAAGCAGTAATAATAAATACTTGGTATTTTGCAAAGTATTTCCATACCAATTATTTCATTTGTTTCTCAGAGTAACCTCAGAAGCAGGTAAGTGTTTTTAACTTTCTTTTAGATGTGTACAATTGTGGGAGCCCCTTCCACGTCCCACGTAGTTCAGGGTTCGAGTTATGGAGAAGGCTGCATGCAAAATGAATAGACTAGAAAAGAATTAATTTGAGAAAAATGGGGGGCCAGGCAAGAGTCCACCTCTTGGGGGAGGTCTACCACTGCTGTGGCCTTACTATCCCTTTTATTGAGGCTATGGAAAACACCCATATCCTTTAAGCAGGAAATTCCAGTAATAGACAATCAGCAAGAATTTACATATGATTAACAGGTGGAGGTTGCTTTAACTACCAATGTCTCAACTAAACAATGAGTGATTAGCTCCAACCATTCAGAGTAATTAAAGGTTGACTAGCCTTCCGGATTCCCTTTTCACATTTCGCTATTAGTGACAATGTTCTCCTTCCTAAGCCATGTAAACAATCAAGAAAATAATTATTTTCATGATGGTGGAAATCCTTTCTCAATGTATACAAGCATATATTAAATCATTACATTATACACTTTAAATGAATTACAATTTTACTTGTCAATTATACCTCAGTAAACCTGGAAAAAGTTACTATGATATTATATGCTTTCATATCTAGGCACCATTTATATAATTCACAAATAAATGTTTTTGTTAAATATGTAGCTGATTCTAAATGGGATTTTTCAGATATTTCATAGTTCAAGGTCAGAAGTGTATCAAGAGCTCAAGGTTTATAGGGAGGGTCTTGATGATAAGTTTGTGATTATTCATACATTTGTTCTATATTTTAGAATAAATGTGGAATATACCTTTATTGAGGGTTTCTGTCAAATGCTCTGCTGGGTTCTGAGCATAGAGTAATGTTTAAATCATGGCTTCTTCTCTTAAAAAAACTAATAGGAAACTTACTCATTTATGTATTAATGAAGCTTCTAATAGAAAGATGGGCACAATGAAAAAGAGGTATTTGTATATCTATCTACTTCAACAGTTCAATCATTCATAAAATAGAAGGGACTTACTTTTTGGAAGTCTCTAACCATTCTAATTTCTCATTTTTAAAGTTCCATGTCAACTTAAAAATATCTGTTATAGTAAACTCACTTTTCAAATGTTCTCAAATAACATTATTTTCTCTCCTTCATGTTGCATAATGAATGCATATTGAGAGTCACCATCTGTCCCAGTTTTTCTTAGTGACATAGTATTGTCAAGGTTATTAATTATAAGGTCAGAAGACTTTGTGGATAGCCGAACTTCAATGTGACATTTTGAACCAATGTACACATTGCAGGAAATATAATTGAGTCTTACAATAATATATGTACTAGTATGTGGCCCTTTTAACTTGCCCTGATAATCTCTAGTTCTCTTGCAAAACAAACAAAATGCTCTGTGAAATTGCCTACCTTCATTTCCTGAGTTCTGTAAATCAATCAGTCCATTGCTCAGACTATGAAATTAATTCATAATAATAAAAGCACCAAGCTGAAAAGCACCAATAAATGTCTCCTGTATCCCTATTTCTGTAGAAAATTTGAAACGTAGATCTTTGCTTTGTTAGCAAAGATTGTGAAATCAGATAATTCTTATCTTTATATGCTTCCAGTAATAATATTTTTATTAGTATGAGAATTTGAAGACACAGTAAATAAACCTTACAAAGTTCTTTTTTTACCACCGCTGGTGTCAATGTGTCAATAAAGTTGGAATGTCTCATTCCTCCTAATCCTCAAATGCGTATAACGTGACACATTTTATTTACACTTTAAAATGCATATTTAATTCTTTTCTTCTGTGAACATCAATATTTTTCTGCTCCATGGATGAATATTGAGCAGGGCAACTTGCCAGCTCTCCACTGGAGAACTGGGATCTGGCATCCCCTCCACTTTCAAAATAAGCTCAAGCAAGGCTCCTTGTTCACATAGGGCTCACATGAAAAAGCAAACTCAAAATATCTTCAAACAAGACCAGACACCCTGCTTTATGTACCTAAAGAAGGTCAGCAGACTTTGTCATGCCAAGGAAAGCATATGATTTAAATTTCAGAACATGAGTTCATCTAAAATTTGCTAAAATGTTTTTATTTGACTGGAAAGTTAAGGAAGAAAGAAGAGTTGTTGCTGTTTGCATCTGTTAACCTAAGACATTCAGTGACATTCCTCTAACAACTACAAATTGTTGCATTCTCCATGGTCTGCAATGTAATTTTTAAGAAGTTATTACTCTTTCCAAATAACATTTTGTACTTTTGTGATAAAATAGCTTCCCTACAAACCAAATAAAAAATATTTGAAACTCCATGGTAAACAGCAGTAGGTGAGGGGAAAAAAAGCACAACTCTATGCAAATATACAAGAACAGCAGGTTTAAGCTCTTAATTTTATTACTATAAATTTATTTTGATTTGTCTCTAGAACTCAGCAGGAACTAAAGAAGGAGAGTGCATGCAATAGAACAAAAATAGCTCATTTAAAAGTGCATAAGTTTCTGTAGATGTAAATTAAGCTCTCTTTAGTTTCAAAGTTTAGAGACTTTTATAGAAAATCATTAGCTCTCTCTTGTTACCAATGATAGGTTTCCATGTATTACCTTGTTTTTATTCTTTCTACTCTTAGACATGCCAATTTGTACAAAGAGAAAAGAGGCTGTTCCAAAACTTTAAAACTTGAAAGTTCGTGTCTAATTCCCTCCATGTGAACCAGGATTCTTATACACACAGTCCAAAAAGGTGGCAGCATGTTCCAGTTTTGTGGTGAAGCATGGGGCTTGGTTGGAATGTCTGTAAGGATGAATCTCTGAAAGGTTGGAGGCCTCTAGAGGGACCTTGCCAAAAGCAGCAGACCCTACCTTGATTTTTCCAAACAAGTCTGAGCCCCCAGGTGTTTTACTGGAAATTTTATGTGTAGTTTTTTTGTTTGTTTTGTTTTGTTTTGTTTTGTTTTGTTTTGTTTTTGGTGTGTGTGTGTGTGTGTGTGTGTGTGTGTGTGTGTGTGTGTGTTTTGGGGGGGGGGGGTAGACATCCTTGCTTAAAGGATACTGCAGATGCATGTGTTTTCTCAGGGATACTTACCCTGCTGATCGTATCTAATAGTTAATTTTAGTTCAATCTTTTGTTACAATAAAAGCCTGAGGAGGGAAGAGAATGGGGCTGTCTGATTCTTTAGCCAGGCAGTCCCTTGTCCCTCTCTTTCACAGAAACATGTCAGAGTAAACATTTATCATTGGTTCAGGGTCTGCTGGTCAGCTGCAGCACAGTTGTTGTTGTTTTTAACTTATAATTTTCTTTGTTATTTTAAAATAAAATTATATATATTTAAGGTAAAAAAATGATTATTAGATATACACATACATAACGAAATGATTATTACTGTATTCAGTGAAGTATTATTCCCAATAGCCAAGATATGAAAACAACATAAGTGTCCATCAATGGATGAATGGATAAAGAAATTGTGATTTTATATATATATATTAATATAATGGAATATTTTTCAGCCTTAAAAAAGATGATCTTGTCATTTTTGACAACATGGATGAACTTAGAGAACAACTACACTAATTGAAATAAGTCAGACAGAAATAAAAATACCAGATTACCTCACTCATATGTGGAATCTAAAAGAGTCAAATGCAAAGCAGCAAAGAGTAGAACAGTAGAACAGTAGTAACCAAATACAGGGAGGTAGGGGAAATGAGATGTTTGTCAAATTGTACCAAATTGGGTCTTCGAAGCAACTAATATAATTAGAGTTGTCAGAAAAATTGGCTAGTATTTTTAAATTTTTATTACTTATTTGCCATGAAATCCTATATAATAAAAGCATAATATGCAAATCAACCGAAAAGCAGAATGACTAGTCAGCAGGGAGTGGGGCTGGTGGGCTGGTGAGCAGGTGGCGCCAGGCCAGACACATGCCAGCAGGCAGAGGGAGGGGTGGCAATGGGGGAGGAGGCAGAAGTGACCTGAGGCAATGGAAGGGTGATAGGGGGGTGGGGCTTCACTGGCCAGGGCCATCCCCTTATTGGCCACCCAGTCCCCTCCCGCAGAGGGAGGCTGGCATCAGCAGCAGTGGTGGGGTGATGGAGGCAGTGCTATTCCCTGTTAGCCTGCCTGATCACCTCCCATGGAGGGGAGTGGGCCTAAGCCATCAGTAGGACATCCCCTGAGGGCTCCAGGACTGTGAGAGGTTGCAGATGGAGCTGAGGGAGCCCCCCCCTGAGTGCACGAATTTTCATGCACTGTGCTTTTAGTTAGTTAATAAAACCCATACAGATTTCAAGTGCACAACTCAATCTGCACACTACATCATACACTCACCACCCAGTCAAGGCCCTTTCCACTAACATTTATTCCCCCTTTCCCCTCCTCATCCTCCCCACCACCCTTTCCTCTGGCAATCACCATACTGTCATTATAGCTTTTGTTTTTTGCTTAATCCCTTCTATTTTCTACCCAGCCTTCAACCCCCCTCACCTCTGACAGCTGTCAACATTTTATGTATCTAAGTCTGTTTCTATTTTGTATGTCAGTTTATTTTGTTCATTAGATCCCACATATAAATGAGATCATATGGCATTTGTCTTTCTCTGACTGGCTGATGTTGTTTAGCATAATAATCTCCAGGTCTATCAATGCTGTCACAAAAGGTAAAATTTCTTTTTTGAGGGTACAGTAGTATTCCTCTGTGTAAATGTACCACAGTTATTTTATCCACTCATCTATTTATGGGCACTTGAGGGATTTCCAGATCTTGACTATCATAAATAATGCTGCAATGAACATAGAAGTACATATATTCTTTTGAATTAGTATTTCAGGTTTCCTTGGATATATTCCTAGAAGTGAGATCACTGGATCAAAAGTCAGTTCCATTTTTAGTTTTTTGAGGAAACTCCATGCTGTTTTCCACAGTGGCTGCACCAATCTGCATTCCCACCAGCAGTTCAGGAGAGTTTCTTTTTTCTCCATATCCTGGCCAACACTTGTTGATTTATTGATGACAGCCATTCTGAAAGGAGTAAGATGACATATCCTTGTGATTTTAATTTTTTTAAATTTATATCTCTCTGATGCTTTGTGACTTTGAGCATTTTTCATATGTCTGTTGGCCATCTGTATGTCCTCCTTGGATAAGTGTATATTCTGGTCCTTTTCCCATTTTTTAATTGATTTTTTTTTTTATCTTCCTAGGGTTGAATTATGTAAGTTCTTTATATATGTATTTTGGAAATTAAACATTTATCAGATGGCAAATATGTTCTCCTATTCAGTGGGTTTCATTTTCATTTTGTTCATGGTTTCCTTTACTATACAAAAAATTTTTAGTTTGATGTAGTACATTTGTGTATTTTGCCTTTGTTTCCCATACCCTAGGAGATATATATATATATATATATATATATATATATATATATATATATATATATATATATCTGAAGTTTTACTGGCTACATTTTCTTCTAGGATATTTATGATTTCAAGACTTACATTTAAGTTTTGGATCAATTTTGAGATTATTCTTGTGTACTGTGTAAGTTAATGGTCTAGTTTCATTTTTTTTGCATGTATCTGTACAACTTCTTCAACATCATTGATTAAAGACACTGCTGTATGTTCTTGCCTTCTTTTTTCAAATATTAATTTTCTTTTTTATGCTCTGCTTGGGTGCTTACGGATATATTGTCCTCTAAATCACTGATTCAGTCCTCTGCTTCACCTAACCTGCTGTTGGTTCCTTCTACTGTATTCTTCATTTCATATACAGTGGTGCCTCGCATAAAGAACACCTCTCACAGCGAACGCTACACACAACGAACTTCATTTCATGATTCATACAACGAACTTCGTTTCACACAACGAAGTCGCCCGAGCTTCCACGACTGCTTCGCCCGAGCTTCCACGATCGCTGCCGATGTATTGCATCCTTCCGCGCAGGCACTGCAGGCAGTCATTAGTCACTGCGCTTAACTTAAGCACGTATCGCGGCAATCGTTCTTCATTACGAATTAAATCACGCACGTATCACAGCAGTCGTCCTTTTAAGTTAAACTCAATATTTTTTTTATATCATGGCTTCTAAAAAAAGCAGGAAGTGATTTCTGTTGAAATGAAACAGGAAATAATTAGAAGGAGTGAATGTGGGGTAAAACAGTGTGACCTCGTCAAAGAGTTTGGCCTCAGCAAGACCACCATTTTCACCATTTTGACAAATAAGGATGCAATCAAATCAGCCAAAGTAGCCAAAGGAGTATCAAAACTATTTCATGAAAAACATAGGTCTTCAATCCACGAGGAAATGGAGAGGCTATTAGCGATTTGGATTAAGGACAGGCAGGTGAAAGGTGACGTAACAACCCAAGATATTATCTGTCACAAAGCCAAGAGAATTTATGACGATCTAAAGAAAAACGTCCCTGGAAGTAGCAGCAATCAAGATAATGAAGAAGAATTCAAAGCCAGCAGGGGGTGGTTTTTTAGATTTAAGAAAAGGTGTGGAATCCACAGCGTTACTATGCATGGTGAGGCTGGCAGTGCTGACAAGAAAGAAGCAGAAAAGTTCTCTATTAACTTTCAAAAATGTTTTAAGGATGAAGGATACTGCCCACAACAAGTGTTCAATGCCGATGAAACGGGTCTTTTCTGGAAAAGAATGCCGAGCAGAACCTTCATTACAAAAGAGGAGAAGAAATTGCCAGGACACAAAGCCATGAAGGACAGACTTACCCTTATGTTTTCGTCTAATGCCAGCGGAGACCTCAAGATCAAACCTCTATTGGATTATCACTCTGAAAATCCAAGAATTTTCAAGAAAAATAACGTTATTAAGTCCAAACTGCCCGTCCATTGGAAGTCCAATCAAAAAGCCTGGGTGACCCAAGTTATCTTCAACGAATGGATTCTGGAAACCTTTGCTCCTGCCGTGAAGAAATTCTTGCTGGAAAAAGAACTGCCGCTCAAAGCCCTTCTGATACTTGACAATGCCCCTTCTCACCCAAAAGACCTAGAGGAAATATTGCAGGAAAATTATCCTTTTATCAAGGTGCAGTATTTGCCACCAAACACCACATCCATTCTTCAGCCAATGGATCAGCAAGTTATTGCGAACTTTAAAAAACTCTACACTAGAGCCCTCTTTAATAAGGTGTTTGAAGAATGCGAGTTTGGTGGAGACAATATGACTGTCCGAAAGTTTTGGAAGGAGAAATTTGATGTCCTTATGGCAATACGACTTATACAGAAGGCCTGGGAAGAAGTGTCACAAAGGACCCTCATTTCTGCTTGGAAGATGCTTGTGCCTTCGTGGACCCAGGAAGAAGCAGTAGTTGATGACACAGAAGTGGTGAAGGACATCATCACAGTGGCCCAAAGGTTGGAATTAGAGGTAGAGGAAGAGGATGTAGAGGAGCTTATTGAGGAACACGAAGAAGAGCTGACAACTGAAGAGCTCCAAGCACTTCTGGTCCAGCAACAGGACAATGCTCAAAGGGAAGCGTCATCTGAAAACGAGGAGCAACAATCAAACAATCAACCAATCCCAACTGCTGACATCAAGAACATCCTGGTCAAATGGAAAGCAGTTCAGGAGTTTACCAATGCCCGCTATCCGGATTCAGCTGAAGCAAACAGGATCAACGATCTTTACTCCGATACTCTTGTCCGTTATTTCCGGCAGATGTTGGAGAAAAGAGAAAAACAAACGACTTTGGACAGGTTTTTCATGAAACCATCGGCCAAAAAGCAGAAAATGGATGAAGATGTGCAAGATTCGGTAGACTCTACTTAGTCTGTCTTAAAATTAAAAAAATGTGTTTTTTTTTTAAAAAAATTATGTTTTTAGATGTATCTAAATAAAAATAATAACAAAAAATTTATCTTTTTTTATGTCATCTTAGCATATTTTATGCTACAGAATGAATTTTTTTTTTTTAACATGTATTGTTATGGGAAAACGCGTTTCACATAACGAACTTTTCGCATAACAAACTTGCTCCTGGAACGAATTAAGTTCGTTGTGTGAGGCGCCACTGTATTGTATTGTTCATATCTGACTGGTTCTATTTTATGGTTTCTTTGTCTTTTAAAAATTATTTTTATTTCAGAGAGGAAGGGAGAAAGAGAGAGACAGAAACATCAATGATGAGAGAAGAAAACATTGATTGGCTGTCTACTGAATTACCCCTAGTGGGGATTGAGCCCACAACTCAGGCATGTGTCCTTGACAAGAATTGAATCCAGGAACCTTCAGTCCCACAGGCCAACACTCTATCCTTTGAGCCAAACCAGCTAAGGCTCTTTGTGTTTATTATTATTATTATTATTATTATTATTATTATTATTTCTTTATTGATTAAGGTGTTACATATGTGTCCTTATTCCCCAATTACCCCCCACTTTCTACCCCCAACTCATGCCCTCACCCCCTGTTGTCTGTGTCCATTGGTTAGGCTTATATGCATGCATAGAAGTCCTTTGGTTGATCTCTCTCCCTTACCTTCACCCTGCCCTACCTTCCCTCTGAGGTTTGATGGTCTGATCAATGTTTCTGTGTCTTTTTTTTAATGCTTACTATCTTTGTTGAAGTTCTCACTGAGATAATCCATTCTTCCTTAAGGTACTTGAGCATCTTTATTACCATTGTTTGAAACTCTGCCTCTGGTATTTTGGTTGCTTCCATTTCAGCCATTTAATTTAATTCTTTTTCTGGGACTTTCTCCCTCTTTTTTTGTTTGTTTTGTTTTGTTTTGTTTTGTTTTGAGTATTATACTTTATTTTGTCTCTGCATTAAGGAGATCTTTTATGATTCCAGAACTTGTTATAATGGCTTTATGATGTAGGTGTCTTATTGGGTTTAGTGGCACAATCTTCCAGATCACCTGAGCTCTGTGCTCCCCTTGTTGCAGTTGAGACTTTTGTAGGTGGAGTTAACACTTCAGCCTTCATGACCATAAGGTAAACCTCCATTAATGTGTCTGAGTCACTGTGCAGGGGCTTCCCCCCTAAGGCAGAGTTGTTTCCAGCAGGGCTGGTGCCTGCCAAAATATCCCTTTGGGTGTACAGCTTATGTGGCTAGTTGGGTAGAGTTCTGGTGTGATCTGAAGCCCACCACTGATAGTGTTGGTTCTGGGTTCAGTTGGGTGGGGTTCAGGTACAGGTTGATGTCAGACATTGCATATAACCAAATTTAGGCTACCTGTCTGGAGCTACCATTCTATTCACTATTTGTGAGTATGTCTACTGGGCCTGGCTATGCATGGGAGGGGCAGTCTGTGTACAAGGGTAAGATTCTTCCAATTTGGAGTTCTGTACCTATAAAAGGTCCAAGGCTCTCTGAGGTCTATCTCAACCTGTAAGCTACTCTGCCTCCCCCTAAAGTTGCCTGTTTTTCCTCCAAAGCCTTCTGAGGAAAGTTTGTAGTGTGGGCCCAGGCTAGCCATAATCCACAAACCCTTCCACAGGTCTCAAGCTTGGTAGGGTGGGTTGACCAGGGTTGGGTTGGAAGGACAGGGTTTGTGGGTCCCCACCTTGGGGACTGTGTGGTCAGGTGCTCAATAAGGCGAAAGTGGCTGCTACTCCAGAACCATACCACTCAGTGTCTGCCATAGTCTCCAACTCTTACTTCCCTAGAAGGAGTGTGTTACATGTTCAGGTTAGGTGCATCCAGCCATTTCCTCTGCAGGAGCAAGGTCAGGAGGGTGGAGCCACTGGAGCTCTGGAGAGATCAAAAGTGTGTCCAGCTGGCTCAAAGGAATGGCCCAAATACTTCATCCCAGTCTCAGACAATAGCCTCCAAGGGAGACACACACAAATGTCCCAGCACTGAGCAGCCCTCCCTTTCCCATGCAGAACTAAAGACCCACTGATTTTCACCACCAGATGCTATGCATGCTCTGCTTCTCATCTCTGTTGCTCTGAGTTGGGAATCCCTGCAAGGTGCTGAGAGCCTGATCTCCTTCAGGGAGGGAATTTTGCAGTTAAGGTATTCCTCCAAATTCTCAGCTGCCATATATGGTTGCAGGAGCCAGCTTTTTGTGCAGCTGTACCCTTCTTACCAGTCTGTGTGTGGCTTCTTCTGGAAATCCTTGGCTATAATAATTCAGTTCATATAGCCTTCAGTTGGTTATTCAGATCGATTGACCTATAATTTAGCTGTAAATCAGGTTTGGCGCCAGGAGCAGTGAGTGCAGCTCCCACTTACTCTGCACCCATTTTTGAATCTCTTACCTGGTGTGTGTGTGTTTTGTTATTATGGCCATTGTTATTGTTTTACAACAGAATGATTTTAGTTATTCCAAGCAAACAGATTCAAAAGTTTAAAATCTTATTAAAACATTATTATCATTATTCACATTTATTGAATGCCTACTGTGTGTAGTGCACTAGAATCCACTCTAGTCAAATATATCAAAAATCTGAATGCAATTTTCTTGGCATTTTAACCAGTTGTTTTGATATAATATGAATATGACCCAAGTTCTAGAAGTTCCACCTCCTGAGACTTTTCTTATTTATTTTCATGATTTTTTTGCCCCATTAGTAATTTTCCTAGAACATTTGGATATGAAAAAAATAGGATATTTACCTTCAAATTCCCACACACATTGAAAATGCTTTTCCAGTTATCACTTGGGCATGCTAAGGGTATCAGCCTTAAGCAATGATCTTGAAGACAGTTATATTTCTAAGCTGAAGATAGTTTTCTTTGCCAAGATAAATAAATGGTTAATGAGAACATCTGGGTGAAATGAATTACAACCAGCACTTAATTCTGTACCTTTCTCAATGCTCTGCTTCCATCTCTCTATATTTTTATAGTAGCTTCCAGCCTTCCATACTTTGCTTAGGAAATCTTAACATGATTTTTAGCATTATTAAATAACAAATTCTAAAGCCTACTTTATCTGTTATATCTTCCAATATAAGAAATCAAAGAATACTAAGGCTTTGTACTTGTGGTGTTATTATGAGGAAATCAAAAGATAGATATGTCTCAAAAATGTTTGCAGGTCATAAAAATGTGCTTTTTTTCATTTTTTTAAAATACATCTTAAATTCATTTGTTCACTATTTAATTAATTTAGAAATCATCCTCCCTACTTTTTTTTTCCTTTTCCTTTTGACTTTTTTATCTCTGTCAATTCTTTAAAAAAAAAATTATTGATTATTTACAGAGAGGAAGGGAGAGAGATAGAGAGCTAGAAATGTGGATGAGAGAGAAACATCGACCAGCTGCCTCCTGCACACCCGCTACTGGGGATGTGCTCTCAACCAACGTACATGCCCTTGACTGGAATTGAACCCGGGACCTTTCAGTCAGCAGACCTACGCTCTACCGCTGAGCCAAACCGGTTTCGGCATCTCTGTCAATTCTTAAGCTCCAAATTTTGTAGTCACTTGACTAATTCTTCTTCTGTATTTCTTACACTCAGGCAATACACAAGTCTTATTAGTATTATTTATACATGTTTCTACCTTAAATTTCATTCCCAAAGAAAATTCATCATTCTAAAACACTATTTCCCTGTGACTGTATTATTATACCTACTTATCTCACAATCTGCCTTCTCCCTGATTAAGCCAACCCATAAACCATGGTTAATTTAATTTTTTAAAAATGATACACCTATCATATCATTCATCTTCTCAAAAATTTGTGATATTTTAATATTTACTGGTACTACTCTGCATGCATTCTAAGGTTCACTATAATTGGAAGATTCTTAGTTTAGTTGTCCAAGTCAATTTCCCACTTTTTTATTACACAATTACCCTGCTTTCATCAGTTTTTTTTCTATACTGTGCTGTTCATAACCTTCAAAATTCAAGAAAGTCACTTCTCCTCCATCAATGTTCTCCATCCCAGAGTCTGTAATGAGTAATTTCCTTCTAGAATTTCCTATAACACATTTTATGACTCCTTTATGACTCCTTATACTAGCACTTAATTTTATAGTCATGAATTTTAAAAATTATTTTAAATATTAAATTATTTTCATCTTATCTTCTTAACCAAAGTAGAAACTCTTTGAAAGCACGGGCCCTTGTAATTTCTTGCAGATGCTCTATTGAACCTAGCATATTATTACACATTAGATAGATTCTCAATGAGTATTGATAAAGAGTCTATCAATATTTCCTGATAAGGAGAGTTACAGTTAAATCTCATTTCTGAATTTTTAATTTACTGCCACCAGACAACTTACCCAGTAAATAAGAGCACTTGTCCATATACCTTCTTCTATCACTTAATTGGACAAGATGACAGGTTATTCCTTTGTTTTATGTACCGTGTCCATTTATAAACTTTACCAAAATTTAGTCAATAATCTATGCTTTATTAAAACAGATTTTGGACATTTTGTGATTCTTTATACTGTGCAGATTGACAATCATCTATGGTAGTTGACATTGCTATAGCACATACATCAGATATGCCTTTTTTTCAGTATCACATGTGAGGCCTCCACATTCTTAAATACATGATTTAGTATGATATATAATGTACTCATATTTTTCAGTTACAGTCATTTTAAAAAATATATTTTATTGATTTTATAGAGGAAGGGAGAGAGAAATAAAAACATCAACAATGAGAGAAAATCATTGATCAGCTGCCTCCTCACACCTACCACTAAGAACTGAGCCTGCAACCTGAGCATATGCCCTGACCATGAATCAATCTTGACATCCTGGTTCATAGGACAACACTCAACCACTGAGTAATGGAGGCTGGAGTCAGTTACATTCTTAATTATAGACTTTCAGAGTGTGAAATAATATTGATGATAAAAAGTCAATAATAGTTTAATGTATAGGGGTGGGCAAAAGTCAGTTTACAATTATTCATATGAAAAAAAATATATAATACAATAATAAATAATAATGCAAGAATAAACTTCATTTCTTCTTAAACTGAAAACCTACTTTGCCTCACCCGGTATATTCATCTATTTATATTTCAAAGATCCTATATGAAGAGATATCCCTGAAAGAATCTTTAATGGTGGTATTTTTAAAAAAATATATTTTATTGATTTTTTACAGAGATGAAGGGAGAGAGATAGAGAGCTAGAAACGTCGATGAGAGAGAAACATCGACCAGCTGCCTCCTGCACACCCCCTACTGGGGGTGTGCCCTCAACCAATGTACATGCCCTTGACCGGAATCGAACCTGGGACCTTTCAGTCCACAGACCGACACTCTACCATTGAGCCAAACCGGCTTCAGCTAATGGTGGTATTTTTGATATTATGGCAACTAAAGGGTGGAAATTATAGAAATACTAGAATTTTCTTATTTGTCCCTTAAATCTCAACATTTCCTATTCTATATCAATCTATAATAATTTTAACTTTAATGTTTATAATTAATGGTAATTTTTTGTTGTGAAATCACAGGTAATAATGTATTTATTATTTTATATGCCTTATTTCCATAATTGAAGTAGATTTTAAGAATAAAATTTAAAGCCAAAATCAATTTGGCTCAGTGGATAGAGCGTCAGCCTGTGGACTGAAAGGTCCCGGGTTTGATTCTGGTCAAGGGCATGTACCTTTGTTGCTGGCACATCCCCAGTATGGGGTGTGCAAGAGGCAGCTGATCGATGATTCTCTCTCATCGATGTTTCTAACTATCTATCCCCCTCTCTTCCTCTCTGTAACAAAAACCAATAAAATATATTTTAAAAAAAATAAAATTCAAGAAAGTCTAAGTCATGACTAAGAAAGAGAAAAAGTAAAAAAGTTGATCTTGCTGCTATGATTAAGTAACATATTTGTCTTTGTGCTTCCTAGCAGCCAAGGAAAAAAAGTAATTTTTTTTTTACCATGTACTTAACATATATTATGTGTTAGGTGCTTTGACATTACATCTATCTTCACAACAATCATGCTGAATTGGTGTAGGAATCCTCATTTTACAGATGGTTACTGAGGTTGGAAAAGCTATCTTGCCTGGTGTCACAAAACTATACTCCCAATGGAGCCAAGATTCAAGTCAAGGACTCTCTGACTTTACAGCCTGTACTCTTCAATAGTTCTCATGGTCAGAAAGGATAAAATGTAATAATTCCACAGAAATAAAGGCTTTTGTGGCATTAGATTATAAAATTAATTTTATGTGTGACATTGTATAAAGGGGACATTGAGCAATATGCTGAATAGTGCCTTTCATAACAGATTTACAATAAATGTGAAGGGATATCCATATAGCTGTTTGGCTATTTTTAATGACCTTTGATAAGTGCCTAAAGCATAATATTACAGTGTAAGTAAGTGAAACTGATTCAGCAAATATTAAGCTAATTTGATCCTAAGATATAGTCTTCTGGTGGCATAAGGTGACTCAAGAATAAAATTGGGAGTATGTGAACCAGCCATCAGAAGGCTATTACATTGTATTAGCAAGTTTGGATAGAAGCTGAATACATTTGTTCATGTCTTAAGCAAATGTGCATGAGCCATCCATATGCTAGGCACTGTGTTAGATTCTCGGTATCCAAATATATTTTTTAAAATGTTTCTACCTCAAAGGGGCTAGAAATTATTTAAGAATTAGACAAGCCAATTAAGAGAGTGAAGTAAGTTAATTACAATAAACTATGTTCATATTGTACAAAAGGATATGCCCTTAAACCTATCTGACAGAGTAAAAGAGGATATCAAAGTGGAGGTAAAATTTGAAATGAGACTTGAGGGATGAATACGACTTTCCCAGGCAAACAAGGGAATGGTTGGGCAATTTTAAGAGATAAAATGAACTGAGGTTATATTCTCTGATAATGTCTGAAAGGGCAGTAGTATGTATTGCTCATCATAGGCAGGGTCATAGGATGCAAAAATCCAGACACTAATAATTGCTATCATTTACTAAGCATTTGTTTATTCACAATTATAGAGATTAAAACATAAATTTTTCAGTGGGTAAAGTAAGTCCATGAGAGGTCAAATAAGTTTCCTGAGCCATATAGTTTTTTAAAAGGGCCATGTTACCAACTACTATGCTAATTTTATGTATGTGATAAGGTTGCCATCTTATGAAGGTTAAGAAGCTTTACTAAAATTCTCATCCAGATGACAGAGCGTCCTACTTTCTCACAAAGGTAATATGTGGAGATATCGTCAGGCAAAATCAGACTTTGAATGTAATGGATCTTACATTCAGATCAATTCTAATGTACCTGGACATGTGCTCATCTAACAAAGCATGACATAAATGGAGTTGACCTAGAAAAATGATGAAAACAATAGTCAATAGGCACTTTTCATGAAGCAAGAAAATGTGGCAATTGATACAGAACAAGTTTCCCACTGTTTTACTATTATACATTAGTTGCAAAATGTTTCCCAACCTGAATATGAAAGTACAAAAATGAGTTCTATGCTGCTATAAGCAATTTTTAACTAAATTGCTAAGTTTTGAAAGATAAGTGCCAAAAGAATGGTTTAGGATTCTACCTAAATGTTGAGACATTCTTAGTAGTAATTTGTTAATAAGACAATTCTAGTTCTTGATAGTAAAACCATGCCATCAATATATACATAGACACTAAACTTTTTGTACACAGCATCTGCACCAGGAGATTCGATCATTAAAACATTAAATTATGTATTAAAGACAATGGTAGCTAACATATGGAACTCTTTGCTCTTACTTGAAATAATGATCTTTCAAAGGACTATGACAGTCTCCTCTGATTATTCATGGTATTAAAATGCCCATTTAAGGTAAGTATTAAATGCTGAGGTTCTGCTTGAAACTCCTTTAGTCCCATCAATAATAATCCTTGGAGTTAAGGTGATCAACCATACCTGGAAACAATATTATGTTATTTCTGGCAGTTTTCTCTACAGTTGAAAGACAACATTGTAATTTTTTTTCTCCTTTATAATTTATTGATTAAGGTATTTCATATGTGTCCTTATCCCCCCATTGCCCATCACCCCCCACTCATGCCTCACCACCCAACACAGTAATCTTTGACAGCAAAGTATTCTACTTCTAATCTAACTGTTCAATGTTTTCTAGGGTTGCCTATCACATCAAATTGATTGAGAGTTTTGTAAGAATAGAGGATTATCTTTTGGGAAAAATTGAGTGCATTATACTTTGAATAGATCCAGTGAAAATCATAACTAAATCAGCTGAAGAGTAAATAATTTTAAAGACTCTAAAATGTCAGGTAGTGAAGGGTTTTTCTTCCAAATTATATTAAATTAGAGGTGGCTGATCAAAAAGTGTGAAGGATTGGGTTCTGATGTAACAGTTAAACAGAGATCCACCAGGGTCTCTTAAATTTCAGTCAACATTATTCAACAACTATTGAGAATTTCTATGACATGCTAAACACTGGAGATACAGTAGAGAGCACAGTGGATATTATCTCTGCCTTCATGGATTTTTTTTGTTCAATCCTTGGGTAGATCAGACATGAAGCAGTCACAGAAATAACAATGCAATTTCACCTGTGGCAAATGCCATGAAGTACAATTAAGAGGATCTCTATGTATTGTATAATAGATCTGACCTAGTCTGGGGGGGACAAGGAAGGTTTCCCCTAAAAAAGTGACACATTACCTAAAACTTGAACAATAGGGAGTTAACAAGGTAAAAAATCTATAACGGGTAAAAGTTGGTAAGACCACAGGTACAAAGCATCCCAGGCAGAGAGAATAGCATGCAAAAGAGGATGCGAGGCATGAAAATATGTAATATTATTGAGGAAATTAAAAAGGACTAGTGTGTATGGAGCAAAGCATGTAAATGAGGAGAAGGTAGAAATGTGGCTGGGGAATATTGATTATATCATGTAGGGCCTTGTCCACTGTGTTAAATATTTTGGTCTTTATCCTAATGTTACAGAAAATCAAAGAAGAACAAAGCAATACTTAGAGAGATGGAGTCACATTTATTACGCAAGGGTTCAGAGGAAATGTATCTCAAATTCTGAGCCCCAACATGCAGGAATTCTCCATATTTATATGTTTTAACCTTCTTTGTCTCCCAAATATGGAGTGTTTCCGGCCCCCTTTTGCAAGTTCTTAAAGAGTCCATATGTACTGGGGCCTTGAGATTTCTATCAGAGGCCTGGCCTGGCACCAGCACTGATAACCTTGTCTGGGGAAGGGTAAATTTACAGAAGCCAAACAGCAGGGTTAAAATTTCAAACAGCAGTTTTCATACAAGATGGATGCTTCACTAAGACAATAGGAAAACAATGCTTAGTTTAAATCAGTGCAGTGAGATGGCCATATTTGCATTTTGAAAACATTACTCTGGTTGCAGTGTGGTGAACTGAATGGAGGAGGGCAAGAATGGTTGCAGGAAAATCATTTAGGAGTCTACTACAGTTGTTAAGACAAAACAGTTTCATAGAAGAGTGGAAATGGTGAGAATTGAATGGATTTGAAAAACATATATTAGAAGATAGATATTGGACCTAAAGATAAGGAAGCATTATGATGTGTCACATTATGATGTGTCACATTATGATGTGTCATCATTATTCTTAGGTCTCTGGTTTACACAGCTGGATGAATGGTGGTGCTATTCATTAAGATACAATAGGAGACAATAGATGATTAAGTGCCTGAGAATTGAAATGAAAATCTTGCGTTTAAACATGTTGAATTTGAAGTTTTGGTCTTCTTTGAAAATTATCTTTATTGTTGAAAGTATTACAGATGTGACTCCCTTTTCCCCATTGACCCCTTCTTGCCCACTCCCTCCTCCCATCTCACCTTCACCACACTATTATCTGTGTCCATGGATTATGCATATATGCATACCAGTTCTGTGGTTACTCTCTTCCCACCCATCCATCCACACCTGTCTTCCCTCAGAGATTCATCAGTCTGTTCCATGTTTCTATGTCTCTGGATCCATTCTGTTCATCAGTTTATTTTGTTCTTTAGATTTCACATATGAGTGAGATCATGTACTTGTCTTTCTCTGACTGGATTATTTAGTTTAGCATAATACTCTCCAGGTGCCTCTGCTATCTCAAAGGATAAGAGATTTTTTTTTTTCTTAACTGCTGCATATTATTCCATGGTATAAATGTCCTCTTTGATATGCAAAATGACAAGTAGGAAGTTGGACCTGTTGGTTTAGGATGGAGATTTTTTTTTTTTTTAATTAGGAAGCATTAGCATATATAGTGTAGTTGAAGCTAATTACAAATCAATATCTAAATTAGGGAAAAAAATAACTGGGTATCTACATCCAATTAATACGTTACAGAGCCTGGGCTAGAATAAAGATAATGCAAAGGCTCTACATACAAATGTAAACAAGATGTCAAAATATTTTTAAGGGCAGCCTTGTTTTACATCTAAATACAATATATCAGAAATGATTTTGTAATCTCATTTCTGAAGACACATGCCTTTATACCTGAAAATCTGTTCCAATCTATAAAATCTGTACTTGTTAGATCAATGAACAATGTAGGCATAATCTCATTCATGTCTTCTTTTATTTGTTTGCCTCATATTAGTACAAGATCAAGTCCCGCCCTCCCCCAATTCTGTCCAATTTAAGTTTTATGAACAGTTGGTCAATGCCCAAGACCAGAGGGGCTGCAGCACAGACCTAAAGAGAAGGGTCTTCCTGCCTCTGCCAAACACCCTCATTGCCCATCAAGTTCAATCTCTAATTGCAGCCACGGGTGTCCCAGGAATGCATCAAGTGCATATTTGTTTCTTCCACAGAAGTTGTCCTGGCTTCTTCTAGCCTCATACTTGACCACATTTTAGCTTTTGCATTGTATTTAAGTAGGCTAGTTGGATGTTGTCCTGGGGGTAGTGAACCCCCAGGCCACCAACCCCCAGTAGGCTTTGATAGTGGATGTGTTTGCCTGGAGAAATCTGGGGATCCTGGAAAGCTGGCCAGAGTTGAGTCTCCCAGATCAGGCTCCATCCCCCACCTCCCGCCCCCCTCCAACTCCTCCCACCCAGGCTTATGCTACCAGGCACCCCACCCCCGCACCCCGCCGGCTCCTCCCGCTGCCTCCGCCCCCTCTTTAACAGCCTCCCTTACCGTCCTCTTCTCACACCCACTGGGCTCCAGCCTCGCCGCCAGCCACACTTCCAGCCCTCGCCTGGACCCTTGCCGCCTTCTCTGCCCGAGATCGGTTCCTGGGCCCCGTTCCTCCCCGATCCCGCCACCCTCGCCTACTTCCCTGCTTCCGCGCCCGGGACTCCATAGGCTCTGCGCCCCGCGGACGCCCACGACTCCTGGTCCTTGAGAGCCCGCGCGCCCTGCTGACCTAGGTGCTTCGGTCGCCTCCGCCACGGCCAACACGGGTGACCCACACCGACCCCGACCCCGACCCCGACGTCGGCACCGCTATCGCCTTCGCCACAGCCGCCACACCACGATCTCTGTCACCTCCACCACCCGGCGGCCACCCCCCAGGGCCATGGAGCAAACAGGTAGCAGGAAGCGGAAAGCGCCCGCCATCGAGGGGGCGGCTGAGGGCGCGTCGTCGCGGGGCTCGGCAGCGGCGGCCGGGGAGGGCCCCCAGTTGCTGCCCAAGAAGCAGAGGCTGCTGGCCGCGCGGCGCTCGCTGGTGCCCTGCCTGCTGGGCCGCTCGGTGGGCTCGCGGGGCCGCGTGGGGTCCCCGGGCTTCGAGGGCCGGCTGCGCGGCTACGCGGTGCAGAAGCTGCCTGAGCTGCTGCGGGAGCGCCCGCTGGCCCTGGGCACCCTCAACAAGGTGTTCGCGTCGCAGTGGCTGAGCACCAGGCAGGTGGTGTGCGGCACCAAGTGCAACACGCTCTTCGTGGTGGACGTGCAGTCCGGCCACATCACGCGCATCCCGCTCCTGCAGGACGGGGGCCCCCAGCCAGCGCGGGCCCAGCCCAGCTGCGGCATCCACGCCATCGAGCTGAACCCCTCCAAGACGCTGCTGGCCACCGGGGGCGAGAACCCCAACAGCCTGGCTGTCTACAAGCTGCCCACCTTGGATCCCGTGTGCCTGGGCGACCACCAAGGCCACAAGGACTGGATCTTCGCCATCGCCTGGCTGTGTGACAACGTGGCCGTGAGCGGGTCCCGCGATGGCACTGTGGCTTTGTGGAGGCTGGATCCGCACGTGGTCCATGGCAGCACCACGTGGCACAGTGACGCGGGGCTCCCCGTGTACACCCACATCCGCCCGAGGGATGTGGACCCCATCCCCAGGTCCAGCACTAACCCTACTAACCGGAAGGTGCGGGCCCTGGCGTTCAGTGGCAAGAACCAGGAGCTGGGCGCAGTGTCCCTGGATGGCTACTTCCACCTGTGGAAAGCCCGCAGCACCCTGTCCAGGCTGCTGTCCATCAAGCTGCCCTACTGCAGAGAGAACGTGTGCCTGACCTACTGCGACGACCTGTCCCTGTATGCTGTGGGCTCCCAGGCCCATGTCTCCTTTCTGGATCCACGCCAGCGCCAGCAGAACATCCGGCCCATGAGCTCCCGAGAAGGGGGCACTGGTGTGCGCTCTCTGAGCTTCTACCAGCACATCATCACCGTGGGCACAGGCCATGGCTCCCTGCTCTTCTACGATGTGCGTGCCCAGAAGTTCCTGGAGGAGAAGGCCTCTGTCATCTTGGATTCCTCCCAGGAGCCTACAGGGAGGAAGCTCAGGCTCACCTGTGGCAGAGGCTGGCTCAACCACGATAACCAGTGGATGAACTACTTCGGTGGCATGAATGAGTTCCCCATTGCTCTCTACACCCACTGCTACAACTGGCCGGAGATGAAGCTCTTTGTGGCCGGGGGGCCTCTCCCTGCAGGCTTCCACGGGAGCTATGCAGGCCTCTGGAGCTAAGGATGGCCACTGTGTTCTCTAAGGGCCCAGACTTTCCCTTTAGGCCCCTCTCCTTTTCCTTCACACCACCCATCTTTTTTTGCAAAGAATTTTAGTTAACCATTAATTGTATTCTCTCTTTGAGTGATTCACATATGCTATCTCTCTGGGCTGTACAGTCATGGTTCCCGTTATAATTCAGTGCTTTAGTTTTTACCAGTATTTCAATAGTATGTTCAGGTCACATATCTGATGTATGTTATTTCAGGAAACTGTGCTACAAAGTGTCTTTTGGGCTGGTCTGAGAAACAACCCATAATATAACAGGGGCAGGTTTATAACCCTGCTCCAATCAGAAAATGCTTTTCAAGTTCTAGATTGCCACCATTTGGAGGGTGTTTCTTTTAGATGTTGGAAACTCAGTGTTTGCTCTTTGTGTATTGTTGGTGCATAAAATACCTTAAAAAATATGTTCTCTTAGTTAAGAAGTCTCACGATGGTGTTCATCCTATTACTGTATTTTTCGGACCATAAGGTGCTCTGGACCATAAGACGCACCAGTTTTTAGAGAAGGGAAATGAAGAAAAAAAGATTCTGAAACAAATAGTGTCCTAAAATATTTTATGTGCATTAAAACCCAACATCACAGTCATAAACACATGTAATCAACCCTGTAAAGTAAACAGCAGCATTTAGAACCATTTTAGAGCCGGGCAAGCACACAGACCACACAGAGCCGGGCAAGTAAAAAAACTTTTTTTTTAAAGTATATGTGTAGGCTATATTTGGACCATAAGACGCAGGGACTTCCCCCCCCCCCCCCACACACACTTCTGGGGGGGAAAAAGTGCGTCTTATGGTCCGAAAAATACGGTAATTGCAGTTTTGCTTATTCAGTGTAAATTTAGCACCGCTACCCCTAGGGTATCATTCTTCTTGTTTAAAGCTGCTATATTATGGCCTGCTTTCTTGGGCAGCATTTATGATGAAGATTTTCAGAACTAATCAAAACTGAGCTACATGTGGCAGGACAATCAGGGAGGTTCTTTTTGGGGTTAACATTTCTTTAAAATTCAGGTAGCCATTTATAGAGCAAGGCTGATTGTTGTACTCAATGTAGTTGTTTCTGACAGGTTTTTTTTTTATTGTATACATGAATAATGCTTTTATCTCAGACGAATTTGTGATGGATTGCAGAAAAAAAAAATAAACATTAGCATTTTAGCAATTAAGTGCTTCCCTAAAGTTTTTGAATGGTTAAATATACATTTTATTATATCTTAATTGTCCTTCTAGGAATACATTAAAGTCAGAATCTTCCAGGAGAGAAGCTGAAGCTGCAACATCAGCTATGCATACATTACTTTGTACACTTGTTTTTGAAAAGCAAACTTATGCTACTAACATGGGTTATAAGATTAACATCTTGAATACATAACATCTAAATGTACTTGCTATAAGTTAGGAAAGTTATGTGTCATCTTGTGTTTTTAAGATGATTTAACAAACATTTTTATTTACACAAATGTGCATGTTGTGCTTATAACTACCTATTCACATATACTGTATATTTGACTCCCCATGTAAGGAAAGGCATAAATATATATCACTTTTATGCAGATATTTCTAATATTTTAAACTACAACCATCAAAACTTCCCACTTGCTCTTTATTTTTGTATTTTAATTTAAATTAGGTAATACATGCACATGACCAAGACAATCATACTTTATAAAAGCTGTGTAGTGAAAAGTAAGTCTGAAACCCTGGGATTTCTTATCTTCTGCCCATACATCACAAGCAGTACATTAGTGTGTTTGTCTATTTAGAGATAGCACATGCTGCACATATCTGTGCCTTTTTATCATAACATTTTAGAGATTGTTTCTTATAAAAATTTATTTAATTCATATTAATTGTAGAGTAGTCCCCTGTGTTGTTGAAACATACTTTATTTATACATTACACATTTGATAAGCATTTATATTGGTTATTATTTTGTTACTATAAACTATTCCTCAGTGATTACTTAGGTGCATACATCTTTGTGCACATGTGTAAGTACATCTGTAGGATAAATTTCTAGAAATGGATTTCCTGGGTCAGTTTTATATTTAATAGCCATTGCCAAACTACCCTCCAAGAGGTCCTATTAACTTAACCTCCCATAAATATGTATGCATGCATGCTTCACCACACCCTTGCCACCAGTGTGTCATCAAATTCTGTGTTCTTTGCCAATGAGATATCCACCTGATTTTGATCCTTTCTTTCTAAGCCATGGTGACTGAGTCAATTAATTTGTGGTCAGAGTACCAAGAAGAATTTGAAACAAAGATCAAGAATGTGAGGAAATAAGGGTAAGCAAAAAAAATATTGTCAAACCACAGTTCAGGCTCGCATATCTGGAGATAGATTACAAAGGGCTGCATTCCTTAGATACTTAGCTATACCTAATAGGCTTTCCTGCTTTATTGCACCCCAGATTCACTTATATTCAATGCATCAAATGTCAGTGAAGAAAATCCAAGAAGATGATGATGAGAGTCAGCTCGGTAGAATATCTGAGGTAAGTGGGGAGAAAGATGAAAGAAATCTTAAAAATGAGTAAAAGTAAAATGTGCAAACAGTAATTTGTATTTCTTGTGAAGGGTGAAGAAAGCCAAAGAGTTTAAGTAGATTTCAAGGCTCTGGCTTGAATCTTAATAGTGGCAGCAAATGAATATAGGGAACATAGGCATAGAGGACACATGCAGAAGGTGATCAACTGGACTATGGACATGTTGAATGTGACGTACCTATGTGATATCAGGAGAACATGCCCAGTGAAGACTTGGCTGTATATCCCAGAAAGCTGGGTAAGTGAGTGATATGAAACGCTAGGAAATTCTCTTTTTATCATGCACAATAGAAAAGCCTATTAAGGATCCAAAAAAAGCAATAACAAAAAGGGGGGGGGTGTGTGGATACAAAATAGAAAAGCCTTATTTTACCCAAATTCTGTGACCTCATCAGCCTAAGACAAAATTTTAATACTAAAATTATGATGTATTTTGAGTCTCCTCCTCAGTTCCAAAGACAGTTTTTCTCCCAAATATACCCATCCCCCTAAAATATTTACCTAGGAACTTGCATCAATCGTCTAATTAAGTTTTTTCATTGGCCAAATGCTGGTACCTTGGAGAACTAAAAGTTGGACATTAGCCACAAAACAGGACTTCACAGTGATTGCTGGACCACTTAGCCTGATGGTCTGAGATGTTTCCAGCATTCTCAACAGTCAGCTGGCATGGGTACTCCCAGCAGCTGCACAGAGGTGAAGGATCGCCTCACCACCAGCAGCTGTTCCTGGCCCATGTTTGAGTTTCCGCCTCAATGCCACAGGTGCTGATCTCTGCCAATTTTCCCAGGCTACCAAAGCACAAAGGAAATACCCAGTGGAGAATATTCCTTTCTTCAGCACCACAATCACAAAAGTACAAATACAAAGAATTAGAAAAGAGATAGAGAAAATCATCACAGGCATAGATTGATTAGGCAGGCAACTGTAAAATCTGATTGAACAAATTATTAAATTATTTTGTGGAATTTATACAAAAAAAAAAGCCAACTGCAAATATACAACTAACTAAATTTTTTTCCTGAAAGAAATAAGAAATCAGAATAGATCATTAACCCTAGAAAATTGTGAGTGTTTTAAAATCTTCCCTTTCCTCCAAGAAAATCACACAAATGTATAATAGGCATGTTATGCCTGGTGGTCTCTCACGTTATTTCAC
The DNA here is from genome assembly GCF_014108245.1 of Pipistrellus kuhlii. Classification (NCBI taxonomy): domain Eukaryota; kingdom Metazoa; phylum Chordata; class Mammalia; order Chiroptera; family Vespertilionidae; genus Pipistrellus; species Pipistrellus kuhlii. Next base: position 15,896,900 of record NW_023425504.1, read on the forward strand.
ATTGTCAAGAAATCTTTAATTTTGAACTACTTCAGAGCAAAAAAGAAAAGTTCACTCTTTAATGAGGCCAGCATAATTTTCATGACAAAAGTTGCAGAAAATGAAGAGATCAATTTGACATATATAGAAAATGTAGCTTATACTGTTAAAACACTGTAATCCATCAGTGTTATAAAAGGAGTTGAGAAGTCTATTAATTGAGTTGAGAGGTCAAATAATAAGATACATGTTCATGTTAATAAATTCCAGCCCTGGCCAATGTGGCTCAGTTGTTTGGGAGTCATCCTGTGCATGAAAAAGTTGCCAGTTCAATTCCTGATCAGGGCACATGCCCAGGAGACAGCTGACTGATGTTTCTCTCTCTCTCTCAAAATATTTTATAAATAAATAAATAAATAAATAAATAAATAAATAAATAAATAAATTTCAATAAATAATTTAGTAAAACCCTACAGTTTTGATAAAAACCTTAGTAAGTAAGAAGAAATATATTATTCAGGTGGTGAATATTATGTGTGTGTGTGTGTGTGGGGGGGTGTGTGTGTCTGTGTTGTGTTGTGTTTCACACCTGAACCAGAATCTCCTTTAATTGAACATTAGAGGAATTCCTATGAAAGTAAGGAACAAAACGATTCTACAAATCAACACCAATATTTAATATGAAAATTCTGGATATAGCGAGTAGAAACAGTAGTAAAATAAAAGATATAAATATTAGAAATGAGAAAGCAGTTCTAAAAAAAAAGCCAGCTGAAAAGTATGTTAGAAAACAATGAAATAGTTTAGTAAAATATCCAGTTTTGAAATTAATACATAAAGAATCAATATGTTTCTATTTTCTTTTATTTATTTATTCAGCAATGCTTGCCCCATGCCTGGCATTGTTATGTTCATATATAAGAGCTGGAGATACTATGATAACAAAACAGGCAAGCCACGCCCTAATAAGGCTTGTGGTCCCTTGAGAAGGAAAGAGATAATAAACATATAAACTAGTAAAGGTATATAGTATGTCAGATGATTGCCAATGCTAAAAGAGAATAGGGGATAAGAATTCCAGGAGAGATAAATTTTTACTTTATTATTTTTTCTGAGATATAACTGACATACAAATATTAATTAGTTTCAGATGTACAGCATAATGATTTGATATGTGTATATTTTGTGAAATGATCAACACAGTTTAGTTAACATCCATCACCATACAGAGTTACAGATTCTTTTCTTATGATGTGAATTTTAAAGTTTACTCTCTCAGCAACTTTCAAATATGCAATTATTATATAACCATGCTGGAAGTTTGTACCTTCTGACCCACATCACCCATTTCACAACATCCCACCCCAATCTTTTCTCTGTATCTCTGAGGGATGTTTTCTTTAGATTCCACATATAAGTGAAGTCTTATGGTAATCTTTCTCTTTTTGACTTATTTCACTCAGCATAATGCCCTCAAGGTCCATTCATATTATTGCAAATGGCAGAATTTCCTTCTTTTTTTTATGGCTAAATATTTCATTTGTATATATAGACCACAGTTTTGTTTTGGTTTTGACAGGCAATTGCATATTTTATTGTCATAGTATGTTTATTTATCTACTCACCCACTAGACAGTACATTTACTGACTAATTAAACAAATACTATATAACAGCACTTTGTTCAGCATTGGGGTTCAATGGTGGACAAAAATACAAATGCAACCCCAAGACAGTTTATATTTTTAAATTTCATTTTCTACAACTTACAGAAATCTTCATTTAAAAAACCCCTGTAGAATACTAGATTTACATATTAAATCAAAGCAGTCCTTTTCAACACAGTTTCTAAATTCAAATAATTAATTAAATAATTTGACCTTTGGGGCTAGACTTTTCTTTCAAAGTCACTGTTGTTTCATGGAATTTCCTCCTTTATTATTTTTTTTCCAATTACAGTTTACATTCAATATTATTCTTCTTTTCCCTTCACTTCCACTTTATTTTAAAAAAAATTAAATTTATTTTTATTGTTTAAAGTATTACAAATAGTAGTACATATGTCTCCTTTTTTTCAATTGACCTTTCCATCGCCTCCCCTACCCCTCTCCCTTGCACATGCCCTCTGCCACTTTATTTTATTTTTTTTAATTTAATTTTATTGTTTAAAGTACTACACATAGTAGTACATATACTCCCCCTTCCCATTGACATTCCCCTGGGCTCCCCTACCCCTGTCGCATGCCCACATCCCCCCGCAGTGTCTTGTGTCCATTGGAGTGCTTATGTGCATGCATACAAGTCCTTTGGTTAATCTCTTTCCCCTCCTCCCAACACTTCCCAGCCTTCCTGCTGTAATTTGACAGTCTGTTCAATGCTTTACTGCCTCTGTATCTATCTTTTTGTTTATCAGGTTATAAGGTTCTTTACATTCAATATTATTCTGTGTTAGTTTCTTATGTACAGTAAAGTGGTTAAAAAATCATGTATTGAACAGACTGCCCACCCTGCCCCCCTGCTTTAAGTACCCTCCTGGCTCCATACATATTTACCTTAATCTAGAAGACTTGTGCATGAAATTCATGCACGTGGGAGGGGGTCCCTCAGTCCAGCCTTCACCCTCTCCAACCTGGGACATCGCTCTCACAATCTAGGACTGCTGGCTCCCAACTACTTGACTGCCTGATCACTCTTAACTGCTTCTGCCTGCCAGCCTGATCACCCCCTAACCACTCCCCTGCCAGCCTGACTGATGCCTAACTGCTCCCCTGCCAACCAGTTTACATCATGATTGGTGATATTGAGCACATTTTCACATGCCAGTTGGCCATCTATGTCTTTGGGAAAATATCTGTTCAGATCCTCTGTGTATTTTTTTTGGATGGCATAAACAATAGACATTTATTTCTCAAATTTCTATAGGTTAGAAGTCTAAGATTGATGTGTCAACAGGTTTTGTTTCTCTTGAGGTTTTTTTTTTCTTTTTTTTTTTTTTCCCCTTTGTCTGCAGATGACCATCTTCTCTCTGTGTCCTCAGCCTTTTCTTTGTATGTGTGTACACCTGGATTTTCTTCATCTTATAAGGACACCATTCCTATTGGATTACAGCCCCATCCTTATGACCTTATTTAACCTTATGTACTGCTTTAAATAACTTATCTCCAAAAATAGACAAACTGGGAGGTATGGCTTCAATATATGAACTTCGAGAGGATGCAATTTCATCCATAATATAATTTAACAACCATCATAATTTAAAGAAAAGTTCTCTCAACCTTATGTTTCCTAGTCAGATTTTTACTTATTTGCACCAAGCCACACACCCAACCCTGGCCCCAGAAGATCACTGCTATTTCTAATATTTTGAAAGAATCAGAGTGTATATTGTTTTTGTTTATTAATATATATGTATAAATATTTTTGAAAATATAGTTTTTAATATATATTTTAGAGTAAGTAAATATTTTTATTTAAGTATAGTGTGTGTGCAATATCAGTTTCATGTGTACAATGTAGTGATTTGACATTCCTACATCTTATGATGTGATCACCATACTAAGTCTAGAAATCATTGTCACTATGCAAACTTATCTCAATATTATTAACTACTATAGGCCTAGTGCATGATATTTGTGCATGGGTGGGGTCCCTAGGCCTGGCCAGAGATCAGGGCTGGTCAGGTTCCCTGCCTCTCCAACTCCTCCTTCCCTCACAGGCTATGCACCACAGAGTGGTTCTCTGCCTCCCTACTTCTCCCCTCCCAACCTCTCCCCTTCCTCCTTCCCTTTCCACCTGCATCTGTCACCACCCACGCCTGGTTCCCTATCCCAGCCATGATTGGGCAATTGGGGCTTGTGGGCTAGAGGTAGCTCCTGTGTTGAGCGTTTGCCTCTTGGTGATCAGTGCACATCACTGTGATTTGTTATTCTGGTCATTCCATCATAAAGGTCACTTAGGCTTTTATTACATAGATTTTACCATTCACATTTTTTTGCTCTGTGTATTTTTAATAGGATTTTTTTTTTTGCTATTGAGTTGTATGAATTCTCTGTGTATTTTGAATATTAAACCTTTATCAGATATATGACTTGCAAATATTTTGTCCCGTTCTATAGGCTAGCATTTATTTTTTGAGGATGATTTGCTGTGCAGAAGCCTTTTAGTTTGATGTAGTCTCTTTAACCCTTTTTATTTATTTTTATTTTATTTTATTTTTAAAATTATTTTTTTATTTTTTATTCATTTTTTAAATATATTTTATTGATTTTTTACAGAGAGGAAGGGAGAGAGAGAGCTAGAAACGTCGATAAGAGAGAAACATCGACCAGCTGCCTCTTGCACACCCCCTACCGGGGATGTGCCCGCAGTCAACATACATGCCCCTGACAGGAATCAAACCTGGGACCTTTCAGTCTGCAGACCGACGCTCTACCACTGAGCCAAACCGGTTTTGGCTAGATAGGATAACTTTAATAAATAAAGTTGAGCAGAGTCACCACAAGCCTAAGATACAACTACAAGAATGCTGCCATTTTTATGGGAACCAGTCTTCATAGAAAATCTCCCCCAAAGTTCCAAAACTTTACTTTGATGTACATCAAAAGCAGGAATTGATTTCTAAAGTGGCAAGTATAGTCAGAGGACTGTCCATAGAGGTGTATGGCCTTTCTCCAAATAATGGAATACTAATTTTAAAATTTTGGAGCTGGTTCTTCATGTACCAATATGGATCAACATTTTACTTTGATCATGTTAAATGAAATAAGCAAATTGCAAACTAGAGACATATTATAATTGTAGTTTTTGTTTAACATGGAGAAAGATGAGAGGAAGAAGAATATTGTATATATAAAAATATATACAAAAGGTTTAACTGTGTGTCTTTAAGAGATAATACAATAGAGGACTCTCTTCATATTTTAAATTTTTATGTAATGCTTGGACAGTCTATATTAACATACAATTCTTTAACAAACAGAAGGGGAAAAAAACAATGAAGATATATTTTTAAAGGCCTGGTTGGAATGGTGAGGAGAAAAAGAAAATGATTGATAATGCTCCATGCAGCAAGAAGCTAAAATAAGCTAAAGATGAAAGAAATTAATTTCTATGTAATATGGAAGTCTATGAAGGCCTTTTGCCAGACAATTGTAATAGCGACCAACTTCATTATCTTCAAAAAGGGATAAAAAATTCAGTGTGTCTCAAAACTGAGCATGGAACCCTTTGTCTCACAAACACATGAAAGGATTGTGGTTTTCTGTTTCTTTTTCTCATCTCCTCCAACCACTTAGTGTTGGACAAATAGTGTGAGAATTACATAAGCACTACTTCATGGTGTCTATAGAATCATGACCTAAATGTTACTCACTCATATGCAGAACAAAGAGATATGATCCAGAACCTTACCAATTTCAAGAATTCATGTTGTTCTTTAACCTGTGTGTGTGTGTGTGTGTGTGTGTGTGTGTGTGTGTAATGATATAGTAATATTCTATATAATAAAAGCCTAGGTGACATCACGCCTTCACAGGGCACCCTCATGCAACATTGTCACGAGATGGTCACAACAAGATGGCTACACAAGATAGCCACAAGCACAACAGAGGCAGGGTCCAGTGATGAGGCCTAAGATTCTCAACATCTCCACCACTTCACATGGAAGAGGCAGGTGCAGGTGGAGGAGATGGGTCACAGGAGGGGAGGGCATTTGTGGGTGATCAGGCCAGCAGGGGAGGGCAGTCAGACATCTCCTGAGGGGTCCCAGATTGGAGAGGGTGCAGACCAGGTTGAGGGACATGCCCCTGCCATGCATGAATTTTGTGCACCAGGCCTCTAGTATACTAATAATTATAATATATAAAATCCATAGCCAGAAGCTGATTTGAACTGGAAACTCCCAATTACTTACATATTCATTTTTTTCTCAAAACATTTTGGCTGATTATACAAACATAGTTTTTTTGGACACCTAACTGTCCATTAATCTTCTCTAGTTTCACATGCACAACTACAAGTATAAGGGGAGGTGAATTTCAGCTTTGTTATAGACCAAGGTGTAATCTGAATCATTGCTATAACACAAACTCATTCCCATCTCTTATAACGCCAGACCTACATTATATTAATCTAGCCTCTGATAAAAATGAGGCTTTACTGTATTATTTATAGGGAGAAAGGAAAAAATAATAATCACTCAGAACTTTAAAAAGGAATATTGAGTCTATAGCCACTGAGAAGGAAGAAACAATTCATGAAGTCTTCTCTTATTCTCAATAGTATGACGAGCACTATTAATACATAGAAGCATAATGCACATATCCTCCCTGTTGTTATAAAGAACACTTCTGAAATCTAGACACTCTTACTTACAAAGGGTGATAATCAATGCATGAGTATCCAATTAAATATCATAAATATTTAGCATTGGGAATATAAAGCAAAACAATGTGATAACTAAATTTGCTCATTTATCTTGTCTTTCACTAGGTTTTATTCAATACTCAGTCATAATATTGACATATATCATAATAGCTAGTTGATGTAGCTATAAATAGATGAGTTAATTCATTGAGAAAGAATCATTCAAATCAGTGATTTAGGCTAATGTGGACAAAATCACCAATAGAATAATAGTAATAATCCCCCCTCACTCAACCCATCTAGCTGCTTTGAATTTGATAACCTTGGAATATAATAATATTGCTCTGGAAAACCAAACACACATTCTCTATAGAATAATATAAAGGACTGAGATCACGAATTAAATTAATCTATTTGTAAAAGGCAACTTCCATAAGCAAGAGAGCAGAACAGGATCAGAACCTTTTGCTGAAAAGGCACATCAGATAGAGACATATATTTGATCTTCAAGATCTCAGTAGATTAAAGATCCTTGTGTCACAGCTATATGAGTAGTAGCCAGTATTTCATCTTCATCTGAAAAAGGATTTTATTACTATACCTGTTTATTGGGGTCTCTATCTTTGTGTGAGTGTTCACATATATAAACACCTGCATCCAGACAGAGATAAACTATCTTCAATGTAAGGAGTTCAAGGTAACATCTTATTAAAATCTTGAATCTTCCTTGTTTTACTTTATAACTCTCAGTGGGTGACTCACCCAGTCTCAAAATGAAAAACACAAGTCAAACTAATGGTAGAGCACTGCAGTTACCCACAGCATCTGTTATTGTTGTTATATTTTTTCCAATTTGCTGGGCTGAGTATTGAGTAATGGCACTATCTTTCTTTAAGAATAAACATTTTAAAAATCTCAAAACTTCAAAAAAATCTTTAAACTTTGAAGCTATGTAATAATCAAGCCTTCATTTTACCTCAGTATTTGGAGTGCTGTTCAGATAACAGCAATTAGTTCTGACTTTGTAAATGTCGAAGATCAAGATACAAAGTGTATACTCTGCATTAAGCAGTGCTTATGGAAAATCAGGTGGGGAAAGTACTTGCTTTTGGAATCTATACTATCCCATTAAGCTTCTCCTAAGGTCATTTCATATAGAGAAAAATAAATTGGTAAATGCATATGATAATTTGCTCACCTCCTATTATTAAAATGCACCTACATAATATATGGCCTAGACTGGGATTAATAAATGAAAAACTGTGTAGGTCTATATAAGGAATATTAAATCTCATATAGTATAATCTCATTTTTTATCAAGTTTTTTATAGTGGTAATTTAAATGTGGATCTTGACTTTCAATTTTAAAATAGCAATGCAGATATAATGTAAAAATGAAACCTCATGTCTCTACCATCTAGAATGAACTGAAATAAATTAATGGATGAAGCAGAAGTTATACATTCCTTCTCAGAACAAACTTATGGTTGCCAGAGGGTTGGGGGTGGGGGTGGGGGCGCGGGTTGGGTGAAAAAGGTAAAGGGATTAAGAAGTACAGATTGGCCGAAACTGGTTTGGCTCAGTGGTAGAGCGTTGGTTTGCGGACTGAAAGGTCCCAGGTTCTATTCTGGTCAAGGGCATGTACATCGGTTGCGGGCGCATCCCCAGTAGGGGGTGTGCAAGAGGCAGCTGGTCAATGTTTCTCTCTCATCGACGTTTCTAGCTCTCTATCTCTCTCCCTTCCTCTCTGTAAGAAATCAATAAAATATATTTTAAAAAAAGAAGTACAGATTGATAGTTACAAAATAGTCATGAGGATGTAAAGAACTGCATAGCGGATATAGTCAATAATATTTTAAAAAGTACATATGATATGGTGCCAGGTGGGGGGGACACCTTGTAACATGTGATTATATAACCACTATGCTGTATGCATGAAACTATAACAAAATAATATTGAAAGCAAACTATAACAGAAAAACAAAGTTAAAAAATCCCTTCTTGATTACCCTGAGGTAAAGACTCACTATAACATTTCAGGAACTGTATGTCCAATTCAAGTTTTATACTGTTATGTATTTATTTTTACTTAACAAATACATAAGTACTTAGTATGTGCCAAAGATTTGCTCATTACACCCTTATAGCAATCTACATTATACAGGTGACCGTTCTACAGAGGAGTAAATATTTTGCCCAAGGTCATAAGAGGTAATAAGATGCAGAGTTATATCTAGAGTCAGTCCGTATATATGCATGTTTTAATGTATAATATAAAGAATGACTTTTTAGTAATTTTGTGTGCCTTACATAATTTATATAAATTATATACTGAATTTATTCAGCAGTTTCCTCTTTTTCCACCCAACATTATGTGCTTGAGACCTTCTAATATGTGTGTATATATCTGTTTAGTTTATTTTAACCACTATGTATCATCTGTTATAGTAATATGCCACAATATGTATATTATATCAATGGATAATTGGGTTCTTACCAAATTATTTTGTATTTCAAGCTAAGTTGCAATACACTTCATTTAAAAATGTTTTGTGATGTACACATGTGATAACTGTTCTGGATTTTTTTCTTTTAATGCAGAAGTGGACTTGCTGTTTCATAGAGTGTGTACATTTTTAAAAATATATATTTTATTGATTTTACATAGAGAGGAATTGAGAGGGCTAGAGAGTTAGAAACATTGATGAGAGAGAAACATCGACCAACTGCCTCTTGCACACCCCCTACTGGGGATGTGCCCTTGACCGGAATCGAACCCGGGACCTTTCATTCCGCAGGCCGACACTCTATCCACTGAGCCAAACAGGTTTCGGCAAGTGTGTACATTAAAAAAAAAATATATATATATATATATATATATATATATATATATATATATATATATATATTTGTTGATTTCAGAGAGGAAAGGATGAGAGATTGAAACATCAATTATAAGCAAGAATCATTGATCAGCTGCCTCCTGCACATACCACACTGGTGATTGAGACCTGGGCATGTGCCCTGACCTGGAATCTAACTGTGACCCCCTGGTTCATAGGTCAATGCTCAACCACTGAGCCATTCAGGTTGGGTGAATGTGTGCATTTTTAATTTGGTTTATGCTGCCAAAACAGAACTCTAAGCATTCTGTGATGAGGAATTATGACCTTGAAGATCCTGGCTCCAGATATACATTCACATTCTCCCAGCAATACAAGCAATAATCTGGATGCTGCTATTAAGGGATTTTGCAGATATAATTAAAATACCAAAGCAGCTGATTTTAAAATAGGGAGATTATCTGGGGTTGGCCTGACTTAATCAGGTGAATTCCTAGAAGAAACTGGGCTCTTACTGAAGAGAAAAAATTGAGGCAATAGAGGTTTTTGACACAAGATTATTTGTGGCTGACTTCAGAGATGGAGAGGATAGTGACTCCCAGCCAAAAACCAGCAAGAAAATGGAAACCTCACCCAGCCAGTGTGCTCATTGGTTGAGTGTCAACCCATGAACCAGAAAGTAACAATTTGATTCTCAGTCAGGACACAAGCCTGGGTTGCAGGCTTGAACCCCAGTAAGGGGCCTGCAGGTGGCAGCCAATTGATGAATCTCTCACACCATTGATGTTTCAATCCCTCTCGCCCTTCCTCTCTCTGAAATCAATTAAAAAATATGTTTTAAATGGAAACCTCAGTTGTACAACCACAAGGACCTGAATATTGCCAATGACATGAACAAGCTTGGAAATAGTTTCTTCTTAGAATTTACGAATGAGAACAGAGAAGGCCAAGATCTTGTTCATTCTTGTAAGATTCTAAGCAGGTAACCTAGTTACAATGTTCCTGGACTGCAAACCTACTCCTGTGTGAGGTAATAAGTTTTAATTATTTTAAGCAGCTTGGTTTTTGCTTATTTGTTAGGCAGCAATAGAAAACAAATACTGGTTGTGTCCATTTTTCCTCTCACAGGAAATATATGAAATTTGCTTTTGCCTCACATGCTCACCAACACTTGATGTTTTTTTTCTTATATTAATTTTTGCCAACCTGTTTGATAAAATATGATGTTATTTTTAAAATTTGAATATTATTGCTTACTAGCACCCAGATGGTTTTATAGATGATAAAATTTAAATCAGAGTGAATGTGTTTATTCATGTCATATAGCTAATTAAGAAGCAAAACAAGGATTAAATGTTTGAAGTAATGAAATGACATATGTCACTCTTCTGAAAACTCAAAGAACTTTTATGTCATAGTCATTAAACAAATATAAAAGGAATACATGCTTTACATCTATATCAGTTTTTCTCTATATACTAAAATATATTTCACAGTTGAAGAAGAATCTGAGGAAAACGTGGTTGAGATGAGAGAAGAGATAATTGTGTATTTTATTGCTTTTCCCTACAATGTGTCTTGTTGACTTTTACTCATCGTCAGAGCTGCTACTATCAAAACAAATATTCACTGTTTTCTAATTCTCTTCTCATTAACAATTAAATAACAGAATGGTGGAACCTAAAAAATGTATGTATTATGAATTAAATACTATATTTACAGTATTTGCTATGTAATTGCTACCCAAGTTTCTGCTATGCTTTGCAAATATATAACAGAAGAATGTCCATCTTAGGACGTTAGTGATAGAAAGACTTTTATAGATTACAAATTCACCTGCTAAAGTTAAAGTTACAGGTTTATCCTTGGTTACTCATTCAATATACCAATAGTACAAGCACTATATGGTAAGTGTATTTTTTTGTGTAAAAATAAATATTTAAAATTCTAATTAAATAAAAAATAAGAATGGCAGTCATTAAAATTGTAGTGCTAACTGTTAATGTGTTCAAATCTGTAGTGATTACAGTTTCTGTCAATGAGTTTCAGGTTTTAATTAATTGAATATTGGCAGAATTTAGAAGGAACTCCTATATGTTGCTAAAAGTTATAAACAAGCATAAATGTATGTACACAAGTCAAGGTGAGGGACACACATACAACAGGGTTTAACTCCCCCTCTTGCTTAATTAACCCTAAAACATCAGCCTATTTATGTCCAGTCTAAGATGTCTCTGGGAGCTCTTTCCTCAGGTTATCACCACTATTACCAGCCTAATTCTAACCCTCCACTTCTCAAAGTGAAAATTTTAAATAATTTCCTACCTTGTCTTATAGTCTACAGCCTCATTCTTTACCAATCTATATTGCCAGTGGTCTTAATCCAGCATCTAGAAGGGGTTTCAGGAATCTGAAGAAGGGACTGTGTGTAAATGACTAAGGAGTCCAGATACGAAACATAATTTTGGAAGGCATTTTGGGGGACTAAAACTTAGCTAAAGGAATCAAGTTCTCCTGAATCTGTGGACCCCTTGCTCTTTATGAACACAAATTGTCCTAAGGCAAGGTAGCTATACACATCAAAGGCAAGGTTTAGTATACAGAATCTATTGTCAGATTGGGAGAAACCACCTATAGCTGTTTGGCCAGTAGGAGGCAATAACATGGAGATTGAAATGCCTTCAGCTCTCTGGCAGCAAGATATCATTTATGCATCCTTTTCAGGTTTGGGGAAATGCCCTCCGCCACTCCAGATGATTCAGCCCTGCTGATATGCTGGAATTAGCTTCCGACACATATTTTACTGTCAGTATGTATCTTTCTAAATCCAGATCCTCTTCTGTGCTGCCCAGTATGGTAGCGTCTAACATGTGGCTAATAAAATAAAATTAATGTAAATGAAATAAAATTAAAACATCACAGTTTCTCAGTCACACTACCCATATTTCAAGTGCTTACTAGTCACATCACTAGTAATGTGAGCAGCTACTACTATGGACATGACAGATACACACTATTTCCATCATTGCAGATTGCAGAAAATCACATAGGACAGTGTTGCTCTTATTGGTTCACAGAATGAAAATATAATCAAACTTTGGATCCACACAATATTTATGCAAGAATGTTTATAGCAACAATATTCATAATAGCCATAAAGTAAAAACAACCCAAATGTTCATCAACTGAAAAATGGATAAATTAATTATGTTATAGCCACACAATAGCATAGTATTCAACAATAAATAAGAATAAAGTATAAAGTATGCTACAATATATTTGAATCTTGAAAGAAGACAGTCACAACATTCTGCCTTGAACAATCATATAAATTAAATGCCTGAAACCACAGAGCAAGGGGCATCAAACACTGTTTAGGGCAGGAATATTAAGAAAGCTGACTCACTTATCACATCCACTCCCTTGCCTGTGGCAGAACTCCTTTGCTAATGTGCCAGGCACTTTCTCGCTGAACTGAAATATGGTTTAACAATTCATTTGTAATAAGACAAGTTGAAACTGCCATTTCATTCTTGGCCCAGGGTAATTAGGTAAGTCATCCCAGAGGACCTGATATTTGTATCATTATATGATCCTATTAACCAATATCACCCCAATAAATTTATTATAATTTTAACAAAAAGAGAGAGAAAAGAATGAGTAGTAATCATTATCTGAAGAAAAATAGAGGAACTACAATTCAGGCAGGAAGAACTATTTGGGTTTTCAGGGTAAATAGTTTTGTGTGTATGGAGAGAAGGTACAAATAGAAGAGACAGAATAAAAACTACAGCCTGGAGCCAAACCGTAAAGAAATTCATGGATTGTGTTAGTATAGACTGACTGTATAATATATCATCTAAACTAGACCACTTTTGAGAGTGAATGGTTGAACTACTAATGATAATGCCAGGCTACAGGTATAAACTGAATTGCCCCAAGAAAATCTTCCTTTAGGCAATGACAAACTGAAGAAGGATTTTAATCTGCAGAGTAACCTTGAACAAGGGCATAGAAAAGAAGGTCGGTGGAAAATCAAAGGCCTCTTTTATTAAAATGTAGTTTTCCCCTTGGCTGGTCATGCTGATAATTGTACCAGTTTGTTAGATGGCCCCTGCTTTTGTTACAGGTTTTCTCTAAATTTTTTTGTAATCACAGTGAGAGTTGCACTAGCTATTTTAGATTATTGCTGAATTACTTCTGGATGAAGTGTAAAGGTATGCCTGCCCTTCTACAATACTTAAGGCATCATGAGGTTGTATTCAGTGGAAAATTCAAGGACAGGATGACCAGAAACATAAGACATATACATTTAAAAATCTAAAGAAGGAATCCAGGCTGTACTTTTTCTGATTGGTATAATAAATACAGATTAAAAACCATCCTCAATTCTGTGATATTGTTATTTTTTGTGGAAACATATATCAAGTTATATGAAAATACAGAATGAAGAATGTTGTTCCTCTGAATAAATACCCAGTTGTGGTGATATAATTTTAAATTAAACGATGTAAAATAGACACATGATTCCAAAGTACTTTAAGGTTTTTGTTCTGAAGGACAAATAGAAGTTTGCCTTTCCCATTTTTCATCATCTAGGATGACATTATATAGTTAATGACTTTCTATAAATGTGAATTATCAATAAATTCACCATGTAAATTTGGTAGAGATCATTTTATTATGTAAACCAATAACAATGGAATAAATGCAAGATTATTTCCCTAGGGTATGGTATTTTAGTTTATGAATGAATTTGTATTTTATAAATTATTCTCAAGAGCAAAGAGAAAAAATGGAAACCCATTTTCTTTTCACCCCATGGATCTTCATTTAATTTTTAATGAACTAGGAAAGATACTTTATCAATGGCAACAATAAAATAGTTTCAAAATTCAGCTTTGCAGAAAGACTTATTGAGAATGTCAAAGACCTTCCAAACATAATGAATTTGTAAAGAAGATGGGGTTGAGAGAAAAGAGAGAAGGCATAGTAATATTATTTAATTCTGAAAAGTAGAGAATGACATAAAATGTAACAATGTGTGATAGCATCATGCAATGATCCCATTTCAGCATGGAATTGATGAAAATGTATGGAGCTTTTTAAAGACCAATTAGAAGATAGTGACCAGTAGGAAGGTAAGGAGAGAGAGAGTGTGTGAGAGAATGCGGGAGCGATAGAGGAGTGTGTGGATGTGTGTGGTGTGTGTGTGTGTATGAGCTAGGAACAGTTATATTCTGCAGGTCTTCCAAGGGGCTGCCAAACCAGGCAGTCTTAGATGGCGGATCCCCGCTCCCACTGTGGACACTCCAGGGTGGCCAGTGTGGGCACAGAGACCACGCCATCTTGAGAAACAGAGCTGCTTGAGTCTATGATCATGGCCTCAGCACCACCCAGTCTTGTCTCAGACACAAACCAGGACCCTGCAGCCAATGGGGACAGAGACCTGCGACCACAGCTGCAGACCCACAGACACCAAGAATCCAGACATCCCAGCTGCAGATTTTTTATGTGAATATGAGGCCACACTGAGCTCTGGTAATGCTGACCCTGGGAAAACCTGGTTCCCACCAACCCACAGCAGCTGCATGTCTTGGTATCAGAGCTCATCAGTGACACTCGGGTGGTGCAAAGCTCCCACTGCACACAGCCCAGGCCCACGCAACTCGATGTTTGAACCTTCTGGTGATAGTCAGAATGGGAAGACAACACTTCCCCAGAATGAAAATGAGGAGTCAGAAAGAAAGGAAATTAGTGAAATTGAAGCATGCAATATGACAAACAAAGAATTCAGGGTAATGGTCATACAATTCATACACTGGATGGATGAGAAAATCAACAAACTATGCAAGAATTAGGAAGAAATTAAAAGTGATATAGCTACAATAAAAAACAACATGGAAGGTTTCAAAAGTAGACTGGAAGAAGCAGAGGACTGAATTAGTGAGTTAAAAGATAAGGTAGAGAAACAAGCTCAATCTGAACAGCAACTGGAGAAAAAAAATTAAAAAGCAGGAGGAAAGCCTAAGGGAGCTTTGGGACAATATGAAATGAAGGGCTGCCAAAAGGACAAGAAGAGCACCAAGGATTAGAAAATCTATTTGAAGAAATTATGACAGAATACTTTCAGGATATAAGGAAGAAAAAAGTTACACAAATACAGAGAGTCCCAAGCAAGATGAATCCCAAAAGACCCACATCAAGACACGTCATAATTACAATGGCAAATGTTAACGACAAAGAGAGAATCTTAAAGGCTTCAAGAGTGAGACAAAGAATTATCTACAAATGATCCCCCATCAGATTACCAAATGATTTCTCAACAAAAACATATCAAGTTAGAAGGGAATGGGAGGTGGTATACAAAGTGTTGCAAAGCAAAGGATTAAATCCAAGAATACTCTGTCCAGCAAGACTATTAATCAAACTGGAAGGGGAAATCAGGAGCTTTGCAGACAAAAAATAGGCTAAGGGGACTTATAACTAACAAGCCAGCAATGCAAGAAATGCTAAAGTGAATGCTATAAAAAGAAGAAATAAAAAAGTAAGAAGGAACACAGACACAAAAATAGAAATGACTAAAACAAGTAACTTTCAATAATAACTTTAAACATAAATGAACTAAATGCTCCAATCAAAAGACAACGAGTGGTTGAATGGATAAAAAACAAAAACATGACCCATATATATGCTTTCTACAAGAGACCCACCTCAGAACAAGGGACTCACATAGACTGAAAGTGAAGAGATGGAAAAATATCTTTCAGGCAAATTGAAATGGGGAAAAACACACACACACACACAAAAAAAAACTGGGGTAGCAATACATATATCTGACAAAACAGACTTCAAAGTGAAGGCCATAACAAGAGATAAGGAAGGCCACTTCACAATACTAAAGGGATCAATACAACAAGAGAATATAACCTTGATAAATACTTATGCACACAATGCAAGAGCACCCAAATACATTAAAAAAAACAAAACAAAACAAAACAACAAAAAACTCCTGGAAGATAACAAGGGAGAGATAAAAAACAATGCAATCATAGTAGGAAACTTTAATACACAACTGACATCACTAGATAAATCCTCTAGACAAAAAAATCAGCAAAGAAATAGCAATCCTAAATGACTCACTAGATCAGATGGACTTCATTGACATCTTCAGAACATTTCACCCCAAAGCTATGGAATATAATTCTTCTCAAGTGCACATGGGACATTTTCAAAAATAGACCACATATTGGGTAATAACAAAAATATCCCCAATTCAAGAAGATTTAAATCAAACAAAGCACCTTCACAGAACACAGTGACATAATATTAGAAATAAACTACAATAATAAACAACAACAAACTCAACCACATGGAAGCTGAACACATTGCTATTAAATAATGATTGGATTACCAATAAGATCAAAGAAGAAATTAAAAACATCCTGGAAACTAATGACAATAAAAACACAACAATCTAAACCTATGGGACACAATGAAAGCAGTTCTGAGAGGGAAGTTTATAGCTCTACAGGCCAACCTAAAAAAACAACAAATGAACAAACGAAAAAAAAAAAAAATGGTAGTAAATCATCTAACTCTACAACTCAAATAATTAGAAAAAGAGCAGCAAGAAAAGCTCAGAGTGAGCAGAAGGATTGATATAATAAAGATCAGAGCAGAAATAAATGACACAGAAACAAACAAAAAAAAAATGCAAAAGATCAATGAAACCAAGCTGGTTCTTTGAAAGGATAAATGAGGTTGATGAACCTCTTGGCAAGGCTTACCAAGAAGCAAAGAAAGAAAACCCAAATAAACAAAATCAGAAATGAAAAAGGTGAAATAACAACAGACCCCATAGAAATACAAAGGATTGTTTTTTAAAAAAAATACTATGAACAACTCTATTCCAACAAACTGGACAACCTAGAGGAAATGGACATATTCCTAGAAAATACAACCTTCCAAAACTCAATCAGGAAGATTATAAATATCTCAATAGGCCAATAACTATGGAAGAAATTGAAGCAGGCATCAAAAAGCTTCCAGCAAACAAAAGCCCAGGGCCAGAGGGCTTCATAGGGGAGTTTTACCAAACATTCAAGAAAGAACTATAACTTATCCTCCTCAGACTATTAAAAAAATTCAAGAGGAAGGAACTCTTTCAAGTTCATTCTATGAAGCCAGCATCACCTGAATACCAAAATCAGATAAAGACAACACAATGAAAGAGAATTACAGGCCAATATCCCTCATGAGCTTAGATGCTAAAATCCTCCACAAAATTCTAGCAAATAAGATCCATCAGTACCTCAGAAAGATCATACATCATGACAAGTAGGATTTATCACAGGGATGCAATGTTGGTACAATATATACAAATCAATAAGTGTGATACATCACATAAATTGAGAAATAAAAACCACATAGTCATATCAATTGATGCAGAAAAAGCATTTGACAAATCCAACACCCTTTCTTGATAAAACCTCTCAGCATGGTGGGAAAAGAAGAATCATACCTCAACATAATAAAAGCCATATATGATAAACCCACAATCCAATTAAGAAAAAAGGGCAATGCGCATAAATACTTTTTGAAAGAAGACAGAAGGAAGGTTAAGAGACATATGAAAACATACTCAAAGTCACTAATTATCCAAGAGATGCAAATCAAAAAGACAATGCAGTATCATCTCCCACCTTTCAGAATAGCTATCATCAACAAATCAACAAAGGACACATGTTAGCGAGGTTGTGGAGAAAAAGGAACCCTCTTGCACTGCTGGTGGGAATGCAGACAGGTGCAGCCACTGTGGAGAACAGTATGGAGTTTCCTCAAAAAACTAAAAATGGACCCCCCATTTGATACTGTGATCCCACTTCTAGGAATATATCCCAAGAAGCTAGAAACAGCAATCAGAAAGGATATAGGCACCCCTATGTTCATAGCGGCACAATTCACCATAGCTAAGACTAGGAAACAGCCTAAGTGCCCATCAGCAGATGAGTGGATTAAAAAGCTGTGGTACATTTACACAATGGAATACTATGCTGTGGTTATAAAAGAAGGAATTCTTATCATTTGCAACAGCATGGATGGAACTGGAGAGGATTATGCTAAGTGAAATAAGCCAATCATAGAAAGATAAATATCACATGCTCTCACTCTGTTATGGAATGTAATGAACAACATAAACTTATGAACAAAAACAGATCCAGAGATGGAGAAGCATCTTTCAGGGAGAAGGTAGGGGAGGATAGGGGTAAGGGGGAGAAGATCAACCAAAGGACTTGTATGCATGCATATAAGCCTAACTAATGGACACAGACAACAGAAGAGTGAGGGCATGAGTGGGGAGGGTTGGGGAGTAATTGGGAGATGAGGACACATATGTAATACCTTAATCAATAAATAAATTTTAATTAATTTTCCAAGGCTGAAAGTTGTCAGTATAACACAGTATTATCTAGAGAATTTGCTCATTATTTTCAAGGTGTTCTTTTGGGTTCTGGAAATTGTTTGCACTTGAATTTCATGGATGCATGACTGAATTTTTTTTAGCTATATCTTGCAAATTTTAACATTAGGAGAAAATTTCTATTTAACTACAAATTCTCGTTGACCCAATAAATAGTTTTGTCCCTATTTTTTGCCTCTTACACCTTTATATCCATATTTATTCATTCATTAATTTCTAATGCATTCATTCTTTATATAGAGATATGCAATAAAACTGACAAAGTACTGTGATAGATAGCAAATATATATATCCTTGATGTAATGAGATTTATATAATCGAATAATACAAAATGAAATGTTTGGGGCAGATCAAGAGAAGTCCATATAAAAGAGGAGCATTCAGGAAAAAGTGTCATAAAATTGACATTGAAGTGCATTGTGCAACTTGTGGAAGTACAAATGGAGTTAAGAGAAAGGATATCAAATGCCAAGAAAAACAAGAGTGAAAAATAGAAAAGATGATAGATAATATCAGGATTACAAATAATTATTTTTTCCTGAAAGCTTTGAAGTCACTTTTGGTATATGCAAGTCAGTGGCAAGACAGAAGTGTGGAAATGTAGGTTTGTGGCAAATTGGAGTGGAAAGAAAACCAAAATGAGATACTTAGAATTTGCTAAGCTTCAGAGTACCATCTAAGGGTCTGTCATCATTATTGTTGTTTGTGTGTTTTCCCATGCAAATCATATTTTAAATCCCCTTATGGAGTCATAATTTATACATAAAATGAAGCCATTTTGAAACTATAATGTGAGGAGTTTTGAAAATGCATATAAAACTATGTAACCACCACTGCAATCAGAACAAAAATATCCCCAACACCTAGTTTCCTCAAGCCCATGTGTACTTAAATTCCAACTCCTTCTACCAAACAGAATCAACCTCTAACCTTTCTGTCACTAAAAATTATTTTGGCTATTCTTCAAATATCCTATATGAAAATGGTCGTCACACCATCACACCGGGGCCAGTTGACCTGAGGCAGTGCCCCCTGCCCTGGCACCAGGCCAGAGGACCTGAGGCTGTGCTGGTGGACCTGAGTCCGCACCCTCTGCCCACCAAGGCTTTACAGGGAATCTGAGACTGCATCCCCCACCTGGCAGGGCTTGACAAGGGATCTGAGGTTGGGCCCCCTGATAATCGGGGCCTGATAGGGGACCTGAGGCTGTGCCTCCCACCTGGTGGGGTTTGATGGGGGACTTGAGGCCATGCCCCCTGCCCTGTGGGGTTTGACAGGGGTGGGGCTGGCTGGGTTTGGGTCTCGTGCCATTTCAAGGCACAAGTGCATGGGTGGGGACTTGACTCTGGGTCCCACAGTGTGCCCCAGACTCTGACAGGAGGGAGATTTTCATATGCATTTTACTAATTTTCTTTCATCTCTGACATTTCTATTATAGAGAAAGTGAAAATAGCAATATTAAAATATTTCCTCTAACTAATTCCCTTTTAATGTGCATGAATTTCATGAACTGGGCCACTAGTTAACAAAATAATACCATATGTACACTTTTCTGACTGTCCTCATTCACTCAACATTATATTTCAGTATTAGGATGAATAGAAGTGATGGGAGCTGACATTGTTGCCAGTTTCCAATTTTTAGGGAAAATAATTCAGTGCTGGTATTAAATACAATGTTAACTGAGGGATTTTTGTGAATGTCATCTCTAAAGTTCAGAAATTTTTCTGCTACTCCTAATTGTGTTAGAGTTTCTATGCTGATTGTCTGACTGGGTATTGAATTTTGTCAAATGTCCTTCTGCATTTATTGAAATGGTCATGTGTTTTATTCTTCAATCTGTTAATAAGATGAAGTACATTGATTAATTTTAAAATGTTAAATTAGGCATGCATTTTTCAGATGTACACTTAGTCACAAGGCATTATACTCTTTATAATATGCTATATTTTATTTGATAATATTTTGTGAAGAATTTTCTGTCTAATTCATGAGTAATACTTATATTTCCTTTTCTAAATGTGTTTATTTATTTATTTTTTTAATGTTTGGTAAGGTCAGTTCTGCCTTATGAAAATAGCTGGGATGTATCCTTTCCTCTTACATTCCTGAAAGAGTTTGTAACGATTTTATTTTATTCTTTGATATGCAATTCACCATTGAAACTACTATCCTGGCATAATTTTCATTGTAAGAAGGTATTTCATTACAAATTACATTCCTTTAATAGATATATTTGTATTTTCTATGTATTCTTTGGTCAGTTTTAGAAGTTTGTACCTTTCAAAGAATTTATTTATTTTATCAAAGTTATCAAATTTATCAGTATAAATATTATGTTTAGTCATAATATTTCCTTATTTTTATTTTTAAAACAATATATTTTATTGATTTTTTACAGAGAGGAAGAGAAAGGCTAGACAGAAACATCGATGAGAGAGAATCATGGACCAGCTGCTTCTTACACACCTCCTACTGGGGATGTGTCCGCAAATAAGGTACATGCCCTTGACTGGAATCGAACCTGGGACCTTTCAGTCCATTGGCCAATGCTCTATCCACTGAGCCAAACCGGTTTCACCATATTTCCTTATTTTTAAAAAATATGTCAGATCTCTAGTGATTTTCTCCTTTCCATTCCTGATATTGGTAATTTATGTTTCCTCTCTTTATTTCTAAATCTATTCAATCTAGAGGCTTATCAATTTTATTAACCTTTTATTGTTTTTATTTTTGTAAAAACCAGCTTTTGGTTTCCTCTACTGTTTATTCATTTACTCTCTCATGGTTTTCCTATCATGATTCTTTCCTCCTATTTTAGGTTTATTTTGCATTTTTATTTTGTGTATTAATAAGGAAGCATTTGAAATCACTTATCTCAGACTTTCTTCTTTTTAAATATGAGCATTTATGCCATATAATTTCCTCAAAAAACTAGATGAACTGTATCTCATTTGTTTGATATCTTTTTTTTCATTATTCATTTCAAAATACTTTCTTATTTCTCTGTGATTTCTTATTTGAGCCAAGGATATTGGTTACTTGCCAAATATTGGGTATATTTCAGCTATCTTTTAGCTATTGTTTTTTTTAATTTATTTTATTCAGGTTCACAACATGGTTTCAATTTGCTTATATTTATTGAGACTTGCCACATGGTCCTGACCATGGTCTATCGCAAATGACCAACAGATATATGAAAAGGTCAAGTTGTTTTTACAGTGTTCTTATGTCTCCTGTATCCTTACTAATTTATTTTTCTTATCGCCTAGAAAGAAATGTGAAAATATCTAACCTTAGTGGAGATGTGTTTATTTTTTCTTTTATTTAATCATTTTCTGTGTTATGTATTTTGAATATATTTTATTAAATGCATACACATTATGACTCTAAGGTTTCTTAATGAATTGAACCACTGTATTCACATTGTCCCTCTTAACTTCTGGTGATATTAATTTGTCCTGAAGTTTACTCTGTATGACATTAATACAGCTGGTCCAGATGTATTATGATTAAGGTAATATATGCCTCATTCTATCATTTTATTTCTAACCAGTCCTCAATTTTTATAAAGACAACACAATGAAAGAGAATTACAGGCCAATATCCCTCATGAACATAGATGCCAAAATCCTCAACAAAATTCTAGCAAATCGGCTCCAGCAACACATCAGAAAGATCATACACCATGACCAAGTAGGATTTATTCCGGGAATGCAAGAATGGTACAATATCCACAAATCAATAAACGTGATACATCACATAGACAAATTGAGAGATAAAAAGCATATAGTCATTTCAATTGATGCAGAAAAAGCATTTGATAAAATCCAACACCCTTTCCTGATAAAAACTCTCAACAAGGTGAGAGTACAAGGATCATACCTCAACATGATAAACCCATAGCAAACATCATACACAATGGGCAAAAACTAAAACCATTCCCTCTAAGAACAGGAATAACACAGGGATGCCCACTCTCACCACTCCTGTTTGACATAGTACTGGAAGTACTAGCCATTGCAATTAGACAAGAAGTAGAATCAAGTTTTCATTTAGTATTATTTTTCTTTACTCTAAAGAACTTTAACATTTCTTATAATGTAGAATTCTTGTTAGTTTTGTCTTTCTGAAAAAGTATTTATTTTACCATTGTTTTTGAAGAATATTTTCCTGGGGTCGGCAACTACGTAATTGCGGGTTTCACACATATATGGCTTAGTTATAAGTTGACAGATTTTCTTTTGAATAGTTTAGATATGGCTTCATTGTCTTTCTGGCTTGTATTATTTCTGAAAAGAAGTCTTCATTTGTTCTTGCATAAGCAGCCCCTGATTAATGAAACCCTCTGCAGATCTCTTAAAGCAACTCTCACCTCATTACTCTATCCTGTGAACTCTAATTTTTTTCATCTCCTTGATCTCTCTACTCATCTCTTCAACTCAGAGAGATTGTCAGCACTGCATCATGGATCCTCTCTCCAGGAAGCAGGCTGGGTACAGTTGTAGGGCTCACCTATCGATATTTATTTCTTCCCCCTCAGGAATCACTGTCCGGTGTTGGCTAATGTGTGATATCTATGAAATGTGTCATATACCTTGACCAGAATTTTAGTTGTTTCAAGTGGGAAGGTAAATTGGTTGCCTCTTTCTACATTTTGCTTGAAGCAGGAGTTTCAATTCTGTGGTTTTGGTATTCCAATATAGGAAAACATCTCTTTCATATATTTTATCTAGTTTTCCCATTGTAAAATTTCAGAGGAAATCATGGACAGAAGTGGAAGTTCCTATCAATGATTTTTTTAAAATTGAATTTATTGGGATAACATTGGTTAATAACATTATATGAACCTTCAGGTTCACAACATTATAATTAGACATCTGTATACTTTACTGTGTGCTCACCATCCAAAGTCTAGTTACCTTCTACTACCATATATTTGACCCCCTTTACCCAGTTTGCCCTTCCCATACCCTTTCCCTTCTAGTAACCAACATTCTGTCGTCTGTATCTATAAGCTTGCTTTTGTTTGTCTTATTTGTTGCTTTATGTTTTATATCCCACATATTAGTCAAATGTGTTTTTCTTTTACCTTTTCTTTCTGACTTATTTCACTTAGCATAATACTCTCAAGATCCATCGATGTTGTTGCAAATGGCAAGATTATTCATTTTTTTATGGCTATGTGTTACGCTATTACATATAAGCATTGCATATTTTTCCAGTCATCCATCAGAGGGCACTTAGGTTGTTTCCATGTCTTGGATATTGTAAAAAAAAAGTTCTGTAATGAGTATATATATATATATATATATATATATATATATATATATATATATATATCTTTATAAATAAGTGTTTTCAAATACTTTGGATCAATACTCATAACAAGGATTGGTGGGTCATATGTAGTTCTATTCTTAAATTTTTAGGAACATTCATGCTGTATCCCATAGCAGTTATGACAATTTACATTTCTACCAGCAGTATATGAGGGTTCACTTTTGTCCACATCCTCTCCAACAATTGTTATTTCTTGTCTTTTTTTTTTTTTATAATAGCCATTCTAACAGGTGTGAGGTGATAACTCATTGTGCTTTTGATTTGCATTTTCCTAGTAACTAGTGATGTTGAACATTTTTTAATGTCTGTTGGCCATCTGTATGTTTTCTTAGAAAAAGCATCTGTTTAGGCCGTCTTGCCATTTTTGCTTGTGATATTTTCATTATTACAATGTTTTATATTGGTTTCAGGTATACAGAACAGTGATTAGACAATCATATACTTCACAAAGTGTCCCTCCTGGAATTTCCAAGACCCACTCGACATCATACATAGTAGTTGCAATATTATTGACTACATGCCCATGACTATTATGTAACAACAAATTTGTACTTCTTTTTTATAAATAACTAGAGGCCTGATGAATGAAATTTGTGCACTGGTTGGGGGATGGGGAGTGGGGGTGGTGGGTTGTCCTTCAGCCCAGCCTGCACCCTCTCCAATCTGGGACCCCTTGAAAAATGTCCAACTGCTTGTTTAAGCCCAATCTTGGTGAGATCAGGCCTAAACAGACAGTCGGACATTCTTTTCACAATCCAGGACTGCTAGCTCCCAACTGCTTGCCTGCCTGCATGCCTAATTGCCCCTAACCGCTTTTGCCTGCCAGCCTGATCCCCCCTAACCATTCCCCTGCCAACCTGATTAATGTTTAATTGTTCCCCTGCCTGCCCTTTCACCACTAACTGCCCTCCCTTGCTGGCCTGGTCACCCTAACTGCCCTCCCTTGCCAGCCTGGACTCCCCTAACTGCCTTCCCTTGCCAGCCAAGTCAACCCCAACTACCCTCCCCTTCAGGCCTGATCACCTCCAGCTGCCTTCCCCTGCAGGCCTGGTCACCCTCAATTGCCCTCCACTGAAGGACTGGTCACCCCTAACTGCCCTCCCCTGCAGGTCTGGTCACCCCCAACTGCCTTCCCCTGAAGGCCTGGTTGCCCCCAACTGCCCTCCCCTGCTGGCCTGGTCACCCCTAACTTTCCTTCCTTGCCAGCCTGGGTCACCACTAACTGTCCTCCCCTGCCAACCTGGACACTCCAGCAATGGCAGAGGAGCCCCCAGGGCCCCCAGCCAGGTTGACATGCTCTAACATGCCAGCAGTGGTGGAGCGGCAAGGCTGGATATGCCTCCTCCGGTGGTGGATCCAGCCTCGCCACTAGGCTCCTGTGGCCACAGGCCAGGCTGACAGGCCCAGACACTCCAGTAGTGGGGCTGAGGGGACTGGGTGCCACCATCTTTGTGACGGATTGATGATTAATTTGCATATTACTCTTTTATTAGATAGGGTTCTTTATTGAAAGCATTATAATTTGTACTTCTTAATCTCTTCATATCTCACTCAGTCATCCAAATCCCCTCCCTTCTGGCAACCACCAGTCCACTCTCTGGGCTTATGTGTCTTTTTCAATTATATTTATTTATTTATTTTGTTCTTTAGATTCCTAATGCTGTCACCAATGGTAATATTTCATTCTTTTTATGGCTGAGTAACAATCTATAATATAACAATCTATAATATAATCTATAATATAATCTATAATAAAGTACCAGCACTTTTTTATGCATTCCTTTACTGATGGACACTTGTGTTGCTTCTATAGCTTCACTATTGTAAATAAAGCTGCGATGAACATAGAGGTACATATATTCTTTCAAATGAGTGTTTTGGGTTTCTTCAAATATAGTCCCAGAAGTTGAATTGCTGGGTCATAAGGCAGTTCTATGTTTAACTTTTTGAAAACCCTCCATACTGTTTTCCATAGTGCCTCTGCCCATTTTATAATTAGATTGTTTTTTTGGTTGTTTGGTTGTGTGAGTTTTTTTTATATGTTTCTTATATTAGCCCCTTATTGGAAGTATCATTTGCCTATATATTCTTCCATTTGTTTTGTTGCTTTTTTGTTGTTCAGAAGCATTATAGTTTGATATAATCCCATTGATAATTTTTTTTCTTTTGTTTGCCTTTCCTTTGGAGTCAAGGTCATAAAAACACCTCAGACCAATTTTCATAAGCTTAGTCTTTATGTTTTGCTCTATGTATTTTGTTGTTTCAGGTTTTACATGCAAATCTTTAAACCATTTGAGTTCATTTTTTGTATGGTGCAAGAAAATTTTCTAGTTTCATTCCTTTGCATATGGATGTCCAGTTTTCCCAACACCATTTATTAAAGACTTTCCTTTTTCCATTGTATATTATTAACACTTTGTCAAAAATTAGTTTCCTGTTTATCTGTGGGTTTATTTCTGGGCTCTCAATTCAGCTTTACTGGTCTATGTGTCTGTTTTTCACCATAAATGCTTTTGAATGTTCTTTAAGTATGGGTTATATTTCCAGAGGAGACCTAATTGAATATAAAATGGGTAAGAAAATGAAGAAAAGAAAAAAGTAGATCAATTAAATGACTAATATGGAGTAAAAACTATGATGGAATAGATGATAATTTCAGTTTTGAATATGTATAACTTGTGGTATCAAGGCATCCAGAAAGCTATCATTCAGGAAATTGGATAGACAGGGCTGGAATTTTGGAGAAAGGTCAAAGCTATATTTCCAAAGAAGAGAAAATAAGGAAATAATGTTGGAAAATAGCCTTGAGTCTTATTCATATTTATAATTGCAACACTTAACAGAATGCTTGCAAGTTGTAACTGTTAAGTAGATGTTTGTTGAATAAATGAATGAAAAAATACCAGTGCGTCATTTAATATAAAGAATAAGGGGAAAAGTCAGATAAAGGATGGTTAGAGGGGCAAGAGTTTCCTTGATATTAAATTCTTAAAAAAAAAAAAAGTCCTGCGAAGTTTAACTGATGAGCATTAAAAAAACAAACAAAAACAAACACCTGTATTGAAAGAAAATATAATGCAAAATTAAGGGAAGGGTAGTATTTTTATACCCATATCTATTTTCTATGTGCAACCTAAAAAAATAAATGATATGATATACAGGGTGGAAAAAAGTAAATTAACAGTTGTTCATAGAAAAATAATACATAATCCTACCTAATAAAAGAGTAATATGCAAATTGACCATACCTCTGCTACACCCACCAGCCATGCCCACTAGCCAATCAGAGCTAGTATGCAAATAAACCCAATCAAGATGGCTGTGGCTACAAAGAGCAGGAGGGAGGCTTGGGTTTCTCTGGCAATGGAGGAAATTAAGCTTTCTGCCTGCCCTTGCAGGCCTAAGCCTCCACTCAAGTCTACAAAGTTTCAATTATAGAAGGTAAAGAAATTCCAGATACCAGGGCCTCTGCTTGGATCACCAGGGGGCGTGGCTGGCCTGGAAACCACCACAGGCCCCTCGCCCAGGCCACCCCATGCCCCAAGGGAACCCCCACCTGATCTGGGACACCCTTCAGGGCAAACCAGATGGCTTCCACCAGTGCACCAGGCCTCTATCCTATAAAATAAAAGAGTAATATGCAAATTGACCATCACTCCAACACACAAGATTGCTGCCTTCTACCTAATAATCCTACCTTATAAAAGACACAAGATAGCAAGCAGGGGAGGGCAGTTGGGAGGCATCAGGCCTATAAAGGAGGGCAATTGGGGGTGATCAACCCTGCAGGGGAAGGAAGTTAGGGGTGACCAGGCCAGCAGAGGAGGGAAGTTGGGGGCAAACAGGCTGTCAGCAGAGTAGTTAGATATCAATCAGGCTGGCATGGGAGTGGTTAGGAGGTGATCAGGCTGGCTGGCAGAAGTGGTTAGTGGAAATCAGGAAGGCAGGCAGGTGAGCAGTTGGGAGCTAGCAGTCCTGGATTGTGAGAGGTATGTCCAACTGGATTGTGAGAGGCATTTCCAGTGGGATCGGGCCTAAACGGGCAGTCAGACATCCCTCGAGGGGTCCCAGATTGGAGAAGGTGCAGACTGGGCTGAAGGACACCACCACCCCTTCCCCCCCATGCACGAATTTCGTGCACTGGGCCTCTAGTTAATAAATAATAACACAGAAATAAGCTCTGTGTTTTACATGCTCACAACTGTAAACCTACTTTTCTGTTTAGTCATTACCTGGCCCTTATTGTCTATCAGATCAAGCTGACTCATTATTTCATTCCTCTCTAAATTTATAAATAGAAGACTTAAGATATCTATTGAACCATCTGGGTTGCCTCTTATCTTTCCTTTAGTGAGGTAACTGAATGCTTTCTAAGCATAAATGAAATGAGCAGTTGATGAAAAAAACTTTCCATCTGTAATAAAACATTTAGAAGGATAAAAAACGATATCTGTAGAACCAAAAGTAATTGGCACTGCATTGTGTGATTTTTACTCACCCAGTTTTTCATTGGTGAAGTCATCCAAGATTTTATAAGTATTTTCCAGCAGAGCATGAGTTTCCAAATGAAAACTTTGCTTTGCTATTATATTGGCTACCTGAATTACACTACTCCTTATCTGCTATTGAAATATAAGTGGCTTTTGTTTAATTAAATAGAGCTATTAATCTAGACAATATCATAATTGTAACCAGATTTCTTTAGGAAAAAGTTAATTGCATTTCCAGGCTACCAATATAATTTATTTTAATCTTATTTTATTTAGCATAGCATCATCAATCTAATCCTTTAAAGATAATTCTCCCTAGAAGTCACTTTTATATTTTATAAAAAGCAAATGTTATTCCATAACATAACTTAACTTCCAAAGAAAAAATACCTTAAAATATTTAAAATCTCTTATATTAACATTTAAAAATGATAGTTAAATTTAACTTTCTGAATTGGGCAAATATATCATCTATAAAATGACAATAAGAATACTTCCCACCTGGTGTTGCTCAGTGGTTGAGCATGGAGTATGAACCAGAGGTCATGGCTCAATTCCAAGTCAGGGTACATTCCTAGGTAGCAGGCTCCATCCCTAGTGTGGAGTGTGCAGCTGATCAATGATTCCCTCTCATCATCATCATTGATGTTTCTATCTCTCCCTCTCCCTTCCTCTCTGAAAAAAAAAAAAAGTATATATTTTAAAATAAGACTTTCCTTTCACATGGTTAGAATTTTACCTGTTTATCATGAAAATAAGCCATTCAAACCTTTAAACTTTATTGAATCATTTTGTGATCAAGATATATTTTGCAATAGGAAATATATTGATAAAGTTAAGGCATATTAAAGCCTCAGACTTAATTTTATGAAAAATAAGAGTAGCTGGTTTACTTGTCCTCTGCCTTTTCTAAAACTCTGCTGCTCATTGAAACAATAATTATCTTACTTAAAACTATTTTGACCATGTCATTTCTCTTTTCAAAAGCCTGAAGTTTCTTGCCAGTACATTTTGGAAGATTCTATTATCCAAGTATCAATGACCTCTGTCGTTCTTGATTTCCCATCTCATTATGATCCAATTCACCAACTTTATTTTTAGATACTCTCTAACATGATTTTCTCTCCAGACAAGAAAAGTAACTTCTCATCCCTAATGAAACTTTCTTCTATATATCTTCCCCCACAGGTTAACACTTAATTGTTCAGTGACCATTCTCCCTTTTTAAATTTCTACTTAATTTTTTTTAGAGTCTTGACTTAAAAATATTCTATTACAGGGATTCTTCCTTAATTAGCACAAATCATATATATGACCATATATATATATATATATATATATATATATATATATACACACACACACACACACACACACACACACACACATATATATATATATATATATATATATATATATATATATATATCCCTACCATTGACTTTTACAGATTACTGTACATAATCAGCACTTGATTATATTTTTATTTCACACATTATTGTTGTCATTTTCACAGTTGTCTCTCTCTTGGTAACTCGTTATGACCTGATTTTACACTAGTTCATATGTCTCTCTAAATTGGAATTCTAAGGCACTTTTATCCAGCACAGTCATCTCCAGCAAGCCATATTATATCAGGGAAAGAAAGCTGGCCCTGGAGTCACAGCCCACATTCCAGTCCTATCTCCAACACTTACTAGCGGTTTGGCCTTAGATAGCATACCTAACATTTCTGAGCCTCCATTTCTCCATGTCTAAAATGGGGTAATAGCAGTAGCTGCTCAATAATTATAAGCCTAACTAATGGACACAGACAACAGGGGGGTGAGGGCAAGAGTGGGGGGGTGGGGGGGGTAATGGGGGAATAAGGACACATATGTAACACCTTAATCAAAAAAGACATTTTTAAAAAAACAACTTTAATTTGAATATTAAATTAGATCAGCATATAGGAAGCATTCAGTAATTGAAGGTTTTACATTATTATAGCCCATCCTGTGATATTAATATTGCTGCTGATAAGAGATCTCTTGTTTCTGGGCAGCAGCTTCCAAAATCTTGTTGCCCTTTGCAGATTTGCTAGACTGCTTCACTCTTGCAGACACTCTTCACTCTAGCTGTACACTCTTGCAGTTGTTTACATTATCCCATTTCTGCTATCTTTCTTCAATCAGTTCTTCATTCCGAAGGATTTGATGAAAAATCTCTTACCCATGTGGCCCCTTCCACTTTGATGGCAGTAGGCAGGCATATTCAGGAAGTTAGTCAGAATTCATAAACTCTGTGTAAAGTTAGAAAGTGTTAAGTACCTTCAGGGAGATACAGAAAAAATTATATGAGTTCAGAAAAGAAGGCACTTGTAATAAACTGCCAGCTACAAAGATGTTTACAGTCTTATAAATTAATTTACTTATTATTAATATTTTTTATTTATAAGATATCTGGCAGGCAAATATGTGAATAGAGAATTAAAAATTGGGTATTTAAGCAATGATTTCATTAATAAATTTAGCTGAAAACCTTACTAAGCCAATTAAAAATGACTGAACCCTAATCTATTGCTAATGGACATGTAAAATAGTTATACATTTAGTTTGGTAAGTTATTTGACAATCAAATAATAAAAAAATATGTCTACTTCATAATCTAGCAAATCACTGCTAGGTATACACTGAGGAAAAATGAAAATGAATGCATGCATCCAAAGAAAGATTTTTTTTAGAAAGAGAGAGAGAGAGGAATGGAGAGGGAGAGATAGAAGCATAGATGATCAATCGGCTGCCTCTTGCATGCCCCTTGTTGGGGATCGAGTCCCCAACCCAGGCATGTGCCCTGACCAGGAATAAAACCAGTGACCTCTTGGTGCATGGTAGGATACTCAACCACTGAGCCACTAATTGTTACTTTTATCTTTAAAATATATCAGTTATGATGCATTATCACTCTTGGCATGGTGCTCCTGATCCCTCAAGACAAATGTTTACAACTCTTCTAAAATAAAAGTTATTATTGGTGTGGCAGGCAGCAACATATTTATCTATGGATCACTTAATAGGTTAGTTCAATTTTAGTCTAGTTTAATAACTTGATATTGTTCCAATTTTGAAACCTATAACATCATGGAGGACTATTTTTGTGGATGCATACATGACCATCTTCTATATTTTTAAAGATTCTTTTGTAAGCACTCATGTCTTAAGGCTAATGCTGCATTTCAGTATTTTTAAAAACAAACTAGCAAATGTCATAGTGCTGCTGATGAGTTAATAAGTTCTGACTTATTGAAAGTGAGATCTCTCTCTTGTCTGTTCTCTCTACCATCCAATCATTTTCTAAGCTTTATGAAAATGTTCTTAAAAATGGGATGAGAAATATCTAAGCCCATAAATGTAGAGAGAAGGAAAACATAAAACAGCCTGTACAAAGCTATTTCACGTGAGAGTGTTCTTCAAGTGTGTCTTTGTTCAAATAAATTTTAGCTGACATTTAAGTGAAAACTGACATGTCAAAATAGTTAATAACAACCAACAATTGTGTATCACTTTTTAATTTACAGAGTGCTTTTTGCAGGTTTTGTCTCATTTGGTAGCCTATTGTATTTGGACAGGAACATTTAATGGAATGTTGTGTTTATAAACTGTCCCATACTACAATCTTGTTACTTACTAAAACCATTATGGATGTGGCATCTGGACTTTAATTCTAAATATACCAATGCCTCTTTCATTTTGTTTTTGTGGAGAATTAAGCTGTTCCACATAAGTGGATTTCATAGATTACTACAGTTTATCATTTAAAGCACTGAGACATTTAATTATAATCACTTTTAAGGGGAATCATGATAAAATTTACATAAAATTTTATCTCCTTTTTACAAGTTACATTTGACATGTTTTATAGTTATAAAACAGTATACGACTACATTATAATATTTGGAAAATACAAAGTGTGTAAAGAAAACAATTCTACAATTCAAAGATAAACATTGTTAATATTTCACCTTGACTTCAGACTATTTACAGAAAAATGTATTTCTATGTGAATATAGTTATGTATTAGTCATACACTTTACAAACTGTTTTATCTTGCTTTTTAAATCAATATTATATCATGAAAATTGTTTTATATCATTTCATATCTAGACATACTATAAAAATTATTAGTAATATTTTCTATATCCTTTTGATCCACCTTCTAAGATAATTGTGAATTGTATTACAATTTAATTAAATACATGTTTAATCAGTTTCACAATTATGTTTACATTAAAAATTAAGGATGCTTAAATTATAAATAACATATTTCAATCTGTTTTCATAAATCTATATATCATACTACATAATTTATAAAGGAGAATTGAACAACCATTCAGTGAATAAAGAATCTATGCTATGTGGTTGGAATAATATTTTAATAGAGTTATTCTGTAATTCTTTACAAATCTAAAACATGATCTCAATCTTGAGTATCTGTGAAAGATTACAAATAGATTTACTGTCTAGAAGATTCTTAATAAGGTTAAATTTAAATGCAGCATACTCTATGTCTCTTATTATTTTTCTTCATATTGAAATACAAAATGCTAACAATAAACAATATTTTAAGTAACCAAAAATTAACCCAAGTTTCAGAATAAATATATGCTATTAAGTATCCTATATAATAAAGATGTAATATGCAAATTAATCATCACTCCAACACACAAGGTGGCCACCCACATGTGGACACAAGATGCCAATCACAAGATGGCCAACAGGGGAGAGCAGTTGTGGGTGATCAGGCCAGCAGGGGAGGGCAGTTGGAAGGGATCAGGCCTGCAAGGGAGGACAGTTGGGAGTGATCAGGCCTATAGGGGAGGGCCGTTAGGGGTGACTGGGCTTGCAGGAAAGGGCAGTTAGGGGTGACCAGGCCAGCAGGGGAGGGCAGTTAGGGGCAATCAGGCCTGCAGGGGAGGGAACTTGGGGGGAACCAGGCCTGAAGGGGAGGACAATTGGGAGGGACAAAGCCTATTGTGGAAGGCAGTTGGGGGTGACCAGGTCTGCAGGGGAGGGCAGTTGGGAGGGACTAGGCCAGCAAGGGAGGGTAGTTGGGAGTGATCAAGCCTGCAGGGGAGGGCAGTTAGGAGTGACCGGGCCTGCAGGGGAGGGCATTTAGAGGTTTCTAGGCTGGCAGGGGAGGGCAGATAGGGGCAATTAGGCAGGCTTGTAAAGGCAGTTAGGGGTGATCAGGCTGGCAAAGGAGGGAAGTTAGGATTGACCAGGCCTGTAGGGAAGGGCAGTTAGGGGCAATTTGGTCACGAGGGGAACAATTAGGCATTGATCAGGCTGGCAGGGAAACAGTTAGGTGCGGGGTGATCAGGCTGGCAGGCAGACAAGCGGTTGGGAACCAGCAGTCCTGGATTGTGAGAGTTATGTCCAACTGCCTGTTTAGGTTTGATCCCCTAAATGCACAGTCAGACATCCCCGAGTGGTCCCAGATTAGAGAGGGTGCAGGCTCGGCTGAGGGACACACACCCCCGTGTGCAAATTTCATGCACCAGACCTCTAGTGAAGTAATAAAATAGCATAAAAGTAGAACAAAAAGCCCTTTGAAATATTATGGAAATGAACTAATCTCTGTATTATAGAATCAGAACACTTCAAGGTGCCTTCCACCCTTGAGATCCTAGGAAATTTATTAAAATAGGGTTGACATCTGCATTTATATTGAGTGATAGGTACAAAGCTAGCTACATACTCAAATATTCTTTATATAGTTCCTTCTCCACGTTGACAATGACATATGACAAATATAAACCCTTAGGGCTTACATGTGTACATTAATATTGGCATTGTTGATGAAAAGAGACTGACTGGATAAAAATATTCCAGTGTGATAACCCAATGAAGTGCTCAGAGAATGTTGTTAAACACGTAGTCAACTACAAACCAGTTGGCCTTGTATTCTAGGGTCAATTATTCAGAAAACTCTAATGTAAATTTTCCTTAAAGTTACACTAAATCATAATTTTTTCTTTGAATATTAATGTGGATCCAGTAATTCTACAAGCTCCACAAGGACAGGAACCATGGGCATTTTGTTTTCTTGTATTCCTAGCACCAAGCATAGTGCCAGACATTTAGTCAGTGCTCAATAAATAATTTTATTGAATGAATAAATATAGATTGATTATAAAGTAACTATAAATTAGAAATAGGGAACTCTGGGGAGATCAAATGTTATAGTTATATATAACAATATTCATATACATATACATGTATATCTGCATAACAAAGCAATTAAAAAACACAAAAGCCTTATTAAAGAAAGTTTTAATCAATACTCTCCCCTCAAAAATGTTTCATTTAAAAACTTTCATCTCTTTATCGCAAAAGATCTGAGCTAAGACATTTTAAGAAAGCAATATTATTTAACTTGTTAATAATACATTTAATATTTTCAAAAATATAACAAAACTTCCAGGTATTATGTAAAGAGTTATAGGGCAGGGGTTAATACATGTATATATTATCACAGATAGGCTAGGCCTTTACAAAATACTGATCTTAAATTTTTACTATTTTTCTTTTTCTACCTCTGGTACTCAAAGCTAATGTTTATTTTTCTTAGAATTATCTCCAAAGGTAGTGTTTTTGAGTGTTCTGGCTGTGGTAAATGGGACCTATGTCAGTGAAAGTTGTTAGTTGGTGTTGATCTTTTTAAGTTCAATATTACTTATGTAACTTGAATATATTACATTGAAGATTTTCTTTGCTCAAAGAAAAAAATAAAACTCAAACAAATAGTGTTGTATTCTGTCCATGTGTATTTCTATACACATGCACATGCCTTTGTGTAAGTCTTAGACATGTATATTCATTTTACTTTGTGCTGGAGAGTATATGCAATTTATTAAAATATGTCATCATTCACCTAGTGATTTTGTAAAAACACCACAATTGTCATTCTACACATTGGAAATATTGTCCTGTGCTGCAACATAAAAGCAAAACTTTGTCTTATTCATCTCAATATGTTTTGTGGTAATAAGTGATTTATGAGTCTTTTATCCTTTTTATTCAGTGAATGTTGGTATAACAGGATGACAGTTTGTTCATCAAAGCTTGATGGAATTGCTTTTCATGATATTTAAATAATGAACGCCATTTTTAATTTTATTTTTTATATATTTTTATTCATTTTAAAGAGGAAGAGATAGAAACACCAATGATGAAAGAGAATCATTTATTAGCTGTGTCCTGCACACCCCCTATAGGGGATCCAGCCCGCAACACAGTTATGTACCTTGACCGGAACTGAACCCAGGACCTTTCATTTCACAGGCCTATGCTCTGTCCACTGAGCTAAACCAGCGAGGGCTAAACACCATTTTAAAATAATTGGTATTACAAAATCCTGTTCTGGTGTATTTTCTCATTAAAAGTGTCTGTCTGTGTGTGTGTGTGTGTGTGTTGATATGGAGACTTTTTTACTGCTATCTTTCATACAGCTGTCAATGATCTCTCACTCAATTTAGTGGTTCTTTTATTCCTCACCCATTAGAAATAAAGGAATGCAATTTTTAAATTGATTTAGAGTTGCCAAAGTCAAGAAAATAGATTTCTGTCAATATAAAGAGGTTTTTATGGTATTGGTGGGGTATTTTTTATTATTGCCTAACCTCCATTGAAATGCCAGAACTTAATTTGAAAAATAAAAAGGAGCTCATTTGTACACTAAGGGGTTCTTTTCTCAGCTTCCAAACAACTCTTCATGAGCAATTAAGTAAGGGCAGTAACTTTTTGAGTCTCCCTAAAAACCAAACTCATGATAACTGAGTGGTTTTTAAGTGTATTAAAATTAACATAATATATTAGGGTACAAAGCTTTAGTTAATTCCTAGGGTTTTATCCCTATTTTGCAGATGAATAAACTCAAACTCCAAAGAGCTGAAAACATTGAATAAGGTCTTCTAGAACTAATAAGAGAGCTTACTTTCCTGCATTGTCCTCATACTGTAAAACCTGTGTTTCCTTTTCTCCTCTGTGATATCTCCCAGCAATGTTAATACTGTATTTAGAAGACTACATTTTAACTTTAAGTCTGTAATTGTATATCCCTTTCAAATTTATTCTCATGTTTACTCAGAAAATTTATTGAATGTAAATGAACATTTGCCTTTCAGTCAGTATTCCCTGGAAAAAAATCCCAACCCTCTTCTTCTAGTGAAAAACTCTACTGCTATTTTGAGAATATACTTGTTACACTTGTTAGAAATGCTTCATAGGGTAAAATACCAGGCTTATGGGAGGGGGATTGCTCCAGCTCTGGCTGGATTTGAAATGTCAGGTTGAGTCATTTCCCTATATTCTGGAAGAATGTGAGACAATAGGGAACATTTGGAGATGCCAGATACATACAATGTGGCATCCAGACCAAGGGGAGTGATAGGTCAGTGCCTGGCAGATGGCATAATGAGCTGGAGAGACTACTGGCAGATGGACTTGACAATTTGGGTAAAGCAAAAGAGCTTTTGGCTACCGACACAAAGCACAAGGAAGGTAGTGAAGGAGTCTATTTCCTTCTGAGTGATGATGCCAACTTAGATTTAGCAGATGAGATAGTGAGGATGAAGCATGTGGAAGATAGTAAGTATTTGGTTAACTATATTCTTATGCATATTTTAATGTACCCAGTCATATTTTTATGTCATCTAGGTAAAGAAAAATTTATAAGTTGCTTATTGATATTGTAGTGTTAAACTTCAAACCTTCTTCCAGCCTTCATGAGTTATAAAAATTAACTTCAATTATATATTTGATATTAGAAAAATGAAATAACCATACTACTTAAAATAACTCTAATAAGTGGATTGCCTAAGCTAGATTTTTGCTGTAAGACTACTTAAAAGGAGGCCCTATTTTTTCAATTATTGATTAAGATAGCTTTTTGTGTGTGTGATGTTCTTTCAGTCTAAAAAGATGATGAAATTATTACCCAATAATAAATCATTGAGATGCTTTCTCTAGTAGTGATGATTAATTTGTATCAATCCTGTCAAACTCTTTTAGCCATCTGTAACATACAATGTTGAATAATTGATTGGCAATTTCTGGTTTAAAATATATCTGACCTTTAGACCCTGAAGAAGTCTCTCCCAACTTTCTATGAAAATATTACAGGAGAGAAACCAAAATGGCGGCATAGATAAACATCTGAACTTCTTTCCTCGCACAACCACTTCAAAATTACAACTAAAGGACAAAACAGATATCATCCAGAACCTCAAGAAGGTTGGCTGATTGGAAATTCTACAACTAGAAGGAAAGAGACTAGCACACTGAGGCTCAGAGGAGGTGCGGAAGTAAAGTGTGGAGGTATGGCACAAGCGTGGAGAGGGATGGCAACTGAGGACATGGTTGTCTTTTCAATCTGGAGATAGACACAAGCTATTGACTGCTCTGAACTCCAGTTCCGGGTGGGGTTCTGAGGATCCAGACTCATACAGGGAGAAACTGGACTGTCTGGCATCAGGCCAGGACACGAGGGCAGCTTTCTCTCAGACATGTTTGCAGTGATTACCAAGGGACACTGACACCTGGGGGGCCTCTTAGGGCAGGGTTGAAGGTCAGTCATTGCTGTTTGCTCCACCCTGTTTATTCCCTGAGACCCTAGCCAACCCAATTTATAACCCCACCCCAGCTGTGTACAGAGGCTTTTGCATATGAATGGCATGGCTTGGCCCTTTGCAATCTAAAATTACCTAACAAACTGCAGCTGGGTCAGAGAGCCCCAGAACTTCCAAAAGAAGGCCCAAGGTCCCACAGCAGCTTGCATTGCTTCACAGCTGGGCCTCATCTGGGCACCTCCAAACCCCAAACAAAGAGAAGGAATCTGCAGATCTCTCCATAGCTCCTACTGGGTGGCCTCAGGCAGAGGCTAAATTTGCATCTCCTTAGAGATCCAAGAGGCCAGTGTACCCAGTAGTCAGAGTGGGACCATTCAGATTACAACTCCTCAGATTCATAAGGGGCATACTCACGGGGCAGACTCAGTGAAGACCAAAGCCCAACTGAAACAAGTCTTGCCCCATAAGGGTGTCTCCAGCACAGAAGTTCTCCCATTATAGACAAAACTGATCCTCACAGCCAATAGGCCTGGAGGTCAGTTCCTCCCAGTGATACCAACAACAAGCAAGGCTTAACTGCAAAAAGACTATGCACAAAGACCAAAAAGGGGTGAACCAAGAGTGTGTACCTCAGGTAATTGGGAAGGCTGAGCCACTGGGCTCTATAGGATGCCTAACAAACAAAGTCACCCTATAAACACAGGGAAGCAGTGAAAATGTGATGACAAAGAAATAGGTCACAAATGACAAAAATGGAGGAAAGCAAACTACTGGATATATAGTTCAAAACCACAGTTGTAAGGTTATTCAAGAATCTCCTAGAAACCACTGATAAATTTAGTGAGACTCTCAAGGATATGACAAAGGACCAACTAGAAATTAAGCATACACTGACTGAAATAAAGAATAATATACAGAGATCCAACAGCAGACTAAAGGATCCTAGTAATCAAGTCAAAGATTTGAAATATGAATAAACAAAATACTCCCAACCAGAAAAGAAAAAAGAAAAAAAGAATCCAAAAATATGAAAATAGTGTAAGGAGCCTCTGGGACAACTTCAAGCATACCAACATCTGAGTTATGGAGGTCCAGAAGAAGAGATAGAACAAGATACTGAAAACCTATTTGAATAAATAATGACAGAAAACTCCCCCTACCTGGTGAAAGAAATAGACTTTCAAGTCCAAGAAGTGCAGAGAACTCCAAACAAAAGGAATCCAAAGAGGACCACACCAAGATACATCATAATTAAAATGCCAAGAGCAAAAGACAAAGAGAGAATATTAAAAGCAGCAAGGGAAAAACAGTTAACTACCTACAAGGGAGTACCTAAACAACTGTCAGCTGATTTCTTAACAGAAACTATGCAGGCCAGATGGGAGTGGCAAGAAATATGTGAAGTGATGAATAACAACAACATACAACCAAGATTACTCTATGCAGCAAAACTATCATTCATAATTGAAGGTCAGAAAAAGACCTTCACAGATAAGAAAAAGTTAAAGGAGTTCAGCACCACCAAATCAGTATTATATGAAATTCTGAAAAGTATTCTGTAAGAAGAGGGAGTAGAAGAAAAAGGTAAAGATAAAAATTATGAACAACAAATACATATCTATCAACAAATGAATCTAAAAATCAAGTGAACAAAAAAAAATCTAATGAACAGAATAATTTGGTGAATATAATAGAATCAGGGGCATAGAAACAGAATGGATTGACAATTCTGGGGGAAGGGGGTGCAGGAAGAGACTGGGAAAAAATCATATCCCTATTGATGAGGACAGTGGGGGGATGGTAAGGGCAGAGGGTTGGGTGGTAACCAGGTGGAGGGGAGCTATGGGGGGAAAAAAGAGGAACAATTGTAATAATCTGAACAATATTTATTAAACATTAAAAAAGAAAATATTACAAATATACTGAAAATGATGAGAACACAAAGGGCCAAAGATAATCTATATATAAAAAAGGCTAAGCAACCATTGCATCTGAAACAACCAAACAGACGACTGAACAGGCTGTGTGGAGAAACCAGTCTGGCAAGGGGATTAGTGAGGGACGACCAAATGACCGAGCAACAGGTTGTGTGGGGCGACCAAGCTGGCAGGCAGGTGAGTGAAAGGCAATCAAATGGCTGAGCAGCAGAATTTGTGGGGGACACCAGGCCAGCCGAGGTGAAGTAAGGGGCAATCAGGCAGGCAAAGGGGGGCAGTGAGGGGTAACCAGGCCAGCAGGGAGGCACTAAAGGGCAACCAGGACAGTGGGGGGCAGTTGGAGGTCACCAGGCCAATGGGTGTGGGGACAGTTAGGTGTGATCAGGCAGGCAGGCATGTGAGCAATTATGAGCCAGTGGTCCCAGACTGTGAGAACACAAAGGGCCAATGATACTCTCATTGCTGGCTTAGGCCCAATCCACAGTACATCCCCCGAGGGGCCCTGAATTGGAGAGGGTGTAGGCTGGGCTGAGGGGACACCTCTGTGCACGAATTTCTAGTAACAAATAAAATAAAAATTTAAGATACACCAAAGGCCAGTATCTGGGCTAATGAGACCAAACCAAATAATAGCAAAAATTTGCTTCATTAAAGTAAGATGGGTGAGGTTATGGAATTCTACGCTGTGGCCCAAGATTCAGAGTCCCAGGATCTATACTAATCAGAATTCTGGTCAACCATATCTCTACACAAAGGTACTACTTTATGAGGCAAACAGAATATGCCTAACCTCAACCATCTTTTGATGTTTATTGAGAGACTGCAACTCCCAGAAAAATGACAGAACAGACAATTGGTAGTCACACATTTTATCATAGAAAGACCCACAAATAAACTGGTTTATCTGTGAGCTAGAAATGATAAATTTTATTGTACATTATGGAATAAAGCTGGATGTAGAATAACTTATTGAAGTAAAGCAAAACTATGTTAAGTGCCTGGCAGCTAAAAACTGGAAATAGGGCTACAATATGTAGATATTAACCTACCCTCTAACTATGGACCAAAAAAGTTATTCAACCATTCTTTGAGTTGGCAAAGCCTGGAATCAAGGGCAAACAACTCAATGGTTCTGTTGCCTAATATTTTATAATAAGAAAACTTGCTTAACTTGAAAATAAAAAACAAACTCAGGACATGAGAATGGAAACATCCCATCAGAATGGGGAAATGAAACAAAAAATTTAAAACAGAATATCACAGCAAATGAGTTTCTGCAAGATCCAGAAGAAAATATCAAAAACCCCTTTGACATCCTAAACATAACAGGGGGGAGGAAACATGTCTTGAGGATACAAAAGCACAAAGTCATATGGACAACATTCTGAGATGATGGGGTGATTCTGAGATGATGGGGTGATGGGCAAGATAAGAAAGGGTTTCAGTGTAATTAAAATGCAATATAAGATGAGGAAATTAAAATGCAAATTGAAGTCACTAAAAAGATGAAAGATACTGTAGAATATCAAGTTAATAATGTAAAATAAAAACTTGGAAATTTTTACTGTAGTCCTGAGAAGAGGAAAAAGGAATGAAAATGGTAGCTATGGAGGAAGAAAAATGGTAATCTAGTCTATGAATAACTGTAGTATCTGAGGAACAAATGTAACAGAAGTTATAAAAAATATAGTTGAATACAACTTTCTTGGGTTGAAGAAACACACATTTATTCACCTTGAAAATGCTTAACTAAATTTCAAGAAAAAATAATGAAAAGAAACCCATATCTAAATATCTAGTTTAACTTTTATATTATAAGAATACATTTTAAAGTCCTGCAGGCATCTGGGAAGGAAAAAATAATAAAGATAATCTAGTCAAAAGAAAGATGGCTTCAGATTTATCTGTAACATCTTAGTCCTAAAGGCAATATAACATCTATAGAGCTTTGGTGGAAAAAGGATTTGACATGTCTTTTACATTTAACCATGAAGTCTTGCATGTGTGAAGGCAATAGAAGTAAACCTTCAGCTATGAAAAGATTCAGAAAATATGCCATCCATTTAGAATTTTCAAATAAGTTACTTTAGGCCTTATTTCAGCCAATTGAGAGATTTTTTTTTAAGTTCATATTGCGAAAATCACAGCTATTATTGAACTAGCAGAATTTTCTTTACTCAGATTTGACATCATATTGAGGAATCGTGGTATGAATTCAGATAGATTCTGGCTTATTTCACTTAGCATAATGCTCTCCAGTTCTATCCATACTGTTGCAAAAGGTAAGAATTTATTTTTTACCACAGCATAGTATTCCATTG
The DNA here is from genome assembly GCF_014108245.1 of Pipistrellus kuhlii. Lineage (NCBI taxonomy): Eukaryota > Metazoa > Chordata > Mammalia > Chiroptera > Vespertilionidae > Pipistrellus > Pipistrellus kuhlii. The sequence continues at coordinate 15,939,265 of NW_023425504.1, forward strand.
TGTAGATGTAACACAGTTTTTTAATCCACTCATTTGCTGATGGGCACTTAGGTTGTTTCCAAATCTTAGCTATTGCAAATTGTGCTGCTATGAATGTATTTTTGGCAACCTAGAGATGAAACTTGCATTTGTAGTACTGTCCTCAGATGCTATTCTTCTTTTATTTCCACTATTTTTTTAGTACCAGGAAATACGTTTTTCAAGCCATGTCCCTTATCTCACAGTTCAGATGGAATATTGTCATATTCAATGGCAATTTTTACAACAATTACTGGTGGTGTACTATTTCAACACTTGTTAGCAATAGATAAAAATTTTATATAGTCACTGTGTCAGTACATTATGCCAAAAGAATTGATGAATAAGTTTTCCCCTCTACAAAATCATACCTGATTAAAGGAATATAATGGGCTTATTAATTATAAAGAAACCTGAGTAATAATTTACTGTATCATTAAGACTCACTAAGAGTCTTGACTAATTGCTGTTATAGATTGATGCTTTGTTATCTACTGCATCTAAAATCAGGTGTGATCATAATGAATTGAGTAATAAATAAAATTATGGGGGTGTTTTGAGAATTTTTAGATGGATCTTATTCATCAAAATATCTCGTTTTCACTGGAATGTGAAATCCTGTGTAAAAAAATAAAATAAAAACTAGTCAATGCCAAAGTATCCACTTCAACTTCAACAAACACACTAATTCAATTAAGGTCAATATTGATGGACCCAGATACACATTTATTCATTCAATGAATATTTATTGAAGAACTCCTATCTTCAAAGAACTTTACTGGGACTTAGATATACAGCTGTGATAACCTTGTCTGGTGATCATCTCTTTTCACTCTTAGTAAACTATTTCTTCAACACATTGCAATATTTAAACCCTTATCATTATGCTTTAATGATCTCCTGCATTTAAACACTCCATGCCCATGCCATAGCACAAAGCCAATCACTCCAACACCACTTTTATCAGTGTCTTCAATTCCTTGATCATTTTTATTTTGACTGATAATCTCTGACTTTATAATAGGCCCTGAGATATATAATGAGAAAGTTATTGAACAGAAAATACTGGCAAGCCAAAACAAAACAAAATAATACAAGCATGAAACTTATTTCCCAGTGCTACATGTTTCAGAAGCTGGAACTTATTTTGCCAATATTATGAGAAAATAAGATAAGTACCAAAAATTACAACAGAAAAAAAAAAGGTTCTACCATTCTCTTCACTGATATTCCCCTATCTCTTCTTGGGACTTTGGAATTCAGTGGTAGATTAGGTTGAATTCCATCTTTGTAAATTTATGTGTAGCTTTGGGGGCCAAAATCTAAAAACTACCTTGACAAGAACTTGTATTATATAATTCCTGCAAACACTGTGCAGGGCTTTTAGAGATGAATGTACTCAAAGTTGCCAATTATATGTGAAGGCCAGTTGGCTTCTATCATTGACGAGTGATAAATACTATGTGTGCACAGTACCTGTGTGTGTGTGTGTGTGTGTGTGTGTGTGTGTGTGTGTGTTTAACATTCCTATAAATACAACTTTGATGATGATGAATTTAGATATCACTTTACTTCAAGAAATCTCCTGTTCAGGGTCACATTCTACGAATTGAGCATCAAGTGAGACTGAAGTAAAGTATGAAACCTATAGATAAGTTATTTTAATGTGATGAGAAAATAAGTTGTTATGGAAAGCCAGCATAAAGTTGGTAGTTATGGAAAGAAGAGTTGATTTAGATAGCTTATTAAAATTTCAGGCCATTTTATTATTTCTTTGTCCATCTTCTTTCTATCTTCCCATTCCTCATTATTTTATTATAAATAAATTTCCATTGTATTTGGATTAGGATGACTTTTTATAAGCAGAAAAAGTAAATTGATTGGTTCAATAATTGAAAAATCTATATTTAATCCTAGTTTCAATCACCATTATATTCAGAACTCAAATTCTACTATCAGAGCAAAGTTTTCATGATTTTCTGAGCTCTGACTCCTATGTTGCATCCTTTCTCTCAATTTATATGGTGCCTACTAGATCAATGCTCATAGCCTCCTCTGTTCAAAGCTAGCACACAATTTCTACAGGAAATTGTATGTCACAATGGGTAAGAGCGAGGATTCTCAGACCAAATTACTTGGGTTTGAACCCTCATTAAGTCATTCCATAGCTCTGTGACCTTGTGCTTCAGTTTTTCACTTTTTATAATTTTAAAATAAAGGAAAATGTTATCTCCATAAAAAATTCCCATGAAGTAAAAGGAATAATATTAATATCTGGCACATGAGTATATAATTTTTATTTAGAGAGAAACTTAAAGTACTACAAATATAACGTAAAACAGCTGTTTATTGAGTACTTGCTATGTTCTAAATTATCTACACTAATAAAAGAGAAAGATGCAAAATGGACCATACCTCTGTGATGCCCACCAGCCAATCAGGAGTGAGTATGCAAATTAACCCAACAAAGATGTTGGGTTAATTTGCATATGTAGGTGTGAAGTGAAGACTGAAGATTGAAGACTGAAGATTGAAGACTGAAGACTGAAGATAATTGAAGACTGAAGAGGCTTGCCTTCTCTGCTGCAGCTGGAAGTGAAGGCCTGGGGCCTGGGTGCTGGAGGAAAACCGGTGCCAGCAGCCAGAGGAAGGAAGGCCTATTGCAGGAATCTTCATGCAACGGGCCTCTATTTTATATATATGTATAATGCATGACAGCATTTACAGGTGGCACTAAACATATATATATATTAAAATTGGGACTGTTAAACATATATATATATATATATATATATATATATATATATATATATATATATATATGTTTAGTGCCACCTGTAAATGCTGTCATGCATTATACATATATGTGCTGCAATAAATAATTTAGAACAGTGACTATCACATAGTACCTGTTTTTATCTTATATTAGTAGTGTTTAAGTCAATAACTATCTTTATTTTGCCCTTCCACTGGAATGGTCAAATCTTGTGTATAGATATCTAGATAGGCAATGGTGTGTTTTTCTTTTAGAACTCCAGAGATGTTTTAAAATTGTCTTCAACTGTTGCTTATGAGATGACTGATTCCAGTATGATCTTCAGTCCTCTAGAGACAACTTTTTATTTTAATACTAGAGGTTGTATCACTTTTTTTTTTCCTTTTTTTCTTTCTGTTCATAAATTTTACCAGGGGATGTTTAGGGATGTGTTTTTGTTGAGAGTTGCATTTTCATGTGATAGCACTTGTATCATTTGTGAGTTATTTGGGTATCTCTAGCATTCCATTACCTTCAACTGAAATGTTTTTTATCCATAACTATTGAAATATATAAATTAAAACCTTTAGTTTTATCATACTTATAGTTTCTAAATTACTTTCACATAAATAATAAGCATTACGATTTGTCTTTAACATTCTCAAAAAAAGTAATAGCAAACAGTGTAAGTGCTTTACCAATTTATTCTTCAGAACAAGTTTATGAGGTAGGTATTCTAATTATTATACTTATTTTGTAGAAGACTAAATTGAGTCACTGAAAGTTTAAATGACTTGCTAAAGATAACACAGCCAATAAACGATAGAGCTGAGGTTTGAATCCATAGTCTAGCTTCTAAGTCTTTCCCTTTGACCACTAAGTTTCTCAAAAGTATTTTCTTTCTTTCAATTTTATAACTAGAAAAAGTTACTCTACATATATTTATGATGCTCAGGGCTAAAAACTCAATTGTCAGTACTTCAGCACTTATGTTTCCTGATATTTTAAAGGTAAGTTTGCTCTTGTGCTTTTAACAAGAAATTCTTTCATTACCTGTATACTTTCACTAGTCAAATAAAGATGATATAGAATATAATTGCAAAAATCATGACTGCATTTACAGGTGGCACTAAAATTTATAAATTACCCACATCTCCTTCTATTCCAATTTTAATGTCACTTACACAAGAAATTGCTCGTATGATTCAAAGCATCATTTGAGGACTGATTTTTAACTTCCCTTGCACTACCATTAAGAAATGGAAATGTTTAAATGTGCAAGTAGTTGTCTCTGCCCTTCACATATTGGCCTTTAGAAATCATTGCCAATAGCTTCAGGCACTTAACATATTTTTTATCAAGATCATATTAGTGGGGTCTTTCCTATACTAACATTTTGATTAAAGAATTCTTAAACCAAAACTGCATCTCAGTGTCAGAAATAATTTTCAGACAAAATGATAAAATTAGTTGTAATAGGGAAAATACGAATATAGGCGAGAGCCAAGTGGTTAAGTAAATGGTATACCTGTCACCAACTCATATTTTAAAAATGCTTAACAGGAAGATAATTTTTACTGTGATAATGTCTATATCTTTATGTTAATGTCTGTCATTTTTAAGAACTTTTTCACATAAAATTGCATGTCTATATTGAATATCCTGAGAATACATTAATAAGGCACTACTGAATTTGGCTGTTAAAATGAATAATGGATGTCACTAATGTTAAGACATTTTTGTCACTGTCACAAAATATTTATATGTATATATATATATGTCCAGGTTAAATACTATTTTAATAAAATAACCCCTGACTGCAAGTATTTCTTCAAATGTTTAAAAGAATTTTATACCTCACATCTCACTGCCCCCTTCCTTAAATACTCTGATCCAAGCACAAAGGTACTTATTTAAGCCTTTACTTTGAACTAAAAGACCCCACATTTATTTGCTTGAGTCCTTCATTAGTCTATAAATTCCTAGAGGACAGGGACTATGTTTAATCCACCTCATGGCAAAATAGTCAACAATATTTCTAAAATAAATGAATAAGTGAGTAGTTCAATGAAAAATTAATAATTTTATTACCACATAGATAAAAATTGAATACAAGGGAAGAAGTTGTGTTTTCTAGAAAAGATTGTCAGAACGAGAATATAAAAATGGACATACATAGAGCCCCAAGGAAGCATAGAATTAAATGAAACTGTGAGTGATAGAAGCAAATAAAGGATGTTCAAAGAGGTAGGGGAAAAAGGAGTTGTTGTAAAATAAGATAAAGGAAACATTCTAGGAATTGGGACTTATTAAAAATTCTGAATGCTATGCAAAATTAAGTAGTTTGAAAATTGGAATTAACTATGACTGTTAAATCATTCTTTTCATTTTTATTGCTTAAGGTGTTAAAATAATAGTACATTTTTATGTATAAAATTTTAATATACATGCAGTAGGATTAATTCAAACAATGTTAATAATTTAAGGCAAACAATTTGGATTAAAAGTACATGACATATGGTAAATCATCAAGGATGGTTTGTATTACACACTACAGAAGCAATATGAAATTTAAGGTGAACTTGTTTATTAAAAACAAGAAACTTAGTTTTATTTTATATTTTAAGAGAATGTTGTGCCCTAGCTGGTTTCCTCAGTGGATAGAGTGTCGGCCTGTGTACCCAGGGGTACTGGGTTTGATTCCAGTCAAGGTCATATATCTCCATTGCAAGCTCCTCCCTGGCCCTGGTCAGGGCTCCTGCAGGAGGCAACCAATCGATGTGTTTTGCTTACATCAATTTTTCTCTCTGCCTTTCCCTATCTATTCCACTCTCTCTAAAAATCAATGGGAAAATATTCCCGGGTGACAATTTATATATATATATATATATATATATATATATATATATATATATATATATATATATATATTTAAAAGACTTAAAATATATAAAGAGAAATAAAATTAATAAATGCAGGAACTTCAATTAGAATAAAGAGTAAAAATGTTCTCTTAGCATTTATCTCAGATATAGTCATTATTTTTGCAATGCAAATGAATTCAAATTTCATACTTTTAAGCTGATTAAATAGAGCCTCCTCATTCAATTTCATGAAACTGCCCAATTTATAGAGAATTTGGGTATTAAAATTTACTGTACATGACAACTGCACTCATTTTCAGCATGCATTCTATCACCTCCCTGTGATTAGATTTCCTATTATAAGCTCCGTAAAGGTTAATGAATATCTTGGCCAAGCAGCTCAGGTTTTATAATTGGGTGTAATAAGTAGATATGGTGATGGGGTTCTATGTTAATCTAATTCTAGTGCAGATCCACATGTGTTATAAAAACACTCCTGTGAGAGTTCTAAAGAAAACTAAACTATCATACATTTGTAGTTTATAAACATGATCTAGAAATACACTGTATGTTTCTATTTGTCTATCAACTATAAAATATATCACAGAAACAACTACTACTTGTTTTAAATTATAAATGGCCTGATGACTTCAGTTCCAGTCTCTATTCCAAGGACAGAGAAGGTGAGGAGAAAAGGCAGGAGAAAAGAGAAGAGGAAAAATGCAAAATTACCACAAGACTAAGAATCAAATGAGGTATGAGAACATTTGCTCTTCTTTTGGCTACCTTCGGCTTTCTCCCTGCTAAACATGAAAATAACATACTTCAATCATCAATCCAAAGTTTACTTTCTCCTAAACAACAATAATGAATGCTCCTCTGTACAATTACCCTTTGCTTCCTGACCCTTAGCTTGTACTTTACTTACAAAAGCTGTTACCTGTATGTTTATCTACAACATAGTGGTTAAGAGTACAAGTTCTGGAGACAAGCCTGCCTACATTCACATCTCAATTCTGTTAACCAATAGTGTGATCTTAGGAAAATAATTGAAAATAGCTGAAGCGCTATATTTTCTGTACTATACACTAACAGTGATCTACAAGGTGCTTTCCAACATGGCTCAGCTTTCCTTCTAAGGCTCATCTTGTATTACTCCTCCCTGATGTGACATGCTCTACCCATAGCACATGTTCTTAAACACATCATACATTTGAATGCTTGTGTCTTGGTTTATAGGGTTTTCTTTGCCTGTAATATTTGACCTTACACGAGAAGCTACTACATTTTATGGTTCAAATACCACCTCCTCTTTGAAGCCCTCTCTAAATGCAGTGAAAACTTCCTTCATTTGTGAATCTATAGCAGTTACAATCCTTCCCCCTTCATGAAGATCTGCTTTCAAAGTGTATTGGTGAGGATTTGGGGCTGGGGAGAACAGAGGAGAGGGTAGTTTTTAAGGCTAATTTATGTTTTGGAGTAATAAAAAAATTTAATAATATAACAAAGATTTTCTTGTCTAAAAAAGAATGAAACATCAGGACTGTTCTATTGTTTTTCATAGATTAAGTGATGGTTTTATATGAAATAAACCCAACTACTAAAAAAAATACCCTCCAAACTATTTTTATGTATTCTTTTAAAAAATATATATTTTATTGCTTTTTCACAGAGAGGAAGAGAGAGGGATAGAGAGTTAGAACATTGATGAGAGAGAATTATCGACCAGCTGCCTCCTGCACACCCCCTACTGGGGATGTACCCACAAGCAAGGTACATGCCCTTGACCAGAATCGAACCCGGGACCTTTCAGTCCTCAGGCCGACGCTCTATCCACTGAGCCAAACCGGTGCCGGCTATTTTTATGTATTCTTGTTGTTCTTTCCAACTCGCTAAGCTAGATCCCTTTTCAGAAGGTCCGTATTCTCAGCAGTGCTCTTCTCTATCTCCTTGTTTGTGGATGTAATGGGAAGTTTAAGCAATTTAAGATGCTCTTACTCAGTCTGTTATAGACTTAGCCTTTGCTTTTCATAATTTTTTTTATATAAAAGAAAACTTATGGAAAGAATAATGCTTATTTTAGAGAGTATTACCAATTTATGTGTTAACTCTTATTTGACAAAATGTCAACCAGGCATTGAGGAAAGCTACTGATGATTTTTCAAATAATGTTTATAAAGAGCATGTCAACAGCACCTAGCCATACAAATCAATATAAAATGGTTGAGTCTATTTTTTCATAAAATTATTAAGCTAGGGATTTAAAATCCATATAAGCCCAAATAATTTAGCATTACTTTTCTGTCTTACTTTCTATTTCCAGAAAATTTTAAAATAATTTATGTTGACAACATATCATGGAAATGTATACAAACTGAGAGAAAGCCATCATAGGGAATGAGTGCCATATGTAGGACCCCTGTAAAGACAGAGAAAATGGAAGAAAATAGAGAGGAAGGGAAAAAGGAAGCAGTAGCAATTAATGTCACTTTTCTTAGCTTTCTAAAGACTTTTTTATTCTGTGTTACAATTTGATATTTCATATAGCAGCTGTTTGATGGGCATTGAGGAGTTCCATCCAGCCCACCGAGGGAAAGAAAACATACTTTTATGAACCACTAGCTATCTTTTATATCAGGAGATCCTTTCTGATTTTGTGGACTTTTGGGGTTGTTGAGTAATTTAAAAGAAAATAAAGATAGTCATTTGGAAGATAAAATTTTTTGTCAAAGAAATACACAGAGTGTCAGGCAATAAAGTGCCTTAAGTACATTTCCAAACTGTAATCTCTTGATAAATTCTGAGCTTACCTAAAATATCTCTATGCATGGAGTCCTTCATATGTCTGAAAGAACACCAAGTAGGAAAAAAATGAAAAGCATTTTACCATTGAGGGATGTGGTATTTTTTTTTTTTCTGGAATAAGCATGAATGCATACCTCTGATGCTTACTCGTGATGCTCAAAATAAGTTTATAATTCCATAAATTATGCTGCAGTAACAACGACAAAGTATCAGTAGATTAGAACCACAATTATATTCTCACATACAATCAGTCTAGGGTTCTTCTCTGAATCATCTTACCCTGGAACCCAGGCACATATAACAATTACCAATTTGAACAATTTCAAATTTTGTGGCAAAGAGGTAAAGAAAGCTCTGGAAGGTTCTTCATCTCAAATTAAATGCTCTCTATTAGCAAGTAAATGGCTCACAATGCAGGCCAGAACTAATTATAGCCCCATCCAACTACAAGGAGGCTATACAGAAAATGCAATCCTGCCTTGTGGCCAATAAGGAGAGGCAAACTGGAACATTTGCTGACAGTATTAATGACTTCCACATACAATTCCAAATGAAGTCATCCTAGCAAGTTCCAAAATTAAGCCTCAGTGTAGAGCAGAAAATGGAAGAGAAGGAACAACATTTAAATGAAATTGAATACACATACACAAAATTTAGGGAGTTTTAGGGGGCTTCCTGACAATATTTTATGGAGTTCAAATCTTTAATTTGAAAGTACTGAAATTAAGAGAAAACTATAAGTGATCCTGAATAGAAATAGAAAGTAATCCTTTATATCAAAATTATGGAACTGGATTATACCATACTTAAAGAATAATGTTCTGAGCATACTATCATTTGAATATATTTAGGAACTTTATATTTTTGATGGATCAAAGAATGTTATGGACTTCTTTCAGATGCTGAAGTGATCACTGCTGGATCAGTACTTCTGTCCTCACCATAACACTGTTTTATAGATTTTATTACTAGCCCTTATTTTTTACTTTCTGGTTTATAAAATATTTATTTTACTGCTTATTCCCAACCAAACCCATTCAATCACACTCCTGCCTCATCCCAGCATGTTCAATTCTCACCATTAGTTTTCAAAAGTCATGGCAGGCCAACTAATCCTACTGTCAATTACCTTATGTTTATTTCTCTAAGAATCCAGACTATTTATTAAAAGATGGGTGTTATTTCTGATTTGTTTTTTCTGTTCATTGTCCAGTGCTTGAAGGCCCATATTCTAATAAATGTGCATAAATGTATTTATGCTGACTTCCCTAAAATATAAATTGCTTAAATCATTGTGACTTCAAAATTAGAATGAAAAAAACAATTTAGATTCATAAAAGTGCCTGGATATTCTAGAAATAAAATTCAACTCTAAAATAAATTTTCATAAGCTTAAAACCACAATGTATTATATACTGTATTTTCCAGCGTATAAGAAGACCCCCTAATTTTACAGTTAAAACATAGGTTTAGGCCTATATTCGCTGTATAAGACTACCCCCCCCCCACTTCAAAGGAAAGACTTACTTTGCCATCAAGATCTGCAGGTAATTTTTGTGCAATTTTGGTCTTTTGCCCCCAATTTTCGGTTGACTTTTTTTCTTTTCAAAAGCCGTCTTATACATCAGAAAATACGGTATATACACTAGAGGCCCAGTGCACAAAATTCATGCACAGGGTGGGGGTGGGGGTCTTTTAGCTCAGCCTCCAATCTGGGACCCCTCTAGGGATGTCCGACTGCCATTTAGGGTCAATCCCATCAGGCCTAATGGGTAGTCGGATATTCCTCTCACAATCCAAGACTGTTGACTCCCAACTGCTTGCCAGTTTGACTTAATGATTGCCTCTAACTGCTTCTTCCTGCCAACCTTATCACCCCTAACCACTCCCCTGCCAGCCTGATTGATGCCTAACTTCTCCCCTGACAGCTTGCTTATCCCCTAACTGCCCTTCCCTTCAGGCCTAGTCACTCCTAACTGCCTTTCCCTGCAGGTCTGGTCAACCATAACTATCATCCCCTGCAGGCATGCCTCCCCAACTATTCTCCCCTGCAGGCCTGAATTCCTCCCCAACTTCCCTTCCCTGCAGGCCCGGTCACCCCCAACTTTCCTCCTCTGCCAGCCTGGTCACCCCTAACTGCCATACCCTGCTGGCCTGATCACTGACAACTGCCCTCCCTTGCAGGCCTGGTCCCTCCCAACTGCCCTGCCCTGCTGGCCATCTTGTGGTGGCCATCTTGTGTCCACATGGGGGCAGGATCTTTGACCACATGGGGGCAGCCATCTTGTCTATTGGAATGATGGCCAATCTGCATATTACTCTTTTATTAGATAGGATAGAGGCCTGGTGTATGGGTGGGGGCTAGTTGGTTTGCCCTGAAGGGTGTCCTAGATCAGGGTGGGGGTTCCCTTGGGGCATGGGGCAGCCTGGGCGAGGGGCCTGTGGTAGGTTTTAGGCCAGCCATTCCCCCTCCCACCCCTGATGACCCAAGAGGAGATCCTGGTATCTGAGATTTGTCTTCTACAATTGAAACTTTGTAGTCTGGAGTGGAGCCAAGCCTCCTGATTGCTCTGTGGCAGCAGCCATTTCTGTTGGGATTTATTTACCTTCTATAATTGAAATTTTGTACCCTTGAGTGGAGGCCTAGGCTGGCCAGGGCTACAGAAGCTTGGTTTCCTCCATCACCAATGGGAAACCCTAGCCTCCTCCTCTTCCAGTTCTGTGGCTGCAGCCATTTCTGTTGGGATTTATTTATCTTCAATAATTGAAACTTTGTATCCTTGAGTGGAGGCCTAGGCCAGCAAGGGCAGGCAAAAAGCTTGGCTTCCTCCAATTCCAGGGAAGCCCAAGACTCCCTCCTGATCTCCTTGGCTGCAGCCATCTTGGTTGGGTTTATTTGCATATTTGTTCCTTATTGGCTTGTGGGCATGGCTTGTGGGCATGGCTTTTGGTGTAGCGGAGGTATGGTCAATTTTCATATTACTCTTTTATAAGATAGGATATATACACACACACACATATATTCTAAATTAGGCAGCTAGGATGAAATCTGAAAAGTGCATGCAAAAATAAAGGAGAAGAAAAATCTTAAACTTGCTAAGTCTTTGTCAGACATCTAATCTCCTTACAATAAATTAAAAAATCAGTTAGCAAAATGCATTAACAAGATATTACATATTATATAAATATGCAGAGTTAACATCATTCTATATTCATTATTCAATTTAATCCTCAATACAACACTGATGCCTACTTATACATTAGAAACCCAAAACTTAAAAAAATCAAGTAACTTTCCCTAGATTTCACAGGTAGTAAATTGTAGAGCTTAAATTCAAATAAGATTTGTCTGAGTCCAAAGGATATTTTTTTTTCTCTTATAGTGATTTGTTTATTAAGAGAACTTATTCTTCACATTTCTTTGTACAAAAGTGCAATTTTCCTTTTCTTGAATTTAAAAACCTAAAAATGTCAATTTTTAACCTAGCATTTATTTTTTGATGATTTCTAATTTGAAAAACATTTTAATTTAATGATTTTTGAGGCCAAGACTTACTTTTTTGTAAGAGTAAGGCCAACTTTTTAATTCAAAGCTAAGAGGCTCTACATGCCTTTTGTGAAACATGGATCCTGTTCTTTTAATGAACTACAATACTAACTCTGTTTCAATATTCTAGATATACATGTTTTACAACTACATAGCACACAGTATACATCCTTTTTCCAACATCTCTAAAACTTCTGACTTCCTGCCAGAGAGTACTGCTGACTACTGTTTTTACATTCTTGTCTGTTGAAACACACTGCAGCAATAATGGAAAATAAACTTAAAATATTTTGGGGAAGTGACAGGAAAAGAAAGTGGATACTACCAGGCTGGTTCATGCCAAACACATTACAATAGCCATCATAACAATAATTATTAAGGTTTTATTAGGACTACTATATTCTAAAGTGGGGTGAATTAGAATGTTGAAAATTTATAGTTATCTAGAACTACAGGTTATGAGATACTTTAAACAAGTATAAGCAAAATTATGCACTATTGAAAAATGGATCACTCATAAAGTTTTAACATGCTTTTTGGGGTGATATGTAGTTTATTAAGGTTCATGTTAATATTATCTAAAATTATATATTGGGGCAATAATTTAGGAGGTATAAATAAATATTTTTCACTAGTTTCCCATATCTTAAAAATACTTCAGGAGGAGGATCCAAGATGGCTGTTTGGTTAGACACCTAACCGTAGCAGCACACAACAATTTCAATGGAATACAACTAAAATGTAGAGTGGACATCGCCCAGAGCTACAGGTAGTCAACTGACTGAAAATTCTATTAATACAACAAGAAGGAAAGAGAAAACCAGAAGGAAAATCAGAGGAGCTGAAAAAAAGCCTAAGGTACGGAGACATGCTGCGCACTTGCACGCACACGAGAGCGGAGAGGTCGCAGCCAGAGAGGAGGAGAGGGCTGGGTGCTGCCTGGCGTTCCCTAGCAGGAAGGAAATAAAACCCCCAGCCTGGGCTAAACCCCCCGAACTGGCAGTGCTGAGCCCCAGTTATGAGCCAGACCCTGGGGACCCAGGCTCCTGTGGGGGAGATAGGGCTGTGAGGCGGAATCCCAAGCGAGCAGCGAAAAGCAGGGCCCCTGGAGTCCCACGCACATTGTGCGCAGAGGACTGAATGTTGACTTTGATGCTGGATTACCCTAGCGGGAAGAAACAAAGCCTCCAGCGGCCCTGAGCCTCAGTCCAGACTGCTCTGAACCCAATCCTGGACCAGACCCTGGGGACCCAGGCTCGGGCAGGGGGAGACGGGGCTGTGAGGTGGAATCCCAGGGGAGTGGCGAAAAACGGAGCCCCCAGAGTCGCGCGCACTGCGCGCAGAGGACAGTCTGTTGACTCTGATCCTAGACTCCCCTAGCAGGAAGGAGAAAAAAGAAAAGCTCCAGACTGGAGGAATGCAACAGGGAGCAGGAGCCCCTGCTGGACACCAGCCAGCTGGGCGCCTGCAGGGAGCCGGGCAACGGGGCCCCCGGGGGTGAGGGGGTGCCCCTGAGCCAGTGACCTCTGAGCGCCAGCAATGGAGCCAAGGCTGGGGGCTGCTTCCTGGGCAGCGCTGACCCTGGCAACAGGCTGGAGCAGCGCGGAAGCCTGCGGAGAACAAAGGGGTGCCACAGGCCAACCTGCTGAGCTCCCAGGACAAGGAGGAAGAAACCAAAGTTCTCAATGTGAAGAAATCAAGTGAGAGCAAAAGATAGTAAAATTACTTAAGAAAGAATACAAAGAATATCTTGAAAAATCAAAGACTAAGTCAGAACTCAACTCACCAGCCAACATTGCAACATAAATGCATTTAAAAAAAAAAAAAAAAAAAAAGGACAGAATGTTGGAACAGCAGCGGCCAGGCCTAGAGTGCCCAGGCACAAAGCAGTGGCAGCCGGGCCCGGAGCAGCAACGGCCAGGCCCCAGAGCAGCAGCAGCCAGAACCAGAGCAACAATAGTCAGCACTGGAGCAGCCAGACCTGAGGCAGTGGCAGCCAGGCCTGAGGTGGAGGCAGCCAAACCCAGGGTGGCCAGTCCAGGAACACCCAGACCCGGAGTGGCCGGGCCCGGAGAAGCCGGGCCCAGAGCAGCCGGGTTGGGAGCAGCCAGGCCCAGAACAGCAGTAGCCAAGCCCGGAGCATCCAGGCTGGGAGCGGCCAGACTCGGAGCGGCCGAGCCCGGGGCAGTCGGGCCCAGAGCAGCCGGGTCTGGTGTGGCCAGGCCCGGAGCAGCAGCTGCCAGGCTGGGAGCGGCCAGGCCTGGAGCAGCCAGGTTTGGTGTGGCCAGGCCCAAAGCAGCGGTTGCCAGTCTGGGAGCAGCCAGGCCTGGAGCAGCCGGGTCTGATGCGGCCAGGCCCAGAGCAGCAGCTGCCAGGCTGGGAGCGGCCAGGCCTGGAGCAGTCAGGCCCGGAGCAACCGGGCCCAGAGCAGCCGGGTTGGGTGTGGCCAGGCCCGGAGCAGCAGCAGCCAGGTCCAGAGCAACTAGGTCGGGAGTGGCGGTGACCAGACCCGGAGCAGCTGGTTGTGGAACGAACCAGAGCAACAGAGGCCAGGCCCGGAACAGCTTGCTCCTCGCCTGCCCCTGCCCCACGGCTGCCTCTCAGACATGGCTGGAAACTTTTGTGGGAACTTGAGGGTCTGCTGAATCAAGTGATGAAGGCTTAGATCTGGATGTGTTGAGTTAGTATAGGGCTGGGGTGTTATCTGTGAGTGCCTTGGGTGGGGCCTGGATGAGGCTGGTTGACCTATTTGGAAATGTCTTTTGTGTGAAATGTATCATTGGGCATGTGGTAGTATTATTGATATGAGAAAATGCTAAGTAACTGATTTACTATCTGAAAAGGGATTTACTATCGGGGAAAGGGAGGGAGGAAGAGACTGAACATAAACTGCACCTATGGATGAGGACAATGGGGGATGGGGAGAGGGTGGAGGGTGGGGTGGAAACCTGGTGGAGGGGGGAAGAAATGAGGAACCTTTGTAACAATATGAACAATAAAGATTGATTAAAAATAAGTAAGTAAGTAAATAAATAAATAAAATACTTCAAGTTGGCTTGGTTTATATATCAAACAAGGATTAGCATAATAGATACATCTACCAATGAAATAAATAGAAATGAGGACAGTTTAATCAATACTTCTCTGTCTCTGGATCTGTTTTTATTCATCAGTTAGGGGAGGGTAGGGGTAAGAAGGAAGAGATCAACCAAAGGATTTGTATGCATGCATATAAGCCTAACCAATGGGCACAGACACCATGGAAGTGAGAGCATGAGGGGGCATAAAGACACACATGTAATTCCTTAATCAATGAAGAAAAGACAAAAAAAATTCAAATAAATGATATAGGCAATTACAAAAAAGGGAGACACTATTTATATAAATCAGGAATGGAGGATATTTCTAAATTCTTCTTTAGGAAGTATACTTTAAGCTTAACTACTCAAGCTTGAGGTATAACTGGAGTAATGACTTATTTTTAGCAAACATAGTAGAAATTATTCATCTAATTATCCAAAATACCATTTGATGTAGTCAGCTTTGAAGAATATATACTGGTTATTATTACCAATGTAATTACCATATGACAGTTATAAAGGATTGCCCAAACTTGTCAGCAAATTAGGAAAACATTAAAACTCTCTCCAAAGAACTGAATGTAGTTACCTAAGAATTGCTATATGATGGGAATACATTTCTATGAAAACCATTTTTGGAACCAGATTTAATCTGAAACAGCTCAATTCAAGTAGGCTGAGAATGCTGCTTCCATTTTATTTAGATGATAGAATGTTTATTTAGAGTCAGCTTCTCTGTCAAGCACAATCTCTAATTTCATTGTGAGTTCTACCTTGAAAAGCAGGTAAGATGGTGATATACAAACTTTTCCTCTAAACAATGGACGTACCTATATTTTAGTTCCATATCTGGCAAGTTTTCTCTACTCTCCAGTTATTAAAGTAAAGTTATTTTGTCCCCAAATACAGGCCATAATGACCACTTCATATATACCCACAATTAAATGAGCAAGTAGACTGTAAAAGAGTCTTGGTCCTAATGTTGGGGATGTTTCAAGGACAGTCTGGAATTCAGCAATAACATAGCATGAAGCCTTTGGAATCTGAACCAAATTCTATTCCTTATTTTATGGAAATAATACCAGAATATAAGATCAAATGCATTCAATGACATCAAATATATCTTTAAAGAGTCTTTTCCAACATATTTGTTTTCATTAATATAGGAATAAAGTTCCCCCAAAAAAGGCATCTGATACTGATTATATAAAAAAGATGTGATATATGACATACAATAAAACAAACACACATGAAATCTTGCCATGTGACAACATGGATGGTACTTAAGGTTATTATACTAAGTGAAATAAGACAGAAGAAGAGATATCATGTGATTTGACTCATATGTGGAATAAAAACAAACAAAACAAGAACAATGTTATAGATACAGAAAACATATTGGTGGTTACCAGAAGTCAAGGGTGTGGGGAAATAGGCAAAATGGGTAGAGGGGGTCAGCTGTATGGTGACAGATGGAAACTAGACATTTGGTGGTGAGCACACTGTAGTGTATACAAATGTCAAATTATAATGTTGGACACCTGAAACATATAAATGTTACAGACCAATGTAACCTCAATTATAGATAAATAATCAAACAAATAAATAAGACTGGTTATTAAAGAAAGGTATCTGATAATTCCATCTTCTTATTTTTCAAGTATAATTTCTTGATTTGCCATGGAAAGTAGTAATCCTATAGAAGAAATATGGTGAAACATATTTTAAATTAACTTTTATTTATCAGATTAGATGTAATTGGCATGTAAGTGAAACAGGTGCCCCAAATGGTGGAAAGCCACTAGATTTTACAAGGATGTCTATTAAGATGTCAGAAGCATATCATCTTATCTGTTAGTGTTAATAATAATAGGAGAAAATAATTATACCACATGTAAATTTTAAAGCTGCAATTGTTTACGGATGTTAGTATAGAATATTTCAATAGAAAAATTAGTTTCTTACTCATAGCAATACTTTGGGCATAAATGGAACTCCCATAGATTTAGCCTTGTGTCTAATCAGGTTTGGAATTGGGCACATTTTTATGAACTGTTCAGTTTATTTTGAAATATCCTACAGGGTCTCATCAAATTGTTACATGTCATTTGAAAGACAGAATTCAATGATTTAAGCCTTGTGATAATATTATAGAGAAAAGTGCAAAATATGAAAATATCAGTTAAATTTAATCCATGATTCAAATTGAAAGCATCAAGGACTGTAAAGTAAAGAAGGGTCAGATCAATAACCTAGAAAACAACTTTAAGTGAATGAATATCAGACTTCGGAGGTTCAAATATTCTAAGAAAGTGGAGACACTGAATATGATTTTCTGATTAGTGATTATAACCTAGGCATGACTGATTATTCCTTTAAGGAACAGTGAAATATGTCCTATCTTTAGGGTACCCTACATATTCATATATACACACATACACATTTTACTGAAAGGAAGATTATATGGACAATGGATTGCAGTCTGAGATCTGATCTTTAATCAATCAAAGTTTATGTTCAGATCCACAATGATGCATATGCTCAACTTTTTGCAGAATTAGAATGAGACAACTATTATAGTTTAACAGATTTTTTAATGAATTACATATTACTCAGTCTTCTAGGTAAATAGCTCTTTGCAATGGCAAAAAAGATGTATTTTTAGTTTTCTTTTGGAGTCTTTGCATTTGGTCATGGTCACATACATCAGTATTTATGAATTTGAAATATGTGCTAGGATGATACAACTTAAAAATTAAAGGCAAGAAGGAAGAATGATCCAAGCTATGGGTCTAGCCAAAATTAAATCTTTACAATAGCCAAATAATAGAAGTAAATATAGATGAATAATTGATAGAATGTTGCAGATAAATTACATAAGGCAAATAAGCAATAAAATATGATATCCATTCAAAATAAAACAATCAATTATATGTATAAAATTAAGACTATTGATAAGTAGACTCAGATTAAGATTAAAATAAGAATTTGGGAATGAACTTGCCCTATAATCTATATTTCTTTGAAGAAATTCTCCGAGGACAATTGGTGAAGTTCTAGAGTGATACATCATGATGGAATGGTAATTATAAACTGTAAATCGTATCATATAAAATAGAATTTATTTGATAATCCTACATAAATGCTCAGCACCTCTGTAACGTCAAAATCAGAACTGATAAAAAAATTCATGAAAATAATCCCTACAGATAGGTAGAAAATTATCCCTTAGTTCTAAATGTCAGTAACCACAGTTCCTCATCATTATCTTTTTATCCTCTTCTAAACAGTGTTGAAAGAGTGGTTTAATCACAATTATTTTGACTACTCACATTGCAATTATGTTCACAATATTGACAAATTATGCTACTTTGTCAGAAGTACTTTAAATAATTACAGTTTTTGTCAGATATCTCTAACTCTGATTACTTCATGCAAAAGAAAACTTAGGGTATCCATACCCAAATCATATTATATTCTGTCCTTGATGTAGCAGTATATCATTTTAGTTGACAGATGATAACATTACAGATAAAAAAGCCTATTTTATCAAAGGATTGTGTCTGTCATGGTATAGGAGATTTAGTGTCACTCTCTAGCAGCTAGTAACATTCTTTTAGCAAATTTGGGGAGTTGGAGATAAGGTTAGATGACAGGGTATCACAAACTTCCTTTAGTACTTGAAATACAAATGTATATATGAATTTTTCCATTTAAAATTTTTATATTTTCTAAGTTGCCTGTGATAGAAATGTTTCCATCCATCCTCTTTTGGTTGTTAAACTAGTTTCTAATTTAAAAAAATATTTGTCACTTCTTGTCAATGCCATGATAGTAAGGAGACACTTCTTTTTACACCCAATATTCTATTTCCCAATGTAAGAAATATATTGTATGCTACTGTATCATGAATATCAAGATTGTCAACATTCATAATACTATTAATGAGATCTTGAATGATATATCAATAATAAATTATCATAAAACATGAAGATTGTAGCCCTGGCCATGTGGTTCAGTTAGTTGGAGTGTCATCCAAGACATCACAAGATTGTGGGTTCAGTTCCTGGTCAGGGTGCATATAGGAGGCAGCCGACAGATGTTCCTCTCTCACATCAACATTTCTCTCTTGAGAAAAACACACACACACACACACACACACACACACACACAAAACAAACAAACAAAAAACAACAACAACAACAACAACAAAATCCCCAATAAAAACATGTTCTTAGGTGAGAATTAAAAAAGGAACCCATGAAGATTGTAGATGCTATCGATCTCCTCAAATGGTTTATCTACAGCAGCTGTGAGTTACTAATAGGCTCCTCAAATGTAATATATTCTAAATATAATGACTTATCTCTCCCTGCCAAAAAAGTATTTTCTCCCTGCCAAAAGAGAAAATATCAGTTTGTGGCAACTCTTTCTCCTTCCTCACATCTTGTCCATCAACAAAGTTTTTAGTTTTATCTTCTATATATACCAAGTGTATAATAAATTTTCACAGTTCCCACTTCTATCATCGTGATCCAGGAAGCCATAATTTTTTATTGATTTAAAGCTTACTAACTGCTTTATCTACACACACTCTTGCTCACTCCTTAAGTCTGACTACATACACAGTCTAGTATTCACACAGCAACAAGCAGACCCATTTACCTAAGTTACAGTTTGTCATTACAATGGCTTTAAATCTCATTTTTAAAAACAAATATACTTAGAAAATCCAACACTAAACAATATTTCCCTTCCCCTTATTTTTCTCTGGCTTGATTTCCAACTATTTTTACCTTATATATTTGCTCTAGCCACATCCTTCCTTGATGTTCTTCAATAAAAGTTTCCCTCTCTTTGGGCCTTTGTATTTTCTATTGTTTCTATAATGCCAAAAATAAAATTGACATATATTGTCTCTTTTCATTATGCCTAATAAAATGATAAATACTTCATGTTAATTGGTTTCTGGAGTCTAGCATCTTTAAGTTGCCAATATTGTGACACAAAAGCAATGGTAAAATATCTTAAGTTACCAAAGACCAACTTAACAGATTGGTAAGATATGGTTCTACAAGTTTATTATAGTTCATGAAAAAACATGCCTATATTATAATGCAATCTATATAATAAAAGCATAATATGCTAAAATTAGACCAGATGTCCTTCTGGACATACTTCCTTCAAGACAAAAGCCACAGTGGGTGGGGACCATGAGAGAGGAGGCAGAAGCACCCAGGCCGCAGAGGTGGTGGGCAGGGGTTGGGGCCAAGTCCTTCGCATTAATTTTGTGCATCGGGCCTCTAGTCATATATAATGGAGCACTAAAAATACATAAACACTGGCTGCATTGGGTATCTTTGTGTAGATATCTATGATATTTAGTAAATGATGGTAGAGAGGTGTTTTTAACTCAAAGTCATTTAATTACAAAATTTAACAAAAGAAGTGGGGACTTGTGGACTGTGGAGACACATATGTGTGGGAGAGATGATAGTATCTATTGGAAATAGGTAACCTTCTTTGAGATTGATTCCAGAGAGAAATAAAGCAGACTATACACATAAAAAATAAGAACCTTGGTCCTCTTAGTTTCCTACATTTTCAAAATACCAATATTTATTTAAACAATGCTACTCTTTTGATAAATTGATCAATATTCATTAGACACTCACAGTTTTCTAAGTGTTATTAAGAATCAATGGGGAAAAGCAGCCATGTAGGTTTCTTGGTGTAAAAAGGGAAAAATAAAGGGGGGATGGGGAGGGAAGAAAGGAAAAAAATCAATGGAGTCGGCCCTCTTAATTAGGAACATGATGTTAGAACATAATGAGGCAATATGTTGTATGTTAATTTTGGTTTTGTTTTGTTTTGCATTAGTCATCAATTACAACCCAGAATGGAATCAAATATACAAAATAAATCAGGACTGAATCTTCTTTAGTATTAATAAAAGAACTGTAAATCCTAAAGTTAAAAGCTTGTAGGAGAGAAACCAACTTATTATTTAAGATAGGGAATATTTCTCAAATGTCAAACAACTATAAGGGCCATTTTAGAAAGGAAAAAGATTTTTGAAATTATTTTTTGGCATAAAATTTCACTTTTAAAGTCCATTAGAAATATTAAAACCTGGAACTAGGTAGAGTAGCATTTGTATTTACAAAGAAGGCTGTCTCTCACTGGTGCTTGTTAATGAAAACCCCATCACAGTAAACAACTTTGTGCAGCATACTTGAAGTGTATTGTCTTGATTATTTGTATTGTACCATACATGCCTCCTACTGAATGAGGCAAATTATGATAATAGCAGTCATCAAAGTTCTAAAACTTCAAGCCCTATTAAAGTTGGTTCTAGGGGTTGGGGGCAAACATACTATGCACTGTTGACAATTTTCTTCTACTTTGCTTGGGCTGCTTTACTTTTGTGATTTTGTAAAATTGTTACTATGTCAAATTATTCTCCATAGACTAAAATATTATGAGACAGAGGTTAGTATAAAACACATGAAGGCCAAAAGAAAATTTTAGTTGGAACTATAAGACTTAAAATTGCTATTTAATCATGATTTTGATGTTACTTATAAGTTATTTATATGCTTTAAAGATGAATAAATAATGCCTTTTATATTTCATTAAAGTATAATTTTATGTGAACCAAAGGTACAGTAGTAACCTGCTTTTTCAAAAACTGTCATTTAAGCAACTAAGGAACATTTTAACTTGGTTCTAAAAGAAGGTTTTAGAAATAGGCTGATTGATTTCTTTTCAAATAATTCACTTAAAACCAGATTTAAATAAATAAATAAACCACAGATTTTCAGAAATCTTCTGAAGGAAATCACTCCAAAATGAAAACTTTTTATTCCTTCCAAGAAATTAATGTTTTATTCTGTTACAGAGCTTTGCTTGCTCCAAATCCAGAAGAATATTTGTTCCCTCTGCTTAGTTTCTTAGAGCAGAAATAATTTATTGCTGCATACATACTTAGTTATTTCTGATGTTTTACATTATCATTATGGTAATACTAGCTCATTTGCATACTCACAAAAAAAGAAAAATAAGCAGTATGCACTAATAGAGAGTAGTGGGATTCTATTCTCACTGGACATTATTAAGAGTCATTATTAGCTACCTAGTTTTTAATAGCATCAATACAGCCTTCTGGTATTTAGTCCATATTTTTTCAGACTTTATATTTAATTAATCTCAGATATAATAAATTGATGTTTTCTCCCCTTGTTTTAAGTTTAACCTTGAAATTCTATTATTATGTTTAGTTCTTTAAAAATTTTATGGGAATCTTCTATTTAATTTAGTATGCATTTTTAAGCCATGAATAAAGATCAACTATTCCCTGATATTTCACAGGGTGAAATTAGCATATTCATTAATTGTGTTTCTACTTGCATTTCTATTCCCAAAGATAATTACTGTGAAGAAGACTGGCTTAATTATGTACATTCAAGTCATTTCTGCAAGATACTGGACAAAGGAACCCATTTAAAAATAATACCACAGATTCCATTACATAGCTATGGCATAGTCTTATGCTTATTTACACTATATGACTTCATTTTTTCTGATTAATATGGTCATTGGCATTTTATAAGTAGGGGTTCAACTAGAGAAGCAGAACCAGTAGGATCCTCTAAATCCATCCGATGTCATAATGCAGAATTGCATTCTGTTTCTATGGCTGAATAATATTCCATTGTCCTATCTAATAAATAGGTGATATGCAAATTGACTGTCACTCCAACACACAAGCTGGTTACACCCATGTGGTCAAAGATGGCCGTCCCCATGTAGACACAAGATGGTCACCACAAGATGGCCAGCAGGGTAGGGCAGTTGTGGGTAATCAGGCCAGCAGGGGAAGGCAGTTGGGGGCAATCAGGCCTGCAGGGAATGGCAGTTTGGGGGAACCAGGATTGTAGGGAAAGGTAGTTGGGGGTGACCAGGCCTGCAGAGGAGGGCAGCTGGGGGTGACCAGGCCTTCAGGGGAGGGCAGTTGGGGGTGACCAGGTCAGCAGAGGAGGGGAGTTGGGGGCAATTGGGCTGGCAGGGGAGAACTTAGGCATAAATCAGGCTGGCAGGGGAGTGGTTAAGGGGTGATTAAGCTGGCAGGCAGAAGCAGTAAGGGGCAATCTGGCAGTCAGGTAGGCGAGTGTTTGAGATCCAGCAGTCCTGGATTGTAAGAGGTCTGGCCTCTAAATGGGAAGTCAGACATTCCTCAAGGGGTCCCAGATTGGAGAGGGTGCAGGCTGGGATGAGGGGCACCCCCCCCACCTGTGCATGAATTTCATGCATAGGTCCTCTAGTCTATATATAAATACCACATTTTATTTCTTCATTCAACTGTCAATAGACATGTAGGTTGTTTCCATATCTTGGCTATCTGTAATATACATATATGTATACATGAAAGCCTACACAACCAGCTGACTGGCCGACCATTCAACCATCTGATCAGTAGCTATGATGCATACTGACCACTAGGGGGCAGACACTCAATATAGAAGCTACTGGGCTGCAGTGACTTGGCAACTGAGGTTTTTAGGTGACACACCCAGAACCAGAGAGGAGGGAACCTGATTCTAGGGTGCTTCACTCGAGAACCTCCCTCTTTCAATCGGACCCCTCAGGGGATGTTGGAGAGCCAGTTTCAGCCTGATCCCTACAGGCTAGGCTGAGGGACCCCACTGGTGCATGAATCCACGCACCAGGCCTCTAGTTATAAACAATGCTACAATAAACATAGGGTGTTCTTATGCATTTTCAAATTGATGTTGTTGTTGTAGTTTCAGATAAATGTCCAGAAATGGAATTATTGGGTCACATGGTAATTTTATTTTTAACTTTTTGAGAAACTTCCATATTGTTTTCTATAGTGGATGAACCAGTTTACAATCCCACCAATAGTGCACAAATGTTCCCTTTTCCCCACATCTTTGGCCACACTCGTGATCTGCTATCTTTTTTTATTTATTTTTATTTTTTTATTTTATCATAGCTGGTCTGTTAGGTGTGAAGTGATTTTTCATTGTTTTTTTTTTTTATGTGCATTTCCCTGATGATTAGTGATGTTGAGCATCTTTTCATATGTCTCTTGTCCATTTGTATGCCCTCTTTGGAAAAATGTCTATTCAAGTCCTCTGCCTATTTTTTAAATCAGATTGGTTGTTTCTTTAATGTTGAGTTGTATGAGTTCTTTATATTTTAGATATCAACCCCTTATCAGACATATCATTTGTAAATCCTTCCATTTGGTAAGTTACCATTTTATTTTATTGATGGTTCCTTTCACTGTGCAAAAGTTTTTTAGTTTGATGTAGTCCCATGTGTTTATTTTTTCTTTTGTTGCCCAGGCCTGAGGATACATATCCAAAAATTATTCCTAAGGTCAAAATCGAAGTGTTTGCTTCTTTTACATTTTTCTAGGTATTTTATAGTAATCAGATCTCACATATAAATTTTTTATCAATTTAGAATTAATTTTTGCATACAGTATAATAAGGTAGTTTTATTTATTTTTTGCATGTATCTGTCCACTTTTCCCCAAAATCTATTTAAGAGATTGTCTTTTTCATACTGTATATAATTAAACATATATATCTGGTTTTATTTCTGGGCTCTCTATTCTATTCCATTGGCATATGTGTCTGTTTTTGCATCAGTACCATACTGTTTTGATTACCATAGCTTTGTAATATAATTTGAAGTCCTTCCTTAAGACTATGTAGGCTATTTGTAGTCTTTTGTGGTTCCATAGCAAGTTTAGGAGTATTTGTTCTCATTCTGTAAAAAATTGCCCTTGGTATTTTGATAGGGATTGCATTGAATCTGTAGATTGCTTTGTGTAGTATATACATTTTAATGATATTATTCTTCCAATCCAAGAGCATAATATATCCTTCCATTTATTTCTGCCATCTTCAATTTTGTTCCTCAATGTCTTATAATTTTCAGAGCATAAGACTTTCAACAACTTGGTAAAATTTATTCCCAGGTATTTTTTTTTTTTTTTTTTTTTTTTGCAATTCTAAATGGGACTGTTGAGATTCCCACATGGAGTCTCTGGGGAAGATGATTGTACTCACCTGGCCAAACAGCCACTGCTACTGCCACAGGCACTGTGAGACATGACTCTGGCTCAGTCCACGCCATCCTGAAGGGTTTATAAGGCTTTCCTTGGGAGGATGCTGCAGGGAGCAGCAGCAGATAGGCACCCAGCTGGACTAGACGCTGCCCAGGCCTGAACCTACAGGCACCCCACCCTGGAACCTATGCACACATGTGTGTCCCAAGGCCATAACCCAGCCCTTATGGGCACCTTCTGCAGACACCGCACAGACCACATGCTTAAGCAAACACCAGCAGGACCTTGCTCCTGGCATGCACCTAGCCTGACCCCATACGTCCATGTGACTGCCACTGAGCTGGCAGGACTCTCACCCCAGCTATTGTATATATACACTATCTGCCACCACTATTGTACTGCCACTGCAGCCCTAGAGCCCAGTTGCTCAGCTCTACCATGAGGATCAGTGGGCAGGAACTGTGCTGATCTGGACATAGTAGAATTGAGGAACTGAAGAAAGTAAAGAGGCTACATATCTGTAGTTGAAGCAGGAGTGCCTAAGACTGAATTCATAATAGCATTACAGATCTATTTCAAGAAACAAGAAAAATCACAAATAAATTATCTAACCCTACAACGAAATGAATTAAAAAGAGAACAGCAACAAAATCCCAGAGGAAGTATAAGGAAGGAAATAATAAAGAACAGAGTGGAAATAAATGGCAGAGAGACTAAAACAAAAAGCCCCAAACAGTATAAATGATTAATGAATTCAAGAGCTGGTTATTTGAAAATATAAACAAGACTGATGAATCCTTAGAGCAACTCATCAAAAAACAAAGATAGAGGACCCAAATAAGTAAAATAAGAAATGAAAGAGGTGATATAACAATAGACACCACAGAAATACAAAAGATTATTAGCAAACTAGAGGCCCAATGCATGAAATTCATGCAAAAGTAGGCCTTCCTTCCCCCAGCTGCTGGCACCATCTTCCCTTGCAGCCCCAGCTTCATCCAGAAAGAAGTTTGGAAGGATGTATGGTCTAATTAGCATATTACACTTTTATTATTATAGACTAGTGGCCCTGTGCAAAAATCCACTTGCCTCAGCTGGCTGCCCCATCCACCTCCACTGTAGCTCTCCACTGCTCATAGCTCACTGACCCACCTTCCTTTAGTTCTCTGCATCTCGTAGCTCACTACCTTGCCCTCCCTTAGCTCTCACCCGCTTCTAGGTTGCTGCCCCACCCTCCTGGTGATCATTCCTTAAGCCTCTCAGTGTAACAACCATTTGCATATGACCTCTTTGTTATATAGGATACTATGAACAGCTATATGACAACAAACTGGACAACATGGGTGAAATAGACAAATTCCTAGAAACATACAATCTTCCAAACTCAATCAGGAAAAATTCAAAAACCTGAATAGGCCAATAACAACTGATGAGATTGAACCAGTAATTTAAAAATTACTAGCAAAAACAAAAGAAATATTTGACCTAGTGATCCCACTTCTAGGAATATATCCCAAGAAACTAGAAACACCAATAAATAAAGATATATGTTCCCTTTTGTTCATAGCAGCACAATTTACCATAGCTAAGATTTGGAAACAGCCTAAGTGTCCATCAGCAGATGAGTGGATTAAAAAACTGCGGTACATCTACACAATGGAATACTGTGGTAAAAAAGAAGAAGTTCTTGCCATTTGCAACAGCATGGATGGAACTAGAGAGCATTATGCTAAGTGAAATAAGCCAATCATAGAAAGATAAATATCACATAATCTCACTCATTTGTGGAATATAATGAACAACATAAACCAATGAACAAAAACAGATCCAGAGACAGAGAAGCACTGATCAGACCATCAAACCTCAGAGGGAAGGTAGGGGAGGATGGGGATAAGGGGGAGGGATCAACCAAAGGACTTGTATGCATCCATATAAGCCTAACCAATGGACACAGACACCAGGGGGGTGAGGGTTTGAGTAGAGGGAGAAGGGGGAGCAGTGGGAGGATAAGGACACATATGTAATACCTTAATCAACAAAGAAAAAATGTTAAAAAAAGAAAAACTGCCAGCAAACAAAAGTCCTGGACTGGGTGGATTTACAAGAGAATTTTACCAAGCATTCAAAGAAAGACTAACACTTATCTTCCTCAAACTTTTCCCAAAAATTCAAGAGGAAGGAACACTTCTAAGCTCCTTTTACAAAGTCAGCATTATCCTAATTCAAAAACCATATAAAGAAAAAAAAAATTACAGCCCTCTATCCCTGATGAAGACAGATGCTAAAATCCTCAATAAAGTGTTAGCAAAATAGATCCAGCAACATATTAAAAAGATCATGCATCATGACCCAGTAGAACTTATTCCATGCATGCAAGGCTGGTATAATATTTGCACATCAATAAAGATGATATATCATATAACAAAATGAAATATAAAAATCACATGATCATATCAATAGTTGCAGAAAAAGCCTTCAACAAAATCCAGCACACTTTTTTTTTTTTGATAAAAACTCTGAGTAAAGTGGGAATAGAGGGATCGTACTTCAACATAATAAAGGTCATACAGCCAACATAATACTCAATGGACAAAAATTAAAAGCATTTCATTTAAGAACAGAAACAGACAAGGATGTCCACTTTCACCACTATTATTCAACATAGCCATAGCAATCAGGCAAAGAGAAGAAATGAAAGGCATCCAAATTGGAAAGGAGGAAATAAAACTGTCATTATTTGCACATGATACCGTATTGTACTTTAGCCACCTAAAGCCACCATCAGGAAACTACTAGACTTAATAAATGAATTTGGCAAGGTAGCAGGATGCAAAATCAACATCCAGAAATTGATGGCATTTTTATGCACCAATAATGAACTTTCAGAAAGAGAAACAATAATATTTACCATTGCAGCAACAACAAAATAAGATACTTACCCTGTTTCCTCGAAAATAAGACAGTGTCTTATATTAATTTTTGCTCCCAAAGATGCACTAGGTCTTATTTTCAGGGGATGTCTTATTTTTCCATGAAGAAGAATACGGTACACATTTATTGTTAAATGAAAATAAAGGAAATTTATTACCTGTATATGGTACGGTAGTACGGTAATTGTCAACACAAACCAGCCAAACTATGAATCCTACAGTATCAAGAATTTACTCATTTATTCAATGACAATCATGTCATCATTTTCTGGAACATCATCATAACAATCCAATTCCTGAATTTCCTGGTCAATTTCTTGTGACTCCATTTCTTTCAGAATCAGTGGACCAAATCTCTCATGTTTAGCATAGGGGGGCCTTATTTTGGGGGCATGCCTTATATTTCACTCAGAAAGAAACCTGTAAGTAGGTCTTATTTTCAGAGGATGTCTTATTTTCAGGGAAACACAGTAGCAATAAAGTTAACTAAAGAGGTAGAATACCTATATATGGAAAATTATAGGGCATTGAAAAAAATAGGAAGATACAAAAAAACAGAGATGTATACCATGTTCATGGATTGGAAGAATTAACATCTTTAAAATGTCCATATTATCCAAAGCAATCTGTAGATTACATGCAATCTCTATTGAAATACCAATGGCATACATCACAGAACTAAAATAAATACTCCAAAAAATGTAAATGGAACCATAAAAGACCCTAAATAGCTGCAGCAATCTTGAGAAAGAAGAACAAAGTTGGAGGGATCACAATATCAGATATCAAACTATGCTACAAAGCCATTATAACCAAATCATGCTGGTACTGGCTATAACAAGAGACAAAGAAGGAAACAGAGGCCCTAAATGACATACTAGATCAGATGAATCTAACTGATATTTACAGGACATTTCACCCCAAAGCAAAAGAATATACATTCTTCTCACATGCCCATACAATGGAGTAAAGACAGTCTCTTCAACAAAGGGTGTTGGGAAAACTGGACAGACACATGCAAAAAGATGAAACTAGACCACCAATTTACACCATACATAAGAATAAAGAAAAAAGCAGGGACCGGTTTGGCTCAGTGGATAGAGCGTCGGCCTGCGGACTGAAGGGTCCCGGGTTCGATTCCGGGCAGGGGCATGTACCTTGGTTGCGGGCACATCCCCAGCAGGGGGTGTGCAGGAGGCAGCTGATCGATGATTCTCTCTCATCGATGTTTCTAACTCTCTCTCTCTTCCTCTCTGTGAAAAATCAATAAAATATATATTTAAAAAAAAGAATAAATAAAAAAATGGATAAAAGATTTAAAAGTAGGTATGAAGTCGAAACTGGACTTCAGGTTTGATTCTGGTCAAGGGCATGTACCTTGGTTGCGGGCACATCCCCAGTAGGGGGTGTGCAAGAGGCAGCTGATTAATGATTTCCTCTCATCGATGTTTCTAACTCTCTATCACTCTCTCTTACTCTCTGTAAGAAATCAATAATATATATATATATATATATATATATATACATATATATATATATATATATATATATATATTAAAAAGTAGGTATGAACCCATAAAAATTGTAGAAGAAAACATAGGCAGTAAAATCTCAGACAGCTTGTATAGCAGAATATTTGCCAATACATCTTCTAGGGCAAGAAAAACAAATAAACAAATGGGACTACATCAAAATAAAAAGCTTCTGCACAGCAAAAGAAACCACCATCAAAATGGAAAGGGAATTCACTGTATGAGAGAAAATATTTGCTAAGGATATATCTGATAAGGGGCTGATATCCAAAATAAAAAAGTACTTATGCAACTCAACAAAAGGAAGACAAATTATCCAATTAAAAAATGGGAAAAAGACCTGAGTAGACATTTCTCCAAAGTAGATGTACAAATACCCAGGAGACATATGAAAAAAAAGGCTCAAAGTCACTAATCATCAGAGAAATGCAAATTTACACCACACTTCACACCTGCCAGAATGACTTTCATTAAAAAAAATCAACAAACAAGTGCTACTGAGGATGTTCGGAAAGGGAACAGAGTTCACTGGTGGTGGAAATGCAGACTGGTGTAGCCACTATGGAAAATGGTATGGAGTTTCCCAAAAAAATTAAAAATAGAACTTCCATTTGAGCTAGTGATCCCACTTTTGGGACTATATCCTAAAACCCCAAAAACACCAATCAGAAAGAATATATGCACACCTATGTTCATAGCAGTGTTATTTACAATAAATAAAATTTGGGGGGGAAAAAGTCCAAATAACCTTCAGTAGATTAATGGACAAAAAAAAAAAAAAAAAAAGTGGAACATTTAGATCATGGAATTCTATACAGTGATAAAAACGAGGGATCTCTTTCCCTTTGGGATGGCATGGATGTTATGCTAAGTGAAATAAGCCAATCTGAGAAGGACAATTATAGCATGATCTCACTTATTTGTGGAATCTAATGAACAAAAAAATGGATCAATAAAATATGACCCAAAGCATGGAGGCATGGAACAGACTGACATACCTCGATGTGGGGTTGTGGGGACAAGAAAAGATAAACAAAGAACTTACATATTTATATGCATATTCCAAGGACATGAGCGATAGGGTAGTGAAGACCTGGGGGAGACTAGTAAGAGGGGTGTTGAGGAGAGAGGATGGGAGATATCTGTAATACTTACTGTCAACAATAACAAAATTATTTAAAAATATATATGTAAAAATGAAAATTATTATAAAAATAGCACAGATGATAGGAAGAAAAGATTTGGAATGAACAGTTGTAAGGACTTTATACTACACATGAAGTGGTATATTATTTTTAAAGTTAGATTTTAATTAATTAAAGATGTATTTTAAATTATATTATTTTACTGGTAAATAACCATTATTTTCTAATAGAGTTATATAGAATAAGTCAATAATGGGGATAAAATGAAATCATGAATATGCTCAATTAATCCAAATAAAGGCAAAAAAAAAAAAGAAAAAAGAAAAAAGGAAAGAACAGGTTGAACAATGTGAGAATTAAAAGACAGAAATTGCTATATTGCATAAAATTTTCAAAATCAGTCTATTTTATCTATAAGAAAATCACAAGCCCTAAAAACTGTGGCTCAGTTGATTGAGCATTGTGCCATGCATAGAGAGGTCAATGGTTTGATTTCTAGTCAGGGAACACACCCAGTTTCAGGTTCCATCCCCAGTAGGAGGTGTGAAAGAGGCAGCCCATTGTTAATTTTTCTCTCTTGCATTGATGTTTCTCTCTCTCTCTCTCTCTCTCTCTCTCTCTCTCTCTCTCTCTCCATTTTCTCTCTCTCAAATTAATAAAAACATATTTTTAAAAAACACAGGAGAGAAAGACAAGTATAAAAATACTGAAAATACACTCACATAAAACACTGATTGAGAGAAATAAAGATGGTGGCATAGGTAAAGAACCTGAATTTGCTGCCTCGCACAACCACTTCAAAACTACAACTAAAAAACAAGACAGGTTTCATCCAGAACCATGGGAAGGCTGGCTGAATGGAAATTCTACAATTAGAAGGAAAAAGAAAAACACACTGAGACTCGGAAGAGGTGCAGAGGTGCAGAAGTAAAGTGCAGAGGTACGGAGACTCACGGGGAAAGGGCTAGCAACTGAGTACGCTGTTGTCTTTTTCAATCGGGAAGGAGATACAAGCTCCTGATTGCTCTGAACTCAAGTTCTGGGCAAAAACCTGGGGACCCAGACTCATACGGGGAGAAACGGGACTATCTAGCATTGGGCAGAACTCAAGGGCAGCTTTCTCTCAGAGGTGCTTGAAGTGATCATTGTTCTTGCACAGTGCCGCGGGACACAGAGACACAGGACTTCCTCCAAGCAGGGTGATGGTCAGCCATTGCTGTTTGCTCCACCCTGGTGATTTCCTGAGAGCCCTTCTCACCCAATTTACAACCCAACCCAAGCTGTGCAGCAGAGGCTTTTGCATAGGAATGGCCTGGCCTTTTGCAATCTGAAACCTAACCTACTGCAGCTGGGTCAAAGAGCCCCAGAGCCTCCAAAAGAAGACTCAAAGCTTGACAGCAGGCCTCATTGATTCACAGCTGGGCCTCATTTGGGCACTCCAAACCCCAAACAAAGAGAAGGAATCTGCAGATCTCTCTCTAGTTCCTGCTGGGTGCCTCTCTTCTTGGAGCTCCAAGGGCCAGTGTACCCAGTGGTCAAAGAGAGAACATCCAGACTGCAGCTCTTCAGATCCATAAGAGAAACACTCAGGGGGCAGACTCAGTGAATGCCAAAGCCCCACTGAAGCAAGTCTTGCCCCATAAGGGTGTCTCCAGCACAGAAGTTCTCCCATCATAGACACAACTGATCCTCACAGCCAATTAGCCTGGAGGTCAATTCCTCCCAGTGATACCAACAACAAGCAAGGCTTAACTGCAACAAGACTGCACACAGCCCACAAAGTGGTGCACCAAGAGTGTCCACCTCAGTTAATTAGAGAAGCTGGGCCACTGGGCTCTATAGGACACCTACCACACAAAGCCATGCTAACAACACAGGGAAGCAGACTAAATGTGGAGACAAAGAGACAGGTCACAAATGAAAGAAATGGAGTAAAGCAAACTACTGGATATAGAGTTCAAAACCACAGTTGTAAGGTTATTCAAGAATCTTCTAGAAACCACCAATAAATTTAGTGAGACCCAACAAGAAATTAAGCATATACCAACTGAAATAAAGAACAACATACAGAGATTCAACAGTATCCTAAGAATCAAATCAAGATTTGAAATACAAATAAGCAAAACACACCCAACCAGAAAAGCAAAAAGCAAAAAGAATAAAAAATATGAAGATAGTGTAAGGAGCCTCTGGGACAACTTTAAGCATACCAACATCTGAATTATGGGGGTGCCAGAATTAGAGAGAGCATGATATTAAAAACCTATTTGAATAAATAATGATAGAAAACTCCCCCTACTAGGTGAAAGAAATAGACTTACAAGTCCAAGAAGTGCACAGAACCCCAAACAAGAGGAATCCAAAGAAGACTACATCAAGATACATCATAATTAAAATGCCAAGGGAGACAAAGAGAGAATCTTAAAAGCAGCAAGAGAAAAACAGTTAGTTACCTAGAAGAGTCCCCATATAACTTCCAGCTGATTTCTCAACAGAAAGTATGCAGGCCAGAAGGGAGTGGCAAGAAATATTCAAAGTGATGAATAGCAAGAATCTACAACCAAGATTACTTTACTCAGCAAAGCTATCATTCATAATTGAAGATCAGATAAAGACCTTCACATATAAGAAAAAGCTAAGGGAATTCATACTGCCAAACCAGTATTACATGAAATGCTGTAGGGTACTCTTTAAGGAGAAGAAGATAAAGAAAAAGGTAAAGACAAAAATTATGAACAATTACATATCTATCAACAATTGAATCTAAAACTGAGTGAATAAAAATCTGATGAACAGAATAAACTGGTGAATATAATAGCATCAGGGGCATAGAAAGAGTGTGGACTGACAATTCTCAGGGGAAAAGGGGTGTGGGGTGTGTGGGAAGAACAGTGAATGAGGACAGTGCGGGGGAGGGTGTTAAGGGCAGAGAGGGTGGTGGGAACCCGGTGGAGGGGAGCTTTGGGGGGATAAAGAGGAACAACTGCAATAATCTGAACAATAAAGATTTATTAGAAAAAAAATAGTGTATTAGACACTGCAAATTAAAACAGCAGTGAGGCATCACCTCACACCTGTCAGAATGGCTACCATCAACAAATCAACCAATGACAAGTGTTGGTGAGAATGGGAGAAAAGGGAACCTTCATGCACTGCTGGTGGGAATGCAGACTGATGCAATCATTATGGCAAACATTATGAAGTTTCCTCAACAAAATTAAATACAGAACTGCCATTTGACCCAATGATCCCACTTCTAGGAATATATCTTAAGAAATCTGAAACACCAATCAGAAAGAATGTATGCACCCCTATGCTCATAGCAGCACAATTTACAACAGCTAAGATTTGGAAACAGCCAAGTGCCCATCAGTAGTTGAGTGGTACATTTACACCACGGAATACTATGCAGCAGTGAAAAAGAAGGACCTCTTACACTTTGAGACAGCATGGAGGGACCTGGAGAGCATTATGCTAAGTGAAATAAGCCAGTCAGAGAAAGGCAAGAATCACATGATCTAAGAAACAAAATAAACTGATTAACAAACTGGAAATAAAAACACAATACTGATTGAAAATAAACCGAGGGAGCCCTGGCCTGATGGCTCATTTCATTGGAGTGTCCATCCTGTGCACCAAGGGATTGTGGGTTAGATCACTAGTCAGGGTGCACGTGGGAAGTAGCTGATCTCTCTCTCTTCTTCTCCTTCCTCCCTCTCTCTCTAAAATCAATAAAAACATATCCTCAGATGAGTATTTTAAAAATTAAATAAAATAAAGCTGGAATATTTTTATTAATATCAGACAAAATAGACTTCAGTACAAATAATATTACCAGAAAAAAGAAAGATATTATATAATAATGAATAAACCAGTACTCCAAAAAGTCATAGTAATTCTAGATGTATATGTATATAACAAAAGAGCTACAAAAAATAAGCAAAAACTGAAATAACTGGAAGGAAAATTAGAAAACGCTACAATTATAGTTGAAGGTATCAACACTTTTCTATCAGTAATTTATAGACAAAATAGAAAATCAGGATAGAGAAGCCCTGAAAAACATTATCAATCACCTTAAACTAATGGACTTTATAGAACACTCAACCCAACAATAGCATAATAAATTTATTCCAAATGATATGTAATTAAAACATGTTCTTGTACATAATGCATTCCTTACAAGTTTAAAAGAGAAAAATGATTGAGAACATGTTCTCTGATGAAGTATAAATCAGTAAGAGAAAGATATCTGAAAATCCCCAAATATATTTAAAATAAACAGTACATTTCTAAATAATCTATGTGTTAAAAAGGAAGTCTCCAGGGAAGTTATCAAGTTATTTTTGAACGAAATAAAAACAAAAGTGTAACATATCACAACCTGTTGGATGCAACTGCAGCAGTACTGAGAAGGAAATTTATATGTATTATTGCATGTTTATATTAAAAGAAATAAAAGTACTCAAATAAGTAACTTAGCCCTCCAACTTCAAAAACACCAGAGAAAACAAAAGAGAACATACTGAACCCAAAGCAAACAAAACAAAGGAAATGATCAAGATCAGAAGTGAAATTAGTAAAATTGAAAATAGAGACAGACAAAAGCAATGAAATCTAAAACTAGTTCCTTAAAAAAAAATCAATAAATTTGCCTCACTTACAAGAAAAAAGAAGAGAAAAGACACAAATCCCAATATTGGGAATTAATTAGAGGAGACTTTTAATACAAAATAGGCACACATTAAAAGGATAATAAGGACATACTAAGAACATTTCTATACCAATAAACTTGACAAGGCAGATGAAATGGAAAGATCCATTAAAAGACATAATACCAACTTCACATAAATATACATAAACACTGTTTAGATGTATATCTATTTTAAAAATTGAATTTGTAGTTTGTTTTTTCCCCACAAAGTGAAGTAGAAAGCTAGTTATATTCTATTAAAATACAGAAGCATTTCATCTTTGGTACTATTGTTAGTACCAAATTAAATAAGTAATAATAGCAACCATAAATGTTTCCTTCCAGAACATGGAAAAGGGGAGACAATTTCCCAACTCATTTTATGAGACTACCGTTATCTTGGTAGAAAACTAATCAAAGATATTACAAAGAAAAACTTATCAACTAATATACCTAATGAACATAGATGGAAAGATACTCAACTTAATATTAGAAAAGTGAAGATGGTTCAATACTTAAAAACAATTAATATAAACCCCAATTTTAACCAAGTACACAAGAAAAAAATCATATATGATCATCTCAGTAGAGGCAGAGAAAAAGATAACATTTGACAAAATACAACATCATTTTCTTATTATTAATATAATAAAGGAATTAGCTAAAGAACATAAATGCATACCCTATGAACATGGACAATAGTGTGATGAAGGCTAAGGGACGGGGAGAGAAACGTGGGTGAAGGTTTCATAGCAGGGAGCATTAAGGGCCATCTGTAATAGTGTCAACATTAAAAAATGTTAATAATTAAAAAATAATCTCAGCCACCTTTATATAGGACAAGGCACAAGCTTTTCTAAATGGGGAACCTCAAAAAGACTAGAATTGCCCCTCAGAAAGAACTTTAGGTTCTTCAAACATGTAAAGTTGTCAGGAGGAAAAGGGCTTCATTCTTCCTACCCAATTCAGGCCTTTCTATTTGGGAGGCAGATACATAGTGAATAGTGACAGAAGTATTAGGATCCTGGAATGCACATCATGTGTTGCAGCAAGACCATAGCAGAACAATAAAGCCATCACATGGAAAACCTAAAAGGGTTTTTTCATCCCTGTTCTGTGTGTGGCACTTTACTGCCACAAAGATTGTTGCAAGCCACACAGGGTCTCTGGAAGCACTCTAAGGCACAAAGAGTAGATGCCCTCCCCAAAGTCTGAATGACAATAAGAAGTACTGTCATGACAAGCATTACTTCTTCACTGCTATTACCACCAACTGTGCTGTCAGGACATCAACTGTAAACAAAACAGGACAAGGAGAAGAACTTAAGAATTTCCCTACATGTTTCTTTGGTTATTGTCTAAAGTTCCAAAGAGAAACCTGGGGTTCAGTAGGTGTGCCTAAATGAGAAGATGCCATACATTTTGAACATGTAAGTCCAGAACCATGATTCCCAGTGCTGGAAGAGACTATCAAATATACCTTTAAATTATGCCTGTGAATAATTGATTTACCTTAAAATTTTTGTATCAGATTTTCCTCTTGAACATTTAAAACATAAAAAATATGGGTGGTCCAGCAGTAACTCTAAGCCCGCAGTCAGGAAACTGTCTGCATTTTGCTATTTCCATCACTCTAACATTTTTGCATGTATATACATGTACCTTGCCCAAAATGTTCATAGTATTTTAAGAAAATATTGGAAGTTATCTCGGAGCCTTCTGGTGGTCTTCCTGCATTGTGTCTCTATTTCCTTTTGTTTGCACCTTGGAAAATAGCCTCCTGTATTTTTAATCAGAATGTAACTCTTAAT
This sequence comes from Pipistrellus kuhlii, assembly GCF_014108245.1. NCBI lineage: Eukaryota > Metazoa > Chordata > Mammalia > Chiroptera > Vespertilionidae > Pipistrellus > Pipistrellus kuhlii. The sequence goes on from NW_023425504.1 coordinate 15,976,547, forward strand.
TGGTAAAAAAAAAAAAAAAAGAAAAAAAAAAAGAAAGAAAACATATAAATAAATAAACAAATCTCTGCAATCTAAGAATAGAATGGAACTTGATTAACCCAGGGGGCATTAAACAAAATACTGACAGCTAACATTACAGTAAATGCTGAAAATATGAATGTTTTCCCATAATATTAAGGATAGGTCAATGATGTTCACTCTCACCACTGCTATTTAACATCATATATTTATTACTCGCAGGGCAATAAAAAAATAAAGACATATAAATTACATGGAGAAAGTTATCTCTACATGCATTTGACATAGTTGTCTACATAGAAAATCCCCCCAAAATCTACCCAAAAGATACTAGAACAAAGTGAGTTTTACAGCCATAGGAACAAGGTGTACTTCTATACACTAATAATCAAATTAAAATTTGAAATTAATAACAGATCATCACTAACAATAGTACCAAAGAAGAAATGCTTTAGTCTCACAATGACATGCATTATTTGTATGCTGAAAATTACAAAAGACATGTGAGAAAGCCAACTCAATCATTGTTTTTCCTTCATATCAGTGTTTCTTGCTCACCCATTCTCTACTTCTTTCTTTCTCTCTAAAAAAGAGGTAATTAAAAAAACACATATGTCCTTAAAACTCTGAAAAGATGTGCAATTTGTCAGACATCCATACAATGGAATATTGCTCAGCAATATATAGGAATGAACTATGGATACATACAACAATATCAGTGATGCTCAAATGCATTTTAAAAGAAGGCAGTCAAAAGTTTACATATCACATGATCACATTTGTATATCATTTAAAAAAAGATAAACCTGATCATAGATCAGTAGTAGCCATGGTTTGAGATTGTAAGGGCAGCTAATTACAAAGGGCTGCACAAGTGAATTTGGGGGTGAGATGAACTCTTCTGTTTTTATTAGATTTGTAAAAGCTAAAGACAAAATGAGCTGTAAACACAATATACTTTAATTACCAGTATTATCCGGTGTGTGTTTTACTCAGGTGGTGTCAGTGAGTGATTGTGGAACTTTTTACAACTGTACTATGGATGAACAAATAAGGAAATATATTGTACATAAAGAAAGTTAGGGAGAGAAGCTACATTAAGCAAGATGAAAGGCCATAAAAAATTCTTTGGTGCTGAACTACTGGTAGAGTCAAAGGTATCAATAAGAACAGGTAGAAAGATGAAGTAAGTAGATGATAGATGATAGATAGATAGATAGATAGATAGATAGATAGATAGAGATAGATAATGATACACAGACAGATGACAGGTAAACTATGATATAAATAAAGATATGATATACTTTGCTTACTGTGCAGAAATATATTTTCTTATTCTTTTAGAGCTTGTATTCTACTTGGGATGAGTCACACAATAAACATACAAATATTTATTGTGCTAGTTATAAGTACAATCTATAAAAGTAAAGCAGATAGATATAGGAAATACAGGGTGTGTGTGCATTGGTATTTTATGTATATACATAGAGAACAAACAGCAAGCAGTTTTCTCTGATAAGGGAACATTTGAGCAGAATCATAAATAAAATGAGAGGAAGCATCATATAAATATTGGAGGGAAGAATATCTCTAGTAATGGGAGGGAGGAGTGCAAAGGTCATGAGACAAAGACATGATTGGCATGCTATTGCTAGTAAGTCTACATAGAGAAGTGTGGATATTGGCCATCAAAGCCTTGTTAAGTTTTTCCCCCCATTCTAACAAAGCCTTTTTCTTTTTTTTTTCTTTATTGATTAAGGTATTACATATGTGTCCTTATCCCCTCATTGCCCCCCTCCCCCATTCATGCCATCACCCTCCTGGTATCTGTGTCCATTGGTTAGGCTTATATGCATTGCATACAAGTCCTTTGGTTGATCTCTCCCCCTTATCCCCACCCTCCTCTACCTTCCCTCTAAGGTTTGACAGTCTGATCCATGTTTCTCTATCTCTGGATCTGTTTTTGTTCATCGATTTGTGTTGCTTTTTATATTCCATAAATGAGTAAGTTCAAGTGATATTTATCTTTCTCTGATTGGCTTATTTCACTTAGCATAATGCTTTCCAGTTCCATCCATGCTGTTTGCAAATGGTAAGTATTCCTTTTGTTTAATAGCAGCATAGTATTCCATTGTGTAGATGTATCACTGTTTTTTAATCCATTCATCTGCTGATGGGCACTTAGGCTGTTTTCAAATCTTAGCTATGGTGAATTGTGCTGCTATGAACATAGAGGTACATATATCCTTTCTGATTGGTGTTTCTAGTTTCTTGGGATATATTCCTAGAAGTGGGATCACTGGGTCAAATGGGAGTTTCATTTTTAGTTTTTTGAGGAAACTCCATACTGTTCTCCACAGTGGCTGAACCAGTCTGCATTCCCACCAGCAGTGCATGAGGGTTCCTTTTTCTCTGCATCCTCACCAGCACTTGTCCTTTGTTGATTTGTTGATGCTATCCATTCTTTCAGGTGTGAGATGGTACCTGATTGTCATTTTGATTTGCATCTCTCAGATGATTAGTGACTTTGAGCATGCTTTCATATGTCTCTTGGCCTTCTTTCTGTCTTCTTTTGAAAAGTATCTATTTAGGTCCATTGTCCATTTTTTGATTGGGTTGTTTATCTTCTTTTTGTTAAGTTATATGAGTTCCCCATAAATGTTGGAGATTTAAGCCCTTATCGGTAATAACATTGGCAAATATGTTCTCCCATGCAGTGGGATTTCTTGTTTTGTCAACAAAGCCTTTTTCAAATGTTAACATTATGACAGGCCAAAGCATTAATATGGTGAAAAAAATTTCAACCAAAGGACTTGTATGCACGTATATAAGCATAACCAATGGATACGAACACCAGGGGAGTGAATGTATGAGGAGGGGCAAAAAAGATACATATGTAATACCTTAATCAGTAAAAAAAATAAAAATAAAAAAAATAAACTTTATTTTAAAAGGATAACATTATCTGCTGACGGGCACCTAGGCTTTTTCCAGATTCTAGCTATTGTAGATGGTGCTGCTATGAACATAGGGGTGCATATATCCTTTCTGATTGGTGTTTCTAGTTTCTTGGGATATATTCCTAGGAATGGGATTACTGGGCCAAACGGGCAGGTAGGGTAGGGAGATCTGGGGGAGATAATAGATCAACCAAAGGACTTTTATACATGCATATAAGTACAAACAGTGGACATAAAACTCTGGGGAGGGAGGGTATGTATGGGAGGGGAGGGCAATGTTAAAATATGTACACAGATAATAATTTAATAAAAAATAAATAAATAAAAATAAATAAATAAGTAAATAAATAAATATTTGACAAAAAAAGGATAACATTAAATATTCCAATGTATTATTCCCTTTCAAAATACCTTATCACACAGTTTCCTTAGATAATCATCTCTTCAATCCCCCTTTACCTTTGTGAATTTTTTAAAAGTGTTTTCAGACTTTTCCAGAATACATGTATACTTTAAAGGGGACCACCTATAAAATTGTTATTGTTCTTGTAAGTCACGAAAAGTTTTCTACTTAATATTTGTGTTTTCCCTTGTTGTAACTTTTAGAAGTGGTAGATAATTCTCTATTTTATAAATATCCAAACTGTAGAATATACTTTTTCATAGACTTACAAAATGCTAATATCAGTAATCTGCGAGTTGTGACCAAGTTTTCTTATAACTCTCTTATATTCTGAACAGAGTATCAAAGTTAAAGAATAATCAATTCCTGTCTAAAATTTTGATTGAGTGTGTAGGTGCAGATGTGTTTGAATAAGTTGGCATTCTATGATCATCAATCAAAGCCATGTATGTCAGGAAGAAATTTCCAGTGTAAATCTAGCCTCACACTCACACTTTTCTATAAGTAAGTTATTTTTTTTATCCAGACATGAAGGCTAGTTATTTTTCCATTTTATAGATATAGCATGGTTTTCTACTATATTTATGCATATTGCCAAGGTGGTTTGAAAAAGCACCAATTAAATAAAATTTTTATCTGTTACAGTGAAAATTGATAGCCTTTGGTTGCATCCAGGGCATTTTCTCACTTTTAAAATGATATGTTATGTCCATCTCTTGGATTATAAATTGTCCTTGCTTTTGGTAAGATTGTATATACAATGTTGACTTCAATGTGAAATTGTTTTCAACCTTTTCTGCTATTTACTTAATGTCTTAAATAACTTTGATGCATACAAATGGCTGAATCACATAATGTATCTGACAAAACATGGATCACAATGCTATATGGTGTATCAATGAGATATTATGCTGACATTAAAAATGGAACAATGCTTATCCCCTCATCACTCTCTCCCAAATAAGGATCAGAATTAGCACTTCTTTATATTTTTAAAATATATATATTTTATTGATTTTTTACAGAGAGGAAGGGAGAGGAATAGAGAGCTAGAAACATCAATGAGAAAGAAACATCGACCAGCTGCCTCCTACACACCCCCTACAGGGAATGTGCGCGCAACCAATGTACATGCCCTTGTCTGGAATCAAACCTGGGACCTTTCAGTCCACAGGCTGACGCTCTATCCGCTGAGCCAAACCGGTTTCGGCACTTCTTTATATTTTTATATTTCCACTTTTGGGAACACATTCTACTTTATTATTTTTCTTACTTTTGACATCAGGCACCTTTTAGAGAATATTATCCCAATGGCTTCTCAGAGGACAATAGAAACTTGAAAATGAAATAAAACTTTGAACACCAAAAGGCTCTGCTCACATAATAAATCTGGAAAGAACAGATAAAATTTATGATAAATTTTGTCATCATGTGTAAGTACCTTACTTATGATTTTATTATAGCAAACATTTCCCATATTCCCCTTCATTATCATTTTTTCATAAAAAACTATCTAGTGTATAGATTTAATTATGGAGATTATAAATCTGTTTTATAAATGCCTCATTGTTGAAATTAATTTTAAATTATTCAGTTTCTTAAAACCCAAACAGAAACCTCAGCTTGTAGCTTCGCTGCATAAATTAAGTATTCTGTGGCATAAAAGACATTCTTTTTGTTTATTACACTTTTTTTCCCATTATCACAAAGGCAATGTGAAAAATGCATTTGAGGTGAAAGAAATAGCATATCTTGGCACTGTGGCTTAACTAGATTTCCTATTCATTGAACAGATAAATGAAGCCAGTACAATATGTTACAAAGAGTGTTGTTTCGCCTGCTGCTGTATTACTTTGTGATATCCTCCATAGGAAATAGTCAATCACTGGTACTCACTGTCAAATCCAGTTTCCAGCTGTGAAGTATCCTTTCCATTCATTTAACTATGAACTATTTTGGTTGTATTTTGCTTTCAGGTGTTAAAGAATAGCAGGGAAATAGTTCTTAGGTTTCCATTTTCTTGCATAGCTAGCTTTTAAAAATAAATCAATAAATCTGGAAACATTATAAGATTAACATTAGGTAAACTTAAAATACACAAAACAAATCCATAGCTCCAACTTGGGTCTCATGCTACAAAAAATATTGTACACATTGATGGTGTATTCTTCCTGATTCTGTGATTTATTTTTTGATCCTAAGTTACCACAGCTACCGGTTAACGCTCCATAATAGAAGGTGTCTGTCTTTAGATAGCTTCTCAAGCAATTCCTGAAGTGGCTATTCCAAATAACGTTCATTTGGTTAAATCTTTGATCTCCCATATACCCTTCACTCTCAGCCCTCTTTACTGAGAAAAGTGAGGCCCTCATGAAAGGATTCCTTCAATCATTATATTATACTTGCTTATAAGAGCACCAATTTCTTTATAATTTCCTCTTCTTTTTGAATTTTCACCCAAGTGACACATTTACAGTGCATTCTTTCACATTTGGTCTCTTCCAGGGCGTAGTTTTATTAGTAATGCCCATTTATTGCTGTGCATTCAAATTATTTTCAGCTACACCATGGTTTGCAAGCCTTTCCCCATTTCTGATAGTCCCCCATTTGCCAGAATCAATGATACTATTCCAAGGAGTTAAACCTAGACCAGCAATAAAAGGATAGCACCACCTAGTGTCTAAACTAGACCCTGAGAATTACGGAGTTGGGTAACCAGATGAGTGAATTATTCAATAAAAATGAAGCAAGAGCTGGAAAACTGAAGAGAAAAGCAAGAAATTATGCCAGTCTATAGGAATAAAAAACTACACAAGGAATATTTTTTTAGCAAAGATTATTAGTGACAGAAAGAAAATCAAATGTTAAAGGAGCCAGAACTAGAGAAAGAGCCAGCCAGCCATGGGACAAAGACCAAGACTGAAGAGAACAAAAATTATAGTGTGAAACCTAGTTCAAATCAGGAAAAAAAAAGGGGGGGGGGGGGGGACTTGAGGTTGTTGAGCAGTAAGAAAGCAGTTTAGCAAATCAAAAGTCTAATTATCTTACAATAGATGACGTTCTTCTTTTGTGACATCTCGGGGCTAGAAATTTGCCTTTAAAATGCTCTTAAAAATATTCTTGCACTATGGATCTAGGATTGAAAATGGAAATTGGGAGCCTTTTTTAACCTTCTTTTTTCAATCAAAATTGCTATTTCTCTGTGCCATTGTTGATTCACAAGAACTCAAATTAACTCGCGTTAGGGTAGAATCACTCATACACTGAAGAGATATTTAGAAAGAGGGCTGACTTTACAAATTCATACTCACATGCCTACTCCACATACAAAAAGATCAGTTCTGGGTGGGAGTGTCATATGTAACTGCGGTAGATTGTATTATTTGTTCAAAATATTCTCTATCCCACTCTATAAAATTCATCACTATTTCCCTGAGGCCTAACCAGGTAGAGAGAAGATTATCATCTCTACTGTATTGCTGTCAGGCTTATCCATATGACTTGCTTAGGCTAATAGAATGTGAGTGGAAAGGGCATATACCTCATTCAGGCAGAAATGATGAGACTTTGAGTGCCTCTACCATTGTTCCTTTTGCTTTGCAAAAAGCCATGCATGCCTCAGATAAAGGATATTCCTTCAACCTCAGACTTTGAATGACAAAGCCATAGAGCAAAGCCAAAAGTTAGGTACAAAAGATATATAAGGTGAGTGAGAAATAAATATTTGTTTTTATAAGGCACTGAAATTCTGAGGGTATTTTTTCTTTATTATATTTTTTCCATCACCATTTACCCCCGCCGTACCCTCTTCCACTTCCATACTCTTCAACCCTACAATAACCATACTGTTGTCCATGTCAGTGAGCTCTTTATTTTTTTTAATTTTTTTGTTCTATCTCTCCTACAGCCCTCCACCAGAGCAGAGGGTCTTTCCAGTGCTTAACTGGAGTAACATAGTTAGTAAACCACTCTTAGTCAACCACTCAGTTCCTCCACACACTACCAATTAAATTTTCTAGGATCATAGACTGTCAAAAATAGTAAGGTCCCTCACAAATAATGCAGTTGAACTCCAGTCTAAAGCATGAATGACATTTACTTCTTTCTTAGAAAGTGATGGTACCTGCAAACTTCATTTGGATGTCTCTGGTAACAGTGATCTCACCAAACATGGAGGCAATAATACCACCACTATTCAGCCCTGAATCCTCACAATTTACTACATTGAATTTAAATTTAATTGCATATCAATATAGAATTGTGTAGATTGTTATTTAATGCAGACACATGTGGAAGACTTGCAATTGTGCCTTTTATAGTATTTTTGTTTGATTTGATCTATAGTACCAATCTATTAAAACCTTTGAGACATTGAGTCTGTCATTAAAAATACTGTATTAGTAATCTGTATTAATAAGGGTAAGTGATAGTGGCTGCTATGAAAACTTCTATTAGTGGCTTAACATATATTAAAACTTATTTCTGAATTATGTCACTGGTAAAAAAGGATCAAACCACTACTCCCCTGTGTAGATTTCCTCTAATGACTCAGTAATACCAGTTCCTTTCATCTTGTGATACTTCTTTCTTCAAAATGTGGCTCCCATGATATATGCAAAAGGGATACATCAAATGTTGAGCTACAAATCAAGTCTCAATACATTTAAGAAGGTTGAAATTATAAAAATTATTTTCTCTGACCAAAATGAAATAGAACTATAAATCAATAACATACATAAAATTGGAAATGTCATAAGTACATGGAAATTAAACAACATACTTTTAAATAACCAATAGGTCACAACTAAAAATACAAGATAATAAAAAAAAACTTTTAGACAAATAAAAATAAAAACACAATACACCAAAACTTAGGGGATTCAGCAAAAGCAGTTGTAAGTTATTACATTAAAAAGAAGAAAGATCTCATATCAATAACCTAATTTTGTATCATAAGAAACTAGAAAGTAAGAGCAAATTAAACCCAAAGATAACAGAAGGAAGGTGATAATAATAATTCCAAGAGAAATAAACAAAATAGAGAATAAAACATAATAGAATTAATGAAGCCAAAAGTTGTTTGAAAAGAACAACAATTTGACAAACTTTTAGCTTATACTGACTAAAAGGAAAAAAAAGAGATGATATAAATAACTAAAATCAGAAATATAAGTGGGGATATTACTATTACTACTTAACATAAATAAATAAATAGTATTATTAAGATAATTTTATGATCAATTGTATGTCAACCAATTAGATAACCTAGATGAACTAGACAAATTCCTAGAAACAAACTACCAAAACTGACTCAAAAAAAAACAAAACATAACAGAAAACAAAATTTGGATAGATCCATAACAACTAAAGAAATTGAATCAGTCATCAAAACTTCCCAAAAAGGAGAGCTCTTCACTGGTCAACTCTACCAAAGGTTTAAAGGAGAATTAAAATCAATCATTCTCATATTCTTCCTAAAAATACAACAGAGGGAACACTTACTAACTCATTCTATGGGGCCAGCAAATAATCATTAAGCACATGAAAAGAAGTTCAACATCATTAGTCATTATGGAAATGCAAATTAAAACTGCAATATGATAGCACTTTACAACTATTAGGAGATATCTATACTAATAAAAGGATAATATGCAAATTGGTCACAATGCACTCACAGTAACAACCGAACAGCAGGCTGTGTAAGGTGAAAAGGCCTGCAGAGGGATTAGCAAGGGATGACCAAAATGACTGACCAGCATGCTGTGTGGGGTGACCAGGCCAGCAGGGGGGTTAGTGAGGGATGACCAAACAACTGACCAGCAGGCTGCATGGAGAGACCAGGCTGGCAGGTGGGGCAGTGAGAGGTGACCATGCTGGCAATGGGGGGGGGGGTGACCAGGCCAGCAGAGGGGGGCAGTGAGGGGCAACAGACTGTCAAGGGGACAATTGGGGACAACCAGGCTAGCAGGAAGGACAGTTGGGGGCAACCAGGCTGGTAAGGGGGGCAGTGAGGAAGGACCAAGCCAGCAGGGGTGGCAGTTAGGGGTGACCAGGCCAGCGGGGGGGGGGGCAGTTAGGGGAGACCAGGCTGGCAGAGAGGGGCATTTGGGGGTGACCAGGCCAGCAGGGGGGCAATTAGGGGTGAACAGGCTGGCAGGCAGAGGCGGTTAGGGGTGATCAGGCTGGCAGGAAGGTGAGCAGTTAGGAGCCAGCAGTCCTGGATTGTAAGAGGGATGTCCAACTGCTGGTTTCAGCACAATCCTATAAGGGGTCCCAGATTGGAGAGAGTGCAGGCTGGGTTGGCAAAGATGTATAGAAATTGCAACCCAGTGGGGGGGTTGGAGGGAGAGGGCAATTGGGTATATAAATATATACACACACACACACTGAGTGGCCAGATTATTATGATCTCTGAACACAGAATAATCTGACCACTCAGTGTTTAGCCTATATAATAAAAGGCTAATATGCAAATTATCTTCTCTACCAGGAGTTCAACCCTACAGGCAGGCCGGCCAACCTCCCATGTCCCCTCCCCCTGGACAGGCTGGTTGGACCCCACTCATGCACAAATTATTGCACCAGGCCTTTAACATAATAATCTGACCACTATATATATATATTATGCATTCAGAGATAATAATAATCTGACCAGTCAGTGTACACACACACACACACACACACACACACACACACACACACACCACTAGAGGACTAGAGGCCTGGTGCACAAAATTCAAGCACTTAGGTGAGTGGTCCCTCAGGGAGCGGGCCTAAGCTGTCAGTCAGACATCCTAAGCACTGCTGAGGAGGTGGAAGAGGTGCTCTCCAGACATATGCCTGGCTTCTGGCTGAGTGGCACCCCCCACTGTGGGAGAGCACTGACCACCAGGGGCCAACTCCTGCATTAACCGTCTGCCCCCTGTGGTCCGTGCATCTTATAGCAACTAGTTGTTCAGCTGTTGGGCCAAAACCAGCTCTCCAACATCCCCTGAGGGGTTCCAGATTGTGAGAGGGCACAGGCCAGGCCAAGGGATCTCAGTAGTGCATGATCATGCTGGGAGGGATGCAGGAGCTTGGCCAGCTGGGGAGGGGCCATGGGAGGGCTCCAGAGCATGTCCAGCCCATCTCATTCAATCCTGATAGGCTAGACAACAGCAGCAAGCTAACCTACCAATTGGAGCATCTACCCCCTGGTGGTCAGTGCACAACACAGCAACTGGTCAACTGGTTGACTGTCTGCCCCCTGGTGGTCAGTGCACATTATAGCGAGCAGTTGAGTAGCCTTAGCATATTACGCTTTGATTTGTTGAATGGACTACTGGATGACCAGACACTTAGCATACTAGGCATTAGGCTCTTATTATGATATATAGGATATATATCTATATATGTATGTGCATATATATATATATATATATATATATATATATAGAGAGAGAGAGAGAGAGAGAGAGAGAGAGAGAGAGAGAGATGGAAAATTACAAGGGTTGGCAAAGATGTATAGAAATTACAATCCAGTGGGGGGATTGGAGGGAGAGGGCAATGGGATAAAAGGGGACATAAGTAATAATTTCAACAATAAAGATTTAAAAGAAATTACAACCCTCATACAGTGCTGGTAGGAATGTAAAATGGTGCAACTACTATGCAAAAACAGCTTGGCTATTTCTCAAATGATTAAACAATGAATTACAATATGATCCAGCAATCCCACTCCTAGGTAAACAACAGAGATCATTGAAAACAGTTGTTCAAACAAAAACTTCTATACAAATGTGCATAGAAGCTTTAGGCATATTAGCTAAAAAGCAGAAACAACCCAAATATACATCACTAATGAATATAGAAACAGAATATTGTATGTGCATACAATGAAAAAAGAATTTAAAAATGAAGCACTGATGTATGCTACAAATATGGATGAATCTTGAGAACATTATGCTAAGTGGAAGAAACCACACATAAAATCCCACATACTACATGATTACATTTATATAAAATATCCAGAATAGGCAAATTCATGAAGATAAAAAGGAGATTGTCATAGGTTTCAGGAGGAGGAGAATGGAGAATGACTACTTAATGGGCATGGGGTTTCTTTTTGTAGTTATGAAAATGTTCTGGGATTAGGTAATGATGATGGTTATGCAATACCGTAAATGTACTTAGAGACATTGAAGTGCATACTTTAAACTGGTTACAATGGTGAATTTTATGTTTGTGAATTTTACCTTGATAAAAAGATACAATATACTGAGTACTATTGAGATATGTATATAGTACCACAGTAGCACAGAGGAAGGCTCTCTAACTCATCGTTAGTGGTTCAGAAAGGCTTCCTGGATGGTGTAATATCTAATTGAGGTGGACTTACTAGATATAGTTATTTACAAGATGTGAAATGGTGAGAATTGGGTCTTCACTCTAAGGAAAAATTCACAAAACCTTGGCTTTTTGCAGACACCCATAATTATAATTGACATAATTCTGTAATTTTTTTTTAAAAAGAATCAGTCTCTGCAGGTCATAGATTATAGTAGCAGCTATTCATCTCTGTTGTTACAGCACAAAAGTAGCCATAGACAATATGTAATGGGCATGACCCTATTCCAATAAAATTTATTTACAAAAACACAGCTATATGCCCATAGTTTCCTGATCCTTGGCATAGAAGAATAGCTGTCCATTAACTGATGAAAGTATTTTATAATGGTCCACGGTTAAATAATTATGCATTTTTATGATCATATTATTTTTTATACCCAAAAGATGCTTGATCTAAAGTGATATATCAAGTTCTATAATTCACTTTTTATTACAGTCTTATCCTGTTCTTCTTTTCTGTGGTATTTGTCCCAATAAAACCCAAGATGAGCCCCAATGCTCCCTACATCCAGGAATTCACACATTTGTGTAATTCTTTTCCCTTCAGTGTTGGCTGGACATACTGAATAGTTTGTAACAAATATATGTCACTTCTGAGATTGGCTTCCAAGTGATCTATAGCTTTACACTTGATTCATTCTCTATCTCTCTCTCTACTGCTATCTCTATCTCTATCTCTATCTCTATCTCTATTTCTATCTCTGTCTCTGTCTCTGTCTCTTTCTCCATCTCTATCTCTATATCTATATGTCATCTCTATTCTCTCAAAAGCAAGGTACCATGTTGTGTGTGGCCCCAATAGAAACTGACCAGTAACCAATATCTCTTGTCATCAAATGTGAAGAACTGAGGCCTACCAATGGCCATATGAGTGAGTTTAAAAATGGATCCTGACTCCCTGATCCCTATCCTAAACACCCAGTTTGAGTCAGGTCTCCTGACTAAAGTTTTGTTAAGGGCCCTGAGATGTAGGGATCAGTTAAGCTATGCCTGAACCACAAAAACGGAGACATGATAAATGCTGTTTTAAGTCACTAAGTTTTGCATATTTTATTATTCAGAAATAGATAAGGAATACAGTGTTATTGATTTATTCCATTCTCCCTATGTTGAATCTTTCCTAAACTTGAAGGTGTGTATGAGCTAAGGCATTATACACAGTGATAGAGATAAACAATGCAGCCTTGTCTAATATTTGACCCTTTCTCTTTATTTTTATTGATTTCAGAGAGGAAAGGAGAAGGAGAGAGAGATAGAAACATCAATGATGAGAATCACTGATCCACTGCCCCTTGCACACCCACACTGGGTATTGAACCCACAATCTGGGCATGTGTCCTGACTGAGCATTGAACCATGACCCTTGGTTTATAGGTTGATGCTCAGCCACCAAGCCTCATCTGCTGGGCTAAGGTATTATACTTTTAAGAGAAAGAGCCAAATGAAGTGGGGAAATAATAGACAAACTCAAGTTTAAATGCATACATTAGGCAAAGCATGTGTATAATAAAAATCTTAAGGTATCACCTAAAGTTGCAAATTCCTATGTCAAAAATCTTTGAGCTAGGTTGTATTAGCTTCATTAGAACTTAACAGGGGAATGATAACCAATGAATCTCTGACCCAAAAAAGTATATTTGCTTTCATTTGAAAGACATTTGTATTGTGTAAGAAATCAGAAAAAGACCATGACTGCAAGCTATGACCTTATGCCAGGAAACAATGGAGAAACCTGTACTCATCACTCTTTTATACTTTAAGATGAAATGATGCTCTCCTCCTCTCTACCTATTTTTCAATAATTCACTTTGAATGTTTTATTTATATTATTTAAACTTTTCTTTGAATAATATAGGTATAATTTCAGGCTGACATTTACTGAATTAAATATGCCCATCATTCATCTTTATCTTTTTAATATTTGTATAGTAAAACTCTTAAAAAGTATTCATTGTCATTTTGTCAATTATTTATTATTCATCTGTAGAGCTATTTTTCATTATTTTCTCCCATTTATCTACATAATTATTTATAAGAAAGGAAGTTAAAAATTTTTGTTCAATTCTGGGGAGCAGATTTAATTGTAGTAGTCTCTTTTGATATTTCAAGCACATCAGAATTTCATTATTAAATATATTTTTGGAGTTCTCTCTCTACACACACACACACACACACACACACACAATACTTTTTTTCTGAAAAGTAAATACATCTTTATTAATCACCTAAATAAATACTATGGTTACTTTTTATATATTGGGTAATAAAATACCTTCATTTTGTTCAATTCTCTTTCTTTTTTAAAAAAATATATTTTATTGATTTTTTTACAGAGAGAAAGGGAGAGAGATAGAGAGCTAGAAACGTCGATGAGAGAGAAACATCGATCAGCTGCCTCTTGCACACCCCCTTCCGGGGATGTGCCCACAAGCAATGTACATGCCCTTGACCGGAATCGAACCTGGGACCTTTCAGTCCGCAGACCGACGCTCTACCACTGAGCCAAACCGGTTTCTGCTCAATCCTCTTTCTGTGTGACAACTGGTTAACTCTGAGAAAGAATGTGGACTTTATGAGCCTCTTAGGCTATATATGATGGACGTGAAGCCCCTTTCCCTCCATAGTTGCAGTACATGAAATCAGGCATAGAAAAATACACTAAGCATCAATGTGTAGTCAGTGCCAAACATATGTATCAAATTCAGAGCCTTGGTAAGGAATAAGAGTCAAGATATAAAGTTAAAATGATATAAACATAGAAATGTTTAATCTAGTACCATGTATAAAAGTGGTAAGTACAGTAAAAACATGTGAGAGGAATGCCTAAATAAAACTGGAAACAAAATTTCAGTTTCAATGGTTTTTAAATACTGTTTATATTTATTATATAGAAAGATAAAGATGAATTGATGGGCATATTTAATTTGGCACATCAATCAGTAGTTTCGGTCAACCTTAGTTGTACATTCTGGTACACACTGTTCCAAAAGTATTTATTGAATATGTATGTGCTATGTTAAGAACAACAAAAACTTTGATAAGCCAAATGAATCAAGAAAGACTCATAGGTAAAGAGCAGGTGAATTTGTTGATGGAATAAGTATAGGATATGAGAGAATGAAATGAGAGCTATCAAGGATGGTTCCTGGGTTTCTGGTCTGGGCAACTGAATGGAGAAAACACTGAAAGAACAAGATTTGAGGTGGGCAGGTTGAGTTTGAACTTCCATTGAGCTATCCAATTGGATATATCAGATAGATGATTATATATATAAGCCTTAAGCTCATATTGGTGATCTGAATCTGAAAAAAAAAAGTCAAATTATGCAGATAGATAGGAAGATAGGTTGATGTGTATCAAACTCAGACAAGAAGTTTGAGAATGATCTGAAAAAGATTAATCTACAAAGAAGATTGAGAATTAATAGTTTATCTATAGGAGAAAAGTAAAATAAAATAAAAATGAATAGGCAGTATGATGTCAAGAAAGTGAAGGAAATATTTTGAGGCATAAGGAATATTTGAAGAAAACATTCTAAATTCTATTAAGAATATAGAGGAATTTCATGATTATGGACTGCCATTTCCAGAGAGTCCAGCAAAATGTTTTTGAAAGTAGAAGAATGAAGAGCTTGGGCAGAGATGCACAGTACATATTAGGCACAGAAATGCAATAGAAGATTGACATTTGGGTACCTCCTAAGTCAAACACTGACAACCTGAAAATGTGGCAGAAAGCTTGATGCACTGCTGCAAATTAATGAAATTTTTACCTCTACATTTGAAAAACAAAAACAAAAACACACAAAATGTTTATGTACTAATTTAAAGACTAAGGATTAAGCAGCTGGTTTATAATGAATAACCTATACTGCCCAATCTAATATCTTTCAGACCTGGTGTTCTTAAAATAAGCCTACATTAGTTCCTATTATGTTGCCCATTGAGCAGATGTAATATCTAGAAGGAGTTGTGTGTTTTCTTCAGGAGTTCTATCTATAGCTTTAAATGTTAAGAAATATTAAATATGTAGTTGAATTATCAAGTACTTTTCATTCTTTTCTTCCAGTATGAAGTAAAAGTTAGCCATGGTTAAAAACTTCATTCCTCTTATAAGCAGTTTCAGTTGCTTGTTCCTCCCTCTCCCCTCCGCTCTATATAGATCACATGCTCTTGTTTCCTTTTATAATACTTTTTGAACTGGAAATTTAAGGTAATATGATATAAGAATTCTGATTACCCTTAGTATGGGTTGTGGAGAGTGTCTACAGTGTTCGGACAGGTTCATGTCTCAGACTGATTTGTGGCAAAGCCACATAAAGTCCCAGCCTGGAGGGCAAAGCCCTCCCAGCACAATTATAGCCAACAGGCTATGGTTGTAAGCTTGACCTTATAGTCTGACTATATTATAGTCCTAGGTAGCTAAGGGATGTGGACTGTAGGGGGTATAGCAAGTGCTGCCTCTGCCTAAACAAAGCTCAATAGAGAGCAGAGAATAGCAACAACAGGAAAGAAGCAGATTTGAAATTAGCAAGAACATTGTAAACTTCTTGCCCTTGTTTTGCTTTGTGAGATCTGACTATAAAATAAAGCTTTGGCTTATAGGCTATATTACTGTTTCCTCATCTAGGTATAGTGATCCTATCTGGCCCCAACTGTATTCTCTTGTCTATTTTCTTTAATCCTTCACCACTCCTCCTCAGGTTCACCCCTGACCATCCTGGATGCGGTTCAATAGGCTTTTTTTTTTTTTTTTTTTTTTTTTAATGATTGTTTGCTTGATTGTGGTTGGGTTTTTTTCTTGTTTTGTTTTGTTTTTGTTTTTGTTTTTTTTTTACATGGATAAACTATTTTTGTGAACTCAATTTCCCTTTAGTATGAAGATTATATAAAGTTGTTCCTTAACCTTAGGTGTGTGTAGTCATGCTGAATAACTGATTTTTCTATGGCTCTTTTTGATGGTCTTTTTCCATGACCATACTTCGCTCTTGAGGCTGGCTGATATCACTGTTGTTTTCAACAATACAAGAGGTATAAATTGCTGCTGCAGGCCCATCTATTCAAGATCATTCTCTTTTGAAGTGGTAATTTGGGAAGTCCTGTTTGAGATGTTCGGACCCCAGGAGGGCTCTTGTCAGTTGTCTCCCTAGTTTACTCCTGCAATCCTAGTTAGCCTACAGTTTAATTTACAGGCATCTGCCAATCTCCTCCCAATTACTTTTTACTATAACTGCCACTGTTTTTGATAATGTCCCTCAGGTTTCTCCACCCCGTTGCAAATGAAGTCATTTCCTTTGGGAAAATATTGGAGCTCTATCATTTATGGCTTTCTGCTTCCTCAGACAAAATCTCTTAGCTGGCTATGGAGATGCCTTTGGGGACACTGTGCTCTTCTCTCTCAGTGACAATCCCCAAATTAGGAGTACTAGTTTGCTAATAGTAGTAGCAGGAGCTGAGACAAGGACAATCTGGTTCTTAGTGTTCCAGTGTTGTTGAAGATCTTCCAATGCATAAATGGGGGCTGGGTAAAGAAGAGAATTCCTGCCCTGGTCTGGTAGCTCAGTTCATTAGAGCATTGTCCTGATATGCCAAGATTATAGATTTGATCTCTGGTCAGGCCACATGCAAGAATCAGCCAATGAATGAATAAATAAGTGAAACAACAAATCTCTCTCTTTCTCTCTTTCTCTCTTTCTCTCATCAATCAAAAAAATTAAGATTTTTATTTAAAAAAAAAAAGAAGGGAGTTCTCATCTTTCAATACTCAGCATCAACAACATGTGTGGGGCAAGATGTGAAAAGCTGAGTTCTTACCCTTCCTGGTAAACCCTATGATTTTAGCTGCACCAATCTGGAGTAATATTTCCCTGTTATAGCATTTACACAGGGGAAGAAAGGGACAGGTCTTAATTCAAATACCATAGCATGATTACTACAATAGGTGAGCTAAGTCTAGGGCTTATGTCTACTTGTCCTAGACATAATTATTGTCCTTGGAGGAAGAAAACCCAGGACTTTGGGTAGTTGTAAAAGCAAGCATAACAAAGTAAAGTCAAGAGAAGGAAAAAAATCTGAAAATATTCATCCTTCCCACTGATTATATATATATATATATATATATATATATATATATATATATATACACATATATTTAGTACAATAACACATGAGGCTGAGTGCAAAATGTCACTAGAAAAAAAGGAGGGTAATATCATGTAGTCTTGAAATGCTTGGAAGACAGAGTCCTGTTGGAAGTAGACTCTTGCAAAGACAAAGGTATGTCAGGTATCACCATTGAGATAATAGGAACCTGAGATGGGTTGAGTCTAATTAAAGTTGCAATCTAGCCCTTATCCAGCTCGGTCCTTGATTTCAATGACAGGATCTGCATCTCAGCTTTTTAGCTTAACAAATAAAAAAATGAACCCTCTGGGAGGCCCTCAGGCTCTACAGTTCTTTTATACACACTGACAAGCATATAATAAAAATTATAATTATGGGTGCAGGAAAAATGAAAGAAATAGGAGAAAGAGTGGGAAATAAAATTTTAAAAGCCCACAGTTAATCCAAATGTTGAAGTTAACAGACAAGAACTATAAAATAATTTTTCTTTTTAAAATATATTTTATTGATTTTTCACAGAAAGGAAGGGAAAGGGACAGAGAGTTAGAAACATCGATGAGAGAGAATCATCAATCAGCTGCCTCTTGCACACCCCCTACTGGGGATGTGCCCACAACCAAGGTACATGCCCTTGACTGGAATCGAACCTGGGACCCTTCAGTCTGAAGGCTGACGCTCTATTCACTGAGCCAAACCGGTTTCAGCTAAAATAATTATTCTTAAGTTAAAGATAATAAAGAAAAGTTTAAGAAAATATATGAAAATATGAATATTATTATTAGATACTGGAATGTAAAATGTCAAGTGGACAT
Organism: Pipistrellus kuhlii; assembly: GCF_014108245.1. Classification (NCBI taxonomy): domain Eukaryota; kingdom Metazoa; phylum Chordata; class Mammalia; order Chiroptera; family Vespertilionidae; genus Pipistrellus; species Pipistrellus kuhlii. Next base: position 15,995,250 of record NW_023425504.1, read on the forward strand.
TTTAGAACTTAAAACAATACTGGTAATTGGAAACTCAGATGAAATTAACAGCAGACAAGAAATATTGAGTAGTCCCATTAATCCATGGTTTTGTTTTTGGTTTCGTTACCCACAGTCAAATGCAGTCAAAAATGTTAAATGGAGGAGGAGGGATCTCAATACCAGATTTCAAGCTGTATTACAGAGCCACTGTTCTCAAAACAGCCTGTTATTGGCACAAAATAGAAAGACGTATAGACCAATGGAATTGAATTGAGAATCCAGATATCTACCCAAATCACTATGTTCAATTAATATCTGACAAAGGAGGCATGAACATACAGTGGAGTTAAGACAGTCTCTTCAATAAATGGTGTTGGGAAAATTGGACAGATGCATGCAAAAGAATGAAACTGGATCACCAACTTATACCATACACAAAAATAAACTCAAAATGGATACAGAACTTAAACATAAGACGGGAAACCATAAAAATACGAGAGGCATCCACAGGCAGCAAAATCTTAGACATAAGCCGAAAGAACTTCTTCACTGATACTGCCCCTAGGACAATGGAAGCTAAAGAGAAAATAAACAAATGGGACTACATCAAAATAAAAAGCTTTTGCACAGCAAAAGAAACCATCAACAAAACAACAAGAAAGCCCACTGTATGGGAGAACATATTTGCAAATGTTATCACTGATAGGGTTTAATCTCCAACATCTACAGGCAACATATATATATACATATACAATTTAATAAAAGATAAATCATCCAATAAAAAAAGGGGCAACAGATGTAAATAGAATCTTTTCAAAAGAAGACAGAAGGAAGGCCAAGAGACACATGAAAACATACTCAAAGTAATTAATTATCTGAAAGATGCAAATCAAAACCACAATGCTGTACTATCTCACATCTGTCAGAATGGCTATTATCAACAAATCAACAAAAGACAAGTGTTGGAGAGGATGTTGAGAAAAAGTAACCTCCATGAACTGCTGGTGGGAATGCAGACTGGTGCAGTTACTGTGGAGAACAATACGGAGTTTCCTCAAAAAACTAAAAACGGAACTACAGTTTGACCCAGTAATCCCACTCCTAGGAATATATCCTAAGAAACTAGAAACACCAATCAGAAAGGATGTATGCACCCCTATGTTCATAGCAGCACAATTTACAATAGTTAGGATTTGGAAACAGCCTAAGTGCCCATTATCAGATGACTGGATCAGAAAACTATGGTACTTCTACACAATGGAATACTATGCTGCCATAAAAAAGAAGGAATTCTTACAATTTGCAACAACCTGGATGGAACTGGAGAACATTATGCTAAGTGAAATAAGCCAGTCAATGAAAGAAAAATTCCTCATGATATCACTCATTTGTGGATAATAAAGAACATTATAAACTGATGAACAAAAAAGATAGATACAGAGGTAGTAAAGCATCAAACAGACTGTCAAATTACAGTGAGAAGGTTAGGGAGAATTGGGCGGAAAAAAGAGATCAACTGAAGGACTTATATGCATGCATATAAGCATAACCAATGAACTCAAAACACTGGGGTGTGAGGGCATGAATGAGAGTGGGGTGGAGGTGCTTATGGTAAGACATGTACACATATAATACCTTAATAAAAAATGGAGAAAAAAAAACAGACAAAAAAAGTTGAGTGAGAAATACACCAATTCTTTAAAAACAAAACAAAACAAAAATAATAAAATAAAAATGTTAAATGGAAAATTCCAAAAATAATTAATACATTTTAAATTTGTATCATTCTGTATATCAAGAGGAAATTTCACATTGTCCTGTTCTGTTCTGCCAGGAACATGAATCATTGTTTTGTCCAGTGTACCCACACTGCATACGCTACCTTTCTATTAGTCACTTGGTAGCCATTGCATCAGGTCAACTGTTTAGGTATCACAGTACTTGTGTTCAGATGACCCTTATTTTATTTAATAATGGCCCCAAAGTACAATAGAGTGATGCTGGCAATTCAGATATGCTAAAACAAAATAAAGTGCTTCCTTAGAGTGAAAACAAACAAACAAACTATATATATATATATATATATATATATATATATATATATATATATATATATATATATATAAAGTCAGGGACCAAAATGCTGGAACGACCAGAATGACCAGTTGTTATGATGCCCACTATGGCCAAGGAACCCACTAGATCAGGGGTGGGGCCAGCTGGCCGACCTCCCAAGGCCCTTCCCCCCATCTGGCCCCACCCCTGATCACCCCACCCACCCAAATAGTGGGTGGGGCCATTTGGCCAACCTCCTGTAGGCCCCCCCCCAGCCTCATCCCAGATAAGCCCCCCACCCCGATCAGGGGCAGAGCTGGCTGGCCAACTGCCTTCAGACCCTCCCCCTTGCTGGCCTCGCCCCTACTAGCCCCCCACACCAATTTGGGGCAGGGCCAGCCCGCCAACCACCCATGGCTCCTTCCCCAAGCCACTGGCCCCTGATCAGCCATCTCCTATCCCATTTGGAGGCTTGGCCAACTGGCCCACCACCCATAGCCCCTTCCCACAGCTGGCCCCATCCCCAATTAGCCCCCACCACCCTGATCGCCTGTGGCTCTTCCCCCCAGCCAGCTCCAGCCCCAATGGGCCCCCCCCACATCAATCGGGGGTGGGGCCAGCTGGCACACTACTCACATATCCTCTGCATAGCTGGCTCTGCCCACAATCAGCCCACCAACCCCAATTGGGATTGGGGTCCACTAGCCAATTGCCCATGGTCCTTCTCACCAGCCAACCTGATACTGATCAGGGCTGGATGGCTGACCAACCTCCAGCCAACCTCCTGACGACGTCTCCTCCTCCCAACAGGCCTGGCTCCAATCCACCTGATTGGGGCTAGACTGGCCAGACCCCACCCATACATGAATTCGTGCACTGGGCCTCTAGTATGTGTGTGTGTGTGTGTGTGTGTGTGTGTATATATATATAACAGTACATATAGGATATGGTAGTATCTATTGTTTCAAGTACCCACTGGGGGGTCTTAGAATGTATCCTTTGCATGTAAGGGAGATTACTATAGATTAAAATGAAGTTATTTCTCTCAAAGAAATGTAAATAGAATATTTCCCAATTGAAGGATATAAAGAAAAACAAATAGAAAGGACAGAACAGAGCATAAGAGATATGTGGGACACAGTTAAATGGCAAAATATGCATTTTATTAGAGTGCAAAAATGGAGAAAATAATGGGTCAGAAGCAATATTTGAAGACACAATGGTTGAAAATTTGCCAAACTAATTAAAGATATCAACACACAGATTCCAGAAACTTAGTGGACCCAATAAAGAAAGATGAATCATAAAAAAAATCATACCAATTTTAAGCTGAAATCACAAAGTGATAATGGTAGAAGAAGCCTTAACAAAGAACTATAACCTTCAAAGAAGCAATTATAGGATGCATGACTGATCTTTTAACAGAAACCGTAGAGTCAGAAAACAAAGGTGAAACGGAATTTTTGTACTGGAACCCAGATTCTCGTCCACCAGATTTGAAGAATGAATTCAGGGACTGAAGGTGGTATAGCAAAGGTGGAAATTTATTAAAGAACTAGATGCCTCTTGGAGGAAGATTTCTGCAATAGGGTTTCCTGCTACTGTCTCCACTGCCCAGTCTGCTTCCCTTCCTTCTCCACAGCCCTGATGGCTTCTCTCCCTTCTCTCTGCCCCGCCTGCTTCCCTGCCTTCTCTGTCGCCCTGCTTGCTTGCTTCTCCGCAGCTTTGCTCCCTTCTGCAGCACTTGGCTTCTTTCTATGCTGTCTTCAGTCTTCACTCTGGCCTAGATATGCAAATTAACTGCCATCTTGGTTGGGTTAATTTGCATGCTCACCCTGATTGGCTGGTGGGCGTGGCTGGTGGGTGTAGTGGGGTGATTGTTAATTTGCATATTTCTCTTTTATTAGAGAGGATAAGTGCAGACTCCCACATGGGGAGGAGGAAAGAGTCCCACCTACTTCCTATTTCCATGACGTATTAAGGCTGTAACTCCCTGTGTTCTGATATCCCCTTTAATTGGTCAATATTCCCTTTTGAATTGGTTACTCTAGTGACTCCTGAGGCCCTCCTCCCTCATTGTCTCCCTATTCCTTTTTTATTTTGTAAATATAGACCTTTTTGGCTACTTCTTGCTCCCTTACCTTATGTAAATGCAACTGTACCTGGCCTCCTTATATTATGGTAATGTACTTTCTCCCAATCTGTAGTCCAGTGTTTTTCCATGGACCTCAATTTTAAAAATCCCCTAAGCATTCCTATATTCCCCTAAAATTCCTGTTTCAATGGGATGGTATGTTTAAAATGCTGAAATATTTTCTTAAAATTTCAACCTACAATGCTTTTATCAATGTTAAATGTCCCTCAAAAAAATAAGGGCAAAATATAGACATTTCAAAAAGGCTGAAATATTGTGATCAGAACAACTGCAGTACATAATATACCAGATGCAGTTTTGTAGACTGAAGAAAAATGATCTAAGAAGGGACTTTGAAAGTGATAAAGAGCAACTTAAAGAGATTAAAATTTTTTTCCCCACCATAACCATTCTTTTCAACATAATACTGAAATTTATCACCAGATCATTAAGACCAGGAAAATAAATAAAGGAAATTAATATTAAAATGAAAAGAATAAAAGGGTTTTTATTCATAGATAATATCAGTTTATATGTATATATAATAAAAATTAATAAAGGGATCAAGTAAAACTGTCAATATATAATTTAATTATATTTCTGTATACCAGAAGCCAAAAACAGAAAAATAAGAATTTTAAATTGATATTTATAGTAGCATTAAAAAAATCAAGTCCCCAAAATAAATCTAAATAGATATGGGGAAAAATCTCTATACTGTTATTAATATTATAGAGATAGATTAGAGAAAACCAGAAAAAAAGAGAAACTAACCTTTTCCATGTTAATTAATACTCAATTTTTTAGATTTTTACATCTTCCCAAGTTGTTCTCTTTCTGCATCACAATCCCAATAAAAACCCAGGGATATTTTTTGGTGGAAATTAAAAAAACTGGTTAGCAAATATATGTGGAAAAGTAAAGGGCCTAGCCAAAACAAGAATAAGGTTTAAGGCTGATTGAGGGAATGCCCATATAAAATATAATCTTTATTAAATGATACATAATAAAATTTGCTGATTTAAGCTTATTATTGAAAAAATTGACTTTACAAGAAAAGAAAACTTAATTAAAAGAACACTTTAAAAATAATTTGAAGAAGTCAGTATTATCCTCTTAGAAAGCCAGTTAAGGACACAACAAAAGAGAAAATTACAGGCCAATAACTATGTTTGAAAATAGATGCAAAAATTTTAAGAAAATGATAGAAAACCAAATTTAACATCATGAAAAATATCATATATCATGGTTATGTGGGATTTATTCTAGGAATGCAGATATGATTCAACATATGCTAATCAACAAAGATGATATATTACACTAATATAATGAAAGATAAGAATCATTATCATCTCACTAGATGGAAAACAATATGAAATTCAACATTTTTCATGATAATAACTTTCAACAATTTAGCTACAGAAAAAAAAAACATATCTCAACAAAAGAAATGTATGTATTACAGGCTCACAGATCACATCATATTCAATGATGAAAAGTTGAAAGCTTTGTCTATAAGGTCAGGGACAAGTTAAGGGTGATCACTTTCACCACATTAATTCAACATAGTAATGGAAGTTATAACCAGAGCAATGAGGCAAGAAAAAGGAATAAAAGGCATCCAAATCAGAAAGGAAGAGGCAAATTAGTTTGGATTTTGGATCACATGATCTTATATATAGAAAATCTTAAACAAAATAAAAAAAACTCAACTCTCAAAATATAGAACTAATAAATCAATTCATTAATTTTCATGGTAGAGTCAACATACAAAAATCAGTTGCACTTCTATACAATAACAACACATTATCTAAAAACAACTAAAGAAGAAAATCTCATTTACAATTGCATCAAAAAGAATAAAATGCTTAAGAATAAATTTAACAATAGGTAGAAGGTCTATTTACTTAAAACTGTAAGACTTTAATCAAACAAATCCAAGTAGATACAAATGAATGGAAATATATCCCATGTTTATGGATTGGAAGAATTAACATTGTTAAAATGTTCATACTATCCAAAGTTTTGAATGGATTCAATGCACTCTCTATCACAATTCCAATAGTATTTTTTTACAGAAATACAAAAAAATTCTAATTATTATGGAACCACAAAAATCCAAAATAGACAAAGCAGTCTTAAAAATGAAGAACAGCCCTAGCCAGCTGGCACAGTAGGTCAGAGCATCATCCCATGCACTAAAAGGTTGTGAACTCAGTCCTAGTAAGGGCACATTTGGGAGGCAACCAATCGATGTTTCTCACATGGATGTTTCTCACGTAGATGTTTCTCTTTCTTTAAATAAATAAAAAAATAAAAATCAATAAACATATCCTCAGATAAGGATAAAATAAAGAAAGAAGAACAGCCAGGACTGGTTTGGCTCAGTGGATAGAGCGTCGGCCTGCGGACTGAAAGGTCCCGGGTTCGATTCCCGGCAAGGGCATGTACCTTGGTTGCGGGCACATCCCCAGTAGGGGGTGTGCAGGAGGCAGCTGGTCGATGATTCTCTCTCAATGATGTTTCTAACTCTTTCTCCCTCTCTCTTCCTCTCTGTGAAAAATCAATAAAGTAGATTTTTAAAAAAAGAAAGAAGAACAAAGTTGATAGCATTATGACTCCTGATTTCATATTATATTACAAAATTGTAGTAATCAAAACAGTATGGTAATTTTCCCCACATTGACCCCCTTGTAAAGCACACCACACCCTGCCCCTGCCCCAGGTCTTTACCACACTGTTGTCTGTGTCCATGGGTTATGAGTATATGCATATAAATGATTTGGTTAATCTCTTCTCACCCATTAATATTTTAATAGGGATTACATTGAATCTATAGATTGCTGTGGGTTGTATGGACATTTTAATTATTTTAATTCAAGACAACAGCTGTAATAAATTCATCAATAAAGATAACATTTTTAAAAATCCCTAAAAATCTTAAGTAGGAAAGATGTTGAACTTCAGTTAAGTAATTATAGTCAATAATAAAGGCTAATACCCTAACATGTTATAAAACGAACACATTTATTGAGTGAAACATCAACCTTATTTGGATATTTTTCCTAGTAATCAACATTGATAAAAACTAAAGACAATTAACTGGAAAAAAAAATGATACTGCCATAAAGCAGATACATAGAACAATGAAAGAGGATAGGGAGCCCAGGAATATATACCAAGTATATACAATCAACTAATCTTTGACAAATGTGCCAAGAAAACACAATGGGGAAAGGATAGTCACTTCAATAAATGGTGCTGCAAAAATTGGATAACATAATGAAAAAAAAGGAAATTTGACCTTTATCTTATACTCTATACAAACATTAACTCAGAATGATTAAAGACCTAAATTTAACAGCTAAAACTGTAAAGCTCCTAGAAGAAAATATAAGGGAATGGGTCCTAGAAATATGTTTTGGCAATGAGTTTTTTTGGATATGACACCAAAAGCCAAAATAACAAAATAAAAAATAAACAATTGGGAGGTAGGGTAAGAGGTCAACCAAAGGACTTGTATGCATGCACATAAGCATTGCCCATGGACACAGACTGTAGGGGGGTGAGGGCATGTGCTGGGGGGTGGGAGCAGCTGGAGAGAGGTCAATGGGGGGAAAAGGAGATATATGTAATACTTTCAACAATAAAGGATTTGTTTAAAAAACAATTGGAACTACATCAAATTGAAAAGTTTCTGCACAGCAAAGAAAATAATTAACAAACTGAAAAGGCAACCAAAGAACCTACATGCATACGTGCAAAATCCATGGGCACAGACAATAGTGCTGTGAAGACATGGGAGGGCAGGAGCAGGTTGGACGGGGTCAATAGGATAAAAAGGGGGGGCATGTCTTGCCTCGACCCGCGGGTATGTCAAAGTGGACCCTAGAGGGGGAGTGAGAATGAGGGGACAAAAGACACAAGAGATGGAGACAAGACAGGCTTTCTGATCAAGTCTCATTTATTGCAGGGTATAAGGATATAGATATAGTTAGGGAGAATGAGGGAGCTTCCTCCAAGGACATCAGCGGGTAGCTAAGCAACTAAATCGTAAATGTCAAGAATAGTTTATCTTCAACAGAGAACATTCTGTTGTGCAGCTGTGTCCCAACTGCAGGATGTTAGATAAGCAGAGCTTAAGAAATAGTTGTCATGGGTTGTGGAAACAATGTATCTTAGGCCATCCAGGTTCATGCCTGGGAGTACAGTTTCCCACAATGTCTAATCCTCTCAACAATAAAGATATTTTTTTAAAAGAGGTAATAAAAACAAAATATTAACAAATGACTTTCATTAAGACACTATGAGAGTAGCAACAAAAGCCAAATTTGGGGAAAAGATATTCACAACAAACACATTCAATAAGGGCTTGTATACAGAATATATTTATCCTATAACCAAGTAATAAAATGATTAAAACCCCAATAAAATGGGGGGAGGGATTTGAAATGGTACATCATAAAATATGTTCTTCAAATTGCCAATAAGCATATGAAAATGTGTTCATCTTTAATTTACTGATGAAGAAAATTAGTATTAAATCCATAATGTGATACTACTAAATGTCCATCAGAATTTCTAAAAAAAAAACACCCAACTAAATACTGACAATAAAGTAACAGTGATTATTTGAAGCAATTTGAAGCTTTGTTTACTTATAGAGAGACTATATCTGTACAAACTGTTTCAAATACTAACCAAATAGTAAAATACACATCTCTATGATATAGTTATTTCACTTTTACGTATACACTCAAGATAGATAAGTATTTATTTCCATCCACCAAGGACTTGTATACACATATAATGAACTATATTAGCTAGTTCTATAGATATTAAAAAAGGCACTTCAATGCCCATCTTTCGATTCAATCCTCTCCTTTATGTCCATTTGTTGAATTCTGCTTAAGTCTGAATCTATTAAATTCACTGATCTGTTCATCTATTTTAAAATATTTTATTTCCTTCAGAGAGGAAGGGAGAGGGAGAGAGAGAGATGGAAACATCAATAATGAGAAAGAATCTTGATTGGTTGCCTCCTTCATGCCCCACACTGAGGACTGAGCCCACAACCTACGCATGTGCCCTGCCCAGAATTTAAACTGGTGACCTCCTGGTTCAGTCAACACTGAACCACTGAGCCATGCCAGCCTGGTTCTGTTCACCTAATGAATGCCCTTTTACTGACTTCCTAATATGTGACAAGTACTTTTATAGACATTATAGATTCAAATGTCTAGTATTTATTTATTTATTCAAAAATATTTCTTGAATGCTAATCATATGCCAGATATTATGTTAGATGTTGGGCATAGAATGGTAAATAAGGGAGACTTTGTTTCTGCCTTCATAGTGCTTATATTCTAGTAAGGAGCAAGTGGACAAGTAATAAGACAAGTGAATGAACTAATTGATATTCTGAAAGAAAATATAGTGGAAGAAACAGATGAATAAAAACATTCATGCAGCCCTAACCAGTTTGGCTTAGTGGATAGAGCACCAGCCTGTGGACTCAAGGGTCCCCGGTTCAACTCTGGTCAAGGGCATGTACCTTGGTTGTGGCACATCCCCAATAGGGGGTATGCAAGAAGAAGCTGACTGATGTTTATCTCTCATTGATTTTTCTAACTCTCTACCCCTCTCCCTTCCTCTCTGTAAAAAATCAATAAAATAATTTTTAAATGAATTAAAAAAATTCATGCAGTTTAGAAATTGGTATAATTAGGATATGCCATAGTATTTTAGGAATAGAAAAATCAAATAATTCTACTGTGGATAATGTAGGAGAAGGGGGTAGTTATTTACTTATTTGGAAACTGCTTCTAGTTACATCTATAAGGTTTTACTTCTCTGTTGTTTCTGATCATAATCCAAGAATTAAATCCTTTCATCTATTTTCTTTAATATTCTTATGTCTATGGCAATCTTCTTTCCTTCTACTTCCAACCTTCAAGTGCTTCCTCGTGTGCCTAAGTTGTTTACTGTTTCAAGACATAAAAATTACTCTTAATGTGGAGACCCTATAACTTTTGCTATAACTATAACCTATTTTCCTTTGAGTTCTTCATCATTCCTGAATCTCTGTTAGGTAGAATCTATTCATTTCCCCACATCTTGTGTTGCTAAATTTCAGGAGATAGGTTCATTATTAATTTTGCCTTCCAATAATACAGAGTATTATTCCTCTACCCTGGTGGGGAAAAACCTGTGCCTTTGAGTCATGTGTCAAGCAGTTAAAGAAATTTATTCTCCTTTTTGTTACACACTACTGCCTGGGCATATTGCCAACTATAAATGTATGAACTTGTAACCTTCAAATTCCATCTTTACCATCTGAACCTAGATAGGGCTTTCAACACCTTTCCACATCTTCCCTAAGAATACTCTGACACCAAAGCCTTTTGGTCAGTGTAGATGCGATTGATGATTTTACTAGACAGACAGAAGAGCTGGATTACATCTCATACCTTACAGGAGGCCCTTCAATTTCCCATAAAGCATTTTTTTAATCTTTAAAATCCCTTCTCTCTAGAGACATTAAGGGATATTCTTCCCTTCAATTTGTTAAAATCATTAGCCTCTAAAAGAGTTCACATTATGCCCCCCAATTTTAACAGCTTTATTGAAGTACAACCATTGATACACAAAGAATTGCACATATTTAAATGTGTATAATTTGGTGATTTGAGATGTATGTGCACACCTGTGATAACATCCCTATAATCATAGCAATAAAGACCTTAATAAAGTCATTCTTTCAAATTTTTCATGCAGATAAACTGTATTCAATAAATCTCACATATATAGTAGGAGCTCTGCCAAAATGAATTGAAGGGACAGTTTCCATATAGCACTTAAAATCACCCTTTCCCTCATAGTCAAATCTTGACTATAGCTTTCTTACTGATTCAAATTCATTATGCCTAAATAAGTGTGTGTGTGTGTGTGTGTATGTGTGTGTGAGAGAGGGAGAGAGAGAGAGACAGAGACAGAGACAGAGACAGAGAGACACACACAGAGAGAAATGTCCACATATATGCATTTTCATATGTTTAAAACAATCATTAAGTAAACTGTTTTTTTAATCTATTATGCATTATGATCTTGATAAAGTCCCGAGCCTACATAAACTCTCAGAGAACGCTTGATATAAGGGGACAAAGCTACGGTTTAGAGCACATGTGTCAAACACAAGGCCCTCGGGCCAAATCCGTCCCGCCAGGCCTTGCAATGTGGCCCGCACCGCGCTGTCATCACTGCACTCCGTTGCGTTTCCATCACAATGACAGTTTATGACTGTTCAGTAAACCATTCGGCCTGCGATTTAGGCTGGATTTTAGATTTTGGCCCCTTCTCTGATTGATTTCGACACCCCTAGTTTAGAGCAATGATCTTGTTCCATGCAGACAGCAGAACAGGGGAATGAAGCACTTTACATAATGGAACTTCAGAAAGTTCTTTCCTGAAATAGTATGTTTCCCATTACACAATACAGGGATTTTTTTAATTCTCCTGGTTAGCATTCTTTTTATTTATTTATTGATAAAGGCATTAATATGTGTTCTTATCTTCCCATTTCCCCCCACCCCACCCTTGCTCGTGCTCTCATCCCACTAGTGTCTGTGTCCATTGGTCAGGCTTATGTGCATGAATACAAGTCCTTTGGTTGATCTCTCCCCCTTACTCATTAGTCAACAGAGGCAAATATCAACAGTACAATGATTGAAATTTCTTTTGAGAACCAAATTTTTAAAACTTAAACTTCTTCTAGCATCATTTCTTCAAAATAGACTTGGTATTTTGTGGAAGAGCCACACTCAAGGGGCCAAAGAGCCGCATGTGGCTCATGACCTGCAGTGCCAACCACAGGTCTGATCAATGCTTCTCTGTCTCTGTATTTGTTTTTGTTCATCAATTTATGTTGTTCTTTATATTCCATAAATGAGTGAGATCATATGAAATTTATCGTTCTCTGACTGACTTATTTCGCTAAGCATAATGCTCTCCGGTTCCATCCATGCTGTTGCAAATAGTAGGAGTTTCTTTCTTTTTATAGCAGCTTAGTATTCCATTGTGTAGGTGTACCCGTTTTTAATCCACTCGTCTGCTGATGGGCACTTAGGCTGTTTCCAAATCTTAGCTATGGTGAATATTGCTGCTATGAACATAGGGGTGCATATATCCTTTCTGATTGGAGTTCTAGTTTTTTTCGGATATATTCCTAGAAGTGGGATCACTGGGTCAAATGGGAGTTCCACTTTTGTTTTTTGAGAAAACTCCATACTGTTCTCCACAGTGGCTGCACCAGTCTGCATTCCCACCCGCAGTGCATGAGGGTTCCTTTTTCTCTGCATCCTCTCCAGCACTTGTTGTTTGTTCATTTGTTGATGATAGCCATTCTGACAGGTGTGAGATGGTACCTCATTGCTTTGATTTGCATCTCTCAGATGATTAGTGACTTTGAGCATGTTTTCATGTCTCTTGGCCTACCTTATGTCCTCTTTCAAAAAGTATCTACTTAGGTCTTTTGCCCATTTTTTGATTGGATTGTTTATCTTCCTTTTGTTAAGTTGAATGAATTCCCTGTAAATGTTGGATATTAAACACTTAATAGAGATAACATTGGTAAATATGTTCACCCATGCAGTGGGTTTCTTGTTGTCTTGTTGATGGTTTCTTTTGCTGTACAGAAACTTTTTAGAGAGATTTTCATGTATATTACATTAAGTGTTATCAGTGAAGAATTTTAAGAAATGAAACTATTTTTATCAGATTTGTGTTTTATATAGGTCATTCCAGAAGTATGAAAGATGGGTTAGAAGGGTCTAGACTAGAGGCAGAGAGACCAGTTAATATCAATAGATAGAATGATGGTCTGAACTAAAACAGTACTGTATGGAAGGCCAGAGAGCAGGAGACTATTTTAACTGATTTTAGGAGGATAAATCAATGACTGGATAAATGGAAATGTGAGAGGGAATGGTAAAGAAGAGATCAAGGATGACTACCATGTATCTAGCTTTAGAGTATTTGGGGACTTAAGAGATTCCTTTGAGAATTTTATGAAATGTCTATACCCCTTCTTCCAAGGAATGAGCATAGTATATACACAGAAAGAATTTCACTAGCAATATAAAAAGGTTCAAATTTCTCTGTTTGGTAGGCACAGTGAGATCTGTGGTTTGAGTATATGAATAGTCTGATAAACTCTGATGGATTGAATTTAAAAACTGTCATTTAATGATGAATTATTAAACTATACAATACGTTATTTAGGTTTTGTGCCTTTTTACATGATTTGAAGAAAATATACTTAAATGTTTTAAATTTTTCTCAATTAAAATGGCTGTTTGCAAATCATACACACTTGAAGTCTATGAATATGACTATGGGAAATTACAAATTAAAGAAAAAACATTTGCCATTCTAAAATTTTTCTTTGCATTTAACATAGCAACAAAAATATTTTGTTTCTACATAACTAATATTTTATATTTATTAAATTAATATTTGCTAGTTATTATATTCCTAGGTATAATAGATATAATCTCTAAGGATCACAAAGATTAATAGAGGATATAAGAAAAGAGTACAAATAACTGTAACATAAAGGTAAATAAAGTATTATAAAAGTATAGTAAGTACAATTTTTTTTAGGAATGAAGAAGAAACAGAATCACATACCTATTTAGTATATTAACAGTTGAATATAAGGATGATGTGGTCATTCTGATTGTTTTAAATTACACATTTCTAGAGGTTAGAGACAATCTTTTTATTATTTCATCTAAGTGTCTAATGCTTTTAGAAATTGCAGTGAGAATGCTTTTTAAACCTGAAATATAAGATTATTTATATAGAGGTGTGGCATCCAAGATTTACTTTTATTCTGTATATTCCTTTCCTGGAGTGTATACTTTGAAATAAGATGTGTGATACAGTTTAATAAAAATACATGTCAGGCCCAGATGGCGTGGCTCAATGGTTGAGCATCAACCTATGAACCAGGAGGCTGAGGTTGGATTCCTGATCAGGGCACATTCTCAAGTTGCTGGCTAGGTCCCCAGAGTGGGGTGTGCAGGAGACAGCCAATCAATGACTCTCTCTATCTCATCATTGAGGTTTGTTTCTCTTTCTCCATCTCACTTTCTCTCTTAAATCAATAAAAAACTATGTTTTAAATATATATAAAAATCATTATTACTATAGTAAAAGGGAGTAGAAAGCAGAGTGACTTGATAAAATGTGTAAGAAGAAAATATACAGTCAAAATTTTGAGTTAAATCTCTGCAGATGATGTACCAACTTGTTGAACATACACTTAGGCACAGCAATTCTTTAAGATTTTTTTTCAAGTGTGACTCTGCCTGAAAAACACTTTTTATGTAAAAATATTAATATCATTATTTTGATTGTTACATGCTATATTAGCTGTATTAGGAATGAAATAAAGCATCTCTTGGATAAACTCTACAATTATCACATATCATAAAGTGAACTTAAACTTTCTGTTCCCTAATGCCTTCTTCTAAATAGTTGTCTGAACATTATAAATAAAATAATTATGAAATATCCTCAAATATATTTTCAAATGTCAAATTAACATTTATGAAAAAGAAACTTTGCAGAAGTTATTTTGAGTTAGTCAAGCTAAACAATTGCCAATCAACTACATTTTAAAAATTAAAAAGCTAATAAATCCTCCTGCTAGAGAAAAATGAAATATTTGATTCTTTGTTTAGACATTTTAATTAAAAATTATCCACCACTGAAAATATGCAACTTTTTGCTGTACCATCTAACAATGTCAATAAAATGTCCCTCAACAAAACTAGTGTCTGAGCTGTCAAAAATAACGAAATTGGTGCTAAAATAAAATAACTGTGTTTGCTTTATTACAATTAAATGAATTGCATCATATTTTCCATAATGTTACCCTAAAAATGTGAGACTGAAGTGAAAATGCAATACCAACTTAAATTAATTTTTACCTTTTCTACTTATATATTCGTATAGGTTTTGCATTTATGATCTTTACTACTTCATCTTCTTTTGCTTGCAAAACATAAAACAAATATTGTGCATCACCAACACATATGGGAGCCATGAAAGTTTTAGTAGAAAAAAAGTTATTAATGAAAAGTCAGTGAGAAGCATAATGGAAAGAGCAAGCTAGTGGAGGAGAAATAATGGAATAATAATAATTCCATTACAAGGGAAATAATAGAAAAACAACACAAATACAGGATAAATTTATAAAGCAAATAGCAAGATATATTAATCCAACATATGTAAATATTTCACATTGGAAATGAATGGGCTCTTTGTCTTAAGGAAAATAATTCTAAATTGAATCACTGAACTGCAGAAAATAATAAAAGTACCTACTAGTAAAAGATAAATATGTAGTATATAGAAGACTATGGATAATTAAAAGTGACAAAATCAACTATTTCTTGTAGGGTTTATAACATACATAGAACAACAATATGTAACAACAGTAGCACAAGGACTATTGAATGTAGTCAAACAATTACTTTTAAAAAATATATATTTTTATTGATTTTTTACAGAGAGGAAGGGAGAGGGATAGAGAGCTAGAAACATCGATTAGAGAGAAAGATCAACCAGCTACCTCCTCACATCCCCACTGGGGATGTGCCCACAACCAATGTACATGCCCTTGACCAGAATTGAACCTGGGACCCCCCCAGTCCACAGACCGACAATCTATTCACTGAGCCAAAATGGTTTCGGCAAACTTATACATTTTTTGCATTGTTCATTAAGAAGTAATTATGTAAGGTATGCTATAATAATTTAAGCATGTATATTGCCATCTTTAACCACTAAAATTATTTTAAAAGTTATATAGCTAAAAATCTAATAGAGAATATAAGATAAAATAAGTTAAAATATTTGACTGATCCAAAATAAAAGGTAAGCAAATTGAGACAAAGAGGCTAAGAGCAGATGAGACATTTTCAAAAAATGGCAAAATAGCAGATGAAAATAAAATAATAATTACACTGAAAGTAAATGAGTGAAACACCAATTATCTGACTGGATTTAAAAACAAAAAACTACATGCTGTTTAAAAAGATATACTCTAATATAAAGGTGAAACTAAAAGTAAAAGGACTCAGATACTTAATTCTACCCACCAAGGACTATTACAGGAATTGCCTTACAACTGTAAACAATGTGAGACTCAGGTAAAATATATGAAAAAACTGTTCTAATAAATTTGACTATAGAAGTCATAGACAGTGACCTCTAGAAGAAGGAAAACACAGGAGTGGAGCACAAAAGTTTTCCCAGGTAACTTCCAGGAGGTAATGTCCAGATTGAAATGTAGAGAGCTGAAACCAAACAGCTCTGGTGTCTTTCTGAGTTGAGGACATAATACAGAACATGGAGGATTTCAGAGGCAAGACAGACTTTAAGGTACAATATCTTAATGTCTTAAAAGAGGGAGTTCCACAGAGAGAAAAAGAAAGTCTTGAAAATCTTCAGAAGGGTTTCTTGAAATATTTGGCTGGATATTGGTCTTGGCTTGTATGAGATGGATCTCCATAAGGATGAGGAAATAATCAGTGGAGAACAGTAAGCTGCACATTTTCTGAAGCTCTTATAAAGCCTGGAGTGTTTTGTCTTCCTAGAAGCCAGAGTGGTGAGATCTCTCTCTTTCTCTCTCTCTCTCTCTCTCTCTCTCTCTCTCTCTCTCTCTCTCTCTCTCTCTCTCTCTCTCTCTCTCTCTTTAAAAAATATATATTTTATTGATTTTTTACAGAGAGGAAGGTAGAGAGATAGAGAGCCAGAAATGTCGAAGAGGGAGAAACATCGACCAGCCGCCTCCTGCACACCCCCCACCGTGGATGTGCCCACAACCAACGTACATGCCCTTGACCTGAATCGAACCCGGGACCTTTCAGTCCGCAGACCATTGCTCTACCACTGAGCCAAATCGGTTTCGGCTAGAGTGGTGAGGTCTCTTAATATACAGGGCATCAAGTAGAGGTCTCAGAAAGCTATTGCTATTGAGTAGAGATAAATTGTCTCTATATTAAATATACCTTGAAATGGCATACAAATAAGTCTTGAAAATATAAAACTTCCCAATTTTATTAACTGCCTGCCAGAACAAACTCCAATGCTCTTTAAAGAAATTTAACAAAATCCCAAACTCAGAAATGTAAAAATAACATTTAGTATCAAATTGGAAAAAATTCCAGGCATTCAAGAAAATAGAAATATTGTATAATCCAAAGCTAGAGGAAATATCAGTCAATTAAAAAGTTCCAGAAATGAGAGAAATAATAAATGTAGTAGACAAAAAGCCATTACCAATTTGTTTTATATATTCAAGAATGTAGAAGAAAATATGAACATGATAAAGAGAGAAATGAAAGATTAATAAAACTTTTTAAACATAGTATCTGAAATAAAACATATGCTGGATAGGATTAACATCAGATTCTATGAATTGAATAAAAGATTAGCAAACTTGAAGACAGTGATATAAATTATTCATAAAGAATCACAGAGATAAAAAAAAAAATAAAAAAGAGCAAAGACAGCATCAGTGACCTGGGGGATGATATCAAGTGGTATGACATACATGTTGTAGTGCTGGAAAAAAGTGTTGAGAAAATATTTTTGAAGAAATAGTTGCCAAAGATTTTTTCCACAAACACGATTAAAATAATAAGCACACAAAAAACAAATTTCTTAATGAAACTCATGTAGAATAAGTATACAGAAAAACATATTGATACACATGATAATTAAATTCCTAAAAACAGTGATAAACATAACATTTTAGAGGCAGTGAATTTAAAAAAATTACAAGGAGGTTAACAACAATAAGAATAATATCAAGATTCTCATTAAAAACTTTGAAAGCCAGAAGACAATGGAGCACCATCATCAAAATATTGAAAGAAAAAAAATCAACCTAAATATATATTCCTATCAAAATATATCTTAAAATATGAAGATGAAATATAGACTTTTTCAGACAAACAGAAGCTAATAGAATTAATTGCCAAATGTTCACTACTAGAAGAATCCATGTTTTGTTTTGTTTTTCATCTTCAAGTAAAAGGAAAATAATAGTAAATAGAAATTTGGTCAAAACAATAATAAGGACCTATCAATGTTAAAAGAGTATTCAAATAATAATGATGCCTCAAAATACATGAAAAGACATAATTGAGAGGATAAATAGAAATATCCTCAATTATACTTAAATATTTTATTAAGTCAATCTTATTATCTGATAGAAAAAGTGGATAGAAAGGAAATGGAAGACTTAAATAATACCAAAATGTTTATTTAATTGATACATATATCCTATCTAATAAAGAAGGAATATGCTAATTGACCTTAACAATATCGCAAAGATGGCAGCACCCACAGCCAATAAGGAAGGAATATGCTAATTGACCGCAACACCCTCAAAGATGTCAGTGCCCACAACCACAAGATGGCAGCACCCAGTGCCCTCAGCCCCACTGGGGCAGCAGGCACATGGCAAGGTTGAGCCTGCCTGCCTCTGGAGTCCTCCAATTCTCTCAGTTCCTCTGCCACCCAGGACTGGCCAGAGGTACAAGCAAACCTCAGATGGCAGCTGCCCAGCCGATGCCCGAGGCACAGGCAAGCCTCAGATGTTGGCTGCCCAGCCTCCCAGGGCAAGCCTGAGGTGCAGGCAAGCCTAAAATGGCAGCTGCTCAGGGACACCTGAGGCTTAGGTAACCAGGGCCAGCTGAGACTTGTGCTGCCGGCAGTGGCAGCTGCAGAGGTATGATAGAACATAACCTTTCCCTGATCACCGGATCCCCTCCCACCCCAGAGGGCTCCTGGACTGTGAGAGGGGGCAGGCCTGGCTGAGGGACCTCAGTGCATGAATTTTCATGTGCTGGGCCTCTAGTATGTATGTGTAGAGATACTTCTCTGCAGGAGGCAACCAGGTTGATCAGGGGAAGGCACCAGCCCCATCACCCTGCTGCTGCAGCTACTGCCAGCCACCACAGCAAACAAGGTGTTTTCATCAACATGGACTCCAGACCCTTCACCAAGAAAAAATGACAGCTTTCTTTAGGCATTTTCAAGATGTGTCTTTCATAGAATATGGCTTTTCTTTCTTCTATTTTTATCCTCACCTAAGGATATGTTTCCATTGATTTTTAGAGAGTGTGGAAGAGAGAGGGAGAGACAAAGAGAAAAATCAATGTGAGAGGGATTCTTTGGTTGCCTCCTGCATGAGCCCTGGTTTGGGGCTCAGACAGGGAGGAGCCTGTAACCTAGGAACATGCCCTTGATCAGAATTGAACCGGACCCTGTGGTTGGCAGACTGAGGCTCTATCCACTGAGCAAAACCAGCTAGGCAGGATATGATATTTCTTAGCCCCTCCAGCAGCAGAACTTCATTTTTTCTTCCAGGAGTGTGGTGGAAAAACCTTAGATCATCTTCTTGGATTCTTATTACCCAAGTTACCAAGAACACTGCAAGTGGCAGCATATAGGGAGCTTACCCAATGAGCAGTCAGAAAAAGTGTTTGTGCTTGAACCGGTTTGGCTCAGTGGATAGAGCGCCGGCCTGCAGACTGAAGGGTCCCAAGTTTGATTCCTGTTAAGAGCATGCACCTTGGTTGGGGGCACATTCGCCAGTGTGGAGTATGCAGGAGGCAGCTGATCAATGTTTCTCTCTCACAGATGTTTCCAACTGTCTATCCCTCTCCCCTTTTCTCTGTAACAAATAAATAAAATATATTTAATAAGAAAAGAAAAGAAAAGATGTTTCCTCTGCAGCTCATGCACAGAGAACCCCCTGAGTGGGCTAGGGTTGTGTCCTTGCAACCCAGGGAGGCACACCCCCAAGGCTGGCAGCCAGCCCTGCATTGTGGGTGCCAGGCTGGGGACATCGACCTGGTTTGCTATTTGGTACAGGTGCAAGTGCAAGTGGCCAAGGGTTGGAAACATCCGCTGCATTGCCATGGCGATGAGGCGGATTTTCCTACCCCGAAACTAGCCACTTGGCACCTGTGCCTGTAGTCCCAGAGTGGCTTGGGGCATTCTGGGACCCTGGCCACTTAGGACCTACGAGTGGGCCTACAGGCTAGAAGCAACCTGGGTCTTCTTGATGCCAGTGTATGCAAATTAAGCCAACATCTTTGCCAACTTAATTTGCATACTCACTCTGGATTGGTTGGTGGCTGTCATAGAGGTACAGTCAATTTGCATATTTCTCTTTTATTAGTGTAGATATATACATCCTATATAATAAAAGTATAATATGCAAATCAACTAAACAGCAGAATGACGGGTCACTATGATGTGCACTGACCACCAGGGGGTAGACACTTAATGCAGGAGCTGCCCCCTGGTGCTCAGCCTTAAGTGAGGGTTAAGGCTGGTGAGCCCAGTGGATGGTGAGTGCAGTGGTGGTGGCAAGAGCCTCTCCCACCAAGCAGGGGGTCCCAGACTGTGAGAACCCTAGACAGCAAGAAGGATGTCTGTCTGGTGGCAGGTGGACATCCCCTGAGGGGTCCTGGGCTGCCAGAGGGTGCAGGCCAAACTGAGGGACACCCCCTCCCCCCCAGTGCATGAATCTCATGTGCTAGGCCTCTAGTATACACATAATATTTCACTCAAGAAGAGCAGAATAGATATTATTTTATGTATAAATAGAATATTTTATAAGTCAAATCATATTCTGAAAAATTAAACAAGTTTAATACATTTAAAATCATATAAAATATTATCTTACCTCAATTGAACTAACAAAGAAAACAAGAACAGAAAGAAATTCTCTAAACGTTTAGAATTTAAGCAGCACACTACTGTATACCATCTGGATCAAAGAATAAAAAAAAACAGGGAAATTAGCAAACATTTTGAACTGAATAAAAATGAAAAAGCAGCTTATCAAAATCTTGATATGCACTATTCCGAAGCAAATTTGTATTATTAACAGCTTATATTAGACATCAAAGCTTTCACCTAAAGACATAGAAAAAGAAAAGCCAATTAATCCAAATAAAACAGATTTGAGTAAAAAATATAATAAAGCCAGAAATAAATGAAATAGTAAATGAACATACTATACAGGAACTCAATTACTTAAAAAGCTTATTCATTGGAAAGATCAATACATTTAATAAATTTTAGCCAGAATTATGAAGAAGAATAAAGACACTAATCATCAATATCTGGCTGAAAGTAGGAACATTAACACAGGTACTATAGAGATCAAGAGGAAAATTGGGAAATTTTAGGAACAATTTATAACAATTAATTCAACAATACAGGGGAAATACACAAATTCCTTGAAATATACAAGTTAAAAGATCACTCAGATAAAATAAAAATAAAAAACCTGAATAGATGGATATAACCATAAAATTAATTGAATAATTCCTAAAAAATAACTACCCACAATTTTGCTCCAGGTCCATTAAGCTACAGGAGTGATATATCAAACATTTAAGGAAGAAGTAATATCTACTCTACATAAAACCTTCCAGAAGATGCAAGAGGAGGGAAATCATCCCACTTCATTTTATGAAGCCAGCAATCACCTAATACCAAAACCAGACAATGCATTACAAGAAATGGGGCTACCATACACACAATATCTGTCTTGGACATAGATTCAGAATTACTTAGTGAAACCTTAGTAGACTGAATCCATCCTTATATAAAGAGGTTACTATAGCATGACTCATTGGAATTTATGACATCAATTTAAGAATTACTTCAAAAATCCATTTAATTCTCTAAATTAAAATAATTGAGAAGAAAAGCATATGATTATCAAAATATCTGGAGAAAATTATTTGAGAATTTCAACACAAATACATGATTTTTTAAAAATCAGTAAATTGAGAATATAAGAGATTTTTCTCAAGCACAAAAAAGGCAACTGAGAAACATAGAAGCATGGAACAGACAGTGGAATCTCAGTGGGAAGGCAAGGGTGGGTGGATGGGTGGGTGGTTGGGAAGAGATCAACCAAAGAACTTATATGCACATATGCATAATTCATGGACACAGACAATTGGGTGGTGTAGACCTGGGGTGAGGGTGGCAGCCTTATAGAAGGGGTCAATGTGGAATAAAGGAGGACACATGCAATACTTTCAACAATAAAGATTTTTTTTAAATTAAAAAGGCAGCTATAAAAAATTTATAGGCTACATCATGCATGTTGCTGAAAGAATGAATGTTTGCACTTTAAGTTAGAGAACAAGGCAAAGAAATCTAATCTTATCACCTCTACACAACATTATAGTGGCATTCTAGATGAATAGGCAAGAAAAATAAATAAGAAGAGACATTTAGAATGGAAAAGGTATAAAACTCTTTCCAGTCAATATAATTACCTACATAGAAGAATTAAGAAATCTACAACAATGCTACTCAAAAAAATTGAGTTTAACATACGTAGTCACAGGACAAAAAATAAGTAAAAATGAATTGTATTTCTATATACTAGTAACAAACAATTAGGAAGTGAAAGTTTAAAATATATAATCTATAATATGAAGAAAGAGGTTAATACAGAGAAAATACTTGAAGAAATAAAGTCTTACAATTTCCCTATTATCTGTATTATACTTTCCTTTGGGATTATTTTAATTTCCTACTAGGAAAATTCAGTTCTACTCTGCTTGGTAGACAACTTCTTAATCATTATATACACTAATTCCATTTTTATGATTATTTATGAAAACAAACCTAAATAGGAAGTTTCCTCTTAATCTTGCTTTCTATTCCAGTAGGAACAAAGTTGGCAAATTGGAAAAGAGCTTGGAGGTAGAACCTTTTTAGGTGAATCCAGAGTAACTTGAAGCTTTCTCTAGATTTATAGGTTTAGTCTTTCAATTTTTCTGCCTATATTTCAGTGTTTCATATCACTGGCAGGCCATTTACAACTATAACTTGATTTTAAGTGTACAAACCTCTGAACAGTAAGCTAAAAATACATTGATTTTATATTTTCCATGAAACAATTCTCATGAGACATACAATGAGCTGTGGAGAGAAAATCAGGTAGCAGAACTGGAGTTAGGTTATATTTACAGGGCCTAAGTTTTACACTAAGGTTTAAATCTTAAATCTATATATGGTTATGCTGCGAACTAGATAAATTAATAACAAAGCAATGAATTTCAGCCTCCCAATTTTCAAAGTAGTGAATACCAACTACAAATTAGCTAGCTGTATTTGGGGACAGTGATTGATCATCAAGGTCAGAAAAGAGAACTGACATAAATATGACAAGATAGTCACACAAATGAACAACAGCAGTAGTGAGGGTCAAGGCAGTAATTCTTAATTAGGTACATTCTCTGCAAAGGAGGACAATAACATGTAAATAACTAATAAGCCTGCATACCTCACAATTCATATGGTGGATTGAATATGGGTACAAAACATCCACAAAAGTGATCAAAATCTTCTTAGAGCTGTCAAGATTTTTAAATATATATAGTTAGTGATTTCAGAGAGGAAAGGAGAGACATAGTGACTCCTGCATGCCCCACACTGGAGATGGAGCCTACAACCTGGGCATGTACACTGACCCTAAATCAAACCATGACCTCCTGGTTTATAGGTAGTTGCTCAACCACTGAGCCATGCCAGCCAGGCTGTCAAGACTTCTGTTTCCAATATTTTGCATTGTCCCTGGACTGACCACAAAAGCTTACAATTATAGGGGAAGTGTTTTGAGTTGTCAGAACAGTCAGTAAAGCACTCTTATTGAGTGCTTAACTATATTTTAGGAGGTGAATATGTTAGCACACTGACTCCAGGGAAATAGATTTGGTTAACTGTGATTTGGGGGGAAAATGATGAAGGATGAAGAAAGACAATGAAACTAATTTTTTTTAGATAATAAACATTTTAAACAGTCTGGGATATTTTCCTTGAGCTTTAAATATATCTATAAATGATAGGTTCATATTATGTTAAGAAATGGAGATTTTGGCATTCTTAATCTAGAGATTGACTATTAATGGTCATAGAGATTTAGTATGATCTTTCTCTACAAAATTTTCTCTGGTGTCATGTCATAAGAGTAAATAAACTTTGCCTGACTTTTAATTTTTATTCAATTCATCAAATATTTACTTAATGCTTCCTATGTTCACATTTTCAGTACAAAAGAGGTATTTAAGTACTGTAATAGAACACATTGCTATGGAAGCACTTCAGAAGAATTGGCTAATTATGCCTATGGGGAACCAGCAAGCTTCACACATCAGGTAACATTTTATCTAGATTTAGGGGCTTATGGGTCATTTTTTTTTCCATTCATCTAGATGAAATCTATGTTTAAAAGAAGAGAGAAAGAAGCAAGATAGTGACGATGAATGAGTTCTAGTCTGCCATGCAGAGTAGAAACCAGGTCTTTGAAATAGAAGGGGCACCATGTACACAACCAAAGACTTGTGAAGATCCTGGATATCAGGAAAACCGCGAGAGAGTGAATGTGTCTTACTTGTTGCATGCAACAAAGAAGTGGCCTAAAATGAACCGTGAAAGGTTAATTGTGGTCAAATAATAACAGTCTTTGAATGCCCAGGAGTTTGATTTAATCTAGCAGGCACAGGAAAGTAAGCAGGTATTTTTCAGAAAAGAAAGTGATATGATAAATATTATTCTCCCTAATAAGAACTAAATAAAATAAATATATCCAGACTGTTGAAATACTGGATCAAATAATAATGGTGCCAAGCTGGTTCCTAACTGCATAAGTAGTTTATAGCTGTGGTTCCCCAGCTATCCACAGATATGGTATATTATTCAGCTGCCAGATAGCTATCCCTCAAGAGCATCTTTAACCAGTATCTTCAGCCCTATCATTAGCATT
Source organism: Pipistrellus kuhlii (assembly GCF_014108245.1). Taxonomy (NCBI): domain Eukaryota; kingdom Metazoa; phylum Chordata; class Mammalia; order Chiroptera; family Vespertilionidae; genus Pipistrellus; species Pipistrellus kuhlii. Next base: position 16,020,305 of record NW_023425504.1, read on the forward strand.
AGTTCCTGTAGATTGCATTAAGTGCCAGAATTTATGTAAGTCAGAAAATTTTCCCAGATTTGGGTTATCCCCATTACCTATAATAGTATCTTGCCCTTGGGTATCAATAAAAAATCATCTTTTTGGTGCTTGGAGATAAAGGTAACACATCTCTAGATATTTTAGAATTACAACAACATAATGTACAATTATCCCCCAAAAAAACTTATAAACTAATTCTTTGAATGTCTGGCAACAATTTAAAAATGACATGAAAGGATTTAATCCCTTCCACTGTGTAGAGGGCCCCTGGGAAGGCACCTGAGCATTCTATATTGGCCCCTCTTGCCCTTTTGGCCCCTCTTCTCATGGCCCAGTTGCCCACAGCTGTTGCCTGAGCTTTAAGTTCATGCCGAGGTTGAAGCATCATGGTGGCTGGTACCATGGATCTTTCTCCCGTCCAGTGGGGTGAGCTGGGCTCTCTCTGGAGAAGAAACATGGGTTCCCCAAAATAAGAGATCAGTGCTGTGGCCTCGCCAGCAGGTGAGGGGATCCTGAGGCAGGTGCTGGGCATGGAGGCCATGGGGGCATAGGCTACCAAGGAGACAGAACTGAACCTCACATCACCCTGCTTGGCCCCAGAGGATGGCTAGTTAGCCAGAGACGGGTAAGATTCCTCAGGGAAGGAACAACCTAAGACAGGCAAAGTGGCAGAGGGGCCATCAGGAGAGAACTTGGGGGTCAACAGAGGTGGGGCACAGACCCATACCTCCCCCCCAACTTGACGGGTGCCTGAACCTTCACCCCTTCTGAGGGAGGTCTCCTGCCCCCATGGCTGCTTCACTTCCCATGCACAGCTCAAATTGGGACCCAGCCAAAACCAGTTTGGCTCAGTGGATAGAGCATCGGCCTGTGGACTGAAAGGTCCCAGGTTCGATTCCAGTCAAGGGCATGTACCTTGGTTGAGGGCACATCCTCAGTAGGGGCAAGAGGCAGCTGATGGGTGATTCTCTCTCATCGATGTTTCTCTCTATCCCTCTCTCTTCCTTTCTGTAAAAAATCAATAAAATATCAACAACAACAAAAAATTGGCACCCAGGTAACAGACAGAGACTTGGCTGACAGCAGCTGCCCTCTAACTGCAACAAGACTTGTTTGAGAGGTCTTGTACCCATGGTGTGAGCAAGTGGGTTTTTAATATCCAAGGCCAGCCTAGTTCTAGGAATGCTCAGGCCCTACTCAAGAAGGCAAATAATCCTTTCCACTAATACACACATGGTAAAATAAGATTGTTGTTAGAGTGTTGAGTTTGACAGTTGAATAGTAGCCAATTTCTCAGAGGAAATTAAATTGGCTAATGGAAATAAGTGAATATTCTAGCAAAACTGACTGTACTGGACAAAAAGCTGTTCTTAAAATGTTAACAAAAATTCTTACTGGCAGAGCTTCTCAGGGTAAATTTGCGTAACATGAAATAAACCTAAAGCAGTCATATTTTAGCCCAAATAATTAAAATGTAAAAGCTATCAAGACTACAATGTAAAATTTCCAAAAGCCTCCTAATATTTAAATTAAAAAGGGGAGTGACAGTGGAAAAAATACCATGTAAGGAAAAATATCCTTCCAGTAAATTACATCTAAGAAAATTAGCCTTCGTTCGAAATGCTAACAGCAAGATACCCATGAAAAAACACACATTATGTCAAAACAAGCCAAAGGAAAATAATTTGGGGGGAAAAATGAAAAAGGATCCCAAGTCAAATTTAAAGAAAATATCCCTTTCTCAACTTTTGGTTGAGAATATGTTTGTATATTTTCTGAAAACAACTCAAAGACTATTAGGATTCCTGCAACAGAGAGGAAGTGACAGGAGTGCTCCAGCCATGAAGACAGAAGAGAAACAGTTCAGAGATGGAAGAAGCTGAGAAGGCCTCGCCATACTAGCATGTGTGTCACTGAAGGATGCCCAGGACCAAACCAGAGATGGTCAGACCTGCATCACCACCATTTGTCCACCAACCAGATCTGAAATATCATGGCTGACATGTACACATAAGGAACTGTTTGACATTGAAACTGGGACTCAAAAGAACTGTTGGCCCAGAAAGGAACTCACTACAAACTGATTCATTTGCCTCTCAGCATAACCATTATGGCTTGTCTCAGTTTCAGTTCTTACTAGGGTATTTCTTGGATCACATGATCTCACACATCTAGGGGAAATAATGAACAACATAAACTGATGAACAAAAACAGATCCATAGACAGAGAAGCAGTGATCAGACTCAAACCTCAGAGGGAATGTAAGAGAGGGTGGGGGTAAGGGGGAAGAGATCAACCAAAAGACTTGTGTGCATGCATATAAGACTAACCAGTGGCCATGGACAACAGGGAATGTGGGAGCATACATGGGGAGGGTTTTGGGATGGGAATGGGGGGATGAGAACAATTATGTGATACCATAATCAATAAAAAGAGAGAGAGAGAGAGAGAGAGAGAGAGAGAGAGAGAGAGAGAGAGAGAGAGAGAGAGAAATCTGTGAAAAGAGCCATTGCAATAGAGAGTGCATTTGCCAGGCCTATCCTTAATGTTTGTTAGGCCCCAAACAAAAGTAAAATTGGAAGCTCATCTACATATATATAAAAGGCTAATATGCTAAGTGTCCCTCCACCTGTCCAACCAGTCGCTATGACACACACTGATCACCAAGGGGCAGATACTCAATGCAGGATTAGCCAAGCTGCAGCGACTTGGCAGCATCAGTTCTCGGGTGACTCACCCTGAAACCAGAGAGGAAGAAGCCCGATTCCTCACAGGGCCATGTGATTCCACCTTTGGCCATGGGTTATGTTGTTGCTGGGGCACTGTCAGCCCTGAATCTAGTTTACTGCACACTTGTGTTTGCTTGCATTCCACACCCTGTACAACAGCAACTTTGCAGAGTGCCCTCTGTCATTTCAGAACCCATTGGGGGATGTCTGAGAGCCAGTTTCGGCCCGATCCCCTCAGGCCAGGCTGAAGGACCCCACTTGCCTGAGGGACCCCACTCACTCTGCAGACACTGGGGAGGGATCCTGGGAGGTTGGCTCCAGGGCATATCTGGCCCATCTCACCCAGTCCAGCACCACTGGCAGCCTTCTAATTAATTTTTTTCAATGTATACAAATCTGTGCACCAGGTCACTAGTATAAAATATGTGAAGATATCTATGTATAAATGAATATACTCAAATATCAAACATTAAATAAAATATATTCTTCTCTCCAACACTGACCAACACCTGCATGAAGATTTGGAAGGACAGGATGAAAGTGAGAATTTTTGGATTCCTTGCAGTTCCATATAAGAATATGGGTCCATCCAGCATGGCTCAATGGTTGAGCATTGACCTATAAACCTGTGGGTCTCAGTTGAGTCCTGGTTGGGGCATATGCCCAGGTGGTTGGCTCGATCCCCTGTGAGGCATGTACAGGAGGCAGCCAATCAATGATTCTCTCTCATCATGGATGTTTCTATCTCTCTCTCCCTGCCACTCTGCATTCAATATACTGTGTGTGTGTGTGTGTGTGTGTGTATATATATATATATATATATATATATATATATATACACACACACACACACACACACACACACACATATATATATAAATTATAGATATATATTAATAGATATGTAGATATATAGATATATAGATATAGATATATAGATATGTAGATAAATATATATATTGATATATTATATATTTTTTAAAATATGGGTAGTAGTTTGGATAAGAAGTTTTTCTCACCACCAGCTACATGAGGCATTGTGTGTGATATATTAAATATAGAAATGAACAATAGACAGACCATACCATGACAATAGAAAACTAATCCACAGCCTCTGCAGCAACCAGCCTGGGATGTAAGGGGCACCAAGGTTTTGCTACCCCAAAATGTGCCTTTTGAGGTATTGGTTTTAAGCTGGTTATTAAGAAACAAAAGTTCAGAAAGAACTATAGACCCTCCCTCTTCTTGCCTGAAGGAATTCAGATAGAAAAACCTGTTTTTGGAAGGGAACCATAGCATAATCACCTTAGCCTAATTTAAATTAAGTATAGTAAACAGGAAAAAAATCTAGCAAAGTCTGTTTCCTCACCCTGTCCCAATGTCTCTGAATGACCTAGCAGGAATTTGTTTGCTACCTGTTCCGCTCTTTCTCAGCCACTTGTGGATTGCCTATTTCCTCTTCAAAACCCAGACCCATACCCTGCCTTCCTCTGTCCAGTGCAGCATATAAGCCTCAACTGCCCAATGTGTTAAGGGGGTCTCATATATATGACACCCCTGGCATGTACATCCATAACAAACTTTTTACACTTCCCTCTATTAATCTGTCCTTGTTAAATTTGATTATTGGCCCAGCTAGAAGACCTTAGAAGGTGAAACGAAAATTATTTTTTATACCCCCATAGAAGCCAAAACACAACATCTGCCCATAATGGCCAGTACTTAATTAATAACTGCCAGTTTCATAGGTTTTCCCCACTTCCTATTCAGGACCAATGCAAGAAAGCCAAATATGCTTCCCAACCACTGGATGCCCTGCTTCTAATGAACACATCTGAAACATCCTCATAACAATAACCTCCCATTAGAGCATACCTGAAATCTTTTTTCCCCCCACAATAAACGTTTCTCACTCCTCTGCCTGTATTTGAGCCACTGCCAAACATAAGTGAAGGTGGTTGACTCCCTTGCTATAGTAACTTCTGGGGAAATAACTTCAGTTTGTTCTCACTTGAATTATCTTCATATATTTTCATATATCCGTATGGGTGTGGACACTCCAGCCTGGAAAACAAAAGTTTAGTAATACCTTTCCCATAGAGGCCTTGTATTCACCCCTTGGGCCTCAGAAGGACCCAAGAGAAGAGGCATGACTAGACTATGGATTGAGTAGAATTTGAGCAGGAATTATAAGAACTTGAGTAACTCCAGGAATCTAGAAGAAAGTAGAATATGCTCCAGGTGAACACACAGTTGGTTCTGCAGATCTCTCACCCTACGGAAGAAGTACAGCTAGAGTATGGCCCCAGCAGATTCCTGAATTCAGGGAATGAATCTCCTTTTGCCTAGGTCTAAGGGTCATATTGGCATTAGCAGCAGTCATTTTGAACCAAGGACTAAACTTGAGTTCCATATCAATTTTAAAAAATATGATGCCTTCCAAATAGGAGTCAAAAAATCACCTCAGAGTTTTCTTAGTGTACCGTGTGCTACTGTCTATTATAGCATTTACACTCTTTTGTCATTTGAATTCGCTTGCCTTGTATACTTTTAGGTCTGGCATCTTATTCATCTTTGTGCCCTGAGGGTTAAAACAGAATCACAATTCAATGAATTATTATTTGTTCATGAAAAATTATCAACTATATGTAAAGGCACACAGTATTTTCTCATGTAATTCAAATAATGATATGGCTAAATATCAACTTGGTTTTAGTAGTGCAAAGTCTTACTCCCCTTGTTAGAGAGAAATTGGCAATTTTAAATGACTTCTTTACTGCCATCAATTCTAATATTCAAAGCTTGTTGCAAAATATGTCTGTGTTTCAAGGTGGGAAATGTTTTTTATTGTTTTTCGATGGCTAGAAAGTTAGAAGTCTGAGAACTCTGAAAGGAGTAATATAATCACAATTCCAAGGACTTTTTTTATTTTAGCTGTTGGTTTTAAATTGTGTTTTTATATGTAGGGCACCTAGGGAGGCATTGGCCTGATAGGAGCAATATAAATGAGAAATATTTTTAAAATACAATCCCAGAGTTCATAACAGTATTTCTACTATTTTGTTACTATTGTTTGATTCTGTATTGTTTTGCTGTTCTCACTGTTTTCAGTGAGGATTATCTTCGGGGCAATTTGAATTTAATTTTTCTTGGGGCACTAAATGCATTGAAAGCTCTTCTGCAGAACCACTGATTAAAAATTAATTTTAAATTTTCTTAGAAAGTAGGGCAGGTACCTCCTAAGGAATAGAAGCAGGATTTCAGTTTAATCACCTGTGAGCACTTCCTGAGGCTCCATTTGAAATTTTATGAAGAATTGCAAGAACCCTGGCAATGATATTCCCATGGGAAGAGAAAAGGATGAAACCAACTTTGCCAATTTTGGTTTCGGTAAAGCTCGGACATTAGTGTTTAGAATCTATGGCATAGTATGATTATAGGAGAAAAAAGTGACTGATAATCCACTTCTCATTGTTCTAGAATCATCAGCAGCAGAAAGTTCCAATTGAATGACCTAAAATCTTCCTGTGGAAGTAAAGTTCCTATGGATTATTTTTTTGTTGAGAGGTGTCAAAACTGTATCTGGCCTTTGCTAAGTAGGAAAGAACCTCCACAACAGAAAAAGCATCTCCTTTATGCTCTATAAAATATGCACACCAGGTATTTATTTATTTTGAAAAAATTAATCCTGTCAATTTAACTGGAAAAACAAGTGCAATGTGGATTCCTTCCTTTTTTTTTAACTCCCTGAACTGAAAATAAGCCAAATCTAGAGACCCAGTGCACAAAAATTGTACATAGGGGGTGGGGAGGTACCCACAGCCCAGCCTGCACCCTCTCCAATCTGGGACCTGTTGGGGGATGTTCAATTGCCGCTTTAGGCCCAAACCTGGGGATCAGACCTAAACTGGCAGTTAGACATCCCTCTAACAATCCTGGACCTCTGGCTCCTAATTGCTCACCTATCTGCCTGCCTGGTCACCCCTAACTGCCCGCCCGGGCCTGATCACCACTCACTGCCTGTGAGTGCTGGCCTGATTGCTCCTAACTGCACCCACTGCCAGCCTGGTTGTCCCTAACTGCCCCCCACTGCTGGCCAGGTCACCACCAACTGCCCCCTCCTTGCCAACCTGGTCACTCTTTACTGCCCAACCCCTGCCGGACTGGTTGCCCCAACTGCCCTCCCTGCCAGCCTAGTCGCCCCTCACTGCCTCCCCCACTGCTGGCCTGGCATCCCCAACTGTACCCCCCTGCTGGTGTGGTCTCCCCTGATGGCTAAGGTGACCAGACCTTTTGGCGGGGCAGTCCCGATTTTTAACAATTTGTCCCAGGTCCCGCGGGGTTTTAAAACAGTCCCAATTTTTGGAAATCTTTCCAAAAATCGGAACTTTTTTAAAACGCCGCAGGACGCAGGACAAATTGTTAAAAATCAGAACGATCCCACCAAAAGTGGGACGTCTGGTCACCTTACTTATGCCCTCCCCCCGCCCCCCACCATCCTGGTCGCCCCACACAGCCTGCTTGTTCAGTAGTTTGGTCATCTCTCACTAATCCCTCTGCAGGCCTGGTCATAGGCAGCCATCTCAAGAGGGCAATTTGTTCTCCTCTTTATTATATAGGATAACCTAAAATGGTCATTAAGTGTAAAGGAAAACTGTAACTTCATAGAAGTAGTTATTTACTAAATTGTGCACTAAGAGATTACCGAAATTCTTACTAAAAAGAAATGATCTCTTCATCTCTCTTTTACCTGATATCTCACCCTTTCTATAGCTGAAACATCTGTCACTAAGAAAATATGTAATTCTCTTAACATTGAATTTCTAGACTTTAGCCCTCCATGTGCTTGCCAGATTCTTTTTGAAATCAGGCTTAAATAAGAACTTCCCTAATAATTGAAAAAAAAATTGCAAATGACATTTAAGAGAACAGAACAATGTTGGCACAATGATTTGGTGAAAAATAAATATAAGACTTGAGTAAATAGACCTGTTTTTTGTCCTACCACTGATAGGAAAAATGACTTATTCGCTGTTTATCAGATTTCTCTAATTTTGAAACCTCAACAGTACAAAATTTGCCTTCCTAATTTACAGTATACTTATGAGAACACTTGACCTCAAATTATTATTGTTGTTTGCTTTCTTCACCAAAAAACCCCACACACTATGCAAATCCAAAGAATCAGTACAATGGAAAGAATGGCATAGAGTAAACCAAGAATATCTACATTGATAAAAGAGACATTCTTTTCCTATATAACCTGATAATAATTTCAATATATTATATCTTAAATAGCATTATTTTTCTATCCAATCATGGATCTATCATTTAATATTCTTTCTAAACCACCCTGAATTTATTTCCTATTTACCCTTCTTCCTTCCTTTCTTCTATTATTTTCTATTCCTATATTCCTTCCTTCTAACATTTACTGAGGGCCCATTATTCTAAGAAATAGAAAAATACAGAGAAAAAAAGAAATGGAATGCTAGAAGGCTTAAGAAAAATGAAACATGTTATAATAGAAAGCTTTAAGTATTTCCTCTTGACTGTATATAAGGGGGTAAATGAGGGAGTGATAATAGATGCAGTTGGAGAAGTTGGTGGGGGCAAATCATGAAGGGCCTTAGGTACTCTCTTCATGGGTTTTGACTTTATTCTATAGGTGATATGAAGCTAGTGAAGAATTTTAACTAGGGGCAAAATATATTTGATGATTTTAACTGTGTATACTGTAAGAAGAAAAGTAAGGTGAGTAAAAATGTTTGGTAAGAAAATCCATTATCGACTGTTTTAAAAACTTGGCTGACAGATGGAAAGAATGTGCACTAAGATTGCTGCTTAGGAGATGGCTAAGAGGGGACAGAATTGTGATATACACTGAGTGGACAGATTATTATGCATTCAGAGATCATAATAATCTGGCCACTCAGTGTATAGAAGGAAGAAGAAAAGGAACTAATGGACAGTATGTAGGATATGAAAAAGGAGAAGAATTTGAGGATGATTTCAGGAGAAGTTGTAGTTTGGGGAGACAACAATGAGTTCAGTTTTAAATATGTTAAACTTGACCTATCTATGAAACATTTGTAAGGAGAGAACTTGTAGGAAGATAGTATCTCACTGTTTCCACATAGGCTGTTTCCTCCTCATGAACATTCATTCCAAATTTCTTGGTCTGGTTTAACTCTCATATTTTAAGTTTTACTTTAAATATTATTATTCAGGGAGTTTATGTCCACTTCTCCATTTTTTCTCACTCATAGCATTCTGTAATTTTCATTTCTAGAACTCCCAATTTTTCAGTTATAATTATTTATGCCAATATTTAACATTCTCCTTCCTAGTAGACAGTAGGATCCATGAGAAGGATAATACATCTGTATTCTTTTCTGCTGTTCCTCCAGTGCCAGTTGCAGTATAATGATTCTTCACTGAATAAATCTGACTTAAGGCTGAGGAAAGATCTCTTCCTGAAGATGGAGTTGTATATATTATAATCATAATTTCTTATAAGAGGTCAATAAGACAAAGCCTAAACACAGTACATAGAATGAAACAAGTGCAAATGATCAAATATAGATAAATTGAAAAGTAAATTCAAGCCCTATATGGCTTAGTGTTTAGAGTGTCATCTCACTCACTGAAGGTTCATGGGTTTGATTCCAGGTCAAAGGCATGTACCTAAATTGCAGATTTGCTCCCCAACCTTGGTCAGGCACATGCCGCAGGCAACCAGTCAATGTATCTCTCTCACATAGATGTTGTTGTGTGTTTTTTTCTCTCTCTCTTTCCCTCTCCCTATCTCCCTTTCACTCTCTCTGAAAAGCAATGAAGAAAGTATCCTAATATGAGGATTAATTTTAAAAAAAAGTAAATTCCAAGAGATAGGAACATTGACTTGTTCACATCTGTACCTACAGAGCTTAGAACAGGATCTGGGATAGGGAGTACTCTCGCATGATTGTTGAATGAACCAATACAATAAATATTTAAGGAACTGAGAGCTCTTCACACTTGTGCACATTATTACTTTACACTCTCTTTAAATCTATCTCTGTGCAAAATTTCACTGGCTCCCTCTACCATTCCTACTATACAGTTTCCTGACCTTTTACTTCCTAGTCACCTGTCCTCTCAAAATGCCATGTCACTTATAAAAGATATTGATCCCACAAGGGAACATAACATTCACAGTGTGTTCTGACCAGTAGAAGAGGACAAGCTCTGTTTTGTGGACCTTCTACTTAATATAAATGCAGATTGATAGTAAGATGTCTTCATAGCAACAATACATGTTTCTAACATTCACTCTAAGTCAACCAAAAAGTCTGTTCTCCATAAGCAGCTCTTTAGGAATTCTATCCTTCTACACTGTTATACCTAAGTTTTATGACCTAGTAGAGTCCATCACTGTAGTTTTGTTTCAGCCTATCAGATTTTTCCTATTGAATCTTGGCTCTATATTAGTATTCTGTCAAGCAATGTCATCCACAAATTTTAAAAGCTTATCTATACTATTTGTCTTAATTAAGCTTTTGATAGAATAGAAATGATTAAGTCCAATATCAGAGCCCTATAGTTCTCCACTAGAGATGACTCTCCAGATACAAATCCCATCTATTAAACAATACCTTTTATGTATAATAGGAAGTCTCCTAACCCACATCTCTCTAATTCCACATTTATCTATATTATAATTCCATTTAATTTCTATTTAATAGACCATCACTAAACAACTATTATTTACTAAAAAATATGATGGACAGGATATTATATTAGGTTTTCTGTAAAATGTAGCTGAAATCTGATTCATTACATCTATGTTATCTTCTTAATTTACTAATCGAACAATAATGGCATATTTAATTGCATTTATATTGTAAGACCTTAAATTCTCTGATTTGAAAATCTTGGATCTTAGTTAAGTATTGCCATCAACATATGCCACATTTACATATAGCACATGCTTTAGATGAGAGATTAAATATACTAGACCTATATAATAAGAGAGGAATGTGCTAATTATCCATTATGCTCTGAGCCATAATAGCTGACCATGTAATGATCTGATCACAGATCTGTAGGAGGGTGGGGCAGGGAACTAAAAGAGGGCAGTGGAGAGCTTCAGGAAGGGGCAGGGCAGCAAGCAAGTGGGAGGTGAAGAGCTATAGGAGGGGCAAGGCAGCAAGCTATGGGTGGGTGGTGGGTGGGGAGAGCTACAGGACAGCAGGGCAGCAAGTAGAGAGCTATAGGAGGGTGGCAGCGACCTACTGGCACATAGATTCCTGCACAGGGCTACTAATAACATAATAAAGCTCAATTGACTTAAGTATATTTGATTCTATTTTTTTAATGTCAGGATCATGACGCTAGTGAAGGAGCCTAAGAAAAACTCAATATGCTCAGAAAGGACAGTAAAATAATAAAAATGCACAATCACATACTGTATTGTATAGGATCTTCCCTGAGTGACAGAGTCAAATTGAAAGGAAGAATGTGAATAATAAAAAAAATCTATCTAGGAAGGCCCTATTCTTAAAACCAAACTTCTAAATAGTTCCAGTGGTCACAGTCCATTAGAGTATCTGGTTAGATTTATCACAAAGAATGGATATTTCAGAAAGCATCCTTGAGGTACTACTTTTAAAAGAGTAAAGGCTACCCTCTGCAAAGTTGGACCATAGATTTTTGTGTTTTTTAAATAAATCTTTATTGTTCAGATTATTGCAGTTTTTCTTCTTCCCCACCCTCCAACAGCTCCCCTCCACCAGCTTCCCACCCACCCTATGCCCTTTCCCACCCCCACTGTCCTCACCCATAGGTGTAAGATTTTTGTCCAATCTCTTCCCACATCCCCCACATGCCCTTTCCCCTGAGAATTGTTCCTTTCTATGTCCATGATTCTATTATATTCCACCAGTTTATTCTGTTCACCAGATTTTTTATTCACTTGATTTTTAGATTCACTTGTTGATAGATATGTATTTGTTGTCACTTTGTTGATCATAATTCTTCTTCTTCTTCTCTCCTCCTCCTCCTCCTCCTCCTCCTCTTCTTCCTCCTCCTCCTCCTCCTCCTCCTTCTCTTCCTCCTCCTCCTCTTTCTTCTTCTTCTTCTTGACTGTTGAGGAAAGATCTCTTCCTGAAGATGGAGTTGTATATGTTATAATCATAATTTCTTATAAGAGGTCAATAAGACAAAGCCTAAACACAATACATAGAATGAAACAAGTGCAAATGGTCTTAGTTACATGCTAGAGGCCTGGTGCACTAAATTCGTGCGTGGGGGGTATCCCTCAGCCAGGCTTGCACTCTCTCCAATCTGGGACCCTTTGGCAGGTATCACACATCCTTCTCTCAATCTGGGACCCGTGCTTCCTAATTTCTCACTTGCCTGCCTGCCTAATCACCCCAAACCACTCTGCCTGCTGGCCTGCTTGCCCCCAACTGTTCCCCCCTTCTGCCATCCTGCTCACCTCCAACTGACCCCTTGCCAGCTTGATCACCCCCAACTGCCCCACCCCCCCACTGCTGGCCTGCTCATCCCCAACTGGCTTGGCTTGATTGCTCCTAACCACCTCTGCCTCAGCCCTGACAGCATGGCTTTGTCTGGAAGGGTGTCCAAGAAGGTCTCCTGGTCTAATTAGCATATTACCTTTTTATTAGTATATAATCTTTTTTAACTTAATGTCACTGAAGCACTATTGTAGGTCTCATAAGAAAGAAAATAATAGTTTTATAAACTGCTAAGGAATTAGAAGAAAAACTATATTAAAGAGGAAGATGTCTATTTTAGTAGAGCTTACCACTTTGGTTTAAATATAATGTTTAAAATATTGACCAATTAGTTGACAATAAAAGAGAATGGAAAATGTTCCAGAATTTATAAGTAACAAAAAGAACAAAAGTTTATTTACTTTTCTCACCCTACCCTTAAAAAAACAAACAAGCAAAAAAACTGATTCATCCCTTTCCTATTCTTAATTAGTTTTGTAATGAAAACAGAAACCAAAACTATTATAGCAGCAGGAAATTTACTTTTATGCTTGAATGGTCACATCAAATAATTATGCAAATAAAATTACAAATCCTCCACTTTTATTGCTCTGGCTGTACCTTGAATCTGCAGAATTGTTTTCCACATGGGAATTCAGTACCAACTCAGGTTACATGCACTTTCCTTGCACTGTGTAATGAAGGAGTGCTGTATTGGGAAGCGGGCAACCTAGGTTCAGCCTCCTCAGGCCATAAAGCAATGCCACTGAAGATGTTTAAGTAAAGACCTCAAGAGAGATCATTCTTCACATAATTGAATGCAAGAAAGAGCTTCCACTTATACATTTTGAATCCTTATAAAGTCCTTATTGAATCCTCAACAAAATATTAGCAAACTAAATCCAGCAATACATTAAAAAGATTATATACCACAATCAAATAGAATTTATTCTGAGAATGTGAGGCTGGTACAATATTCTCAAATCAATAAATGTGACACACCACATAAACAAAATGAAGACTAAAAATCACATGATCATATCAATAGATGCAAAAAAGCATTTTATAAAATCCAGCACACATTTATGACAAAAACATTTAGCAAATTTGGCATAGAGGAAACATACCTCTTATAAAGGCCATATATGACAAACTCTCTAGCATCACATTCAATGGGAAAAAAAAAACTAGATGCATTTCAGTTAAGATCAGGAACGAGGCAGGGATGGTCCTTTCACCACTCTTATTCAACACAGTAATGGAAGTACTAGCCACAGCAATCAGACAAGAAGAAGAAATAAAAGGCATCCAAATTGGAAAGGAAGAAGTAAAACTGTCATTTTTTGCAGATGACATGGCACCATATATGGAGAACCTTAAAGATTTCTTACACACACACACACACTCACAAAAAAAAACACAAAACAAAACAAAAAACACACAAAAAAACAAAAAACAAACAAACAAAAAACACACACAAACGAACAAACAAACAAAAAAAACTACTATTACTGATAAATGAATTCAGGAAAGTACCCAGGACACAAAATATCCATAAAACAGTTGCATTTTGATAAACCAGTTATAAGCTATCAGAATAGGAAACTAAGAAAACAATCCCATTAAAAATTGCAAAATAATAATAATAATAAGGTACCTAGGAATAAATTTTACCAAGAAGGTAAATTAAGAGAAAAATTATATTATACTGAATAATGACATTGACGATGATACAAATAAGTGGAAGTACCATATACTATGTTCATGAGTAGGAAGAATTAACATTAAAATATCCATACCACCCAAAGCAATCTATAGATTCAATGCAAATCCTTTTAAAATACCAATGACATATTTCACAGAAATGGAACAAACGTTACAAAAATTTATATGAAACCAAAAAAGACTCCCAAAAGCCATTACAATCTTAAAAAAGAAGAACAAAGTTTGAGGTATCATGCTACTGGTATTAAACTATACTACAAGGCCATAGTAATAAAATTAGCATTGTACTTGTATAAAAAAACATAGATCAATAGAACAGAATAGAAATCTCAGAAATAAAGCCACACTTTTATGGTCAATTAATATTTGACAAATGCGACAAGAACATACAATGGAGTAAAGACAGTCTATTCAATAAATTGAGTTGGGGAAATTGGAGAGGCACATGCAAAAAACAAACAAACAAACAAACAAACAGACAAAAAACCTAGACCATGTCCTTATGCCATACACAAGTATAAACTCAAAATGGATAAAAGACAAATGCCAGACTCAAAACTATAAAAATCCTGGAAGAGGAGTATGGGTAGAAGTGGGTAACGGGGGCGGTAAAATCTCAGACATTTCTCATAGCAATATTTTATCTGATATATATCTCAGTTAAGGGGAAACAAAGGAAAAAATAAGCAAATTGGACTACTTCAAACAAAAAAAAATTTGCTCAGCAAAGGAAACCATCCACAAAATGAAGACAACCTACTGAATGGGACAACCTATTTACCAATGATACATCTGATATGGAGTTAATATGTAAAATTTACAAAGAACTTATACAACTCAACACCAAGAAGACATACAATCCAATTTTTAAAAATGGACAGCCCATTTTCAGTTTTTTTGATCCAGTAATCCCACTCTTAGGAATATATCCCAAGAAACTAGAAACACCAATCAGAAAGGATATATGCACCCCTATGTTCATAGCAGCACAATCTACAATAGCTAGAATCTGGAAACAGCCTAGGTGCTCATCAGCCGATGATTGGATCCAAAAACAATGGTACATCTACACAATAGAATACTATCCTGCCATAAAAAAGAAGGAATTCTCATCATTTGCAGCAACCTGGATAGAACTAGAGAACATCATGCTGAGTGAAATAAGCCAGTCAATGAAAGAGAAATACCACATGACCTCACTCATTTATGGATATTAAAGAACAGTATAAACGGATGAACCAAAGGACAGATATAAAGACAGTAAAGCAACAAGCAGACTGTCAAATTACAGCCAGGAGGATAGGGAGATCTGGGGGAGATAAGAGATCAACCGAAGGACTTGTATACATGCATATAAGTACAACCAATGGACACAAAACTCTGGGGAGGGAGGGTATGTATGGGTGGGGGGGACGATGTTAAAATATGAACACAGATAATAATTTAAAAAAATTGGACAGCCCTCCCTGGTTTGGCTCAGTGGATAGAGCATCAGCCTGTGGAATGAAGGGTCCCAGGTCTGATTCTGGTCAAGGGTATATGCCTGGGTTGTGGACTCAATCCCCAGTTGGGAGCATGCAGGAGGCAGCTGATTGATGATTTTCTCTCATCATTGATGTTTCTCTTTTTCTCTCTCTCCCTTCCTCTCTAAAATCAATAAAAACATATATTTTTAAAATGGACAAAGACATTGAATAGACACTTGTCCAAAGAAGACAAATGGCCAATAGACACATGAAAAGATGTTCATTGTTACTAACCATCAAAAAATGCAAATTAAAACCATAATGAGATATCACCTCATACCTCTCAGAATGGCTATCATCAATAAATCAACAAATTACAACTATTGGTGACAATGAGAAAAAAAAAGGCTGGGTGAACTGTTGGTGGAAATGCAGATTGGTGCAGCTGCTGCAGAAGACATTATGAAGTTTCCTCACAAAATTAAACATGGAACTGCCTTATGAACCAGTGATTCTACTTCTTGGAATATATGAAAAGAAACCTGAAACACTGTTTCAAAATTGTATATGCACCCCTATATTCATTGCAGCATTATGTACAATAGCCAAGATTTGGAAGCACCCCTAATACTCATAAATAGATGAGTGGATAAAAAGCTGTGGTACATTTAAACAATGGAATACAACTCAGCCATAAAAAGAAGTAAATCTTACTCTTTGTGACAACCTGAATGAACATAGAGGTTATTATGTTAAATGAAATAAGCCAGTTAGGGAAAGACAAATATCATATGATTTCACTTACATGTGGAATCTAATGAAGAATACAAAGAAGATGGAAACAGATTCATAGATACAGATAACAGATAGATAGCTGTCAGAGGAGAGGAAGGTTGGTGGGCTGGGTGAATAGGTGAAGATATTTAGAAGAAAAGAAAAAAAACATAGACACAGACATCAGTATGGTGATATGGTGATTACCAGAGGGAATAGAAGTGGAGGCAGGTAGAAGTGGGTAAAGGGAGTGTAAAGTGGTGATCAAAGGAGGCCAACTTTGGGATCTGAATAGACACAATATACAGATGATGTTTTATAGAACTGTAATTGAAATCTGTACACTTAATCGATGTAACCTCAATATATAAAGAGAATAGTATTTTTATAAGATTGTAGATTTTCCTATTCCTAGTAAAATATTTAACAGTAGAAATAGTTTATAATAATATTAATAGTAATAAACCTAATGGCATTATAATAGATCTTGCTAAAATTCTGTCAACTACTAAATAGTTGTAGCATAAAGACTGATGGGAATAGAAATGGAAATTCTTAGAGTAGATGATAGTCACAAACTGATTTTGTGTGATCAATGATGAAAGAAAATCACTGATCAGCTGCCCCTGCATACCCCACACTGGGGATTGGGCCCATGACCTGGGCATGTGCCCAGACTGGGAATTGAACTATGGCTTCCTGGTTCATAGATTGACTCTCAACCACTGAGTCACGCTAGCTGACCCAAGTTCTTGACTATGTAAGGAGAAGGTGGCAACTCAATTAAAATAAAAGAGAAATAAGTTAGGACCAATGTTTAATGCATGTGACTTTAGAGAGACATTTTAAATATAGGATAATTTCCTCAGAATATCTCATTGATAGTAGTTTTATTGTTGAAGGCCCATACTCTTTTATTTCTTTTAAGTTTGCTAAGTATGAACATATGTTTATCCACTTTTTAATTGACATATATTTGGCATATAATATTGTATAAATTTAAGCTATGCAACATGTTGATTTGATACATTTATATATTGTAATATGATGGCTATAATAGTATTAGCTAATACTTCTATATTAATAACTATTTATTTTTGTGGTTAAATTAAGATCTAGTCTCTTGGCAAGTTTGATTCTATAATATAATATTGTTGTCTATAATATACTGGGCATTAGAGCTCCAATATTTATTTATCTACTAGTTGCAAGCTTGTGTCTTTTTAAAAATATATTTTATTGATTTTTTACAGAGAGGAAAGGAGAAGGATAGAGAGCTAGAAACACCAATGAGAGAGAAACATAGACCAGCTGCCTCCTGCACACCCCCTATTGGGGGTGTGCCCGCAACCAACGTACATGCCCTTGACCAGAATCGAACCTGGGTCCTTTCAGTCCACAGACTAACTCTATCCACAGAGCCAAACTGGTTTCGGCCAAGCTTGTGTCTTTAAACGGCTCTCCTACTCTCTTCACCAATGCCAGCCCCTGGTAACAATCATTCTATTCTGTTTTTACAAGTTTAATTTTTAGATTCCACATATAAATCAGCTCATACAGTATTTGTCTTTCTCTGACTTATCTCACTTCTTATTAAACATACAGGTCTCAGAGAGAAAGTCTAATTGATAGGACTGAAAATCTGATCTCTGAAAAATTAGTTCCATTTCAAGCTCCAAACTAGTAGCAATTTCCACAGTATTCAAAGATGAAAGAACCAGGTTCTAGGGAGTACAGAGTAAAAGCACACTTATTTCAATGACAACAGATACAAAGCTATTATGTTAACACCATTGCTACATAACGTTTTCCTTTTAATCATTGTCTACAAGGATGAATCAATATATTGCAATAGGATATGACTGACTTTCCAAAGTTTCAAGAGCCTATGAAACACTTTGATAAATAATAATTTGAAATTTCTTCATTTTGGTTTCAGGCTTTTTGCCTTTGCTATTGTTTTGATTCAGGTTCTTCCTAGCAATATTCATGTAATTAATACATATCTCCTTTCAATAATAGTATTTGGTAGGCACTGTTACGATTCTGTTTCAGAGGTACTTTGAAACCATACCTTAGAGTCTTTATTGAAAACAAAATGCTAATGTTAGTAAAATGACTTTCCTAACTATTGTTCTTTCTATATTATTTATATAAATGAAGGGGATATCCAAAGAGCAAAACATATTTAATTTGAAGATGATGACTTAGTGCACATTCTACATGCATAAAAAAAGCCAGACTGGCTACTGGCTATTTGTACTCTTACACACACACACACACACACACACACACACACACACACAGGAAACAAAATAATTTAGCAAAAGGAGAAAAAGAACAGTATAAGACCATGGTTCATCATTAAATATCCGAACTATACTATAGCAATGTAATGCCTCAAAAGCACTTTAAAGGACATCTCCATGAACAAATAAAATCAATCTGGTGTAGAAAAAGGAAAGACACAAAATAAAATAATAAGGTTCAAGCTCTGTTTGACTGATTCTGTCTTTTCATATTTTCCACTGTAGATAAATATTCTCCTAACAAGTAGAATCACTTTTTCCCCCTGAGGATTTGGAAGTAGACTTAGGAGGTAGAAGACACTCAAAATAATAATTGAATTTAACCAACTTTCTTGTTACTCTGTATGTTATATTCAGGTGAAAGTTAATATTTAAGCTAAAATCATTTCCTGGGTTATACATTGCAAATTAAAGACATAAAGTAGAAGTTTTCATGAACTATCTAATGAGTTGGTTTCAAATTGTGATTGACATTGCCTAGAGTTTCCAGAAAAGTCTAACCTAAATGTTGTTTTTATTTATCATAATGAATTTACCAATTAATATTTAATACAGCAAATTTTAACTTTAACTGATTTTAACTTCTTGTTGGGACCCCTGTCTCATTTATTTGGTCTGTCAAATTGCCATATTTTTCTGCAGACCTGAGAATAAAGCAGGTCCTGACATTTCTAGAGCATACTTAAAATTTTTGTAAGCATGCTATTGATTAAGAAGTTTAGAGTGTTGAACTGGTCTTTTAAAAAATGCCTGATTCACATTACAGAAGTAAATTTTATAAACCAATCTGTGACTATAGTATATACAAGCCACACTCAATTAAATGCCCATCAAGGCACAGAAACATCTGCTCAGCACGTGTTTGATTCAATAGTAATTTCTGTAGTCAAAAAGGAAAAATGTCTGACATCATATTGGTTTTAGTATTTATTGAAAATGTTATTTATTTCTTATCCAATTTGAATACTTATGACAAGCAATCAAATCAGTTCAAACTGATATAAAAACACAAGGCAAGTTGCTTAAAAAAAGCTGAGTGAATCAGAAGTTTCTATTTTTATACAAAACAAATACAGACCTAAATTGGATGCTGAGACATGAAAACACCATACTCTTTCTCACCAAATGTATTTATAACCATTGTTATAATAATTATATACTTATAGATGTATACAGTATATTTTTACAGTTTTACTTATATTTCTGTTTTAACTTTCTATATATTTATATTATATACCTTGGAAATCACTATAACATTTAATTTGGAAAACAGTCTCTACTGCTAAGAATTTGTTATATTTGTTATACCCTTCTTCTAATATAAAAAACACTAGAATTAAAATACATCTTCAGATGTATTTTAGGAAAAAGGAGCAATAGCAACAATATAATATTTCAGTCTCTCCAAATCCTACCTAATAATAGAGTAATATGCAAATTAACCATCACTCCACTACACCCACCAGCCACACCCACCAGCCAATCAGAGCGAGTATGCAAATGAACCCAGCAAAGATGGCAGTTAATTTTCATATGCGGGGGGTGGAGTGAACACTGAAGACAGCATAGAAGGAAGTGGGAGGGAAAGTGGAAAGTAAGGCCAATGCGGCTGCTGGAGGGAAAGCACCGGCAGCGTGTGTGGGGGCTGGGCGGGACGTGAAGGCGAGAGGCAGCGTGGGTAGTGGGTGCAGTGGGTTGCGTGGGCAGGGCAGGGTGCACAGCAGTGGCTTGTGTGGCCCCAGAGGTGGTGGCAAGGCATGTGGCTGCAGAGACGGTGGCGGCAGTGGCTGCGTGCATCGTGGGGCAGGTGGAACAGGTGGGGCATGCCTTGCCCATCCCGCCCCGCCCTGCCTGCCGCAGTGGGAGAGGTAGGGGAGCAGGAGAGGTGGCAGTGGTGGGAGGGAAGCTCGCCAGAAGTCTTGCAGAAATATTCCTGCAACAGGTCGCTAGTCTTCATATAAAAAGAGAAATAAGAACTAGATAATAGAATAAATACCTACGGAAAACATTTACAACATAATATAAGCAGTGATAAGTTGATATCAGACCTTTTTTGTATCCATTTCCATGCAGGATGTAGAAGAAAACAAGGGTGTGAACTCTGACACAGCTAGTAAGTATTCACTGAAAACTATAGTGGGCTAATTTGATAACAGCAGCTGAAGATAGATGGCATTTTTCTCTCTCCAATAGCAGGTAAATGTAAGCAGCCCATGATAAGAATTGAAGAATTGAGATTACTCTGACTCCCAAGAACTTTCACGAATGCCCTGCTAGAGCTCCCTTCTAGAGCAGGCCTTATACTGAGGAGAGACTTATAGGAGAAGAATTAAAATTTAGCAACATAAAAGAGAAACTATATCAAGGTGGAGGGAAAGAACAGGGCTAGCTGAAAAGTCTTAGACAACAAGCAGTAATACTTTTGAACACTAGAAGAAAACAACAGGAGAGAAAAAGAATTTTCCTAAACCCCACCTCTTTTTAAAAATTCAGGAAAATTAATTTTGTATAAAAGTGAGTAAGAAAAAATTATCTGGATTAAATACTATTCAAATTTGTTATGACAATAATGGAGAATGACCAGAATAACTTCCCTACAGACAAGGATAGCACCTCAGAAGCCCATGCCCAGAAAGAAGATCAAAACTATAACCTACTATTTCAAAATGAACAAGAAGATTTAAGAAACTTGCCCATCCAGTGTGAACCAGTGGCTTAGTGTGGACCATGAACCAGGAGGTCACGGTTCCGTTCCCCATTAGGGCACATATCCGGGTAGTAGACTCAATCCCCAGTGTGGAGCATGCAGAAGGCTGCTGATCAATGATTCTCTCTCATCACTAATGTTTCTATCTCTTTCTCTCTCTGTCTTTCTCTCTGAAATCAATATAAATATATTAGAAAGAGAAACTAATACAGTAAAAACCAGAATTAGCAACACTCAGAAAGATGAAAGAACTTACAAAGATTAGAAGTAAAAATAAATAAAAAATGTTCCTGTAACAAAATTATAATCAGAGGGAGGACAAGAGTGAAAAAATAAAAGTTAATTTTTTAAAAAAGAGGAATATTTTACAATAAAGATTAAAAAGACTTAAAAGAAAGTAAAGAACTGTTAAAACAGACAAGGGAGAATGGACAAAGTTATTAGATATTAGTAGATATTAGATATCCTTGATGGAGAAAATCAAAATAAGGAAATAATAAAAACTAAAAGCCATAATTTAAGAAACCACCCCCCCCAAAAAATAAAGGAAACTACGTATTTAGGAGCACACTGTGTACACAGGAATATTGCACAGGAATTCAAACAGCATGATGTATTTTATTAAAATTACAGGATTTTAATAAAAATATCCTTTGGGCAACCAGAAAGAAAAGCACTCATGAAGGAAAGAAAATTAAATTATCAGCAGACTTTTGTGACAGCAATGCTTAAAGCCAGAAGAAACTACCGTACCATTTTAAACACTCAAGAAAAGAAATGTGTACCAAGGATTTTATATTCAGCAAAACTGTTTCCCCTATAAAACACATAAGCTTTTATCAAAATACAAGAACTTAGGTAATATTGTGCCTATGAATCCTTCCTGAGGACTATAGAAGAAAACAAGCTTCACACAACTAAAATGACTAGAGAGGCTTTACTATAAGAATAGGATGTAAGCATTAAATATTTAGTTACCTGCAGAACTAAGAATAAATGAGCACTAAGATGGAGAGAGTATATTATGTTATGGTTGTATGTTTTGACAATATGGATATACTATAATTATTTTTAAAATAAATGGAAAATAGAGTCCATGTAAAAATATTATAATGTTTTTAGTAATTCTATTGGAGATAGAGTACAGTTATTTTGAGACTAAGTGTATATGGAATTAGAGAATGAAAAAGTGAGTTATTACAATATATTCTAATTTTATCATCTCCATGCCAGGTCCTTAAAGAGCAAGATTTTCAGTGTAGAAGAAAGAAGATATAAGTTTCATAGAAAGGAAATTGAGTAGATATTCTATAAACGTGAATGTGAATAGGATATGTAAATGAAATCCTCTTAAGGATTCATATTGAAACTCCTATCACATTCAATAATATATATGTATATATGCTTAGGAATATTCTAGTATAGTTGAATAACAGATCTAAGTACAATCCCAACCAATAGCAATGAGCAAACCTAATGCCCAGATGGTAGTTTTGAAATATCATTTCTCAATATCAGAAATCAGGGTTTCTTGGAAAAATGATTGATTCCAGGTTTAGGGTAAAAAAAAAAAAATGCACAAGACCAGCTTTGAAATTCTTGTAATGACAGATAGCAAGGAAACTACCAAAGAAAAGGCTCCCACTGGTCAAAGAGAGGATAATACAAATTGAACTCCATGAAATATGTTTAAGTCCTCGAGTTATAGTGATACTTTTTTAAAAAACAAAAAGAATCAGTTTTTAAGAAATGAAAAGGGGAAAATTCATTAGCTTGAAAATTGGTAACTAAAGGGAAATAATGAAGCATTTTTATGTACTATAACACTGGGTAACCAAATAGCAAATGAGGAGAATTATCTCTTTATAAAAGTGTCCAAATATTGAATAATTACTTTATTATAATATTTTCAATTTTCTTTTTTCTATATATTTTTTTATCTATTTCAGAGAGGATGGGGGACGGAGAGATAGAAACGTCAATGATGAGAGAGAATCACTGATTGGCGACTCCTGCATGCCCCACGCTGGAGATCAAGCCCATAACCCAGGATATGTGCCTAACCATAAATAGAACTATGATCTCCTGGTTCAAAGGTCAATGCTAAATCACTGAGCCACACCAATCAGGCAAACATTTCCAATTTTTGCCCTAACTGGTTTGGCTTAATAGATAGAGTCTCCACCTGCAGACTGAAGAATCCCAGGTTAGATTCCAGTCAAGGGCATGTACCTTGGTTGTGGGCATATCCTCAGTAGGGGGTGGGCTGGAGGCAGCTGATATTCAGAAATATTCCATGATGATGTGCTTGGTGTATTTCTCCTTTCCATGATAAATTTGCCTATAAGCAGATAATGCACCATGAACATTCCTCTCTATTAATGACAGTCTTTTGGTGTTGGTGTCCATGTTTTCAAAGATTTCAAAGGTTTCTTGAGGGCTGTTTAATCTTCTGCTAAATCCTTCACTGTAAAATTTCCTGTTTTTCTTTCCTTGCAGTTCTTTCTCTTTGCCTCTTCCTCAGCTATGTGTTCCAATCCCAACAACTCCTCATTAGTGAATTCCTCAGGAACTAGCTCTAGGAGCTCCTCAATTTCATTTGCATCCCAGGTTCAAGTTGTTGTCACCTCAACCACAGCCTTATTGATTTTTGCAACCTCCTTATCCTTGGCAAATCCTTCAAAGTTGTGGATGAACATCTGGAGTGTCTTCTTCTGGAGGCCATTCATACACTCCTTGGTGACATAACTCCAAGCCCAAGCAAGATTCTTAATGCAGCCATAGATATTGTAATCCTTCCAGAAGTGCATCAGTATCTTCTCAGTGTCTTCCTCAGTAGTAGCAATAGCCTGGGCAAAGGTCTTCCTCAGGAGTAGGACTTAAAAGTTGCTATAACTCTTTCACCATTGGTTGGGTAAAAATGCTGATGTTTGGAGAGAGAAACATTTTAATATTGGGATAAAAATCACCAATAAAAAAATGTCTAGGAGCATTACCAACAATAAGCAAATTCTCAAAGTCATGTTATTCTTTAAAAAGTATTTCCAGTTGTACTTGCCTTTGCATGTGATTGGGATCAAATTTTGCTGGCATAGCAATTCAGGGGGTTATCTTGAAAGTGGAATTAGGTCATCCATGGCTTCTTATTGCTTCTGTAGTACACAGGTAATGTGTTGTTTAAGGAGATTCTTGAAGGCGTTGGGGTTCTCACTGCCAGATCATAAGGATGTCGAATTGTAGCCTGTAACATCTCTCTGGAACATGCTTGTTATTCTATCCTAAAAAGTCTTGACACCTTGCATTGACTTGGAAATTTTATGGATAAAATCCTTTTTATGTATCAGTTTCCAGAATAGGGAGTGTTCACCCATATTGAATATTTGCTCTGGCAAATAATTTTCTTCCACAATCAACTTATCTAGAGGTTCTAAAAGTTCTTCAGCTGCCTTCACATCAGCTCCCACATACTCACCACTCACTTTCACATCATACTAGTATAATGAATAATGACTCAAATTATTTTGACTATCAGAACTACAAGTAAATTCAATATGTGAGCAGGGTCCAGCCATTTCTTTCAACATTGTAAACAAGTTTTTTCTTTGGCTGTGATCATCATAATGCTGAGAGGGATATATTTCTGTGCCTTGTCTTCAATCCACGCTATTATAAATTTCTCCATGTCTCAAATTCATTTTACTCTCATTGCTTTCAGTGAAGTAGATCTTTTAACAGCTTCCATTCCTCTGTTCTTGTTCTTCAATATGGTAGCTATGATGGAATAGGACATAACTGATGGTGAACAATAACCATCAGCAGCACTACAAACATGCGAGTAATAAACTATGCTATGACCTTAGGACCAGTATGAAGTCACTGGGCGACAGGAATTTTCCAGGCCCTTTATAATCTTATAGGACCACAGTCATATATGCAGCCCCTTGTTGACCCAAAATGTACTTATGTGGTGCATGACCAAATAGCCACGAGTGAGAAGTTAAAACTGGCATTGTCTCAGGTCATTTGAGGAGTTAAAAATCAGAGGGCGGCTTGCCTGATATAAGAAAAATAAGATTGCCTGAGTAGTGGGATTTACTTTCCATTATCCTCTACAATTTTTTTTCTAAATGTTTCTTTTTAAAAAAGCCCATTTTAAAGGCGTACTTACTTAATTATTAATCAGCATGGATTAATGGCTGCTTAAAATGAGGATCTGAGAGAGGTAGTATGAAACAGTGGAAACAGCAGGAGTTTAAAGCCAAGCTAACCTGAATTCTGTCTCCAGTGTGCCCTGAGCAAGTTACTTTACCAATTTTCTCTATGTTTCTTCCCTTATGAAATGGAGAGAATGCATGACAAATTAATTGTATGCAAAATACTAACAAGGCAGCCCACATAATATGTGCTCAATAAATTATAGTCATTATCATTACCTTTATTTTGTGTAGTTTGTCTTAAAGTTAAAATGGAGACATTTAGTTACGGACTTTACATCATCCAAGCAAATGGAAATTATTCTTCAAATTACTATCATCCATTTCCTCAGACACCCCAATCACCAAAATAATATACAACAATGGTTTTCAAAAAACTTCCACAAACAAAACATTGTGCAAAGAATTATAAAACTGGGAGAGTACTAAACTGCCTTTCCTTTTTCCTGCTCAGTCAGAGCTTCCTCTCTGATTTTGCAAATCTATATAGACCATGATCACAAGCAGTTTATTCATTTCAATATTCATTCCTAGCAACATACTAAGAATATTGACTTTGACTTTTCTTTTTATATACGCATAATATTCCTACGTTGTGCTGAAATGAATAGCTGTTACTAGGAAAAATGTGAACTGCAGAGTCATAACTAAGCAAAATCATGAATTTTCTTGAGTCAAATAAGGATCTATCTCAAATGTATCAACACATACAAGATGGGGCTAAACTAGGTTTACAGTAGTTCCTATGGAAAATAATGCAATAACTAATAATTAATAGAAGAATAACTGTGTTTTTTATACTCACAACTGTAAACCTAATTTTGTCCAATCCTGTATGTTAACCATTTAAGTTTATCCCTTGTATTTAACATTTGAGCCTTCCTACATTAGAATCTGCAATATATTTATGACAAAAAAATTTAGTGAGCATTTCCAGCAATTAATAAAGTCTGTACCTACACTATAAAAGCACAAGGTAAAAATAAAACATGATTTAAGAAAATATTTCTTTGAATGATTAGAAGATAAGAAGATCCACATTTTTGTACATGCTGCAATTATTTTCTAGAATTTCTAATGTGAAAATAAAAAAAATCATTCTTTTCAAAAGGCACATATGATACCTCAGAGGTATTAATTATCTTAAATTTGTAAGAATTAAGAACACAGTTAGATGCCAAGTTGCTATCAGGTGCTTCAAACTGTCATACTGCTAACAAAAGAACTATTTTTATGATATGCAATTTTTTTGTTTCTGAAAAGTTGTACTATTCAATAAAGGAAAAGAATCTAATAAACTTTCCTAAACTTTTATAGTTATTATTGAAGAAGTGTGAAAAGCAATCTCATCCTTAATATCTGCCTACTTAAAATAATTAAATATAATAGGTAATATTTATTGGCTTATTGTTTTAGTTTTTGTTTTTCCTTGAGGAGGTTACAGAAGTTTGGCTGCCTACTGTTTGTTTCACCTTGCAGTTCTCCAGTTTACTGAATTGTAGAGTCCTTGGCCCACTAATAATAATTTTTAAAATCCCATTCATTTTAAGTGCTTCTAAGCTTATATCAGGGGAAAGCTTAAAAATATCATATTCTTGTATTCTTCTCTTATTATTGTAAATTTAATAAATTTACTTAAATTTATTCTTAATTTATTATTTTCAACTCTTATTACTTTTAGCTTTTAGTCTTATGTTATTGTTCTTGATTTTCAATCTCATTTAAAAAATTTGTTCACTTTATCTCAATTCTTTATTTTCTTCTATAATTTTTTTATTGGTGTCTAACCTGTATCTTTTACCTGAAACTGTTATTTTATTATTTTATATGTTTTAATTTTATCTTCAATGGATCTTAAAGTTTCTTTTTAAAATACATGTAATATTTGTGTCTCTTTAAATCATTTTTAGGAATATGGTGGATAATAAATAGCAAAGTATTTAAACCACTCTTCTATAATGTATTGTACAAAAAATTTACAATTATAGTCAACCTTAATTTATTCTTGTTTTGTAGCTAAATGTAAAAAGTCGCTATTTTGTCCCCTTCTAACAATAGAATAACCATTTTACCTATTCGAATTCATCATGGGGCTTGCCTCAACTAGATAACATTCCTGCAACATTTACATTAAGATGTACTTCAAATAAACTGTTTGAGAAGGGACTAGAGAACTGTATGCTCTGAATTTACTTAGAAATATTTGAGAGTCACTTTTGCTTGTTACATATTCTTAAATTACTGATGTAAAATTAATCCTATCTAATAAAAGAGTGATATGCAAATTGACCATACCTCCATTATACCCACAAAGCCATGCCCACCAGCCAATCAGGAGCGAATATGCAAATAAACCCACCAAGATGTCTGCAGCCAAGGAGAGCAGGAGAGAGGCTTGGGTTTCCCCGGCAATGAGGAAGCCAAGCTTTCCTCCTGCCCCTGCTGGCCTAGGCCTCCACTCAATGCTACAAAGTTTCAATGATAGAAGATAAATCCCAATAAAAATATCTGCAGCCTCGGAGCAGGAGAGAGAAGGCTAGGGTTGCCCCTGGCAATGGAGGAAGCCAAGCTTCTGGCCAGCCTAGGGCTCCACTCCAGGCTACAAAGTTTCAATTATGGAAGGTAAATAACTCCCAACAGAAATGGCTGCTGCCACAGAGCAAGCAGAAGGCTTGGCTCCACTCCAGGCAACAAAGTTTCATTTGTAGAAGATAAATAAATCCCAGATACCATTGCCTTCCCTTGGGTTGCCGGGGAGTGTGGCCAGCCTGCAAACCACCAGAGGCCCTCACCCAGGCTGCCCCCTGCCCTAAGGGAACCCCCACCCTGATCTGGGATAACCTTCAGGACAAACCAGCTGATCCCCACCCATTCACCAGACCTCTATTCTATCTAATAAAAGAGTAATATGCAGATTGACCATCACTCTAACACACAAGATGACTGCCCCCATGTGGTCAAAGATCCTGCCCCCATGTAGACACAAGGCGATCATCACAAGATGGCCAGCAGGGGAGGGCAGTTAGGAAGAACCAGACTGGCAAGAGAGGGGAGTTGGGGGCAATCAAGCTTTCAGGGGAGGGCAGTTAGGGGTGACCAGGGTGGCTGAGGATGGATGTTGGGGGCAACCAGGCCTACAGGGATGTCAGTTGGGGGAGACCAGGCCTGCAGGGGCAGACAATTAGGGGTGACCAGGACTTCAGGGGAGGTCAGTTAGGGGCAAACAGGCTGGCAGGGATATAGTTGGGCATCAATCAGGCTGGCAGGGGAGTGGTTAGGGGGTGATCATGCTTGCAGGCAGAAGCTTTAGGGGCAATCAGGAAGGTAGGTAAGCAGTTGGGAGCCAGCAGTCCTAGATTGTGAGAGGGATCCCAGATTGGAGAGGATGCAGGCTGGGCTGAAGGAATATTCCCCCATGCACAAATTTCATGCACCAGGCCTCTAGTATGATAATAAAAAGTAAATGACATAAATGTTGGTTGTGCAGTTAGCAAATTCTTAGACTACCTTAATCGAGAGAGATACATAGGCTTCTATTAAAATATAAAATTTCTTACCTTTAAAATAAAATGTCTAATCTAGAAATAAACCTGAAAATAAGCTTACAATAGCTCTGAATTAGTTAATGTAAAGGTAGAATGATCTAATGTCCATACAGCTTTAAATTCCTAGTTGTGCATGCAGTGGGTAATTAAGGAAGCTGAGTATCCACAGTGTTATAATCTTGTATAATAAAAGGGTAATATGCAAATCGACTGAACAGTGGAATGACTATGATGCTCATTGACCATCAGGGGCAGACGCAGCAGTGGCAGCAGCATTAAGGATGTCCAACTGATGGCTTAGGCCTGCTCTCCGCATAAGCCATCAGTTGGATATGCCCTGAAGGCTCCCAGACTGTGAGAGGGTACAGGTCAGGCTGAGGGACTGCCACCCCCATTGCATGAATCTTATGCACCAGGCCTCTAGTATATTCTATAACCTTAAAGATAAGTTTCCTTCTGTTTATAGAACACTGCTCAAATAACATGTAGAGATTGTGGTTCAGAATCTGTCATGTTATTTGTGAATGCTAGTTAGACTTGAGTAAATTCAGGAAATTTACTAGAATTTATTAAAAGAACTAGCATTTTGTATGTAACATTCTCCCCTCTCTAAGCTTCAGCATACTACACAATAAAAAGATTCATCTAGATGATTTTTAAGGTCCTTTGCTCTCTAATGTTCAATACTTCTTTGGTCCTACATATGGAGTTTTCAAGAGAGAAAAAGAATTTAAGTCCCTTTTCAAACAGTTCCATTGAGCCATGCTAAGCCCAATGATATCCATCTATGCAGAAATTGTTGTTTAGAGTCTATTTTGTTTTGTTGCCTCTTAAACAACCTCCTTTGCTTAAATGAATATGAAGTTATATGAGTGCAATGAAAGAGCAACTAAAATAATCTGATATTTCCACTATCAATGTTTCAATTTGGATTTAGTCATTGAATACTCCTGTATATTAGCTGAGAGAGGTAATTAATATCTATATAATAAAAGCCTAATATGCTACGTGTCCTACCATTCATTTGAGCATTCAACCAATGCTATGATGCATACTGACCACTAGAGGGCAGAAGCTCTGACTGGTAGGTGAGTTTGCTGCTGGGTCCATCCAATCTGGACTAGATGAGATAGGCTGGACACACCCTGGAGCCCTCCTGAGGTCCTTCTCCAGCCCCAATCATGCACCAGTTGGTCCCCTAGCCTTGTCTGTGCCATCTCACAATCCTGGACCCCTCAGAGGAAGTTGGGGAGCCAGTTTCAGCCTGATTCCCACAGTGCATGAATTGTGCACTGGGCCTCTAGTTTAAAAATAATTAATATTCTTGGTCTTCTTTGAGCCAAATTAGCTTATCAAATTAGTCTAAACGGCATTTTACTAGAGATCTTTTAAAATTTATTTTTTTTGTTGACAGTTTTATAGATGTCCCCAATTTTCCCCCTTTGCCTCCCTTCACCCAGCCCCCCATTGAGATTTAATAGTATGGACATTCAGGAGGATGGATTAAACTTGAGCATTATCTTCAAAGGTGGTAGTCACATCACAATCACCTGATCATCTTATTAAACATACATATTCCTAGGCCCCAACATGAAATATCTTATTTCAGTATCTCAGAGATAAGATATAAAATATGTAGTTTAATAAGCCCTAGAAGTGATTCTGATGTGGTCAATATATTGACTACCTATAAGGATCACTGATACAGAGCCTGTCTGGAATAAGACTACAGAGCCCTGACATCTCACAGCTATATTGAGGTCACTGGGTATCCTTTGAATAGAGAAAAATAAAGGAGACACAGCAAGTACACTTAAAAAAAACCCCACCTATTTACTAATTTACAGTATCTCTCCAGGGGTAGTTGAGGAAATAATTTGCATGAGAGCAGAAATTAGTTATTCATATTTCCTGTTGCTATTCTTTCGGGATAAATTTTACATAATCATATCCATATCCTCTACTATCACAAAATTAAAGAGGAGACAAATGTAAAGTGTGTTTTCTCTGAACTCCTATAAAAATAAGTCATAGAAAACATCATAATAATCATCATTATGTATCACACAATTTGAACTGCTTTGTGTGGATTAACATTGTCCATTTTTCAACCATTTTATAAGGGCTACAATTTTTTTTTACACCTAATGATCTTCAGTCGTGCATTACTGAAACAATAAAGATCTTTAGTGAGGATATTCTTTATATTCCCACAATTATCTGTACCCACACTTAGCCTCATTTACACCTCTTACCTCTTATTTCTGTCCTGATTCATGGGAGGAAGTACAGCTCCCAATAAAGATCTCTATATCCATCTATGTATCAAAAACAAATTTCTTCATTTTAGTTCTGGATCATATCTCCTCTCACCTCCTCATGGAGGTTATTCCTTTATGTTATCACCCCTCTCATACATCATTAATTTCTTTATCTCTACATGAACTGGAATTTCATATTATAAAAAGAACTCTCCCTTAATCACCTATGTAGCCAATGACCATTTTCTCTGTTCTGCTTCATAACCAGACCTCTCAAAAGAGATTACAAATGCTACGCCCACTTTCTTTGCTTTTCTCTATGCCCTCCTATCTGCCTTCTGTATCATCTTTCTATTGAAATGCTACTATCAAAGTTGACAACCACCTTCATGTTGCCAAACATAATGGGCAATTTTCTTCCCTCTCATTTCACCTCCCATTCCTTCTCACTCTTCTTTGATGGCTATTCCTCCTATACTAATTCTAAGAATATCCAAGAAGTAAATTCTAGGCTTTTTACTATTCCACCAGGGTATTGCTTTATTAGGTGGTTGTGTCTTTTTCTTTAATCTAATGATTTCCATTTTACCAAGAGGCAACTGAGGCTCAGAAAAATTAAGTAACTTGCCTAAGGTCTTATAAGTACATAATCATTGCAGAGCACACTTTTATTTTTCTTCAAAATTGTTACTTAATTATATGATTAATTCAAGACAGAAGTGGTTTCGACATAGTATGAGCATACATCTGGAGTTACATATCAGTTGTTCAAATCAGATTTCTAGCATTGGCTAGCTACTGTATGTGACTATGAATTATTTATGTGATCTCTCTATACCTTAGTTTCCTCATTTGTAAGAGGATAATAATGGAGCTATTCATATGATAATGAATATTAAATGAGTTAATATAAAGTTCTTAGGACAGAGCTGCAACATAACTGCTCAATCATCATTAAGTATTATTATTATTATTAGTTGATTCATATAATTTTCCAATTCTTTTGTGTGAGTTCATTATCTGTCCTGAATTATGTTGCAAACATCTTAAGGACAGGGACATCTAACATTTTGATAGATTCCCCACACCCCACTACCACAGTTCTTAGCATAGTTAAGAAGTTATATGGAAAACTCAATAAGCATGTGAGGAAACAGAACAGAGTTGGTACAACTTCAAAGACCCATTCATAGACCACTGTTACTATTTGACCTTTCTGATGTTTATGCAGAAGACCCCAAATGAAGAGCTTGTCCTTATTTGACCTGAATTAGTCTCAATCAATATAAAAACCTCTTAATTGGGGTCAGAATTACAAGAAAGTGTTTTAACCTCATATTTTCCTGAGGCAGTGGTTAACATTTGTGGCAAACAATGGACTAATCAAACATGTTAAAAGAATAGGTGAGGAAGGAGATTGTTTATAGGGGCTTTGAAATTTTGTAACATTTTCCCATGATTATTGGAATAGCCAGGGTTGCACATCTACTCAAAAAATCCTGAAAAGGTATTAAGTCCTTTTTTTTTAAAAAAAAAATCTTTTTTCTATATATTTTTATTGATTTCAGAAAGAAAGCGAAAAGGAGAGATAGAAATATCTATGATGAGAGAGAATCATAGATAAGTTGCCTCCTGAACAACCCCCACTGGGGATCGAGCCTGCAACCTAGGCATGTGCCCTTGATTGGAATCGAACCTAGGATCCTTCAATCCACAGGCCTACGCTCTGTCCACTGGGCCAAACCAGCTAGGGCAGGTCTTAAAGTTCTTACTGCTGGTTGACCTTAAGACTCGGTGGAAGCATAAAGCAGAGGTAAGTTAGATTTTTTAAGGCATTCTCCAAAATAGCTATAGAGCTCCTCAGCCAAGACTGGAAGAGCTATTGGTTCTAGTTGTGTAAGGAAATATCTTATAATTTATGACTTGACATTGAATCTCAATAAGTATGTTCTTCATTGGTCACATACAACAAAAGTATGGATTATTCAGAATTAGTGCAGAAATAGAATGCAAAATCAAGCAATAGTTACAAGTAGCAGTGGCAGCAACAGCAACAAACTAGGAGAAAAGAGAGTCTGATGCCTATAGTTGTCACATATTTTAATAAAATTCCCAATATTCTATAACAACAAAAATTTGTGAGGCATGCTCACCTTTTCTTCCTGAAAAAAAACAAACAAAACAAAACAAAACAAAAAACTCAAATTCTATGCCAATTTAAAAATTATCTTTTCAAGGAAAAAAAAAAGATGTAGTCAAATCAGAATGTACCTTGCCATAAGGTATTTGGAAATTACCCATAAGGTATTGGGAGCAACTGAATAATTTTTATCGGAGCCTGAAGGTATTTGTATTTTAAAAATTATTCCCCAAAAATAGTTCCCTAAATTAATTTAAAACAGAACACTTATTGAATAATAATGCATTGACAGAATACCAGAGATAGTGAACTGGAATAGCTGCTTAACTTATAGCATATAACAAGACAATCTCAGAAGTTTGTTGTAGAAAATGATGAAAATGGGATTTATAATTGTTTTAGGCTGGCCAGTATGACTCAATGGCTGAGCATTGACTCATGAATCAGGAGGTCAAGGTTCGATATGGGGTCAAGGCACATGCCTAGGTTGCAGGCTCGAGCTCAAGTAGAGAGCATGCAGGAGGCAGCCTATCAATAATTCTCTCTCATCACTGATATTTGTATCTCTTGCTCCCTCTCTCATCCTCTCCGATATGTGGATAATTCCAAAATGACTCACTCTAACTTACTAATAAGCAAGTGTGTGGGAAGGGAGTGCATGCTGGTATGATTCATTGCCATGTGAAGGAGGAATCCTTTTGTAAAGAAAGTTCTTAGTTAACTTCTGGACATATTGACATATATGAAAGCTTTCCCTGAGGAGACAGAGGGGGTTAATGAAAAAGATGTTCATTGGTATTCAGTAGTTTTCTACAAGTCAAACCTGTATCTTTTAAAAAATATATATGTTTACTGATTTCAGAGAAGAAGGGAGAGGGGGAGAGAGAGAATCATCAATCCATCTGCTGTGTCCTGCAGTGGGGATGGAGTCAGCAACCTGGGCATATTCCCTGACCAGGAATCAACCATGACCTCCTGGTTCATAGATCAACACTAAACCACTGAGCCATTCTGGCTGGGCCAAGCCTGTATCTTGAATATTCTTAATTGTGTCTTCTTCTATGAAGTGCATGAATCAACTGCTAACTTTGCCTCAAGGCAAGGAGAAAAGTTAGAATATCTTATCTCTGATTTCTAGTAACTCCTTAAGTTATTACCTGATTTACACTGATTCTCCCCAGTATCTGTTTTTTTTCTGTTATATCCATAGAAAAACAAGATGTTTGTGTAGCATTCTTATGCTTTCAAATGTATTTACATATCCTATTTTGTATTTACTTAAGTTATTACATGCTTACTTCTTGATTTACATTTAAAGAGACTTATTATGATTTATTCTGCAGGGAGTTCTGCTGCTATGAATAAGGCCTTAAGTGTTCTCTGCTGGGCCATTAATTTGTCAAATGCTCCTGTATTTTTCCAAAACTCAATTTTTTTTATAACTACAGCAAGTAGAGCATTCAATATACTGTTTCTCAGGCTTCATATTATCTGGCTATTAGAATGAAGAGGATAGTCTGAAAGCCCCAATTAAATGATAACATTTAAGTTTGATGTATTTTTATTCAAAGGAACTTTTCTCCAAGCCAAAAAAAAAATGATGCAATAATCATATATACAAGTATGTCATACAAACTTCAAGTTTACATTTAATTGTTTTGTAGTTTTTTTTAAATAAGAGCAGTTAAGTCTATTTGTATATGTGTTTTTTTTCTGTGCATGCATGTATTTGCTGGCAGACTTATGCAGGAAGCTGCATATATAATATTATATATAACTTGGTTCATGTATAAGTCATCTCGTCTCTTTTCTAATTCTATATATCTAGTTCTTCTATCTTTTATAAAGATCATTGTTGTGAAAAACAATAATGACCTTTGTGCCCTTGCAAGATTCCAAATCACTATGGTTGTTTGACTTCAAATGTACAGAATTAAAACTAATACTTCAACTATTTTTCGACAGGGGTTAAAAGAATTGTTTAATCACTCTTTAAAGATGTTCACTCAAAACCCTAATTTCCTAATTACACTGGTCGATTTTAGATAGTAAATCCCATGATAATTTATAGTGTCAGAGACATCTCTTCATAATAAAGGAATATATTCTCACATAGTGTTATATGTGCATGCAAGCAATACATTGATCTGTAGTATACCTGGATATATGATATAATGTAATGCTTTAAAACAAAACTTAAGTTCCTTAACATAAAGTAACTAATAATCTACATTAATCATTTGATTGATTTATGAAGTGAAAAATTTAATATGTTTATCTGCCACAGGCCTTAAGAACAGTCTGTACTTCATGACTAAGAAAACAGAACAATATAAAACGGACCCCATGATGAGAGGACAGAGTACTGGAAATAAATGAACCATGCTAAGCCCAGTGATATTCATCTACAACAGAAATGTTAATAGCTAATGGTTGTGATTTGAACTTATCATTGATTTTCATTTCTTTGCCATAAATTGCCCACATGCTATTAGTAGCAGGCAAACCTGGTTGCTACAATGCTCTTCTCCAAAGCCTATAAATTATAAGCCTTAAATCAGAAAGTGCTACAGTAGCACTTGAAGGTTATACTGTTCTAGTTGTGCTGATGAACTGAACTTTCTAAGACCAGGAAGCATCTTCAAGTTAAATCAGTGCAAAAATGAACACAATGCACACATTTTTAAATTTATTTTCTAGCCATGCTTTGTGTACTCATAAATGTTTAATGATAGTATCAGTACTAAAAGTTTGAGCTGATTCTACTAGATAGTGGAATCTTAATTTTAAAAATCACTTTTCTTCAACCATGCTACTAAAATAGAAATAGAAGGCATCAGGAACACTCTCAAAGAAAGTGTTTATTACACTTTGATCCATTCAGTTGGTTGTGTGGTTTTCTAATTGCATAAAAATTCATAATGGTAAATGCTTTAAGCTTTGAACTGAAGCAGAAATTATAGTTGAGCACATTTTCTTAGTTAGCAAGAATTTTCCAGAATAGAAAAAGGCTTTCAGTTAATGCAGATGAAACTGAAATTCAATATAAGATTTTCTTGACCATCTGGGGGCAAAAAGCTAGAATGGGTTAGTAAGGATGATTTTTATAGGACAATCCCAAGTAAAAGAGATACAAAAATAATTCTAGGTTTTGCAAATTTGAAATACTCTTTTACCTTAAAGCAAGAGGACATATTTCTGAGAACATTTTGTAGGCTTAATAGTCCATGTGTCATGCAATTTCTGAGACATAGTGTGGTAATCAGCTTCCAACATAGCCCCACCTTCTGGTATTCTTGCTTCCTTCCTGCCACACTCTTTAGGATCTCTGTTTTATTGTGAGCCATCTTCTGGGAGGTCCACGAGTTAAGGAATTAAGTTAATTAATACCTTTGGCTAATTGTTACCAATGAACAGAGGCCAGTCAGAAGCCATGTAGTGAGCCTGAAATAGATTATCCAGCCTTGAGATGACTGTAGCCCACAGACAACAGTCTGAATATACTCTCATGAAAGACTGAGGAAGACCCACGCAGCTAAGCTGCTTCCAGATTCCTGACCCCCAGAAGGAAGGTAACATTGCTTATATTTGCTTTATTAAAGTGCTTAGTTTGGGAGTAATCTGTTACACAGAAATAAATAAATAAACCCTTGCATATTACCTTTTTACATACTGTATTTCATGATACATTATAGCATTTGTACGGTTATGAATGAAGAAGTACATGACATTTGAAATATACATTATAAAAAAGGACAGATTGCTCTGAATCTGAAGTTTCAGAATGAAAGAAAATTTCCTATTACTGACCTTTGAGAAAACTACCTATGTTCAATAAAGTAGTAATTGTCTCATTTCATATAAGCCTTGATAGAAGTTTCGTCTCATCATTTTTCTTCTGTATAGAACAGCTTAGAACTAACATCTTGCTGACAATATAAATCACTTGATATGTTTATTAGCATGATGCAATAAATGACAAGGTGTAATGGAAATAAAAGTGATATATGAAAATTTTAAAAAGTGATTATCAAATTATTTAAGCCATACATATTTTAATTTATAAATCAATTAAAAGAAACAGAATCCATATATGTCATTAGGGTAAAAACAATGAATGGACAATTCAAATATTCAGTAGACAGAAGAAACAACTTTTTGTTACTATATTCCTGAAGTATTGCCCAAGAACCTGACAAGAGGTAGAAAGTCATTGGTTAAATATCAGCATGTCTACTTAGAGCTATATGCTTAGATTATGAAGTTTAGTTTTTATGAGGTGAAGTTATTTAAGTAGTTGGGCTACATACACTGAGTGGCCAGATTATTATGATCTCTGAATGCAGTGTGTGTGTGTGTGTGTGTGTGTGTGTGTGTGTGTGTGTGTGTATTAGAGGCCTGGTGCATGAATTTGTGCATGGGTGGGGTCCGGCCAACCTGGTCAGGGGGAGGGGACCTGGGCTGTTGGCAGGCCTGCAATTTGCATATTAGACTTTTATTATATAGGATATACACTGAGTGGCCAGATTATTATGCATTCAGAGATTATAATAATCTGGCCACTCAGTGTATATAAGAACAGGTTTTTTAGTTCACTTCTTTGCACTGGTATTTCTCATTTTAAAATATTCTCTATTCTTTTCAGTCAGGTACCTATTATGCAACTTTGTCAGATTTCTGACATCACTTATCACTAGTAAATTAGGTAAAATTGCCTGCTAATACAGTAGGCAATTTTGAAACCACTTTTATTTCTGTCAGCCCAGATATATGTAAATGTGATGTATAAGTTTTTATCGTTATTTCTGCTTTAAATATATTTAAATAGGAACTGATAACATTTATATGATCCTTACTATTTATCAAACTGTTTCCTAAGCATTTGTAATACTCACAACCCTATGTGTTTGAGTTTGGGACTATTGTTATCTCTATTCAACTGATGGAAAGTGAGAGATACAGAGGTTCAGTAACTTGCCCTGAGTCATACAACAAATAAGTGGTGGAGCTGAATCCAAACAGTCTAGCTTCAGAGGCAGTGTCCTTATCCCCTAGGTTGCATTTCCTCAGGAAAGTTAATCCACAGTCCCAGGTGAGCCTCATCACACTGCAGGGCTTAGATACTTTAAGATTCAGTTTGGGTGTTTTACTCCCACTCAGAAGTCTTCCCTTGCCTCCCTCAAACCACACTTTTTGTTCTACTTCCATAAAATGAGTGTATCTCTGCCATTGCATGTATCCTATGTATGAAATTACTTAATTATGTATCTATATTACTATAAACAGTGAGATATTTGAGAGAAAATCATGTCTTATTTATCTTTGTATACCAGAGTTTTTCTTATCACAGCGTCTGATGATCTGTAAATATTTAGTGTTCAATGGAATGAGCTCAACTGAACACTAGTGCATGTATTGAAAAATTATTATTAGACCAAATTGTATGTAAAACAATGATCTATTAACTGTTATAATATACAAGGTACTATACTATACATTTAAATCACACATTATTCTATTTTGTTCTTACAATAACTATGAGGCAAATATTACTATCATCATTTTACTCATAAAGAGACTGAGTTTAAAAAAGTTAAGTAACTTGCTTGCCTAAGTTCACAACTATTAAGTGGTAGACTCAGGGCCCAAAACCATAGTCAATCTGATTTATAAAGCCTTTACTTTACCTATTATACTGTGTCCAAGAGGCAATTTTGATAAAAATTCTTTCCTGATTCCTGACACTGTATTTTTCAATATCAAAAGATATAATCCAAAATTCTGGATACTATATATCACCTTAACAACTAAGAAATTGAGGCTACTCAGAGGATCCAGCATGTTTATATAGTACAGTAGGTTCAGATAGGTACATATAACAGTCATTAGGATAGTTTACATAACTGTAAAATACACTTATTGGTAAAATGCATTTTCCATCAATCTCTTGTGTCTTTATAATCAATGCAATCTATATATATTGGGGCCATTACAACCGAATGACCAGAACAATCAGAAGGACCAGTTATTATGATGTGCACTGACAACCAGGGGCCAGACACTCAACACAAGAGCTTCCCTTTGGTGGTCAGTGTGCTCCCACAGCCAACCTCCTCCGTCTGGCCAACCTCCCGCAGTCCCTCCCCCTGGCTGGTAGGCCCTGATCACCGGATCAGGGCCAGGCCCTGGGCTGGGATGGGGAACTGGGGGTGGGTTGTAGCATATGTGGACCCTTTCCCAAGGGGTCCAAGGGGTGGATCCTTAAGGCCTGTGGCCAACCTCCTGCCTCATCCCTCCCTACAATCAGCAGGCTCTGATCAGCATTCGCCCACCACAGTGGCGGCAAGGTGGCAAGGGAAGGAGTGGTGGAGAGGCTGGGAACCACAATGGTGGCATCAATGTTTGGTATCCATTCCTTCTGTGCCCAATCTGGCAACCATCACCTCCTCTCCTGACCAAACCAGAACCTTCAGGCCCTAGGCTGAGATGGGGAACCAGGGCTGGGTGGTGGTTGATGTAGCCCCTTTCCCAGGGGTTCCTAGGCTGGCTCCCTCCTAGAGCTGGCAGCCAACTTCCCAAGGTCCCTCCCCGCCCTGGCCTTCTCCCCAGTGAGTAGGCCCCAATTGGCCCAGCCCTTATCGGCCCTGATGGCTAGCCAGGCCTAGGGACCCCACCCATGCACAAATTTCATGTACCAGGCCTCTA
The DNA here is from genome assembly GCF_014108245.1 of Pipistrellus kuhlii. NCBI lineage: Eukaryota > Metazoa > Chordata > Mammalia > Chiroptera > Vespertilionidae > Pipistrellus > Pipistrellus kuhlii. Next base: position 16,060,401 of record NW_023425504.1, read on the forward strand.
GTTATAGATAAAGTGTATTCATTCATTTTAAGAATAGAAAAAGTTACATTTCATTCACATTAAGTCAACAGGAGGAAGGCAGTCATCTACCTAAGGTGTGATTTGACTTGGAGAGAAGGGGAAAAAGTTTCTCATGTTTGACATTCTGTGGGAAACATGAGTATAGTGAAAGATTTGAACTATCCTTTTTTTCAAACTAGATCTAAGGAAAGGTTGCATCTAGAATGTTATAAAACATTTGCAATAATTCTTTTAATTTTTATTTTATTTTTTTTAATTTATTTATTTATTTATTTATGTTTACATATTTTATTGATTTTCCCCCTCCCTCCCTCTCACACATCCCCTCCCTCCCCAGAGCTTTATGTCCATTGGTTGTACTTATATGCATGTATACAAGTCCTTCAGTTGATCTATTATCTCCCCCAGTTCCTCCTCCCCTCCCCGCTGAAATTTGACAATCTGCTTGTTGCTTTACTGTCTCTATATCTATCTTTTGGTTCATCAGTTTATAATGATCTTTATTATCCACAAATGAGTGAGGTCATGTGGTGTTTCTCTTTCATTGATTGGCTTATTTCACTCAGCATGATGTTCTCCAATTCCATCCAGGTTGCTGCAAATGATGAGAATTCCTTCTTTTTTATGGCAGCATAGTGTGGGAGAACATATTTACTAATAACACCACTGATAAAGGATTAATCTCCAACATCTACAGACAGCTGATACAACTAAATAAAAGGAAGGTGAATGATCCAATTAAGAAATGGGCAATGGATCTAAATAGAATATTTTCAAAAGAAGACAGAAGGAAGGCCAAAAGGCACATGAAAACATGCTCAAAGTCACTAATTATCCGAGAGATGCAAATCAAAAAAACAATGCGGTACCATCTCACACCTGTCAGAATGGCCAACATCAACAAATCAACAAACGACAAGTGTTGGCGAGGTTGCGGAGAAAAAGGAACCCTCGTGCACTGCTGGTGGGAATGCAGACTGGTGCAACCACTGTGGAGAACAGTGTGGAATTTCCTCAAAAAACTGAAAATGGAACTCCCATTTGATCCAGTAATCCCACTCCTAGGAATATATCCCAAGAAACTAGAAACACGAATCAGAAAGGATGTATGCACCCCTATGTTCATAGCAGCACAATCTACAATAGCCAGAATTTGGAAACAGCCTAGGTGCCCATCAGCAGATGATTGGATCCAAAAACTATGGTACATCTACACAATGGAATACTATGCAATAATTCTTTATGCATATTTTATTCAGATAATATATATGCACAAACAATACCATATAGACAAGCATTATTATGGCAGCTTAAAATAATGTTAATTTCCTAAAAGTAAACCCATACAACTGAAGCTCCATTGATTAAAGGTTGCCAAATACTTATAATTTTAATTGAACTTTACATCACACAGAATGAAATGAGAAAAGAAAAATCAAAGTTTTAGTAAAACTTCAAAGATCAATAAACTTTCTCTAAATACAATAGATTTCCAATAACAAATTAGGGACATTTTCCCTTCAAAGTTGAAGATCTGTTATGAACTGTATTGTTTATGGCAAGATCTGAACATATATCCACCCATTATAGGTTTTTCAGGAGGATTAAAAAGCACTTATATTTTGGAATTAGCTAAGAGAACTAGCAGTTGAATGAAGGAAATGTTCAAGTGAAATTTTATGACATGAAATACTTGATGGTTTGATATGACTTTATCTAGATAAGAAAAACTGACAGCTGTATAGCTATAGATTCCACTGGAGAATTCCTTGCAAGCAATGAGAGAGAGAGAGAGAGAGAGAGAGAGAGAGAGAGAGAGAGAGAGAGAGAGAGAGAGAGAGAGAGAGAGAGGAGAGAACAAGGTATTTTTTACTGTAATGACATTTCTGAGTCATTTTGACCACTTTCCTTTGGATAAAACTACATACTCATTTTCTACATAAAGCTTTTTAAAAGAAGTTGAACTTTTCATGAAGGAATGGTGATTGTATTCTGTTATTAATTTTTCACTAAGTTCATGATTGAGAGGAAGCCAAATTAAAAAAAACTAAGGTGAATTTGTACAATGCATTTATCTCTTAATTATACAAATAAACAGTATGAATTATTTTTAAAAGATAAAGTACCAGAGTAATAGAAATTTTGTTTTCTAATTTTATTATTCAGCCTACTCTGAATGACTATGCACATTAAATATAAAATATTGCACTCTTTTGGCATTTATCTCTGAGTAAGCTGTGGTCAAGTATGTAAAGAAAACTGAAAAAAAAGTATGCAAAGACATGTTTGGTTTTGAGGTGGCTTGGAAAGTTCTGCCATAACAAGCTTATGGCAGTTTTTTCCACTTCAAGGGCACAGTGAAGATATCTTATGACTAATGCTATTAGTTCCAATAAAGGTATTTTCCCTATTTGAACATTATTAGAAAGAGATAAGGGGAGGATCCCACCCATATTAGTCTACATATCTGAAACACAATTGATATTCCACAAATGTCTGTTGAATAAATTATATAAAAATTAGAGGTCCTGTGCATGAAAATTCATGCACTGGAGGGGGGTCTCTCAGCCCACCTGCCCCCTCTCACAGTCCAGGAGCCCTTAGGGGCAGGAGGCAACCTGGTGATAAGGGGAAGGCAACACCCCATCACAACTCTGCTGCTGCCACTGCCAGCAGCAAAAGCGTTGGCTGACCCTGGTTACCTGAGCCTCAGGCAAACCTGGGCAGCTGGGCAGCGGCCATCCGAGGCTTGACTGAGCCTTGGGCCAGCCCTGGGTGGATGGGGTGCTGTGAGGACTGGAGGACTCCAGAGGCAGGTGTGTGGAGCCTTGCTGCACACCTGCCACCCTGGTAGGGCTGACAGGACTGGATGTCACTGTGGGCACCACCATCTTTGAGGGTGTGGCAGTCAATTAGCATATTCCCTCCTTATAGACTGTAGGTGCAATTATTTTTTGTTACAGCATGAGGGTCAATTAGCATATTCCTGCTTTATTAGATAGCATAATTTCAGAAAAAGAGAGAATATTTATTTCCCTAAATTTTGCATCTCCTGAGTTAAAAAAAAAGAACAAACTGAGCTAGATGTTCTTACAGAATAGTAAAGTGTCATGTATTAGAGATGCTTAATTTTTTAAAACTAAATGTTGATAGTCTCTTCAGGAATTCCAAATTTTCTTTGAAAATAGCTTTGTATTTCATTCATTTGAGAGCATTAGTATGTGTGTGAAGTCAGTTGTTATCAGCTTATAAATGTGAGATTTTTTTTTATTGATTAAGGTATTACAAATGTGTCCTTATCCCCCCATTTAAACATAAGATTTTTATGTAAGCCTTATGGCAACCACAAAGCAAAAACCAATACTAGAAACACAAAAGAAAAAAATAAAGAAGTTTAAGCCTACAACTACAAAAAAAAATTTATGGATTATACCTAAAGCAGTGCTCATAAGAAAATGTTGAGCAGTAAATACATATATTACAAAGAAAAGTATAAAATCAGTGACCTAAGATTCCAACATAGGAAGGAAGAAAAAAAAATTGAAGTAAATTGAGAAGAAAGGAAGTAATAAAAACAGGAGCAGGTATGAAGGAAATAGAAATTAAAAAAAAGAGAGAGAGAGAACAGCAGCAAAGTCAATAATTGTTTCTTTGACAATAACAAGAAAATATCACCCATTAATTCTACTCCTAGGTATTTCACAAAAGTAATGAAAGTATATGTCCACAAAAATAGTTGCACAATGATTTTTCATAACAAGCTTATTCATAATAGCCCAAATCTGTAAAGTATCCAGTTGTTCATCAACAGAATGGATGAACAAATGGCAATTTGTTTATACTCTAGTATAGTACTGAATGATGAAAAGAAGACATGATGTTCTGAGTGAAATAAGCCTTATATAAAAGATTACATACTATCTAATAAAAGAGTAATATGAAAATTGAGCATCCCTTCAATACACAAGATCGCTGCCCCCATGTGGTCAAAGATGGCCACCCCCATGTGGACACAAAATGGTCACCACAAGATGGCCAGCAGGGGTGGACAGTTGTGGGCAATCAGGCCTGCAGGAGAGGGCAGTTGGGAGGTACCAGGCCTGCAAGGGAGGACAGTTGAGGCAACCAGGCCTGCAGGGGGAGACATTTAGGGGGGATCAGGCCTGCATGTGAAGGTATTTGGGGGGGGAACAGGCAGTACTAGATTGTGAGAGGGATGTCCAATTGCCCGTTTAGGTGCAATCTTGGTGGATCTGGCCTAAACGGGTAGTTGGACATTCTTCGATGTGTCCAAAATTGGAGAGGGTGAAGGCTGGGCTATGGGACACAACCACCACTCCCTCTCCCCCCACCCCCACCCCCTCATCGTGAACGAATTTCTTGCATTGGGCCTCTAGTTTATTTTATAATATCCCAAAAGTAAAATGGATTAATAGATTGGTAAAGTTTGAAAATATGGATAGATATGTGATAAACCATGTACAGTAAAATATTATTGGATAAACCTAAGTGGTGAATATGTGAATGGTCACTCTAAAATTCATTCAACTTCACTTTATGCTTGAAAATTCTAAATGTATTTAATGATTTATCATTTAATATTATGTTGAACATAATTTCAAATTAATAAGGTTCAAAAATAAAAGGGGATACCATGTTTCTTACAAAATTAGAACATTTTATCCAAATCAATGCAAAAGGCAACACCTTTTTATATTTTTTGCTTGACAAGTACAATTTGTTTTTTTTAAATTTTATTTTATCTTTCAATTGCAGTTTACAGTCAATATTGTTTTGTATTGTTTATATTGATTAGACAATCATATACTTTACAAAGTGTTCCCCCTGATATTTTGAGTACCCACCTGGCACCATACATAGTTATTACTGGTACAATACTAGAGGCCTAGTGCACAAAAGTTATGCACTTGGGGAGCCCTCGGGGGAAGTCCAATTGATGGCTTAGGACCACTCCTGAGCCTAAGCCAGCAGTCAGACATCCTTAGCATTGTCACAGAGATGGAAGGGGCTCCCGCCACCACCACTGCCCTCACCAGTCATGAGCCTGGCTTCTGGCTGAGCAGTGCTCCCCCTGTGGGAATGCACTGACCACCAGGGAGCAGCTCCTGCCTTAAGCATCTGTCCCCTGGTGGTCAGTGTGTGTCATAGCAACTGGTTGTTCCACCATTGGGCCGAAACTGGCTCTCCAACATCCTCTGAGGGGCACCAGTTTGCAAGAAGGCACAAGATAGGCTAAAGGACCCCACCAATGCACAATCAGGGCCAGGGAGGAACATGGGAGGTTAACCAGCCAGGGAGGGACCACAGTAGAGCTCCAGGGCATGTCCAGCTCATCTTGCTCAGTCCTGATTGGCCAGACCTCAGCAGCAAGCTAACCTACTTGTCGGAGAATCTGCCCCATGGTGGTCAGTGCACATCATAGTGACTGGTCAACTGTTGACTGTCTGCCCCCTGCTGGTCAGTGAACATCATAGCGAGTGGTTGAGCGGCTTTAGCAAATCATTAGCATACTACTTCAATAGAAGTCCAGGTCCCTCAGCATGTTCTATAGAGATTGGCCAAAACCAGCAGTCTAACATCCCCTGAAGGAATAGTAGTGCATGAAGCGGCAGGCAGACCAGGGAGGAGCCCAAGCCCGAGCCAGGCACCACAGCGTTCCCTCTCACCTTGGCCCTGCTGAGCCTGCTATTGCTTATTGACTGGTCAACTGGTCACTTAGGCTTTTATATATATAGATTACAGTTTGATTGGTTAAATGAATGACCAGACAACCAGGAACTTAGAATATTAGGCTTTTATTATATAGGATTATTGACTATATTCCCTAAGCTGTACTTTACATCCCATGACTATTTTGTAACTACCAATCTGTACTTCTTAGTTCCTTCACCTTTTTCACACACTCCCCATATCCATCCCCTCTGGCAACTATCAGTCTTTTCTCTGTAAAATCTCCTTCTTTGTAATTTTTCCTAACTTTTTAATTTTTATTCAATTTATTGGGGTGACATTGGTTAATAAAATTATATAGCTTTCAAGTATATAACTCCATAATATATCATCTGTGTATTGTATTGTATGTTCACCACCCAAAGTAAGATCTCCTTCTGAGGATCTCCTTTTCAAAAGCAGAATAATATTCCATTGCTTATACATAGCACAATTTTTTATTTTCAACAAATATTTAAGTTATTTTCATGCCTTGGCTAGTGTGAATAATGCTGAGTTAAACATGGAAGCATAGATATCTCTTTGTGATTATGATTTCATTTCTTTTGAGTATGTACCCAGAAGACAAATTACTAGATCATTTGATAGTTGTACTTTTAGACTTTTTATAAACCTCCATACTGTTTTCCATAGTGGTTGCATCAATTTACATTCTCACCAACAGTGCCTAAGAGTTCCCTTTTCTCCACATCCTCTTCAACACTTATCTCTTATCTTTTTAATAATAGTCATCCTAATGGATGTGAAGCAATTTCTCATTGTGGTTTAGAATTGCAATTACCTGATGATTTGTGTTTGGTAACTTTTTATTCATATGTTCTTGGAAAACATAATGCTAAGTGGAATATGTCAGACAAAAAGAAAAAAAAAAACCTAAATGATCTCACTTACATGTGGAATCTAAAAAAAAATATCAAACACATTGAAGCAGAAAATAGAATGGTGGTTACCAGGTGCAGTGATGTGGGAGAAATGGGGAAATGTTGGTCAAAGGTTACAAAGCTACAATTTTATAAGATGAAAAGTTAGAGATCTAATGTATAACATGATATCTACAGTTAGTAACATATTGAGTCCTGGAAATTTAAGAGAGTAGGTTTTGGGTATTCTCATCACCCACAAAAAATCATAACTATGTGAAGAAATGTTATGTTGATTAGCTTTACTGTGGTAATCATTTCACCAAGTATATGTATTTTAAATATTCATGTGTACCTTAAGTATATATACTTCTTATTTTTAAACTAGGGGTCCAGTAGACGAATTCATGCACCTTGAAAGGAACTATGGGCTGCGAGGCTGATGTGGGCACAAGGGTGGGTCTTGGCCCATCTTCCATGCCCCTCCCCCAGGTCTCTCCTGCCATAGCCCCTGGTCCCCTGTCTGCTGGTAACCCCCACGTGCTGACAGCACTAGCCCCGCTCATACCCACTGATGGCGTGAAGAGATTGGGGCCAGCGCCAGCAGAAGGTGCGAGCAGTGGCTGCTGCCCCAATCACCCCTCAGGAGCAAGGGGAGGTAGAGAAGCCTTCAGGGACTATCAGGGCTGGCAGCCACTGATCACACCAATTGACAGTGCCAAGTGATCAGGACCGGTGCTGGGTGCTGGCAGCAGATGCAAGTGGTAACTCTGGAGCCAACTGCGGGTGCAAGTGGGCCTGGCACCAGCAGCAGGTGTGAGAATAGAAATGGAGATCAGCAATGAATAGGGGAAATAAATAGGAGAGTTGCCTTGTATAGATTGATGATGAGAGTGTACCATGAATACCTCAACTCTCTGCACCTAAAGTCCTAGAAAAAAAGAAAAGGAAATAAAGAAAACCTAATGTGTAAGTAACTTCCTGTTCTTTAGCATCAGCTATAGATATGATTTTTTCCTAAAAGAGTTTTAGAGTCCAAGTTGACAAATGTATAGTCAAATATTAATGTTATACCTCTAGCCATGTTGTGGCTTATATCTTTTCTGTTACTATAAAATCATATTTTAATTTAATTTTATTCGTGATTCTATAATAACATGTAATATGGCCCTAACCTGAATTACAATGTCAAAAATACAGGAATAATTTATGTTACTAATTTACCAAAAGAAAAAGAAAAAAAGAAATGGGAGAAGCATCCTAGACATGGATTAAAACAAAGACAGTGTTGTTTTTTCTTTGCTTTCAAGTCAAATGTGAATATTAGGGCAAGGTTATTAGTTTAGCACTATATTATGTAACATTTTATATGAAGACAAGATGTTCTGTTCCTGCCTTTTATTTTTATTTCATTTGCTTGAGATAATATTTATTTTCCTTTTCACATGTATAACCAGATAGACTATTTCTGTTTAGAAACAAAGTTTTAATAGAAATTTTAGAGTAGATCAAAGGTTTCTTTGCGGGCATCAAATTTTTCACTGTGGGAGTTGCTCTTCTCCTCACAAAGCAGATTTGTCCTAGTAGAGATTCATAGGTGTGTTCATAGGAATGATTCAGCCTTCAATGAAGTTATTAAGCATAAGGGATAAGTCTCAGGATGCTGTTCTTGCCTGGTAGGCATGACTTAGTGATTGCGTATCAACTTATGAAACAGGAGGCTATAGCTTGATTCCTGGTCAGGGCACATGTCTGATATGAGAAGTTGATCCCCAGTGGTGAGTTACCAGGAGGCAGCCAATTAATGATTCTCTTTCATTATTGATGTTTCTATCTCTCCTTTCCTCTCCCTTAGTCTCTTAAATCAATAAAATATTTTTTTTTAAAATGCTGTTCTTATCAGAGATGTAATATTTCAGACTAAGTTTATGTATTTTATTATATATTTCCCCATACTGATATGTAATTGTGCCATGTTTTAAAAAGTGATAGCAGGTGAGTGTGCACCAAATTCCACCATTAATGGTGGGTAAGGGAAAGACTCCCTGCAACTGAGAAAAAAAGAAAAAATTACATAGGTGTTCTCTACTTTCTAACCTACCAAATGGTCTCTTCTTAATAACCTTGGATATTAAAGAAATAGTTTCATTTCAGAGGTTCAATTAAATGAACAATTTTCTAGCCAAAGCTGTGTAATTTAAATTTAATTCACTGTGTATGGAACTGCCTCTCTATGACATGCTGTTCAGAGAGTGGTAGGAAGAAACTCATATATGTCACATTAATCAATTGTATTCCTTTGTATACCTTCTAGTGATGCTTATAACCTTTTTCAGAAAAGAGACTACCTGATGAAAGAGACAGAATAGTAATCAAGTGAAAGCATTAGTTTTATAAAACTTATTTAGATAAGTCTCCCTAACAGTACATGTAACCATTCAGAGGCCAAAGTGCCATGATGATCTTCCCTAATTCAGAGTGGTCTATATAACATGGCATCTGTTCTTGCTCAGAATCTCTACTAAAAATATTGAGGTCTTCTTACCTTTAAAAAATGACTTAGGCAGATTTCAAAAATTAAAGGCACTGAAACTCAATTCATTATATTCAATGGATAAACACCTATATGTAATATGATAGGCTAGAAAAATGTAATCAGGATGGAGAAGAAAGGATGTCTTAACATACAGTAAGAAGCTAGATCAGAGAGATGGGTATTAGATTTATTGGAGTGGTCACTTCATAACTATATAAATTAAAAAAGAAGGATCTCTAACAGCATGGATGGACTTGGAAATATAATGCTAAGTGAAATAAACCAATCTTCGAAAGACAAATATAACATGATCTCACTTATTTGTGGAATCTAATGAGCAGAATGAATTGACCAACAAAATAAGACCTGAGGGATTGGACAGACTGACATATCTCAATGTGGGTTAGGGCGGATGAGAGGAGATAAACCGAAGAGCTGATATATGTATGGGCATAGCCCATGAACATGGGCAATAGGGTAGTGAAGACCTGGGGGGGGGGGGTGGCTGGGAGGATGGGCATCAAAGGGGGGAAAGGGGAGATATCTGTAATACTATCAACAATAAAAGTTTATTTAAAAAATAAAATAAGAGCAGATGTGAAAAAATATATAAATGTCTAATCACCATGTTATACACCTGAAATTAATATAATATTATATGTCAACTGTAATCTATAATAATATAAGTTTAATATGCTAATTAGACCAGACGTCCTTCTGGATGACCTTCAGGATGAAGCCAGGGCTGTGAGGGAAGCCCAGGTCTCGGGTGCCAGAAGGAAGCCTGTAGCAGCAGCTGGGGGAAGGAAGACCTACTCGTCCATGAATTTCGTGCATTGGGCCTCTAGTTTATAACATTACGACATGATTCCCCCACATTGGTACCCACCTGGAACCATACATAGTTATTAAAATATTATTGACTATATTCCCTGTGCTGTACTTTATATTCTTGTGTCTCTTTTGTAACTGCAAATTTGTATTTTTAAATTCTACCCCTTTTCACCCAACCTCCTAGTCCCTCTTTCTTTTGGCAACCATTAGGCGGGGTGGCTGTATGTTCAGCTGAGAAGTGAAGGGGCTGAACACCACCATTGCTGGGCTCTGGTTGGTCTGAGGCCCAGGCGTCCACTACAGGAAAGAAAAAATGGAGGGAGGAGCCCGGAGGAAGGGAGGACAATCAAAGGAAATGTGTCTAGACTTTCCCCAGCCCTCTCCCTCTTTCCACTACTTACAAAAGCCCCAGGCCCGGCCACAGTTCTGTCTCCACCTTTTAGTCCCCTGTTATCCAACCACAGAGGAAAGAAATAAGGAAGGAGTCTGTGCTGATTACAGAAAGTATATATATACCTGATCGGCCAGTCACCTCCTGCAGAGGCAGGCCAGACTGCAGTGTAGGCCTGCTCCCCACGGACATCCCATGAGAGCTCCCAGACTGTAAGGGGAGCAGGCCGGGCTGAGGGACTCCCTCCCTGTGCATGAATTTTCATGCACTGGGCATATATTTTAATTTATAATATATTTTGATAGAATTTATTATGTTTTCCTTTCTCATGATATTGCTTTAAAATAGAGATAGGAAAATCAACACCTCTCAACTGTGCTATGTTCTGTGGAAATTACAAAGGAAATAGGGGTCATAACCCAACCCTTGTGGAGGTGTTTAATCTAATAGGGAGATTCGATAAACACAAATAAACACTGGTAATAGAAACACAATTAGCCACAGTTAGCCAAACATGTCTAGGAGAAACACCTCATAATTATAGTTAGAGACAGGATCCCAGCTGTGTAATAGCTCTGCCCTTTGACTCTTGGTATTGAAGACAGAGACCTAGACTAAAAATTAGAAAACATGGTCCTGGCCAGTGTTCTAAGTGTTAGAGCATTGGCCAGCCAACTGAAAGGTTTTGAGTTCTATTCCTGGTCAAGGGCTCTTATCTTGGTCACAGGTTAGCTCCCAGCTCTGGTCAGGGTGTGGGCGTGTGGCAACCAATGATGTGTCTCTCTCACATAGATATTTCTCTCTCTCCCCTGCCCTCCTTCCCTTCCAGTCTCTCTTTAAAAAAATCAATGGAAAATATATCCTCAGGTGAGAATTAAGAACAACAACAAGAATTAGAAAACACGGATTTTACTTTCAACTCAGTCAAGTGGTTTCAGTTTCTTAAAAATATCCTTTGACATCAGTCCCTTTTCTGTTGACTTCAAAATTTATTATGAGAAATAAGTGATTAAATAGGTGTGAAAGTGCTTTGTAACCTGGAAAGCTATATGCAATTTTGAGAAATACTTTCTTTGAGGTTCTTATTTACTCATGAAGCTCACTTCCTCTAGAGAGCTCACACCTCCCATATTGTCAGCTTAAGTACTAACTCACTTCATCATCCATTTTTTCAGTGACATATACATACCAGTCTTTCCACACTCTGAGCTCCTATAGCCACTTATTGTTTACTTTCTTCAAATTGCCTGTCATTATTAGCTTTTTTAATGCATTGCTTTTTTCTGCTTTACCTGACTACAAGAAGTTTGAGATCATTGATTTGTCTAATATAATTTACTAAAGGCCCAGTGCACATTTGTACATGGGGGGAGGGTGTTCCTCAACCCAGCCTGCACCCTCTCCAATCTAGGAACCTCTCACAATCCAGGACTTCTGGCTCCCAACTGCTCACCTGATTCTCCCTAACCACTTTTGCCTGCCAGTCTGATCATCCCCTAACCACTCCCCTGCTAGCCTGATTGACACCTAACTGCTCCTCTGCCAGCCTGGTTGCCCCTAACTGCTCTACCCTGCAGGCTTGATTCTCCACAACTGCCCTCCCCTGCAGGCCTGGTCTCTCCCAACTGCCCTCCCCTGCTGGCCTGATCACCCACAACTGCCGTCCCCTGCCAGCCATCTGTGGTAGCCATCTTGTGTCAACATGGGAGTGGCCATCTTTGACCATATGGGCACAGTCATCTTATGTGTTGGAATGATGGTCAATTTGCATATTACCTCTTTATATAGGATGTTTTCTACAGTACCTAACATGTTTATTCAACATGAAGTGATTCAATACATATTGGTTGATGAAATGATGGTTCATTCATTCATTTGGCAAATACAGAATATCTACTCTTTATCAGGTACTGTAATGTTCTACAAACTGAGGATATAGCATTTAACCTCATGGAATGTACAAAAATAAAGTTGCGTGTTTACAAAATAATCACTCCATGTAGATTTGATTTACAATTAGAGAAAGTCTAATGGGGTACACACTTCAGCTTTGAAACCCATTCCTTTCACATTTTTGCATCACTTGGTCCTACATTCAGGTAACTATTCAAATGTTTCCTCCTCAGGGAAAACATTTTTAAAAATATATTTTGTATTGATTTCAGGGAGGAAGTAAGAGGAAGAGAGAAATAGAAACATTAATGATGAGGGAGAATCATTGATCGGCTGCCTCCTGCACAACCTTGGCATATGCCCTTGACATGAATCAAACCCCAGACCCTTCAGTCCACAGGCTGATGCTCTATACACTAAGCCAAACCAGCCAGGGCTCAGGGAAAAACATTTTTGAGCACATCATCTAAAAGAGCATCGCACTCACTGCAAGCAAACATCATATTAAATTCCCTTCCTTTTTAAAAAAAATATATTTTATTGATTTTGTACAGAGAGGAAGGGAGAGAGATAGTTAGAAACATCGATGAGAGAGAGTCATCGATCAGCTGCTTCTTGCACACCCCCACTGGGGATGTGCCTGCAACCAAGGTACATGCCCTTGACCGAAATCGAACCCAGGACCCTTCAGTCCCCAAGCCGATGCTCTATCCATTGAGCCAAACCGGTTTCGGATATTCCCTTCCTTTTTTAAAAATTTTCTTCAAGTACTAAAACTGCCTACTATGTGCCTAGCATAAGACATTTTATAGTCTCTTTTTCATAAGAAGTCTTTGGAGCCTGGTGTGTATTTCACACTGACAGCATATATTAATTTGGACAAGCCACATTTCAAATGTCCAATAATTATATGCATTTAGCCCTCATCACATTCCTATGTAGAACTTATTCATTTACTCCTAGGATTTAAATCCACTCCCCACAACTGTAATTTTTATGTAGGTTTTTATTACCGACTAAGCTACAATATCCAAAATATTTCATTTTAGGGTCAGTTATTGGACATTCATTTAGCCATAATGGTTATGATAGCTCTTTCTGCACCAAAAGCAAACTTCTAATCAAGAAACATCTCCTTTTGTCTTTTTCAAAATTAAAAACAGAACAAATAGCAAACCATACCACAATTCCAAGAGAAAACAAAGAAAAACACCTTAGTGAGCATTTATCATTTTATGCATAAATTGTGACATAATTTAATTTTTGCAGCAATATCACATAAACCATCTTTATAGATTTATTACTTCACATATGTTCACTTATCCAAGAAAATGTGCTTTGCCAAAAATAATAAGGGCACAGAGTTTGTGCAGTCTACACTTTTATGGTTGTCATTGTTTTTGATCAATTAATCATAGAGAGAAGATCTGACAATATGGAGAGTATGTGGAATAGTGATGAGCTGAGGAGTCAAGAAAGGTGCAAGCCAACTAAACTAGTTTGATAAAATCAATCATTTTGAAGAACATTATTTTTTAATTAGTTCAAGTTCCTTGATAGGGTAAAGTTAAAACCTATGGAGAACACAGGGACTATTCATGCTGTGATTCTTGCTGAAAATGTCAAATTTAACTATAAAGAATTATGACTTAAGAGTGAAATTGATACAAATAAAAGCAGCCACACATGGCGAGCTTTTACAAGAGTAGAAGAATGTTATGTTTACTTCAAGGAAAGAAGCCTTATCAATTCTAGGGCTGTCTTCACCTTCAAGTGTTGCATATTTCTGCAGATACTACTGACACATCATCAGTGCTCACAGTGAGCTATTCACAAACTTTTGTTTTCCTGGTTCCCTTCATGGCTACTTTTAAGATAACTGACTGGGAAGAAATGTACAATGTGTCAATAAGAAACAAAGTATGTTTTTACATAGTTAACTGGCCTATTTGATTTTTGAATCCCCAAAACTTGTCTTCATCAGCACATTGTTCTACTAGTTAATCATACAATTTCTACACTATATAGGAAAAGAGTTTTACTGCTAATGTTAACAATAAGACTTTACACATGCCAGACTGTGTCCTTCATTATATATTGTTTGTCCAACACAGTTTTGACCATGAAGTTGAGTACTTCTGCTATTTATAAATCATGGAAAATATGTCATAAACTGTGCAGGATGATAGGACAGAAATTATGTGATATTCTCCTTTAAAATATAATTATTAAATGCCATTTAAATCACTTAAATTTTCTTAATATAACCCATTATAATAAAAGAAATATTATACTTCCATATTTTATTATTTGATTTAAGTATGATTTGTTTGCTAAACTAAATATTTTACCTAATGAAAAATAGAAAACCCGCGCTGGCCTGGTGTGCCTCAGTTGGTTGACCATTATCTTATACACCAAAAAGGTGTGTAGGTATCTTAATGGGGATTGCATAGAGTCCATAGATTGCTTTGGGTAGTGTGGACATTTTAATTATGTTGATTCTACCAATCTATGAACACGGTAAATTCTTCCATTTATTTATGTCTTCTTCTATCTCTTTTTTCAATATCCTGTAGTTTTCTGAGTAGAGTTCTTTTACCTCCTTAGTTAAGTTTATTCCTAGGTACCTTGATTTTTTTGTTGCAATGGTAAATGGGAGGTTTTTGTTTTTGTTTTTTCATTTCTCTTTCTGTGAGTTCATATATAAAAGCCATAGATTTTTAGGTGTTAATGTTGTATCCTGCCACATTGCTGAATTCATTTATTAAATCTAATTGTTTTGTGATGGAGTCTTTAGGGTTTTCTATGTATATCATTTCATCTGCAAATAATGACAGTTTTGTTTCTTTTCCAATTTGGATGCCTTTTATTTCTTCTTCTTGTCTGACTGCTATGGCTAGCACTTCCAGTACTATGTCAAACAGGAGTTGTGAACACATGCCATTTCTTAAACATTTACTGAATCAATGCTTTATACAAACATATCATAGCAGCCATTTTATACTCAGAGGGCTCATAATTTATCAGTGAAAATGCATGTGCAATTAAGAGGATCTTTAAGTTATGAAAAAATGGTACAAATTATTCATAAGTGCCCAGAAGAAGAAAAAAAGAAAAGAAAAAAAAAAAGAAAGAAAAGAAAATTCTGTGTACCTTTAATAGAGAAACAGAAACTTTTCTGAAAAAAAGTTTGAAGAAATAATGGGCATGGATTATCTATATAAAAGATGCTATACTTTGGGTCTGGAGTTACATAAAGGTCAACTGAAAATTTTATACATTACATCTATGCTCATATATATAAATTCATACATTTGGCATTTTCTTTTTTTCTGTATGTATAAACAGTTTCAAGTTTAATTAGACATATTAAAAGATCCTTTGGCTTAGAAAGTTACAAGTGAAATTATTTCATTATCTTCTTAACTATCCATTCCTGCCATTATTTATTTTTTATTTCAATTTGAAGCCAAGAATATAGCATTCTTTCTGAAAATTATTTTTATTATTTGTAAGCATTATCTTTGCAAAATATTCATGATGGTAGTTGCATTAGTTTCATTTCATTTTGAGAAGAAAATGAGCAGCTTGGCCAGCTCTTATTGTAATAATTTGAGTCTGAAATATATTTTCATGTTTTAAAATTATGGTTTTGTTTATACCGTATGTTTCCATTTTCAGTCAAAACTGTGTATTTACTAACATTATTAAAGTGTCCTTAGTATTGTCCATTGACTTCTAAGAAATAATGTTCACAATTATACCAGAGTTTCATTGAAAGTAATATAATAATTAAAAATAGGTTTACAATATTACTGTTTTTATATGCAGTGTTCATTTATATAAATTATATTGAAGCACTATCATAGCATCCCTCCCCCATCATTTTTCTGCTACATTTATGCCAGAAACCACCTCTAAAGTAGTTATAATTTATTTTTATTGGTTCCTCTGGTTACAAATGCAATTATTCATACCTGGAAAAATACATATATTAGTTTCTTTATCAACCAAACTGGAGCAGTGAAATTCTATACTATCAGGTGAAAAAATAAAAGTGGTTATTTTAAACAAGAAATTTTAAACAAAACAAAACATTAGAATGATGTGATTTGGTTTTTAGGCATACTAATTAATTTTCATATGTAGGTGGTAGAATATCAGTTTCATTTATTAACATGTATGTACCCTGGAACAGGATTAAAATTTTTATGTGATTTTATTTTATATAATTTTGTAGGTCTCATTTATGACAAACAGTGAAATATTAGTAAAGTTGATAGGCATTGCACTTAGGTATGTTTTCTGATTACAAGTGAAGCATGAGTTATATTTCTAATTTGTTACTGAAATGAGCTAGAAAATCATGTATGAATCTATCTGGCAGAGTTAAAGGTCCTCTAAATAGTGGAATCATCTTATTAGACATGTGCAGTCTGGAAACTAATTATATATATTTTTATGATGGAGATAAAAGTATTATTAGGCTGTTGCTTAATGTGTAGGTAATCATATTTTTAATGGATGGTGGCTCTACTTTCATCTTTTATGATTGCAGAAACATGTATGATTACAGGAACTTCAACCTTCACCTTTATAAAAATAGAAAATAAAATGACTGTCATTAAAACCATTTATTCAACACTGAGTACCTACTCTTCATAAGAAATTTTTTGTGAGACAGAGATGATGAAAACAAGACAATTATCCACTAAAAGGTCCTTTTCTGGTAGGGTGGAAAAATATATGTACTAATAATTTACTATAATATTACATGTAAAATAATCAAGTTCATATGAAGATCTGCCAATATAGTATATATCACTATTGTTTTGATTTAAACGTCTGAATGGTAAAACTAACTTTCAAAGTATCAGACTGCCAAATAGAATTTTATTCACAATGCATCGTTTATTGGGAATTTTTAAAATTAATTGAGTGCCTACTATGAGCAAAGAAATTAGACAATTTACTTTTGCCTACAAAAATTTATCTTCCTTTAAAAAGAAAAAAGCCAGACAATCTTATGAATTTGCTGCATTCTATTTATCCTTCTATAGTGATCAAGCCCATGTTTTCCTTCCTTGCTGCACTTTATCTTTTGCATTTTCCTATCTAATGTTGAGGTTTTATTAAACCCTGTTGATTTAAGCATCTTAACAACTTTGAATTAGGTTAGGAGTATATTGTATATTACCTTTGTTAGGTCTTATTTATACATGATAATCACAGGAATAAGAGCACTATCATCATATATAACATAAGGATAATATGCAAATTGACCAAACAGCTTAATGACTGGTCAGCAGAGGGTGTGGCTGGCGAGTGGGCAATGGCAGGCTAGCCAAGGCAGGTGCCAGCAGACAGAGGGAGGGATGGGATGGTGATGGGGGGGGGGGGGCAGTGGGGTGGTGTCTGTCCCCGATCAGCCCACAAGTGTCACCTCCCAAAGAAGGAGGCCACCAGTGGGGCAATGGCCAGGAACTCACTGCTGGTGCCATCCAGATTGACAAGCTTGTCACCTCCTGCAAAGAAGCAGGCTTAAGCTATCAGTTAGATATCCCCTTATGGCTCCTGGACTGTGAGAAGGCTCAGGCTAGGCTGAGGGATCCACTTGAATGCATAAATTTTCATGTTCCAGGCCTCTAGTCCTATCTAATAAAAGTATAATATGCAAAGTAATCATCACCCTGCTACAGCCACAAGCCATGTTCACCATCCAATCAGGAGCAAGTATGCAAATTAACCCAACCAAAATAGCTGCAGCCACAGAGAGAGCAGAAGGGAGGCTTGGGTTTCCCAGGCGATGGAGGAAGCCAAGCTTTCCACACACCCTGGCTGGCCCAGGCCTCCACTTCAGGTAAAAAGTTTCAATTATGGAAGATAAATAAACCTCAACAGAAATGGCAGTAGCCATGGAGCTGAAGAGAGCAGGAGGCTAGGGTTGTCCCTGGCAATGGAGGAAGACAAGCTTTTCACACAACCTGACTTGTCTTGGCCTCTGCTTAAGGCTACAAAGTTACAATTATAGAAGATAAATAACTCCCAACAGAAATGGCTGCTGCCATGGAGCAGGCAGGAGGCTCGGCTCTGCTCCAGTCTACAAAGTTTCAATTGTAGAAGATAAATAAATCCCAGATACCAGGGCCTGCACTTGGGACACTGTGGGTGGAGGGGGGGAGAGCAGCCTTTAAACCACCACAGGCCCCTTTCCCAGGCCACCCCACACTTCAAGGGAACTCATATCCTGATCTGGAACACCCTTCAGGGCAAACCAGCTGGCCCCCAGCCATGCACCAGAATTCTATCTTATCTAATAAAAGAGTAATATGCAGATTGACCATCATTCCAACACACAAGATGGCTGCCTCCATGTGGTCAAAGATCCTGCCCCCATGTGGACACAAGATGACCACCACAAGATGGCTAGCAGGGGAGTGAAGTTGGGAGGGCCCAGGCCTGCAAGGGAGGGCAATTGAAGGCGATCAATCCTGCATGGGAGGGCAGTTAGGGGTGACCAGGCCAGCAGAGAAGGGAAGTTGGGGGCAAACGGGCTGGAAGGGGAGCAGTTAGGCATTAATCAGGCTCACAGGGGAGTGGTTAGGGGTAATCAGGAAGTCAGGCAGGTGAGCAGTTGTTTGCTTTTTTGCTGTTTAGTTGTATGTGTTATTTTTATATTTTCATATTAACATCTTATCAGATAGATGGTTTGAAAATATTTCCCCCCATTTTGTAGGTTATTTTTAATTTTTGGTTGGTTTAATTTACTGTGCAGAAGGTTTTTACCAAAAATTTTGATCTATAGTCAAAAGTAGACATTCCAGAATGAATCATAGATATGGCAAGGTGTGTCAATTTTGAAATTTTATATTCACAGCCTAATATTTTGGGGGTTAAACTAATCAGAGTTTTCCCTCATATGAAATATAAATACCCATGAAAAAGTTAATAGCTAGGACCTTATCATCCATTTATATGTTAGTATAATTATATTAATCCATTTCTTTCTTGATAACACCTTTCCTGAATCATGTGAAGAGCATGAGGTCAATGAATCACAGAAAAAAATTTGATCATGAGCTAGTATAATCAAATGGTGAGGAGTCCACAGAAAATATTTAAAAATGGGGATGAATCTTGTAAGACAAGGCTCAGCACTAACTTTAATAAACCAAAGCCTAGAAGATTGACCGAAAGTTTAACTGTTATTCCAGCTTCTTAGCACAATAAAATAAATCTGTGGGTTTTGCTTTATTTTGGTCATTTATTTGGAGGGGAGGAGCACACAGCAGCACTGAGATTATATCACTTTTACTCTTTGTCCCAATATTTCACATTCTTTCCTAATCCTCGTACCTCCCTATTTGTCCTCCATCATATTAGCGGGTCTGGTGGGTATAATAAATTACCTCCCTGTGAATCATCAAGTTTACTGCATAGGTCCTGATCCCTGTCATGCTTCCACTGATCATGGCATTGCCTCCTGTGTCCCAGGCAAGCCTGTAAAGCTGGTGTGACAAGTGTCTCAGCAAAGGTTGTTTTAATTTAGAACAAGTTTAATTAAGGCTCTCAGTAGAGAAGCCCCACAGGCCTGCCATGAAACTTACTAATGTGAAATGCAATTATTGGAATATCATGGGAATCAGAAGCAAGCAAATGGACAAATTTATCTGTCAGGAATTATAACATACCATATAACTAGTGACTATCCAATAAGATTGAGTTTAAATATTAGTAAGGAAGATGATTACTTAACCTAAGGAATCTTGAAAACTAGAGGGAGAAAGTGGAGAATGATTTATAAAAGGATATGGTTTAGGCAACTGAATTATAACATTTTTTGGAAAAAGAATAAAATTAAATGAAATCATTGTTAAACATGTTAATACTGAATCTTAATACTACACGAAATATATTCAGGTGGGGACAAAGAAGCCCATAACAGGGTATATTTCTTTGATTCTCACAGGGAAGAAAGATGTACTCTACCAAAGTTATGCATGGGAGAAAATTCAACTCTGATCATTATAAGTGGATTGATTAATATATGTGGTGGGAGAAAGAACCTATTCTCAGATCCTCACATGAAGGACTTCCTTATGCAAATATGAAAACTTTAGCCTCAGCTCTACAGAATAAAGGAATAGACTAACTAGAGTTGAAGAATCTTCAATTGTTTTCTCACCACTTGACTAGTACAGGCTTATGTGTTTGCTTTCCTAATATATGCTAGTATATTTTTGCACCTGCCCAAATGAAACATATAAAATAATCCATTAATTCTCAAAATAAAATATTAAAAGACATTAACTAGATTATCTGTATCAGTTTGCATGTATTTGTTTTTCAGATCACTGTCCCATTGAACCTGTTTATCTTTATCTTCCTCACTCTGTCAGTATCCTCCTTCTCACCATACCTTTCCTTCCTTGAAGCAAAACATTTGTAAAAGCTGCTTTCAGTATTTCCACAAAATCAGAAGTGGCATTTCCAGACAACCTTTTGTAGTTGTTTGACCTTGCTTCTTTTCTGAACATAAAAGTATTATTCTCTGTAGAACTGCTGGCAGTATGAGAAACTATCAGTCAATTTTACAGACACTACAAACACTTCAATTCACTACAAAGTTAAGAGTATCATAGTAAATCTCACATTATGGGTTCTATTTTCAAATAATTGACTTAGGAACAAGCATTATTTAGGCCCATCTCTTGCAATCATGGGTGAAAGAACCCAGAATATCAATCTGCGATATTAGTGACATCATAACGAGTGTCATAGCCTGAATTTTCAGGATCCAGCTTAGGAAGTGTAAAATATTGTCATTCAGCACAAAGCTGCTGTGTATTTTAGGGGAGACATGGGCATTGTAAGGGAAGATTTTTTCTTCCTATATGTGATATTCTCCCCCATTGTTTATAAAAGAAAATATATTTAAATTTTGAATGTATAACCTAAATCTCAGAGTTGATAAGAATTTAAATTATTTTTTACTTTTTCAAACACTTTAAAAATATTGAGTTTGTGCCTTAGCTGTTTTTGCTCAGTGGTTAGAGCAACAGCCTGTGGACTGAAGGGTCCAGGATTTGATTCCAATCAAGGGCATATGCCTGTGTTGTGGGCTCGATCGCCAGTACGGGTGTGCAGGAGGCAACCGATCGATGATTCTCTCTCATCATTGATGTTTCTGTCTCTCCCTCTCCCTTCTTCTCTGAAAACAATAAAAATATATATTGAGTTTGCTAGTTTCTTCTTTTAGAATAAAGATAACTAGTGTGGCTCTAGCTAGTTTTGCTCAGTGGATAGAGTATCAACCTGCAGAGTGAATGGTATCAGGTTCGATCTGGTCAAGGGCACATGCCTGGGTTGCAGGGTCAATGCCCAGTAAGGGGCCTGCAGGTAGCCAATTAATCATTGATGTTTCTATCTCTCTCTCCCTTCTTCTCTGAAATCAATTAGTGGCCTGATGCATAAAATCTGGAACCCCTTGAAGGATGTCCTACTACTGGTTTACAGGGATCAGACCTAAACAAGCAGTTAGACATCCCTCTTGTAACCCAGGACTGCTGGCTCCTAACCACTCACCTACCTGCCTGCCTGCCTGCCTGATTACCCCTAACCACTCTGCCTGCTGTCCTACTCACTCCCAACTGCCTCCCGCCACTGGCCTGCTTCCCCCCAAGTGCCCCTCACCAGTCTGATCACCCCCAACTGCCTCCCCTGCCAGCCTGCTCACCCCCAACTGTTCCCCTGCTCGCCTGTTCACTCCAAACTGCCCCCCGCTGATGGCCTGTTTGCCCCCAACTGACTCCCCTGCTGGTCTAATCACCCCCAACAGCCCTGTCCCCTCACCAGCCTGATCACCCACAACTGCCCTCACCTCTTGGCCTCTAACCGCCTCTACCTTGGTCCCGCCACCATGGCTGTGTCCAGAAGAACATCCAGAAGGTCTCCTGGAAGGTCTCCCAGTCTAATTAGCATGTTACCCTTTTATTAATATAGATAGAGTCCTGGTGCACAGGTAGGGGCTGGCTGGTTTGCCCTGAACGGTGTCCTGGATCAGGGTCGGGGTTTCCTTGAGGTGTGGGGCAGCCTGGGCGAGGGGCCTGTGGTGGTTTTCAGGCTGGCCACAACCCCTGGCGACCCAAGCTCCCAGCCCCACCTTCTTTGCTTTTTTTTTTTTTTTTCAGGTACCTCCTTGAGTGGAAGCCAGGGCCTGCTGGAAGCAGGTATCTGGTATTTATCTTCTACAATTGAAACTTTGTAGCCTTGAGCAAAGGCCAGGGCTGGCCATGTTGGGCAGGAAGCTTGGCTTCCTACATCACCAGGGGCAACCCAAGCCTCCTGCTCATTCTAGCTCTATGGATGCCACCATCTTGGTTAAGTTAATTTGCATACTTGCTCCTGATTGGCTGGCATGCCTGGCTTGTGGGTGTTTTGGGGTTATGGTAAATTTGCATGTTTCTCTTTTATTAGATGGGGAAAGAGAGCGAGAGAGAGAGAGAGAGAGAAAGAGAGAGAGAGAGAGAGAGAACACGAACGAACTAGTGTGGATAGTTTTCAACTAAGTCCATGCATAAAACAAACATTATCAGTCTATTCCTATAACATGCAAGATTACCTTTTTTATAAACTTAAAAAGTAAATTACATGTGATAGTATTTCTTCTCTTATATCTGAGTATATATTTAATATACACAAAAGAGCTTGGTTATTTCTATGACACATAACATATTAAATAGGTTTATGTTATATATGTATACCATCTTCTTAGCCATGAAGGCTAAAAAATGCAGCATACATGTGGATGTGCATACACGTGTGTGCACACACATGAAATACAATTCAAATATCTGCTTATGCATCATCCTCCAAGAAAAATAGCTTCTCCCAGCAGCTATCAGATTATTATATCACATTCTCTCTGACATTCCTCTACATTGTTTGAATGGTTTATCCACTTTTATACCTCTATTTTATTCTCTCCATTTAAAAAACCTTTCATATCACTCTCAACTTTATTGTAAACTAGCAAATGTATTTATTTTTAAAGCACAGTTTATATAATTTATCTTCTGAAGAGCCTTCTCAATTTCCATCCACATTAACAGAATTAATCCACTATACACCATGACCTATGTTGTTGGATAGAGGGGAAGAGGAGTGCCACTCTCTATTTCATCAGTTATCACATGGTTATTATTTATTTTTGTATCTTTCACCTCAACTACAACATGAGCATCATGATTGTAGACATGATTTTGTTCATGTTATATTTTCATTACCAATTGAAAACCCTGGCCCAGAGTAGGTACCTAATAAAAGTTAAATAAATTAATGAATGGGAAATTGAATGCTACTTTGCTTCAGTGAGTAAAATTAATAGTCTTTTAAGCAAATCATGCTTTTAAGGGAAATATTTATGGAAGAAAAAAGCCATGTCTATTTTAAAGGCATATCTAAGTAACCTTACCATTTTCTCTACTTTAAGTATTATTTGTGCCCTTGTGACTATTAATGCAACATATAGTAGAAAAAGTAGAGAAAGTTTACTTGCTAACTGTGCTTAGAAACAACTGGCACGTATATAGTTTGTGATTTTGAATAATTTGGATTTAGCAATAATATTGTGATTTAATTTTTGTCAAGTTATTCTTTCAACATGTATTATTTTCATGCACACTCTGTACCAGTCAGTACTACTTAGGTATCTTAATATATTCTCTCTATATAAAAGCCTAAGTGACCAAATTACCAAATGACTGGTCGACAAGTCAACTGGTCACTATGACACACAGTGACCAGCAGAGGTCAGATGCTCAACACAGGAGCTGTCCCCTGATGGTCAGTGTGTTCCCATGCCGTTCAGCTGATTGACCCCTCCCAGCAGCCCTCCAGCCCAGCTGCATCCACTAAATCGCTCAGTAATCCTGCAGGTCCAATTTTCAGAGAACGGGCCAGGCACTGGTGGATCAGTGCTGCCAACACAATCCCAACAATGCCACTTGCCTCCTGGAAATCAGCCTCATGCCCCACAACCACTTCCCCTTCTTACATGTTCTACAAGGGACAAACTATATAAAAGCAGTTGCCAGGTGGCTCCTGAAAACCAGTGCAAATGTCAGTAGGATGGATCCGAATCCCAGGCCAATAAGAGTGTCCCACTGCCCACACAGAGGGCCAATCACATCCCACCCCCCACCTCAGGACAGGCACCAGATGCAGGGCTAACAGCTGGAGATTGCTGCTGTGGTGGTGCGAGTGAGCCTCTCCAGATCAGAATTGGCTGGGTGCAAGCCCACAGCAGGTGCAGCGGGGCCAGAATGAGCAGGAGTGTCAGGCAGCATTGGGCTGCCAGTTTCAGCCCAATCCCCACAGACCATGCCAAGGGACCTCATCTATACAAGTATTTGTGCACTGAGCCTCTAGTCTATATATATATATATATATATGCCTAAGAAACCAGGATGAACAAACAACCAGAATGACTGGGCAGTAGCTATGATATGCGCTGACTCAGACCCTGCTGCTGGGGCCCTGACAGCCCCGAAAATGGTTCACCCACACCCTGGACCCAGACAGGAGGGAGGAGGAAGCCCAATTCGGCCATTGGTTAGCTTACTGCTGGGCCAACCTGGCACAATCACTCCCCCCAGCAGGCCAGCCTCCACCCCCAATTGGCCCCAATTGCTGGACAGGCCAAGGAACCATACCAGTGCATGAATTCATGCACTTGGTCTCTAGTGTTAAAATAAACTCACTAGCCCAATCAGTGTAGCTCAGTGGTTGAGTGTTGACCTATGAACCAGGAGGTCATGGTTCAATTCCTGTCAGAGCACATGCCTGGTTTGCAGGCTCAATCCCAGTGTGGGGAATGCAGGAGGCAGCAGATCTGTGTCACTCTAAATCGATATCTCTCTCTCTCTCTCTCTCTCTCTCTCTCTCTCTCTCTCTCTCTCTCTCTCTCTCTTTCACACACACACACACGCGCACACACACACACACACCTTTCCTCTCTGAAATCAATAAAAATATATTTAAAGATATAAAACAAACTCACTAATTTTTCCCATAAGTAATTTAAAATTAGATTATGACTTGAACATTATATCCCAAAGATATATAGAATTTACCCTGAACTAAAACACTGAAAGATATTTTAACACAGGACTTTTTTAAAATGTAGCAATGAGTAGCAATAATCAGGATCCTAAAAGAGATGAATTCTCTTCAACATTTGGGGGAGAGAGCTGGCATTGGAGAAGATTTCTAAATGAAAATGTGCTGTCTGATGAGCTGATGTATAGACAAAAGAATAACATTGTGTTTTCCAGTAGATTCTCCTCCAGCAGCCTGGGGAGGGTATCAAATGATTCCAAAAGATGGGCAATCCTTCTGCTTTGTTAAGAGTGACTAGCTCTCTATTTCCAAAAGCACATTGGGGGGGGGGGTATGGCATGAATGGCTGATATTTAATAAAATAATGCTTGATTCTAATTCAGAACATAGAAGAAATTGTTCAAAATCAAATTTTCTTTTTAAAGTTTAACTTCCCAAGTGCTGCCACTGTCAGGATCTTTCTTGAATAATCTGCCTTGGGGCTGCTGCAGTGTTTTCATTCATCCATCCTTTTTGTAAAAAGAAAAAAAAATAGTAAGGCACTTTTGTCTGAGTGCTTCTCCTTTGAGTCATGGTAGTGATGCTTCTTCCTTCTTGTTCTTTCTTAAAAATAAATAAGTAAAAGATCTTTCCATACAGCAACTTCTCACTCCCCGGTACACACCAAGGTTCCTGTTAATGAAAATTGATTTTTGTGTAGGTTACATAGGAGAGTCATGTACTTCCCGGCATAGAGTGAGTCATTTCTGAGTATAGCCTCAGAGAGAGATTCATTTTTAGTTGTGTGCATAGAATTGCATGGAAATGCTAATGGGGGACTTGAAATGCTAGCAGGTGTACCTCACTCAAACTGAATATGATTCAGTTTGAGTGAGGTACACCTCACTAACACCTCACTAACACCTTCCTGCATTATCACCTGCTTCCCTTACACACACACACACACACACACACACACACACACACACACACACATTAACTATGTTCTTGGGCAGAGGGAGTCTAAAGATTAATTGTATTCACTTGCACAATTTCAAAAAGCTCAATTTCAACAAGCCAAATGTGTGAAAAGAATAAGAATAAATAATGTCTGGCTGTTTTGACACCTCTGACATCCTGCTGTTCTTCTTGTTTTGACATGAAAAAGTAGATCATATTTGTAGTGTTCATTACCCCAATTAACAACATATAATCTTGGTAACAGAAGATTTCTTGCTTTACACACAACATAAAGTATTAAGACCTAATATTCTAAGACAAAGCCCATATGTGGCATATTTTTTTCCTTAAAATATATTTTATTGTTTTGTTGTTTTGTTTTGTTTTTTACAGAAAGAAAGGGAGAGGGATAGAGTTAGAAACATCGATGAGAAAGAAACATCAGTCAGCTGCCTCCCGCACACCTCCCACTGGGGATGTGCCTGCAACCAAGGTACATGCCCTCAATCAGAATCGAACCTGGGACCCTTCAGGCTGATGCTCTATCCACTCAGCCATACCAGTCAGGCCATAGGTGGCATATTGTATGAAAATCTCATTCCATTGATGTTATCCACCAACAGGAGCCAATGAGATCCCATGGGAATATTATGTGCTTGTTTCCTATGATAATGAAAAAGCTGATGCGCTATATGTTTTGTATTGTATATACTAAAATGCAATATATTAGTTATTTTAATTATTGATTTGATATATTTTAATTATGTGTTTGCGAGAACATAAACATACTTGGGCAGGGATTTCTCTTTTCGCCTGCCTGTGAATCCCTACAATCCCAGTGCCTACAAGAGTGTTGGCATATAGTGGTTGCTAAAGATAAAAAAATTTGACTGAATGAAGGCATAAATAAATGGAAATATCTTTGCTTGAAATCATTACCATTCAAATCATAAGACCTATCCTTTTTTCATCCTTAGCACTCATAGCAACTTCAAATATCAGATTTGAAGAAGGAATGTTTCTTTATCCTGAACTGCTATTTTGCTATCCCAATGCATTTTAGTCTCAACTTTATGCTTTTGTATATTCCACCTCTCCCTTTGATCTTCTTCACTCTTCCATCTCTATCAGTCTATGTGTTTTCTTTCCTTAAAAAGCTTCTTCTGTAGTCTAGCCCTTTAATCATTCTTCCTTACATCTTCCCTGTGTATTCTCACAATCTGTCTATTCTATGCTTCACTTTTTTATATTAAAAATGGTAGATGGTTTGATAAAAGTTCAATTATAATTCATTAATCTTTACCACCTAATAGGAAAGCCCGTAAGAGGAAGAATCAGTATTTTTTGCATAACAACACTTTAGTTTTGTACCTGGTAGCACTTGTCACCAGGTGTAATTCCCACCCCTTTACATTCGTTTTTTTTCCTCCTTTACTTTCCTTCCTAGTATCTACCCTTTCTTCCTGTTCTGCATTTTTTCTGGTTTCTTTCTTTCTTTCTTTCTTTTTTCTTTTTTTTTTTTTCGTTCTCTCTACTCACTTCTCACCCTTCCTCCTCATAACATGACATGCTTTAAAACATGTCAAAATGTTTTTAAAATGTACTTCAAAAATAAAATTTACTTTTTTCTAGTAAAGATGTGATGCATTTTCATTATATAAATGTGGAAAGCACATGATATATAAACACTACTGTTAGTTTTACTATTGGCAAGATCTTGGATTATTTCTTCCAAATATTTATTGTAATGTTAAAAATGAAACAAACAAAAGCAGTTGAAGTCATATTCTGTCTAAGTGAATTTTTGCCTGGGAATGTGAAGGGATTTTTTCCAAGTAAAATTTGCCATTATTGCTTCTTAACAGCTTAAAGTGTGCATGTCCAAAGCCTTTCTATTTACAGTATTTTAAGTATAAACTAGAGGGCAGTATTTTTTTCATAAAATAATAAAGTTTATTTCATAAATAATAAAATCTAAAAGCTACCAATAAAACCCCCTAATTTTTTCTTAAATAAATTATATGCACTATTTAATCAAAATTTAAGTATTCTTTTTGCATGGCATTGGGGGAAGAAGGTGAAGGTAAGGGTGTGACTTACATAATGCCAAATGTTGATAATGGATCAACATTTTCTAAACCAATTTACATTTTATGCTAACATCAGGATGCCACATTTTCTTTAGAATTAATGGATCTTTTTAAATAAAGTAAATAGTAAAATATCCTAATTGTTCTTCCCACAAAAATAGGCTTTCTCTGTGTGAGGCAGTCTTTTGATATATAGGTAATTTTTTTCAAGGTATATATAGAGAGAATTCAGTAATAGCTATATTCGTTGCTTAGAGTATGGCTACTCACTGAGGTCTGACAAAGAAGGGCACAATGAGGTAAATCTGAAATATCATTATATTTTATTTAGTTCAGCTAACCTAGAAGACTTTTAAAAGCAGAGTATATGTCCCTATATCAGTGGTTAGGTTATTCATTAAAGAAAAACATATTCCTCATTTCAGTTGAATATCATCTTCTGGAGGATTGTCCCTTATTTGACGCCCCTATCAGAACTTTTCTTCCATTGGAAGACCTAAATAGGGTTTGGGACATAATGATGAACTCTTCATTTTAGTAACTGGTTACTGTGCCTCTTTGTCTTCAGACCATAATTCTATTTCTCAGCTTTTTTTTTTTTTTTTTTTTTTTTTTTTTTTTTTTTTTTTTGGTTCAGTGGGTTATTGAACTTCATGTTCTTTTGCTCATATCCCGTTATGGACTTTTATTTTCCTGAACAAAGCAGTTAACATAAATAGTTTTGGGATTTTTTTTCCAGACATTCCTTCCAATTTTCAACTATATCAGAAAATATCTTTATTTTTGCCTTAGTATTTCTTGAAGATTGTAGCTTTAAATGTCTGCAGGGCACTAAAGTTTACTTTTATAGAAAAAGGTATTTGGAAGGCTGACCATCTTTAGCTGGTTTTGAATAAAAGTTGTAGCTATAGACCCAAGATCAATAGAGGAACAGGTTGTCTGAAGGCTTATGAAACCAACAGATAGGAGCAAACTTATTTTATAACTTCCTTCACTCAAACCCCACGACCAAGTGAAGTTTTAGATTTTAAATTTTCAAGCACGACTTTTTAAGAGTTTCTTCAAATAAAGAAAAAATGATCTTTCAAATGAGCATTTTACACTCTACAATGAAAGACTTTAAAATAAAGTCCCAAGTCTTTAATGACCTAATAGTTCAATTTCTTCTTGCTTTCCAGAAACTCATATTTCAGCCAACTGTCACATGATCTTCCATATAGGTATATGAATCATGAAATAATAAAAACTGGAAGATACTAATAAAACCCCTTAAATAAATCTAGAGCTCATCACTATCTATCATATTAATTGTAATCATTGGGAACCTTGAAGGAACTACTCTCATTTGAACTGCACAGTACTGGTCATGCTCCAGAGAGCATGCAATTGCAAATATGCTTATGATGCAATCTTAATAGCAGAGGGGTAGGGATGCTATATATGTGATATTGGAAAATGTACCTAAATGATTAAAGTTTATAATATCAAATTGCACGAAACTATCAACAAAATTTGGATATAGATGTTATTTGTTTTTTTGTTATTTTCTATACAGATGTCTGATTATATTTGTTTCCAAGTACCCCTTTTCTAAGAATATTCCTTGCCAAACATGCTAAAATGAATAAATAATAATCTTTATTCAACTGAAATATTTGTACTTACCATGTGAATTTGGACTGGAAATATAAGGCATAATGCATGCATCACTGCTTTTGGTCCCCATCAGCGGGGTGAGTCAGGGTGAGTTTGCTATTCGTGCCACTAAGTATAGGAAACACTTGTACTGAGGAGTTTATTTATAGTCAGTGTCTTTATGAGCAGTGAAGAGTTCATCGCAAATATCTGTAACTGGTGCATTATTCAGTAACTAGCTCCTTTTCAATCTTGTAGTTATTGTCTATTTATAATGGCATTTGATTTTTAGCTCCATTTTACAAAAATAATAATACTTTGAAAATTTAATAATGACTAATACAATATCCTGACATTACACAGATTGTATCATATTGCACTTAAACATATATATTTCAGAGGGATCATAGATGGTAGCAGAGGAAGTGTTTACATTCACCTCATCCCAGGACCAAACTGAAATTACAACTAAAATATAGAACAATCAACCTGTATAACAAGCTGAACAGAAGTTTTATAACCAAGGATTTACAGAAGAAGCCACATGGAAACTTGTAGGACTGGCAGAAACACAAAATAGACTTGCCCCACTCCCACAGGTAGCAACTCAGATTGTAGGGATATCTAATATGGAAAGGCTTTTTGAAGAGCAGGGGTCTCAACTCCACACCATGAGAGTTGGGGTCTCAACTCCACATCAGGCTTCCCAGCACAAGCCATGAGAGCTAAGAATAGGTGTCAACATAACACCTGGTTGTGAGAATCAGTGAGCATTCTGCTTACCAGAGAGAGACCTGAGTCTGCTAGAAAATAGGCACCGTCTTAAAGGATCACTGCACAAAATCTCGCTCCCAGACACTCACCCTGGGCTCCAGTGGTGGCAGAATGCAGCAGACTGGAGTCATGTGAGGATATACTAAGGACTATCATTCTATAAAGAGACAGCCACCAGGACCCCAGTGCTGAGTCCCTCTTTTACAATACAGACACTATCATTCTTGGATGAAGCACTTCCCTCCATATAATAACAGTCTGGGGGAATTCAATAATCCCACTCTCTGGACTCCCTGTTGTGCCACCCATGAGAGCTCACTCCATGCTGAGAAATCTGCTGCCTGGGCTGGGGTGTAGAGATTCTAACAAATTCAAGTGTCAGTGAAAGAATGGTGTGGCTTTGGAGCAGTGTATGTTCCCCACATTTTGCCATGAACCTTGTTGGCCTCCACCATTTGGATGATACACTAGCCCACCCTCTAGACCACATGTGTCAAACACAAGCCCCGCGGGCCAAATCCGTCCCGCCAGGCCTTGCAATGTGGCCCGCACCGCGCTGTCATCACTGCACTCCGCTGCGTTTCCATCACAATGACAGTTTATGACTTTTCAGTAAACCATTCGGCCCGCGATTTAGGCTGGATTTTAGATTTTGGCCCCTTCTCTGATTGAGTTCGACATCCCTACTCTAGACTCTCAGTGACCTTGCCTTCCCAACACCTGGTGGCCCCACCTTGCCAAGATCTAAGCAGAATCCTTGACAAACTGAGTTGTGTGGCTCTGAATCTGGAACCACTATGCACACCTACCCCCAAGCCTGACCGGCACCACCCCTTCCAAGAGATTCACTAGCCCCATCCTCCAGAGACCAGGCAGCCCCACCCTGCAGATCTCAGCTTCCCAGCAGAATCTTAAATAGAGTGAGCTGTGTTATTCTAGGATGGGACCATTTTCCCCATTGTATGCCTGACCATGCAGAGTCCTCCCTTCACACAGACAAATCTGGGTCTGTTTTGTCCTGATAAAATCTGCTGACCTCACCCTAATGATTCTCTGAGACCCTGTCCCACCACAAAGGTCAATGGGCACATAGAAGGAAGCAGCTACACTTGGTATACCCTGGGATATTTATTGAGTGGCCTCAGAACCAGTACTGGCATTGAATTTGAACCTGTATCAATCTGGTAAACATCACTCAACTTTCCTGAATGAATTACTGAGAACCTAACCTCATTTGACTCAAAGTACTGCCAGAGGTTCTTTCAGTGACTGAGCCTAAGAGGCAGACAGCAGATAGAGGCAGGCAGAGGTGGATCTTGGAGTGCCTTACTACTTTTGCTGATCTGCCCCCAGGACTGGTGCTGGTAAAAACCTTGGTATGCAACTTGGTTCTTTCCATGCACATCCAAGCCCAGCAGAGGCAGCCACAAATTGTGGATCACATTGTACCTCCAAACAGGTTACTAGGGGCAAGGAACCAGTAGTATCTGACTTGTGCTGAACCAGTCCCTCCAAGAGGCTCCACAACCAATACAACTAGTGAACAGTTTCAGATATCAGAGCAAGATGCAATTAGCTTCACAAGAGGCACATCCAAAGGGAAATCTCAGCAGACTCCAGTCCCTGCTGAGGAAAATTCCATGTGGCCAGCACCTGCACTTCACCTCATCACTGTGGTATGGGTCAATCTTCTCAGTGAACCAGCATGAGGGTTGATCCCAAACATGGATGGGTCAATAGCAAAAAGACTCAATTACAACAGAAGTGCCCACATAACCCATTAAAAGAATATTCCTGGAGCACCCAGCTCAGTGATCAAGTAGAATGTGCCACTGGTTTCCACTGGACACCTACTACATAAGGCCACCCCACTAAGACTTGGAGTCACAGCAGATCTAATACATAGACACAAACACAAAAAAGGCAGCTAAAACTATGAAACAAAGAAATATACCCCAAGTGGAAGAACAGGAGAAATCTCCAGAAATCAGTTGCATTTGTATACACCAATTATGAACTATCAGAATAGGAAACTAAGAAAAAAAATCCCATTTATAAATGCACAAAAATACCAACAACCCAACTCTATCCCTGCGAAATCTGATCTTTCCGTGGTGGAGTGAAGAGCTCCTTTGAGTCCAAGCATTCGTGCCACCTGGACTGGTGTTCTGGGGCTCAAAGCTGCTCTGCGGTCACAGCAGCTGTGGATACTCAGGCCTCTGACAAGATCCACTTTTCCTTTCAAGATAGCTAGATTTCCTGTCCGAGCCCATGGCTCTGGGAGGGCACCTAGCTGCGGGGTTCCCCTGTAGGTGCTTCCCTGTCAGGGGAACCCCGTCCAGCAGTCCTCCTCCTTCTCCTGGAGTTCGGCTGTCCCTCAGCTTGCTAACAAACACTCCCAGTGCGACCCTCAGCCTTTCTTTCTTTCTGCTCTGGGACAAAGCTCAGAACATGTCTGTCTATTCTGCTGCCATTTTCTCCTCTCCCCTAGGAATAAATTTAACCAAGAAGATAAAAGGCCTATACTCAGAAAATTACAAAAAACTGAAGAAAGAAATGGAAGAAGATATCAATAAGTGGAAGGTTGTACCTTGTTCATAGATAGGAAGAAGTGACATAATTAAAATGTCCATATGATCAAACACAAGGCCCACGGGCCAAATCCGTCCAGCCAGGCCTTGCAATGTGGCCCGCACCGCGCTGTCATCACTGCACTCCACTGCGTTTCCATCACAATGACAGTTTATGACTGTTCAGTAAACCATTAGGCCCGAGATTTAGGCTGGATTTTAGATTTTGGCCCCTTCTCTGATTGAGTTCGACACCCTTAATCTAAAGCAATCTATAGATTCAATGTGATTCCTATCAAGAAACCGATAGCATATTTCACAGCACTACAACATACAACAAATATTCAAAAAATTTATATATGTAATCACAAAATACCCAAATTGCCACAGCAATCTTGATAAAGAAGAACAAAATTGGAGGAATCAGGCTAGTTGATATCAAACTACTGAAGCTATAGTAATTAAAAAAGAATGGTACTGGCATAAAAATAGATACAGAGAACAAAGGAACAGAATAGAGAGCCCAGAAATAATTCCGTGCCTATATGGACAATTAATATATGACAAAGGAGGTAAGAATTGACAATGGGATAAAGAAAGTCTATTCAATAAATGGTGTTGGGAAAATTGGACAGATACATTATCCAAATGACACTGGACCACTTTTTTACACTATATACTATACAACAAGATGGCAGCAGTAAAATGGCATGATATGGACAAAAAATAAACATATCAAAGGAACTGAATACAAAGCCCAAAAATAAACCCATACTTTAATTAATATTTGACAAAGAAGGAAAAAACATAAAATGTGGTAAAGATAGTCTATTCAATAACTGGTATTGAGAAAACTGGACAGATACGTGCTAAAAATGAAACTAAACCACTTTCTTACTTCATGTACAAGACTAAACTAAAAATGAACTAAAGACTTAAATTTTAAACCGTAAGGCAGAAAAATGCTAGAAGAAAACATAAGCAATAAAATCTAGGACATTTATCACAGAAATATTTTTTTCTGATATATCTTCTTGGGCAAGGGAAACAAAAGAAAAAATAAACAAATGGGACTAAATCAAACTAAAAAAGCTCAGAACAGCAAAAAACAAAAACAAACAAACACAATGAAAAGAGGACCTATTGTAAAGGAGAACATATTCACCAATGATACATCTGATAAGGGTGAATATCCCAAGTTTATAAAGAACTTATATGACTTAACACACACACACACACACAAAAAAAACAAAAACAAAAAACAAAACAACAACAACAACAACAACAAAAAACCACCTCACAAACCAATAAAAATGGTCAAAGGATCTAATACACATTTCTCCAAAGAGGGTATACAGATGGCCAACAGACAAATGAAAATATGCTCAATAGCACTAATCATCAGAGAAATGCAAATTAAAACCACAATGAAATATTACCCCACAGCTGTCAGAATGGCTGTCATCAATGAATCCACAAATGGCAGGACTTGGAGATGATGTGAAGAAAAGGGAAGCCTCGCGCACAGTTGATGGGAATAGAAATCATTGCAGCCACTATTAAAAGCAGTATGAAGTTAACTCAATAAATTAAAAATGGAACTGCCATATGACGCAGTGATTCCACTTTGGGAATATATCCAAAGAAATCAGAAACACTGATTCTAAACAATATATGCTCCCTTATATTCATTGCGGCATTACTTAAAATAATCAAGATCTAGAAACAGATCAAGTTCCCATCAGAGGACAAAACAGTTTTGGTATATTTACACAATGGAATACTACTTTGTTGTAACCAAAAAGAAAATCTTAACTTTTGCGAAAGCATGGATGGACCTGGAGAGTATTATAAAATGAAATAAGTTGTCAAAGACAAATATCATATGATTTCACTTATATGTGGAATCTAATAAACAAAATACAGTAACAAATAAAATAGAAACAGACTCATAGATACAGAGAACAGGCTGACAAATGTCAGAGGGGAGGGGTGTTGGGACCTGGGGGAAAAAGGTGATGGGATTAAGTAAAAAAAAAAAAAAGAAGGAAAAAAAATAACTCACAGACATAAGACAGAAAACAGTATGGTTATTATCAGAGATAAAGGATGGTGTACATTCTAAACAATTTTCCTTCTACCCAGGAATGAATGCCCATTATTTGTATATAGCATTTCATTTCCAAACAAGTGTACCAAAAAGAAAACTATGAAATGATTATATAAAATCAACACATAATTCTTATGAACATGGCTCTAAAATTCAGAAATATTACATGCAATATATTTCTCTTTTCAAAATTCTGCCTAATACACAAATACTTTATGCACAATGTGAATTTATGTAAGTTTATAATTAACAGACTTCAAGCTCTAAGGATGCAAATAAGTATTGTCAGTTTTAATTAGCTAAAAGCAGATTATTAGTCCAAGTCTCATACTGTCCTTGCAGATAGTCTGTGGGAACAATGAGGCTTTCTAAATTACCCAGTTTCCTATATTTTCATACTCTCTGCACAAGGAATCATTCACAGTGGTTAAATCAAGAGCGTCATCCACCAAACTGATGTGCAATGCTCTTTCTTACACACACACACACACACACACACACACACACACACACTTATTCTCTGTTACCCAAACACATAAAACTGACAATTATTGAGTTAAAATCATCTTTGAATATTTGAAATTACAATAATACTGTATAGCTTGTTAAAATGGGCAAATTGTCCAAATAATCATGAGGCATTTAGGGGAGCTTGGATAAAATAATGGAGGATGGAAATAAGGTAAAAGTAAGCAAAATGGACAACTTGGTTTATATAATAATTTTTCCTAGAACCAGACTGTAGACATGGGGTACAACTAATGATATTTTCAAGCCATTATCTTTTTTGAGTTGTGTATTATTTTCCAGTTTGCAGGACCATAACTGAAACACAGAGTACGTACTAAAATAGCACACATTAAAGTGCCCTTG
Organism: Pipistrellus kuhlii; assembly: GCF_014108245.1. Lineage (NCBI taxonomy): Eukaryota > Metazoa > Chordata > Mammalia > Chiroptera > Vespertilionidae > Pipistrellus > Pipistrellus kuhlii. Next base: position 16,096,800 of record NW_023425504.1, read on the forward strand.
AAGAATTAATTTGTTTTATTTTATTTCTGAAGATAGCAGATGGCATCCTACTGTTTAGTTCTTTTTTTGTTTAGGGAAAGACTTTCTGACCTAATTGGGCATTTTTAGTTCTAATGCCTTCACGAGCTAAGCTTTAGCTAATATAGTTAAAGAATAAAATATTATCTTCATTTTTTAATTTCTTTGCTTTCACTGATTTGTTGCTACTATAATGTCTTTTTAAATGTACTTTTAGTACGTTAATTATCATTAAGATAACCAACTGTCTGTTAAAAATTAGAGCAATATTGAATAAAAAATGTTGATGTATGATTATGTCAGGTTTATTTATAATTCAGTCATTAAGACTCGGTAATGAGACATTATTCAGCAAAACCAAATATTCTTCCTAGTTTCAAGTCTCAGTGTATTTTCCTAGATTGGGTGAAAAGCATCATTTTGTTCTCATTTTGTTCTAATAAGGATTAGATTATGTCCATGAAAACATTGCCCCTGGACGCCTAATTCAACCCTTTAAATAACAGAAAACTAGAAAATAGTAGCTGCATGCAGAAACACAATCATCTCATGGGAGTGGGGGCAGGTTATAGGACATTTTGGAGAAGATATAGGACTTTCACTGCTCTTACATTTCTCCTGCTGAATCAGACAAACTTGTTTGTAAAAAAGACATATAAGACATAATTTTAGGACATATAATATTTGAGATGGTCCCAAGTACTTGCCCTAAAATTCTGAGATACATAACATTTTTATATTATTTTAACTAATACTAGAAGCCCAGTGCATGAAATCCATGCACGGGGTGGGGCGGGGAGGGAGTGTCCCTCAGCCCAGCCTGTACCCTCTCCAATCTGGGACCCCTCTAGGGAAGTTTGACTGCCCTCTCACAATCCAGGACTGCTGGCTTCCAATTGTTCGCCTGCCTGCCTTCCTGATTGCCCCTAACTGCTTCTGTCTGCCAGCCTGATCACCCCCTAACCACTCTGCTGCCAGCCTGATTGATGCCTAACTGCTCCATTGCCAGCCTGTTTGCCCCTAACTGCCCTCCCCTGCAGGTCTGGTCCCCCCATAATGTTCTCCCTTGCAAGCCTGGTCCCCCCCAATTGCTCTCCCCTGCAAGCCTGGGTCCCTCCCAACTGCCCTTCCCTGCAGGCCTGGTTGCCTCCAACTGCCCTATCCTGTAGGCCTAGTTTCCCCCAACTGCCCTCCCCTGCTGGCCTGATCACCCACAACTGCCCTCCCTTGCAGACCTAATGCCTCCCAACTGCCCTCCACTGCTGGCCATCTTGTGGTGGCCATCTTGTGTCCACATGGAGGCAGGATCTTTGACCACATAGGGGCAGCCATCTTGTGTGTTAGAGTGATGGTCAATCTGCATATTACTCTTTTATTAGATAGAATAGAGCCTGGTGCATGGCTGGGGGTTAGCTGGTTTGCCCTGAAGGGTGTCCTGAATCAGGGTGGGGATTCCCTTGGGGTGTGGGGTGGCCTGGGTGAGGGGCCTGTGGTGGTTTGTAGGCCAGCCACGCCCCCCAGCTACCCAAGTGGAGGCATGGTATCTGGGGTTTATTTATCTTCTACAATTGAAACTTTGTAGCCTAGAGCAGAGCCAAGCCTTCTGCTTGCTCCATGGCAGCAGCTATTTCTATTGGGATTTATGTATCTTCTATAATTGAAACTTTGTAGCCTTGAGTGGAGGCCTAGGCCAGCCAGGGTAGGCATAAAGTTTGGCTTCCTCCATCACTAGGGGCAACCCTAGCCTCCTCTTCTTTCCCACTCCATGGCTGCCACCATTTATGTTTGGACTTATATATCTTCTATTATTGAAACTTTGTAGCCTTGAGTAGAGGCCTAGACCAGCAAGGGCAAATGGAAAGGTTGGCTTCCTCCATTGCCTGGGAAACCCAAGCCTCCCTCCTGCTCTATATGGCTGTAGCCATCTTGTCTGGATTTATTTGCATATCCACTTCTGATTGGCTGGTGGGCGTGGCTTGTGGGTGTAGCGGAGTGATGGTTAATTTGCATATTGCTCTTTTATTAGATAGGATTATGTGACATTTTCAAATACCCACAAAATATTACATAGGTATTTCACTTATAAATATTTATATTATATATTATATTTTCCGGCGTATAAGACGACCCCCTAATTTTACAGTTAAAACATAGGTTTAGGCCTATATTTGCTGTATAAGACTACCCCCCACTTCCGAGGCAACACCAGTTCTTTCTTTAATAGACCGCCTCTCTGACTCTGGCCAATCTGAGCAGGCTTTTTACTAGAACACAGTGTACATGTATTGTATCCGAAGCTACACTGTGTTCTAGTAAAAAGCCTGCTCAGATTGGCCAGAGTCAGAGAAGCGGTCTATTAAAAAAAGAACTAGTTTTGCCTCTGAAATGGGGGGTAGTCTTATACAGCGAATATAGGCCTAAACCTATGTTTTAACTGTAAAAATTAGGGGTCGTCTTATACGCCAGAAAATATGGTATCAATATATTACTCTTTCACTAAAATTTATAACCATGTAACACCCCTCAAACCACCCCAAACTCTTATAGTCTGCAACATCCTTCCTTGTTATTGTATCAAATCTTAGCAGATTTCATCACTTATGTATTTCAATTTTCTATCAGAAAGAGATTTAGAAATCATAACTTTCTATCAGAAAGAGATATAGAATTCACATAGTTCCATCCCTTGAACTTACCTGTAAGGAGGCTGAATTTTAGAACTTTTTAAGTTAATATCACTTAAAATCCCTATCATGGCTCAAATATGCATCTCTTTTATTTGGGTCCACACATTATTCTCTCTCCCTATTTTCCTGCATCTTTACAAACTGATCTCTTTCCTACCTTTCATCCCTCTTCTAAATAAAACAAATAAACAAAAAAATGTTTTAGCCTCAAAATTGACTTTTAATATGTAGCACCACAGTTTCCCAAATAATGAGTACTAAGAGGATTCCTCTTTTGCTCTTTTCTGTCCTGCTTTTACCAACTGTAATTCTTACTCTGCAGCTTACCAGCTGCAAATATATCACTTGGGAGCAGTGACACAAAACTATTATCACCAATTAACATCTGAAATCAAAGTATCACTTCAGATTAGCTAAATGTATTCATTTTCTATTACTGCATAACACATTTCTACAAACTGACTGAATTAAAGAAACACAAATGTATTATCTTATAGTTCCCACAAGTTAGGCTCCTGGGTGAACTGAGTTATCTATGCTCAAGGTCTAACCAGGCTTGAATCAAAGTGTTGACAAGGGGCACCGAAACCGCTTTGGCTCAATGGATATAGAGTGTCGGCTTGGGGACTGAAGGGACCCAGGTTTGATTCTGGTCAAGGGCATGTACCTTGGTTGCGGGCATATCCACAGTGGGGGGTGTGCAAGAGGCAGCTGATCGATGACTCTCTTTCATCGATGTTTCTAATTCTCTATCTCTCTCCCTTCCTCTCTGTACAAAATCAATAAAATATATTTTTTTAAAAAGTGTTGACAAGGAGTTGCAATTTCACCTGAAGCTTCAGGTATTCTTCTAAGATCATATAGCTTTTGACACAATTCAGTTCTTGAGTTGTAGAATAAAATTCCTATTTTTCTTCCTGGCTATCTGCTGGGGGTCATCTCATCTTGAAGTGACCAGCTACTCCTTCCCCCGTGAAGCACTCCATAATATGGCAGGTGTTTTTTTGTTTTGTTTTTATTTTCAAAGCCAGTAGGAAAACCTCTCACTTGCTTCAAATCTCTAGTTTCAAGAAAGGCAGGGTCCTTTTTTTTCCTCACCTGATTGAATCAGACCCACGGAGAATAATGGTCATTTTGATTAACTCAAAATTCAACTGATATGGGACATTTATTACACCAGCATAATACTTTCACTTTGTTAGATATCATGACCTAATTACCAGAGTAAAATCCACCTTATTTCTAGCTCTTCCCAACTCAAGGGGAGATTATACATGGCAAGAATCTTTAGGAGTATTCAGAATTTCTCAGAATTCTGTTAACTGCAGTATTTACCTATCAATCAGGAAAAGATAAGCAGGGAATGACCAAAGGACAAAGTTAAGATAAATAGCACACCTATGTTTAGGTACAGGATCCTCACACAAAACCTTACTTCCTGATACTAAAAAACAAGGCCAATCAGGTTTTAAATAACTAGCTTGTCTGTAAATCTTCTCTAAGTGCTTAACCTAATTGTATCAAATTAATTTTTATTAAAAGATATTTATAAGCACCCACTATGGACTTGCACAAATTTATTTTATTTAACCCCTACAAAGACCTGGAAGGAAACATTTAAAAAAATAATTTTAAGAGATTATGCTTATAACATGCTCAAAATAATAGGCAACCAGTTAAAGAGAGTGGAGCTACACTTGACCTCAGGTCTTATACTATTGAGTCCAATACATTTCTATGTGGAACCAAAGATTCTTCAACTTAATTGCTCTGCACAATGGGCTTACTAGCACAATTAGGGAATACCAGCATATGTTGCAATTCTTGCCCTCATGGGACATAGCATGTAGCTGGCAGTATAGCCATCTGACAAGAAAATACATATGCTAGTGCAAAATAGTTTTAAAATAAGTATGAAGTGAATACTAAAGTCACAGACATGTTAGTAGCACCATAGGACACAAAGCATACTTTTATTCTAGCTTTCATTCTCTTCTTAAATCTCTGTTTCCACACTAGACCATGAGCTACTTGAGGACAAAGATTGGGGGGGGAAAATCAGTTCTGTATTCACAAAAGTTAGCACAGAACTTGGCAAAGAATAACATAATAGGCTCTCAATTGATGTTTGCTTAGAATTAATTTATAATTTTCCCTACAGAGTAATTTGTATTTGCTGTAATTATAGTAATTTTTATTGAGCATGTTCTTTTCTAGCAGAAGTATTAGGTTATATTACAAAACTAATAAGTTTTAGTTGGTATTTAGAAAGAAAATTTAAAATCTAGAATGAAGTTTATTCAGAAAAGAAATATCAATATTAAAGAAAAAGAAAAGGAAATATATATTCATTTTCATTCTGCCTTACTTAGATATTAATAAACCAAACATAACTAAAATGAGATCTCTGTATTGAGAGGTTTATATTCCTGTAGGAGAGAAACAAACAGAAGTTATGATAGAACATGAAGAGTATTCCATTAGAGTCCACTATGGTAGCACTGTTGAGAAAGTGGCTAGCTTTGCCTGTAAGAGTATGAAGAAATGTGTTTATGTTAGTCCTATGTCAGTTTTTAATACTAAATGACATTGTCACTTTAAGTACATTAGCATGGATTGGGGTTTATTTGAGAGCAAATAAAGATATGTTCCTTTATGTTTCAGTTTCTAAGACAAAAGAATCATAGTTACAAATTAAATGCTGAATACACATAGGAGAATATTCAATTAGATTGAAATTACTTCAAATGACTCAGTTTTATTACTGCAACGGAGAACAAAATAATCTAAGAATGGTGAAGATCTCATATATCAACCAATATGTGTGTAATTTAATATGTATTATGTATTATGTAAATAAATAAATCATTATATATACAAAATGGTACTAAAATTTTTATAGTAATCAAGGCACTGGTTACTTAAATATTTGTCATGTTAAATGACCAAATTGTAAAACTGTAATCCCTGCTAATTGCAATCTTTCAAAGCCTGTTATGTGGGAAGATATTTAATTTAAAAAGGTCATGTAAATTGTATAATAAAATCCAATCAGATTGACAGCTAACTGTGAATATGACAGAACAGGGATTACACAGAAATAAATGCACACATTGTTATTGGTCCTAATGAGGCATCTCTATGTTTATTCTGCAAATGCTTTAGTTTGTAATTAATTGTTTTGTGAAATTATTTTCATCTAAAAGCCAAAAAATAGATGTTTCTGTTTCCTCCCTTATGACCATTCATCAATCTCATAAGATCACTATTTCCAGAATAGTCAGAGACAAAGCAGCCTACTTTACACACACTAATTGTGACTGTTATTGCTACAACATAAAAATAAATGTGCTTTTCTTTAGCACTTAAAGAAAAAAAATTTAATGATCTTTGTATATAATGAGCTTGGTTCAACTCAATAAATCCCAGAGTACAAAATGTACAATTTCCTCTTTAAAACTTGAAGTAGTTGTTTAAATAAATTTATATAGAATTTAGTATTAGTTGGAATTATAACCACTCAAGAAGGGCTTAAGTGTTTTACTTCCCACTTAACATCTAGCATACTATCTGAGAGTTCTCAAATATTTGGTACAGTGAAGGAAAGAATGAATAAATGTATTCTTAGCTGACCAATACTGAAGAAACTAGACTTGGCCTCAGAATTATTCATTCTTGATTATTTTGGGGTGTATAGACTGGGGCATACTCTATTTGACTGCCCATCTATATTGCCCCTAAGAATACTGTGTTGTAGTAGCATCTCTATAGCTCTCTGCAGGTCATATCATACAGGCTACCATATCAATCCTGCTTCTTACTACAGTATCATGCCTTCCTTGCTTCTGAAGGTTCCATAACACTACTTAGCATCTATTATTTTTGGATTCTATCATATCCATTTATATCAAAGTCAGTTCTGTGATAGTATCTCCTACTCTCATCACAGGACTTCAAAAAACAACCATATCTGAGCTTCTTTTTTTAAATTTCTTTATTGATTAGGTATCACATATTTGTCTCATCCCCTCCATTAACACCCCCAACTCTCCTCCCACTCATGCTCTCACCCCTCTGATGTCTGTGTCCATTGGTTAGGTTTATATGCATGCACGCAAGTACTTTGGTTTATCTCACTCCTTACCCCTACCTTTCCTCTGAGGTTTGACAGTGTGATGGATGATTTCCTGTCTCTGGGCCTGTTTGTGCCCCAACACCATTGCATTCTTTACCACTTTTGACAATATAGTGTCTCCTGGGATTCCCTATAAAATAGAGCCACCTGGAAGGGGTTTATATACTTAAATAGTATACACTGAGTGGCCAGATTATTATGATCTCTGAATGCATAATAATTCTGCCACTCAGCGTGGGGTCCAGCCAGCCTGGCCAGGGGGAAGGGACATGGGCAGTTGGCCGACCTGCCTACTGGTTGAACTCCTGGTTGAGGGGACAATTTGCATATTATCCTTTTATTATATAGGATATTCACTGAGTGGCCAGATTATATGTACTATTCAGAGATCATAATAATCTGGCCATTCAGTGTATACACATCAGTATGCCCACTTATCTGAGTCTTTCATTCTTTCCTCCACTGTTTTCCAGGTAAGACTTAAAAAAGGCCACCTAGCAGTATAGTAGCACTGTTTCCTACTGTTCTTATCAATATATTAAATCCTATATTAGAAGACAGTGACCTTAATCTGATATACTCTTCCTTATCAAACTTCATATTTTGCCTTTTTTGAAATATATATATGTTGCCTAGATCTGACAGCACTTTCATTATATAGTGCCGATTACTGTGCTCCAAAAGCTCCACTTTTTCTTTAGAAGGCCCGACAGTTCTTTGACTGTTTTATGTTGTAATTTGACTCTCATTATTGACCTGTTAGCCAATGGACGTGGAGGTAGATTCTGAAGGAGCAGGTGTTAGCTTTGAGGGGACAGTACACTTGGTTGTCTTTAAGCAAGGTAGTGCACTGCCTTCAACATGGAAATGTAGTTATTTTTGTAGGCTCATTGGGTTCAAGGTGATACTGAGTTATAAGATTTTCAAATGCCCCAACACAGATGTCCCCATCCCAAGCCTTGAGAACACAACCTTTCCCAATCAGGGCCCTGACTTTGGCATATCAGACCTGCCTGGGATGAGAATTCCGTCTTCACTGAAATGTTGATATTCTTATAATTGTGTACTGAGCTGTTTTCTACTCTCCAGGTCCAAGAGATGTAGTGCTTTAAATCAGTATCTTTATATGCTGCCAAGGAAACTTGGCTTTCATACTTTACCTTATATTGCTTATTAATCATTTTCATCCTTTGTCTTTTGTAAGTGCATAGATAACCTCTAGCACAAGCATCAGGTTAAAAAGTTCTTATAGCCAAAGCCGGTTTGGCTCAGTGGTAGAGCGTTGGTCCGTGGACTGAAAGGTCCCAGGTTCGATTCTGGTCAAGGGCATGTACCTAGGTTGCGGGCACATCCCCGGTAGGGGGTGTGCAAGAGGCAGCTGGTCGATGTTTCTCTCTCATTGACGTTTCTAGCTCTCTATCTCTCTCCCTTTCTCTCTGTTAAAAATCAATAAAATATATATTTTTTAAAAAGTTCTTATAATTATTCATCCTCACCGTTCTCCCCCCCCCCCAAAAAAAAAAACCTCTCAAATACCTGGGATATCCTACCTTCCAGGGCCGCATCTCAGTATTTCATCCCAATTCATCATTGATGAAAAGCTTGTGTTATATAATAGGGGCTACCAATTATTCATGAACTACCAGTTATCAATCACATTTTATTTTATTGTTAATCCTCACCTGATGATATTTTTCCATTATTTTTTTTTTAGAAAGAGTGGAAGAGGGATATACAGAGAGAAACATGGATGTAAGAGGGACACAGTGATTAGCTGCCTCCTGCATGCACCATGACCAGAGCTGGAGAACCTGTAACCAAGATGTGTGCCCTTACCGAATCGAACACAGGACCCTTAAGTCCATGGGCCACTCTATCCACTGAGCCAAACTGGCTAGGACAACATTTTAGAGTCTGTTTCCAGGAAACTTCATAATACTAACTCTCTATATTAGATTCCTCAAGAAACAGATTCTGAGGCTCTCAGAGTTTCTTGCAGAAGATGTATTAGGTAACAACACTTTTGAGAGAGGAGGGAAGCAGGAATGGACAAAGGGAGAAGTAGAACTGTGAGGAAGCCCCAACAGTGGCCTCAGCTGATCTTGATAGAGAAGTCTAGAGCTGGAATAGCCTTCAGAGTTCTTCCACCTTGAGATAAGAAGGCCAGGTCTTTATGCTCCATTATTGACGTCACTGGATGTGAGCTGACTCCACAGAGGAGATAAGCCTTTCAGTAAAAGAACTCGCTTTTGCTGAGGGCAATTCATAGAAAGAGAATCATGTGGCAGCCATTAGGCACAAACCCCTCCAAACAGCTGAGGTCATTCCTGCCTCTTTCTGCAGGGGAGACTTGGGAAGATTGCCACAGCACCAAATGCCCTTTCCCAGAGAAGAATTGCAATTTTTCAGGGGTTTTCTGGAAGCTTTAGGTTTTAACACAATGGAATAACTTATGATGTTGATTATAAGAATTGGGCTAACTGCACAGGAAAGGGAACTTTAGAACAGGCGGTATACTTGGTGATCATCACATAGGTTAGGGTGTCCTACTCAGGTTTGAAGCTGGTCAGTGTCCCTGCCATCCCTCTACATTGTATTCTACACACCCCAATATTGTGTAAAGTATAATACAAACCTGTGATTACCACATGTAGGATATGTATTGGATTTGGCATGGATTTATAAGAAAGACTTTGCTAGAAAATAAAGGCCCTGATCGTGTTTACTGTGCTCCAAAGAGCTCCTTTGCCTAGCCACCCACAGCCAGATAACAATTCTTAAAGCCATGCTTCAGGTCCTCTTAAGGCATCCCCTCTGCTCCTTTTGCTTGCAGTTGCCATATTTCAACTCAGCATACAATAGCTGCTAGCTGCATGTAATTATTTTCTGAAAAAATGATTATTAAAATGCCTGAGAAAGGAGATTATATTTTTTTAAAGCAAAATTCAAAAAGATTGATAAACTGGACAAACTATGCTCCTTCTGAGTTGAATATGTAATGAAGGAATTAGTTTTGTCCTTTTGTGGAGCAAGGTGGCCCACAACATCTTAAGAACAAGTGGGAAGATGGAAATAGAAGCTAATTTTAATGTGTGTAAATAGTAATTAGAATCCTAAATTGTTCCCCTATTTTTTTAAATTCTCATTATTTGACTTTATTTTTTCTTAGTTTAAATAATACCTCGCAAATATTAAGGAATTTGAAAAATCCTCACTATGGCACTATGGTTATTCAAGTGAAAAATGAGCACTTTACGGGACTTCCAAGCCCACAGTGAAATGTTTCTTATAACAATCTCCTTACCGTTAAATTGGATTCACTTTCAAGTCAGTCTCCTTTCAGGCAAAATTACCACATGTAATTAACTTACACAGAGACTTGCTCCAGCCAAATTAGGCTGTCACTTTAAATACAAAGTATATTCTAATGTGAAGGGTCAGAGACCCTCATAATTATAACTGTAAAAGATTTCTCTAATGATAATAATACCCTTGACTTTAATGTGACTGTGTTTTAGTTTTAACTAAGGTCTAGCAAACTGAGAGATAATGTATGGTTAAAGAATGGACTGGCTAGAATTGAGGACCTTTCTGAAACAAACTATCTCTGACCTTCTTCTCTATGAATGATTTTATTCAGAATGGCTTGTTACAGCTTATTCTTTTTCTTCCTTTTTATGTCATGAATAGCTCACAAAATCAATAAACAATGACTACAAAGAGTCCACAGCAGTTTAAAAGAAATTCCTGACTTGGACAAAAACTCCTTGGGAATAACTGACAGGAAGAAATTGAGTATTTTGTGAGAAGAGTAATACAGAGCCTAGAGAACACAGTGTATAGTTGAAGGGTAACTCTGTAAATGGAAATAGTATTTCTGAAGCAGGTCATACATTAAGTGGGATGTATAAGATATTTTTTAAAAACACCTTATTGAGGTCATGGGACTTTTACTTTTCCAGTCAATAAAGGGTAGCCCTTCTGAATGCTTTCCATTTTGGGGGACCTGGAAATATATCTATATGACACAAAAAATGGAAGCAACAGAAGTGAACTAAGTAGTTTGAATGGGAACAAATACATTAAAATGAGTGGTATATGATGCCATTGGAGCATCATTTAATAGAAATAAAGACTACGTAAAAGAATAAGCTATTTACCAGGGGAAATACATGGGTGGTAAATGCATGGAAATGACAGTTTCTTACAATTTATCTCTTCAATGTTGACCTATGCTGCCAAACTTAAGTGACAGTCTCATGATCATGATGTCTCTGCTTGTTGAGAGAGGCAAACAACCTCAGATCTTTACTTATGTATTCCATGTATCTGACACATCTGCTTGGTAGAAGCTAGTCATGTGACTACACTCAAGTAAAAGGGGGATAATTAAATTTGTTTAAAAATATACACATGACAGGCAATATTAGGCAACTACTAAAGTGGGAAGGGGTTTTCTAAATATATTGGGCAACCACAAATTGTATAGTTTTTCTAGGGCAATAAAGCTGATTTTTCAGGTCGACAGTGGCCAGAGGTCCCTGACAATAAGTATGCAAGAGTCCTAGAGAACAGCCCAGCTGGCTGGCATGACTCAGTGATTGAGCACTGATTTATGAATTAGGAGGTCACAATTTGATTCCTGGTCCAGCACATACCCGAGTTGCAGGCTCAATCCCCAGTGTGGGACATGCAGGAAGCAACAGATTAATGATTCTCACTCATCACTGATGTTTCTATCTACCTCTATCTTCTTCTCTGAAATAAATAAAAATATTTAAAAAAGAGTCCTAGAGAACTAACAGTCCAGACTGGAACAGGAGGACAGAGGACTCCAAGAGGAGGGTATTCAGGAAAAAAAAAAGGAATTGATCAATTAACTGATGAGATTGAAAACTGGAGTTTAGGGTATTATAATTTAATATCTTTGAAAAACAGAATCTTTTCTCTCCTCAGGGTTTGTTGTTGCTTGCTATGGCTGTATGTTTTGTTTAATGACTAAATTATATTTCAAAGAGTTTCAAAAGTTATATTTCTATAATTTTTGGCCTAGGAAGTCTTCGTTTCCTTAGCTTGTGGTCAACTAGTGGTTTGACAAAGATTTACTAAAAGCAGACACACACAAAAAGAAATATTTTCCAGTTTTTGCAGCATGCCTCTGTTTTGGGGCACTATTCTAAGGTTTAATCATGCCATTTACAACTTTATCTCCTTTATCTCCTTTAAGCCTTCATTTTCTGGTTTCCCTGAACCTAAAACCCAGCCATTGTTGGAAGCTTTCCTGACCTAGACATTCACTTGGCTTTCTATATATCCAGGTACACATGAGAAATATTTCACAGCCCTTATTCCTCAAAGCAACTCTTTCCCCAGGATTTCCATATTTTTTTTCTCATGTTGAATGTTTGCCCCTACTGTAATCTTTACCACAGATAGCTGCAGATTACTCATTTGCCTTTCAATGTGTTCAAGGAGTATCCTCTGTTTAGCTGCTTCTATGCCTTGAGAGAGCTCAGAGTTTAGTAAAGCAAAGGCAAGTGTCTTGCATTACTCTTTTAGGGAACCACCAGACAAGTTAAAATAAACACAATTCCGTGGGAACAAAGTTCTCTCTATTCCCTTCAGAATTAGGTATCCACAACTGGAAACTTGGCTGCCCTCTTCAAAACTACAATTGCATCCGTATCATCTATATTTTCTAGATATAACAAAGGCTCAGTGCATGAAATTTGTGCACAGGTAGGGTCCCTAGGCCTGGCCAGCAATCAGGGCCAATTGTGCCTTCCGGGTGTCAGCCGGGGCCTTCCTTCATTCTCCACAACCCCCTGGTGCTCAGGGCATGCCATAGCGAGTGATAGAACTCCCAGACTCCTGGTTGAATTCCTATGGGGACACTTTGCATATTAGCCAGATATATAGATAGATAAGTAGGTAGGTAGATGATAGATAGATAGATAGATAGATAGATAGATAGACAGACAGATAGATAGATAGATAGATAGATAATCAGAAGTCCAGACTTCTGATAGAAGTTTAGAGAGGTTAAAGTTCCAAACTCTCACTGACTGCAAGTGAAAGTGACAGTATTTTAAATCTGAGTCTCCTGGGATTGTGATCTTTCCATGCTACGTGTTTTATTGTTTTTTTTATTTTTTTAATTTAATAAATCTTCACTGTTCAGATTATTACAATTGCTTCTCCTTCTTCCCTCCATAGCTCCCCTTCACCCGGTTCCCACACCACCCTCTGCCCTTACCTCCCCCCACAATCCTCAACCATAGGTATACAATTTTTGTCCAGTCTCTTCCCCTACCTCCCACACTCCTTTCCCTCTGAAAATTATCAATCAACTCTATGCCCCTGATTTTATTATATTCACCAGTTTATTCTGTTTCTCAAATCTTTAATTCACTTGATTTTTAGATTCACTTGTTGATATATGTATTTGTTGTTCAAATTTTTATCTTTTTCTTTTTCTTCTTCCTCTTCTTAAAGATTACCTGTCACTCATTTCATATAATACTGGTTTGGTGGTAATGAACTCCTTTACCTTTTTCTTATCTGTGAAGCTCTTTATCTGCCCTTCAATTCTGAATGATAACTTTGCTGGATAGAATAATCTTGGTTGTAGGTTCTTGCTATTTATCACTTTGAATATTTCTTGCCACTCCCATATGGCCTGCATAGTTTCTGTTGAGAAATCAGCTGACAATCTTATGGGTGCTCCCTTGTAGGTAATTAACTATTTTTCTCTTGCTGCTTTCATTTTTTTATTTTATATGTTTTTTAAATATATTTTATTGATTTTTTTTTTTTTTTTACAGAGTGGAAGAGAGAGGGATAGAAAGTTAGAAACATCGATGAGAGAGAAACATTGATCAGCTGCCTCTTGCACACCCCCTACTGGGGATGTGCCTGCAATCCAGGTATGTGCCGTTGACCAGAATGGAACCTGGAACCTTTCAGTCTGCAGGCCGATGCTCTATCCACTGAGCCAAACCGGTTTTGGCTCTCTTGCTGCTTTTAATATTCTCTCTTTGTCTTTTGCCCTTGGCATTTTAATTATGAGGTGTCTTGGTGTAGTCTCTTTGGATTCCTTTTGTTTGGAGTTCTGTGCGCTTTCTGGACTTGTAAGTCTATTTCTTTCACCAGGTGAGGGAAGTTTCCTGTCATTATTTCTTCAAATAGGTTTTCAGTATCTTGCTCTCTCTCTTCTTCTGGCACCCCCATAATTCTGATGTTGGTACACTTGAAGTCATCCCAGAGGCTTCTTACACTATCTTCAACTTTTTGGATTCTTTTTTCTTTTTTCTTTTCCAGTTGAGTGTCTTTTACTTTTTTATATTTCAAATGTTTGATTTGATTCTTGTGGTCCTCTAGTCTGCTGTTGGGTCTCTGTATAATGTTTTTAATTTCAGCCAGTGTATGTTTAATTTCTAGTTGGCCATTTTTCATATCCTCGAGGTTCTCACTAAATTTATCAGCCTTTTCTAGGAAATTCTTGAAAAACCTTATAACCGTGGTTTGAACTCTATATCCAGTAGTTTGTTTTCCTCCATTTCTGATCTTTTTCTTTGTCTCTGCATTTTCGCTGCTTCCTTGAGTTGGTAGGGTGGCTTTGTGTACTAGGTGTCCTATATGGACCAGTGGGTCAGCCTCCCAGTTACCTGAGGTGAAAACTCTTGGTGCACCACTTTGTGGACTGTGTGTACAGCCTTGTTGTAGTTAAGTCTTGATTGTTGTTGGTGTCACTGGGAGGAATTGACCTTCAGGCCAATTGGCTGTGAGGACCCTCTGTCTATAATGGAAGAACTGCTGTGCTGGAGACAGGCTTACTGGGCAGGACTTGCTTCCATGGGACTTTGGTGCTCACTGAGTCTGCCTCTTGAATATGTCACTTATGGATGTGAGTGGTTGAAGTCTGGTGCTGTCTCACACTGACCACTAGATACACTAGCTTCTGGATCTCCAATGGGATGCAGGTCAGCTACTGTCTGAGGCCACCCAGCAGGAGCTGCAGTAAGAAGTACAGTTTTCTCCTCTTTGCTTGGGGTTTAGAGGTTTTGGAGCTGTCTGATGGGAGCTGCAATTTGTTTGGTTAAGCTGCAATAGGGCAGGCCATTCATATGCAAATGCTGCTCTGTGGAGCTTGGGTAGGTTTATAGATTGTGAGGTGCGGAGTCTCAGGGAATCACTAGGCTAGGGCGTGGCAAACAGCAATGGCTGCCAGTCAGCTGTCTCTGAGTCTCCGTGTTTCCAAGCCCCTGTGTCCTGTGCCCCAGAATAGTAAACAATGATTGCGGGGCATACTTCTGCAAGAAAGCCGCTATCACTTTCTGACTCCATGGCAGACAGTCCAGCTTCTTCGCGTAGGAGTTTGGCTCCCCAGCCTCTCCTCAGAAACTGGATTTCTGAGTAATCGGGAGCTTGTCTCTCTTTGGGTTGAAAGAAGCAGTGCACCCAGACACCCACCAGCCCAATTTGCACACCTCCATACCTCAGCTTTTCAGCGCTTGTGCAAGTCTCAATGTTCTTTTCTCCTTCCTTCTAGTTTCTACTCAGCCAACTTTCCCATGGTTCTGTATGATAGACATTTTGTCTTTTAGTTGTAGTTTTGAAATTGTTATGCAAGACAGCAGTTTATGTGTTTACCTATGCCGCCATTTTGTTTTTTCTAACTACAGTGGTGCCTCGCATAAAGAACACCTCGCACAGCGAACGCTGCACACAACGAACTTCATTTCATGATTCATACAACGAACTTCGTTTCACACAACGAAGTCGCCCGAGCTTCCACGACCGCTTTGCCCGAGCTTCCACGACTGCTTCGCCCGAGCTTCCACGATCGCTGCCGATGTATTGCATCCTTCCGCGCAGGCACTGCAGGCAGTCGTTAGTCACTGCGCTTAACTTAAGCACGTATCGCGGCAATCGTTCTTCATTACGAATTAAATCACGCACGTATCACGGCAGTCGTCCTTTTAAGTTAAACTCAATATTTTTTTTATATCATGGCTTCTAAAAAAAGCAGGAAGGTGATTTCTGTTGAAATGAAACAGGACAATGTTCAAAGGGAAGCGTCATCTGATAACGAGGAGCAACAATCAAACAATCAACCAATCCCAACTGCTGACATCAAGAACATCCTGGTCAAATGGAAAGCAGTTCAGGAGTTTACCAATGCCCACTATCCGGATTCAGCTGAAGCAAACAGGATCAACGATCTTTACTCCGATACTCTTGTCCGTTATTTCTGGCAGATGTTGGAGAAAAGAGAAAAACAAACGACTTTGGACAGGTTTTTCATGAAACCATCGGCCAAAAAGCAGAAAATGGATGAAGATGTGCAAGATTCGGTAGACTCTACTTAGTCTGTCTTAAAATTAAAAAAATGTGTTTTTTTTAAAAAAAATTATGTTTTTAGATGTATCTAAATAAAAATAATAACAAAAAATTTATCTTTTTTTATATCATCTTAGCATATTTTATGCTACAGAACGAATTATTTTTTAACATGTATTGTTATGGGAAAACGCGTTGCACATAACGAACTTTTCGCATAACAAACTTGCTCCTGGAACGAATTAAGTTCGTTGTGTGAGGCACCACTGTATGTGATTTCTTACATGTCCATCTATTCTTCATATTTGGCCAAGCTGGACTAAGTATATGCTCTTTCCCTCTTCCCCATGCACACCTGGTCTCTGATTAAAGTTTCATCCTCAAGAGCTATGGCCACGTAGCCCATAGGTAACTTCTTACTGTCTTCCTATTATCTACCCTTTCCCACAGGTTTAGTTTCTCCTTTGTACCTAGCCTGCCTTGTGAACTCCTCTTATAAATTACACTAGAAACACACTATAATAGTATTGATTTCTGTCCATTATTTTCACTTGTCTCTTGTATGTCTTAATATGCAACAGCAGTTTTATTCTCTGATTATTTGCTTCATACATTTTTCTCTCTTCTTCAGAAATATCTATTATTTGCCAGTTGAATCTTTATAATCTATCTTATATATCCATTATCTTTCCCTCCTTTTCCTTCATCTATCCTTTTCCTTTGTATGCTTATATTGATTCAAAATTTTGTCATTTGCATCACTGATTCAATTTTCTCCAATGTCAAGCCTGTTATTTATTGCTATTAAAGCAGGTTTCCTATAGCATGCATAGACTGTTAGCACAAAGCAGTGATTCAACAAATGCTAGTTTCCTTCTCCAGGTGTGAGACCAAGACACTCAAAGGAATGTTTGGGTATGGTCCATGGGAAGCATTCTTGATAATCATATCATTTTAGCTTCTTAAAAAGCGAATGTTAGTTAGGGACTCAACCATACTGCCTGAAAAATTCTGAGACAAAGCAGGCTTCAGGGTATACCCCTTGATGACCATGAAGTACTATTAGCATCAACTATGAAGTAATAAAAGTTAGCAACTTGAGATACTTTAGAACTGGGAGAAATGACTACTTAGACTCCAGAAAAGAAATAAACTCTGCCTCTCAGAAAAAAAAATCAATTACTGCCAAAGTCAGAAATAAATTTCTAATTTTTTCAACTCAATGGCATACATAGAACTTTTTTCCACATCACTTTTACAGGGAACTCAGGTTAGAGATTCTCGACACCTATATATATTTTATCATCTTTAAAGAAGAATTTACTAAATCAATAAAATTAGAAAGTATTTAAATACACTTAATTCAACAATACTAAATCTATATTAACTTTTTTTGTGATTCGCAAGGCACTTTATATATAGACTTGTAGTGCTTTGTTGTACAAACTGTAATTCTGAATTCTGACTGTTCTATACATGAAAAAGTACTGATTTTATAGTTACCTAAGAAACCCTGGAAATTGGCATTTCCCATTAGGGTGCATTGCAGCTTCTGTACGGAGCATTTGTCTCAGTCTTGTAACAACATCCATTTGTTTCAATATCTTCATAAACTGCAACTTTCTCTAATACTACTTTAATTATATTTCAAATTTTATAACAAAAAAGTGACTGGCAAAGATAATAATTTAAGTAATGTTAAAATCGTGAATTTAAAATGTTTTATTTCTTAACATTTTATTTTATTAATAAAAAAGTGTGAGCATATTTTATCTTTAATCATAATTAAAACAAAATTATATTTCCTCATAAAATTATTAAAGCAAATTGTATATTTTCTTAGATTGAAAAATCTAAATTTTATATAACAATTTATTTTACAGTCATTTCCATATCAAAAATTCAAAGTGATTATTTTAGGAACTCTGGTATAGAAGTATGGCATAAGCATCCACTTACATAATATAAAACCTATGCAAATTTTTACCTGAACTCATGTTCTTATAGGAAGTCACATGTTTCCAAGTGTCTCCTGCATTTAATTATGACAGAGGAGTCAAAAGTTCAAAGCACTAATAAAGTATGTTTAATATAGAAAAAATAAAATATGACTATAAAAGTAAAGCAGATTTTGTTAATTTGATCTAATGTAAGAGCACAAAAATATATTTCTTATAGCCAACAACATTTTTTGTTATACATTTCCTCCCTTCAGATATGCATTTTATTCTTTGGGTTGTTATTTTATTATTACACCATATTTTTATTTCACACTGGCAGAACTCCAGAATAACACTGTAGATGGAATTTGGAACAGTGTAGTTTAGGGAGGATATTGCTCAGGAGGAGTCAATGGGTTTGGAATGCCAACTAATTAAACACCTGGAGATGAAGTGCACTTTCACTGGCTGAATTCTGGCAAGTGTGTCTTATTATATTTCAATATTCATAGAATCATAGCAGGTCATGGGTGTATGGTTTATGAAAAATAACAATCCTGACAATCCAAAGAATCTTCTCCTCAAAATGTAGAAAAGATGGAAAGATTTATTAAATGAGCATACCAGATTACAATGCCTCATAGGTAAGCCAAAGAAATGTCACCCTATTTATAAAAGCAAATAGGCATCACCGTGCATTATGAATATATGTTTTCAAGTCTTGCTAACTAGAATTAATACATTATTTGCTACAATTTATTTCATAAATTCCACCATAAATTTACTTGGGAATTAAGGTAATCATGTATTTTAGTTAATGACATTTCTCCAACTGTATATTAAAACTTACCGCTATCACATGCAGATGGTTACTAGTATAGCTCAGAGCAAGGTGCCTAAGTTTAACTCCCACAGTTACAGGAAGGTATAAGTACTAACTTTGTAAATGTTTATATTATTAGGAATTAACTCCTAGACACTTAAAAAAAACATTTCTAAGCTGTAAGCGTGGCAAGAGAGTTACTTTTTTTAGAAAAGATATAAATGTGTATCAAAAGGTTAGCTTAGGAAAAGAATTCACAACCACAAGGTTTCTCATAGAAAGTCTATGAGGAAAAAAATCAGGGGGCAAATCATCTCTTTCCATTTTGGCAACATGGAAAATTAAGTTTTTATTTAGACTTATAATGAGCAAAATAGAAGAGTGCAGGCACAGTGAAGCACCTTCTGCACTGAGAGCTGGCACCATCAGGAGTTGAGTGGTAGTCCCAGTGGCTTTAGATGAATGAAGCAGATCAGAATAACATTGCATAACAGAAAATGAAATTGTCATTGCAACTAAAGCCCACAAAAGTAGTCCAGAATCTACATGCTAAGCCTAAACAATGTAAGTCCTTGCTAAAACCAAAATTTTAAATAGGATCAAACACATAATAAAATAATCAATATGCCTAGGATATAATTTAAAATTACTCATTACAGTAGGAACCAAGAAACCCAAAATTTGAATGAGAAAAAACAATTGATGATAAAACTGAGACAATTCACGCTAGAATTACCTGAAAAGCATTTTAAAGCAGTAGTCATAAAATGCCTCAACAATCAATTACAAATTATTTTAAAACAAATAAAAAATAATGTCATTAAAAATAGAAATTATACAAAAATCAAAATGGAAATTATAGAACTAAAAAATGCAATGACAAAAAACACCACTCTACTCAATAATATAATGGAGATAACAGAGAATGGGATCAGTAACATAATCTATTCAATCTGAACTACAGAAAAAAATAGACTAGAAAAATGAAAAGCTTCAATGATCTGTAGAGAAATAATAAAAGATCTAAGATTTCATCATAACGAGAGGCAAAAAGAATGGTACTGAAAGAGCATTTAAAGAAAGAATAGCAGAAAACTTCCAACATTCAGCAAAGGACATAAACCACAATGAGAGATTACCTACTTATTATATAGGATATTGTTATCCTATATAATAAAAGCCTAATATGCTAAGTGCCAGATCGTCCAGTAATCTGTTCAACCAATCAAATGAAATATGCTAATGATATGCTAAAGCCGCTCAACTGCTTGCTCTGACGTGCACTAACCACCAGAGGGCAGATGATCCAACTGGTAGGTTAGCTTGCTGCTGGGGTCCAGCCAATTGGGACTGAACGAGGCCAGACATTCTCTGGAGCCCTCCCACAGTCCCTCTCTGACCCCATTCGTGCACTGGCAAGGTCCCTCGGCCTGATCTGCACTTTCTAGCAATTCAGGACCCCTCAAGGGGTGTCAGAGAGCTGGTTTCGACCCGATCCTACAGACCAGGCCAAGGGATCCCACTGGTGCAAGAGTTTGTGTACCAGGCCTCTAGTCATTAATATATCAACAAGCAACACGCATTGGTGAGGATGTGAATAAAACGGACTCCTCATGCACTATTAATGGAAATGAAAATTGGTGCAGCCTCTATGGAAAATAGTGTGGAGGTTCATCAAAAAACTAAAAATGGAACTGCTTAATGACAGAATGACTCCACTTCTAGTATATATACAAAAAAAAAAAGAATAAGATGAATTTAAATAATATATTCACCCCTACGTTTACTGGAGCATTAATTACAATATCCAAGATATAAAAGCAACCCAAGAGTCCATTAATAGATAAGTAGATTTAAAAAAAAAATGCTGGTACAGATATACAGCAGAATATTACTCAGCCATAGAAAAAGATTAAATCTTACCATTGCAACAGCATAGATGGACCTAAGAGGGCATTATGCTAAGTAAAATGAAGCAGACAGAGAAAGACAAATACCATATGATTTCACTTATATATGGAATATAAAAAAAAACACAATAAATAAAATAGAAATAGATTTATTAGATATAGAGAACAGAGTGATGGATGCAAAAAAAATGGGGGTTAGAGGGATGGGTGAAAAAATTAGGGTATTAGAGTTACTAATTGGTAGTTATAAAATAGTCACAGGTATAGAAAATATAGCATAGGGAATATAGTCAACAATATTGTAACAACTATGTATGGTGCCAGTTGGGTACCTGAAATATCAGGGGGAACACTTTGTATTCTCTAACTGCTATACTGTGCATCTGAAGTTAATACAAAATAATGTTGAATGCAAACTGTAATCCTATATAATAAAACCCAGAGACCAAAACAGTGGAACAACCAGAACAACCAGAGACCAGGACACCACAGCCCCTCGTCAGGCTGGCCCTGCCCCCAAGGAACCGATTAGAGGCACCCCTAGGCAACAAGACAGGGTGTGAGTTTGATGGGAAAAAGTCGAAGAAATAGATGGAAAAGTCTTAAGGGTCTGTGGGGTTGGGGTGGTTAGCCTGGAGTAGGTTTGGAGTGTGCTGGGGAAGGAAGAGGAAGATCAGATTAGAAAATAGCTCAGCACAGTACCTTTATCATTGCGAACCATGGCGTTGCCAGCAGTGAACTAAATGGGCGTTTGTTTCATGAATGCACTTGGGACTGGCGTGTTCATGGCAGCGGCAGTACTCCCAAAACGTCACTGATTCTAAATAGTAAACAGCTATAGCATCAAAGAACAGAAAAATCCTTTCCAACTAGAGGCCCTGGACATTGCAACATGACTGAAGGAAACACCACTTAAGAAAGAGCTAGAAAAACCGGAAGTATGCGACCAGAGGATTGTGGGATTGTGGAGGATGCCTGGATGCCTATCCTAGAACGTAAGCCTGTTATTGCACATGTACATAGTCAGCCCTATGGTCCTCGCTCTCATATTATTTGGAAGTGACTTCTGACAAGAAATTATTTCAATTGAGGTTTGCTGTTCCCTTGCAATGAGGAAGATCAGAATTAAAGGTTTCATTTGTTACCTTGGTTTGAAGCAGAGGAAAATGGGATAGTGACGAATAAGAAACTTTGGAGATAGTGAAGGGCAGTTTGTCCAGACTGTTGAGAGCTCAGAATTAGAGGTTAATTGGGATAGAAACCCTGTTAATACCACCTGACACCTGAAATCTGAGCACTCTACTTTTAGGTTTTCCAGTTCAAGTTTTGGAGACTGCCTATTAAAATACTGGAGGTCTGGCTTACCAAATTTGTGAACAGGCACAGTCCCTAGGCTTAGCCTGAGGTCAGGCCCATCTTCCCTGGCTGCCTGCAGCCACCCCCACACTTCCCCCCATCCCCAGTTCCCCATTTGCCATAGGGTGATTGGTGCCTGATAGCTGGGGGAAGGGACTGAGTGGTCAGCTGTTCCTGTCCACTCACCAGCCCTATGCCCCTGCCCCTGCCCCATGATTCACCCTCTGTGTGTAGGGCAACCAGCAGGGCAGGGGCCTTGGCCTGGTATTGCCTGTGTCCCCCACCACCCACCCCTGGTTCCCCATTCGCCATCAGGCAGTCGGAGCTTGCTGACCAAGGAAAGGGACAGAGAGGTGGATAGTACGTCTCATAGTGATTGGTCCAGTGGTTGTTCTGGTCATTCTGCCATTTGGGTTAATTTGCATATTACACTTTTATTATATAGGATTCCTGGTTGGAAAGTGCAGAACACCACAGCCCCTTGCCCAGGCTAGCCCAGTCCCCCAGGATGAGGCAAGCAGGTGAGTAGTTAGGGGTGATCAGGCAGACAGGCAGAGTAGTTAGGAGCCAGCTGGCCCAGATTGGGAGAGGGATGTCAGACTGCCGGTTTAGGCCCAATCCCACTGTGGATTGGGCCTAAACCAACAGTCAGAAATCCCCTGAAAGGTCTCGGATTGTGAGAGGGTGCAGGCCAGGCTGAGCCCCACTCCACCCCCACCATGCATTAATTTCATGTACTAGGCCTCTAGTTGAAAAATAAAATAAATAAATAAAATACCTAAGAAGTTAAGATGGGACTGTAAATATCCTACCCAAGCATTGAAAGAATGATCGAGCACAGAACCAATTTGCAAAGACTAGGTGAGTGCTTTTCTTTTTCTCTTTTTTGTTATTTCCCTCTTTGCCTTTTATTTGGCTATTGGCATTCAAGTAAATCTCCTCCAAAACATAAAGCGAACACAAACTAAAGAAACAGATTCAGAGACTGCACAAGACAAATAATACAGACATTACAAAAATTCATTTTAAAAGTCACTAAACAGCCACAGGAACAATATCAAAAACTGAAAAACAGGAAGAATCTTATTTCACAGTTATGACATTATAATATTAAAAATGTCTAGCTTTCAATAAATAATTCAAATCATGGAAAAAAAACAACAATGGATGTGCTATTCAAACAAAATCTTAAGAGAAACAATCCCTGAGGAGACAAACACATTGAACTTAGTAGGGAAAAAAAAAACAAAACAAAAAAACCTTTAAATTTCCTGTTCAAATATGCTCACATAGCTAGAGGAAAATATAAACAAAGAACTAATGGAAATCAGGTGAATAATGTACAAAGAAGTAGAAAATATAAATAAAGACATATAAATTACAGGATCCAAGATGACAGTGGATGCCTGACCCATGTGGCTCATAAATTGAGCATCAACCCATGAATCAGGAAATCAAGGTTCAATTCCAGATCAGGGAACATGCCTGGGTTTCAGGCTCAATCTCCAGTAGGGAGCATGCAAGAGGCAGCCAACCAATAATTCTCTCTCATCATGATGTTTCTATCCCTTTTTCCCTCTACCTTCCTCTCTCTGAAATCAATAAAAACATTTAAAAAATAAAAAAGATGGCAGTGGAGTAGATGGAAGCTACACTCATTTTTTTCTCTGACCAAACCGGAATTACAACTAAAATATAGTTGTAATAATCAACTGAGAACTAGCTAAAGAGAAGTATGTGTGTGTGTGTGTGTGTGTGTGTGTGTGTGTGTGTGTGTGTGTGTGTTTAATCCTCCTGCAGGATCCCTGACCAGGGCCCAGGCTAAGCTTGCAACCTAGGTACATGCACTTGACCAGAATCAAACCCGCAGGCCAATGCTCTACCCACTGAGCCAAACCAGATAGGGCTGAAGAGAAGTCTTATAACCAAGGATTTACAAAAGAAACCATATCAAGATGGTAGGAAATGCAGAGATGCCAAAAGACCTGGCCCTACTCTCACAGACAGCCATTGATGCACCAAAGTGATGTTTCAATTGTGGGGGGGGGGGGGGTAAAGAGGGTGGACCCCCTAATAAGCATGGGATCTCAATCCCATACCAGGCTCCCATGCTCAGAGCACCAGAGCCTAAAAGAGCTGCCCATATAATATCTCTCTATGAAAAGCAGTACAGTTTCTGTCCACCTGGGAGAGACAGGAGCCCCTAGAGACACACCTTCTTAAAGAGCCAATGCACAAAATCTCTTTCCCAGCAGCAGAGGGCTCTGGCAGAGGGAGAGTGGAACAGACTAGAATCCTGTGAAGAGACACACTGGGGTTGTGGCCCTGGGGAGAGAGCTGAGGGGATAACCGTGGGGACCCCTTGTGCTGAGACCCTCTCCCACACCACAGACACAATCTTCCTTGGATAGAACACTCCCCTCTTTATGACATCAGCCTGGGGGAATGCAAAAGCCTCACCCTTCGGTCTCCCTGTCACCCCATCCTGCAGATCTTCTGCCCAGCTGTGGAGTCAGTGGCCTGGGTCAAGGTGTGATACCCTTAATACTAAAAGGGTATCAGTGACTAAGTTGTGTGGCTTAGGGACAAAGGCCATTACCCCCCTTCCCATTATCTTGACTGGTGCCTCCCCCTCATTACAGATCTGCTAGCCCCACTGTCCAAGGTCCTGGTGGCCCCAGCCTCTTGATTTTGGTGGCACCACACTGCTGAGGTCTAGGCAGAATCCAAGACAGTCTGAGTTGTGTGCTCTGGGGTGGGGGCCACATACCCCAACTTCCTCCAAAACTGACTGGTATCTCCCCTCTCTCCATACCTAGTGGCCTCTCCTTGCTGTGATCAGGATCCTGGCAAAATCTGGGTAGACTGAGTTGGCTCTAGGATGGGAATTTTTTCCCTGACACTCTTGAATGGTGTAGAGCCTTCCCTTCACATGGCCAAATCATGGCTTATTTAGGCCTGATAAATTCTTCTGGCCTCATCCTGAGGACTCCCTGAGAGCCCCACCCCAACAAAATGGTATCTAATCACAGAGAAGGTGGAAGCTAGACTTGGTAAAACCTGGGACATTAGCTGAGTTGCCTCAGAACCAGAATTGGCACCAAGATTGAACCTGTATAGATTGGTACAATACCTCATCCCTACCTGGTGACTCACTGAGAACAATCCCATTCATAATTGCTTCAAAAATAATTATATACCTAAGAATAAATTCAATCAAGGAGGGGAAAGACCTGTATTCATAAAATAACAATACTCTAAAGAAAGAAATTGAAGAAGATACAAATAAGTGGAAACATATTATCATCTTCATTGATATAGAGCACATGTGTCAAACACAAGGCCCATGGGCCAAATCCGTCCCGCCAGGCCTTGCAATGTGGCCCGCACCAAGCTGTCATCACTGCACTCCGCTGCTTTTCCATCACAATGACAGTTTATGACTGTTCATTCAGTAAACCATTCAGCCCGCGATTTAGGCTGGATTTTAGATTTTGGCCCCTTCTCTGATTGAGTTCGACACCCCTAATATAGAGAATTAACATCATTAAACTGTCCATACTACACAAAACAATCTATAGATTCAAAGCAATTCCCATCAAAATACCAATGGAATACTTCACAAAACTAGAAATAATATTTAAAAATTTATATGAAACCACAAAAGACCCAGAATAGCCACAGCAATCTTGAGAAAGAAGAAAAAAGTTATAGGAATCACCCTACCTGACATCAAACTGTAATACCTGTCCATAGTAGAAAATAAACTGATAAAACAGATCCAGAAACATAAAGGCGTGGAACAGACTGTGGAATCTCAGAGGGAAGACAGAAGAGGATAGGTGGACAGGAAGAGATCAACCAAAGAACTTGTATGCATATATGCATAACCCATGGACACAGACAATAAGGTGATAAAGGCCTGAAATAGGGGACAGGGGCATGCTAGAAGTCAATGGAGGAAAAGGGGGACATCTGTAATACTTTCAACTATAACTATTAAAAAAAAAAAAACAGACATAGATCAATGGAACAGAATACTGAGCCCAGAAATAAATCCGTGCCTTTATGGATTTGACAAAGGAGGCAAGAACATACAATGGGATAAAGACAGTATATTCAATAATGGGTTTGAGGAAAATTGGACAGACATATGAAAAAAAAAAAAAGAGAGAAACTAGATCATCTTCTCACACCATACAAAGACTTAAATGTTACACTTGAAATCATAAAAATCCTAAGGGGAAACAGGCCATAATCTCAGGCACTACTCCTAGCAATGCTTTTTCTGATATATGTCCTTAGGCAAGGGAAACAATAGAAAAATAAACAAATGCAACCACATAAAACTAAAAATGTTCTGCAGAGCAAAAGAAACCACCAACAAAGGAAAAAGGCAAATATATTTGCCAATGATACATCTGATAATGGGTTAATTTCTAAATAATATAAAGAACTTACACAACTCAATACAAGGAAGACAAATAATCCAATTTAAAAAATGGGAAAATGACCTAAATGGATACTTCTCTAAAGAGGACATACAGATGGCAATAGACAAATGAAAAAAAAATTCCCAGTCACTGATAATTGGAAAGATGCAAATTAAAATGATAATGAGATATTATCTCACACCTGTCAGATGGCTATCATCAATAAAAGAACAAACAAAAAGTATTGGCAAGGATATGGAGAACAGTGAACCCTCATGCACTGTTGAATTGGTGAACCCACTGTGAAAAGCAGTATGAAGCTTCTTTAAAAAAATTAAAATGGCCTGGCCAATGTGGCTCAGTGTTTGAGCATTGACCCAGGAATTAAAACATTGGCCATGGTTTAATTCCTGATCAGGGCACATGCCTGGGTTGAAGGCTAGATTCCAAGTAGGGGGCATGCCAATCAGTGACTCTCACCATTGATGTTTGTCTCTTTCATTCTCTCTTCCTCTTTCTGAAATAAATAAAAACATATTATTTTATTTATTTATTTTTAAATATTTGTTGAGAATATTACATATGTCCCCATTTTCCCACCATTGACCTCTTCTATCCCACCCAAGGCCTTCACCACCCTATTATCTCTGTCCATGGGTTATGCATATATGCATACAAGTTCTTTAGTTTATCTCTTCCTACCCATTCACCCACCTTCCCTCTCCAGCCTTCTCTCAGAGGTTTGAAAGTCTGTTCCATGCTTATAAATCTCTGGATCTATTTAGTTTATTCATTAGATTCCACATATGAGTGAGATCATGTGATACTTATCTTTCTCTGACTAGCTTATTTCACTTAGTATTATACTCTCCAAGTCCATCTATGCAGTTGCAAATGGTGAGTTCTTCTTTTTTACAGCTGCATAGTATTCCATTACATAAATGTACCACAGCTTCTTTATCCACTCATCTGCTGATGGGCACTTAGGTTGCTTCAAAATCTTAGCTCTTGTAAATTGAGCTGCTATGAACTCAGGGGTATACATATTATTTCTGATTGGCGTTTGTGATTTCTTAGGATATATTCCTAGCAAAACATTTTTTTTAATTGAAAATGGAACTGCCTCATGAACCAGCAACTCCACTTCAGGGAATATGTCTGAAGAAACACAAAACACTGATTCTAAATAATATGTACACTTCTATATTTAGTGCTGTGTTATTTACAACAGCCAAGATTTGGAAGCAGCTCAAGTTCCCATCAGTGATGAGTAGATAAAAAAGCTGTGGTATATTTAGGCAAAGGAATACATCTCTGTCATAAAAAAGAAAGAAATTTACCTATTTCAATAGCATTGATGGACCTGGAAATTATTATGCTAAGTGAAATAAGCTAATCAGAGATAGACAAGTATCATGTGATTTCAGTTATATTTGGAATCTAATGAACAAAATAAACTAGAAAACAAAATAGAAACAGACTCACAGAGAACAGATATACAACTGTTAGAGGGAAGGTTTTTGGTAGGCTGTGTGAAAAAGATTAGGGGATTAAGCAAAGAAAAAAAACTCATACACACAGGTAACAGTATGATGATTGCCAGAAGGAAAGAGGGGTGGGGAGAGGTAGAGGAGGTTGAAGGAGGTATAAATGGTGATGGAAGGAGACTTGACTTGGTGTGGTGAGCACACAGTACAATACACTGATTATATATTACTAACTGCCCAGTGCATGGATCCATGCACTGGTGGGGTCCCTCAGCCTGGCTTGCACCCTCTTGCAATCCGGGACCCCTCGGGGAATGTTGGAGATCTGGTTTTGGCCCAATCCCCACAGACAAGGCTGAAGGACACCACTGGTGCACAAATGTGTGCACTGGGCTTCTAGTATGCATATAAGATCTTTGGTTAATCTCTTCCTGCACACCCCCCTTCCCTATGAGATTCATCAGTCTGCTCCATGTTTCCATGCCTGTGCTTTCTTCTCCTGCATTGATTGTTTACCCCCTGGTGATCATTGCACATCATAGCTGTTGGCCAATTAGCTGGTCAGCAGATCACTTAGGCTTTTAGATAGATAGATAGATAGATAGATAGATAGATAGATAGATAGATAGATATGTAGATAGATAGATAGATAGATAGATAGATAGATAGATAGAATTGAACACCTTAAGCTTATGTAAATGAATTAACTAATAACACCCCAATAAATTTTGACAGTCTGATTGATGCTTCTCTGTCTCTGGATCTGTTTTTGTTTATCAGTTTATGTTGTTCATTGTATTCCACAAATGAGTGAGATCATGTGATACTTATCTTCCTCTGCCTGGCTTATTTCACTTAGCATAATGCTCTCCTGGTAATACTTTAATCAATAAAGAAATAAAAAAGAGATAATAATAATAGATTAACAGTTGATCCATCACCAAAGAAAGAACAAAGGTCTGGGTAAAAAGAGAAGTATAGATAATAGACTATACTTCCTATGAATTTCTTTAGTAGGGTAATTTTTATGGTTAAAGCAAAAATCATAGCACTATCTTATTGGTACTCAATGCATGCAGAGGAAATACTTAAAACAATTATACATATTTTACCTTTTTAAATGGGAAAGTTATAATGACATAAATGTAAGTAATATTTCTATACTTTATTGAAGTGTTAAAACATTAAATCCAATAGAATGTGATGTCACATATGTAAGTGGTAATACCTTACCACTAAAAACCACTAAGGTTATATAAAGAGATATACTCACCACTTAAAATAGGAAAGTACCAAAGGTATTTTTATGGTGAGAAATATAAAGTGGAGATCCAACAATATTATTCGGAAGTAAACCAATAAAGTGAAAAAAGAAAGAGTTGGTGGTCAGCAAGTTTTAGGTCAATTAGGGGAAGCAGAAATTAAAGTTGACATATAGTGGTGATTACAATAAATCTTGAAATGTCAACTTTAAAAAAAGTTCAGGAAGGAAGCCAATACATCATAAGCATGAATACAGATGGCATTAATTAATTAGCCTATGAGCTTGTTAGGTTGTTTTTAAGGCATCGATATATATTAGAAAGACTTACAGATGAAAATAATTTTCAAAGTAAATCACAGTTGAGGTTCTGTACTATTCATTCTATATAATTATTCCATGAACTGCCATTCAACCTCATGAGAAGTGGAAATAAAATAACCTATAATAAGCTATTAAGTTTCATACATTTTCTCTACTTTGCAGCTGTAATAATAATAAAGAAAAAATATAATAGAGACCAAAAAATGTGGGGAGATGGTGATTAAACTGATTTTTATATGGACACACCATGTTACAATTACTTAAAATACTTCTATAGTCTATTTTAAACACCACATAAAAATCTACAAATAAAAAAGGGCTTTAGAAAGAGTCTTTAGTATATTATATTTGCAAACTTCCAAGAAATGGGGATTAATTTGTCCAGTCAAGTTGTACAAAATAAAGCTTCTCAAACTTTAATGTGTTTATAACTAGCCTGCTGAAATTGTAAAACTGAAGTTTCTAATTTCATCAGGTCTAAAGTGGACTCCAAAATGTACATGTCTAACAAGCTCCCAGGTAATATTGATAATTACAGACTTTGGACTACACTTTGAATAGCAAGGGTATAATAAATTAGAAATATGGTACCAATAAGGTCAAAGTTTTAAATTCCATCTCCATATTGAACAATTAACTTGTGGATAAATGAAAGAGCATGGAATCTGGAGTGAGGCTGAACAGTTTGCAATCTCAGATTTTTCACTTCTTTATTTGTGATCTATGCAAGAGACTTAATCTCTCTTAGCCACAGTTTCCACATCTGTAAATTAGGTATAGCATTATTACCCTCTTCTGGGGATGTATATTAGCTAAACTGAGATATTTGTAAAATTCTTGAAACCTACTTGGTGCTAAACAAACATTAGTTTTTCTCTCCTTCCCAAACACAAGTCTACATCCTTAACTACAAAGATTAAATAACTCATTGGTACAAAGGTGTCTGAATTCCGAGTAGGGTCTTGCAGGAGGCTGCTGATCAGTGATTATCTCTCATTATTTACGTTTCTATCTTTCTTCATCTCCTTTTCTCTCTGAAATTATATATATATGTGTGTGTGTGTGTGTGTGTGTGTATATATATATATATATATGTATATATACATGTGTATATATATGTATATATATATATATATATATATATATATATATATATATATATAGTATATTATTTCAGAGATCATGTCAGAACAGTTGATAGCAAACTGACAGGTAAAGGAATCTCCAATATGAAATACAAGTTCATATACACATTGATTAGAATAAAATGCAGCTTCTGCAGTTTTTTTCAACTATTTCTCTTATTCCACCCTTCCTCAGTTTCACATTCTAAGCTGATTATTTTTGAGGCCTCTACAGTTTTTGATACAAAGATTTGTAGGCATTTAGAGTACAAAGAAAGAACTGATATCACTATTTTTAAAATGCCCACACTTACAAAATGAAGTAAAAAAAAATGACACAATTAAAATCAAAGAAAATAATCAAATGAAATGTACTCATTATAAATTATTAGGAAACAATAATGAAAAAATCAAAGAAGTGGATAGGGTAATTTTGATTAATGTTTTTTTTGTCATTGATTGTTATTGTTGTATTTTAAATGCGCGCCAACCTTAACCCTGTTAATTCTATTTCTAAATAGAAATTCAAAAGCAATGTTAAATGGCCTATATTCATCATTATTCCTCCTGAATCAAAGTCTATAGAGGAAATCAAATAGAGTTTATCTTTGGTAACTATAATATATACACTTATTTTGTTGAAATACAATAAAGAAAAAGCGATGTTCTACTAAAAAAGCCCTTCCATATCAGATAAAACACGTGTCTCTTCTGAGCAACTACTAAAAAGAAACCTATTTAAATGAAAATTATTTTTTCATCTATCCTAAATTTCTTTATGCATAGAAATCTGCCTGATTTAACATTCTATCTAGGAAGCATCTGGAATAAATCAGTCTAAACTCCTAAATCAGTTATAGTACAGAAATTTCTAACCCGTTTAAATTAAAATTTCACTTACTTGGACTTCCAAGGTCAATTGCTGATCTTTAAATTTGTGGGTAGACATGCCCCCTAGTGGTTCCAATGGGGGATTAGAAAACTGGACAGCCTTAAGTACTGTTACTTTTGCTGGTAAATTACTCCATCTTCAGAGAAGATTAACTTAATCTCATAGATACATGCATGGTTTATAAATATCAGAGTTGTAGATGTGGTAAGTCCTAACTCATGAGCACATGAAATCTCATTTCTTGTTAAATCCCTGTTTCTCTGTCCTTATTCGAACAGTTATGCAGCATGCACGTGCGAGTGTGCACGTGTGTGTGTGTGTGTGTGTGTGTGTGTATGTGTGTGTAAGTGCTAATGAAAGAAGGTGTCACTGTACTGGGAAATACCATTAGCAAAAATGTTGCAAAAATATTTTACTAATCCTCTTGTTTCACTCAAAGTTGCCAAATTAATATAAAGTGATGCTCACTAGAATGAAAAAAGTTGAAATATATGTTGCCCTAAAAGTGTTAAAGTCAAACAAACATTGTCAGGAACATTTACATGGTATTTCTTGCATAGTCTAGGAAGTTGGTGTGGGTTTCATCTAAGTGTGTCTTACTTAATGTAGAGTTTTAATACTGAGAGGGAGAATAGTAGTACAATATTATATTCAATAAGTGGTCTGTGTGAATTCTACGTGATATTATTCTGTGACGTTTAAACAACTTTCTGTAGTGTGAACCATTAACTCCTAATATTTATAAGCCTGAATGTTTTATAATGTCCCCTCATAAAGTTGGATCTTGAATATTTTATAGAATTTAGTAATTAAAACTCTTTCTTAGGCATCCGTGAAAGCAATTCTGCTTGTACTGAGGTTCCTGACCTTTCTGAAAATTCAAAAAAGCATAGTAGTTTCCCCCACATTTTCAGAGAATCCAGTTTTTAGAGTAGCTTTATCTGAAAATATTTTATACCAATAGAATTTCATACCGCATTGACTAACTGCATTAAATTTTGAAAGATATAATCAAGGATTAGCACAATGTGATGTTTGATAAATACTTGTTGAATGAATGATAGAGAATACGATTAGATTCTTCTTAACTGATCTCAGGAACAAAATTAATTCCTTTAATATAAAGGTTATCTTTTGAAAAGAAAACTCAATATTTCTTCATTATACTAATATCCTCAAAGGGAATCTGATCACTTACTCTAAAGCTCTCTTCTACTCCTTTTCCAAGTGCATTTTAATCTCTGTATATCTTACTTTTCCTTGTTTAGATTTGTTGATAAAATAATACCTTCTCTTTTTTGAGTACAAGGCACTGAAATATATATTGACTGTTTAATTAATTAACGCGCTTTTCACTAAACCATAGTACTCAAATGAAGAGAAGGAAAAATCCCAAATTAAAAAATCTACATTTCTAATACTATTGGGAGGGATGAAGACAAACATTTAAATATTTACCAAAGCAAACAAGCTTGAAATGGAACATTCCAGGGATCTCATTTTAAATAATCCAAATGATGAATAGCATTAATAACTGAACCAATTGCTGATAGGATTAGGAATTAATGGAATTATTTGATAGCTAGCTGTTATGGCCAAGCTCTTTTTCTTCTATTACATTTCCTTTTTTTAATAGGTTACTAATATGTAAAAATATATTGTCCTAACCTGTTTGGCTCAGTGGATAGAGCAACCCCCTGCAGACTAAAGGGTTTTGAGGTTTGTTTATAATAACTACCTTTCAGTATGTTGCTTATATTATGGTCGATACACTTGAAAGGAAATTTTTTATTGTATAAAAAAACAATAAAAAACACATCACCATTAGACCTTGATGTAGCTGAAACAAATAAAGCAAAAGCAAAATTATACTCCAATATCCTTGAAATCTTTGTTGTTTTATAGTAAATGTGGATTGTTTCTTTAGCATTGTTTTTTAAACAGATGTATATTTGCATAATGTGAAGATTTAGTTAGACTTGTGAAAGGAAAATCTCATATCTACTTTACAATAGGACTAATATATGTATAAAGAATTAGATAAAGCAATACAAAAACAAGCATATGATTTACACTTTGGTTCTAACATGCTCTGTACTTCAGGAGCTATAAGATGTATCATGAATGCGTAACCCTATGTTCAATTTTCATTACAGTGTATAAAGGTATGCTTCATCTGTAGAAAATTATTATCTTTGCATCCTGGGGAAATCAACTTGTATTGTTGCAGTTTTTATTTCTTTTTAAAGATTTGTATACTTGGGTACTTCCTTCTGAATGCTAACTCTGAATCTTAGATAATATCCACACCAACAGCAGATCACTAAAAATTTAATGTAGTATACATGCAAAATTTCAAACAATTGGGCTACTATTGTGCCCTGAATTATAATGTCTAGTTACTTTGTGTAAGTTAGTGCAACAAAGACTTTGATGAACTAATTTATCATCTTTCCTCCCATTTCTACCCTATAATGGAAATGTTTGTGTACACAGCATACTCATATTGCACATTTTTTATTATAAGTATGAAAGAAAGGTTGCCTTATATTAGAACTATATTTCCTATAATAGTAGTGTTTTTTGGTTAAACTGGCAAAGAAAAATAAAAGCTTACTGATCTATTTACAAAAGGTAGGTTGATATGAGATACATATTAAAATCTATTACAAATCAGGTCCAGCACAACCTATTTTAATCCAGAGCAGAACAAAGTATATTGTTTTAACTTTAGATTGCACATATTGAGATGTAATGAAAAACTAAGGGTCCAATTGAGGTCACGAAGATTAAACTAAAGTTGGATATGTTCTCCTTTACCTATTCAGTTAAACAATGATTTTTATTGCTTAATAGTGTCTGAACTTCTGTTCTGAAAATCCTGAATCCTCAGAACTGATATGATGTGATAGAAACAGAGGGATTAAAGAAAAAACATTCAACCATATCACAACTGCAAAGAAAAATAAGTACAATACCTTTTGACCTGATCTAAATGTATCATTGTTACAAATTTCTTATATTTTCAGTGATAGAAGTCCAAAAGTCAAAAGTATTCATTGATGAACTTTAAGTTCTCCTTTGATTTATCTTCAGAGGCCTTATGGAAGATTTGGGGGAAGATTTTGCAAAAAAGGAAATAAGGTCATAAAGAAAAAGTCAAATCGCCTCAGGCTTCTAAATAATATATAGAAATCAATATTCTCCCAAAGAAAGATTCCTTTCTTCTTTTTGCTTTACAGTTCTGTACTGTTAAACTAACTATAGGCAATGTTTCTATTCTAAAAAGTTACAAATGAAAATTCAAGTTACAGAAAGCAAATTAATATTGAATATTATCTTTATTTAATACAACACTTTATATAATAAAAGATTGCAAAATAAAGTAAGGGTCAAATAATTCCTTTGATATTGTCTACTCCAGAATCTAATGCGGTCAAGTCCACAAAATAGAATAATATTTTATAATATCCAGATAAATATAAGACTAACATTAACATAAAGAATTCCATCCAATTGCTTTACTTTGACTAAAATAGGTTCATCAAATTTTGTGTCTAGCTCTGAAGCCTTTGCAATATATTTGGTTCATTTTTCTAGCAATAAGGGAAAAGCAAAGTTATTTTGTACCTATTGGAAATAATTAGAAAACCTCTGAGGAAATAAATGATGACATGCATGTAAGGAATCTTAGTCTTAGATTTTATTTATTTATTTTATAGATTAAATTGTTTATTTTATAGATTTTATCTACTGGACATCTTGTTTTCAGATTCTATATTACATTACTAAACCAATCACTATTTATACAGCACAATCTCATAAGCATTGCTTCAATTTTCTAAAATATATGTGAACTATTAAAAAATAACTAATATTAAAAATTATTCATATGCACATTTTATATTTTCAAATTTTTGCAAATATTTTCCCTTCTGAATATTTACTATGAACACAAAAACCTCAATGAAAATTACATTATCTTCAACCCTTCTTTTTTATGGGGGAAATTTTAGTGATGCTTATCCAAATTGTTAACAGCTTTCTGAAATTATATTTTATAGTAAAGCTTGTTTATGTGGCAGGTTATTATGGTCAGAGCCACATACTTTCTAAAAGCAAAAAATAACTTTAATATTTACATCAAAAGCATAGTTAAGCTATTATATTTCTATGCTTAACTATGAGATACAAGTTGAATAATCTCACTTGTCTAAATTCCCATGAATGCAATTCATTGTCTCCTGTCCCCATTTTGTCTTTTATATTATTTTAAAAAAGCATAAGGAATGAGCTTTTCTGAGAATACTATTTTTATAGCCTACTGTCTTTCAGTGACTAACTGTTCTTTGTTTATTCGGTATTGTTGTTTTTTGTTTGTATGTGTTTTGTGTTTTGTTTTTGGTTTATGTATAAGTGTACTTTTTGAAATGACATTATTTTAGTAGAGAGAATTTTGCTAAGTCATTTTATTTCTTTATAATTCAGATGGCTCTGGGGTGATAGAACTTTTTCCAGAATGGTATAAAGCTAATCCATTAATTTTTATTTGCTATCCCTGTAAATCTCATAATGTTAGTCAAGGTAATATAGGTCAAAAGCAAAACTCGCTTATTTTTCTTTTTTCTTTTTTAAAATATATTTTATTGATTTTTTACAGAGAGGAAGAGAGAGGGATAGAGAGTTAGAAACATCGATGAGAGAGAATCATCGATCAGCTGCCTCTTGCACACCCCCTACTTGGGATGTGCCCGCAACCAAGGTACATGCCCCTGACAGGAATCGAACCCAGGACCTTACAGTCTGCAGGCCGATGCTCTATCCACTGAGCCAAACCTGTTTTGATTCACTTATTTTTCTTAAAAGAAAAAAAAAATTGGCCCAGCCAGCGTGGTTCAGCATTGTCCTATAAACCAGAAGATGATAGTTGGATTCTTGGTCAGGGCACATGTTCACAGATACTTTAGAATCATGGTCGGCCAACTGCAGCTCCCAAGCAACATGCAGCTCTTGGCCCCTTGAGTGTGGTTCTTCCACAAAATACCATGGTCTGGGCAAGTCTATTTTGAAGAAGAAGTGATATTAAAAGAAGCTTAAGCTTAAAAAACTTGGCTCTCAAAAGAAATTTCAATCGTTGTACTGTTGATATTTGGCTCTGTTGACTAATGAGTTTGCCAACCACTGTCCTATACAATAAAATCCTAATATGCAAATCAACCAAACAACTAGTTGCTATGACATGCACTGACCACCAGGGGGCCTACGCTCAATGCAGGAGCTGCACCCTGGTGGTCAATGCGCTCCCATAGGGAGATCAATGCTCAGCCAGAAGCCAAGCAAGCTCATGGCTGGTGAGCGCAGTTATGGTGGGAGGAGCCTCTCCCTCCTTCATGGCAGGTGGATATCCCTCTAAGTGTCCCAGAAGTGAGAGTACACAGGCTTGGCTGAGAGACACCCCCCCAGTGCATGAATGTCATGCACCGGGCCTCCAGTATTGTAATAACTATGAATTGCATCAGGTGGGTAATAGATTTATTGGGGTGATCATTTCATTGATTATATAAATGTCCAAGAGAGAATTGAGCTACCTTAAGAGTAGATTTGAGAAACCAAGATGGCAGCATAAGGTAAACATCAATTGCTGCCTACCACAACAATTTTGAAAGTGCAACTTCAAGACAGAGCAAACATCATCCAGAACCACCGGAAAGCTAGCTGAGTGGAAATTCTACAACTAGAAGAAAAGATAAAAGGACACTGAAACTCAGAAGATGTGGAGGTGTGGAGACCCATGAGCATGGAAAGGGCGGGCGGCTGAATATGCAGCTGGCTTCCTTGTGGTGCGTGGAGACGGTGGGCAGCAAACACATGGCTAGCTTTCTCATTCAGGAGGAAAACAAAACCTTCTGACTGCACTGAAATCCAGCTACAGGTGAGACTTTCTGTACCAGACTCATTTGGGGAGAAAGTGGACTGTCTGGCAGCAGGCAAAACTTGAGAGCAGCCTTCTCTCAGAGGTACATGCAGCCATTGTCACGGGACACTGAGAACAGGGCCCTCTTAGGGAGGGGCTGAGACTCTGCTTCATCCAAGCTGAGCACAAAAACCCTCCCAATGAAGACACTGCTGATCCACACAGCTAATTGGCTTGGAGGTCCACTCCCCTCAGTGATACCAACAACAATTAAGGCTTAATTACAACAAGACTGCACATACAGCCCACAAAGGAATGCACTAAGAGTGTCCACCACACGTAACTGGGAGGCTGAGCTACTGGGCCCTGCGAGGACACCTACCAAACAAAGCAACTCCATCAACTCAGGGAAGCAGCTAAAATGTGAAGACAAAGAGGCAGGCCACAATTGAAGGAAATGGATGAAAACAAAAGACTGGATATAGAGTTCAAAACCACAGTTATAAGGTTTTTCAAGAATTTCCTAGAAAATGCCAATAAATTTAATAAGACCCTTGAGGATATGAAAAAGGATCAAATAGAAATTAAGCATACACTGACTGAAATAAAAACTATTATACAGAGACCTAAAAGCAGACTAGAGGATCGCAAGAATCAAGTCAAAGATTTGGAATTCCAAGAAGCAAAAAATACTCCTCCAGAAAAGAAAAAAAGAAAAAAGAATCCAAAATGTTGAAGATAGTGCAAGAAGACTCTGGGTCAACTTCAAGAGTAGCAACATCAGAATTATGGGGGTCTCAGAAGAAGAGAGAGAGCAAGATACTGAAAACCTACTTGAAGAAATAGTGACAGAAAACTTCCCCCACCTGCTGAAAGAAATAGACTTATAAGTCCAGGAAGCACAGAGAACACCAAACAAAAGAATCCAAAGAGGACCACACCAAGATACATCATAATTAAAATGCCAAGAGCAAAAGTCAAAAAGAGAATCTTACAAGCAGCAAGAGAAAAACAGTTAGTTACCTACAAGGGAGGACTCATACAATTATCAGCTGATTTCTCAGCAGAAACTATGCAGGCCAGACTGAAGTGGCAAGAAATATGTGAAGTGATGAATAAGAAGAACATACAACCAAGATTACTCTACCCAGCAAAGCTATCATTCAAAATTGAAGGGCAGATAAAGAGTTTCACAGATAAGAAAAAGCAACAGGAGTTCATCACCGCCAAACCAGAATTATATGAAATGCTGAAAGGTTTTCTTTAAAAAGAGGAAGATGAAGAAAAAGATAAAAATTATGAGCAACAAGTATGTAACTATCAACAAGTGAATCTAAAAACCAAGGGAATAAAAGATCTGATGAACAGTATTAACTGGTGTATATAATAGAATCAGCGGTATAGAAAGGGAGTGGACTGACAATTCTCAGGGAAAAATGGAGTGGGGGTGGTGTGGGAAGAGACTGAACAAATGCGTACACCTATGGATGAGGACAGTGGGAGGGGGGGGTAAGGGCAGAGGGTGGGGTAGAAACCTGGTGGAGGGGAGCTACGGGGAGGAAAGGGGAACAATTGTAATAATCTGAATAATAAAGATTTATTAAATTTAAAAAATACAAAAAAATAGTACAAAAGGTAGGATCTGAACACAAGTAGTCTTCTTGTCAGGCTACCAAAAGATAATTAGGTCAGTGGTTCTGACCTGGCATCAGAGTCACCTGCAGGGCTCATTAAAACACAGATAGCTGAGCCTCACCACTAGAGAGACAGTAGGTCTGGTCTGAGACCTGAACATCTGCATTTCTAAGAAGTTCCCTGGCCATGTGAGGCTGCTGTCCTGAGAACCACACTGAGATACCATGATGTAGATGAATCAGAAAGTCAGGACAGCTGAGATGGACACTGTGGAGACTTCAGGAACTAGAGATATTACCATGCGACTAGAGAAGGAAAAGGAGACAGTGGGATACGAAGGCAGATAGCGAAGCAAGATGTTCAGGAAGAGGGAGTCTGAAGAAGAAGAAATCAGGAGTCAAAGCCCTGTGTCAAAGGGCAAGAGTATGGTCAGGAGGAGAGGGCAAGTGGGAACTCCTGCTAGGAAAATATATGTCAGATCCAAGAAAGGAACTTGAAAAGGAGCATTGAAAGTACCATAGTAATTTCTACTTAAAAAATCAATTCAGGGGAAATATTTGACTTTTTTTAAGCATAAGGATATAGCAAACAGCAGACCATAGTAACACGCATCAATCTTAGACATAGGAAATGACCCTCAGCCCTAAGCTACTGGATTCTCTGGCAGCCACCTAACCTCTCTGGGCCTCAGTCTTCTAGATCTTCATCTTATTCTGGTTTATTTCTAGAGCCCTTTCTTGTTTTAAAGGGCTAAGTTTCCATTGATGGGAGTAGTGGGTTATGACTTTCTGTCTGACACCCATATTGCTTATAAACCAACTCATCCTATTGTCCAGCCTGAGTTAGGAAGGAAACATACAAATGATTAGTGATTTCTTATTAAGAAATGTGATATTGACAAATATATATATAAATGTCCAATCATGTGTTGTATACCCAAAACTAATATATGTTATGTCAACAATACTTGAAAAATAAGATATTATTTTTAAACAAGAGCTCTCAACTTCCTCTTTAAAAAGTCAGAAAGTATCTTTGGCATTTGTAATGTCATTTTCTCTCACTTATAGTTACATATCTATGGCTATCAATATGTCTATTTTAAGATTGCTCAGTGTGTGACTATCCAGATGTGATTCAAGACACTGTAATCAGAGGTCAGCATTTATTTCCAGTTTCTAGGGTACTCATGTCATAAAAAGAAGTATGTGAGCATTATAGAGTATTAAATAAAGATATAACTAAAAATAAAACAAAACAAAAAAATTAAAACAGACTCATAGAAACAGATACCAAAAGGATGTTTACCAGAAGGGAGGAGGTGGGGGAATGAGTGAAAAAGAGAAGAGTACAGTCAACAATATTGTGATAAGGTTGTGTAGTGACAGATGATTACTTAGAATTAGTGGGGTGATCACATTGTAAAATGTTGAATTGTAAACATCTTTAATCCCTATATTGTCCGCCTGAAACTAATATAATCATATCTTTGTATACCAACTATACTTAAATTTAAAAAAGTAAATGTAAAATACTCTTTTAAAGTAAAACAAACAAACAAACAAACAAACAAAACACCAAAAAACTAAAAGATATCACAATGGAATGCCACTTCACACCCACTATGATGGCTTTAGAAAAACAACAGAAGATAAGAAGTGCTGGTGAGGATGTGCAGAAATCAGAACACTCATACACTGATGGTGATAATGTAAAATGATGAAATCATTTTTTTAAATAGTATGGCAGTGTCTCAAATAGTTAAACATAGAGTTACCATATGAACTAGCAATTTCACTAATAAGTATATATCCAAGAGAATTGAAAACAAACATCGGCATAAAAGCTTGTAAATAAATGTTCACTGAACATTATTCATACTAACTATAAAGTAAAAACTCCTAAATATTTATCAACCAATGATAAATAGTAGTTGATATAGTCATACAACGGATTATTATTTTTGTTGTTATTCCTCACCTGAGGATATTTTTTCCATTGACTTTTAGAGCAAGTAGAAGGGAGGGGGAGAGACACACAGAGAGAAACATTGATATGAGAGAGACACATCAATTGGTTGCCTCCTACACGGGGATCAAGCCTGCAACAGAAGTATGTGGACCTGAATCAAACCTGCAACCCTTCTGTCTGTGGGCCAACATTCTAACCACTGAGCCAAAACTTCAGGCACAATGAATTAATATTCAGCCATGAAAAGGAATAAAGTGATGATACATGCTATAGTACAAATGAACCTTGAAGACATATGCTAAGTAAAAGAACCCAGCCACAAAAAACTAATATATTATTCCTTTTATATGAAGTGTCCAGAAGAGGCAAATCTGTAGACACAGAATGTAGATTAACAACTGCCTAAGGCTATGAGAGTTGGGGGCAAATAGGGAGTGAAAGCTATCGAGCATGCAGTTTCCTTGGGGGATTATGAAAATGTTCTAAAATTAGATAATGATGACAATGATGCACAACTCTATGAACATTTTAAAAATTATTGGATTGTATACTTTAAATGAAAGAAGTTATATGGTATATTAGTAAAACTTTTTTAAAGTCTATGGAATGTAATAATACCATATAATGCTCACCACCAAGTAGGAAGAGCTAGTATTAATATCTTGGTATTCCTGAGTATTAAAGCATACTTCTTGTTTTCACATGTAAATATGTCTATAGAATGCTTTTTATAAGTTTACAGCAAGACACATATTTGAACAGCAAAACTAAATATAAAAATATAAAATAATATTTTAATTAA
Source organism: Pipistrellus kuhlii (assembly GCF_014108245.1). Taxonomy (NCBI): domain Eukaryota; kingdom Metazoa; phylum Chordata; class Mammalia; order Chiroptera; family Vespertilionidae; genus Pipistrellus; species Pipistrellus kuhlii. The sequence goes on from NW_023425504.1 coordinate 16,138,854, forward strand.
TGGTTTATATTCATAAATATAAACTCTGATACATAAAAGTTGACAACTTTCCCAAAATTAATGTATACTGTTAATGAAATGGAAATCAAAATCTCAATAGTTGTTTAATATTTTAGAAGTTGAAAAACAACTATAAAAATTTTCTATAATAAAATTGAAAAGAATAATGTGGAATTTTTAGAATAAATATTCATAAAAGAGTAGTAAATTTTCTCATTAATTTAGTATAACTAAACAAATTGGTACTAAAATAATCTTGGGCATCTAGAATCATTGAATAGAATAAGAAGTCTAGAAACAAAATTAATACAAAAGGAAAGATTATTTAGTAAATAGTATTGGAACAACTGGCTAGCCATCTAGAAGGAATTAGATTATTTCACAGTCTATACCAAAATAAATGTCAAGTGGATCAAAAATATAAAATGATGAGACTTTAAAATATTAAACATCATTAGAACTTAAAGAAAATAAAATTAAACCAAGGTGTCACATTTGCCTATAATATTGACAAAAATGTACCGAAATAGTAATATTATTTTCAATGATGAAAAAATAGGAACTTTCATGCATAATTAGATATATAAAATTTACATACTTAGTACCAAAAGAAAAAGAAAAGTTTTTAAAGTGTTTCCTCTGAGCCAGCAATTTTACCTAACAACCTAATTATCTACCAACTTGTATAAAATGTGGTACACATATGCAGTTCAGTAACATGTAAATATTAAAAGGTACTGAGGGTCCTAAAAAAGTATATATTGCTGAGAATGAGAGAAAATTTACATTACATGAAGAGAGCGACAGAGAGAGGGAGAAGAAAAGAAGGAAGGAAAGAAGGAAGGAAGAAAGGAAGAAAAGAAGGAAGGAAGGAAGGAAGGAAGGAAGGAAGGAAGGAAGGAAGGAAGGAAGGAAGGAAGGAAGGAAGGAAAGCAGAAAGGGAGGGAGGGGAGGTGAAACATGGAAAGATATACTCCAAAATAGTCCATTATCTTTGTATAGTGGAAATACAAAATTTTAATTACATGTTTTTCTCTTTGCTTATATTTTCCACAAGGAATATACATTGTTATGATAAAGTTTTCTTCCTCATGTTTTATATTTTAGAAAGACTATCTCCATCCCTAATCATTTCCTTCTTGCATTTTATGGATTTTTATATTTTAAATATATATTGGATAAATTTTGATAGAGATTGTGATGTACAATTCTAAATTATTTTCTGAAGTGGCTATCCTATTTTTAACACTATTACTGAAAAATTCATGCATACTTGTTTAAAAGCTGATGAGTTGAAGTTATTGCCCTGAGATTGTGAAGCTGACTGCTACTGTCAACCATCACTCTCCAGTGGTTAGCAAACTCATTAGTTAACAGAGCCAAATATCAACAGTACAACGATTGAAATTTCTTTTGAGAACAGAAAACCAACTTCTGAGCATGGGCCATGAAGTTTCAATTGCATTGTACATGCACGCCCACATGTGGTATTTTGTGGAAGAGCCACAGTCAAGGGGCCAAAGAACAGCATGTGGCTCATGAGCCACAGTTTGCCGACCACTGCTCTAGCCCATTTGCTTTCTGAGTTTATTTTTAAATAGCTGAAAAAGGCAATGTTATGACTCCTCAATTTGGAAATAGACTTTAATGTCTTTTATTTGTCTTCGTCAGTTGTGTAGTGAAAACTGTGCTATTCCCACATACCCTATGCCCCTCCTACAATTTCTGGAAGTACTCCTGGTTGACATTCCTATCCAGGAATTGCTTTCATATAAAAGAGAGTTCTAGTCACACAAGATTATGCCTCTGTATTCAGTAACTGCTATATAGGGAGATAAGTGCCAATCTCCCTCATCAAAATTCAGAAAAATTATAAAAGGCCACCCTCAGAGCACTTTGAGATTTGCTGAGACTTTTTTTCTGAGGACAACTTTTGCAGGAAAACTTTTCCCTTTTTTATTGAGGTATAATTGACATATAACATTATATTAGTTTCAGGTGTATGACATAATGATTTGATATTTGTATATGTTGCCAAATGATCACCGTGATATGTCTACTTAACATCCATCATCTTTGTTTCCTTTCATTTCATCCAACAAGTGTTCATTTTGAAAGAAATACCAGTAACTAAAAATTTCAACCAGCTAATCTTTGTCTCAGAGTCTGTTTACCAGGGATCCCAGCCTTCAAGAGTTGGAAATAATATTACCCTCTTCTGAAGAATTTATTTTTACTTATGTCTTGGTGGTGCTTACATTCCATAATGCATTATAGTTATTGCATGTTTTATGCAATGTTTTTTTTCTACTATTTTGCAACCTTCTGAAGTTAAGAGCAATACATTTATTTATTTATTTATTTATTTATTTATTTATTTATTTTTTGCTTTCATAGCAGGTAACATTGATTCATTATTTGGCTGGTTGAATTAATGCATATGTGACATAATTTTTCCCTGTTTGATTTCTTTAAGTTATCAAGAATTAGCTTTTGTGAAATGTTTTCCTCATTATTATAGACTCGCAGGCATCTTCAAACTACGGCCCGCGGGCCACATGCGGCCCGCAGAGGAGTCTGATCCAGCCCGCCAGGTTTTTTGGGCAGTGAGCGCAGCTGAGGTGTTACAGTAGGAATTAGTAGTTCATATAGTCCGGTCCTCCAGCTCTCTGAGGGACCGTGATCTGGCCCCCACTTTAAAAAGTTTGAGGACCCCTGTTAGAGGAAAGTTCATGATTCCCATGAAATTTTAATTCTTTTCATAATTTTTGTGTAGTTCTTTTAATCTGTGGCATATTTATAATCAAATAATACTTAGGGTTTTATTGCTGGCTATGGGGATGTTAAATATTATAATTTCAAGATAAGAAGATGGCAGCTGGCAGGACGGAGGTGAGGGAGTAGTGAGTGAGTAAGGGGATGAAAGGAGAGTGTGTGGATGTGTGTGATATATGTGTGTGTGAGTGAGGGACAGTTAAATCCAGCAGGAGCAGCAGGGGCTGGCAGATCAGGTTCTCTTGGACAGGGAGAGACTACCACTGCTGTGGGCACTCCCAGGATAGTGGAGTTCTCCCACACCATCTTGAAGGGGAAAACAGCCTTTTTTAGGAACTCATCAGCACCACTAACCAGACAGGCCCTGGAACTGCCCCATGACCCAGCAGCCACCCCAGCCAAAATTTTGCTGCCCCACCACAGACCCGTGTACTTTGGGACCTCCACCTCCAAAGGTGTACCGCTAATCTACAGAAGTGCAACTCCCCCCACTCCAGTGGCAGAACTTTGGACTCCACATTCTCAGGTTTCCAGTGCATAGGCATCCAGGGCAAACCACTCCTTAGGCAGTGCCTGGGAGCCACTGCAAGTCCTCAAGGGTGTGATCTTGTACAGACAAGGAAAACTGCCCTGCAGTAGAAATTCTGAACTCCTTCTTCCTGAATAGCTGCCCACGGACACACCAGCTGTGCAAATTCAGTGCCATGGCCCCTCAGAGTACATCAGAGCTCTGCACAGACAAAGGCACCTCCACTTTCATGCATTTACAAAGAGCAGGCCCCCTTAGCCCATCTATCCACAGCGTGCTCAGGAGAGCAGCTGAGATGTGATTTTGATGCTGGGTGTGATTCTTCACAAACAAGGGTGCACTGCCCCAAAGTAGAAATTCTGAATTCCCTCTCCTAAATAACTGAACAATCACCCCAGATTCTCAACCTCAGTACCAGGAACCTCAGAGTGCTTCAGAGCTCTTCACTGGCAAACGCACCTCCACATATGCACATATCCAACAGGAAGGCTTGAGCCCATCTATCTATAGGGCGCTCATGGAAGCCACGGGCGCTCCTTGGGTGTGATCTTGCAAAAACAGGGGCACACTCTCCCCTGATAGTAGAAATTCTGAATTCACTCATCCTGGATACCTGGCAACAGATGTCCCAATTATGCAGCTACACTGCCAGAGCCCTTCAGAGTGCTTCAGTGTGCCTCGCTGGCAAATGTACCATGAGTGCCTCTGTAGGCTGCCACTGAAAGCGAGCATCTCGCCACCACAGGTGCAGCAGCAAAAGCTGAATCTGCCCACCCCACAACTATAGAACTCTGGACACCACAGTCATGCCTTTCCAGAGCACAGGCCCCCTGAGCCTCATCACAGATGGTTCCTGGGGGCCACTGTTAGTCCCCACTGGGCACGTATGATTTCAATCCATGGTGCAAGACAGAAAAAAATGGCACATCACCCTCCACAACTGCTGATCTAGACACCACAGTTGTGCCTCTCCAGCTCACATGCCTACATCAAGAGAACCCAAATAGCTCAAGTAGGGAGATACAGTAGGTTACCAAGCACAGGAGGGCTGAGAGATTACAACAGTAGAACAATCCCCTAAAAAACCTAGGTAGCAAAGCAATTGGATCTACAATTAAAACATTACAGAAAAACATGGGAAGACAAAAAAGCAATCCCCAAAGGAAAGAAAAAGAAGAATCACCAGGAAGGGAGTTAAGTGAACTTGAGGCTAGTAACATACCAGAGAAATAATTCAGAACAATGGTTCTAAGGATGCTCTAACAGCTGGATGACAAATACAGACAAATCAATGAGAATTGTAAGGAGCTGAATAAGAAGGTCACCAATATGAAAAGGAACCAAAAGGAGATGAAGAACAACATAGCTGTAATAAAGAACACAATAGAAGTCTTAAACAGTAAACTAGAAGAGGCTGAGGACTGCATCAGTGAATTAGAAGACAAGGTAGGAAAAAACACACACAAACAGAGCAGCAACTGGAAAGAAGATTTAAAAAGGAAGAGGAGAGCCTAAGGGAGCTTAAGGACATCACAAAACAAAACAACATTCGCATAATAGGGGTAACGGAAGGAGAGGAAGAAAATCAAGGAATAGAAAACATGTTTGAAGAAATAATGACAAAAAACTTGCCTGATATTGGCAAGAAAACAAACAAACAAACATGCAAGTCTAAGAAGCACATAGAGTTCCAAACATGTCTAAAAGACAGACACCAAGACACATCACAATTAAATTGGCAAACACCAAGAACAAAGTAAGAATCTTAAAGGCTGCCAAAGAGAGACAGAAAGTTATCTACAAGGGTTCTCCTATTAGAATATTAATGGATTCCTCAACAGAAACATTCCAGGCCAGAAGGAAATGGAATGAAATTTGCAGAAAAGCAAGGGACTGAACCTAAGAATACTATACCCAGCAAGACCATAATTCAAAATTAAAGAGGGAATAAGGAGCTTCACAGACAAAAAAGGGCTAAGAGAGTTTATCACTACCAAGGTAGCAATGCAAGAAATGCTAAAGGGAACTGCTATAAAAAAAGAAAAAGAAAGGCAAGAGTAAAGATAAACATTAAAGAAAAATATTACAACAAACATGTACATATCAATAATAACATTAAACATAAATGAATTAAATGCACCACTCACAAGACATAGGGTAGCTTTAATGGATAAGAAAAGGTGACCCATATATTTGCTGTCTGCAAGAGACCTAACTCAGAACAAAGGATTCACACAGACTGAGAGTGAAGGTATGGAAAAATATTTTACATGCAAATGGAAATGAGAAAAAGCTGGGGTTGCAACACATATATCTGATAAAATAGACCTCAATTTGAAAGCCATAATAAGAAATAAGTAAGGCCACTACATAATACTAAAGGGAGCAATTCAACAAGAAGAAATAACTCTAGTAAACATATATGCACCCAATGCAGGAGCACCCAAATATTGTACATAAAACAACTTCTGGAAGATATCAAGGAAGAGATTGATAGCAATACAGTCATAGAAAGGGACTTTAATACCCCACTCACACCACTAGATATATCAACTAAACAAAAAATCAGCAAAGAAACAGCAATACTAAATGACACACTAGATAAGATGGACTTAATTGATATCTTTAAAACATTTCACTCCAAAGCTACAGAATATACATTCTTCTCCAGTGCACATGGAACATTTTCAAGTATAGACCACATATTAGGACACAGGCAAAGTCACTTCAAATTCAAGAAGATAGAAATTATATCAAACATCTTATGGTATCACAATGGCATAAAACTGGAAATCAGCTACAATAAAAACAATCCAAAAAAAATCAAACACCTGGACACAAAATACCATGCTGTTAAGTACAATAATTACTGGGTTACCAGAGAGATCAAAGAAGAAAAAAATCATCGTGGCAACAAATGACAATGAAAACACAACAATCCAAAATCTACATTTTCAAGTATAGACCACATATTAAGACACAGTGAAAGTAGTCTTGAGAGAGAACTTCATAGCTCTACAAGCCTACTGCAAAAAGCAAGAAACAATGGCAATAAATTATCTACCCCTACAACCCAAAGAGTTAGAAAGAGAGAAACAAGAAAATCCCAGTGTAAGCAGAAGGAAGGAAATAATAAAGATCAGAGTGGAGATAAACAACATAGAAAAAAAAATACAAAAGATCAACAAAACCAAGAGCTGGTTATTTGACAGAATAAACAAGATAGATGAACCTCTAGCTAGGCTCACCAAGAAGCAAAGGGAGAGAATGCAAATAAACAAAATCAGAAATGAAAGAGGAGACATAACAAAAGACCCTACAGAAATACAAAGGATTATTAAAAAATATTATAATCAATTCTATTTCAACAATCTGGAAAACCTGGTAGAAATGGACATATTCCTAGAAAAATACAACCTCCAAAATCTCAATAGGTCAAAAACTATGGAAAAAATTGAAGCAACCATTAAAAAGCTTCCAGCAAACAAAAGCCTGGGCCCAGACAGCTTCACAGGGGAGTTTTATTAACCATTCAAGGAAGAACTAAAACCTATTCTCCTAAGACTATTCCAAAAAATTCAAGAGGAAGGAACACTTCCAACCTCATTCTATGAAGCCAGCATCACCTTAATACCAAAGCCAGATAAAGACAACACAACAAAAGAGAATTACTGGTCAATATCCCTCATGAATATAGATGCCAAAATCCTAAACAATATTCTAGCAAATCGGAAATATTCCAGCAGTACATCAGAAAGATTATACACGATGACCAAGTAGGATTTATCCTGGGGATGCAAGGATGGTACAATATACGCAAATCAATAAATGTGATACATCACATAGACAAATTGAGAGATAAAAATCACATAGTCATATAAATTGATGCAGAAAAAGCACTTGACAAAATCCAAAACTCTTTCTTGATAAAAACTCTCAGCAATGTGGGAAGAGAAGGAGCATACCTCAACACAATAAAAGCCATATATGACCATCCCACAGCCAACATCATACTCAATGGGCAAAAACTAAAACAATTTTCCCTAAGAACAAGAATAAGACAGGGATGCCCACTCTCACCACTCCTGTTCAACATAGTTCTGGAAGTATTAGCCATTGTGATTAGACAAGAAGAAGCAAAAAAAAAAAAAAAGCATCTAAATTGGAAATGAAGAAGTAAAACTCTCCTTATTTGCAGATGACATGATACTGTACTTAGAAAACCCTAAAGACTCCATCAATAAATTATTAGACTTAATAAATGAATTTGGCAATGTAGCAGGATACAAAAAATTAACGCCAAGAAATCTATGGCATTTCTATACACCAATAATGAATGTATAGAAAGAAAGACTGAAAAAGCAATCCCATTTACCATCGCATCAAGAAAATTTAGGCTTCCTAGGAATAAACTTAACTAAGGAGGTAAAAGGCCCATATGCAGAAAACTACAGGACACTGAAAAAAGATATAGAGGAAGACATAAACAGATGGAAGAACATATTGTCTTCCTTTATTGGTAGAATCAACATCATCAAAATGTTCGTATTACCCAAAGCAATATATAAACTCAATAGACTTCCCATTAAAATACCAACAGCATATTTCACAGACCTAGAACAAACTTTCCAAAAATTTATCTGGAATAAAAAAGACCCCGAATAGCTGCAGCAATCCTTAGAAAGACCAACAAAATAGGTGGGATCTCAATACCAGGTTTTAAGCTGTATTATTATACAAAGCCAATGTTCACAAAACTGCCTGGTACTGGCACAAGAACAGACATATAGATCAATGGAATAGAATAGAGAACCCAGAAATCTACCCAAACCAATATGCTCAATTAATATTTGACAAAGGAGGCATGAATATACAATGGAGCCAAGACAGTCTCTTCAATCAATGGTGTTGGGGAAATTGGACAGATACATGCAAGAAAATGAATCTAGACCTGCAACTTACACCATACAAAAAAAATAAAATAAACTCAAAATGGATCAAGGACTTAAACATATGATGGGAAACCATAAAAATACTAGAGGAATCCACAGACAGAGAAATCTCAGACATATACAGTATCAATTTCTTCACAAATACTGCCCTTAGAGCAATGGAAACTAAAGAGAAAATAAACAAATGGAACTACCTCAAAATAAAAGTTTTTTCACAGCAAAGGAATCCACCAACAAAACAACAAGAAAGACCGCTGCATGGGAGAACATATTTGCCAATGATATCAACGATAAGGGTTTTATCTCAACATTTACAGGGAACTCATACAACTTAACAAAAGGAAGATAAACAACCCAGTCAAAAAATGGGCAACTGACCAAAATAGACACTTTTCAAAAGAAGACAGAAGGCAAAGCAAGAGCCATATGAAAACCTGCTCAAAGTCACTAATCATCTGAAAGATGCAAATCAAAACAACAATTTGGTACCATCTCACACCTGTCAGAATGGCTACCATCAACAAATCAACAAATGACAAGTGCTGGAGAGGATGTGGAGAAAAAGGAACTCTTGTGCACTGCTGGTGGGAATGCAGACTTGTGCAGCCACTGTGGAGAGCAGTATGGAGTTTCCTCAAAAAATTAAAAATGGAACTTCCATTTGACCCAGTGAACACATTTCTAGGAATATATCCCAAGAAACTAGAAATACCAATCAGAAAAGATATATGCACCCCAATGTTCATAGCAGCAAAATTCACCATAGCTAGGATTTGGAAACTGCCTAAGTGTCCATCAGAAGATGACTGGATTAAAAAACTGTGGTACATCTACACAATGGTATACTAAGCTGAGGTAAAAAAAAAAAAAAAAAAAAATGAGTCCTTAACCATTTGCAACAACCTGGATGGAGCTGGAGAGCATTATGCTAAGTGAAATAAGCCCGGCAGATAAAGATAAATATCACATGATCTCACTCATTTATGGAATATAATGAATGGAGTAGACTGATGAACAAAAACAGATCACGATAAACAAAAACAGAGACAGAGAAACATCGATCAGAATGTCAAACCTCAGGGATGGTAGAGGAAGGTGGGGATAAGGGGGAGATATCAACCAAAGGACTTGTATGCATGCATATGTCTAATCAATGGACACAGACAACAGGGGGGGGGTAAGGGTATGCATGGGGGAGTGGTGTGGGGTAATGGGGGAATAAGGACACATATGTAAATACCTTAATCAATAAAGAAATTAAAATATAAGTAAATAAATAAATACTGTGATTTCATGATGCGTTTTCTAATTGAGTTGTAAATGGTAAATTAGAAAACTTTAATTCTTTTAGAAGTAATAAAAATGTATATGATGTATCAAGGATTTAAAGGCAAATTTTCTTGCTTTCTATTGTATTTGTAAAACCACCTGGTGATATTCATTATATTTTTAGTATTCAAGTTTCATTTTAATCATATATGGTTAGAATAGAAGTTCACTCAAATATTACAAAGTGATATTACTATTCTTAAAAGTGAAAGCCATAGGTATAATCAGTTGCTATTCATTTGGAAATCATAGATAAGAATGCCATATCATTCATAATCGTGTAGTCAATTTCATTCTTTGTCATGGCTTTCATTTCCAAGAGTGTTCCATTTAGTGGAAGATTTTAGAATTACATAAAAGACCAATCATGTACCATACAGTATTCACATTGTATTAGCTCTTTCCCAAAGCCTTCCCTTCTGTTTTCCAAGTTACATTCCTGTAATTCATGAATTTACAGGCTCTCAGGGATTTGAATTTTATGTTCAATCTCAGATGTTCTTTCAGTAAATCATGTCATTATACAGTATTTCCCTCTTTCAAAGAAAGAAAGTCTCCGCACTGAAGATTCACTCAAGCCATTCCATTTTCACATTATTGAAACCCTTCTTACTATTAAAATATCACCTTTTGAACCTTAATTTCAAATAAAAAATAGCAGCATCTATCTTGCAGGCAATTATTTGAGAGAACTGCATACAATGTAAGCATTTCTACATTGCCACATCAAGAGTGCCAGTGACATGCCAAAAATCACCTTAAGCATCTGTTCACCTAATTTTACCAATGTCAAAATTATCTTAGTCAAATTCTACATTAATCTTTACCATCTCCCCCCAAAATATAGTCCCAAAAACATACTTCCAAGAGAATATAAAATATTAAAAAGACACAGTACATCCACTTTATGGATTTATCTATATGTCTAAGAATTTATCCAGAATGATAATTGAAACATCTTGATTGAAAAGAACAGTATCAGAAAAATATTAATAGTCTGATTATATTGTTTAAAACAACAAAGAAAATGCATACACTATAGAGTTATATCATAGAATAAGACATAATCTAGAGTTTATACAATAAACTGTTATCATTGGTTACCTTGGAATGGTGGGGCTTGTGAGAAGGGATACGGGGGGTAAGAAGAAAACATTAAGCTTTTTTTCATTTATGTCTGTATGATTTTAATTATTAAATCCAGTATGCAAGACATATAGTTGAAATGAAGCAAAGTATTTAAAGTAGTCAATAGTACCCTTTTTAACACCTATGTGCTAAAACCATCTTCTCAAAACAAAACCATTTTTTCTCTGGTATATTATATTCTCCCCATATGAAACATTTTCCCCTATCTAGAATAATGTGAGGATTTTCATACCATTCCTTTGTGCTTTTTCTTTGTTTTAAACATTCATTACAATGAATCTCTTCATGAAATCTTATAGTCATCCCATCCTGTCTGGGTAGTTCAGCTAGTTAGAGCACATCCCCAGATTCCAAGGTTGTGGGTTAATCCCCTGTCAGGGCACATCATACAAGAATCAACCAATGAATGCATAAATTAATAGTACAATAGATGGATGTTTTCTCTCTCTGTCTCTCTCTTTAAAATCAATAAACAAAAATATTTTTTAAAGAAATCCTATAGTCATCCCAATGACAACAAACTCTCAGCAAGTGCAATACAGGGTGGGCAAGAACCCTAGTATGAAAGACAAGTTATCAAATCCATTAATTAATGCCCTGGCTGTATCTTCTCTATCAACTTCAATTATTTATTGTTTGGACATCTCCTTTTATTACAGCCAGCAATGACTCTTAATGAAGAATAATCTGTTTGAACACACAATACAACATACAGATGGAAGTATTATAGAATTGTACATCTAAACTTATAGAATTTTATTAACCAATGCCACCCCCAGTGAAATCAATTAAAAAGTAAATAAACAGAAACTCTGAAAAAAATCTAAACCTGAAGGAATTATCTGTTCTAGTCCTTTTCCTTCAAGTCTGAAGAGTAAGATCAGTTTCTTACTCTGAATTAAATATGTTGATGAGGATGATGTCAAAGATAGTTCTTATAAACAACTAGTTAGTAACTATAGCATTCCGATTTAAAATATCTACCATCTGGAGTTCAGTACATTTTTCTGTTTTTATTTCTGATCTAATATGTCCTATCGTTTTAAATGTATCATGATTCTGCCTGTAGTGTTGTAGTATTAAAAAAAATAATTTTAAAGTTTCGTAATGCATGTGTTTTAGTGTTCTTTCTTATGTTGTTTTTGTATTTATATAGCACGTTTATAGCTATTATAAACTAGGCAAATGTGACAGACTGGTCAGCATTTATAATAAGAAAATATCAAAATGAATAGAAAATGTAGATGCTGGAAATAAAAAAAAGAACTGGGCTCCACATTACTCATGATTAATATAAGAAATTTATACAATTGTTCAACTGCTTATAGATACATAAATGTATAAAAATAATTTTAAGCAATTGTGAATAGATCAGGAGGAATTTGATTGCTAATTTTGTCTAATGAAAAAATCTATTCATTTCTAAAATGAAGAGTATTTTTTATTTTTTGATAAAGCTTTACTGTCAGTATACTTCATGTATTTTTTATATACTGGCAGACTTATAAGCTGCTGGTGTTGTCTGATGATTTGTCAGCAAAACTTCCACTGACTTTAACAATGTAGCAAGAGCTGCTACATATTCTTCTTTAGAATATGAGCCACAGAAAGTTAAAATCAGGTAGTGCATCATTTCATTTTTATTATTTCCTTAGGTACAGTAGGTTGCAAGGCAAACAGAACACTTGGCTGGGGTTGGACACATCAGAATACCTAAGGGGAAATTCTACTGCTCAGTTCTCCACCTGCCAATATTCCAGGTAGAAAGTCTAAAATACTGGATTTTGTTTGAGAGAGAGAGAGAGAGAGAGAGAGAGAGAGAGAGAGAGAGAGAGAGAGAGAGAGAGAGAGAGAGAGAGAGAATTCTATTGCATATATCAAAGAAGGCTTATCATTTAAATAAAATTATTAATTTTGAAGCTTTATAATTGGATGAAGTATTAAAAGCTTGATATGTAAAGTCCTCATTAAATGTTATAGTGTTAATACTTTTATAAATATTTTACAATTTCAAAAAACTAATGTTACATCATTTAAAATATCAAAATGCATAGAATCTACCCCAGCTAGCATGGCTCAGTGGTTGAGCATTGGCCTATGAACCAGGAGGTCATGGTTCAATACCCGGTCATGGCACATGCTCAGGCTGCATGGGGCATGCAGGAGGCAGTGATCAATGATTCTCCCTCATCATTTATGTTTATATTGATATATCTCTCTCCCTCTCCCTTCTTCTCTAAAATCAATAAAAATATTTTTTTAAATCCATACAATCTATAATGTTATTAAGGCATATCTAGAAAAAGTTTTGTGTGTTTGTGTGTGTGTGTGTGTGTGTTTAATTTTGAAAGGCATTGGGGGTCAGAGAGCCTAGCTTAATAGAAGGTCAGATGATGATGTTTTGGCCCCCAGATCATTATCTTCTGAATGAATTAGCTCAACTCTTTTTAATTCTGTTTTGTTTGTTTGTTTGTTTTTTGTTTTTTGCGGAGGGAGGGAGAGAGAGAGAGAGAGAGAGAGAGAGAGAGAGAGAGAGAGAGAGAGAGAGAGAGAGAGAAAGAGAGATTTGTCCTATTTATTTATGCAATTCATTGACTGCTTCTTGTATATGCCCTGACCAGGGATCAAACCCACAACCTTGGCATATCAAGACAATGTTCTAACCAACTGAGCTACCCAGCCAGGGCTAGCTCAACTCTTTATAGCACATTGCCAAGAAACCAAACTTTGGCCTTTGTTCCCTATGTGAGCTAGCTTGCTTACTCACTAAAAGGAAAAAAAGAAAAAGAAAATCTCTGATCCAGGATTACAGATTCAACCCTTCATGCAAGCCAGCTCTTTTAAAAACCATGAGTTACTATTCAGAAGGTACACTCAGTGTAGGCATATCTCCTTACCTGGAAACTAATTCAAAGGGCATCCTTAGTGTGAGTAGAGTTCAGTGATACAATCATTGTATGTGAAAGGCAGTAGATACAACTTATTAGTATAAATGGGATATGCAACTTTCACTTTCTTTGCTTTTATTGTTGTCTTTTTCATAGTAGAACATCAGCTCTGTTCTATCCACACTGAGCCATCCAACAGCTTAAAGAAGAAAAATAATTGCATTAACTAGGAATATATAATGCAGCCCATAATATATTCTCACAATTGAGTCTACCAAGAGTGGGAATGAGTCTGATTTCTTTTCTGTAAAATCCTTGAGAAATTATTATTTAAAGAGAGCACTTTGGACCTTATCACATAAGCACTAAATTGCTTACTACTAAGTTGGAAAAGCACTATGAGGCATTTTACTGAACAGGCAGAAGACATGTTTATAGTTCTTGAAATTACTTTTTTCTAAGAAGTATTAATGGTTATAAAAATTAAAAATCATCCACTTTTCTTCATTTTAAAGTGGCCACTATAAGCCTAAGTGACGAGCATTGGAAAACATCTGTTTAGAATGCACTATAATTGTCATGCTGTATATATGTACTATTTATCTATACTGAAAATCAGTTTTAGCTGAACCACCAAAATCAGATCAGGAAAGGAATTTCCTGGGGAAATTCCAAAATTAAATTCATCAATATCTTCTTTTTTGGGGGCTGCATATTCAGACATAGCATTTTTCTGTTGTGAATATTAGAATATACCTAATATATCTGGAAATATTCAATGCATAAAGAGCCTATTGGTCTTTTCAACTAGCGAATTTTTGAGACTTGGCGTGCAAGACTAGCACTGCAGTTATTGAGGTTCTTGGAATAATATAGTGACTTATTTAAAAGAATAAATAATATACTTGACAATTGAATAGTGTTGTACCAAAAAATATGTTAAAGCCTGAAGAAACTGTGGTATATTTTTTTGGTTACCTACTTAGATAATTCACATTCCTATAATTTACTTACTATTAATATTCAATAAACCTAATTCCATTCAGCTTCAAATTTCTGTATGTCTCCCTAATGAAATTCTGTTCTTAATGCATTTTGACCTTTTCAAGAAAGCCAGCTTCCTAGTGAATTGTGGTGCATTAAGAAAGTAAACACATTCACTGCTTGTTATTCAATGGGTTTGGATTTAGAAATTCCTTGTCAATAGGTTAATCCTTTTGGACAGATAGTCTCTTTGGCTAAGAGGAATATTAGACAAATAATGGTTTTACAAAAATGCTAATTTCTGGGTATTTCTGTCAATAGTCAAAGAATAAACTTTAGTCAGAGGCCTTAAAATTGGTGAATTCTAGATTGTATTCATTTTCCATCAGCAGAATTAAAGAAAATCTTTAGTGTACATAAGTCTATTATAGTAAGAGGTTACTTGTAACCCAGCTCAAAAATCTTCAGAACTTCTGACTTTCATTCAGTCATCTTTTTTATGAAATTGTGTTTAATCAATAAAAGAGCTGCCCACTTGGGGAGCATATTCAAGATCACCAAAATAAAACAGAATCATAATCACCCAATTAATTTGGAATTCACAATTTTTCTGTGCTAATGAGACTGTCAAATAATAAAAACATATCTGAGCTTAGGTAAGGAGAGATTTTATTCAAAAACAATAAAAATTGCTACAATAAAGGCAAAGGGAAAATTGCAATAAGGCGCATGTTGTGGTCATAAGATCTGTAAACATCTCAAAGGTCAGACAGAAAATGACTTTTCTTTTACAGGGAGGAAAAATCAAGTGTAGAAAGAACTGAGGTCCATAGTTGACCAGGGACTGTTTTTAGTTTTTTGTTTTTTGTTTGTTTTGTTTTGTTTTGTTTTGTTTTGTTTTGTTTTGTGATCAGTCAATTTTGGGAGAAAGGTTCTTAAGGACGGGTGTGATGGTTAATTTTGTATTCACTCAGGTGGGCCATGGTGCCCAGAAATGTGGTCAAACAATATTCTGGTTCTATGAGGGTGTTTTTAGCTGAGATTAACATTAAAATTATTGGATTTCAAGTAAAGCAGATTGTCTTCAATAATGTGGGTGAGTCTTACCCTATCGATAATAAATAATAATACAGCCAAGACCGGTTTGGCTCAATGGATAGAGCGTTGGCTTGGGGACTGAAGGGTCCCAGGGTCGATTCCGGTCAAGGGCATGTACCTTGGTTGCGGGCATATCCCCAGTAGGGGTGTGCAAGAGGCAGCTGATCGATGACTCTCTCTCATCGATGTTTCTAACTCTCTATCTCCCTTCCTCTCTGTACAAAATCAATAAAATATATTTTTAAATAAATAAATAAATAAATAAATAAATAAATAATACAAAAATAAACTGTGTTTCATGTACTCAGAACTGTAAACCCACTTTTGCATATATATATATATATATATATATATATATATATATATATATATATATATATATATCTCACACGTGCATACATACACACATTCTATTTGGTTCTGTTTTTTATGGAGGACCCTAAAACAAAGAGTTATTCCATAGTATAATGCTGTCTCAGACTGAGAGTGGGTCACAGTTAAGGGTCTTGTGAGGAGGGGAGAAGCTTAAATTTTAGTCAAGTTCACAAGTATTTTGTTTCCATTTATCAGTGAATACAAATGTTCAGATAATTATTTATAAGAAGGGAATGAGAATTTGGAATAAATGTGCCAGGCCTTGTCCTATATAAACAAAAGGATTATCCAGAAGTCTTATCTAAGTACCTACTGTATATCACATTGGAAAATGTGGGTTTTTGCTGTAAATTCTGTCCTGGAAAAAAAAGTGAGAAGATTTATTTCACTATCACAGTTTTTCAGAGCACAGAGCTCAGGTAGATTCAACATTATTATGCTTATTTTAAATAATACCATAAATAATTTTATTTTATAACTGTAGTGCATAATTAGGTACTATAAGCTTATTGAAAAGTATAGCACTTGCATTAATTTTATTTATTAGTAATATCATTGTTCTTTATTTAAAATTCTAGTAGATAGAGTATGTTATAATGAATATTGCATATATTCCAAGAAAGCTGTGTTTAAAACCTCAATGTAGTTACTATGTGAATTTGGACATGGTTTTATGAAAATAAATATACTTATTACCTCTCTCACAGAGTTTTTATGCCATCAAATATGATCATGTCTATTCAAGTCCTAAGACATGATGCCATCAATAAATGATAGCATTTTTATTCATTTCATTCCCTTCCCTTCTTTCCATGAGTTAATTATACTCCATGACCAACATATTATGTAGATTGACTGTTCAGTAACATATTTTAATGGTTTGAAATGTCAGCTGGGCTGAAAACTGGACTCTAAGCATCTTAGCTCCCAAGAAGCAAACCCATTAAGGACACTACTGGGACCATAAGATAGAATTGGCCTAAAAATAGCAGTGTCAGTAATAGTTAAACTATTATTCTCTTCTTCATCATCATCATTCTTTAGCACTATAACATAAATGAATCTTGAAAGCATTATTCTAAGTAAAAGCAACCAGATAAAAAAGGCCATATGAAATATTCAGAATAAGATAATTCATAGAAACAGAAAGTAGGCTAGTAGTTTCCCATGGATAAAGGGAAGTGGGAATAAGGAGTGCTGCTAATGGAGAGTGACAGCAAATGTGTGCAGTGTTTCTATTCAGGATGATGAAAATGTTCTGGAACTCGATAATGGATATGGTTGCACAATTTTGTTAATATACTAAAAACCACTAAATTATACTCTTTAAAAATAGTGTATTTTATATGTGAATTATATATCAATAAAGATGTTATTAAAAATAGAAGAGAAATAATTTCTAAAAATTGAATGAGAGAATTTATTGCCAGCACGCCTGAACTACAAGGAAGGCTAACATTTTTTTTCAAAGAGATCAATCAAAGAACTTGTATGCATCCTTATGAGCATAACTAATGGACACAGAGAGGGGTGGGGTGAGAGAGGGCATGTACTGGGGGGTGGGAGCAGCTGGGGAGTGGTCAATGGGGGGAAATGAGACATGTAATACTCTAAAGAATTTAAATTAATTTTTTTCAGGAAGAAGGAATATGATATTAGGTAGAATGGTGGACCTACATAAAGAAATGAAGAGTACTAAAAAGAAATAAATGAAGATAGGAATAAAATTAATATTTCCTGAATTAATTACTCTAAAACATAACTGTTTCAGGCAAAAGTGGTAGCAATATATTCTCAATTTATAGCATAAATGAAAATAAATTTTATGACAGAAAAATAACACTAACAAATGGAGCAAGAATCATAAACACATGTTAAAAGGTTCTTAAAACTATGGTGTGGAAATGTGTCTAAAGGCAGGCACAGATTATTTAAAGATGTATACTGTAAAACCTGAGGTATCACTATATTATTTTTTTCCTTTTTTAAGTTTCTTTATTGATCAAGGTATTACATATGTGTCCTTATTCTCCCATTACCTCCCCATCCCCCCAACTCATGCCCTCACCCCCCCCTGATATCTGTGTCCATTATTAGGCTTATATGCATGCATACAAGTCCTTTGGTTCATCTCTCCCCCTTACCCTTACCCTCCCCTACCTTCCTTCTGAGGTTTGATGGTCTGCTCTTTGTTTCTTTATCTCTGGATCTATTTTTGTTCATCAGTTTATGTTGTTCATTATATTCCATAAATGAGTGAGATCATGTGATATTTATCTCTCTGACTGGCTTATTTTGCTTACTATAATGCTCTCTAGTTCCACCCATGCTGTTGCAAATGGTAAGGACTCCTTTTTTCTTACCACAGCATAGTATTCAATTGTGTAGATGTACCATAGTTTTTTAATCCACTCATCTGCTGATGGGCACTTAAGCTATTTCGAAATCTTAGCTATTGTAAATTGTACTGCTATGAACATAGGAGTGCATATACCCTTTCTGATTGGCATTCTTCTTTTCTTTGGATATAGTCCTAGAAGTGGGATTACTGGGTCAAATGGGAATTCCATTTTTAGTTTTTTGAGGAAACTCCATACTGTTTTTCCACAGAAGCTGCACCAGTCTGCATACCCACCAGGAGTGCATAAGGGTTCCCTTTTCTCGCATCCTTGCCAGCACTTGTCATTTGTTGATTTGTTGATGATAGCCATTCTCACTATGCGTGAGATGGTACCTCATTGTCGTTTTGATTTGCATCTTTTAGATCATTAGTGACTTTGAGCATGTTTTCATATATTTCTGGGACTACTGTATGTCTGCTTTTGAAAAGTGTCTATTTAGAACCTTTGTCATTTTTTGATTGGGTTGTTTATCTTCCTTTTGTTAAGTTGTATGAGTTTCCTGTAAATGTTGGAGATTAAGCCCCTATCAGTGATAATATTGGCAAATATGTTCTCCCATGCAGTGGGCTTCCTTGTTATTTTGCTGATGGTTTCTTTTGCTGGATAAAAGTTTTTTATTTTTGATGTAGTCCCATTTGTTTATTTTCTCTTTACTCTCCATTGCCATAGGAGCAGTATCAGTGAAGAATTATTTTCAACATATGTCTGAGATTTCTCTGCCTGTGTGTTCCTCTAGTATTTTTTTAAATTATATTTTATTGATTTTTTACAAAGAGGAAGGGAGAGAGAGATAGAGAGATAGAAATGTCTATGAGAGAGAAACATCGACCAGCTGCCTCTTGCACACCGGGGATGTGCCCGCAACCCAAGTACATGCCCTTGACTGGAATCGAACCTGGGACCTTTCAGTCTGTAGAACGATACTCTACCACTGAGCCAAACCGGTTTTGGCAAGTTCCTCTAGTATTTTTATGGTTTCCAGTTTTATGTTTAAGTCCTTTATCCATTTTAAGTTTATTTTTGTATATGGTATAAGTTGGTAGTCTAGTTTCATTTTTTTGCATGTATCTGTCCAATTTTCCCAACACCATTTATTGAAGAGACTGTCTTGGCTCCATTGTATGTTCATGCCTCCTTTGTCAAATATTAATTGAGCATAGTAGTTTGGGTCAATATCCGGGTTCCCTATTCTACTCCATCAGTCTATATGTCTGTTCTTGTGCCAGTACCAGGCAGTTTTGAGAACAGTGGCTTTGTAATACAGCTTGGAATCTGGTATTGAGATCCCACCTATTTTGTTCTTTCTAGGGATTGCTGTGGCTATTCAGGATCTTTTTTTTTTTTTTTTTTTTTTTTTTCTTTCCAGAAGAATTTTTAGAGAGTTTTTTCTCGATCTGTGAAATATGCTGTTGGTATTTTAATGGTGATTGCATTGAATTTATAGATTGCTTTTGTAGTATGAACATTTTGATGATGTTGATTCTACCAAACCAGGAACACAGTATGTTCTTTATGTCATTTATTTCTGTTCTAATCTTTATTATTTTCCTCCTTCTTTTCATACTGGGCTTTTTGTGGTACTCTCTTTATAATTCTTCAAGTTGCAGAGTTAGATGGTTTATTACCAGTTTTTCTTGTCTTTTGAGGTAGGCCTGTAATGCTATGAACTTCCCTCTCAGGATTGCTTTCAAAGTGTCCCAAAGATTTTGGATAGTTGTGCTTCACTGTCATTTGTTTCCAGAATATTTCTTCTTCTTTGATCTCATTGGTAACCCACCCATTGTTTAATAACATGCTATTCAGCTTCCAAGTGTCTGAATTTTTGTGATTGTTTTTACTGCAGTTTATTTCTAATTTTATGCCATTGTGATCTGAGAAGATGCTTGATATGATTTCAATCCTCTTGAATTTGGAGAGACTTTGTCTGTGTCCCACTATGTGGTCCATCTTTGAAAATGTTCCATTTGTGCTTGAGAAGAATGTATATTCTGTAGTTTTGGGGTGGAATGTTTTAAAGATGTCAAATAAATGCATCTGATCTAGTGAGTCGTTTAGGTTGAAGTTTCTTTGCTAATTTTTATCTATAGAATTTATCCAGGGATGTTAATGGGATATTAAAATCTCCTACTATGATTGTGTTGCTGTCAATATCCCCCCTGATATCTTAC
The DNA here is from genome assembly GCF_014108245.1 of Pipistrellus kuhlii. Lineage (NCBI taxonomy): Eukaryota > Metazoa > Chordata > Mammalia > Chiroptera > Vespertilionidae > Pipistrellus > Pipistrellus kuhlii. The sequence continues at coordinate 16,159,503 of NW_023425504.1, forward strand.
TGATTTTTTTTTATGTATGTGAGTGCTCCTGCATTGGGCACAGAAACGTTTACCAGATTTACCTCTTGTTGTATTGATCCTTTGAGGATTATGAAGTGGCCTTTTTTTTCTTTTGTTATGGTCTTCACTTTGAGGTCTGTTTTGTCAGAGATAAGTATTGTTATCCCAGCTTTTTTTTCCTTCATTTCCATTTTCCTGGTAGATATTTTTCCATCTCTTCACTTTTAGTCTGTGTGAGTCCCTTCTTCTGAGGTGGGTCTTCTGTTGACAGCATATATATGGGTCATATTTTCTTATCCATTCAGTCACTCAATGTCTTTTGACTGGAGCATTTAATCCATTTACGTTTAATGTTATTATTGATAGGTATTTGTTTGTAACCATTTCTGTAATTTATGCTTGTCTTCCTTCCTCCCTTTCTATTTCTTGTTTTTACAGGAGTCCCTTTAGCATTTCGTGCATTGATGGCTTAGTAGTGATAAATTCCCTTAGTTTTGTTTGTTTGTTTGTTTGTTTGCTTTTTTGTCTGCAAACCTCCTGATTTCCCATTCAATTTTGATTGATAATCTTGGTGGATAAAGTATTCTTGGACTCAGTCCTTTGCTTTGCATCACTTTGTATACTTTCTTCCATTCCTTTTTAGCTTAATGTGTTTCTGTTGAGAAATCATTTGATAGTCTGATGGGGGATCCTTTGTAGGCAACTCTCTGTCTCTCTCATGCAGCCTTTAAGATTCTCTCTTTGTTTTTAACATTTGCCATTGTAATTATGATGTGTCTTGGTGTGGGTCTTTTGGGATTCATCTTGCTTGGGACTCTCTGTACTTGTGTAACTTTTTTTCTTCCCCATTTCAGGGAAGTTTTATGTCATTATTTTTTCAAATAGATTTTCAAATCATTGATGCTCTTCTTGTCCTTCTGGTAGCCTTATTATACTTATATCACTTTGTTTCGTGTTGTCCCAAAGCTCCTTTAGGTTCTCCTCCTGCCTTTTAATTTTTTTCTCAGGCTGTTGATCATATTGGACTTGTTTCTGTACCTATCTTCTAACTCACTTATTTGGTCCTCTGTTTCTTCTAGTCTACTGTTGAAATCTTCCAAGGTGTTTTTTATTGTAGCTATATAACTTTTGATTTCTTCCTGATTTTTCATGTGCTGTTGATTTTCTTGTTCATCCTGTGTATGAACTGTACAACCATTACTCTGAATTCTTTTTCTGTTATGTTGCATGCCTCAGTTTCACTTATTTCCTCTCTTGGTGATTCCTTTTTTTCTTTCCTCTGGGAATTGTTTCATTGTCTCCCCATTCTATCACCAGAAGTTCCAATCACCAAGTTGTGGTGGCTGGGGCTGTGTGCTGTGGGAGCTTTGCACCACCTAAGTGTCACTGAAGAGCTCTGAGATCCAGACATGTGGCTGTCATGGGTCTGTGGGAGCCCTACTTGCCCAGGATCAGAGTCACTGGTGTTCAATGTAGCCTGGTTTACACCTAGAATCTGGGACCCCTCATGCACCATGCCAAAAAAGAGATCCTGCTGCTGTGAGCTGAAAATCAGAGTCCCCTCGTACATGCCAGGAGTCAGTGTCCCCCTGTGTGCATGTGCTGAGTACTGGAGTCACTGGGTCTTAGTGTATGTGTACTCAGATTCAGGGATCCTGTGAACAGATGATGAGAAACAGAGTCAAGTCATTGGTGCTCAGTGCTAACTCTCACTTGGAGAATGAGGGTTCCTGGTCTGATTGGAGGATCTGGTTGCACACCCACCCTGCCCTGCGGGAGGCAGATTTCTGTGTTCCCTCACCCAGAATCAAAGTCATGTGGCACAGCTGCCCTGAGTTGGCCTGGGATTGGTCACAGAAGTGCACACCATGGAAAACAAACTCCCCATGTCTGTGTGCCCAGGCTCAAACCCAGCACAGCCTCCTTGTATGGACCTGGGGTCTGTTTATGGGAATGCAAGAGGTAGGAAAAAAACTGCCTGTGTCTGCACACTCAGGCTCAAATTCAGCACAGCCTTCCTGTGTGGGCAGGAGGCCTGCCTACACAGAGTCTAACAGTTTTTATGCTGCTACAGTGGGCTGGCAGGGAGGGGAATGGGCTCTGTGACTCATAGATATTTGTGACCAATGTACCTGGAGTCTTGGTGTCCCTAATTCTGCAGCTGTGGTCACAGGTCTTTTACCCAAGTGGCTGTAGGGTCCTGGTTTGTGTCTGCGACAAGATTGGGTGATGGTGAGTCCAGGTTCCTAGTCTCAGGCAGCTTTGTTCTTCAATATGGCATGGTTTCTGTGCTACCAGTGTCCTCCCTGGATTGGGATTGTTTGTGGTGGCAGCAGAGTTTCACCATCCAAGACTGCCTGGTTTGGTAGCACCTGGAATACTCGCAGGATCTGACTGTCCATATCTCACACATAACACACATGTCCACACACTCCTCTATTGCTCCCTCACTCTCTCACACTCTCTTCTCCCCCTACCTTCTTGAGGGTTTTCATCTTCTGTAGGGCCTCTTTTAAAGTGTTCTACATGTACTGATTTCTTTAATTTTGAATATCCACAGTGCAGATTACTACTATTATTCTAGAGTTATAGGAACTGGAAGAACAGAGAGGCTAAGTAACTTGCTAAAATTTCACAGCTAATTAGGAAGTTTTCCTGAATTGATCTATTAAACTCGTCTGCCCCAACTGGGACTAGAGATCAAACCTGCAACATAGGTATGTGCCCTGACCAGTAATCAAACCTGTCACCCTTTGGTTTGCAGGACAAGGCTCCAACCAACTGAGGAGCCACGTCAACCAGAAGTTCTGCTTATTACTTTTAAACCATGTACTATATTTATTCCCAATCTACATCTCTGATCTTTTTTTTTTTTTAAGTGTGGACACAGGTCCCACTGAGAGCCTATTTAAATAGAAGGGTGCATCAATAAAGTCAGGGCCAATAAATGGAAAATGTGAGCCACCCAAATTATCTAATACTAGAGGCCCCACTCACAAAATTAATGCATGGGGGGTCCCCTCAGCCCAGCCTGCATCCTCTCTAATCTGGGACCCTTCGAGGAATGTCTAACTGCAGGTTTATCCCCAATCCTGGCCTAAATTGGCAGTCGGACATCCCTCTCACAATCTGGGACCACTGGCTCCTAACTGCTCACCCACTTGCCTGCCTGATAGCACCCAACTGCCTCCCCTGCTGGCCTGGTCACCCCCAACTGCCCCCCACCAACCTGGTCACCCCTCACTTCCCCCTCCTCTGCTGTCCTGGTCACCCCATCATTGTCCTTCCCCCTGTTGGTCTGATTGCTTCCAACTGTCCCCCCTTTGAACCTGGTAGCCCCATGCAGCCTGCTTCTTGGTTGTTTGGTTTCCCCTCACTAACTTCCCTGCTGGCCTGATCACCCCATGCAGCCTGTTGCTCAGTCATTTGATCAACCCTCACTAAACCCCATGCCAGCCTGGTCACCCCACACAGCCTGTTCAGCTGTCCATTCAGTTGTTTTTGGATGTGATAGTCACTCAGCCAGATGAGATAGAGATAGAGATAGAGATAGAGATAGAGATAGAGATAGAGATAGAGATAGAGATAGAGAGATATGAATATAGATATGAATATAGATATATAGATATATGTATATCTGCATTTTCTCTAAGGGCAGTGGCATTTTTTCCAGGTTTCTAATACAGTTATATATGCCAATATGTTTTCAATTTTGGCCATGGCAAATCTATTCCTCATTTAAAGGGAAGGGAAAAAACTAGGTTGCCACACAGATTTACTAGCAGGAAGCCTTACTTGGTGGTTGTTGACATGGTCTTAATCTCTCCAGGTTTAGCAGCTGGACTCAGACCCTGTAATGATTGCTGTGTCACTCTCCAATCTATGACTAATCCAAACTGCCTTCTGTTCTTGGGGGGAACCAGTCATCTGTAAAGTATTGGTCATATCAATTTTATGTTGCAAAGTTCTCATTTCAAAAGATCTATGCCTGCTAGCTCATCTAGAGAAAGCTGTCAAAAGCCCACCTCCTACTGTAAACCCCCCAGAGTAAGTTCTGCCAACACAGATTAGTCCTTAGCCCTTTACATTCCCCTGTGTCTTCTGTCATTTTTTTTTAAAAAAAGATTAGATTTCTTATTAAGTAGCAATAGAGGAGACTGGATCTTAAATTCTCTGAACTCCTAAAGAGAAGTAATATAATGTAATAAGGAGGATAAATAAAAGGCAGACATGAACTAAGCAGAAGTATGCTTGATATTAGGCTCTTCTCTTTATTGCCCCTACCAGCAAGAACAAGCTATATAAATTTTCTCAACTTAATAAAATAATCTGTAAAATGGGGATAGAGTCTAACTTATGGACTACTCTGAAGATTAAGTGACATAACATGTTTAAAGTGTCTTGAATAGTACCTGGTATTCAATAAATGAAGGATAATATATACAAAAAGTACATTTAAATCTAAATTTCTGATCTTCATTTGGGATGTGAAAACCTAGGAAGGGTATCACTTATGCAGTTACAACACCAACAAAAAACAGGGACAAATTGGAAATTCAAAAATTTTATTGATCCCATCATGAAGCTGAGGTTACCAAGTAAGCAATTAACATAAAATCTAAGAAAACTCAGATGTTTTCAAGAGTGCACAGGACATAAGTACTTTCTTACCTGAAGCAGACATAGTCAGACATGAGTATGGAGATTTTAGCTAAAATTGCTAACAACTTGGTAAAATCTCAGTCTGGGTTATCCAAGAATATAGAACCCTTTAAGATAAGGTGACCAGACGTCCCACTTTTGGCAGGACAGTCCTGATTTTTAACAATGTATTGACAAACATACTGCTACAAGAGATCTCTGAGATTTTGCTGTGTATGATTTCTTCTAGGATTTTTATGGTTCTGTAACCTACATTTAAGTCCCTTTTGAGTTTATTCTTGTGTATGGTATAAGTTGGTGGTCTAGTTTCATTTTTTGTACCTGTCCAGTTTTCCCAACACCATTTATTGGAGAGACTTTCTTTATTCCATTGTATGTTCTTATCTCCTTTGTCAAATATTAATTGAGGGAAATACTTGGGTCGATTTCTGGGGTCTCTGTTCTGTTCCACTGATATATATGCCTGTTCTTGTGCCAGTACCAGGTTGTTCTGTTTACAGTGGCTTTGTAGTATAGCATGGTGTCTGGTATTGTGATTCCTCCAACTTTGTTCTTCTGTCTCAAGATTGCTGCAGCTATTCGGGGTCTTTTCTAGTTCCATATAAATTTTTGGAGTGTTTTTTCTAGATCTGTGAAGTATGACATTGGTATTTTAATAGGGACTATATTGAATATATAGATTGCTTGGGTAATATGGAGATTTTAAGGTGCTATTTCTACCAACCCATGAATATGGTATATTCTTCCTCTTGATTATGTCTTTATCTCTTTCTTCTGAGTACAGAATTTTTAACTCCTTGGTTAAGTTTATTCCTATGTATCTTAATTTTTGTTGCAATGGTAAATGGGATTGTTTTCCTAAATTTCTCTTTCTGAGAATGTATTTTTGGTGTATGAAAATGCCAATGATTTCTGGATGTTAATTTTGTATCCTACTACATTGCTGAATTCATTTACTAAATCTAATGTTTTTTGGTGGAGTCTTTAGGGTTTTCTATGTACAATATGTAATCTGGAAATAATAACAGTTTTGCTTTCTCTTTTCCAATTTGGATGTATTTTATGTTTTCTTCTTGTCTGATCACTGTGGCTAAGACTTCCAGTACTATGTTGAATAGGAGTTGTAAAAGCAGAAATGTTTGTGTTTGTTTCTGTTTTCAGGGGAAATGGTTTTAGTTTTTGCCCATTGAGTATGATGTTGGCTGTCGGTTTGTTATATAAGGCTTTTATTATGTTGAGGCATGATCCCACTGTTCAGACTTGCTAATAGTGTTTATCAGGACAGGGTGTTGGATTTTGTAAAATGCCTTTTCTGCATCTATGGTCATGTGATTTTTTGTCTTTTAATTTATGTGATGTATCACATTTACTAATTTGTAAATATTGTTCCAGGCTTGCATCCCTGGAATAAATTCCATTTGGTGATGGTGTATAATCTTTTTAATATTTGTCAATGTTATCACTGATAAGGATATAATCTCCAACATTTACAGGAAACTCATACAACTTAACAAAAGGAAGATAAATAACCCAATCAAAAAATGGACAGATGATCTAAATAGACACTTTTCAAAAGAAAACAGAAAGAAGGCCAAAAGACATATGAAAAAATGCTCAAAGTCACTAATCATTTGAGAGATGCAAATCAAAACAACAATGAAGTACCATCTCATACCTGTCAAATGGCTATCATCAACAAATAAACAAATTAAAGTGCTAGAGAGGATGTGGAGAAAAAGAAACCCTGTGCACTGCTGTTGAAAATGCAGAATGGTAAAGCCACTGTGGAGAACAGTATGAAGTTTCCTCAAAAAACTAAAAATGGAACTTCCATTTGACCCAGTGATCCCACTTTGAGGAGTATATCCCAAGAAAACAGAAACACCAAGCAGAAAGGATACATGCAACCCTAAATTCATGGCAGCACAATTTACAATAGCTAAGATTTGGAAAAAGCCTAAATGCCCACAAGCAGATAAATGTATTTCAAAACCATGATACAGCTACACAATGGAACACTATGATCCTGTAAAAAAGAAGAAATTCTTATCATTTGCATGGATGGAATTGGAGAGCATTATGCTAAGTGAAATAAGCCAGTCAGTGAAAGAAAAATACCTCATTATCTCACCCATTAATAAAGAACATTATAAACTGATTAACAAAAATAGATACAGAGGCAGAGAAGCATCAGACTGTCAAACTACAGTGGGAACACTGGGAGGATTGGAGTGAAGAGGTAAGAGATCAACCAAAAGACCTGTATGCATGCATCCTATCTAATAAAGACAGACTATGAAAATTGACAATCACACCATCACAAAGATGGTGCCCCCTACAGCCAGAAGATGCCAGCAAGCAGTCCTCTCAGCCCCGCCAGATTCCCCCCTCCTTTCAGCCCCACTGGGGGCCGGTCAGAGTCCCCCAGCTCTTTCAGCCCAAACTGATTACTATGGCAAGTGGACCGAGAAGGTTTTCAGCAATTGTGAGAAGCCAGCCTTGGCAGGATCGAGGGAGAGCCGGTGGGCTCAGAGCCGCTCCTGGCTAGGGATGCCCTCGGAGTTCAGTTCTGAAACTGCAGGGACCCTCTCCAGCATGAGTTGGGAAGAAAGTGTTGCTGCCACCCACCCAGTGCCAGGTCCCTGATTAAGAAAGCAGGTCCAAGTTGCTGCCATGGGGCCTGGCATTGCTATCTCACCCTGGACCATCATGGCTGAGCTCTGGTGGGGGCAGCGAGTGCCTCCAGGATCACTGTCTGACCGCAGGCCGCCTGTCGACACAGGTGGAGCAAGTGCAGATTGAACATTTTAATAAATGTGGTATGCCTGCGCCACCACACTCCAGTTCCCGGTGAGGAGAGAGCAGTGGAGTGGGGGCACAGCCTAGGGACCCCATTAGGAGGCAATGGGGCTCAGGAGGGGCTAGTAGCAGAAGTTCCCGGTCACCGGGCTAACAGCAGGATGGACAGGAGGTGCCTCCAGTTGCTGTCACCCACCCAGCGCTAGGCCACGGGGCCTCTCTCCAGAGCTCAACCACAGGAGGCACAGGCCCCGGGTGTTTTTCCTGTTATCTGGCTAGAAATACAGGAGATGGTTGAATTAGAGTCATGATTGTAATTTAATTTCTTCAAACTCAGAGATATTTTCTTTCCAAATACATCAGGGGCCAGGAAACATTAAAAGAACTGGGGAACCATTCCCAAATCAGAAAGAGAAGTCACAGGGTGTATAATAGTACTATGAATACAGTATTTGCTACTACTTACAACATATACAATGTAATATATTAGTTGCCTTCCTATCCCATGAAGTATATATTCTCATAAAGTAATACTGGTAGATATGTTATAGTTATGGTGGTATGTCATATCCTATCTATACTAATAAAAGGGTAATATGCTAATTACACCAGAGACCTTCTGGGAGACCTTCCAGATGTCCTTCTGGACAAAGCCATGGTGGCAGAGCTGAGATAGAAATGGTTAGGGGTGATCAGGCCAGGAGGGGAGGGCAGTTGCAGGTGATCAGGCTGGCAGTGGAAGCAGTTTGAGGCAATCAGACTGGCAGGGAGGACCAATTGTGGGTGAGTAGGCTGTCAAGGGAGGGCAGTTGGGGGCTATCAAGCTGGCAGTGGGGACAGTTGGGGGGGAGCAGACCAGTGGGCGGGGCAGTTGTGGGCGAGCAGGCCAGCAGTTGGGGGCAAGCAGGCCGGCAGCAAGGGACTGTTGGAATGATTAGGCTGGCAGGGTGACAGTTGGGGTGAGCAGGCCAGCAGGGGGCCAGTTGAGGATGAGCAGGAGAGCAGGTGGTGGTGGGGGGCAATCAGGCTGGCAAGGGGGTGCAATTGGGGACAAGAAGGCCAACTGGGTGGCAATTCGGGGTGAGCAGGCCAGCAGGTAGAGTGGTTAGGGGCGATCAAGCAGGCAGGAATGTGAGCATTTAGGAGCCAGTGGTTTCGGATTGCAAGAGGGATGTTCAAGGGGTCCTAGATTGGAGAGGGTGCAGGTTGGGCTGAGGGACACCCACCCAGTGCACGAATTTTGTGCACCAGGCCACTAGTATAAGCATAACCAATGTATGCAAAACCCTGGGGGTGGGAGAGGACATGTGCCGGGTGTTAAGGGAGGCTGGGGGAAGGTCAATGGGGGGAAAAAAGGAGACATGTGTACTACTATTTGTAATACTTTAAACAATAAAATGAAATTAAAAAAAAACTAATATTGTTGGGTATTATGCAAGTATCAGTTGTTATTATTGTTGTTGGTAAATTTCATGTGCAAAATAATGGAAATGGAATGATCTGATAAAAATTTCAGTTTCCAAGGATGCTTTTCACAATTACATAGCATATAGTGGAGTGAAGAGATGCTAAAGTTGACTTTATTGCTGTAATCTAAAAATTGGATGATAAGGCCTGGAATGGTGTGGCTCAAATGTTGAAAGGAAGAAAAGAAGCCAAAATTTATTTCAGGACAGAAATAGACCAATACTGTGAATGATGAAGGATGGTAGAATTTGGGAAGCTGGGAGATCAGTAGAGCCAATTGTTGTAATGGGAAAATTAGTATAGGGCTGTCTGTTGGCAGGATGGTGGGGAGTCTATTAAATTTGAGGTATAATTTAGATTCCAAAGAGGAATGTCATGTGGATGGCAGACAAAGTGGGACAAAACAGGAAGAGAGATTAGCATTAAAGATGTATGTCTAAGAATGATCTATATTTAGGTAGTTCCTAAAATCATGCATGTGTCTCAGCTCCCTTCTAAAAGCTTCCGAAAGCTGTACTTGTTCCAAAATATATACTTGGACATGAAAATGAGTATTTGAGAATGAATAAAGAATGCTTATTTACATAAAATTATTCAAACAACTGAGGAGAAAATGAGATGCATAACATAGGCATAATAAAATCAACAAGAACAAGTTGCCTGGTAGCATATTCTGATCCCTGTAACAGTTTCCAAAATTATACTCCAATGTAGAAATTGCCTCTACTTGAAAAAAGTAAACAATAATAAAGTACTCATTTTGAAATACTGTGTCATTCAACTAAAATAAAACTACATTTGAAAAGTTAGAGTTGCAGTATACTATAAAATATTATTTTCTCATTCCTTAGAAAAAATGATCATTAATGCCACCCTTTATAACTCTTTAAAGATGCACTTTGTTTTGTGAAATACAAATGAATTTCTGAAAATTTGCAAACAAATACATTATATTGTAAATGTATTGGGATATAATTTATAAGAAAATTTTATGTGATTGATCATAACCTAATTTATCTGTGTACTTAATTTAGAAATCTATTTTTTAAAATAAGGCATATAGTCTAAAACAAAGATGATTAAAGGCTATAAAGCCCATTTAACTTTCTCTGAGAAAAGCTGTTTTCTACTCCCACCACTAAAACACAGGGGTGGCCTCCCAGAAGCCATTAATTTTACTTTGTGACTGCACACTCCTAATCACATCTAATTGAACTAAGAGAAGAAGCCTGATTATAGCTATTCAAATAAGAATATTTCCCCTTGGAATTTGGAATTAGGACTTAACATTAGTCAGTCTCTAGCTGGAAATGTAACAGTACTTCTGGAACTGAAGGTCATCCAAAGTATTTTAATCCTCACCTGAGGCTATTTTCTCCATTGATTTCCATAGAGTAGAAGGAATGGAGGGGGCGGGGAGAAATATTGACATAAGAGAGACACATTGATTGGTTGCCTCAAGGTGAGTTGAGATTGGATTCATGCTTCTCTAGACTGGAAGTTGGCTATCCAGGTAAAGAGCTGGAAAAGCAGATTTTTAGAGTACTGTCTCATCTCTCTTGGTATAAGACCAATTATAACCCATGAGTGATATTCAATGGAAAATGGTTACAAATTACAGGATAAGAAAATACCTTGGGTGGGGGGACAAAATGGCAGTGGAATAGACAGACACGTACTGAGCCTTGCCCCAGAGCAAATAAAATGAGCAGCTTAAATGAATAACATCCAACCCAAATTGACAAAGGGGACTCAGCTGGTGAGAATTTGCAGCTGGGAAGGGCAAAGGACCCCTGGAGAAAGGTAAAATCAATGATTTTGGCAGAAGAGTCTGCCAGTCCTCTGAGCCCAGCCCAGCACAGCACCATGCCACATCCCTACGGATAGGTACAGCATCTGACTGTGGAAAAAAGGTCCACAGGTCTGCTGGAGGCAGGGGATTTTAGATCTGGGTCCACAGTCACAAAAGGCTGAACCCAGAGAGGGCAGCCTGAAGGGCTGACCAGACTGCACAGTTCCAGCAGGAGAGGAGCTCGCAGAGGCGCAGTCTTTCTCCTCTCTGTGGCCTGTGGTTTTCTTCACTGAACCTAGTACATAGGACCCTTCAAATATGTACACTCACCCATGGCTAAGGTGGACCTGTGGAGTCTGTGGAGCGGCTGGGGAGAGAAAGGGTCCAGGAGAAGTGTCAGCAAGTCTGGCGCTGAGTTATACCTGAACCTGGGATCTGGGCAGCCATTGTGTCCTGAAGCAATAGCCCTCCCTCCAGTCTCCGGGCAACCAATACAGCCACACTGAATGGTATAATACAAAAAATTAAAAAAATATATAAGAATGGTCCCTGAGAGTCCACAGGGACTGGCCTAAAGAGAGGCCTTCAGTCACACCAACAGAAACTGAGAAACCGCAGACAATACAGAAGACTGGGATCTGAAGCCAGCCAAAGGAACACTTCACTTTTTTATAGGACCGAATTAGCAAATTAGAAACAGGGAAGCAAGTCACACTCAAACTGAACTGCAATTGGAGGCGGGGGGGGGGGGGGGGGGGGGGGGGGGGGGGGAATAAAGACAGGAGGAGAGGCTAAGGGAGCTATGGGACAGCATGAAACAAAGCAACATAAGAATAATAGGGGTGCCAGAACAAAAGGAAGAGAAACAAAGATTATAAAACCTATTTGAAGAAATAATGTCAAAAAACTTAACTGATATGAGGAAGAAAAAAGTTACACAAGCAGAGAGAGTCCCAAATGACATGAACCCAAAAAGACTCACACCAAGACACATCATAATTACAATGGCAAATGTTCAGAACAAAGAATATAAAGGCAGCAAGAGACAGACAGAAAGTTACATACAAGTTATATCCCATTAGATTATCAAATGATTTCTCAGCAAAAACACATCAGGCCAGAAAAGAATGGAAGGAAATTTACAAAGTGATTCAAAGCAAGGGATTGAATCCAAGAATACTCTATCCAGCAAGGCTATCATTCAAATTTGAAAGGGAAATAAGGAGCTTCACTGACAAAAAACAATTAAGGGAGTTTATCACTACCAAGCCAGAATGCATGAAATGCTAAAGGGACTGGGATAAAAAGAAGAAATTAAAAAAGAAGGAACAAATGCACACAAAAAAGAAAAAATGGCTACAAACAAGTATCTTTAAATAATAACTTTAAACATAAACAGAATAAATGTTCCAATCAAAGGAAATCGAGCCAAAACCGGTTTGGCTCTGTGGATAGAGTGTAGGTCTGCAGACTTAAAGGTCCCAGGTTCAGTTCCAGTCAAGGGCATGTGCATTGGTTACGGACACATCCCCGGTTAGGGGTTGTCCAGGAGGCAGATGGTCGATGTTTCTCTCATCATTGATGTTTCTAGCTCTCTATCCCTCTCCCTTCCTCTCTGTAAAAAAATCAATAAATTATATTAAAAAGAAAAGAAATTGAGTGAGCGAATGGATTAAAAAAAAAATGACCCATATACACTGAGTGGCCAGATTATTATGATCTCCAAATGCACAATTATCTGTCCCTTAAGTGTATATTCTATATAATAAAAGGCTAATAAGCAAATAGTCTCTTCAACCAGGAGTTCTACCAGCAGGCAGGCCAGGAACTGTCCATGTCCCCTCCCCTGGGCAAGGCTGGCAGGCCAGACCCCACCCATTCACGAATTCATGCACCGGGCCCCTAATATATATATACCTCAGCCCAGCCTGCACCCTCTCCAATCTGAGACCCCTAAAGGGATGTCTGATTGCCCAGTGGGATTGGGTCTAAATGGGCAGTCGGACATCCCTCTCACAGTCTAGGACTGCTGGCTCCCAACTGCTCACCTGCCTTTTTTCATGATTGCCCCTAACTGCTTCTTCCTGCCAGCCTGATCACCCCCCAACCACTCCCATACCAGTCTGATTAATAGCTAACTCCTCCCCTGACAACCTGTTAGCCCCAAACTTCCCTCCTCTGCTGGCCTGGTCACCCCTAACTGCCTTCCCCTACAGGGTTGATCACCCCAAACTGCCCTCCCTTGCAGGCTTGGTACCTCCCAACTGCCCTCCCCTGCTGGCCATTTTGTGGTGTCCATCTTGGGTACACATAGGGGCAGGATCTTTGACCACATGGGGGCAGCCATCTTGTGTATTGGAGTGATGATCAATCTGCATATTATTCTTTTATTAGATAGTATAGAGGCCTGGTGCATGGATGGGGACCAGATGGTTTGCCATGAAGGGGTACCTGATCAGGGTGGGGATTCCATAGGGGTGTGGTGTGGATTGGGCAAGGAGCCTATGGTGGTTTGCAGGCCAGCCACGCCCCCCAGCAACCCAAATGGAGGCTCTGGTATCGGGAATTTATTTATCTTCTACAATTGAAACTTTGTAGCTTGGAGAGGAGCCAAGTTTCCTGTTCACTCCATGGCAGCAGCCATTTCTGTTAGAATTTATGTATCTTCTGTAATTGAAACTTTGTAGCCTTGAGTGAAGGCCTGAGCCAGCCAAGGCTTCAAAGCTTGGCTTCCTCTATTGCCCAGGGCAACCCTAGCCTCCTGCTCTTTCAGCTTAATGGCTGCTGCCATTTCTGTTGGAATTTATTTACCTTCCATAATTGAAACTTTGTACCCTTGAGTGGAGGCCTCGGCAGGCCAGGGTGTACAGAAAGCTTGGCTTCCTCCACTGTGAGGGAAACCCAAGCTTCCCTCCTGCTCTCTGTGGCTGCAGCCATCTTGGTTGGGGTTAATTTGCATACTCGCTCTGATTGGCTGTGGGCGTGGCCAATGGGCATGGTTTGTGTTATAGCAGAGTGATGGTTAATTTGCATATTACTCTTTTATTAGATAGGATAATGAGTGGGCAGATTATTTTCTGTTCAGAGATCATAATAATCTTGCCACTCAGTGTATATGCTGTCTACAAGTGACCTAACTCAGAGGAAGCCACTCAAATAGACAGAAAGTGAAGGGAAGGAAAGATATCTTTTAGGAAAATGGAAATTTAAAAAAAGCTGAGGTAGCAATACTTATATCTGACAAAATAGACCTCAAAGTGAAGGGCATAGAAGAGATAATGAAGGTCACCTCATAAAACTAAAGGGATTGATACAACAAGAGGATATAACCCTGGTAAACATATATGCATCCAATGTAGGAGCATCTAAATACATAAAAAAATTCCTGTAAGATATCAAGGAAGAGATGGACAACAATACAATCAGAGTAGGGGACTTTAATACACCACTGATATCACTGCATAAATCCTCTGGACAGAAAGTCAGCAAAGAAACAGCAATCCTGAATGTCTCATTAGATCAGATGGATATAATTGACTTAAATCTTCAGAACATTTCACCCCAAAGCCACGGAATATACTTTCTTCTCAAGCACACATGGGACATTTAAAAAAATAGACCAAATATTGAGCATAAGCAAAGTTTCCCTAAATTCAAGAAGATTGAAATCATATTAAGCATTTTCTCAGACCACAATAGCATAATATTAGAATTAAACTACAATAAAAACAATCAAAATAGTCAAATACTTGGAAGCTAAATAGCATGCTATTAAACAAAGATTGGGTTACCAAAGAGATCAAAGAATAAATTAAAAACATCATGAAAACTAATGACTATAAAAATTCAACATTCCAAAATCTATGGGACACAATAAAAGCAGTCCTAAGATGGAAGTTTATAGCTCCACAGGCCTACCTCAAAGAAAAAAGAAGAAAAAATGGTAGTTAATCATGTAACTGTACAATGCAAAGAGTTAGAAAGAGAGCAACAAGAAAAGCCCAGAGTGAGCAGAAGGAAAGATATAATAAAGATTAGAGCTGAAATAAATGACATAGAGACCAAAAAACAAAACCAAAACCAAACAAACAAAAAAAGATCAATGAAACCAAGAGCTGGTACTTTGAAAGGATAAACAAGATTGATGAACCCTAGCCAGGCTCACCAGGAAGCAAAGAGAGAGGACACAAATAAACAAAATCAGAAATGAAAGAGGCAAAAATACTACAGAAATACAAAGGATTGTTAAAAATACCATGAATCTCCAACATCTACGGACAGCTGATACAACTAAATAAAAGGAAGATGAATTATCCAATTAAGAAATGGGCAATGGACCTAAATAGAATATTTTCAAAAGAAGACAGAAGGAAGGCCAAAAGGCACATGAAAACATGCTCAAAGTCACTAATTATACGAGAGATGCAAATCAAAACAACAAGGCGGTACCATCTCACACCTGTCAGAATGGCCAACATCAAAAAATCAACAAAGGACAAGTGTTGGCGAGGTTGTGGAGAAAAAGGAATCCTCGTGCATTGCTGGTGGGAATGCAGACTGGTGCAACCACTGTGGAGAACAGTGTGGAGCTTCCTCAAAAAACTGAAAATGGAACTCCCATTTGACCCAGTAATCCCACTCCTAGGAATATATCCCAAGAAACTAGAAACACCAATCAGAAAGGATATATGCACCCCTTTGTTCATAGCAGCACAATCTTACAATAGCCAGAATTTGGAAACAGCCTAGGTGCCCGTCAGCAGATGATTGGATCCAAAAACTATGGTACATCTACACAATGGAATACTATGCTGCCATAAAAAAGAAGGAATTCTCATCATTTGCAGCAACCTGGATGGAATTGGAGAACATCATGCTGAGTGAATTAAGCCAATCAATGAAAGAGAAACACCACATGACCCCACTCATTTGTGGATAATAAAGATCATTATAAACTAATGAACCAAAAGATAGATATAGGGACAGTAAAGCAACAAGCAGATTGTCAAATTACAGCGGGGAGGGGAGGAGGATCTGGGGGAGATAATAGATCAACTGAAGGACTTGTATACATGCATATAAGTAAAACCAATGGACATAAAACTGTGGGGAGGGAGGGGATGTGTAGGAGGGAGGGAGGGGGGCAAAAAAAATCAATAAAATATGTAAAAATAAATAAATAATTAATTAATTTAAAAAATGCCATGAATAACTAACTATATTCTAACAAACTAGACAACCTGGAGAAAATGGACAAATACTTAGAAAACTACAACCTTCCAAAACTCAACCAGGAAGAATATAAACATCTCAATAGGCTTATATCTATGGAAGAAATTAAAGCAGTCATCAAGAAGCTCTTAGCAAACAAAAGTCCGGGGCGAGATGTAGTCATAGGGAGTTCTACCAAACATTCAAGGAGGAACTAAAACTTATCTTCTTCAGACTATTCCAAAAAATTCAAGAGAAAGGAACATTTCCAAGCTCAATCTATGAAGCCAGAATCACCCTAATACCAAAACCAGATAAAGACAACACAATGAAAGAGAATTATGGGCCAATAGATGCCACATGAACATAGATGTCAAAATCCTTAACAAAATTCTCCCAAATAGCATCCAGCAGTATATCAGAAAGATCATACACCATGACCAAGTGGGGTTCATTCTTGGGAATGCAAGGATGGCACAATATATGCAAATCAATAAAAGTGATACACCACATAAACAAATTGAGAGATAAAAATCACATAGTCATATCAATTGATGCAGAAAAAGCATTTGACAAAATCCAACACCTTTTCTTTATAAAAACTCTCAGCAAGGTGGGAATAGAAGGATCATACCTCAACATAATAAAAGCCATATATGACAAACCCACAGCCAACATCATAATCAATGGGAAAAACTAAAACCATTTCCCCTAAGAACAAGAACAAGACAGGGATGTCCACTCTCACCTCTTCTGTTTGACATAGTAATAGAAGTACTAGCCATAGCGATAAGACAAGAAGAAAATATAAAAGGCATCCAAATTGTAAAGAAGTAATACTGTCTTTATTTGCAGATGATATTATACAGTACATAGAAAACCCTAACGACTCCCTCAAAAAATTATTAGACTTAATAAATGAATTTGGCAGAGTAGCAGGATACAAAATTAATTCCAAGAAGTCTATGGCATTTCTTTACACCAATAGTGAACTTACAGAGAGACTAAAAAGGCAATGCCATTTACCATTGCACCAAAATAAATAAATAAATAAATAAATAAATAAATAAATAAATAAAAATTAAGATACCTAGGAATAAACTTAACTAAGGAGGTAAAAGACCCATATGCGGAAAACTTCAGAACACTGAAAAAAGAGATAGAGGAAGACATAAACAGATGGAAGAACAAACTATGTTCATGGATTGGTAGAATCAACATCATCAAAATGTCCATACTACCCAAAGCAATCTATATATTAAATACACTCCCCATTAAAATACCAACGGCTTATTTCACAGACCTAGAATGAACTTTCCAAAAGTTCATCTGGGATAAAAAAGACCCCCAATATCTGCAGCAATCCTGACAAAAAAAAAAAAAAAAAAAAAAAAAAAAAAAAAAAAAAAAGAACAAAGTAGGTGGATTCTCAATACCAGAAATCAAGCTGTATTACCAAGCCACTTTTCTCAAAACACCCTGGTACTGGAACAAGAACAGACATATAAATCAATGAAATAGAACAGAGAACACAGAAATGGACCCAAACCACTATGCCAAATTAATATTTGACAATGGAGCCAAGACAGTATCTTAAATAAATGGTGTTGGGAAAATTGGACTGATAAAGGCAAAAAAATGAAACTAGACCACAAACTTATACCCTAAACAAAAATAAACCCAAAATGGATAAAGGACTTAAACATAAGACTGGAAACTATAAAAATACTAGAGGGATCTGCAGGCAACAAAATCTCAGACATGTGCCAAAGCAATTTCTTCACTGATACTGCTCCTAGGTCAAAGGAAACTAAAGAGAAAATTAACAAATGGGACTACAACAAAATAAAAAACTTTTTCACAGCAAAAGAAACCATCTACAAAACAACAAGTCCACTGCATGGGAGAACACATTTGCCAATGTTATCGCCGATAAGGGTTTAATCTCCAACATTTATAGGGAACTCATACAACTTAACAAAAGAAGATTAACTCTTCCCCCCCCCCCAAAAAAAAGGGGGCAATATCCTTTACAAAAGAAGTCAGAAAGAAAGCCAAGAGATATATGAAAACATGTTCAAAGTCACTGATCATCAGAAAGATGAGAATCAAAATGACAATGAGGTACCATCAGACAACTCTCAGAATGGCTATCATCAACAAATCAACACACCACAAGTGTTGGCCAGGATGCGGAGAAAAAGGAACCCTCGTGCACTGCTGCTGAGAATGCAGACTGGTGCAGCCACTGTGGAGAACAGTATGGAGTTTCCTCAAAAAACTAAAAATGGAACTCCCATTTGACCCAGTGATCCCACTTCTAGGAATTTATCCCAAGAGACCAGAAACATCAATCAGAAAGGATATATTCAAACACTATATTCACAACAGCACAATTCACCATAGCTAAGATTTGGAAACAGCCTAAGTGCCCATCAGCAGATAAGTGGATTAAAAAACTATGGTGCATCTACACAATGGAATACTATACTGTTGTAAAAAGGAAGGAAGTCCTACCATTGGCAACAGCATGGATGGAGCTGGAGAGCATTATGCTAAGCAAAATAAGTCAGCGAGAGAAAGATAAATATCACATGATCTCACTCATTTGAGGATTATAATGAACATAGACTGATGAACAAAACAAATCCAGAGACAGATAAGTATTCATTAGACCTTCAAACCTCAGAGGTAAGGTAGGGGAGGGTGGAGAATAGGGGAGAGATAAACCAAAGGACTTATATGCATGCCTATAAGCCTAACCAATGGACACAGACAAACAGGGGGTTGAGGGCATGAGTGGGGAGGGTGGAGGTTATTGGGGGGGAGGGGAAGGACACATATGTAATACTATAATCAATAAAGAAATTACAAAAGAAAATACCTTGGCTATTCCATGCAATGATTAATAAATTGCAATAAGAAAGTGGAAGGGTGAAATCTAAGGTTGTCAAACTAGAAATAGATGAATAAAAGTGAGATTATCTAACTGATGTCTCTGAAGTCAAAATTAATGATGAAAATATTTCACATGTACTGTGTTTCCCTGAAAATAAAACATCCTCCGAAAATAAGACCTACTTACAGGTTTCCTTCTGAGTGAAATATAAGGCATCCCCTGAAAATAAGGCCCCCCAGGCTCTGTCTCAGAATGAAAATTAATTTACTGTAAACTGGTCCCTAGGGCCACCCCGACTGGTGTCTAGCAACCAGTGACGTAAAGCGGAGTCCTGAAGTCACTGCTGTGTGGACGCGGAACGGAGGTCAGAGTGAGCGGTAAGCTTGGGGCGGGAGAGAGGAGGAGACTTTCGCAGATGCGTGTAGAAGAACAGGAGGATTACAGTGGACAGGACGTGGCCAAGGTGCTGAGTGCTGGTCTGTCTCTGCTGACACTACCTGATGCTCGTGGCCGCTCTCATGATGACTGAAGGTTCTTAGTCAGTGGAAGACCCTGCTCCAGCCCAGATCCAGGCCCCAGCAAGCCCAGTGACAGTCCCCAGGAAGGCCCCAGGGAGTAAATGTCTGATAAAGGGGTATGGGGGGGATGTCTGGTGAAGGTGTTCAGTGGCACAGGGGTGGGGGGAAGGGGATCACTTAAAATGACATAGGAAGATCAGAGGGGGCAATCAAAATGACACAGGAGGATCAAAAGGGATTACTAAAATGGTAATCCCCCCTCTGATTCTCCTGTGCCATTTTGATTCCCCCCTCTGATACCCCATGTGTCATTTTAAGTGACCCCCCTCCCCCCACCTTGATACCCCAATTCCTTTTTTTTTTACCCCTAGAAATGAGTGCAAAAAGAAAAAGCTACTCCGTGGAGTACAAGAAAGGAATCATGGAAGACTCTTGGGGCCAACATCTTACTGCTTTCTGCAAAGAGAAGATGCTGAGTATCTGATTGGTCTGAAAATGGCAAGCAGAGTATGATAACCTCATTGAACAAGTGGACAAGGGCAATGCTAAAAAGCGCAAGTGTGGATCAGGTCGGCAACCATTATTTTCCAAGCTTGAAGACCTGATCTGTGAATGGGTTGCTGACAGGAGAGCAGAGGCTTTGGTTGTGAATAGGGCTCAGATTCAAGAATTTGCCCTTGCAATGGCACGACAGTTTGACATAGGCCCGAAGACGTCAAAGCATCACAACACTGGCTGGATAATTTCCTCCAGTGAAGTGAACTTCTTTAAGAAGATCTACAACATTGTTTAGGTTGGAAGATACTCAAGTTATTAAGCGAGCACTTGCATTCAAGTCCTTTATTAATGATGCTGACTTCTCTAAATACAATCTTTCCAACATGATTGCTATGGATGAAACTGCAGTGTTTATGGGACAATCATCTCAAACAACAATTGAACATCGAGGTGCCTCCTTAGTGCACATTCCCTCCACTGCTTAAGAAAATGCATGTGTTTCCTGTATTTTGGCAATTCATCTGGATGGCACTAAAATCCCACCTTTAATCATTTCCAAGGGCAAGAAGGAAAAGATTGAATGTGTTTTGGGCATTTTTATTCTTGAAACTGAAAAGGCTTGCACCACACAAGGAAGTGGGTCGATTTAATGCTGCTGCTTGTTATGTGAGGGAGCCAAAAAGGTCTGCTAGTCTGGGATGCAGCCAGCACTCACCACGCTAAAGACATGAAGACATTTCTTCAGGAAAGAAAAATAGAGCAGATAATGATTCCCACAGGAATGAAGGCCTATCTCCAGACTCTTGATATTGCAATAAACAAGCCATTCAAACACAATTTGCACATGGAAATTAATGACTACATTGAAAATAGAATGGAGAGAAATCAGCGTGGAAACTTTGTAAAACCTAAACTGCAAGTTGTGACTTGGGTGAAGAATTCATGGGAGAAAATCACTGACAGTTGCATTGCAAATGCACTGTGAGCAGGCTACCTTGAAAAGAAGTACTCATTTAAAGACAGTGCTATTGCTAAACATGAGAGATTTGGTCCACTGATTCTGAAAGAAATTGAGTCACAAGAAATTCACCAGGAAATTCAGGAATTGGATTGTTATGATGATGTTCCAGAAAATGATGACATGATTCTACTACCGTACTACTGTACCATATACAGGTAATAAATTTCCTTTATTTTCATTTAACAATAAATGTGTTCCGTATTCTTCTTCATGGAAAAATAAGACATCCCCTGAAAATAAGACCTAGCGTGTCTTTGGGAGCAAAAATTAATATAAGACACTGTCTTATTTTCGGGAAATAGGGTAGATTACTCTACTAAAAGAGCCAAACTTCTGATTTTCCCTCTTTCTAGGAATAAGATTGATATATCAATGAGGAAACTGGAATCTTGGCAGTTTCAATGGGCAAATCTAAAAGGAATCTGAGATTGTAGAAAGCTCACTTTCAACAGATTACTTCATTGGACTTTTCTCTGTGCTCCTTAGAATTTATCTATTCAACCAATGTTAAGTATGTTTTACCACTTAAGTTGGAATACCACATGGGTATATGATCATATTCTGAGAAAATTTAGAATAGAAAAGCCTGTAACTAAATTATATATTCATTTCCACTTTAGATTGAGGTTAAGAGCACTATTGGTCAAACTAAATTGCCAGGATTCTTGTTACATATATATCCCCTCCTTAGCTGTGTGATCTTAGGTAAATCATTGACTCTCTTTTTCTTATTTTCACTGCCTGTAAAATAGATCAATAAATTGTATTAATCTCATTTTTAGAGGAATAATATGGAAAAAAGGCTCAACACAATACATATTATGCAGTAAGAACACAACAAATAATTATTTTTATTTCATCACAATTATAATTTCTATGTGCCTCCTTTGTGCCAGTGACTATTCTTTGTTCTATGGATATACAATTAAAATACAGACAAGGTTCCTATCTTCCAGAAGCTTAGACTGTAGTGTAGATAAGAGGAGAAAACAGAAATAAATACATAAAAATAAGCTATATTTCTAAATAGAATTAAATGGTATGAGTTAAATAAAGAAGGATACTGGGATACAAAGTGATAATGATGGGAGTAAAATGGTTGGATAGGATGACCAGGAAAGTCCTCTCTGAGCTAAGTTCTAAATATAGACAAGTTATGCAAAAACTTGGGGAAGTTTTCAAGAGGAGAAATAGCAAATACAAAACTCTAAAATGGAGTTGAAGGAGGTAAGTAATTGGTGTTTGAGATAAATAGAAAGAAGTTCTGTATTGCTAAAATGTTATCAGTGAAAGGAAAAGAGGTGCTGATTGAATTTGGAGATGATGCAAGGCCTTGAAGGCTATGCTGCAAGTTTGGATTTTATTCTAAGTGCAATAGAAAACTAATGGAGGGATTTTAAGAAAAATGTTGACCATAACTAATTTATATTTTGAGAAAATTATTAACAGGGTGATTATGGGCACCTTGAATAATCCATTACTTATAATCAAGTTTTGGTGGCCCTCTTTTTCTGGAAATACATGTAACATAAGAGTTGGTTAACTTTGTCAGTTACTAGCAATGTAGCCTTAAGCAAGTTACTTAACATTTGTGAATATTAGTGTCTTTGCTGATTTTGAAGGCCTGGGAATAATCACATTGACCTCATACAGTAGTTTATATTTAAATTTGATACTTCATTTATTCACTCAACAAATACTTATTGAGTACTACTTACTATGTGCTAAGTACTATTCCATGTAGAGAATATAGCAGTGATTATAATAAATTCCTGACCTTCATGGAGTTTACATTCAAATGAATGAGATATATTATAATAAATAATTATATTCATAAAGGCTCATGATCATGTGATACATGAAGAAGAATAAAAGAAGGTAAAATAATAGAGAGGGATCAAGGAAGATTTCTTGAAGAAGTTGACAGATCTCTTAAGCAGAGTTCTGAATACAAAGAAACCTTGAGCTATGCAAATATATGGGGAAGAGATTACCAGAGAGAGAGAGAGAGAAATATGATTTTAAAGCCCTCAGAGAGGTTCCTGCTTGGTATATCTAAAATACATCAAGGTCTACTTGGTGTGAGGTCAGAGAGAAAGGAAGAGTGGTGTAGGAGATGAGATTAGAGAGATAACTTGGGGGCAAGATCATGTAGAACCATGTAGGCCAGTGTAAGATGATATGAATTAAATTTTCACAGAAACACTGGCTACTGAGTAGAAAACAGATTTTATACATTAGTAAGAAAGAGCTGAATCTAAAACTCAATATTTGGACCCTTTGGTCTCTGAAGGTATAAATAGGAAGAAATGGCACAGAGCACCTATGGATGAACAGAAATTGAACCCTCCCCACACTGACTAGGGTTTCTGAAACCTGGATATCTGAATGAAGCACAGCCTTCACTACCTCCTAATAACATGGCTACAAAATTCTAGGGTCACTGCTAGTGGCTGTCAACATTGTCAATCTGTTGCCAGGGGAGGCAGAATGTAGCAAGTCACCTTTTGCTTTAGAACCAGATCTATAATTTTCATCCAGGATGAGAGATCTCCAACCAATAACTTGAGACCTGTTTTTGATCTGAGAAGTCTAGTGGGTTTGATCAAAGAAAACATAAAATCCCTAGACATGAAAAGATAAGATCACACTGGCTGGTTTGAGCATCATTCCATACACCAAAAGTGCTGAGTTGATCTCTGGTTGGGGTGTGTACAGGAGACAACCAATTGATGTCTCTCTCTCTCTCTCTCTCTCTCTCTCTCTCTCTCTCTCTCTCTCTCTCTCTCTCTCTCTCTCTTTCTCTCTATCTTCCTCTCTTCCCTCTCTCCCCCACTCCCTCTCTCTAAAAATCCATGAAAAATGTCCTCTGATGAGTATTAAGAAATAGAACATCAGGGAAGAGCAGGAAGAGAAATGTTTGTCAAAAAATTAAAAAGAAGGAAGATCTACCTATAAACTAAAATTTCACAGCAGGGAGGAAATCAGTATCATGAAAAATAGCTTACAAATATATAATAATTTCTCATAAAGAATATCCAAATGAATATATTTTAAAATAAATATTTTGTAAAAGAAATGATAAAGCATATAATATTGTAGTATACAAAACTTCTACATCCAACATCATAACTAATTCTGAAACTTAGAGTATGATTAGGGAAATCAGAATACAAGAATGATTCCTGCTAACATCATTACTAAACATTGTTTTAGTAGGCACACTAGCTAATACACAGGAAAATAAGAAATATTTGTAAGAATTAAGAAAACTAAATTGTTATTTGTAGTTGAATGCATTTTTACATTGCAACTATACGAATTTATAGACACATTTTTATAAATAATAAAAGACAATCAAATTTTCTAAATACAAAATCATCACATCAATCATCAGTACTATACATCAGCAATGACCAATAAAACAATGTAATCGTAATAAAGTACCATTTTACAATAGCAAAAAATATTTCAGAACTATTATATATTTAGAAATGAATTTGAAAAGATTCTAATTATAAAGATGTTATTTTTTCCCAAATTTTCTGTAAACTTAATGCAATTAACACTTAATATCCTAACAGGTTTTTTTTATGTAACTAAATTTACTAATTTTAAACTATATAATATGGAATAGCAAAGGTCCAAATATCTATAACAATTCTGAAAAAGAAAACATAGATAGAAAACTGGTTCTACCACAAATAAATACTAGTTACAAATAAAGACTAATTACCAATAAAGACAAATTATAAGAATACAATATTTGGTACAGGGATTAGCAAATACACCAATACAACAGAATGTATAACAAAATAGATTCAAACTTATGAATATATGAGAAACAGTATATGAACATATATGAGAAGTAGTATTACAAATGAAAGGGAAGCATAAATCATTCAGTAAATTGTATTATGGAAATCAGTTCCCCATTTCAAAAAAAAAAACAAATTCCTTTCTCAAACCTCAAAATAAATTGCAGATGCTTGAAAGATTTACATATGAAAAATAATTAAGGCCTTTAGAATGAATATCAGAAGAATACTGTTTTAATCAATGTAGAGGTCCACAAACTTTCTCTAAATAGGGCTTGATAGTAAATAATTTAGGTTTTACACACCACACACAGTTTATGTCACTTTATTTTCTACCTTTAAAATAAAAAAAAAATTAGTTCGTTGGCTATTTGTATATAGACTGCTGCCTAAATGTGATCTGCTCAAATGTACTTTGAATATTGGATACTCTGAAGGAAGGCTAAAGGAAAGAGAGTATAAAAATAAAAGTAAAAGACAAGTCAGATAGTGGAAGAAAATAGTTGCAAGGCAACATTCTAATATCCAGAATATATAAACTACTCCTAGAAACCAACAAGAAAAAACAAAAAGAAAGAAAGAAAAATGGAAACTGGAAACTTTAGGTTGAAAAATCTGAATTATCATTAGGAATTAGAAAAACAATGTTAAAATTTAAATTAGATACTATTTCCACCCTCAGATTGACAAAAATAATAAATTCCGACAGAACCAAGTATTGAGGAGGATGTGGGAAAATTCTTGTACACTGATTGTTGGAGTAGAAATTGGTAAAGCCACTTAGTAGATTGATGATAAATCCCATAGAACCAACTGTCATGAATCTGGAAAAATGCCAATACAAATGTAAGATTAAGCTATAAACTAATAGAGTATAGTGCCTAAATCACAAAACTTATTATAATAGCCATCATTTTCCTCTGTTTGACCTTACCCATCTGGACATGTCTTTTATCTTCAGGCATCACATTTTAAGAGCAAAAGTGATTAATTATTGGGTACCTGGAGAAGACTGCTGAAGGAGGTGAAGTGTCTGCTAAGAACTCAGTATTATAATTGACAATTGAATGACATGGAAATACTTAGAGCTTACTAGAAAAGGCTAGCAGTGCCATTAGAACTGACACAAAACTGAAAATGAATAATGCAACATACTTCTCGTCTAGTCTGGAATGTGTCCCTTGAAAACTCAGAGACCTAAGTAACCACAAAGGATAGTCTGAAATTAAGATTTTGTTAACTAAAAGCAGTTTAGGGTGGGTAGACATGTCTCAGGTCAATATCTTCCCTGACAAAGGCCAATCTTTACCTTAACTGAGCCCATTGTGTTTCTGCATCTATGATAACCTATCACTGAGATGTCAAAGTAATTTTCCTTTCTCCGGATACCTCAAGGCACAGGCACCACTCTGCAGAGACCACAAATACCTTCATTGTCATCAAGTTAATTGTTGACTATTAACTATTCTGTAAACACCTATTTTACTTTTTATTCAGTCCCAGAGGTTTTCCCCGCTTTGCTTTATCCCACCTCTTTGACCTATTGGATTTCAAAACACCTGTTTACATCTTCTCTTTTGATAGTAACATATACTAGTAAAATAAGGTGAAAAACTGCCCTTCTCTACAGCATTTTCTCAATCCATTGAGACTTTGTTTCCCAACAATTGTCAACCATTTTTGCTCAAATAAACTCACAAAAATTCTTCACAGGTTTGAATGTTTCTTACATTGACAATTTGTATTTACAGATCAGCTGTGACTATTTTTTCATTATGTTCCTCAAATTATTTGCTTGATAATATTTATTGTGCAACCTAAAGTATTTCACAACTGCTAGAGGTTACATAATCTTTTCAATTTTAAGAGAAAATTATGCTGATTGCCTTATGAACTCTACATTTTATAACATAAAATTTAACTTTAAAACCTGGAATATACTGTATGTCATAAACGTTGTCACAAATGTATGGGGTAATCTAGGGTACAACTCTTTCAAAATGTAATGAATCAGTTACGCTGGATCCTACTATCTCATTTTGCATTGTATAAAGTCTAAGTTATTCCCATCAATGTGAGAAGTCTTCATGCATTGGGTCAAAAATGATTGGCCTATAAGATGGTGAAAAATTTAGCCATGCAGATGACTAAAAGACAAAAAGAAAAGTGACAGGTAAAGGCAGTGCAGCTGAAAGGACATTGAAGTGGAAACAGCCTGGCTTAGTTTGAAACCAGAATTAGGGACACAACCAGGCAGACTTCAGTTCAAATCAGTGCTCTGATGCTTCCTGAATATATTGGGTCGGCAACTAAGTACTTGCGGATTTTTTAAAGAAAATCAAAGACAATTTTTTCATGGAACTAAATAACTTTATTCTGTAATGTATTGCCCATTTTGATCAATGACCTTTTACCATCTTTCAGGCAGCATCATAATCCCACGTTCAAAAAACTTCTGGTTTTTATTAGCAAAAAACTGAATCAGGTACGATTTGACATCATCATCATTATTGAAATTTTTACCATTCAAGGAGTTTTGTAAAGATCGAAACAAAAAGTAATTAGATGGTGCAAGGTCAGGACTATATGGTGGATGTGGCAAAACATCCCAACCAAGCTCCATTAATTTTTGCCGAGTGACCAAAAATGTGTGTGGCCTTGCATTGTCATGATGGAATACAACACCTTTTCGATTTGTCAATTCGGGCCGCTTTTCTTCAACTGCATTGTTTAATTTCGTTAGTTGTTCAATGTAGACATCAGAATTGATCGTTTGGTTGGGTGGTAAGAGTTCAAAGTAGACAATTCCTTTGTAATCCCACCAAACTGATAACAAAACCTTCTTTTGATGAATATCAGCTTTTGATGTTGTTTGAGTTGGTTCACCTGGCCTGCTCCACGATCTTTTCCGCTTGATATTGTTGTAAACAACCCATTTTTCATCGCCAGTTATCAGTCGTTTTAAAAACGGATCATTTTCATTACATTTCTTTAGCAAATCGCAGCTGCTAATGCGTTGCGTTAACTGTGATTCTTTCAGTTCGTGAGGAACCCATGTATCGAGTTTTTGAACATAGCCAAGTTGTTTTAAGTGATTTTCAATGCATGTATGTGATACATGAAGCTTCTCTGCAATCTCACATGTTGTACTGTGACAGTCCGAATTGATTATTGCTTTGATTAGGGCGTCATCAACTTCAACTGGACGACCAGAGCGTTTTTCATCTTTGAGTGAAAAATCACCAGAACAAAATTTGGCAAACCAATTTTGACACTGCCGTTCTTTTAAGGCTTCGTCACCATAAACAGCACATAACTTTTTATGAGCTTGCAATGCGTTTTTCCCTTGTGGAAATAAAAAAGCAAAATATGACGAAAATGTTCCTTTTGATTTTCCATTTTTCAACGAACGCCAAACGAAAACTACAAAACAGATCAAAAAACTTTTTTCACTGATTAACAGCTGAATAGCCAACTACCAAATAACAAAATGTGTTTTACATTTGTACTACGTCTGCAAACCTAAAAATTCAACTGAAGCCATATGTGTGTGAAACCCGCAATTACTTAGCTGCCGACCCAATATTATTTTGGATAAATTGACCTCATTTGTAAAATATGAAATAACAGCTTGTCCTTAGTATGAGTCAGAAGCCGTACTAAGAAGTGTGTGTGTGTGTGTGTGTGTGTGTGTGTGAAATAATACAATAATCACAAAAACCTTTAGGTAAGTACTATTATTATTCCCCTACCCTCATCCCAAAACAGAGGCACAGCCAGTTTGAGTAAATTGAAGTTATATACCAAGAAAGAGGTATAGTTGAGGTTTAAATCCAAATAGACTGAGTTTAGGATCCAACTTATAGTAAATTACCTAAGACACTGGACAGATAAAATGAGAGAGTGTATATGAAGAATGTATCATGATATCTACAACATAATAGATTCTAACAACTGTACTGGTTGCAAGTGACATCCAATTCAAATTAGTTTAAGCTAATTTGCACATGGAAATAATCACAGAGGACGTTATTGACTTACATGACTGAAAAATACACGGATAAAAAGTGATTAGCAGGGTTCAGGTTTTCTTTCTATGCCCTGGCTCTGCTTTTTTCTCTTGGCTTTATTCTCAGACTCGCTTCTGCCATGTATTGTAGTAGCAAAGATATCTACCAGAAGCCCTAGGAATAGTGCATTATCTTTATACTTAGAAATGCCAAAGAAAAGAGAATTTATTTTCTAGTCTTGTCTCTCATTAGCCTAACACAGACACAGGCCCCTCTTCAATCTAATTACTCCAACCAGAAGAGAGCAATGATCAAGGTTATGCCCAACCCTGAGAGACCAGAGCATGAGATCAGCCCTCTCCAATCATGTGGATTGAAATTCAAAGAGGTGTGTGTTTAGTTCAAATCAACTATTCATTAATGCAGTTAAGAAACCTGCCTCTTCAGAAAAAAAATTAAATAGATAAAGCAATAGAAAAACAGGCTCTTTTCAAAGAAAATCTGAATAAGGTAGCACCTAATTGATCATTCTTAGTTATATATATCAGGTAATTTTATACTCCATGTTTTGTCACCTACCTAGATAGTTCCAAATTTATTCTTCAGTATTTTAGTCCTCCCAAGTATTATAAAATCAGGTTTGCCATAGTATTCTGAATTTGTCTTAAAACCCTCCAAAGTTCATGAACATAGAACATAAAAGTGAGGGATTTAAGGGACCGTTTCTAAATAAGAAATACCTTCGGTTCACTTTACTTTGGTTGCAAATTTCAAAATAATTGTATTTTAAATGAGTTCAAGGCATATGGATGTGACTAAAATTTATTAATCTGTTTTCAGAAATTTTTAATGTAAAATCTGTTTTCAGAGAATACTATAAAACATATATTACATAAAGAAATAGTGCTTATATATCAAATAGATCCAAATGACAACTACATCTTTACTAAGATTTAAAAATTAATTCCTCTCTTATAGTGATTTTGGAGAAAACAAGGAATACAAATAGATACTATACTGCTTAATGTATTTTTTATTCATGTTAGGTTTCAACTTGAGGCACACGAATTTTCTTGACTACCATGCTCAAAAATTCAGTAGAGAAAATGTCCTTTGAAAGTACAATATATCTGAGTAAATTAGCTATTTTCTTTAATGTAGCTTTATCATTAAAATAAGCCATTTGTGAGATGTGATTCAATTAGCCTAGCCTTTGAAAAAAGGACAGAGCCACAGAACTAGTACAGGTATTAGTTGTACCTAATAAAAACTTTCATTTGTGCCTTTTGACCTATTAATCAAAGTCCTTGTATTCTAATAAACCAATATTATTTCATACAATTTAAGAAAAAATTATCTTAGTAACATTAATTGAATTATAGGGAAAGCAGAATATTAGTGGCATTATAGGTATAAGAAAAAAATTTCCGAAAATGTTGGAAAAATGCTTACTAAGTGGATGTTCTAAGTAGTAGAAAATCCTTAAGCAAATCTTTTTTTTTAATCTATAATATATTGTCCTGGGTGTTGAAGATCGCCCAGGACTGGATATGATTATCTCTTGATATTTTTTTTCTAGGTGTGATCCTTTTTACTAATCTTATGTTGATTTTAATGTTAGGTCAGAAAACTCAAGAGTAAATTCACCTGCTCTTTGTTGTTGCTCTCCTCCCACAACACTCTGCCCTGTGTACTGAGTAACATACTGGAATATCTAATGCACCCCTTTCGCCTACCTTGTCATTTTTTAACTCAAAATAAAAATCTTTCTGATAACTATACATGTTTATTTCTTCTTTCTGAACTAGATTATATAAAAGTAGCAGGTTTTTGTGACTCTTGTTATATGACTAGTAGTATGATATGTTATTGAAATAAGATAAAATGGCATCTTGTTTATAGGCCAATGTAACCAGTTGATTCAATAGTTTCAATTTGGTGGAGTATAAATGTGAAATGTTTTTGCATATTTTTTCTCCAATCTTTGCCTGCACATGAGCTATGTTGCATCTCAATTTCCTGTCCGTTAATGACACCTTGAGTGCATTACACAATTCTGAGTCATATGTGGTCATTAAAGCTCAGTTTAGACAGGTTTATAAATGATTCAGATCTTCCTCCTATTGTTAACCAGGATTGTGGACATACAAGAACCTAAAACGGGAAGAAATGTATCTTACATTTTTCTCCAATATCTCTTCTTCACCTTGAAGTGGTCAACCTCTACAAGATCTACTCCCTTATTCTCTCTGGGCTTTAGTACTTCACGTGTTGAAGGTTAAGAATATAATAGATGATGATAGATAGATTATAAATAGATGAAGAACAGGCAGATATTATCTGTAATCAAATCTTGTAATCAAGTGTATATCTATGTATATCTATGCATACATATCTACAGTCTTCTTCCTATTACCATTGCTTCTCTGGCTAAAACTAAATGGTCATCAGAGCTAGGATTGTAGTGAGATGAATGAGGCATTATTACTGGGTGGTTAAACTAAGGGGACAGAAAATAGTAATCAAAAAGAAATAATTTTAATGTAATTTTTTAAAAAGTCAAAATTAATGCAAAATGTATGATGAAGAATCTATGAACTGTAAGGTTGATCATCCTAATGAAACATTCAGTGAGAATATGAAAACAGAGTGGGGATAACCATGTAGAAAATTCTCAATGATATTGGAGAGGGAATTTTATTTCTTAAAGAATGTGGGATGATGATTCAAATATGTTTATTTGGATACTAGAGGCCTAGTACACGAAAATTTGTGTACTGGGAGAGGGTCCCTCAGCCCAGCCTGCACTCTCTCACAGTCCAGGAGTCCTCAGGGGATGTCCTACTGATGGCTTAGGCCTGCTCCCTGTAAAAGCACGCCTAAGCTGCAGTCTGGCCTCCCTCTACAGGAGGCAACTGGGCCCAGCCAATCAGGGGATGGCACCACTCCCATCACCTGACTGCTGCTGCCCAGCCTTTCTCTGTGGGAATGTGATTGGATGGGCTGATGGGGGGACTGTGGGGCCCCCCCCCCCCGGCAAGCCATCACCTCCCCACCACTGCTGGTTGCCACCCCACCCATCACTGTTCCCTCCCTCCACCCACTGGCACGTGTCTTGGCTGGACTGGCCCTGCCTGCTTGCTGGCCCCACCCCCCCGCTGACAGTTGTTCTGCTGTTCAGTTGATTTGCATATTATGATTTTATTATATAGGATTAAAGGAAAAGTTGACCAGAGCATATGGAGCCATTTGGATTGCATACATAATGTTCAAATGAATAATTTTTAGTTCAGATAAATTGTTTATTAATCATAACTTCTTATTAGTAGAATCACTGAGTTAAAATCTAAGAATGCTTTATAACTTTTTATAGGCATAATCTAATAGAAAGAACTTGGCCATTGGATTCAAACAAACTTGATTTCAATTTCTATTCCATATTTGTCATTTTTGTAACTATTGACAAGTTGTTAACCTCTTTTAAAATCAGGTACTTGATCAATAAAATCAAAATTATGATTCCCACTTGATGGAATACTACATGCATTTAGGAGAACCTACCCTGTGATTTACTCTTTCCAACAGTCTTTTGCTAAGCAATCAGTGTTCCATATGGCCATGCCCCATAACCAATCCTTTATTTGCCAAGAGTGAACATGGCTTATCCATGGGTACTGCCTTAAGAAGTTAAATTAAGTTTATGAAGATATATTTTTGAGAAAGTTGAATGAAGAGCAGAAATAAGCAATTAGCTATAGAAAATTAAACTTTATGGTATTTTTCTTAGCAAAAGAAGTAGTCATTTTGGGACCATATTAAAAATAAACAAGGGGATGCAGAGACAGAAATACACAGAAAGGCATGTATATCTATGCACACATATCTACATATACCTAGAGAGAGAGACAGAGACAGAGGGAGACATAACCACACAAACACAGAGTGAGATTCAGAGAAATAGCCAGAGAGACATTTGGAGAAAAATGGACTCAGAGAGATGGTAATACAAAGAAACAGAAGCATATAGAGACACTCAGAAACATAGAGAGTGACAGAAAGATACACAGATGAAAGAAAAACAGAGGGTATGTGTGTTGAGAGAGGTGAGAGAAAGAAAGAGATAGAGACAGGAAGAGAGAAAGGAGAAAGACAGGGCAGAGCAACAGAAGGAGACAAAGGGAGATGCACACAGAGTGAAATACAGAAGAATGGAGAACTGGAGAGAAAGAAAGTAGAAAACACATTCTCACACAAAAATATACTGAGATTTATTAGCATTAATTTTGTATCCTGCTACATTGCCAATTCATTTAAGTCAATTCGTTTTTTGATGGAGACTTTTGGGTTTTTTATGTACAATATGTCATATGCAAATAAGGATAATTTTATTTCTTCTTTTCCAATTTGGATGCCTTTTATTTCCTCTTCTTATCTAATTGCAATGGCTAGTACTTTCAGTACTATGTCAAACAGGAGTGGTGAGAGTGGGCATCCGTGTCTTGTTCCTGTTCTTAGAGGGAATGGTTTTAGTTTTTGCCCATTGAGTATGATATTGGCTGTGGGTTTGTCATATACAGCTTTTATTATGTTGAGGTATGATCCTTCTATTCCCACTTTGTTAAGAGTTTTTATCAGGAAAGGGTGTTGGATTTTATCAAATGCTTTTTCTGCATCAATTGATATGGTTATATGATTTTTATCTTTCAATTTGTTTATGTGATGTATCACGTTTATTGATTTGCAGATATTGTACCACCCTTGCCTTCCTGGAATAAATCCTACTTGGTCATGGTGTATGATCTTTGTGATGTTCTGCTGGAGCCAATTTGCTAGAACTTTTTTGAGGATTTTGGCATCTGTGTTCATAAGGGATATTGGCCTGTAATTCTCTTTCATTGTGTTGTCTTTATCTGGTTTTGGTATTAAGGTGATGCTGGCTTCAAAGAAGGAGTTTGGAAGTGTTCCTCCCTCTTGGATTTTTTGGAATAGTCTGAGGAGGATAAGTTTTAGTTCTTCCTTGAATGTTTGGTAAAACTCTCCTGTGAAGCCATCTGGTCCCGGGCTTTTGTTTGCTGGAAGCTTTTTGATGACTGTTTCAATTTCTTCCCAAGTCACTGATCTATTGACATTTTTAGATTCTTCCTGATTGAGTTTTGGAAGGTTGTATTTTTCTAGGAATATGTCCATTTCTTTCAGGTTGTCCAGTTTGTTGGAATAGAGTTGTTTGTAGAATTTTGTAACAATCCTTTGTATTTCCGTGGGGTCTGTTGTTATTTTACCTCTTTTGTTTGGCAATGTAGCAGGATACAAAATTAATGCTAAGAAATCTATGGCATTTCTATACACCAATAGTGAACTTACAGAAACAGAGAATAAAAAGGCAATCTCATTTACCATCGCACCAAAAAAATTAAGATACCTAGGGAGGTAAAAGATCTATACGCAGAAAACTACATGACACTGAAAAAAAGAGATAGAGGAAGATGTAAACAGATGGAAGAACATACCATGTTCATGGATTGGTAGAATCAACATCATTAAAATGTCCATACTTCCCAAAGCAATTTATAGGTTCAATGCACTCCCCATTAAAATTCCAATGGCATATTTAACTGACCTAGAAAGAACTCTCCAAAAATTCATTTGGAACAATAAAAGACCCTGAATAGCCACAGCAATCCTGAGAAAGAAGAGTAAAGTAGAAGGGATCTCAATACCAGATTTCAAGCTGTATTACAAAGCCACTGTTCTCAAAACAGCCTGGTACTGGCACAAGAACAGACATATAGACCAATGGGATAGAATTGAGAATTTAGATATCAACCCAAATCACTATGCTCAATTAATATTTGACAAGGGAGGCATGAACATACAATGAAGTCAAGACAGTCTCTTCAACAAATGGTGTTGGGAAAATTGGACAGATATATACAAAAGAATGAAACTAGATTACCAACTTACATCATACACAAAAATAAACTCAGAATGGATACAGGACCTAAACATATGGGAAACCATAAAAATGCTAGAGGCATCCACAGGCATTAAAATCTCAGACATATGCCAAAAGAACTTCTTCACTGATAATGCTTCTAGGGCAATGGAAGCCAAAGAGAAAATAAACAAATGGGACTACATCAAAATAAAAAACTTTTTCACAGCAAAAGAAATCATCAACAAAACAACAAGAAAGCCCACTGTATGGAGAACACATTTGCAAATGTTATCACTAATAAAGATTTAATCTCCAACATCTACAGACAGTTTATACAACTTAATAAAAGGAAGATAAATGACCCAATTAAAAAAATGGGCAATGGATCTATATAGAATCTTCTCAAAAGAAGACAGAAGGAAGGCCAAGAGGCACATGAAAACATGCAAATCAAAACAATAATGCGGTACCATCTCACACCTGTCAGAATGGCCAACATCAACAAATCAACAAAGGACAAGTGTTGGCGAGGTTGCGGAGAAAAAGGAACCCTTGTGCACTGCTGGTGGGAATGTAGACTGGTACAATCACTGTGGAGAACAGTATGGAGCTTCCTCAAAAAACTGAAAATGGAACTCCCATTTGACCCAGTAATCCCACTCCTAGGAATATATCCCAAGAAGCTAGAAACACCAATCAGAGAAGATATATGCATCCCTATGTTCATAGCAGCACAATTTACAATAGCTAGGATTGAGAAATAGCCTGGGTGTCCATCAGCAGATGATTGGATCAAAAAACCATGGTACATCTACACAATGGAATATTATGCTGCCATAAAAAAGAAGGAATTCTCAACATTTGCAGCAACCTGGATGGAATTGGAGAACATCATGCTGAGTGAAATAAGCCAGTCAATTAAAGAGAAACACCACATGACCTCACTCATTTATGAACATGATAAAGAACATGATAAACTGATGAACCAAAAGATAGATATAGAGACAGTAAAGCAACAAGCAAACTGTCAAATTACAGCGGGGAGGGGAGGGAGATCTGAGGAAGATAAGAGATCAACCGAAGGACTTGTACACATGCATATAAGTACAACCAATGGACACAAAACTCTGGGGAGGGAGGGCATGTATAGGGGAGGGGGCAATAGTATATGTACAGAGATAATAATTTAATAAAAAATTAAAAAAATATACTGAGAGAGTGACCACATGAATAGAAAATGACACACACACACACACACACACACACACACACACACACACACACGACAACAAAACAAAACAAAAACAAAAACAAAAAAACAGAGAGACAAAAAGAGAGGCACAGACACAAAGATAACTGAAGCTGACTCGAGAGGTGAGACACCCTTAAAGATACAGGTAGAAATGGGAAGAACACAAGCCATGTGGGCAATTTTTCTAGTTTTCCTGTCACTTGGACAGTTCTCTCTTACTGGATTACCTTGGGACCTCCCTAGGTATACTTCTCATCCTTCCCTAGCCTTGACTTGCACTAGGTTTAGTTTTCTGTTCCTTGACCCCAAAGAGCCCATAAATAGCATGATAGGTACAGGGCCTGGTTCAATGCCACTATTAGCACTGAGGTAATATTAGTCCTCATGTTTCATGTGATTGCACTGCTTTCTGAAATGGCCAGCAATTTCACAGAGCAGCCAGTAGTGAGTGAATGAATACTGAAACAAATTATCTGAACTAAGACTTCTTTCTTAATTGAAGGACAGTCGCTTTCTGAGAAACCACTGAATACTAAAAGCAAACACAAACAAAACCATTTTTATCTCAAAGCGAATAATCAATCAAACAAATATTAAGTGTTCTCATTCTCCTTTGAATCAACTTAATATGAATCTCTAATTCTTATATGAGAATATACTTCTATAGTAACCCTTCCCTTCCTTTGCATTCATTTCTTTCTTCTTCTCCCTTTCTCTGTACCCTCTCCACCCCTGCATTTTTCGTCCAGCCTGTATATTGAATTATATCCAAAATGACAATTTAACAGTCATTGTGGTGGTGAGGGTTCAGGATCAGAGAAAGTAAGAGTGCCTCTCCCTCTCTCTCTCTCTCTCTCTCTCTCTCTCTCTCTCTCTCTCTCTCTCTCTCTCTCTCTCTCTCTCTCTTCCCCCCCCCCTCTCTCTCTCTGGATTTCTCTTGCACCACAGAGACTGACTGTCCCTACTGAAGTCCATTGCTTTGGGGAACTTTTCAGGCTTCCCTTACTACTAGTCTGAGTTAAACATGCCCTTGATTTTGCTATAATTATTAATAAGCTTACTGATTCACACATGATCTTTATATTTCAGTATTCTCTACTGAGCTTGAGTCCTTATTCTGTACTTCCTAGTTGCATGATCTTAACCCCTCTAAGTTTCATTTTCCTCATCTTTAAATGGCAATAATAGAGTACATATACAAGGCATTCAGAAGTCAAAATGAGTCAATAAATAAAAAAAGGCTTAGAAAATTACTTGACACTAAGTAAGTGTTCAATAAATGTTATTTGGTATTATCTTCACCATTTTCTTGATGACTCAAAAGCACAAGTCTTGGTTTTATGCTGTGCTTTAATAAAGTAATACACTACCAAGATATGTAAGAATGATTGTCCTTATATTAAATGACCTCACACTGCTGAAGTTCCAAAATCCTTGTGTATCCTTTTCCTATTTTCTTCCTTACATCAGTTAATACTAATGTGCCTGTCATGGCATTCGCATCCACTCCAGTTTTTAAAGCATTACATTTAACAGTATATACATTAGGAAAATATATGACTTGATTTCTTAGAATAGTGTGTAAAGTAATAGGAAAGGGGCTATGAACAAAATCGTAATGATAATGAACTTTCTTTTTTTTAATATTTTATTGATTTTGTACAGAGAGGAAGGGAGAGAGACAGAGAGTTAGAAACATCAATGAGAGAGAGTCATCAATCAGCTGCCTCTTGCACACCCCCGACTGGGGATATGCCCGCAACCAAAGTACATGCCCTTGACCGGAATCGAACCCGGGACCCTTCAGTCCCTAAGCCGACGCTCTATCCATTGAGCCAAACCGGTCCTGGCATGAACTTTCATTCGAAGGAAAAAAAATGAATGTATTGCACAGACAGACTGATTTCTCAGATGCATTTTGTTCTTTCTAATTATCAAGGAA
Organism: Pipistrellus kuhlii; assembly: GCF_014108245.1. NCBI lineage: Eukaryota > Metazoa > Chordata > Mammalia > Chiroptera > Vespertilionidae > Pipistrellus > Pipistrellus kuhlii. The sequence continues at coordinate 16,197,327 of NW_023425504.1, forward strand.
AAATACTCTAAATTTCTGAATAATAAACTACTGGGATAATTAAAGTATATCTCACTAGAGTGCCATCTGTATAACGATAATACAGCATAGTGGAAATAGTAAAGACAACACAGATCTGGGACCAAAATTATGTATATTCCCATATGAACTAGAGCAATTTGTTTAGCAAATCTGAACCTCATTTTTTTCACATGAGAAAAAAAAAACAGTCCTAGAATAGTAAGAAATTTGGATTAAAAATTGTCTATGTACATAACCAGAGTGCCAATATACAATAGGGTTCAACATACAATAATTGTTATACTTAAGTTTTGTCTACCCACATCTTTATATTTCCATCCAAATGTTTTAACTTGCACAGCTTTCTATTTTACTCTCTGAGATAACTCTATTTTGGTTTATAACATTTTATAAATATTTTACTGGCTTGATAATATCTTGGTAAAAATGAACTATCCCACTATGCTTTAATTTTTATCTCCATTTTTAAATAATATTGAATATTAAAATTTTATTCTAATATGTCTAAATTATTTACAGGTAGTTTTGGTAAAAGAAGAATTAAAAATTTCATCTCTTTTCTTCCCTGCCTTTATTTGAATCATTTGAATGGTCCTGGCTTGTAGGCTAATACCCATCTACAACGTATCCTGCTGATGGTTTTCTTTGAACAGTTCTGTTTCCATCTGTCTTGCATTTTTCAAATAAATATTAATAAAATATAGATTTTTTTAAAACAGACTGAATCTTACTAAAAAAGTACATAAGATGGGGTTAAAGGAGAACCCATACCAATTATTATGACATCAACATTTTATCAAATTTTTAGGGGACCAATAAGCATAGTTTCTATAATGTGCTTTGTCTATTGCTTGTCTAGCCATTTTTCAACATTTATGCACAAATGGTTATATTTAATGTAAATAAAAGATTATAAATTATCATTTAGATCACAACTTCCCATTCTTGGAACAATGTAATATTTATGATTATGTCACATTCGAGACACAATGGAATATCTTTTCTGATCCACTTCCAAATCTAGCCTAACTGAGGCAGAACTGTCTCTTTAATTCTCCTAAAATATTTGAGAATTTAAGGTGAGCAAGGGAAGGAACTTATATATTATGACTGGATGTCTATCTCTGAGTCATTACTTTTTATTTAGAGATATCTTCAGTTTAAACTAGTCATTATTTGTCCCCTCAAACAAAATATATCTTTCAAATCTCTGGAACACAATTAAAATTAAATTTTAGTCCTTTAATATTTGAAAATAGAGTTTCTACTACCTCAGATTCAGTACTAATTGTGCTGTGTTACCTAAAATCCTATATAATAAGGAAGTAATATGCAAATTGACCATGGCTGCCCCCATGTGGACACAAGAAGGCTGCCACAAGATGGCCAGCAGGGGAAAGAAGTTGTGGCAATCATGTCAGCAGGAGAGGGTAGTTGGGTTGGGGACCAGATCTGCAAGGGAGGGCAGTTGGGGGCAACCAGGCCTGCAGAGGAGGACAGTTAGGCATCAATCAGGCTGGTAGGGGAGGGATTATGGGGTGATCAGGCAGAAGTGGTTAGGGGCAATCAGGCAGGCAGGCAGGCGAGTGGGTGGGAGCCAGCAGTTCTGGATTGTGAGAGGAATGTCCAACTGCCTGTTTAGGCCAGATCCCTTAAGGGTCCCAGATTTGAGAGGGACCCTTAAGGGATCAGGCCTAAACAGACTAAGAGAAAATACAGGTTGGGCTGAGGGACACCCATGCACAAATTTCATACACCGGGCCTCTAGTTTAATTATAAGATTACACTTTAATCCTAGTGAAACTGGTTGATGTATTGTAAATGAGGAACAAAAATATCAACAGACAGATCAGAGCTCCAGAAATATTTTTTCCAAAAGAATGAGTTACATTAACTTGAAACTGTATGAGAAAAACTTCCAATGTTATTCTTGTAGCAGTGGACATTCATAAGGGCAATGATACCTGACATTGTGGTTCCTTTTTAGACACTTAATGACTTATTGGATCATTAAACATCATTCACTCCCTGCTTTTCATGGTCCTTCGAGCTAGTCATTAACTCCACAGGAAAGAATATGAACAACGGAATAACTGCCTAATTGCAGTTACAATATTTTCTCCCCTGTTTAACATGTGCCTGTGTAACATATCAGAAACTATTATTTTGACGACTTCTGCAGTGACTGATGCCTTCACTGAATGATTTTCAAATCTACATGCTTTATTAGAGAAAAATTTTACAGATATAAATTGGGTATACATAATTATATTTTTCAGTTTTTTGGAGAATAAACAAAAGTTACCATTGAAATAATTCACATAAAAATGAAAACTAAAACTTAAACAGTACTGAAACACAACTAAAGTAGAAGGCTATATTTGAAATAAATTTTTCTATCTGATTATTACTTAGCTTAGTTTATATTTACTGACTTTGAATATTTCTTTCAGTGGTACAGAAGTACACATTGTATCACTTTAATTATAAAATAATTTTATGTATATTTATAAGTAAAAAAACTAGTAAAAGAACTTGCTTTTCATATCATCATTTGAATGCCATAGAATAGAGAATTTTTTCTATTGAGGGTGTCCAGATTAGAGTTATATTGTAGATGTCAGAATGCCTCCCACAGATAATATTCAGCTCATATAATATGTTTATGTGTTTTTATAATAGTTTAATTAATTTAAAATTGAATTATAAGAGAAATCTAAGAGTAAAATCTTTGTGTCCTTGGCATAGGCAAATAGTTTTTAAAAATAACACAAAAAAGCTCCATCCTTAAAAGAAAAAAATGATTAAACAGACTTCACTAAAATTAGGAACATGTGTTCTTTGAACAACATTGTTGGGAAAATGACACAGACAACAAACAGACTAAGAGAAAATACTTTCCAAATAATAAATTTCATAAAGGACTTGTATCCTGGATTTATAAGGTGCTGTCACAATTCAACAAATAGAAAAATCAGCAACCCAATTAAAACAACAGGCAAAGGATTTAAGCAAAACACTTTATTAAAGAACATATACAAATGGAAAATAAGCACATACAATTATATTCAATATCATTAACCACTAAGAACATATAAATTAAAGCCACAATGAGATTTACTACAAGCATAACATAATGACTTTTTAAAAATGGCAAACTAAGTGCAAGATGTGGAAGCAACTAGAATTTGCATTTGTTGGATGGATCTCAAAATATTTTTCCAAATGGAAATTTCATATATAGTTAAACATAATCTTACCATACAACCAATAAGTGTTCACTCAAATGTAATGAAAACTTACATTTACACAAAAATCTGCACATAGGTATTTATTAGTAATCACCAAAATATGCAACCAGGGCAAATACTGTTAAACTAGGAAGTAGATACTTATACAATGGAATGGAATAATCCTCCCAATAAAAAGAAACAACATACTGATAAATGCAATAACCTGGATGAATGTTAAGTGCATTATTCTAAGTGAAAGAAGCCAGAGTCAAAAGGTTACCTACTATACACACTATAGGATTCTATATGACATTGTGGGTAGGACAAAACTACAGATACAAAAACAAAACACACAAACAAACAAAAAACTACTGGTTGCCAGAATGTGGTAGACAACAAAAGGACATGGGAATTTCTATCTTGGTTGTGGTGGTGGTTACATATATGTACACTCTTATGCATCCTCAGAACTTTACAATTAGAAAGGCAAATTTTCCTGTATGTAAATTATACTCTTAGGAATATATGGGGAATATGTTTCAATAATTCAGAAATCTAGCATGTAATTATTTTTCTTTTGCCTGGGACAAAAAGTGGACAATTTGTGAACACTAGGATAAAATTTATTCAACAAATATTAATGGAATCCCAACAATAAGTCAGATACTATTCTAAACAACGAGATTGCATGCAGTTGAGAATAAAGCAAACAAAAATCCCCAGATTTATGGAACCTATATTCTATAATGTGAAGGGGGAGACAGACAATGACCACATTATATGTAAAATACATAGGAAGTCAGAGTTCTATAGAAAATGAGAAAGCAAGGAGTTGATGGTGTCAAAAGTGGAGGACTGAAATGCAAAATAACATATATAAGAAAAGCTTTACTGAGAAGGTGCTTTTGAATATGAGATAGCTAGATATGCATTTTTCTGTATTCCAGGAAGAGGAAAGTCAAGGGCAAAGGCCTTATGACAGGAGTATAGCAGGCATGTTCAAGGAACAATACATTGGTCTGGGTGTCTGAATTAGAGTGGAAGAATAGGAGATTATGTAAGGAAGTTAAGAGGAGCCAGATTGGTCATGGCCTTGTTTTCATTGCTACGGAAAAATAATTAAAGTATATTCAGGACAGAAATGGCATGATCTGGCTATTGTAAAAAGACTAGAGTATGGGTGGGAAAGGTAGAAGTAGCAAGACCATGATACTATTTCAATATCAAAAAATGAGAAATAATGATGATTTGGATCATAGTGGAGATAGTACAGAGAGTGAGATGTTGTTCAATTATGATATATTTGGAAAGCAAAACCAATAAGATGTGCAAACATTTATAGGACATTGGATGAAAAAGAGAGGAGTCAAAGATGACTATAAGTTTTTTTTATTTAAACAATTATAGAAGAGAAGCTATCATTTGCTGAGAAGCAGCAGGTTTGGACTATATAGAGTTGTATTTTAAATATATGTCATGTATAATGCCCAACAAATATAAAATTGAAGAAGTCAGCTAAGCAGTTGGGAATATGATTTGAGAGATGAAGGTATGGGGTAGAAATATAGATAGCATGTAAATCTAAGATCAGATGAGGTCACTGAAAGAATGAGGTCAAATAAAAAATAATAACTATGCCCTGATCAGGCTTGTGAGTTCAATTCCTGCAAAGGGCACACACCTAGGTGTTCGATCCCAGGTCAGGGTGTGTACAGGAGGCAGCTGACCTCCTTCTCTCTCTCCCTCTCTCTCTCTCTCTCTCTCTCTCTCTCTCTCTCTCTCTCTCTCTCTCTCTCTCTCTGAAAAATATTCTCAGATTGAGGATAAAAATAAAATAAAACATAAAAAGTAATAATTATGTATGGTGCAAGGCAGATTCTGGAAATATCGAGGGGAATATTTTGTATCGTGTATGGTTGTCTAACCACTATACTGTACACCTGAAACTAATACAAAATAATATTGAATGTAAACTGTAATTGAAAGATACATTTTTTTAAAGTGAATAGTTTCAAGGACTAAGCTCAGGACAAGTCCAAAGTGTAGAGGCCAGAGTGTTGAGAAGGAACCAGCAAAGGGTATTAAAAGGAGCAATTGCTAAAGTGGAAGGAAAACCACAAGTATGTTTCCCCGGGAGCCAAGTGAAGAATGTGCTTCAAGACAAATGATTAGATGTGTCACACACCTTTGATATGTTAGGAGAGATAAGGATTATGTATCAAAAATGAATTTAATATAATGGTGGTCATAGTTGACCTTGATAAGAGACATATCAGTGGAGTGATAGGGTCAAATGTCTCATTGAATTGGAATCTGGAATGAAGTGAGAGAAATTGAAGACAGCAAGTAAATAACATTATTTAAAGAGTGTTTTGTTTGTTTTTGTCAGGAGGAAAATGTGATGAAAGGATGTTAACGGATGTGGTGTCAAAAGAGGTTTTTAATTTTTGTTTCTTCCTCAAGATAAAAGAACATCTGTAGTTTGAAGCAAATGATACAATCGAAAGGAGAAATTAGTAATGGGAAGAAAACTTGGAAAATTGCTGAAAGCTTGTCTTTGAACATGCCAGAGGGACTAAGATCTAGCGGACAAGTAGAGAGTTTAATCATCTCTAGAAACATACTTCTCTTAGAGAATAGAAAGGCATCTGGGTAACGTTACTGGTATAGGTGGAAATTCATTTCAGATTGGTTTTATTTTCTCAGTTAAATTGGAAAGAAGACTCACCTAAGAGTGAGGGAGAGAGAAGAGGAGATAGAAGGTAAGTGAAGAAGATGAATGAATCTTTCCTGTCCTGACAAATTTTTAAAAAAGGGAAAATTTTGACCCACAGTCTCAGTCTTATTTTTAATTGTACCTTTTCATGTGTTCTGAGGGTGGCTAAAGAAACATACATAAGAAAGAACTAAATCTCAAGTGATAGTGACGATGCTGATGCAAGCTATTATTGAGCGCTTACTATATGCAAAACATTTTACATAAACTCTAATTTTCATAATAACCCTGAAAAGTGCATAAATATTATTTTCCTGCATTCACAAAGAAAACACAAATTTCAGAGCAGACAATTTAGTTGCCATTCCACATCCAAAAGCATCAGTTATTACGTAAACCCAGATCTGTTCTTTTGAAAGATGCTTCAAGACTAGAAATGACACTTTACCCCAAACCCAAAAAAAGTCTCAAGAGATTGGCATCAATCCTTAGCAATATTTTATATTATTCGTATAAAGAGTCAAATCACTTGGAAAAATAAATGGAGACTCCTGGAAGCCAACATTGGTTCATTAAAAACCTGTCACATTATGTTATTCTTTTTTTCTGACTGGCTTCAAATGTACTTGAAAACCAGTACATTTTTTTTTCAAAAGGAATTTGATTAGGCTTTTCAGGTTATCCTTAGAATAAGATTGAGAAGTATGGTCTTTACAATAGGGTAAATAAGTGAATAAGTAAATATTTAAATGACCATGATTCAAAGGATACAGATTAATTAGGGTGATTGGCCAGGGAAATGGGTTAATCACTTATGTTCTATTTTATGAGGAAGGGGTGGATATCTACATATGTTATTTGGAATTCTGTGAGGAAAATTTGTCACTTCATCCCCAGTTATGTATTTATTCAATCATTTATTTTATTTGGTGCCAACCTGAAGTACAAATGGCAGCTCAGAAGTATAGTTGTCCTGTGTGCAGAAGAGGAATTACAAGCAAGAATGTTGCTATGGTCACATTTTTTTTTTTCATGCACTATAAGTAATAAATCATGTTGCTGTCACCAAAATCCCTACATCATAATGCTGACTGTGTATGGCAAATTGACTTTTGCCTTATATATTTACTTATGCTGTAAAAATAATGTTGTGCATCTGATAAATATTGTAACAAAACATTCTTTTTTCATTTCAAATAAACATTTATAAAGCAAAAATAAAATAAAATACTGCATCCAATGAAAACAGAATAAACATTACCTTAAAATATACATAGAACATTAATCAAAACAGATCATATGCTAAACCAGAAAACCCCAATAAATTTAAATGCAAGTTATGCAGTATATGTCTGGGGACCACAGAAAAGTTATATTAGGAATTAATACCAAAAATGATATCTGGAAATTTTTCAAACCCTTATAAATTAAACATCACACTTTGAAATAAACCAAAGGAAATTAGAAAAAGTCTTGAATTGAATGAAAATGAAAACACAACAAATAAAATTTTGTAGAATGCAGCTAATACAATACCTAGCAAGAAACCCATAGCTTTAAATGCTTATATTTTTTAAGATTAAAATCAGCAATATAAACTGGTATCTTAGGAAGCTAAAAAATAAAATAGCAAGTTAAACCCAAGTAAGAAGGAGAAAATAAATTTAAGAATGATGATCAACCCTGACTGGTTTGGCTCAGGGGCTAGAGCGTCAACCTGCAGACTGAAGGGTCCCAGTCAAGGGCATGTCCCTTGGTTGCAGGCACATAACCAGTAGGGGGTGTGCAGAAGGTAACTGATCAATGTTTCTCATCCATGTCTCTAACTCTCTATCCCCCTCCCTTCCTCTCTGTAAAAAATCAATTAAATGTATTTTTTTTAAAAAAGAATGGTCATCAGTGAAATAGAAAAACATACAAATAGAGGAAATTAATAAAATCAAAAGTTGGCTCTTTGAAAATATAAATACATTGATAGACCTCTAGCTAATGATCAAGAAAAGACTCAAACTAGGAATATCAGAAATAAGAAAGCACAATTATCCATCATGTTGAATTTAAAGAATTACACAATTATAAAAATTATGACAGGCATGGGGGGCGGGAGATGGCTCAGTTGGCTAGTGTGTTATCTGGTACACCAAAATGTTATAGGTTCAATTCCCAGTCAGGGCACATACAAAGTTTCCAAGTTTGATTCCCAGAGAAGGCGCATATGGGAGGTAGCAGATTGATGTTTCTCTCTCATATAGATCACCTCCTCACCCCGTAAGAAAATCAATTAAAAATATATATATATGTCCTTGGGTGAGGATTAAAAAAATGAAGCTATGAGAATAAATTTGACAACTTAGATTAAATAAACACCCTTAGAAGATTTAAATCACTAAAACTGATGAAAAAAATAGAAAATATCGAATATGAATAGCCTTATATTTATCAAATAACTGAATTCACAATTCATAGCAATCTTATAAACAAGACTCTATGCCCATATTGCTTCACAGGTGAATTCTTTCAAATAATAAAAATCTCTTCCAATTTACAATATAAGTAAACATGGTACTCACCTACTCCCACAACCACATCAAATGGTTCTTCCAGAACAACAGTCATTCCAAACCACTTGAAATCTGGCTGAATGGAAATCCTACATCTAGGGAATTAAAGAAGAAGTTACATCAAGACAAGTAGATGAATTCAATAACCAATAATTAAAGAAGAAGTTACACCAAGGAGGGGTGGGAGATGAAGAACAGCTGGTCCAACAACGTGTAGTGGATAAAAATTGGGAGGGACCTCTTGAATGTATAGGTACTCCCTGAGGAGCGAGGGGTCCCAGGCCCATAGCTCAGGGTTCCAGTGCCAAGAAGAGACATCCCAATAACATCTATGATAAAACAGTGGGGATTGAGGTTGAGGGAAACAAGGGATGTTGAACTCACAGGCAGTTCCTCTTAAAGCAGCAGTCACCAACTGGTGGTCCATGGACCACTGGTGGTCAGTGTAGTCCGAAAGGCTGGTAACCACTGCCTTAAAGAGCCCATGCATAGACATAGACTCACACTGCCTGAGCTCAAGCACTGGGGCAGTGGCTTGAAAGGTACCAGAGACATACATGGAGGAACTGAATTAACTGGCATCAGGGTGAGAGCTGAGCTGGTAGCTTTCTCCCAAACAGAAGTGTTAGCAGAAGCCATTTTTCATTTGGTAAGCTTTCCCCCCTGGCAGGCTAGGATGCCATATCTGAGACTCCATCAACCTGGCTCACCCTGTTTACCCAACCCTTGTGATTCCCTGAAGCACTGCCCCACCCAACTTGTGGGCCCACCCAAGTTCTTTTCAGTGGCTTTTCCATACCAATAGTGTGTCTTGTCTCATGCTTCAGATTATCCTAAAGTTTTACAAACAAGAAACACCTGGATTCAAGGAGTTTGGCACCTCTCACTAAGTGACCCATGCCCAGCATTAGCAGCAGCTGGCCATGTATCATAGTTTGGCCTAGACTGGGCACCTCCAAGCCCAGTACAAGGAACATCCATCTGCAGATCACCTTGTAGCTCATGCTGGATGGCCCCAAAAAGAACACTGGTGGTGTCTGACCTTACCCTGCACCTTGAGAAGGCCCCTGAGCCACCACACCAAGTGTACACCTTTTCACCACATTAAAACATCACCACCAACCACCTTCCAAAGGAAAACAAGAACTACACTGAAATAAGTCCTGCTCTGTAGAGTCGGTGCTTGCACAGATGATAATCCAAGGTGGTTGGAGGTCAGTGATTGAAGCCAACCCTTGAATCTGATTGGCCTGTGGGTAAAACCCTCCCACTGACTTGCCAACAACAATCAAGGCTCAATTACAAGAGGAGGATTACATAGACCACACTGGGAGGTGTACCTTGAGTGCCTAGCTTGGTTAATCAAGGAGTTTATGCCACCGAACCCTACAGAACACCTACTACATTAGGCTATACAAAGCCTGGGAAACATGGCAGCACTACCTAATAATACATAGAAACAAACACAAAAAAGCTGCCAAAATTAGGAGACAAAGAAACATGTCAGAAATAAAAGAACAGAACAAAATTCCGGAAAAAGAAATAAACAAAGGAGAAACAAGCAATACTGCTTATAAGGATGCTCAATAAACTTAGTGAGAGCATCATCAGCAAAAAATAAAAATAAAAATAAATAAATGGGCCAGTAAAAAAAATGAAGGACACACTAACTGAAATGAAGATGTCTAAGAAAACAACAGTAGAGTAGATGAATTCAATAATCAAATCAGCAATACGTAATACACTGAGTGGCCAGATTATTATGTGTTCAGAGATCATAATAATCTGGCCACTCAGTGTATAATGAAGGAAAAAACCCACAATCAGAATAACAAAAAGAAGAAATAATCCAAAAAACGAGAATAGTGTAAGGAGCCTCTGGGAAAACTTTAAGATTACCACATTGTATCATGGGAGTGCTGGAAGGAGAAGAGAGAGCAAGAAATGTGAAAAACTTCTTGAAAAAATAATGATGGAACATTTCCCTAACATGGTGAAAGAAAGTTCAGGAAGTGTAGAAAATACCAAACAAGATGAAGCCAAAAAGGCCCATACCAAGAAACATCATAATTATAATGCAAAAGGTTAAAGACAAAGAAATAATCTTAAAAGCAGCAAGAGAAAAACAGTCAGTTACCTAAAAGGGAACTCCCATAAGATTGTCAGCTGACTTCTCATCAAAAAGTTGGAAGGCCAGAGGGAATTGGCAATAAATATTCAAAGTGATGATAAGCAAGAACATACAACCAAGATTACTCTACCAGGTAATTACTCTATTCTATCATTTAGAATTGAAGGATGGATAAAGAGTTTCCAAGACAAGAAAAAGTTAAAGGAGTTAATCAGCACCAAACCAGTATTATATGAAATGTTAGAGGGCCTTCTTTAAGAAGAAAAAGAAAAAGAAAACAAAAAATGAACAATTAATGGCAATGAATACATATCAACAATTGACTAGAAAATACAAAATAAAAAAAGCAAGTAAAATAGAAACAAACTCAGAGATTTAGAGAATAATTACATGATTGACAGATGGGAGGGGGTTAAGGGGTGGGTGAAAAAGTGAAGGAATTAAAAAAATACAAATTGGTTATTACAGAATAGTCATGGGATGTAAAGTACAGCATAGGGAATATAGTCAATTATCCTATACTACTGGCCCTGATGCATGAAAATTGTGCACATCTGCACCCTCTCCAATCTGGGACCCCTCAGGGGATGTCTGACTGCTGATTTAGGCCCGATCCCACAATCTGGGACCGATGGCTCCTAGCTGCTCACCTGCCTGCCTGATCACCCCAACTGCCTTTACCTGCCTGCCTGATTGCCCCTAACCTCTATGCCTTCCCCCATTAGTTGGCCATCCCCTGAGGGCTCCCAGACTGTGAGAGGGTGCAGGCTGGGTTGAAGGCCCCCCAAAATGCATAAATTTCATGCACTAGGCCTCTAGTATTCTAATAACTATATATGGTGTCAGCTGGATGAGAGATTTATCAGGATGATCACTTAGTAAGTTATGTAATATCTACCACATGTGTCAAACACAAGGCCCGCGGGCCAAATCCGTCCCGCCAGGCCTTGCAATGTGGCCCGCACCGCGCTGTCATCACTGCACTCCGCTGCGTTTCCATCACAATGACAGTTTATGACTGTTCAGTAAACCATTCGGCCCGCGATTTAGGCTGGATTTTAGATTTTGGCCCCTTCTCTGATTGAGTTCGACACCCCTAAATTCTAACCGCTGGGGTGTATACCTGAAACTAATAAAATAATACATGCAAACTGTAATTGGCAAATAAAAATGAGATTTCACTCAGCCATGTAGGAGTCATGTGATTAACTTGTTTTGATGCCAGGAGCCACTAAGTGACAATGATGTTGGGCACCAAAAGCAGAAAGGGATTATTGGTGAAGGTCTGGGGCTTGCCCTGTTCTTGCTTGGTGGATGAAGTGCAGTGTTATTGTTTTTTCTGACTGCAAAATTCAAAATGGGGCTCAAGGTATTCATTTCATCTACACTAGAGAAGGCAGACTAAGTAGCGAGGCTTTTATTGAATTTAAATCAGAAGATAAAGTCAAATTGGCCCTGAAAATAGAGAAACTAAGGGACACAGATATGTTGAAGTATTCAAGTCAAACAACATTGCAAAGGCTTGGGTGTCAAAGTATAATAGTTCCAAATAGTTCTGTCACAGTCAATGATGGTCTTGTATAATTTAGAGTACTCCTCTTTGGATATAGCAAGGAAGAAATTGTTCAATTCTTCTCAGAGTTGGAAATCATGTCAAATGGGATAAAATTTCCAGTGGACTTCCATGTGAGGAGTAGGGAAGGCCTCTGTGCAGTTTGCTTCACAGGAAATAGCCAAAAGGGCTCTAAAGAAACACAAAGTAAAAATAGAGCACAGGTATATTGAAAATTTAAAGAGAAGTCAAGCTGAAGTTAGAACTCACTATAATCCACCACTAAAACATATTCCATGCAGGAGCCAGGTCCCTATGACAGAACTGGGACTGGCAGAGAGTATAACATCATTGACAGGGGAGCCTGCTTTTAAAGGAGGAAGTGTGGTGCTTATGGTGGAGGTTGTGGAGGCTATGATTATTATAATGGCTATAAGGAAAGTTATGGTTTTGGGTAAGATGGATTTGGAAGATATCTCAATTACTGTTTTACAGAAATGTCTGACCACAGATACAGATCAGATGGTGACTCTACTTTCCATAGCATAATCATGGGACACTGTGCACAAATGCAAGGATTACCTAACAGTCCTACTGAAGATAACATTTTTTTTTTCACTGTCAACCCTGTGAGAGTAAGTACTGAAATTGGTCCTGATGGCAAAGTAATTGGTGAAGTAGATGTTGAGATTGCAACTCATGAAGATGCTATGGCAGCTATGTTGAAAGACAAAGCAAATATGCAACAGAGATATGTAGAACTCTTCTTGAATTCTACAGAGGAGCAAGTGATGGTGCTTATAGTAGCCAAATGATGGGAGGCATGGATTGTCAAACCACTCAGTCCAGTTATGGTGGCCCAACCAGCCAGCAGCTGAGTGGTGGGTATAGAGGCAGCATAAGTGGGTATGGTGGCCAGAGGAGCATGAGTGGGTATGACCAAGTTTTAGAGGAAAACTCCAGTAATTTTCAATCAAACATGGCATATGCAGTTAAGGAGCATCGAACAGCAGTTACTATACCAGTACAAGCCATGCATGTATGGGAGTGAAAGGAATAAGAGGGATGTCTAGAATGTCTAGTATGAGTGTTAGATAGGGAATGTAATTGATCCTTATCAGTGATTCTTGGTCAACTTTATTTTAAAGAAAAAAACAAAACAACAGTCTTGCAGTACCAGCTTGTGATTTATGCTTACTCTAAGTGGAAATCAGGGTTAAATTAAAGATTTAAGGTTTAGTATTTTTGAACATAAATATTCATCTAGGATATAACAACTAAGTTCAATAAACTATGACTGTTAAACAATTTTTAGCTTTTCTCAAGTTAGTTATATTTTAGTATGTACTTAAGCAGTAAGTATATTTAGGCGAAAGCAGCTGCATTATGTTAAATGTTGTTCTTACATCACATTATATTGAACACTGTTTGGAAGCATGTTGAAAGACATGCTTTCTTGTAAAGTTCAATGCAGAAGCTGGGTCTACAAATTAAAACTGAAACATTTGGCCTGTTTGTTAAGTTTAGTTTTATTTCATAACTTCTAAGGCATATAAGTTTAAGCTTTTTTAAAAGTTATTGGGGAAATTTTGAGATGCAATACCAATACTTTTAGTCTTGGTATTTGTATGAAATTCCAAGGCCTTGATTTAAATTTCATTGTATGGGATTTCCTTTTAGGTGTATTGCACTAAGTGAAATTTGTCAAATAAATATTCCTTAAAAATAAAAGAAAAATGATTTATAAAAGCATATAAAAGTAAGAAAGTTAGGAAGAATAATGACAAGCCTGTATTTTTCCACAGAAGCAGAAGATAATAAACTTATCAAGTAATTCTAGGAGTTCAATATTATTTTCATACTAAAATCAAACAACATTATAAGAATAGAAAAATATAGACCAAACTCTTCATGAGCACAGACTGGAAAATTATTAACAAAATATTAGCAAATGAAATGTAGAAAATATATTAAATAAATAATACAACCTAACCAAGTGAATGTATCGTAGGGATTCAAGTTTGATTAACATTTAAAAATTAATCATTGTAGTTATTCATATTAACATAATAAAGGGGGGAAACATGATTATTTTATTTTTAAATTTTTCTTTGTTGTTCAAAGTATTACATAGTCCTCTATTTCCCCCTTGTACCCTTTCCACACCACCCCCGCCAACCACACTATTGTATACCCATGGTTATGCATATATACACACAAGGTCTTTGGTTGATCTCTTCCCACTCATCCACCCTTCTCCACCTTCCCTTTGAGATTCCACAGTCTGTTACATGCTTTCATGTCTCTGGATCTATTTTGTTCATCAGTTTATTTTGTTGATTAGATTCCACATATAAGTGAGATCATGTGATACTTGTCTTTCTTTGACTGGCTTATTTCCCTTAGCATAATACTTTCCAGGTCCCTCCATGCTGTCTCAAAGGGTAAGAGATTCTTCCTTTTTATAGCTTCTTTTAACATCAAATATTCAAGATCAAGATCACTGGTACACTGCAAAATATAAAATATTGCTGAGATTAAAGAAAACCTAAATAAATGTAGAAATATACCATGCTCATGGACTGAAGGATTCAATGTGAAGATATCAAGTCTCCTTAAGTTGATCTGTAGTTTCAATGTAATCCTAACTAATATTCCAGCAGTTATTTTTAATAGAAGCTAACAAGTTCATCCTAAAATATATGTGGAAATGCAAAGAACATAATAGTAAAAACAATTTTGAAAACAAAGGAATAAATGGTGAAATCGTTCTGTTTCTTACTATTTTCATACAACAATCAAAAGATTGAGATATTGATTCAACGATGCACCTATAGATCAATTGAAGAGGATAAATCTAGAGATAGTTCCTCACATCCATGATCAATTAATTGACAACAAAAATGCCAAGGTAATAAATGTGGAAAGCACAGGCTTTTTAAAAATTGGTGTTAGAATAATTAGATGTCCATGTGGGGGGAAATGAAGATTGATCATTGCCTTATATACGCCCAAAGAAAGTTGAAATGATCATAAACACAAATGTATAAGTAAATTTATAAAACATCTAGAAAAAATGAGGATAAAATTTTTGTTATGTCAGACAAAGGTTTACTAGATAGGACAGGAATATAAAAATGATAAAGAAAAAATAGTAAATTGGGTTTCAACAAAATTTAAAATGTTTGCTTTTAAAAAGACACAATGGGAAAATGAGAAAACAGGCTATAATTTGGAAAAGTATTAACAATGCACATATCAGTTAAAAGATATGCATCAAGAATATTTAAATAACTCATACAAAATAATAAATAGATGAAAGACAACTCTTATTAATAACAAGCAAATGATTTGAACAGACACTGCACAATAAAGGATAAACATCTCAGATATGTAAATAAAAATGTCCAATATAACTAGTCATTAGAGAAATGCAAATTAAAATCACAATGTAATATCATTACACACTAAAATTTCTAAAAGTATAAGACTGACAAAGTCAAGTATTCATGATCATGTAGAACAGCTTCAGCTCTCACACTTCTGATGGGAGTGTAAAATGAGACTTCCATTTTAGCAGTTTGTTACAAAATGACACATACATTTCCACTTACTATACGACCCAGCAATCCTGCTAGCTATTATCCCCAAATACATTTTTAAGTGCATTCAAAAACTTGTATAGAAATGTTTATAGGAGATTTATATACAATAGCCCTAAATCTGAAAAAAAAAAACCACCACAAATATCTATCAACTGGTGAATGGATAAATCAAACGTGGTATTTCTATAAATGGGATATTACTCAGAAGTAACAAAGGAATACATTACTAAAACACAAAATCATAAATGAATCTATAAAGCTTTATGCCTGTTGTGGACTGAATGTTTGTATCTCCCTAAAATTCATATGTTGAGGCCCCATCCTCCAATGTAGCTGTATCTGAAGATAGGGACTCTAAGGAAATAATTAATGTTATCTAAGATAATAAGGATAGGAACCTTACCCAATAGGATTAGTGTCCTAATAACAAGAGACACCAGACTACTCTCTCTCTTTCTCCCTGGCTCTCTCTCTCTTCATATATGCACTGAGAGGATACAGCAAAAAGTGACTGTCAGGAAGCCAAGAGAGCTTTCACTAGAAACCAATCCTGTAAACGCCTTGATCTTAGTCTTCTCCAGAACCATGAGAAAATAAATTTCTGTTGTTTAAGGTACTAAGTATGTGGCATTTTACTATCATAACCTGAGCAGACTAATACAATGCTTGGAAAAAATCCATATACAAGAGAAGACATAGTGTGATTCCATTTACATGAACTTATAGAATATGGGGGAAAAAACTTATAGTGACAAAAATCAAATAAAAGATTGCCTGAACCTAATGGTGGAAGGGGGTTTTAACATAAAGGGGTATAGGGAAACATTTGGAGTGGTGAAAATGTGCTATACTTTTATTATGATGGTAGTTACACAGGTTTATAAATTTGTCAGACCTCATAAATGTACTCTTAAGTGGGTACATTTTACTATGTGTAAATAATGCCTCAAAATTTATTTGAAAAAAATTGTAATTCAAGCTGGGAATGTAAAGAAATAGATTACATACTAGTAGATCAAAGAATGAAATAAGCATATAAAAATGTTATATTTCATACCACATCTAAGGTATCGCTATGGAGAAGAAGAAAAAAAACACAAAATATGCAAAGGAATGCAATCAAGATTCTTAGGAGTTTGAAAAACATATCCTATAATGAACAATTGAGAGAAACTGAATTGCACATCCTGAATAAAGAAAACATGAGGATAAAATAAAGTAAAAATAGATATATTCAAATATTTCATAGCTGCTATGTGGGAAGTTGTGATTTGGAATCTGTGTAACTGCAAAAAGCAGATATGAATTATTAGAATGCTACAAGGGAAATGTTAAGTTTCAATATGACAAAGTACTTTCAACTAATTAGAGCTGTCCAACAATATCCTCTACACAAATAAGTGATTTGGTCAGAGGGAAGCAATGCCAATTTTACTGTCATTTTCTACATTATTTTTAAATAATTACCATGCAGCTCATTAATAATTTTTCATATCATTACACATGTGTCAATTTTACTTTGTTGTGAATTTTACTACTATAGTAAATCCTATTCTTGCATTCTCCATTTTTTAATCCTTATTACTTACAAAGTATAATGCTACACTCATAAGTTAAAACAATTAGAGGGAATATTACTCAGCAATACTGTGTGCTCTTGCTAAATGCTGCAGAAGAAGTGAAAAATTCATTGAATGTTTCTATGATGAGATAATATCTAGCACATTTATATCAAATAGTTATAACTTTTCATGTAAATATTTGTAAAAAGCTATATTTACATGATGACAGTACTATGTGCTTTTAAAGGAAAAGATGGTCTTGCAATGGAGGAATTCAAGATATTTATTGTAATACTTTGTTACATTTTAAAATGTGAGTATATTCAGTTCTGATGTCAGGAAAAAGAAAAATTACTTTCACTATTAATGGCAATAAATCATACATTGATTTTACAACTAATTTCTTAGTCTTGTTTCCAAATCAGAGAAAATTACCCATGTATGTAGATGAATCATAAATATACAATTACATGAACCACAAATATAACCTCCCACACATGTAGGTTTTGATTTTACTTTTTTTAAAAAAAACACCTAAATCATTTTTAGGTATACAGTTCATTGGTATTAAATACATTCATAATGTGCAACCATCAGAATCATCCATCTCTATAACTCTTATCTTTTAACTAGCGGCCCGGTGCACGAAATTTATGAAGGGTGTCCTCAGGTGGCCTACACCCTCTCCAATTTGGAACTCCTCGGGACATGTTCAACTGCTGGTTTAGGCCTGATCCCTCTCACAATCTTGGATCGCTGGCTACTAATCACTCACCTGCCTGCCTGCCTGATCGACTCAAAACACTACTTGCTGGCCTGATTGCTCAAACTGCCCTCTCTCACTTCCCCACAGGCCTGATCACCCTCAACTGTCCCCCCCACCAGCCTACTCAATCCCAACTGTCCCCCCTGCCAGCCTGCATGCCCCCATTGGCATCCCTTGCTGGCCTGATTGCCCCCAACTGCCTCCCTCCCCCGCTGGCCTGATCTCTCCTAACTATCTCTGCCTCGGTCCTGCCACCATGACTTTGTCTGGAAGGACATCAGGAAGGTCTCTGGGTCTAATTAACATATTACCCTTTTATATTGATAAGTATAGGTATTAAAACTCTATATTTATTAAACAATACCCCCCCATTCTTCTCTCTTCCTAACCCTAAACAACTACCATTTTACTTTCCATTTTTATGATTTGTATTACTCTAAGTACCTTATAAAATGTGGAATCATATAGCATTTGTCTTTTTGTGAGTGCACTGTTTCACTAAGCATAATGTCCTCAAGGTGCATCCCTGTTGTAGAATGTCAGAATTTCTTCCTTTTAAAAAATATATTTTATTGATTTTTTACAGAGAGAAAGAGAGAGGGATAGAGAGGTAGAAACATTGATGAAAGAGAAACATTGATCAGCTGCCTCCTGCACACCCCCCACTGGGGATGTGCCCGCAACCAAGGTACATGCCCTTGACCAGAATTGAATCTGGGACCTTTCAGTCCGCAGGCCGATGTTCTATCCACTGAGCCAAACTGTTTCATTTTGTTGGTTAAGTTTATCCCTAAATATTTTATTCTTTTTCATGCTATTGTAAATTGTATTTTCTTAATTTTCTATTTAGATTATTGATAGTGAATAGAGATGCAATTGTTTTTTGTATGATTTTGCTTGCTGAAAAAGAACTGAATTTTTTAAATTAGTTTTAAGAGTTTTCTTGGTGGAGTTTATATATATATATCCCTGCACACAAATCTGTGCATCAGTACCTCACCAGTAGCTCTGCCACCCTCCAGTAGCTCTCTGCCAGATATCTCATCCTCCTCTAGCTCCCCCGGACCCCTTCCCCTGTCCCCCCTCAAAGCTTGCTGCCCTGCCCCCTCCTGTAGTTCTCCACAGCCTGCTTGTAGCCAGTAGCTCCCTCCCTCCTGTAGCTCCCTCTGCCCCTCTGCCCCCCCCTTCCCCCCCAATAGCTTGCTGCCCTGCCCCCTCCTGTAGCTCTCTGTTTCCAGCTTGTAGCGCGCTGCCCCACTTTCCTGCTGATCCGTGATGTGGTTGTTATGTGGTCGATCGTTACACTTCATAGCCTAACAACCATTTGCATATTACATCTTTATTATATAGGATAAGAGCATGTTATCTACAGAAATACTTAAAATCCTCCTTTCCAATTTGGATTCCTCTTATTTTTCTTTTCTACTTTTTCTGCCTTTTATTTCCAGTACTATGCTTTGTTTCAGACCTTAGAGGAAACCTTTTAGTTTTTCATTGTTGTGTATGATATTAATTGTGGGCTTTTCATACATAGACATTACTTGGTCATTTTATTGAGGTAATTTCTTTCCATACTTAATTTGTTGATAGTTTTTAAAATTTATCTTTATTGTTGAAAGTATTACAGATGTCCCCTTTTCCCTCCACTGACCCCCTCCACCCCATGGACAACCCCAGACCTTCATCTCACTATTGTCTGTGTCCATGCGTTATGCATATATGCATATGAGCTCTTTGGTTGATCTCTTCCTACTCCCACCTCCCACCCTACTTCCCTCTGAGATTTATCAGTCTGTCCCATGCTTCTATGTCTCTGGATCTATTTTGTTCTTCAGTTTAGTTTGTTCATTAGATTCCACATATGTGTGAGATCATCTGATACTTGTCTTTCTCTGACTAGCTTATTTCACTTAGCATAATAGTCTCCAGGTCCATCCATGCTGTTTTAAAGGGTAAGATATCATTCTTTTTTATAGCTATATAGTATTCAATTGTGTAAATGTACCAAATCATTTTTATCCCTGAAAGGAAGTTGAATTTTTTTCAGATATTTTTATGCGTGTCTTGAAATGATCATATAACTTTTGTCATTCATTCCCTTAATGCGATATGTTACATTTAATAATTTATGTGTGTTTACCATCTTTGCATATGAGGGATAAATCTCACTTGAACATGGCACATGTTCCTTATTAATGTGCTTTTGAATTCAGTTTGATAGCATTTTGTTGAGAACTTTTACATCCATGTTCATTAGGGATACTTACCTAGAGTTTTCTTGCCATGTCTTTGGCTGGCTTTGGTCATAACTCTGTAAGGCTAGCCTCATAAAATATGTTTGAAAAGGTTCTCTCTTCCTCTATATTTTGGAAAATTTTAAGAAGAGTGTTTATTCTTCTTTAAATATTTGGAAAATTTACCTGTGAAACTATCTGTTCTTAAGAGTTTGTGATGGGAGGTTTTTTATTTATGAATTCAATCTCCTTATTTGTTATTGGTTTGTTCAGGCTTTCTGTTTCTTTGTGATTCGGTCTTGGTAGGTCATATGTTTCTATGAATTTATCTATTTCTTTTAAGTTGTCAAATATGTTAGTGTGTATCCTATATAATAAAAAGGTAATACGCAAATTAACCATCACTCCATTACACAGATGGTGGTGCCCATAGCCAAAAGATGACGGTGCCCAGTCCCCTCAGCCCTGCCTGAGTCCTCCAGTCCTGGGAGGGCTACCCCTGAGAGCATGAGTGGCCTGGCAGAATGCTTACTTCGTCACCTGGTGACGGAGAACCTCTGGGCAATGGGCACAGAGCAGCTGGGGCTGGATGCTTGCTTCATCACTGTGGCAATGCCCTGGCCACAGAGGGCCTCTGGAGGATCGGGGATCGGCCCGTAGCTTCTGTGGCCAAGCACAGGTGAGGAGAGGAGATGGCAGGCCCACCTCCCATGGAAGCAGCATGGCTCCCAGCAGCGCACTCCAGTTCCCGCTGGCTCCCAGGGAAGCGATGAGCGGCCTACTGCATGCGATATGGACTACTGGTTTGTTCAGAATCGTCCCTATTGATATTTTTTATTTCTGGAAGATTGGTATGTTGTATATTTTTTTTCACTTCTGACTTAATGTAATTGAGTTTCTCTCTTTTTTTTTAGTCTAAATAAAAGTCTGCCAATTTTATCTTTTCCAGAAACCAAATCTTAGTTTCACCAAATATTTAGAGTATTTCTACTTCTTATATCATTTATTTCTGATATGATTTTTATTATTCCCTTTCTTCTGCTCACTTTTGGTTTAGTTTGTTCTTCCTTTTCTAGTCCCTTCATTTGAAAATTAGATTGTTTATAGATCTTTCTGCCTTATTTAATTTAGGCACTTATCAATATAAACTTCCCTCTAAATACTGATTTTCACATATCCCATATGTTTTTATATGTTGTGGTTTTATTTTTGTTTTGCCTCATCTCAAGACATTTTGTATTTCTTCTTTTGATTACTTATTTGACCTAAGGATTGTTTATGAGTGTGTTAATTTCCATGCATTTGCATGGAAAGTTTTCCAAATTTCTTGTTGTTATGGATTTCTAGTTTGATTCCACAAGGGATCAAAATAATTGCTTATAAACAGAACACTGGATAAATATATTGATATATATTCATAAATGGTTTATTATATAACAATGAGAAAAATACATAATAATTACATGCAACAACATGGCTAAATATTTTAAACATAATGTTGAGGGAAAGAAAACAAACCACACCCAGTTTATACTGATGCATTGTCATATATACAGTTCAGAAAAATTGAATTTATTGTGTTAGAAGGACAGTGATTGCTTTTGGGGAATAGGTTAGAGGTAGTCACTGGAAGGTATGCAAGAATGGCTCTAGTATGCAGGCAATGTGCTATTTCCTGATCTGGAGAGTGATTATATAGATGAATTAACTTTTTAGTAATTAATTGCATAATGCTATGTATATTCTTTATACAAGTCAATAAAATTAAATATATATAAAGACAGATAATAGACAAGTATTATTAGCAGGTTTATTGGAAGTGAATCATTTTATGAATTTCAGATTTATATGTAGAAGAATTGTACAACTGACTGGCCAAAGTTATAGGGTTCTTTGGAATAATAGGACAAAGATAGAGAAAGAGAGAAAGCAAGAGAGAAAGAAAGTGAAAGCAGGTCAGAGAGTGAGAGCAAGAAGAGAAACACAGAGTTTAGATTTGGAAGGTGCCCTTCTTGGTTTCAATAGGACTTCAGAAACAGTGAGGAATCTTTAGAATAGTCTAAATATTTAAAAATAGTTAAAATTCTTGTTGGAAAGGGCTTACATCTATGAATCAAAAGCTCATTTGGGCTGCCACTAGCACTTCTTAAAATCAGACTGTCTAATACACTGCTGATTGGAATGCAGACTGGTACAGCCACTATGGTAAACAATATGGAGTTTCCTCAAAACATTAAAAGTGGAGCTGCCATTTGGCCTAGTGATCCCACTTCTAGGAATATATCCTAAGAATCCCAAAAGGCCAGTCATAAGACATATATGCATCCCTATACTCATAGCAGTGTAATTTATAATAGCTAATATCTGGAAATAGCCCAACTGCCCATTAATAGGTGAGTAGATAAAAATGCTATGGTACATTTACACAGTGGAATACTACGCAGCAGTAAAAAGGAAGGATCTCTCACCCTTTGAGAGAATGTTATGCTAAGTGAAATAAGTCAGAGAAAGACTCATTCATATGTGAAATCTAATGAATAAAATAGACTGATGAACAAAATATATCAAGAGACATAGAAGCATGGAACAGACTGATGCATTTCAGAGGAAAGGTGGGTAGAGAGGGGTGAGAAGAGATTAATCAAAGAACTTACATGCATATATGCATAACCAATGGACACAGACAATAGTGCAATGAAGACCTGGGTCAGGGGCAGGTTCAGGGCAGACGAGGTCAATAAGGGGGGGGGGGGGAATGGGACTTCTGTAATACTTTCAATGATAAAGATAAATTAAAGCTAAATAAATAAATAAATATAGCAATCTGCCCCTGGCCAGGTGGCTAAGGTGGCTCAGTTGGTTGGAGCATCCTCCTGTGCACTAAAAGGTTTCAGATACAATTTCTGGTCAGGGTACATACCTAGCTTGGGGGTTTGAACCCATGTCGGGGTGGGTACAGAGGCAACTGATTAATGTTTCTCTCCCACATTGATGTTTTCTCTGTGTGTGTCTCTCTCTCCCTCTAAAATATTTTTTTTTAAATATTCTCGGGTGAAATTTTTTTAAAAAATAGTTATTTGTATCTTATTGATTCAATTTGTGTATGCAGGAAGTCCCTTGCAGGTGCTGTATACATTCTATTTTAGAGCAATCATCCATAACTTGAATATAGGAAGCATATGCTACCCCTTTTCAATACAGATACTTAGGATGTAGTGTAAGATTTTTTCCCCCCAATAAGAGTAACAAATCAACCCACTATTTTCAACATCTATATATATAAAAGGCTAAGTGACTGACCATCTATCCAACCAGCCAGTACATATGATGTGCACTGGCAATTTAAAAATAAATGTTGTCTTGCATATGCACAATACATATAAAGCTCTCACACCAATAACATGCTACCTACCGGCCAGTACATATGATGCACACTGTTTTTATTATTTTTATATCATGTTTTTGTTGTTTTTATATTATGTCTTTGTTGTTGGTATATCATGTTGTTGTTTATTTATTAATCAATTTGTTAATCATTGTTTTTATCAATGTTTTTGTTATTTTTATATCATGTCTTTGTTGTTTTTATCATGTTATTGTTTATTTGCTAATCAACTTTACATATCATTTTCATATACATTTTACTAATTTTCTTTTATCTCTGACACTTCTATTATAGAGAAAGGCAAATAGCAACATTAAAATATTTTTTATTTTCATTTTGTAATACTACTAAAGGTCCAGTGCATGAATTTGTGCATGGATGGGGTCCTTCAGCCTGGCCAGCAATTGGAGCTGATCGGGGCCATCTCTCCCAGTCTGTGGGGAGAGACTGCAGGAGGTTAGCCAGAAGTGGGAGGTTGGCTGTGGAAGCACACTGAACACCAGAGGCAGCTGCTACATTAAGCATCTACCCCCTGGTGGTCAGTGCATCATCATAGCAACCAGCTGACCAGTTATTCAGTTGATCAGTCATAAGGGTCACTAAGGTTTTTATATATAGATAGATATTATATATATATATATATATATATATATTGAGATGTAATTTTTTGCAGTAATGTAATTGCTGCATGAATATTTCTTCTAATTAATTTCCTTTCAATGTACATGAATTCCTGCACCAAGCCACTAATCTATACTAATAAAAAAGGAATATGCAAATTGTCCAGGTTGCCATCCCAGTAACATTAACAACTGAACAGCAGGCTGCATGGAGTGACCAGGCCAGCAGGGGGGTTAATGAGGGATGACCAAAGGACTGAACAACTGGCTGCATGGGATGACCAGGCTGGTGGGGTGGGGGGGGGGGGGGGACAGTAGGGAGCAACCAGGCCAGCAGAGAGTATAGTAAGGGGTGACCAGGCTGGTGGGCGGGGGGGGGGAGTTTGGGGCAAATAGGCCAGAAGGGGGCCAGTTAGGGGAGATCAGGCAGGCAGACAAGTGAGCAATTTGGAGCCAGCGTCCCTAATTGTGAGAGGGATGTCTGACTGCCTGTTTAGGTCAGACATCCCCTGAAGGGTATTGGATTGGAGAGGGTGCAGGCTAGGTTGAGAACCCCCCCCCCCTTGTGCACAAATTTCATGCACCAGGCTTTATATAAATTATATATATATAATTTTAAGTGACTGGCCAACCAGCCAACCATCCTATAGTTATGACAAGCACTGACTAACATGTCTCAGATGCTCAATGCAAGACTGGAAACCACAGGCATAGAATCATGGAGCAGACTGATGAATCTCAGAGGAAAGGGGAGAGGGGGGAGGGTGGAAAGAGATTAACCAAAAATCTTATATACATACTAGAGGCCTGGTGCACAGATTCATGCACCAGTGGGGTCCATCAGCCTGGCCTGCAGGGATTGGGCCAAAACCAGTCTTTGAAATCCCCTAGGGCTACCAGAATTAGACAGGGCACAGGCCAGGCTGAGGGCCCCCATTAGTGCATGAATTCATGCACCAGGCCTCTAGTCAATAATAATGCTCAAATTGGCCCAGCTTTGGTCAGAGAGAGTCTTTCAGACTGGATTCTCTATATTATCTTGACATTAACTTAGTAGCCTTTATTACTTTCTTTGTTGTCTAGTATGACAGAATTTCCCAGGCTCATTTACACATTGCCTATCCCAGACATGCAATCAACTATTAAAAAAAATTATTTGAGACCTCTATCTAGGCCCTATTGTTTATGTAGTTTTAGACTCCTTCAGTTGACAGAAATACACACACATACATCTTTGTAAATGTAAAATAAATAATTTCATTTCTAATTACCTTTGAGGTTACATGGCTTTTAAAATTCTCTATGCTTTATTTTTTATCTTTTTCCTACTCTAAAAATCTTGGTAACTAAAGACATTAATGTATTTAATTATTTGTTTAATGAATATTAGTTTAAAATAACTATGTTGTTATCACTACTAATATAAGAATACCAACTCAGTTTTTAGATTTATTTGCAGTTCTTGTTGTCTTTACTATATACCCACTAAGGATATTCAGCTAAAACATTGTGTTCTTTTTGTATAATGTGTTTTGTGTTTGCACATCCCATTATGTATACAAAACAACCACCTGTGTCTCCTACTTCTGGTGGGAAGAAGAAGAGAAAGGCAATTATTCTTGAGATGAAACTCAAGATAATTGCACAGCATGAAGTCATAATTATATAAATTACATGAGATATTCAACACTTTATTATAAAATAGTCTTTGTGTTAAATGATATTGCTCAATTGTTGGCTAATTTTAGTGTTCTGAGCACATTTAAAGTAGGTAGGGTAGGCTAGGCTATAATGTTTGGTAGGTTAGGTGTATTAAATCCATTTTTGACTTAAATTATTTTCAACTGATGATGCATTTGTTTGGACATGACACCTTATGAAAACAATTTACTAGTAAAAATGAATGTCGGAGTTCTCTACATAGTGGTATGGAATGATCTCTAGGAGTACCGAAAAATAAAGACAGGGCAAATACAGACCAATGTTTTCATTATACTGTATTTTGTGAAGGGAATAGTAAAATTATAGATATATGTGGATATACATATACAAGTGTATGAGTATATCCACATATATATAGCATTCATTTTACATTCATTTTATAGAGCATTGTACTCAATAGTTGGGCACTTATAAATATTTCTTGGAGATCTTCCTTTAAGGACCTACCTCTTACCTCTGAGGTCCCACTGACATAAGCAATGCCTCTCTTCATGTATACTTATGATCCCTTTACAATCTGTCAGATAGTAGCTTTTCAATTCTACACATTATCATTTTTCCTGGAAGAAGTGCTATGTTGGAGAAAGTGCACCTTGCTCTAGATGCATCTGTCTTTTAGTTTCATCATTTCTGTCAGCCTCTACACATGTTGGCCTTTTGTAGGTGTAATTCCAACATCAGGTCCTGAACTCTCCTGACACCAAGAGGTCCAGGGTCACCTTTCTACTAGTAAATTGTTTTCTTAAAGCTCCCTCTGTCAGTTGGCTTAAATGAAGGTAAACAGTGCTTTTTCTTCTTCCATTAAACATTCAGTACCCACTCCAAATGTTTTCTCCTATTATCTCTGTTTCGCCAACCTTAACCACTTATGTAGCATTTTAGCATTCCCTGCAAACATGCTCTAAAACCTTGCTATGGGAAGTGGAGATACTTCTTGCCCCTCTTTGTTTTGGTTTCAGCTTTTGAGGTCTCTGACAAAAATCTGAGACTACAGAAAGAAGATTCTCTTTTATTATCCTAATTTTATTCCTATGAATAAGAAGCTCTATTGGGTGATTTGAAATTGATAAATATTAACCCTTTAAAGCTAGTACAGTGAATAATGGTTAAGGGCATCAATTCTAGAGTGAGATTTATATACAAGCTCTTCTACTTATTAGGTATATGAAATTTGGAAATTTTCTTACAACCGCACGCTTATGGATAGTAATGCCTACATCAAAGAGTTATTATGAAGACTAACGGGATTTATATTTGCAAAGCAATTAAAATAGTGTCTGCATATGATAAGTGTTCTATAGTAGATACATTAAAATATTAAATAGCCGAAACCGGTTTAGCTCAGTGGATAGAGTGGCAGCCTACAGACTGAAAGGTCCCAGGTTCAATTCCGGTCAAGGGCATGTACATTGGTTGCGGGCACATCCCCGGTAGGGGGTGTGCAAGAGGCAGCTGATGGATGTTTCTCTCTCATCGATGTTTCTAACTCTCTATCCCTCTTTCTTCCTCTCTGTAAAAAATCAATTATATATATTAAAATATTAAATAAATTAAGGACATCCCTCTCATAATCCAGGACTGCTGGCTCCTAACTGCTCACCTGCCTGCTGGCCTGATTGCCCCTAACTGCCCTCCCCTGCCAGCCTGGTAGCCCATAACCGCCACTGCTTCGGCCCCTTCCACTGTGGCTTTGTGCAGAAGAACATTCAGATGGATGTCCAGAAGATGTCCAGTCTAATTATCATATTACCCTATTATTAATATAGATTATACAACATAAGCTTTAAGGTAGAATTGCATTAGTAGAAATGAAGAGACTTCATTTTAAATTGTATATTGGTTTGATATGATTGAAATTCACTTGTTTATTATAAAAATCAAGTCTTTAAGAATAGGATTGCTTGCCCTAGCTGGTTTAGCTCAGTGGCTAGAGCTTCAGCCTGAGGATTGAAGGGTCTTAGGTTCGATTCTGGTCAAGGACACAATCCTGGGATGCAGGCTCAATCCCCAGTAGGGCACGTGCAGGAGGCAACCGATCAATGATTCTCTCTCATCATTGATGTTTCTACAATATCTCTGTCCCTCTCCTTTCCTCTCTGAAATCAATAAAAATCTATTTAAAAAAAAATAAAAAATAAGATTGCTTTGCTTTCAAAGCCAAGTAAGGTGTGTCATTCATTGTCCCTGATGAAGTCTGAGAAGCTCAGTTGCTAAGCAACTTCACTGAGTTCTTATCAAATAAAATTGGTGGAGAAGCAACTGAATCCACTATGCATTTAGGCTATAAAGACCGAAAGTTGGGGAGGACAGAGTGTTTCTGGGGTAGGAGACAGTGAGGGTCAGTGGCTGGAAGTCAGGGGAAGACTCTGGAATGCTCAGTGCCTGGAAGCACCAGAGAGTCTGGGATATTCAAATCTGCTGGGGGCGGGGTCAGGCCCTGCTCTCCCAGTGATCAGGTCTGGATGGAGGTCAGGGATGCAGTTGCAGAGAATCCCCTTCCTGTGAGGCTCCTTCTCCCCTTAACTCCCTAACCTGTCCATTTAGACAGAGTGGGTAGGAAGCAGGTATACATGCCTGGGCAGGAAGCCCCTCAGCCCCAGATCTCTCCAAGATGGGGAAGGGGTATTTGTATTGTTTTATTTGATTCTTCTTTTTTTTTTAAATATATTTTATTGATATTTTACAGAGAGAAAGGGAGAGAGATAGAAAGCTAGAAACGTCGATGAGAGAGAAACATCGACCAGCTGCCTCTTGCACACCCCCTACCGGGGATGTGCTCGCAACCAAGGTACATGCCCTTGACTGGAATCAAACCTGGGACCCTTCAGTCCGCAGACCGATGCTCTACCACGGAGCCAAACCAGTTTCGGCTATTTGATTCTTCTTACACATTGACAGGGGTGGCAGGGGAGTGTCTGCCAGACATGGTTTCCTTTTGCTTGCTCACCAGAACTGCCCTGATTGATGCCTTTTCCCTTCCTTCCCCCCCTGTCCAGAGCTAATGTGCATGAGATTACCAGCAACATTAACTATTGAATTTAACCAAAGTATCCAGTGATTCTTTGAGCCAGGCGGCCTCCAGCCGAGCACAGCATACCTGCTTGCAGCCGAGTTTGTGGCCATTCCTTTGGGGGCTGCTCCTAGACCAGGAGTCATGGTTGTGCCTGTTCATGACTTCTAGCCAGGACAGCCTCCCGGCTGGGCAGCACCAGGGGCTGGTGGCCACCTTCACCAGGGGCTGCTCCTAGGCCTTCCCCATGAGTGATCTTTACTATTAAGCACATGACTAATTAGCATATCAGGGATAATTAGCATATTCCTCTCTTAGGATAAGTAGGAAGTGAGACAAAGGAAATAATGAGACAGCTTATTGTTTATTTTATATTCTCTCTTTAGATTTTTTAGATCTGCATGTATAAATTATTTACAGTTAAAATCTAAAACCAAATGCTGAGAACTACCTTTGAACTGTAGATATACAATTGCCATTTACAATATCAAACAAGTCAATGTAACTCAAGCTCTTCTAAAGTGGCAAGACCTCTCTAGAGTGAGTTACTGAGCATTTATTTTCTATATATTTATAATTAGATATAACTTTGTTTTAGTGTTAAAATTAACTAGAAAATATGGGCAGGCGAAGTTAGAACTTTGGTTTCAATGTATTAGTGAAATTATGACATTTTTAAAAAAATATATTTTATTGATTTTTCACAGAGAGGAAGAGAGAGGTATAGAGAGTTAGAAACATTGATGAGAGAGAATCATTGATCAGCTGCCTCCTGCACGGCCCCTACCGGGGATGTGCCCTCAACCAAGGTACATGCCCTTGACCAGAATCGAACCTGGGACCTTCCAGTCCGCAGGCCGACGCTCTATCCACTGAGCCAAACCAGTTTCGGCTATGACATTTTGTTTTGGAGAGAACACTACATCTTACCATCAGCTATATACATGTAGGGTTGTGCCTAAGGTCAAAAATATAAAGGCAGTGAATGTTAGGAAACCTCATCAAGAAATAACAGAGTAACTGTAATCTTTATAGTCTCTAAATGTGTATTCTGTTAAGGCAAAAACTTGAGAACTATATCACTGGAGTGGGTCATGAAGGCCTACATAAACCAAAAAAAGATCTTTGTATTGAGACATAGTAACTTCTCTAAGAACATCTGCAGGTTGAATTTTGGACTGCTATATGAAATTCTCTAGCTGCTACAAATACACAGCTGGTGTCAACCTGCCTAATCACATTCCTTGTCAGATACATTTCCTTTCTGAAGCTATTCCAGAACTTCATGACAGTGGGAATATACTTGCCTCAAATGTTCTGAAGGCAGAAGGGTATCTTTTTTTAATTTATCTTTATTGTTGAAAGTATTACAGATGTTCTACTCACCCCACATTGACCTCTTCTAGCCTATACACATCCCCTTCCCAAGCTTTCACTGCACTGTGGTCTGTGCATGGGCTATGAATATATGCATATAAGTTCTTTGGTTAATGTCTTCCCACCCAATTCTCTCTCTCTGAAATTTGTCAGTCTGTTGTTTACTTCAATGCCTCTGGACCTATTTTGTTCTTAGATTCCACCTGTGACACTTGTCTTTCTCTGGCTTATTTTGCTTATTTCTATCTTTCCCACTTTGCAGACTCAACAACAATCAGGAAACTAGGTGATTTTGTAATTATATTACCCTGTTTTATCCGAAATCCTGAATGTTTGAACACACATCTTTATTTAATAATATAAGAAAATTCTCAGGGTCTAATTGACAGCAAAGAGAGTACCTTCTAACATGTTGTTTCTGTTAATCACAGTAAATTATTTAAATTTATTTCTGAGCAAATTCCCTGGAATTCATTAAAACTGCCATTTGCCTTTATTGTTTTCTTAGGCCTTTGAGTTGTTACTAAAGATTTCTGTCTAGTATTTTGGCTAATCCTGATTTTCTGTCTCAAGAAATCATGGAACAGTAAGTCTAAGTCTTCCAAAGATTGAATGTTTTATACTACACAATGAGGGGTACAGAAGAAGTCAAAAGCATAGCCTTTGAAGTAAGAGAGTTTAGTTGTAAAGACTTTTAGATGTAAGGCACAATTGCCATCATATAATGCAGGGAAAACTTGATGATATGAAGCTCATGGATCACTTAACTAGCTCATGTTGGATCATGCATCCATATTACTTAGTACAGGCCTGTGCACATAGCTTAATACATATTTGTTGACTAAATGAATTACTATCTATACCACTGGTTCTCAACCTTTCTAATGCCATGACCCTTTAATACAGTTCCTCATGTTGTGGTGACCCTCAATGATAAAATTATTTTCGTTGCTAATCATAGCTGTAATTTTGCTACTGTTATGGATCATAATGTAAGTATCTGTGTTTTCTGATGGTCTTAGGAGACCCTGCTAGCGGTTCTCAATGTGTGAGATTGTGAGAGGGATGTCCAACTGCCTAAATGGATTGGAGAGGGTTCACCAGGCCTCTAGTCTGATATAATGGAGAGGTGCAGTTAGCCTTATACAAGATGTAACATTAGATATAATACTAATTTTACACATAGTATTTAATTTTAGCTTTTGATAGATTGATGCAAGATATGCCACATTATCTAAAACTGAAGGCAGAATCATATAAAAGAGTATTCTTCAATATTTGAAAGCTTTTTACTCTTTTAATTAGCATGAAATTTCTTGGCTCTGAAAATTATGAAATCTATTCTCTTTTGTATACATAGACAATAATTGCTATTTCTTGCATATTTTCAGTAGCCTAGGAAATTGTATGAAGTTTTGTTTTCTATAGCATTTATGGAAACAATGTTTTTATTTATTATCCAAAGATAAAATTGTATCATAGCTTTGAATACGTATTTTGAAATATTCCTTGGGGAGCTCATATATTATACACCTCTCTAACACACACCTTGAGAACTTTAGTAATTGGACCTGAAATCAAGCAGTGAATTCAGCTTAATGTCCACCAAACCCAAACTCAAAATGTAAGGGAAGTTCAACTGAGGCAGTTAATTGTGGGCTACCAGAAAAGGCACTGGACTAAAGTCAGACAGTTCTGAGTTTAATTCCCAGTTCTACAAATTACTAGTGGCTTGAGTTTGATCACTAGTTTGATCTATGACCAACTATTTGTTTAGTTGTTTAATCTTAAGTCTTTTTCTTTATTGATAAAATAATGATAATCACATTAATTTTCTGTATAAATTACCAGGAATTTTGAGGGCACATAGTAATTATTATTTGAAATTGAGTACAGGAACAGTTCCTCATCAGCACTTACCCTCCAAACAAGGGGGGGGGGCATACTAGCCCTTTATGGGAAGGAGTGACTCTCTTCTACATGGTCAGAGGATTCAAGGGAATCAGCAAATTCAAATTTTCAAAGAGCCTGATCCACATACCTCTATCCAATGTGCCAATGCCACATTCTTTTCCAGCAGGAACCCCCTTATTAAAGCAGACCCACCCTGGTTGGAATATTAACTTCTTTGGAACTCAGTTAGTCTTACAATTAAGTCCTAGGCCTCATCTGCAGCATTCTCTGCCCTTCTGTTTAAGGAAAAGAGTATCTTTATGTGCTACCAAGGAGACCTTCTGGCTTTCACACTTAACCTTGAATTAACTCATACTCAGCTTTTTGTATTTTTCCCCAAAGTTTCAGTTGAGCTTATCAAGACAAATCAATTTCAATGTACTTAGTTACTATCTCTGCCCCATTTCTCAAAAACCTGATACACCTCACTACATGATTTTCCAATAGCATGCCACCCCAATTTACTACATGTAAAAATATTAACAATTATACCACTAACATGTGTCAGGAGTCACCTGAGCACCATCTATGATGGAGGATTCATTACCAGCCAGGTAGCCTGTGATCCAAACTTAAAACCCTATGCCCATATCTTCTTTTAAATATATAGATTTCAGAGAGGGAGAGGGAGAGAGAGATAGAAACATCAATGATGAGAGAGAATCATTGACCTGCTGCCTCCTGCACAATTGCGGATTGAGCCCACAAACTGGGCATATACCTTGACCAGGAATCGAACCGTGATTTCCTGGTTCATAGGTCAATGCTCAACCACTGAGTCACCACAGTCAGGCCCCTTATCTGCTTTCTAAGATACTTCTGGCCTCAGCTGTAGCAGGTTAGTTCTCCAGAAACCAGATGCTTAAAGTATTAGAATACAGCAGCCTCATTAGAAAATGTTCTAGCGGTAAAAAACTGGAAGTGGAGATAAGTCAAGAAGGATTTGCCAAAGAAAAGGGTGATCTGTGAAATAGTCTCAATGGAAACCTCAGCTAATCCCACAGGATGCTTTGAACATGAAATGGTCCTCCATAGCTGTTTTGAGTTGGGGCAAGATGACCAAGTGGTGATATCAATCAGTCATTAGATGTAGGCCACCTAAGGAAGGGGGCATGATCTTGAGCTGAGGAAGCTCTTTTATATGGCTAATAGCTGAGGGCTGTTATCACCAAAGGGAGGTTCTAGGCAGTGCATCACATAATTTTCTACACATCCTAGCCCGTATCTTTGTATCGATATATCCTATCTAACAAATTGATCATCAGTGCACTACACCCACAAGCCACGCCCACCAGCCAATCAGAGTGACTATGCAAATAAACCCAACCAAGATGGCTACAGCCACAGAGAACAGGAGGGAGGCTTGGGTTTCCCTGGCAACAGAGGAAGCCAAGCTTTCCGCCTGCCCTTGCTGGCCTAAGCCTCCACTCAAGCCTACAAAGTTTCAATTATAGAAGGTAAACAAATTCCAACAAAAATGGCTGCAGCCATGGAGCAAGCTGGAGGTTTGACTCCACTCCAGGCTACAAAGTTTCAATTGTAGAAGATATATAAATCCCAGATACCAGGGCCTCTGCTTGGGTTGCCAGGGGGCGTGGCTGGCCTGCAAACCACCACAGGCCCCACACCTCAAGGGAACCCCCACCCTGATCCAGGACACCCTTCAGGGCAAACCTGCCAGCCCCCACCCATGCATGAGGCCTCTATCCTATCTAATAAAAGAGTAATATGCAGATTGACCATCACTCCAACACACAAGATGGCTGCCCCCATGGGGTCAAAGATCCTGCCCCCATGTGAACACAAGATGACCACCACAAGATGGCCAGCAAGGGAGAGCAGTTGTGGGCAACCAGGCAAGCGGGGGAGGGGGGGAAGCGCAGCACAGTTGAGAGAGACAAGGCCTGCAAGGGAGGGCAGTTGGGGGCAATCAAGCCTGCAGGGAAGGGCAGTTAGGGGTGACCAGGCCTGAAGGGGAGGGCAGTTAGGGGCAAACAGGCTGGCAGGGGAGCAGTTAGGCATCAATCAGGCTGGCAGGGGAGTGATTAGGGGGTGATCAGGCTGGCAGGCAGAAGCAATTAGAGGCAATCAGGAAGGCAGACAGGCGAGCAGTTGGGAGCCAGCAGTCCTGGATTGTGAGAGGGATATCCGACTGCCCATTTAGGCCTGATCCCGCCAGGACTGGGTCTAAACGGGCAGTTGGACATCCCTCGAGGGGTCCCAGATTGGAGAGGGTGCAGGCTGGGCTGAGGGACACCCCTCCTCCATGCACAAATTTTGTGCACCAAGCCTCTAGTTTTAAAGAAAAGCATTGATGTCAATGTTATTACTCCAATACCTATCATATTGTTTCTATCATAGAAAAGTAAACCCCTCTGTGTAGAGTAAAACTTCCCATTTGTGGTTCTTCAGAGGAACTTCTCCTCATATGCCTATCTTTGGAGCAAATCTAAGACTAGAGCTAAGGCTAAAAAGAAAGTTGAGAAAGTAAGTGAATGGCTTTGAGGCAGGCAGACGGAAGGGCATTTTCACAAATACGAAAGGAAAGAAATGACATTAGAGGAAAGGAAAAAACTAAGGTTGCAACTACTTTTGTTGCTGAGCTTAAAAAGCTTCCCCCTGAGCATTTTAGGAGTCAGCCAGTCTGCTACTTAAAGGAAGTGGAAGTGATACTATCTGCCTTGTTTAGGTGCATAGTCTTGTAGTTAAAATCAAATGGGCAAATGAGGCAATGTATGTAAAAGCACTCCAAAAAGAATAGAGCATAGTGAACTCTGGGTTGTGTTATTTTAAAAGCATTTTCTTCAAGTTTCAACCCAAGTGCTTTTCAGTTCCACATCAGGAAATATCCTTTTGTGTTCTCTTCTCATTATACTGTAGAATTCTCTTTTTGAGACATTATAGAAGTTTTTAATTTGACTGACACTGACATGAATTACATGAGTCTATAAATGTGAAATATCCATTCATCAGAATCTGACCATTCACTTCTATATCTGCTTGTCACAAAAAGATGTGCCATGAAATAATTTGTTACTGGAAATAAGTGGCAACAATACTAATTGCTACCTGAGTAGGCATGCAGTAAGTATTAATTGAATGCATCTTTAAACCTATAACCAATTTCCACTTGGATAGCCTGGTCTGTGGCAATGCAAAAATCACTAAGTTCTATGGTCTAGGCTAATTGTTCTTAATTTATTTTTGATGTAGGAGTATTTTAATTCTTTATGAATTTGATTAAATACTTATATATACAATGCTATACAATTCTGCATATAATTTCAAGAAAGGTTACAGAACTCCCAAAGTCCTTTCATAACACTTAAGTTAAAATCCCAGAATCTAGTCTAATTTGGCTATAAAATTCTATCCCAGTACTAACCAAGAGACATAATATGACCCATATAGTAATACAATGAGTTCATTTATATTTAATATATTTAATATATTTAATATATTTAATAATTACTAAAATTACTTAATAATATTCAATATATTAAAATCCAGCAGTAGATTAATAAATGACATAATTTCAATTTAGTGATATGTATAAAAGTATTTCAAGACATTTGCAACATCTATGAGTTTGGCTATTTTAGAAATGGTGTTTATTTCTTCTTTAAATATTTGATAGAATTCATACAGGAAACTATATGACTCTAGAGATTTATAATTTTTATGGTTTTTAAGTACTAATTCAGTTACTTTAATTGTAATAAAATAATTTAGACTATCTACTTCACATTAGGTGACTCTTGTTTGTAGTTATATTAATTTTCTTGTTGTTTCTGTAATTATCACAAATCTGTTTCCTTACAGTTCTGGAGGTCACAATGTCTAAATGAATCTCAATAGGTTCAAATCAAGGTGTAGGCCGGGCTGTGATTCTTAAAGAGACTCTACGGGGTCATTCATTTCCTCACTTTTTCCAGCTTCTGAGCTACACACCTTGCAGTACTTGGCTCAGAACACTTTCTTCAATCTTCAAGCCAGAAGTAGAACAACCAAATACCTCCGCTAATATTTTGGGAGGTACATTTGAAGACCAACCACAATGGTTTTCTAGGTTTACAAAATCTCATGTAAATTGTTTAATTTATATATGCAGTGTGTTATTATATCCCCTCTTTCATTTCTGATATTAGTCATTTTTGTTTTTTCTCTTTTTCTTTGTAAGTTTTGCTAGAGATTATTGATTTTATCAAATTGTCATAAAGAAAGAGCTTTGGCCAAAACTGGTTTGGCTCAGTGGTAGAGCGTCGGTCTGTGGACTGAAAGATCCTAGGTTCGATTCCGGTCAAGGGCATGTACATTGGCAGTTGGTCGATGTTTCTCTCTCATCGACGTTTCTAGCTCTCTATCTCTCTCCCTTCCTCTCTGTAAAAATCAATAAAAATAAAAAAATAAAAAATAAAGAGCTTTGGTTTCATAGATTTTTATCTTCTGTATAGTTTTTCTGTTTTTAATTTCATTAATCTCTGCTGTTATCTTTATTATTTCCTTAACTCTGTTTGATATGTATTTTTTTTCTCCATATTTTTTCTAGTTTCTTGAGGTGATATCTTCCATTACGGATTTGGATCTTTCTCACTTTTAAATATAACATTTATATCTAATTCTATAAATTTCTTTCCAGCAGCAGCTTTAACTGCACAGATATTTTTATATGTTGTATTTTTTATTTTTACTTTTGTTCAATTAAAATACTTTTTTTTTTTCTGTTTAACTCATGGTTTCTTTAGAAATGTGTTGCCTGGTTTGGCTCAGTGGATAGAGCATCAGTCTGTGGACTGAAAGGTCCCAGGTTCAATTCTGGTCAAGGGCATGTACATTGGTTGCGGGCACATCTCCGGTAGGGGGTGTGTAGGAGGCAGCTGGTCGATGTTTCTCTCTCATCAACGTTTCTAGCTCTCTATCCCCCTCCCTTCCTCTCTGTGGAAAATCAATAAAATATATTTTTTTTAAAAAAGAAAGGAAGAAATGTGTTGCTTGGTTTACAAGTGTCTGGAGCTGTTGCTGTTATGATTTTTCCCTTTTACTGCCTGTATATTATTTCATTCTAATTTATATATTATGATTTTTACTATATCACTTTATATCGTTTTGGGTTTTTTTTGTATCTCTAGAAACTAAAAAACATATGCTTACTTTTTCACAGACTTCTTAGGATATATATTTAACTATATAGTATTAGAATGTAGAAATTTTATACTCTTTTAGGTCCTTTTATGCACCATGATTTTGTCTTTATTACACCTTCATTCATTCCTGATATATATTTTCAATGAATATATAACTCCACATTGACAGCACTTTTAGTGTGTCATTCCACTTCCTTCCAGTCTCCATATTTTCAAATGAGAAATCAGAAATTATTGAAATGGTTATACCCCATCAGTATTTCTCAGCCCTTGGTAATCACCATTCCACTCTGTTTCTGTGCTGGCTTTCTTAGATTCTACATATAAATAATGTCATAGAGTATTTGTCTTTCTCCATCTGACTTATTTTACTTAGCATAATGCCCTCAAACTCAATCTATGTTGTCACAAATGATAGAATTTCCATCTGTCTCATGAAATATTATATACAGTACATATCCTATCAAATAAAAAGGGAATATACAAATTGGCCATCACACTGTAATAAAATGGCTGCTCTCACAGCGGAGGCCAAATTCCTGTAACAAGCTTTAAGGAGCAATCAACAGGGACCTGAGGCTGCTTGGCACTTTTCTGAGGGTGCACCCCCTCCCATACCCCCTGCTCTGGCGCCAGGCTGGGGGACCTCAGGCTGCACTTCTTGCCTGGCAGGGCTTGACAGAGGACCTCAGGCAGTGACCCCTGCCCCAGCACCGGGTCAGGGGACCTGAGACTGTGCTCCATGCCCCAGTATCAGGCTGTGGGACCTGAGGCTGTGTCCCCCACCTGCAGGGCTTGACAGGGGACCTCCAGGCATGCAGCACTACCTCAGTGCTGGGTTGGGGACCTGAGGCTGCAACCCCCACCCAACGGGGCTTGATAGGGGTGGGACCAGTGGAGTCTAGAACAAGCCCAATGGGGGTGGGGCCAGCCAGGTCTGGGTCTCAAACTATTTCAAGGTGCATGTGGGTAGGCTGAGACTTGACTCTCATTACCAGACTCTGACAGGAGGGAGATTTCATATACATTTTACTAAATTTCTTTGACACTTCTACTACAGAGAAAGGGCAAATAGCAATATTAAAATATTTTCTCTAATTTCCTTATAATGTGCATGAATTGCATGTGCCAGGTCACTAGTATTACATAATATAGGCCATATATTATATTATATGTAACACTAGAGGCCTGGTGCTCGAAATTCATGAATGGGTGCAGTCCCTAGGCCTGGCTGGTGATCAAAGCACAAGCTTCTGGCATGGAATGAAAGGTCCCAACTAACCTATGGGCCCCGCATGCTTCCTCCACCTAAGTCCCCACACAGAGATATGGTGAACACGGCCAGACACCATGGGTCGGTGTGCAGTATGGGCCTCTGGGCCACCCAGCAGTGCTGCACAGAAGCCATGTGGGCAGCACATCCTCTCCCAGCTGGCCTTTCAGACCGACTCCTGCATGAACCCACAGGGAGCCCGACTGGCCCCTGCAGTCCTGCAGTTGCAGCTAGCTCAACCTGAAGAGACTGCACAGGTATGGGGAGAGCTCCTCATGGGCACCCGGCACCTGAGCATAGAGGCTTCCTAGCATCCTGGAAGAGGGTAGCAGAGCAGTGAAAGTGAGATCAGCGGATACCCTGCATTCTTACTGCACCTCCATTCCCATCATCCCCACCCCCAGGCAGCTAGTGAGAAGTGTCACCCCTCCCTGCATGGGCACCAAGGAAGGTTGGTCATCACCTCCCATGTCCAGCCCCGATATGACAATCAGGGCCTGCTGGCTGCTTCTTGCCATCTGTGGGGTGATCAATCAAGGCCAGCCTACTCCCAGCTCCTTCAGCACCTGGGAGCTGGGCAGCGGCCCCCCCTGCCACCATTGCTGGTCTCCATCTGCAGGGAGATCAGCGGGACAATTGGGCCCCCACTCACACCTGCCTTGGCCTGGTGCTGTCTGCTTACCAGCTCCACCATCCCACTGGGATCCCACTCTTGCTGAGGCCCATCAGGGCCAGCACTGCCTCCACTACTGCCTGCTACCAGCACTGTGTTCCTGACACCTGCCATGTTCCACGCCACCCCCTTGTGGTCAACACACAACATAGTGAGCAGATGAACTTTCAGTTGAACTCCAGGTCAAACAATTTGCATATTAGGCTTTTATTATATAGGACTAGAGGCCCAGTGCACAAAATTTGCACTTTGATTTAGAGTCTATGACCTAGTTGGTAATGTACGGTTGACTCAGTTATGAGTGACTTTAGTATGTTAATATGAATCATTATAAACTTTATGGGGCCACTTTCCAAAGCTTCTCCCTCTTCATGATTTCCCCAGTACTTTTTAGGTCCAAATGACACTAGAACAGAAACCCACCCTCTTAGAATGACAGCTCCACTAAATGAAGGAAAAGGTTACCCTTCTTCAAAAGTTGGCTCCTGCAGTCTCTTATTATTGGCTATTGCCTTTGCCATCATGGGATTTCCTGGTTGCTGGTGCACAAAAGAACAGGGGAGGGGGGATGCGGACATTGTCATTTCTGTATTCTCTGCACATTAGGGATTCCTTTTTCTGGCTCTCAATCTAAAGCTAGAGGGTTTTACCGGAGCTATCTCTGTCTGTGCTATAGTGCTTATTATTTCTATGTGTGTTGCTGTGGTGAGTTTAGATTGAAGAAAAACGATAGTAAACTCACTGCCAATTAGGTGGTACTTCAAATTCTGACAATCTTCCCCAATTTGCATGCTATTAACTTACATTTTCTCAAAAATCTGTGGCATGCATTCTGTCCATGTTTTATAGGTGTGTTCAGTGGAAGAAAAAGGAAAAAATGTGCTTGTTCCA
Source organism: Pipistrellus kuhlii (assembly GCF_014108245.1). Taxonomy (NCBI): domain Eukaryota; kingdom Metazoa; phylum Chordata; class Mammalia; order Chiroptera; family Vespertilionidae; genus Pipistrellus; species Pipistrellus kuhlii. The sequence goes on from NW_023425504.1 coordinate 16,237,756, forward strand.
TTTTCCCTGGAATCAGAACTGCTCCAGTATAATTTGATATAAGTGATGATAAAAGTTATTTTTGTATGGTTTCTGAGCCTAAGGAGAGTTTTCAATCATTCAGCATTTATTTTGATGTTACCTATTTTATTCTTATAGTTTTCATTAGATGAAAGGGTTCTCTAATATCTCTAGATTTCTAAGAATTGTATCATAAATTTTATCAAATATTTTTACATACCCATTGAGAGTCTCATATTGCTTTCTCCATTATTCTGTTATAATAGTGAATTACACTGATTTTTAAAATGTTCAAAAACTTCATATTTCTGGAATAAAGTTAAATCAATAGTAATTAATTATCCTTTTCCTATACCCTACAATTCACATTGCTAATATTTTGTTTAGGAGTTTTGCATTTATGTTTGAGAGTTTGACCTGTCATTTTATTTTTTTTAATATATATTTTATTTATTTTTTTTACAGAGAGGAAGGGAGAGGGATAGAAAGTTAGAAACATTGATGAGAGAGAAACATCGATCAGCTGCATTCTGCACACCCCCTACTGGAGATGTGCCTACAACCAGGGTACAGGCCCTTGACTGGAATTGAACCTGGGACCTTTCAGTCCCCAAGCCGACGCTCTATCCACTGAGCCAAACCTGTTTTGGCTGACCTGTCATTTTCTATTTTCCTAGTGGCCATGACAGATTTTGGTATCAATTTTTTTGGACATCACAAAATATGTTAGGATTTTTCCTATGATTTTCTTTTCTCTAGAAAGTTTTACATATGATCAGTGTTATATCTTCATAGAGTTTTAGAATAAATTAGTTTTAAGACATATGCTTCTGAAAATACAAATTGAGTTCCTTAATTGCTATAGGACTATTCACATTTATATTAATTCTTGTGTAAGTTTTTGTGTTTTGTACTGTTCAAGAAATGTATTCACATATACAAATACATTCACTTGTAGTTGTTTACAATGTTGTTTAAATTTTTTTAAATATAATATATCTGTAGTATCATTCTCTATTCATTTCTAATATTGATGCCTCTGCTATATTGTTCTTGATCATTCTTGCCAGGATATTATTAATTGTACTTAACCTGTTAACCAACATTTAGCTTTGTTGATTCAATTGATGATTATTTCATTTATTTCTGCTCTTATCATTATATTTCTATCCTTCTACTTTATTTGGGGTTTCCTACCTTCTTAAGATGGGAACTTAGATAACTGACTTGTATCCCTTCTTCTATTCTTAAGTATATATATGATAAATCTAAAGATATATTTTAACAGTAGCCCATGTTTTGATTCATCTTAATCTTATTATCATAATTTTAAAACATATACCCTAATATTCATTGAAATGTATTATTTTGGCTATGAGTTATCTAGGAACAAAATTTATTTCCTAATTTATAAACAAGTCTTTTATAATTATTATGTTATTCATTTCTAGTTTAATTCCTTGTAAGAGAATATACTCTATGTATGACTTCAGATTTTTAAAGATGTTGACACATGCTTTATGGCAGGACTATGGTCATGTAGATGGAAAATAATGTGTATTCTTTTATTGTTACCTTCACTTTCTATATATGTATCAATTAAGTAAAACATTAAAATGTCAAATTTTCAATATCCATACTGTCTTTGTATGCTTTTCTATCAATTACAGAGATATGTGTTAAAGTCTCATATTGTGATTGAAATTTGTCTATTTCTCATTTTAATTATTCCCATTTATACATTATATATTTTGATAGTATATTAGGTCAATAAAAATTTATATTTTTATATCTTCTTAGTAGGTTAACATTTTTGTCATTATGAAATACTAGAGACCCAGTGCACGAAACTCATGCATGGGGCTGGGGAGTGTCCTTCAGCCCAGCCTGCACCCTCTCCAATCTGGGACCCCTCGAGGGATGTCCAACTGCCCATTTAGACCCAATTCTGGTAGGATCAGGTCTAAATGGGCAATCAGACATCCCTCTCACAATCCAGGACTGCTGGCTCCCAACTGCTCACCTGCCTCCCTTTCTGATTGCCCCTAACCGCCTCTGCCTGCTAGCCTGATCACCACATAACCACTCCCATGCCAGCCTGATTGATGTATAACTGCTTCCCTGCCAGCCTGTTTGCCTCCAACTTCCCTCCTCTGCTGACCTGGTCACCCCTAACTGCCTTCCCCTGCAGGGTTGATCGCTTCCAACTACCCTCTCTTACAAACCTGGTCCCTTTTAACTGCCCCCCCTTGCAGGCCTGGTGCCTCCCAACTGCCCTCCCCTGCTGGCCATCTTGTGGTGGCCATGTTGTGTCCACATGGAGGCAGAATCTTTGACCACATGCAGGAAGCCATCTTGTGTGTTGGAGTGATGATCAATCTGCATATTACTCTTTTCTTAGATAGGATTGAGGCTTGGAGCTTGGGTAGGGGCCAGCTGGTTTGCCCTTAAGGGTGTCCCAGATCACGGTGGGGGTTCCCTTGGGGTGTGAGGAAGCCTGAGTGAGGAGCCTGTGGTGGTTTGCAGGCTGGCCACATCCCCTGGTGACCCAAGTGGAAGCCCTTTTATCTGGAATTTATTTACCTTCTACAATTGAAACTTTGTAGCCTGGAGCGGAGCCAAGCCTCCTGCTTGCTCCTTGGCCAGCAGCCATTTCTGTTTGGATTTGTTTACCTTCTGTAATTGAAACTTTGTAGCCTTGAGTGGAGACTTAGGCCAGCAAGGGCAGGCGGAAAGCTGGGCTTCCTCTGTTGCCTGGGAAACCCAAACCTCCCTCCTGCTCTCTGTGGCTGTATGTAGAGGGCCAAATGGGAAGACACCTGGATATTCTTTAGATTGTTGCTGACTGGGCCCAGGATATTGGCAGAATCATGTCAGTTGCACTCCCGCCCTGGGAGTGAGGAGATGTTTTTAGTTCCTGGCTTGTGTTTGTCCAGGAGGAAGGAGGGCGTGGAACCTGGGCTCTTCTAGGCTCCTTGTTTTCCTGTGAAACCCCTTGTTGGATTGGAGTATAAATAGATATGCTGCGTGGCCTAGAAGATCATCAGTCTGTCTCTCCAGCAGAGGAGGTCAGCGGCCCTCCCAGCTTAAAATTTGTTTCTACCTCTTCTCTCTTTATTTCTAATATTTCTCAATCCCTGGCCACCTCCACTTAGAACCGGTACATTCATCTCTCTTTCCGTGTGGGAGTCAGAAAGGGAGATCCCTGCAGCTTCAGGCCCCTGCAGCTGTAGCCATCTTGGTTGGGTTAATTTGCATATTCACTCTGATTGGCTGGTGGGTGTGGCTGTTGGTGTAGTGGAGTGATTGTTAATTTGCATATTAGTCTTTTATTAGGTAGAATCCTACTTCACATTTAATAATGCTTCTGATACAGTACAGTACAGGGAATATAATTGCAAATATTGTAATAACTATGTATGGTACCAGGTGAGTACTAGACGTATCTGGGGGATCACCTTGTAAATTATATAAATATTTAATCACTATTCTGTACACTTGAAACCTATATAAAATATTAAATGTTGCCAAAACAGGTTTGGCTCAGTGGATAAAGCATTGGCCTGTGGACTGAAGGGTCCCAGGTTCGATTCTGGTCAAGGACATATATTTTGGTTGCAGGCACATCTCCAGTAGGGGGTGTGCAAGAAGCAGCTGATCAATGATTCTCTCTCATTGATGTTTCTAACTCTCTATTCCCCCTCTCTTCCTCTCTCTCTCTCTCTCTCTCTCTCTCTCTCTCTCTCTCTCTCTCTCTCTCTATATATATATATATATATATATATATATATATATATATATTAAATGTTAACTGTAATTGAAAAACTTCAACTTCCAGTTTGTCTGGTTTTAATAAAATAAAAGATCACTTTTCTTTTGGTTAGTGTTTTTATGGTATATCATTTTGCACCCTCTTACTGTGTATTTATATTAAGTATGATTCTTAAAAGTATAATATTAGAGGTGTGTTTTTTTTCCTTTTTGAAAACTCATTTTGACAATTTTTCTTTTATAATCAGAATATTTATTCAATTAGAATTTACATTCAATATTGTCTTGTATCAGTTTCAGGTGGATAGCATAGTGGTTATACAATCATATACTTTACAAAGTGTTTACCCTGACATTTATAGTAACCACCTATCACCATATTTACTGGAATAATTAGGTATAGCCATCATCTTCATCTTTATGTTCTTTTTGTACAACCTTGACTATTTCTCTTCTTAAATATATTTGTCTTCTTTGGTGTCAATATTTTTATTAGCTTGGTATTTACTATTGTTTTGGTATTTACCATAAAAATAACAAAATGTATATTTGAGTTATTAGAGTATTAATATATTAGTGTTTTTTATCACTTCTCAAAAATTTAAGGTCCTTTTTACTGCTCCCACCTCTGTGTTTTCATTGTCTTATACTTTAGATCATCATATATTTAATCATCAAAAAACATTTTCATTTTTCTCATTTCATGTAACCAATATTTGTTAATATTCTCCTCTATTGTTAAATTGGAAAAAATAATATTCAATAAATACAGTATCTCTTTTTCCTGATGCAGATTAATATTCACATGGATCTCAGATTTATCTAACATCAAATAACTTTTGTGGGCCCAGATCTATTTATACCTAAAAGCAGCAGACAGAACATGGATAGACTTTGCTTTACTATCAGGTCATGTGTTATTTCTTATGCATTTTCACTATGAAACATTAAGAAACAAATCACTTAGAACTGCTAATGGAGAACAGGAAATCCATTTTTTTAAACATATATTTTTATTGATTTTGTACAGAGAGGAAGGGAGAGAGATAGAGAGTTAGAAACATCAATGAGAGAGTCATCGATCAGCTGCCTCTTGCACACCCCCCACTGGGGATATGCCCGCAACCAAGGTACATGCCCTTGACCAGAATCTAACCTGGGACCCTTCAGTCCCCAAGCCGATGCTCTATCCATTGAGCCAAACCGGTCTCGGCAGGAAATCCATTTTAATCTTTATGATATCAACTGGACATTATATAATGAAAAGGGGATCATGTATATCTACTTGATACCCCTAAATTTTGTTGATTTTTTCCAGCCTATTTTGACATATATGATTCTTCCCTTGTTTCTGCATTAATTTAATCAATGATTCCTCCTATTTATGTGACTAGGGTATTTCAATATATTTAGATATTATATCTGGATCTCTGTTAGTCATCCATAAATGGTCACTTTTACATTTCAGCTGGAGGAATGGAGTTTATGAAATATATATGGAACTGAGGTGATAAATACACAATTTCATGTATTATTAATTTTGAACCATATAAATAGTTCATATATTCAAATTATAATTAAATCAGGGAAACAGAGAAATCTAAAATTGAATATAGGTCTAAATAAGCAAACTTAACTGCATGTCAAATTGTTTTTCTCTCACATCAATGTTTCTCCTCCCTTGTCTCTAAAAATCAATAAAGACATATCCTAGGGTGAGAATTAAAAAAAAAAAGAACATTTTAAGAAGAGAATAATTGATGTAATGTTTAATTTTATGTTTAATTTTAATTGAGCATATACTTGAGAACTTATGGTTTTCTTTATTGCTGTCAATATATTGCCTAGCTTGCTCAGGACTGAAGGCCTCAAATCAATGACACCAGTAACAATGTGCACACCTAGTCCCCACAACTTGGTTGCTAATTTAAAAGGACTATGTCTACCTGTTAAAATGGTTTATTGCTTGGCTGGAATAGAGAAAGTATATGATTAGCCATATACACCTGACTAGGGCAGGATGCAAGAAGGAGTATCAATAATTTTAAAATTATAGTAATTAGCATTTTTAAAAACAGAGCTTTTGATGTTGAGTTATAACTTGATAATAAAATGAAGATTTCTGAGTTGGGGCACCAAATTAAAAGTAATAACAAAATATAACTTGTTTTACTTGTTAACCATATGAGGTGTTTTCTCTAATGACATTTTTTTGTGAAGCAACTTTCATTATGTTCTTAATGTTTCCTATAACTCCACCTTAGTGATTATCTGATCAACCGAGATATCTGTGTGATAGTATTTTTTATCCAAGTTCTATAATTTCATATTATCATTATAATAATCATTTATTTTAGGTTGGTATCTCAAAAACACATTACTGACTAGAAGCCCAGTGTGCAAAATCACGTGGCCCCGCCCACCCATGCATGCTTCGCCATGCACTCAGCCTCCTGGTGACTGGTCATTATGGCATCACAACCACTGCGCTTTTATTATATGGATGCTTTAATTAATGTTTTGGATGGGTCTAAGTAATCACATGGCATGTGTTACATCCTTCAATTATCCCCTGAATTGTATAATGGATATATTGTAAAATCTGTTGATTTCTAATTGCAGAGTAGAATATGTTTGTATGTATGTGAAGATATGCTTTTATAAATAGATAATTCTGCAATTTGTTCCTCTAACAGCTATTGCTGCTTTATACCATTTATCTGCCAGTGAATATATTCTGCACATAAACAAATTCCTTCTTAGTATAATTTGCTAACTCACTGGTAATTCATAAAATTATCTTAGCCCTGAGAGATTGCTCTGGTAGAAACGATATTATTAATTTGTTCAGATCTTAGCTTTAAAATACATAGCCCCTTACTTGTTTTTACTAATCCATATATATATATACATATTGAATATTCACTTTGTTTTATAATATCTTTATTGCAATATAATTTACATAACACAAAGCTCACCATTTTAGTGTACTATTCAATGGTTTTTAATACTTATACAGAATTGTGTAACCTCACCAGTACCTAAATTTAGAAAATTTTCATCACTCATAAAAGAACCCTATACTAACTATAGTCATTCCCCCTACCCTCTGTTCCCAGCTCCTGGCAAGTACTAATCTGCTTTCTGTCTCTATGGATTTTCCTATTCTATACATTTCCTATAAAGGAATTACACAATGAGTGATCTTTTTCTATAAGCTTCTTCCACTTACCATAATGTTTTCAAAATTAATCTAAGTTGCAACATCAGTAATTCATTTATTTATGGATAATTGGGTAGTTTTCACTTTTGAGCTAATATGAATAAATCCATTATAAATATTCAGGTATATGTTTTTATGTTAGCACATGTTTTCAAAGCTAACATATGTTCATATATTATCTTGGGTATATAATTAGGGGTGAAATTACAGGGTTATATACAGTCATGTGCCACATAACATTTCAGTCAATGACAAATCACATTTATGATGGTAATTCCATAAATTTATAATGGAATTGAATTTCCTGTAAGAAATGGAAGGATATGTGGTTCAGGAGGAATTTTTTTCTCTGATGGATATAATATTTGTGGAACCTGACCATGGATTTCTTCTCACTCAGAACTCCTCAATTTTGAGTACACAGATCACAATCTAATCAGTTAGTCACTGACCTATTTCAGCACAGAGGACCCTATCCCCCCAGCACTGCATATTCAGAGAGCATTACAGTCCTCCCAGATCTAGCTGGTCTTCAGAGGGTGCACTGCTATAAATTCTTTCTTGAGGACCTAAAATCCTACAAAAGGACACAGGTCCACAGCAACTACCTTAAAATACTGTATAGTCTAATAAGACACACATAACCTCCTTGTGTGTTAGTATTTCCTGTATTTACCAAGCATAGTTGTTAGTGAATGGAAAATAATTAGTTTTTTGTGTATTGGTACCTTTCTACATATTGTGGCTAAGTCTGAGGGAAGGAGAAACAGCACCTCAATATGTATTAGTTTTTGGAATAAAAATTTAAAGATTTCTATACCCAATATTAAATAACCTTCAAATAGCAATGTTTACAGAAGAAGCTTATATATTGGTACACTTCCTTTCAAGGCTTACTTTCCTTCCTGCTATCTAACATGACTGAAAATTTAGAATTCAGTTTCAATTCAGCTGCAAATGACTCTTCTTAGTAACACAGGAATGGCAGAGAATTTCACAGGTCAACCATATCCATTGTAAAGAGTCAATTCCTTTTATGCTTTTCAAATTAGCTGCCTTTCCTTCCCATCAATTGTCTCCTGCTTTTCTAAATATATTCAAGTCATTGAGGAATTGTGGCTACTGATATTCACTTATCCATAATTGAGGGGGTGTAAAGCAACATCCTTTTTAAGTCTTAAAAATTTTTTCTTATTAGTACTCAGATTTTTCTATCTCAGAAGGAAAGAAAAATAAGAAATACATTTATCACCATCCATGGAGGTGGTACTACAGTACATACTTTCTGGAACCTCTTTTTGTTCAAAGTAGTTTCAGCATTTAATTTTATTTGTAATTATAAAATTTCAATAATGACTGTTGGCTTCTTTTTTAAAAGAAATTTCAAACTTATATAATAAAAAATGTGTTTTTAAACCAAATGGTATGTTTTAATCAAATAATAGAGAAGAACTTATTATAAAAACAATCGTAGGCTCTAAACTTCCCCTAAAGGAACCATTCTTAAATATTTTAACTCATTCTGATCATAACTTCTATGTCTCTACTAGTAAGCAATATGCTTATATTGCTAAATCTTGACTCATTAATCTTTTGACTTCCTTATATAATAGATTAGAAATAAGCTTACTTATACCCCACCAAATAAATACCATAAAAATATAATTACTCTAGAGGTTCGGTGCATGAAATTTATGCATGGTGGGGTGGAGAGTGTCCCCTCAGCCCAACCTGCACCCTCTCCAATACAGGATCCCTTGGAGGATGTCTGACTGCCAGCTTAGGTCCGATCCAGGATTGCTGGCTCCTAACTGCTCACCTGCCTGCTTGCCTGATTGCCCCTAACTGCCCCCCCTCCCTGCCAGCATGATCATCTCTTAATTGCCCCCCTACAAGCCTGATCACTCCTAACTGCAACTGCCCCCCCCTGGCCTGGTCTTCTCTTACTGCCCACCCCCCTGCTGTCCTGGTTGCCCCTAACTGTCCCTCCTGCCTGCCTAGTCACTCCCTATTGCCCCCCCTGCTGACTTGGTTACCCCCTGCAGGCCTGCTCTCCCCTAACTGGCTCCCCACTGGCCTGGTCGCCCCCAAATGTCCCCCCTGCCAGCCTAATCACCACATGCAGCCTACTGTTAGGTTGTTTGGTCATCCCTCACTAACCCCTCTGCTGGCCTGGTTGCCCCACGCAGCCTGTTGTTCAGTTGTTTGGTCACTCCTCACTAACACCCTTGTTGACCTGGTCATCCCATGCAACCTGCTGTTCAGTGGTTTGGTCATCCCTCGCTAACCCCTCTACTGGCCTGGTCACCCCACACAGCCCGCTGCTCAGTTGTTTAGTCATTCCTCACTAACACCCCTGCTGGCTTTGTCACTGCAAGCAGCCTGCTGTTCAGTCATTACTATAACTGTGATGGTGTCCTGGACAATTTGCATATTCTTCTATTATTAGTATAGATGTCTATTTTTAATACCTCTATTTATTGTTTTTATAAATAATATACTTATGTTCTCATGTCTTCCTCCATCAAATATAAACAGGACCTCTCAATTTGCACTTTTTAGGATAAGGACATTAATACTTGTATTTCCACTTCAGTTCTCTTACTCCTTTCCATTACCTTACATTTGTTTTCTAGGCCTATACTTCATTACAAATGATTAGAGCATTTACAAACTTTTCAGTAACAGAATTATGTTGCCCAGACTTTGTCTATATATTATTCTAAAAGTTGGAAATAAGAGATAGTGTTTACATTAGTATGGGAACATAAAGGACATCAACCAAGCTGTAACTATTAGGGGTAGAAATAGAATACTGGGGACTAACTATAATTATAAGAAATATTAATCATGCTCTGTTAACCATGTTTGTTTTGTTCTGATTTTTAAAAAGCATGTTCTAATCTGGCTGGTACCTGGGAGTTAAGAACTATCTAGTATCATGGAACAATTAACAGTCTTGTTGCCCAAACAATGGAGTCCCAGAGGCTCCTGTCCCCCAGCCAGCATTGCCTGTAACAGGCGTCCTCAAACTTTTTAAAGTGGGGGCCAGATCACGGTCCCTCAGAGAGCTGGAGGGCCGGACTATATGAACTACTAATTCCTACTGTAACACCTCGGCTGCGCTCACTGCCCAAAAAACCTGGCGGGCCGGATCAGACTCCTCTGCTGGCCGCATGTGGCCCGCGGGCCGTAGTTTGAAGACGCCTGTAATATCTGTAACCATTATACCCATTCTTATTCCTCTTGCCTACTTCCCTATGTTACCTTTGTCTTACCGAATATATGCAGCTGGTTTGTTGGAGGGGGGGATTAGGGTCACCAAAGGAGGAGTACAGGAGGCCAAAAGGGTAAAGAATTATAAATTTACTAGAGGCCTGGTGCACGAAATTCGTACATGGGGGAGGGGGTCCCCTAAGCCCAGCCTGCATCCTCTCCCAATCTGGGATCGCTGGCTCTTAAATGCTTGCCTGCCTACCTGATTGCCCCTAACTTCCCCCTCCTGCCAGCCTGATCACCCCTAACTGCCTCGGCCTGCTGACCATATCACCCCTAACTGCCCCCTCTGCTGGCCTGGCTGTCCCCAACTGCCCCCCGCCAGCCTGGTTGCTCCTAACTGCCCCCCACTAGCCTGGTCACCCCTTACTGCCCCCCATCCCAGCCTGGTCTCCTCTTTCTTCCCCCCTGCTGACCTGGTCATCCCCAACCGCCCCTCCCCCCTGCCAGCCTTGTTACCCCTTACTGCCTCCCTCTGCTGGGCTGGTCACCACCAACTGTCCTCTCACCAGTCTTGTCACCCCCAATTGCCCTCCCTGGTGGCCTAGTCACCCCCAACTGCTCCAACCTGCCATCCTGGTCACCCCATGCAGCCTGCTTTTCAATTGTTTGATTGTCCCTCACTAACCCCCCTGCCGGCCTGATTGCCCCATGCAGCCTGCTGTTTGGTCATGCATCTGGTTGTTTAGGTTGTGATGGCCCCTGGCTTTTTACATATTAGGATTAGATCATCTGAGACCCTGTTGGGCTGCCCCAAAATGGTCTCAGCACCTAGGGATGGAAGTCTATAAAGCAATTAGTACAATCTATGCTCCTTTAATGAGTTTGGAACCTTTGCTGTGGTATTGCCAGCCTTTTATAGACCCTCATTTGTGCACATAATCTCACTATTCTGAGTGAAATGAAAAAGAAATGGACAATTTTGGAAGTATCCCACACTGCTAAAAAAAAAAAATAAATGTAGAAACTCACTATGCTTTTTATCCCATGGAAGAAATCTCAAGCCAAAAGCTTTTTTCTTGTCACTAAATTGTGGCACCTTGGGAGAGGGCTGATGTGGATTAAGTGAAACTGAATAATTCTCAGATTTTTTGCTCCAGTTGTGTGCTGAAACTTCTATAGTGGACTTCCAGACTCTTACAAATGTATTCTCATCTATGGATTAATATCAAAACTGGTGTTCTTTGTGGGAATGATAGTAGAAAACTCCTGTTCTGCCATTTTGCTGATGCCACCCATCTTATACTAACCTTCTTACTTATCTTTTATAATTCTCTTTATTTCTTTCCATAGATTTGAGTTACAATTTAGTATCATTTACTTACTCCATTAATGCTTTTCTCCCATCTGCTACTTTTATTCTGTTATTGTCAAATAAATTACATTTAATGTATTATAAGCCCAACAATGCAACAATTTACTATCATTTTATTCAACTACTTTTTAAATCATTTAAGAGAAGTAAAGGGAATAAATATGCAATTATGCTGTCTTATATTTCTCTATGTAGTGAACATTACTGGTGCTAATTATTTCTTCACTTGATCAAGTTGATATTTAGTTTCATTTTATTTTAGCCTAAATTATTCCCTTTAGTATTTCTGATAGGGCAAGTTTGCTAGTGACTGATTCTATATCAGATTTTGTTTACTTGAGAATGCCTTAATTTTCCTTCATTTTTGAAAGATAATTTTGCTGAATACAATGTTCTGTTTAACAGGTTTTTTTTTCCCCCAGCAGTTGTTATGTGCCATGCCACTGTTTTCCTGCCTCCATTGTTTCTAATGAGACTTCAGCTGTTAATTTTATCAATTGGGATTCCCTGGTATGTCATGAGTTGTTTTTCTCATGCAGTTTTCAACATTTTAACTATGGTATGTCTACATGTGGATCATTTTTTGTTTATATTCTAGTTTGAATTTTATGTACCACTTGGATGACTCTATGAATATTTTTCATCAAATTTGGCAAGTTTTCAGTCATTGTTTCTTTAAATATTCTTTCTGCCTCTTTCTTATTCTCTCCTCTCCTTCTGGTATTCTCATTAAGACTATGTGTCCCACTTTTATTTGAGGACATGTTTTTCTTCATTATGCTTTCTCACTATTCTTCTGACTGTATATATTTTCTATTGATCTAACTTCAAGTTTTTTTATTCTATCTTGTGCTAACTCAAATGCTAGATTCTCATTGTTCTTATGATTTAGTGGATTTCCTTGATTGTTATCCCATTTGTCCTGGGCCTTCAGATGTAAAATAATTGTTGTTCTAATATATATATATATATATATATATATATATATATATATATATATATATAATGTTTTATGTATAATAATAGAATTAAGGTTACCAATCTGTAGATTTTGAGATAGGAAAGTTATCTGGGTTATCTTTGGCTACAATGTAATCAAAGGTGTCCTTACAAGTGGAACTATAAGGGAGAGGAGAAGTCAGTGTCTGATTGATGCAATATGAGAAAGACTCAACCAGCCATTACTGGCTTTGAAAATGAAAGAATGGATCTTTGGCTGGTGTAGCTCCGGTGGTTGGAGTATTATCCCCTATACCAAAAGGTGGTGGGTTCAATTCCTGGTCAGAACACATACCCAGGTTGCAGGTTCTACCCACAGTTTGAGGTGCATGCATGCGGGAGACAACCAATCAATATTTTTCTCTTACATCAAAGTTTCTCTCTCTCTTAGACACACACCCTCTCCCCTCTTCTCTCTAAAATAATTTTTTTAAATTACTACAAAAACAATAAAAGAAAGTAGAAGAATGGTGTATGATATAAGAAATGTGGAAAGCCTCTACCAGGTGAAAAAGAAGGAAATTAGATTATTCCTTAGAGCTTCCGAAAATAAATACAGCCATTTTGACCCTTTAATTTCATCCCACTGATATGTGCATCAGACTTCTGAACTACAGATTTATAATACATCAGATTTGTGTCATCATAAGCTATCACATTTGTGGCAGTTTGTCAAAGCAGCAATAGGAAAGTTAATGCACTCACTAACACATTATTTAATCCTCTTTGACTTCCAGAATTTCCAATTTATCCAGTTGTTTCAAGCTTTACTGGTTGAACTCTAGGCTTGTCACACATCTACACAGTTAACAACTGAAGAGGTAGAAGATTAGAATTTTTTTTCTAAATCTCATGTTGTATTACTTGTACATAAATCACCTTAGGTTTCAGCTGTTGAAAGGACTCATGATATTCATCCTGTTTATACTTACACAGAGCTTCATAAGAGGCAATGGATATGATACAGCACTAGCCTGAGTATATGCACTGAAAAATGTCTAAAGATATTAGGTGCTGAATTTTTTTCTTTCACAAGTTGGATCATGCAAGGATGTTCTTTGACTCCAGATATCAAACCAGCTGGATGCAAAGTGCTTTGGTACCAGGAGACCCAAAGTCTATTCATTGTGGGGATCTTTTATACAAAGCTGGTCATGTAAGCTGGTCTAGTTAAACTGTCTAGTAGTGCTGATGAAAAGTATGATACTAGTCTGAGTACTGCTTCTTTGTAAATGATCTGTTTGCTTTTTGTATACTGTTCTCTGAAAGCTTATTTTTATCTTTGGATTCCAAACTTTTAAAGGGGTGCACTTAGGTTTAAATCTTTTTGTTTGTTTTTGTTTAGCAATTATTCATTTCTTTTATTTATTGTGCTAAATATATAATGAGCCCTTAAAATCCGAAGACTATTTTTTTGTTTGATTGTTTTAGAAATTTGGTTATTAGTTTCATAGTTTCCTCTCTTCTATCGTACCCATCTTCTGTTTGTGGATTCGCATTAGATATTAGGCCACCTGAACTGATTATCCTAGATCCTCTTAATGTTTTCCTCTCACACTTTCTTCTTGAGTTTGTTTCAGTCATTTCTATCCTTCTAGACTTTTGTCCATTTATCTAGTTAACTGATTTTTTACATGTACCTGTTCATAGTATTTTCCTGCAATTCTTTTTATATCTGTAACGTCAGTATTCAATTGTAGTCAGAGAACATGTTATTTAAATCATTTTAAATTTATTTCACTTATTTTATGACTTTACATATCATATATCTTAGAGAATATTCCATCTTCACTTTAGAAGAATGTTTATTCTGCTGTTATTGAACGGACTGTTTTATAGATGTGTATTAGGTCTAGTTGGTTTATAGTGTTGTTCAAGTTTCTTATTTCCCTGTTTCTAGCCTTCCTATCCATTTATCAAAGTGAGGTATTTATGTGCCCTACTGTTATTACTGAGTTATCTATTTCTCCCTTAAATTATTTCAGCTTCCTCTTCTTATATTTGGATTTATTTTGTTAAGTAAATTTATGTTTTTAATGGTTATGTCTAGTAGAAAAAATTGTTTCTCTTATCATTATAAAATTGCACTCTTCTTTGTCTTTAGGAATATTTTTTGCCTTCCAGTCTACTTTATTTTGTATTGTTATGCCCACTTCAGCTCTTTTTTTGAATACCCTTTGCATAGTATATCTCTTTACATCTTTTTATAATAAAACAACTTGTGAGTTTAAATTGTGTTTTCTATCGACCAGATATTTGAATCATTCTTTTATCTATTAATACAAAAATTTTAAACAAAACATTAGCAAATTGAATCTGATATATGAAAAAATATAATACAACACAAACAAATGAGGTTTGTGCCAGGTGTGCATGATGCATTTAAAATTCAAAAATCAATTATCACTGGATAAAAGAAAGAGTAATGATAATTTCTTATAGTAATATAAATAAGAGAAAATGCACTATGATAATCTCAATTGAAGCAGAACATAATTGATAAAATTCAATTCTTATTCCTGATAAAAATTATTTAGATAGGGATTGAAAAGAACTTACTAAAATCTAAAAAAAAAATCTACAATAAAAACCACAGCAGACATTAAAATTAGTGATGGATAATCAAACTCAATTGTACTAGAGATCCTAATAGATACTATTAGGCAAGAAGAAAAATAAAAGAAATAAGAATTAGATGGGAAAAATAAATCTTCCCTTATTTGAAGAATTAATTTCAAATGATTGCATAGACAATCCAAAATAATTTATAATTAGCATTAATAAGTTAATTGAACAATGTTACTTGATACAAGGTTGGAATTTTAAAAACTGTATTTATATAACAACTACAAATAGAAAATAAAGTTGAAAATAAACCATTTTTAGTAAAGCAGAAATATCAGTTCCCTCGGAAAATATCATAAAATATGTATAAGGCCTCTAAAAACAAAAATCAGAAAACATTTTCTGTAAGAAATTAAAGACCCAAATAAGTAGAAGAATTCATCATGTTCTTATATAGAAAGTAATGTCACTTTTCCAACAAATTGATCTTGTCAATGAATCACAATAATAATCCTAGATTTATTTTTTGGGAAATCAACAATCTAATTATAAATCTATGTGGAAATAAAAAGGAACAAGCATAGTCAAGTAATTAAATAAGAGAAACAAAGCTAGAGAACTTACATTACTATATATAAAAATCATTATAATGCTGCAATAATTAAGACAACATGCTATTACTAATATAGAACAGTCAAACAACATGAGTCCAGAATGAGAACCACATATACATGAATAACTATAAAATGTGCAGAAGATAAAAATTTCAACAAATAGGCCTGGCCAGTGCCACTCAGTGGTTGAGTTTCAACCTATGAACTAGGAGGTCAGGGTTTGATTCCAAGTTGAGGCACATGCCCAGGTTTCAGCTCAATCCCCAGTGTGTGGGTGTGCAGGAGACAGCCAATCAATGATTCTCTCTCATCACTGATGTTTCTGTCTTTTTCTCTCTCTCTCCCTTCCTCTCTGAAATCAATAAAAATATTTAAATTTTTTTCAACAAAAAACTTGATTACTCATATGAAAAAATTAATCTTACCTCCAACATGTCATACACAAAAATACATTGCATATGGATTATGTTACTAAATGTGAAGCATAAATATATTAGATAATTTATTCAAAAGAACACAAAAAGAGTGAAACAAGAAGAAAAAATAAATCTCTATTTATTAAGAGACTCTTAAGAGAATACAAAGGTAATCAAAAGAGTAGAAACACTTTTGCAATTCAAGTATCTCAGAATAGACTTGTATCTAGAATACATAAATAACTATTACAAATCAACAATAGAAGCAAACAACCCAAGAGAAAAATGGATAAAACACTTGAATAGACACTTCACAAAAGAACATAACCAAATGGTCTATGGATGAAAAAGGGGTCGCATACTAACCTTGACAAACTCATGGGAGGCCTGCAAAAGTGGGTCTTACAAATTCTGAGACTTAAAGTAACCACATAAGATGGTCTGATGTTGCTGAAACCGGTTTGGCTCAGTGGATAGAGCGTCGGCCTGCGGACTGAAAGGTCCCAGGTTCGATTCCAGTCAAGGGCATGTACCTTGGTTTGGGCACATCCCTGGTGAGGGGTGTGCAGGAGGCAGCTGGTCAATGTTTCTCTCTCATCGATGTTTCTAGCTCTCTATCCCTCTCCCTTCCTCTCTGTAAAAAAATCAATAAAATATATATTTTAAGATGGTCTGATGTCAAAACATTCTAACTAGCCCTAGCCAGTTTGGCTCAGGAGATAGAGCCTTGGCCTAAAGACCAAACGGTCCCATGTTTGATTTGGTCAAAGGCACTTATCTTGGTTGCTGCCTCCTCCCTGGCCCTGGCCCAGGTCTGGGCACATGCAGGAGGCAACCAACTGATGTGTTTCTGTCACTTTGATGTTTCTGTCTTTCCCTCTCTCTTCCACTTTAAAAGATAAATGGAAAGAAGTATCCTAGGATGAGGATAAACAAAACAAAACAAAGTCCTAACTAAAAGTGAGTCATGGAGGGTAGTTATGTCCTAGGCCAGTATCTTCCTTGACAAAGATCAATCTTTACATAAACTTAGTCTGTCTATATTATTTTTGCATCTATAATAACATACCTTTGGAAAATCAGGGTAATTTCCTTTTTCCAGGCCTCTTTTGGCATAATTTCCCTCCACAGCAGAAATCACAAATCTTCTTACTGCTATTGTTATGGTATTAATTGTTAACTGTTAACTATTCTGAACCCACCTCTGTAAAAGATTTTACTTTTTATCCAATCCCAAAGATTTCCAGCTTTGCTTTCTCCCACCTCCCTAATAAATCACCAATGGATTTCAGGTGACCTCTTTATTCCTCCTCCTTTGATTGTAATGTAAAGTAAGGTGCAAAACTGTCATTTTCTGGAGCATTTTCTCGATCCTTTGAAATTTTGTTTCACAAAAATTATAAGTTTGGCTCAAATAAACTCATAAAAATTCTTACAGGTTTGGATGTTTCTTACATCAATAGGCCAATTAACATATGAAAAGATGCTTTTCATGAATCATCAGAGAAATGAAAACACCATATCATTATATATGCACCAAAATGGTTAAAATGAAAAAGATGAAAATAAATTCTTGCAGGGATGTGGAATATTTGGAACTTTCATGTGTTGATAGTATTATAGGAGTGTGCATTAGTACAGTCATTTTGGGAAATGATAGGATCCAGTAAAGCTAACTATATAGTTCTCTATGACACAACATTCACCCTTTTAGATATGGAGCCAAAAGAAATGCAAATGTATAGTCTACAGAAGAATCCTATATAATAAAGAGGTAATATGCAAAGTGACCATTATGCCCTCACACAAAATGGCTGTCCCAATGTGGTCACAAGATGACCACCCCCATGTGGTCACAAGATGGCCATCAGGGGAGGGCAGTTGGGGATGACCAGGCCAACAGAGGAGGAAAGTTGGGGGTAATCGGGCAGGCAGGGGAGCAGTTAAGCATCAATCAGGCTGGCAGGGGAGTGGTTAGGGGGTTATCAGTCTGGTAGGCAAAAGCAGTTAGGGGCAAGCAGGCAAGCAGGCAGGTGAGCAGGTGGGAGACAGCAGTCCCAGATTGTGAGAGGGATGTCTCACTGCCAGGGATCAGGACTAACTGGGCAGTTGGACATTCCTTGAGGGGTCCCAGATTGTAGAGGGTGCAGGTTGGACTGAGAGACATCCCCTCCCCAGTGCACAAACTGTGTGCACTGTGCCTCTACTATATAATAATGTGTATAGCAGTACTACTCAGCCTAATTCAAATATGGAAATGACTTAAATGTCCAAAAGAGTAAAATTGGTAAATAAATTGTGGAATATTTACTCAATAAAATACTATACAGCAATGAAAATATAAAAATATCTTGTAACAACATGTATGAATCTCATAGACATAATGTTGCATGAAGGAAGTCACACAAAAGACTACATAATATATTGTTTCATTTTAGGAAAGTTCAGAAGTATGTATAACTCATAAAGTCCTTATAATGATTACTAAAGTGGAGGTGGTAGCAACTGGAAGGGAACATGAAAGGGACAGCTGATATGTTATCAATATTCTTTTTTTTAAATTTGGATTATGATTACATGGTGTGATCACTTTAAAAATTTACCAGTATATGCTTATTAAGTGTGCAATTTTCTGTGCTTATGTTAAACTGTTATTTAATGAAGCCACAAAGGACTAAAGGGAAAAAAAAGCCTCACTAAACAGCCACCAAGGAAGACAATATTTAAAATATTGAAGTATCTTGAAATATCCACAATCAAATCATTTGTCTCTACCACCACTGATAATGCCCTTGTGCCTTCTGGATCATTGCTATAGCTCTGCTTCCAACTCTGTTCCCTTATCATATGTTCTGCTAAATGTAATCCATTCCATATCACTTATCTTCCCAAATTCTTTAAAATAAAAGACAGTTCTTAAAATGGCTTATAGAGCTCTACTTAATATGGAGCCTTTATCTTTCTGATCTTATCTTACAGTATTCTTCCCCAATTGGATTCCACTCTTGCTAAAATGCCATCCTTGTTGCTACTCCAGCACTCAGTTCTGCTTCAAGGCTATTGCACTTGCTGTTCACTTTGAAGCACACTTCTGACACATATGCATATAGCTCATTCATATGCTCCCTTCAGATCTTTGTAGACATATAAATTAGACCTTGTCTAATTATCCTACTGAAACTTGCAACAATTTCCCTACTTCTCAACAGATTCTGTTATTTTTCCAACTACTTTCCTCTGTAACACTTATCATTTGATACATTGTATTTGTCTGTTATATGTCCCCTTGTACTACAAGGTAAACTCAAGTAGAACACAGATCTATAAGAATTTTTTTCTCCCATTGTATATGCACTTCAATATACAGGGTATGGTAAAAGTAGGCTTACAGTTGTGAGTATGCGAAACTCAGAATTTATTATTATATTATTATTTATTATTGTATTATTTTCCATATGAACAACTGTTTTGCCCCACTCTGTAAAAGCATGAATAAATGTTTTTGAACTAATCTAATATATAAAAAGCCAGTGTCCATAACGACCAAAATGACCAAATGAACAGTCACTAGAAAGTGCATGGAGCACCTCTTGATCCCTCCCCGCAGCTCACAGGTTCCTATCATAGCAAGGCTGGTGGCCAGCAGGCAGGCAGGGTAGCGGGCAGATGGGCACAGTGAGGACATTGCACCTCTGGCCTGGAGACAGAGGTAGGGTATGATCTGAAGCTGCCATATGCCCAGAGGCTGTAGATCATGCCCAGAGATAGGCCAGAAGAGAGAGACAGCTGTCATCTGGTCCATTTTGTATTTCCCAGAGAAGCCAATGGCTGCCTAGGAGGCGGAGCTTTTGACGCTGACTAAGATAGAAACCAACCAATCAGAACCTGATCTGGGTGAACTGCAAAGGCAGAACCTAGGTGAGGGTTGAGGAGGGGTTTTAAACACAATAGCTGTTTGCTGTAAGGTGTAAGAAAACAGTTCAATTTTTTAATAACTGGGTTGGCAGTATAGTGCATATGGCTATCAGTCTAGATATAGAGGTTATGTATTTTTGTCTGCCAAAAGCATCTCCCCATGCTGAAAAAGGCTTTCCCCTTCCCCATTTAAGCAACCCTATCCTATATAATCTATCTATACTAATAAAAGTGTAATATGCTAATTAGATCGGGTCAGCTGCCATCTTCTGGACATCAGACTTCCTTCTGGACAAAGCCATGGTGGTGGGGGCTGAGGCAGAAGCAGTTATTGGCAAGATCAGGATGGCAGGGGAAAGCAATTAAGGGCAAGATTAGGCTAGCAGGGGGCTTGGGGCAATCAGGCCAGCAGGAGAGGGCAGTTGGGGGCAACCAGGCCAGCAGGGGAGGGCTGTTGGGGGTGACCAAACCAGCAGGGAAGGGCAGTTGGGGACAAGTAGGCCTGCAAGGGAGAGCTATTGGGGGCCAACCAGGCCTGCAAGAGAGAACCATTAGGGACTAGGCAGGCTAGAAGGTGAGTGGTTAGGAGCCAGTGGTCCTGGATTGCAAGAGGAATGTCTGTGCAGAGATCAGGCCTAAACTGGCAGTTGGGCATCCCCCAAAGGGTCCCAGTTTGGAGAACGTACATGTTCAGGATTACACAGCTAAGTATATGATCAGGTCAGAACCAAGAATTTGATTCTCCTCTCAACCTTGTGCTCTTATCATTAGACTAATGCAGGTATATATCTGGAATTTTAAAATACAAGATCTGATGACTTTTCAGGCATCCTGTAAAGAAATTATATCAGTGTTACAAAATTAGGAGCATCCCTTCTTTTTTCAATTTCCTTTGTTTAATGTCCTGTTTTTGTCATTTCAAGAGGGGGAAATGGTGTTAGATTATGTCTTGAAATAAATGGATTAGATTTAAATACTTGTTATTAAATATTATCCAAATCCTCTCTAAAATGGTTTCTTTTCAAAAGAACACTCAGTCAGCTCAATTCAATGGAATCCTTGTCTTTGCATAAATAGAGAAATGAATGAATGAATGAATAAACAAATAAATAAATAGTAGGTGTCAGAATCTTTTTTTAAAAATAAATATTTTATTGATTTTTCTACAGAGAGGAAGGGAGAGAGATAGACAGTTAGAAACATCAATGAGAGAGAAACATCAATCAGCTGCCTCCTGCACACCCCACACTGGGGATGTGCCCACAACCAAGGTACATGCTCTTGACTGGAATCGAACCTGGGACCTTTCAGTTCGCAAGCTGACGCTCTATCCACTAAGCCAAACTGGTTTCAGCCAGAATCTTAATTATACATTTACAAAATTTTTTAAATACAAGCACTTGAATCCTATTGTGATAAAGCTCTTGCAGTGATTCAGTTGAACATTTAAGATTCTACCTGGCAAAACAACAAAGTATTTAAAGACTGTCATTTTAAAAATGAATTCTTAAAGGTCTAATTTGGAAGCAGATGGGGGAATTTTCTTTATGGCTCTGAAAATATTCTGTTATCTGGATTTGTAAACATTTCATAGAAAGGAAATGCTGAATGAATGTCTTCTGGAGTCAGGAATTTTCAGAACTGCATATATATGCACCATTCAAGTAAGTATGAACCTGTGCGCATATGTATAAGTTTCTATATTTCTTATTTCTGTGAATATTTCCTCTGCTCCTTTATCTGCCTGTGGAACAAAGTATTTCATATCAGATTATTTCACTCATACTCTTCATCTCTTTATCCTTTTGTATTATCATTTTGAAAAATCCCCTGACTTAGTTGTCCAGGTCATTAAAGCAATCTTTAGCTGTGTAAATTTGACTTTCTGTTGCCACTTTACTACTACATATCGATGTTCAAGAATGTGATTTATTTGGTTGGGGAGAAGAAAGGTGATGAAATGTATCTCCCACCTTCCCTGACCTAGGCAAATACAATACATTATAATCCATTCAATGGTTGGTGGAACTTTGGGTTATTTCCAGTTTAGAGACATTATAAATAAGTATAGGCCAGGTGCACGAAATTCGTACACATGGTGCTGTCCCTCAGCCCAGCCTGCACCATCTCTAATCTAAGACCCCTCCAGGGATGTCTGACTGCTCGTTTAGGCCCCAAAGTAGGATCTGACCAAAACAGGAAGTCGGACATCCCTCTCACAATCCAGGACTGTTGGCTCCCAACTGCTTGCCTGCCTGCCTTCCTGATTGCCCTTAACTGCTTCTGCCTGCCAGCCTGATCACCCCCTAATCCACATGTGTCAAACACAAGGCCAGCAGGCCAAATCCGTCCAGCCAGGCCTTGCAATGTGGCCCGCACCGCTCTGTCATCACTGCACTCCGCTGCGTTTCCATCACAATGACAGTTTATGACTGTTCAGTAAACCATTCGGCCCACGATTTAGGCTGGATTTTAGATTTTGGCCCCTTCTCTGATTGAGTTCGACACCCCTACATCACTCCCCTGCCAGCCTGATTAATGCCTAACTGCTCCTCTGCCAGCCTTTTTTCCCCTAACTTCTCTCCCCTGGAGGCCTGGTCACCCCCAATTTCCCTTCTCTGCTGGCTTGGTCACCCCTAACTGCCCTCCTCTGCAGGCTTGATCACCCCAAACTGCTCTCTTTTGCAGACCTGGTCCCTCTCAACTGTCCTCCCCTGCTGGCCATCTTGTGGTGGCCATCTTGTGTCCACATGGGGGCAGGATCTTTGACCACATGGGGGCAGCCATATTGTGTATTGGAGTGATGGTCAATCTGCATATTACTCTTTTATTAGATAGGATAGAGGCCTGGTGCATGGGTGGAGGCCAGCTGGTTTGCCCTGAAGGGCGTCACAGATCAGGATGGGGGTTCCCTTGGTGTGTGAGGTGGCCTAGGCGAGGGGCCTGTGGTGCTTTGCAGGCTGCCAACATCCCCTGGAGACCCAAGCGGAGGCCCTGGTATCTAGGGTTTATTTATCTTCTACAATTGAAACTTTGTAGCTGGAGCGGAGCCAAGCCTTCTGCTTGCTCAGTGGTGGTAGCCATTTCTGTTGGGTTTTATTTATCTTCTATAATTGAAACTTTGTAGCCTTAAGCTGAGGCCTGGGCTGACCAGGATGTGCAGAAAGCTTGGCTTCCTCCACTGCTGGGGGCAACCCTAACCTCCTGCTCTTTCCAGCTCCGTGGCTACTGCCATCTCTGTTTGGATTTATGTTTCTTCTATCATTGAAACTTTGTAGCCTTGAGTGGAGGCCTACGCCAGCAAGGGCAGGTGGAAAGCTTGGTTTCCTCCTTTGCTGCTCTCTGTGGCCATAGCCATCTTGGTTGCATTTATTTTCATATTTGTTCCTGATTGATTGGTGGGCATGGCTTGTGGGTGTAGCAGGGTGATGGTTAATTTGCATATTACTATTTTATTAGATAGGTTAGATACTGCAGATGAGAGGAAAGGGATCACTTCAGGAATCAGAGTAAAGGTGTTTCCTCTAGTCTTATAATGAGAAGCATAGGAAAATATCCAGTTTGATTTTTCAAGGAGATTGGAAATCATGCATTTATGAAGCCAAAGCAAGTAGTTGTGAATAAAGAGTAATCTGAAATCAGGAAACATAGCATAGAGAAGATTGCTGAATAAAAGTAATAATGAACTGCAAATTGGTATTCCTGGTTTTAAAACTTCCTTTTAAAACAGAAGCAAAATATTCCATCAATTACATAATATAATTATTTGTTTCAACCTAACAACTAAGTTCCTGTTTAATTATGAGAAACATATGCAGTGGTTTTTGAACCTGGTTATATATTAGAATCACATAGAAAGATTTTTAAAGATTTTTTTTTATTCCCAGGTTTCAACAGAGATCAATTAACTCAAAATCTCTGGAGGTGGCATCCAGACAAGAGGTGTGTGTGTGTTTTTTTAAGTTCCACAGGTGATTTTATATGCAGCCAAGTTTGATATCCACTGCACACTAGCATAATTTTTCAAAGTGCTCCTTTAATATGTTAATGTGATGACTCTGCTGTAGAGGCACATGATATGTAGAACTTCTACAGAAACTATTTATTGTGAAGCATCTGGTTGGACCACTGTCCTGTCAAACACAATTTGGGAAATGAGGAACCAGATGTATTGCCATTCAAAATAGATATAAGACAAAACATTTTTAGTCACTATCTTTATTTAACTTTCTGGATAACCTAGCCACTATACTAAGATATAAAATGAAATGAGATTCAAATATCAGAGAGAAGGAGATTCATGACAGTTAAAATATTATAGTATACATGAGTAATCTAAGACAATGAAAAAGGAAAAATGAGTTATTTTAAAATTTCAATAAACTTATAAAATTAATATATTCAAAAAGAAAATAATAGCTTTATTTTATACCAGAGTTTTTCAATCTTAACACAATTGACTTTTGGGTCAACTAATTATTTTACATGGAGGACTGTCCTGTGCATTGTAAGATGCTTAGAGCATCCCTGGCTTCCACCAATTAGTAGGTAGTAGCACTACCCTATGCCCACAATTATGACATAAAAATGTCTCCAGACATTGCCAATATCCCTCATGGCACAAAATCAACTCTGGCTATACAATATAAAAAACAAAATAATCAATTACAAGCATCAAAAAATACACAGCCCTGGTTGGGTGGTTCAGTTGGTTGGAACACTGTGCTGTACATCAAAAGGTTGTGGGTTTGATCTCCAGTCAGGATACTATGGAAGGCAACCAATTGATGTTTCTCTTTCATCTCTCTCTCTCTCTCTCTCTCTCTCTCTCTCTCTCTCTCTCTCTCTCTCTCTCTCTTTCTCTCTCTCTCTCTCTCTCTCTCTCTCTCTCTCTCTCTCTCTGTCTCCTACACTCTCCTTCCCTCCATCCCCCCTCCCTCTCTCCTTGCCTCTCTTTAAAATTAATAAAAACATTGTGTATTAAAAAATATGCAATAGTTATGAATGAACTTAGTTAGA
This sequence comes from Pipistrellus kuhlii, assembly GCF_014108245.1. Lineage (NCBI taxonomy): Eukaryota > Metazoa > Chordata > Mammalia > Chiroptera > Vespertilionidae > Pipistrellus > Pipistrellus kuhlii. Next base: position 16,262,869 of record NW_023425504.1, read on the forward strand.
ATAGTTCAGGAACTATTTAAAAAACACTATAAGCTTAACTGAAAGACATAAAAGAAGATGTAAATACATAAAAAGATATATTACATTATTAAATGGAAAATCTCAATACTATATATATATATATATATATATATATATATATATATTCTTCCCAAATTAATTTATACATTTAATATAATTTAAATCAATATCCCAGTGGACTTTTTATATATCTATATAAAATTATTTTTTTAATTTATATGTAAGACTGAGTTGGTAAAATTAACCAGATATATAATAAAAAAGATTACAAATAAAAATGCACTATCAGATAAGAACTGTTTTATTTTTTAAATATTATCAGCTTTGTTGAGATACATTTGATAGATAACATTATGTAAATTTAAAGTGTATATAATATAATGATGTGATAGACATATATATTATGAAATGATTACCACAATAAGGCTCATTAACATAGCCATCACCTCACATAGTTACCATTTTTTTTGTGTGTGTGGTGAGAAATTCAAGATCTACTCTCTTAGCAACTTTCAAGTATACAATACTAGAATCATTATACTATATATTACATCCCCAGAATTTATCTTGCAACTGGAAGTTTGTACCCTTTGGCCACCTTTGTCTATCTCCACCCTCATCTTCACCTCCAGGCAACCACTAGTCAACTCTCTGTTTCAGTGAGAGTTGAATTTTAGATTCTACATATTAAGATCATACAGTATTTATCTTTCTCTGTCTGACTTATTTCAGTTAGCATCAAGTCTTCAAGTCTCATCCATGTTGTTCAAATGCATGTGTGCACACACACACACACACACACACACACACACACACACACGGTCAGGCACATGACTTTTTAAACATTCATTCTTCCTTTGAAAGATACTTAGGGTGGGTCTGATAAGTGGGCTCTGCAGGTGAGGGGACTTCTGGCTATCTTCCATAGCCAGGTGGGACCACTAGTGGGGCTTTGCATTATTTTGTATGTGTGTTTTGGCTGAAATTAACATTTAACTCAGTGGACTTTGAGTAAAGCAGAGTGCCCTCCATAGTGCAGAACTAAAAGACCAGTACCTCTGAGCAAGAGAGAATTCTCATCAAACTGACTTCAGAATTTATTTGCAACATAGGCTCTTCCTGGTTCTGTAGCAGATGGTCTTCAGACTAGAACTCTAATATCTACTTTCCTGGGCATGTAGACTATCAACCCACCCTTACAAACTTTGGACTTGACAACTTCCATAATCATGTGAACCAATTTCTTCTAATAAATCTCTCTAGACACACACACACACACACACACACACACACACACACACACACTACTAGTTCTGTTTCTCTGGAGAACCCTGGCTAATGCATACATAATAGTATATGTAGGAATGGTTTGCCATCACCTACGGACAAAGTAATAAATACTCCCCCAAAAATAAAAAATATTTAGAGAATGAGTGGAGTGAGCAGAGTGATGACTGAGAAGGGATAGTAAGAAATATAAAAAGGGAAGCAGAAAAAAATATATATTAGCCAAGAAAAGCTGACAGGAGAGTATGGAGAAGTAAATGGTGGTCAGGGTCAATTACTGTAAGGAAGTACAGTAAGATAAGGACTAGAAAGTGCCCAAGGAGACTGGGTAAGTAAAAGATAGAAGTTAGATCAGCCAGAGCATTACCCTGTTATTTATAAGATGCTGTGAAAGCAGAATATGAGAATAATGTCTTATATTTGTATTTTATCATCTACACAGTCCTTTCACATGTTTATTTATATGATTGAATCTTCATAATAACACACTGTGAGAGAAGGAGGTATAGTTACTCTCATTTTGGATTTGAGGAACTGAAAGCTTGAACTTTTAAATGTAAAAATTGGTATAAAAATCTAGGCCTGCTGACTCCTAATATAATTCAATTACACTGTACAACAAGAAACTTCTACCAAGCTATATAAAGTTGTAGAAAACCTAAATCTATACTGGCAAGAAACTTGGTTATACTTGACATCAACATCAGATGTCTTGGAATTCTCAAACATTCCTAGCTTGAGTACATTATGGAGGTTTCAATTAAAAAAATATTGTGTTTTTTTTTTAGAGAGAGAGAGAGAGAGAGAGAGAGAGAGAGAGAGAGAGAAACACATCAATTTATTATTCCACTCATTTAATGCATTCATTGGCTGCTTTTTTATTTTTAGAGAGGAGAGAGAGAGAGATAGAAAGAATAATTTATTGTTCCAGTTATTTATGAATTCATTGGTTGCTTCTTGTATGTGCCCTGACTAGGTATCGAACCCGCAATGTTGGCATTTTGGGACAATGTTCTAATCAACTGAGCCACCATAATAATTTTAGTTAATATTCACATAGTGGTTACCATGGCTTGGACACTGTTCTAAGCACCTTCCATATATTATGTCATTTAATCCTAACAATAAACTTAAGAGGTAGATCTTATTACTGTTATTACTCCCATTTGCAAATGAGAAAACAGAGGTACTGATTATTTAAATATTATTCTCAAGATAATCCAGCTAAGCTGAAACCGGTTTGGCTCAGTGGATAGAGTGTTGTCACCCTGCAGACTGAAAGGTCCCAAGGCCTTGGTTGCGGGCACATACCCAGTAGGGAGTGTGCAGGAGGCAGCTGATCGATGTTTCTCTCTCATCTATGTTTCTAGCTCTCTATCCCTCTTCCTTTTCCTCTGTAAAAAAAATCAATAAAATATATTTTTAAAAAGATAATCCATCTAAGAAATAGTGAAACTTGGATTCAAACTTATTTCTTTACATTATACTGTTTTTGTCTTCCAACTTCAAAGAGGCCATTGACTGATATTCTAGCACTTAGTGAACAGATCCAAGGATATTCAGTTTGTCCCTTTATTATCCTATAAACTTAGGTTTCAGCCTCTTCGTTTAAAAATAAAATTTAAATCCTCTTAGTTTGCACTAATATGGTATGCCCTCTAGTTTTCCTTCTCCCTCATTCCTTGCCCCATCACTTGTAGGCATTGGTCCTTTTCTGCATTTTATTCAACCCTATTGTATCTTTCTTCAAATGTGGTGCCTAAATCTTAAGTAAGTTTTCATGAGTTACAGATTGTGCTTTGATATTGCTAAAGATAAAGCGCTCAAATGTTCTTAGCAAATTTATAAAACAATTATGTTATTATTGTTTACCTTTTGGTCTGTAACAATTATAATTTCTATTTAGTCAGTAAATTCATGTAAGCCTCTTTCAGCTGTTTATAAAAGGCAGTATGACAAAAGCCACGTGCTTATCCAGCTTTTGAAAGGACAATACCCTTGATCTTTGCCTCCCTCCTATTCCACAGGAAGATTGCAATATAGTGTTTTCATCTAACTTAATTCAAAAGCTTTAAAAACATTAATTTGCGTAATCCATAAGATTAGTATTTAGAGCTGTAGAAAAGACTATCCTGGACTGTACAGTTTAAGTACTTTACATAGACACAAGGTTGATAGGTTTTGAAACCTCTTACTAAAGCACATCTTCTACCATGTCATTAATCTATTGGCATTCTTTTGACTGTTTGCTCTACAATAACAAAGAAAACTTCATTACACATCTCAGTGACACTTTAGATAGAGTGAATACTGAAGAGACAGTAGATTGCTAGAACTGGAAGAGAGAAGATAAGTATAATAGATTTACATCCTTTTTTTTCTTGCAAGTCTGCAAAAACACAAATAGAATTATATAGCCAATCATTAAAACCCCTTTATTTTATTACATGGGTCCAGATCAAGATAATTACCTTTTAACACAACAGTGATGATGCCGTAGTGCTTCTCAAATCAGTTATTTCTAATGTTTTATTAGCTTTTTAAACTTCTTGCTTTGATCCAGAGTATTTTTTCTTTATTTCATTTGTAAAGCAAGTAAATGTAATAAGCTCCCTTTTGGAAAATCAGTCTGGCTTAAATCATGCATTCTTTATACAATGTTAGGTGGAGAATGGTTAACATTTGTAGCCTCATGACTTGCAAATGAAAGAAAATAATAACGCTTAGCAAGGCATTAGAAGAACACATTCACCATGAATCATACTGCCCTTGAAGGTGCAGCTTAAAAAAGCAGAGAAATAGATTTGACACCACTTGGACTTGCAGCTCAGACATGCTGCATTAAACTGTTCAAAATTAATTTAATCTGAGCAAGGAGAATAATAGCCTCTCAGTTCAAGGCTTCTGATAGCAGTAATTTGCACTCGAAAGTACTTCCAAAGGGAAAGAATAAATGAAGGGCGACTCTCCAAAACTGAGTGAGCAAATGAATTCACTAAATGAAAGCCTCTTGATCACCCTATAAAAAGATCATCCAAAAAAAAAATGACACATTCTTTATCATTCTCTTGGGTAAGAATTTTTTCTTACAACTATTCAATTGTTCTGCTTTGGGGATAGATTCAACCCTTTTTGAACTGTTGATGGCTCTGGAGGAAGTGTCTGGCTTCAGTTGCCACATTAATTCAGTGGCCCAAAAACAATTTGATGAAAACTCATGCAGTCATAGACTTTGTACCCAATGTTCTCTTTCATACTCTTGGGGAAGACATTTCTTGGTGAGTAAGTGAGCAAGAACCATATCAAGTATTTAGGGTTGGAGACAAATCCATAACACATTTTTACAGTCACAGAAATACTCTCCTCAAATTCAGGTACCAAGGTGCTGAATACATGGTACGACATGTACCCAAGTACATGGAAGTACATGCTCACACTGAAAGGTCTGACTCACCAAACCAATCAATGGAGGAACCAGCAGGAAAAGACTGGTGTATAGTATAGTATAGTATAGTATAGTATAGTATAGTATAGTGTAGTGTAGTGTAGTGTAGTGTAGTGTAGTGTAGTGTAGTATAGTATAGTATAGTATAGTATAGTATAGTATAGTATAGTATAGTATAGTATAGTATGATATGAAGAGAACCAATAGGCCGGGACCGGTTTGGCTCAGTGGATAGAGCGTCGGCTTGGGGACTGAAAGGTCCCGGGTTCGATTCCGGTCAAGGGCATGTACCTTGGTTGGGGGCATATCCCCAGTAGGGGGTGTGCAAGAGGCAGCTGATCGATGACTCTCTATCATCAATGTTTCTAGCTCTCTATCTCTCTCCCTTCCTCTCTGTACAAAATCAATAAAATATATATTTTTTAAAATATAAAGAAAAAAAATATTAAAAAAAAGAAGAGAACCAATAGGATCTACTCCCTCATAATTCTCTCTTCCATTGATTTACCACAGAGCTAAAAATTCTGCCTAATGTTACTCCCTGGGGGATAATGCCTTCAGAAATCACTGACACATTTACTCATCACATTAGCAATCATCTAGCACCTCACAGAACTCTGAGTAAATACAGACAAAAATAGTGATACTAAGTACCCAAATAATTACATGCACGGAAAGACAAAACTAACTTCATTTTAGACAATTTCTTTTCCTTGAGTTAATCAAGTACTTTTCTGCATACTCTGGGAGAAATTATTTTTCCCTTGATTTAAGCTCTAATGGTGGAGAGAAAGAACATGCAGGGAAGTAAAAAAGAATTAGTTTTTCCAAATAGCATGAGAATAAGTAATATATCAGTATTCAAGTTTCATTTCCAATTCCTTCATTGTTTTTCTTTTGCAAATTTAGAAGTAGGAAAACCAAAGGTCTTTTTAAATTCTCTGGTAACAATTAATTTCTTCTGAATAATTTACCTGCCAGTAGTTATTTGTTCTATAATAATTCAAAGAATGCTAATTATGCCAAAGGCCTTTTTAAATAAACAAATAAGAAAGAAAGAAAAAAGAAAAGAATGTCTCTAGGATATGTTCAAGTTTAAAATACATTGAAGACTTTCAGGATATTAACCAAAATACTTGGTTGCTATTGATCACTGTCGCCAATTATGTCCCCTCCCCTCAAAATAGAAGAGGAATGAATATTATTTGAAGGGGTCCAGAACCAGTCTCCCCAGAGACTTTGCCATATGGACTATTTTGGGCTAAAGCTACTCAATGCCAAAAAGACTCAGTAAGAGATTATTAACCTCACCCTTTAACTGCCTAAAAGAGTTTACATAGATGGCCTGAGCCAGGAAGGAAACAATGACCAGAAATAACAACAAAGAATACAGGCTAGCTGTCATAAGCTGAAGGGAGAGCTCAGCACAGTCTATTTATTCAAAAATAGTCTCTTCCTTGTAAACTGTCTTCCTTCCCTTTGAAATCACAGACCCCTATCCTATTCCTTATCTCAAGATGGCATATAAGTCTCAACTGCCTGACTTGTCCTTGGGTCTTAATAATTATGGGAACCCCCATCCTCCTATCTAATAAAAGGGTAATATGCAAATTAACCATCACTCCATCACAAAAATGACATCACCATAGCCACAAGATGGCTGAGCCCAGTCCTCTCAGCCCCACCAGAGTCCCCAAGTTCTAGGGCGGGGGGGAGGGGGGGAGGGGACGGGTGCAGCCGCTGAGAGCAGTCAGTGTGAGTGGCCTGGTGGAATGCTTACTTCTTGCCACACCAGCTTGGGCCAGCCCCCCAGAGCTGAAGTGGACATGGACAAGGACAGGGGGGCTGGCCCGCAGCCTCCACAGCTGAGTGCCAGCCCAGAGAGAAGATGGCAGGCCCTCCTCCTGCAGAAGCAACTGGCAGCCTACTGCACACAATACCACATGATGGGCTACTAGTAAGTACATAATTATTTTTTTTCTCCTGTTAATCTGTTTTATGTTCATTTTATTCCAGCCAAAGAATTTAAGAAAGTATAAGAAAAGTTCATCCTTCCCAACACAATGTTTTGCATACTTATCTGGTCTTCAATGAAAACTAATGAAATTTCTTCCTGAGTTATACCATTTTTCATTAATTAGATTGACATTACTATATGATTGCTTTTAAAGCTTTTTTAGATAACAGAACATTTTTAAATGGTCAAAAGTTTGTTATTTTTATGTTACCCTGTTTCCCTGAAAATAAGACAGTATCTTATATTAATTTTTTCTCCCAAAGTTGCGCTAGGTCTTATTTTCGGAGGATGTCTTATTTTCGGGGAAACACAGTAGTCAATTTTTTTTTTTTTTCACTTCAGAAGAAACATAAGCCTCTGCATATTACCATTTAATAATAAATTGGGTCATGTTTCTCAAAATGGGCCCCTGAACCATTTGTTTCAGAATCACTTGTGCTATTAAGAAAATAGGAGTCAGACCCCATCTCTGAGCTCCCTCCCCAGAAGATTAATTCTGAAGTTTTAGAAATTTTTTTTTCATATTTCAGAACAACTTCTATACAATGCAGAATCCCACCCTAATATCTATACTAATAAAAGGTTAACTTGCTAATCAGACCTGCTCCTCCGGACATCTTCTGGACCTCTAACTTCCTTCCTGATAAAACCATGGTGGTGGGGGCCGAGGCAGAGTTGGTTAAGGGTGATCAAACTGGTAGGGGAGCAAGCAGTTAGGGGCAAGATCAGGAAGGCATGGAGAGCAAGCAGGGGCGAGATCAGGCTGGTGTGGGGGAGCAAGCAGTTAAGGGGTGATCAGGCCATCAGGGGAGGGCAGATAGAGGCGATCAGGCCAACGGGGGGGGGGGGGGGCAGTTAGGGTCCATCAGGCCAGCAGGGAAGGACAGTTATCGGGCAATCAGGCCGACAGGGGGGAGCAGTTAGGGGGTGATCAGACCGGTAGGGGGGTAGTTAAGGGCAATCAGGCCAGCAGGCAGAGGCAGTTAGATTCAATCAGGCAGGCAGGTAGGCGAGCAGTTAGGAGCCAGCAATCCCAGATTGCAAAAGGGATGTCCAACTGCCAGTAGTCGGACTTCCCTCAAGGTGTCCCAGATTGGAGAGGGTGCCAGCCGGGCTGAGGAACCCCCTCTCTGTGCACGAATTTCATGCACTGGGCCTTAGTATATATATAAAAGGCTAATATGCTAAGTGTCCAACCATCGGACCAGTCACTATGACACACCCTGACCACCAGGGGGTAGACGCTTAATGCAGGAGCTGCTGAGCTGCAGTGACTTAGCAGCAGCAGTTCTCAGGTGATTCTCCCCGAAACCATAGAGAAGAGAGCCCAATTCCTCATGGGGCCATGCAATTCCACCTTTGGCTGTGGGTTATGTTATTGCTGGGGCACCGTATCTGGTTTACTGCACACTTGCATTTGTGTTCCACACCCTGTAAGACAGCAACTTTGAGTGTGCCCTCTGGGAACCCTGGGAGATATAGAAGAGCTGGTTTTGACCCCATTTCAACAGGCCAGGCCAAGGGACCCCACCTGCCAGACAGATCCCTCTTACTCCAGAGATGCCAGGGAGAGACTGCAGGAGGTTGGCTCCAGGATATGTCTGGCCCATCTTGCCCAGTCTTGCCCTGCTAGCAACCTTCTAATTAATGTCCTTTCAATGTGCATAAATATGTTCACCAGGTCACTAGTATATTCATATAGCCTCTGCTTTTAAAATTCCACTAAAACAGAATTTATGTTACACATAAGCCATTATTAAATAACTTTAGTGGTCAGAAAAATTTATCTTATATTAAGTTAAAATATATCATGAAAGTTCTACATTTGGGTTCCAGTTCTCCCCTCTGAAACCACTCAAAATAAATGTAGTCCTTTTCTACATGACAGTCATTCAAATATTTAGAGACCACTATTATCTTCCATCTGTTTTCTACACTGGGCTAAATATTTCACTTCCTACAACTATTCCTTCTCTGATAGTTTTCCCATATATTTTAACATTCTTGTCAACAACTCTAGATATGCTCCAGTTTGTGATTGTCAGTCTTACAAGGTAGTGCCTAGAGCTAAACATAATATAAAATATGTGGTTTGACCTGTGTAAATTTTTATGACATTATTATTTCTGTCACTTATTTAAAACATTAGATATTAATCAATAACTCTAAATTTGTGTGGGCTTTTATGACTGTATGCAAATTTTTTGCATCCACATATCAGTGTAGCAGCACAACGGGCTTACAGTGAATAAAAATGTGTAGGTCTTAAGGAAGCAGACAAAACAAATATATACTTTCATATGGAACAAAAAAACATGAATAGAACCTCAGAATAATCTGAAAACTTGTTCCACAAAAAGAATAAAAGGACCATATGGAGATGGGTAGAGACACAGAGATATACTCTTTCCAAAAATCCATGCTGAGACTCACAATTTGGAGGGATCTCAATAAAATCAATAAAAAACACCTTATGCCTCAGGACTGAGTGGTTTGTACCCCATATCAAGCATCCCAGTACTTGGGTCCTGCACTGGAAAGACAAGCCCCTGAAACCTGTGACTTTAACAATCAATAGGGCTCATGTCTATGAGAATCATAGGACTATAGGGAATGAAGATTCTACTCTTAAGGGCTCATATGCAAGACTAGTTACCTAAGAACCCAGTCCAAAAAAAAACCAAAAAACAGCTTGTGAGAAAACCAGATCATATGTGAAGGAGAGTCATTTGCTGATCTTGAAGCATCTGACAGAGGGGCAGAAGTCTGCCTATACTCTTTCCAGGGACAAAATACTGAGAGTTCCTTGTTTTATTTTTACAGCCACCCCCCCTACTTTGCTGGCACTGGCAGATGCCATTTTAGCACTCTCACTCAAACCTGCCAACAGTGGCAGTTGAGCAGCATCCCCCACTCCACTAACAGCAACTCAATATGGTACCAACAAACATGAAAGCTGAGCAGTCACAATAGCACACCACTTGCAGGACCCCACCATACCCATGGGCAAGTACAACTCACATAGGAGACATCCCTTGAGTACCCAGCTCTGGTGATCAGAGTAGACTTTACTTTTGGGCTCCATGTAACATCTGCTACATAAGGCCATTCTTTCAACACGATGAGAAATATCCATCTCCAGCAGGCTTTCCAAGGTAGCCTCAAGATTTCCACTAGTTCATGTCCACTCCTGCAAGGCAGCTCCAAGATGGCATGCCCTGGGTCTTTCCTAGGCCCATGTATGTTCCAGTTCAATTTCCAGCCAACCCAACAGGGAGATCTCAGGATGGTATATCCCAGAATTCCCCACCCATATTTGGTACAACTTCACTTAGCCTGCCAAAACCTACAAGGATACACAATCTAAACAGGAAACACTCCTTCAAGATCAATAGAGGTATATGTTTCACCTGATTCATGATTAAACAACAACAACAACAACAACAACAACAACAAACAGAAAGTCAAATAAAATGAGGAGACAAATGTGTTCCAAATGAAACAAAAAGATAAAAACCTCGGGAGAAAAAAATGAATAAAACAGAGGTTAGTAACTTACCTGATAAAGAGTTCAAAGTGACAGTTATAAAGTTGTTGGCCGAACTCAGAAGAAAAATGGAGGAACACAGTGAGAACTTCAACAAAGACCTAGAAAATATATCAAAGTACCTATCAGAAGGAATAACAAAATAACTACAATGAAAAGTATATCAGAAGGAATAAACAGAAGATTAGATGACACAGAAGAACAGATCAGCTAACTGGGAGGCAGAATCATGGAAATTACCCAGTTAAAACAGCAAAATTAAAACAAAATTTTTAAAAAATGAGGATAGTACTTTTCTCATTCTCCAGGCATCCCTTTTCACTTAGTTGAGAGTCACCCAGTACCTAAAACAGGAATATGGTAACTATGAAGAAGAGGAAAAAATAACTAGAGTCAATAACTCTAGCCTCCCACTTTTTATGAATAGTGAAAAGTACAATACAAGCTGGGGCACAAGCAGAAACAGAAAATAATCATACAAGGAAAAGGGAAACTGGACATGCTCATCCAAATGTAAAGAAATCTGAAATAGAGTACTATACCATATTGCCCATGACTGGTGTCCATGATTACAGTGGCAATAACATTGAACTGGGCACAGCATATGGAAAATTAGTACTAGAGTATACACGCTGGCTATCACTGATGCAACTGATTCTTATATCATTAGAAGCATACCAGAACATACTGGTGAAAAGTAAATCACACAAAATTTTTCTTTAATAAAACTTGCTAGAACTTTTTTTTTAATGTGTGTGTGTGTGTGTGTGTGTGTGTGTGTGTGTGTGTGTGTGTTTAAAGGACACATTCTTGGATACTCAGGTCAGATGATCAGGGAGACTGTACCACTGGGGCCACAAGACACCTACTACATAAGGCCACACTACCAAGACTGAGAGACATAGAAGACTGATGTACCACATAGAAAAACACAGAGAAGAAGCCAAAATGGGGAGGGGGGCAAAGACACATGCCACAAATGAAAGAACAGGTGAAATATCCAGAAAAAGAACCAGCCAATCAGGAGCAAGTATGCAAATTAACCCAACTAAGATGGCTGCAGCCACGGAGAGAGCAGGAGGAAGGCTTGGGTTTCCCAGGCAATGGAGGAAACCAAGCTTTCTGCACACCTTGGCCTGCCCAGGCCTTCATTCAAGGCTACAAAGTTTCAATTATAGAAGATAAACCCCAACAGAAATGGCTGTTACCACATAGCAAGCAGAAGGCTTGGCTCCACTCCAGGCTACAAAGTTTCAATTGTAGAAGGTAAATATATCCCAGTTACCAGGGCCTGCACTTGGGATGCCAGGGGTCATGGCTGGTCTGCAAACAACCACAGGCCCCTCTACCGGCCTCCCCACACCTCAAGGGAACTCCCATCCTGATCCAGGACACCCTTCAGGGAAAACCAACTGCCCCCCACCTATGCACCAGGTCTCTATCCTATCTAATAAAAGAGTAATATGCAGACTGACCATCATTCCAACACACAAGGTGGATTCCCCCATGTGGTCAAAGATCCTACCCCCATGTGGACACAAGATGGTCACCACAAGATGGCCAGCAGGGGAGGGCAGTTAGGGGGCACCAGGCCAGCAAGGGAGGGCAGTTGGGAGGAACCAGGCTGGCAAGGGAGGGCAGTTGGGGGCAATCATGCTTGGAGGGGAGGGCAGTTAGGGGTAACCAGGCTGGCAGGGGAGGGGCTTTGGGGGCAAACAGACTGTCAGGGTATCAGTTAGGCATCAATCAGGCTGTCAGGAGAGTGGTTAAGGTCAATCAGGAAGGCAGGCAGTTGAGAAGTTGGGAGCCAGCAGTCCTGGATTGTGAGAGGGATGTCCATTTAGGGCAGTAGGACATCCTCGAGGGGTCCCAGATTGGAGAGGGTGCAGGCTGGGCTGATGGGCACTTGCCCATGCATGAATTTCATGCTCCAGGTCTCCAGTAGACACTATAAAAAAGAACCAGTCAAAAATGAAGAATAGAATATTTGAAATGAAGAATACACTGAAAAATAACAGATTAGAATAAGTAGAGGATAGAATGGGCAAATTAGAGGAGAAAATAAGCAAAACAAAAAAAGAAATGTGAAAAATAAATATAGTTTAAGAGACCTCTGGGACAACATCAAGTGTAACAATACCACATTCCATAAGTACCCGAAAGAGAAGAGAGAAAGCAAGCGATTAAAAACTTATTTGAAGAAATAATTACTGAAAACTTCTCTAACCTGGTGAAGGAAAAAGATACACAAGACCAGAAAGCTCAGAGCTTCCCCCAAAAAAGATGAAAACAAGAGGTCCACATCAAGACATGTGATTATTAAAATGGCAAAAGTTAAAGACAAAGAGAATATTAAGAACAGTAGGATAAAGACAGTTACTTAAAAGGGATCTCCCTTAGGACTATCAGGTGATTTCTCAACAGAAATATTTCAGACTAGAAGGCACTGACACAAAATATTCAAAGTGATGAAAAGCAAGGGCCTATACCCAAGACTACTTTACCCAGGAAGGCTTTATCTCATTAAAAATGAGCTAAAGATCTTCATCAAAGAAAGGAACATAAATATGAATAATGAAGCAGCAATAACTACATACATATCAATAATCACTTTAAAAGTAAATGTCTTAAACACTCAAATCAAAAGACATGGTGGCAGAATGGATTTAAAAACAAGCAAGACCCATCAATATACTGCCTACAAAAGATTCACTTCACATCTAAAGACTGAGCATGAAAAATTGGATAAGGATATCCCAAGCAAATAGCAAAGAAAAGTAAGGTGAAGTAGAAATACTCATATCAGAAAAAAAAGAAAAAAACTTAAAAAGGACTCTAATAAGAAACAGTGAGAATTACATAATAATAAAGGGATCAATTCAATAAGATGATATAACTATTGTAAACATTTATGCACTTAACATTAAAACACCTAAATATATAAAGCAAATATTGATGGACATAAAGGGAGAGATCAACAGTGATACAGTCATACGAGGGGACTTTAACACCTTATTGATATCACTGGGTATATATTCTAGACAGAAAATTAAAAGAAAACAATGACCTTAAATGACACATTAAATCAAAGGGATTTAATTGACATTTTAAAAGCATTTCATCCCAAAGCAGCAGAATATACATTATTTCAAGTGCATGAAATATTTATAAGGATTGATTATATCTTAAGCAAAAAAATAATAATAATAGGTTTTAATAAATTTAAGAAGACTGAAATTATATCAAGAATATTTTCTGACCAAAATTGTATGATACTAGAAATCAATGACAAGAGAGGAAAAAAAAAAAAACACACCTGTAACAAAACAATAAGCAACTAAATAATCAATGGGTTGATGAAAAAAATCAAAGAAGAAATCAAAAACTATCTTGAGACAAATGTAAATAAAAACAAAACTTGCCAAAATCTATGAGAGGAACAAAAACTGTTCTAAAAGGGAAGTTCTAACATCTAAGGCTACCTCAAGAAACAAGAAAACACTCAAAAAATATAATTTTTAACCTAAAGGATATAGAAAAATAATAACAGATTCTTAGTACAAAGAATGAAATTATAAAGATCAGAGTGGAAATAAATGAAATAGGCTAAGAAAAACAATGAAAAAAGGAGCAATGAAACTAAAAGCTGGGTGTTTTTTTTTAATGATAAAGAACATCAATAAAACTTTAACCAGACTCATCAAGAAACAAAGAGATGGAGCCAAAATAAATAAAATCCTAAATGAAAGAGAAGTTACAAGGATCACCACAAAAATATAAAGAATCAAAAGAGACTACTATGAACAATTATGTGCCAACCTACTGAAAAATGTAGAAGAAATGGATTAATTGCTAGAAACCAACATCTTTCCAAGACTGAATCATGAAGAAGTAGGAAATCTGAATACACTCATTATAAGTAATAAAATTTAACTAGTAATTTAAAAACTACTATAAAAAAAAACCTCCACGATCAGGCTTCACAGGTAAATTCTACTAAACATTTAAAGAAGAGTTGATACCAATCCTTCTCAAATTATTCCCCCCAAAAATTAAGAAGAAATCTCATTTTACAAGGCCAACATTGCTCTTTTTATAAGACAACACAAACACACCAGAAAAAAAATGTACTGGCCAATATCCCTGATGAACATAGATGGATGCAAAAATGCTCAACAGAACATTAAAAAATTGAATTAAAAATACATTAAAAGGATCATACATTATGATCAAGTGGGATTTGTTTCATGGAATCAAGGATGATACACCACTTCAACAAAATCAATCAACATGATACACCACTTTAGCAAAATTAAAGAAAAAAATTACATGATCATCTATTCTAGATAAAGAAAAAGCATTTGACAAAATTCAACATCTTTATGATGAAAACTCTCAAAAAGTGGGTATATAATTAATATATCTCAACATAATAATGACCATATATGATAAACCAACAACTAAATCATACTGCATACTAGAAATCTGGAAGTATTTATTCTAAGATTAAGAACAAGACAAGAATGTACTTCCTCCACTTTTTTTTTCAACATAATTTTGAAAGCCCTAATCACAACAATAAGGCATGAAAAAATAAATAAAAGGCATTTAAATTGGAAAGGAAGAAGTAAAATGTTCACTATTTGCAGATAACATGATATTATATACAGAAAACCCTAAAGATTCCACCAAAAAAAAACTATTAGAACTAATAAAATTCAGTAAAGTTTCATACACAATATTCAAAAATCTGTTGTGCTTTTTAAATACTAATAACAAACTATCACAAAGAGAAACTAAGAAAACAAACCCCTTAACAATTGCATCAAAAATAATAAAATATCTATATATAAATTTAACTAAGGAAGGGAAAGGCCTGTATTCTGAAAATTGTAAAAAATCCATGAAGGAATTTGAAGATGACACAGATACATGGAAAGATAAGCTGTGCTCATGAATTGGAAGAATTATTACTTTAAAATGGCCATATGACCCAAAGCAATCTACATTTTTTTTTCAATCCCAATAAAAATTCCAATAACATGCCGAAAACGGTTTGGCTCAGTGGATAGAACGTAGGCCTGTGAACTGAAAGGCCCCAGGTTCTATTCTGGTCAAGGGCACTTACCTTGGTTGCAGGCACATCCCCAATAGGGGGTGTGCAAGAGGCAGCTGATCTATGATTCTCTCTCATCGATGTTTCTAGCTCTCTATCCCTCTCTCTTTCTCTCTGTAAAAATCAATAAAATATATTTTTAAAAATTCCAATAACATTATTACAAAACTAGGAAAAATAATCCTAAAATTTTTATGGAGCCACAAAAGACCCTAAAGAGCCAAAGCAATCTTGAGAAATAGAAATAAAACCGAGATATCACACTTCTCAGTTTCAAACTATACTACAAAGCTATACTAACAAAAACAGTTGGTACTGGCATAAAAACACATTTATGAATGGACTAGAATAGAGAGCCAAGAAATAAACCCATGCATAGGTGGTCAATTAATCTAAGACAAAGGAGGAAAAATAGACAATGGAGAAGAGACAATCTCTTTAATAAATGGTGTTAGAAAAACAGAATAGCTA
The DNA here is from genome assembly GCF_014108245.1 of Pipistrellus kuhlii. Taxonomy (NCBI): domain Eukaryota; kingdom Metazoa; phylum Chordata; class Mammalia; order Chiroptera; family Vespertilionidae; genus Pipistrellus; species Pipistrellus kuhlii. The sequence continues at coordinate 16,278,773 of NW_023425504.1, forward strand.
CATACAAAAGAATGAACTGGACCACCATCTTATAATAAATAAATTCACTAAAAATAAATTCAAAATGTATTAAAGATTTGAATATAAGATCTGAAACCACAAAACTTATGGAAGAAAACATAGGCAGTATTTTTTGGACCAGTCTCCTCAGGCAAAGGCAACAAAAGCAAAAATAAACAAATGGGATTACAGCGAACTAAAAACCTTTGCACATAGAAGGATTCTATCAAGAAATTCACAGGCAACCTAATGAATAAGAGAAGATCTTTGCAAGTCATACATCTGACAAGGGGTTAATATCCAAAATTTATTTTTATTTTTTAAAATTGAACAACTTAACATTTTGAAAATTGAGTTTTAAAATGGGCATAAGACATCAACAGACATTTTTTTCCCAAAGAAGACACACAGATGCCCAACATGCAAATGAAAGTATATTTAACATTACTAATCATCAGAGAAAGACAAATATCATATGATTTTTCTAATATGTAGAAACTAAAAAAAAAAAAAAAAAAAAAACAGAACAAAACAGAGGCTAACTCATACATATAGGAGTTGGAGGTGGTAAAATAAGTAAAGGGGATTAAGAGGTACAAAAATTACAGTTATGAAATTAATAAGTTATAAGGACATAATGTACAGCATAAGAAATATAGTCAATAATATTATAATACCTTTTTTCATTAAAGATGGTAACTAGTCTTACTGTGGTAATCATTTCATAATGTAAATATATATATATATATATATATAATCATTACATGTACACCTGAAACTATAAGTCTACATAATAGGATATATTATGCCAATTATCTTACTAATAAAAACCTAGGTCCTCATGCGGCCACACTGTGATGCACTCATGTTGTCACAAAATGGCTGTGTGCACAGTGGAGGCAGGGCCAGCAGCCGCTCAGTGCAGCTTCTGCAGGGTTCCCATGGCCCTGCACACCCCCAGAGCTCCAGCCTACCACTTTGGGGCAATCCATCAAGGAGCCCTGGATGGGTGGGCGGGGTCTACCTCTTTAGGGCGATCTATCAAAGGGCTCCCACACTTTGAGAGGGCGCAGGCCAGGCTGGGGTAACCCCCACCCCACACACACACACACACACACACACACACAATTTCATGCACTGGGCCTCTAGTACTTCAATAGAAAGCATTGTGATTACAGGGTTTCAGTTTAGAAAGATAAAGCATTCTGGAGAAGGAAAGTGGTGATGAGTACTTAACCATATAAATGTATTTAATACCACCAAATTTTACACTTAAAATTTGTTAAAATGGAAAATTTTGTTATGTGTATTTTATCACAGTTACAAATAAAAATCCATTTAATCTTAAAAACTGGGTTTATTTCTGGATTCTCAATTCTATTGCATTGTTCAATATGTCTATCCTTATGCTACTACCACAGCCTTAACTTTGGCTTTGAAGTAACGTTTGAAATCAAGAAGTCTTAGCTGTTCAAAACTATTAATTCTTCATTAATATTTTTTGTACTTCTAGGCCCATTGAGTTCCATATGAATTTTAGTATCAATAGTTAAGTAGTTCCCAGGTGGTGTGGCTCAGTGGTTGAGCAGATCCATGAACCAGGAGGTCACTGGTTTAGTTCCTGGTCAGGGCACATACCCAGGTTGCAGGCTTGATCCCCAATAGGGGGCATGCAGGAAGCAGCATATTGTTGTTTATATCTCTTATTCCTTCTCCCTTCCTCGCCCTAAAATCAATAGAAACGTTTTTTTAAAGCTAGGTAGGATTCTGATAGAGATTGTGTTAAATCTGTGGATCAATCTGGGAAATATTGCCATTTTTTTAAATATCAAGTCTTCCAGTTTCTGAACATAGGATATTATTCCAGTTATTTTAGTATTAAATTTCTTTCAACCACCACGTTTTATAATTTACAGATTATATTTTTACACCTATTTTGTTAAATTTATTACCAAGATTTTTATTCTTTTATATGCTATTATCAAAGGATGCCTTCCCAATATATAATAGATGCCCTTAATGTAAATTTATTGCTTAAATGCACAAGCAAGAACTTCCAGGAAAATGTTGAATAGAAATAGAGATAGTGACCATTCTTGTCTGATTCTTGATCTTAAAGGAAAATGTTTAGTATTTCACTATTATGTATGACATTATCTGTAGGGTTTTTTAAAGATGCTCTTTATCAGATTGAGGGATACACCTTCTATTCCTAGCTTGTAGAATTTTTTTTATCATGAAGGTGTACTGGATTTTCTTCTAGTGCTTTTTCTGCATATTAAAAAGGTCATTAATCATTATTTCTTCAAGTACTCTTTTAGGCTTGCCCAGTGTCTCCTCTCTTCTGGGATTCTAACAACATGAATTTTATAGACATATAGGTTCCTGAGGTTATCTTCATTTATTTTCATTCTGTTTTCTATTTTTCAGATGGATAATTCTATTATTTTCTTTTCAAATTTATTGATTCTTTCCTCTGCCGCCTCCATTCTTCTTTGAGACTATCAATTCAGTTTTTATTCTAGCTTTCTGTATTTTTCGTTTATAAAATTTCCCCTTCATTCTTTTAAAATGTTTGTTTCTTTGGGCAGACTTTCTTTTTTTTCTTCTCTTTCTTTTTTTTTTTTTCTTTTATGCTGAAGCTTTCTATATTTTTGTTCCAATTCCTCAGGGAAGACTATTTATGATGATTGCTTTAAAACCATTGTCAGGAAATTCATATTCTCTGTCATCTTGGTTTTGACATCTATGAGTTGTTTCTTATCATTAACTATTAATATATTCCTGATACTTGGCAGGATGAGTGATTATTTTAAAGAAACCTAGGGATTTTTGGTGTGATGTTATAATAATCTGTATCTTATTAAAACCTTCTGTTTTTGCTGATTTTATCTGATACCCACTTGCCAAGGGACAGTAGAGTGTTGTCTGGTTATTATCAAATGGGAATCAAAGTCCAAGTTCCTCAATAGGTCCTTTTTTGACACTGAGCATGGCTTCTCATAACTGGTGGATAGAGATGACTCCTCACATGTCCTCCAAGGACACCACAATGGTGGGAGACTGTGTGGCATTATTACTGCAGGGTAATAGTGAAAGTCTTGATTCTCCTCTAGAACTTTTATGATATGACTGCAGTGGAGAAGAAAAAGTGTACTTCATTAGTTCTTAGTGGGAGTCCATGCTCCCAATGGTATCCAGTGATATCATTAAGGGAGTACATAAAAGTGTGTGTCTCCTTTCTTCCTCATTCAGATCACAGTCCTCACTCATCACTCAACCTTCTCCTTAGTCTACTTCTTCCAGTGGAGAGTTTGGGATGCCATATTGGAGCCCTAATGAAAGCAGAAGTCTAGAGAGGATAAACCAAGATGGCAGCATAGGTAAATACCTAAACTGCTGCCTCGTACAACAATTTCAAAACTATAACTAAAAGACAGAATGGACATCATCCAGAAGCACAGGAAAGCTGGTTGAGTGAAAATTATACAACTATAAGAAAAGAGGAAAGCACACAGAGAATTAGAGGAGATGCAAAGGACTGAGGTACAGAAACACACACGCAGAGAGGAAGGGCAGCTGAGTGCCTGGATGGCTTTCTCTGGCAAGAGAGGGAAGGAAGTTCCCCGACTACACCAAACCCCAGTTTCAGCCTAAATCCCATGGACCCAGACTCATACAGGGGGAGTATAGACTCTCTGGTAGAAATAAAGGCAAACGGAGACTCGGAGACTCAGGGAAGTTGTGGTGGGTAAAGGTCTGGAGGTGCTTGCAGAGAAGACTGCTGAGGTTGCCACTAGCTGTCCCTAGTGGAAGGGAGTCAGAAGCTCCTGACTACACTGAACCCCAGTTCTGACAACACTGAACCCCAGTTCCAGGCAAGCCTGAGGAATCTGCACTGTCAGGCAGAACCTCAGGGGAGCCATGGAAGGCAGATGTCTGGAGATGCGTGCACAAAGGAAGGGCTGACAGGAAGCCAAGTCTGTCTGCTCAGCTCTGAGACTCCACTTCATCCAAGCTGAGCAGAGAGGCTTTTGCCATTTTGCAAGTCTGGTCCTATAAGGCTATCTCCAGCACAGGTCTTCCGGTGTAGACACAGCTGATACACATAGCCAGTTGGCTTGAAGGTCAATTCCATCCACTGATACCAACAACAATCAAGACTTAACTACAACAAGACTGTGCCCACAGACCACAAAGTGGTGCCCCAAGAGTGTCCACCTCAGGTGACTGGTGAGGCTGACCAACTGGGCCATGTAGGAAACCTAGCACACAAAGCTACTCTACCAACTCAGGGAAGCAGCAAAAAAGTGGAATCAAAGTAACAGATCACAAACTAAAGAAATAGAAGAAAGCAAAGGACTGGATATAGAATTCAAAACCACAGTTATAAAGTTTTTCAAGAATTTCCTAGAAAAAGCCAATAAATTTATCCAGACCCTCTAGGATATGAAAAAGGACCAACTAGAAATTAAACATACACTGACTGAAATAAAAAATTATACAGAGACCCAATAGCAGACTAGAGGATCACAAGAATCAAGTCAAAGATTTGAAATACAAAGAAGCAAAAAACACTCAACCAGAAAAAAGAAAAAAATAATCCAAAAAGTTGAAGATAGTGTAAGAAGCATCTGTGACAACTTCAAGCGACCAGCATCAAAATTATGGAGGTGCCAGAAGAAGAAAGAGAGCAAGATACTGAAAACCTATTTGAAGAAATAATGACTGAAAACTTGCCCCACCTAGTGAAAGAAATAAACTTACAAGTCAGGAAGCACAGAGAACCCCAAACAAAAGGAATCCAAAGAGGACCACACCAAAACACATCATAATTAAAATTCTAATGGCAAAAGACAAAGAGAGATATTAAAAGCAGCAAGAGAAAAACAGTTACCTACAAGGGAGCACCCATAAGACTGCCAGATGATTTCTCAACAGAAACTATACAGGCCAGATGGGAGTGACAAGAAATAATCAAAGTGATGAATAGCAAGAACACACAACCAAGATTACTCTACCCAGCAAAGCTATCATTCAGAATGGAAGGTCAGATAAAGAGCTTCACAGATAAAAAAAAAGCTAAAGGAGTTCATCACCACCAAAGCAGTATTATATGAAACATTGAAAGGTATTCTTTTAGAAGAGGAAGAAGAAAAAAGTAAAGATAAAAATTATGCACAACAAATACATATCTATCAACAAGTAAGCCCAAAAATCAAGTGAATAAAAAAGCTGATGAACAGAATAAACTGATGAATATAATAGAATCAGGGGCATAGAAAGGGAGTGGACTGACAATTCTTGAAGGGAAGAGGGTGCAGGGGGTGCAAGAAGAGACTGGACAAAAATTGTACACCTATGGATGAAGACATTGTAGGGGGGCGGGGAGGTAAGGGCAGAGGGTAGGGTGGGAACTGGGTGGCGGGGAGCTATGGGAAGAAAAAGGAGAAACTACTGTAATAATCTGAACAATAAAGATTTATTAAATAAAAAAAGAAAATAGAAGTCTAGGTTCTCCACTAAATCATCCCTGGTGTAGGTAAATATTGGGCCATAGTTTTTTGGGTTTTTTTGGTGTTTGTCTGGAGTAGAGCAGTTACTGTGTAAATGTTTTTTGTTTTTGTTTTTTTTATCTTGATTGCCCCCTTCCTGGTCCTTTAGCTCTAAATAACAGATTTAGGGGATAAGGTTTCTCTTTTTTTTTTTCTTTTTTTTTCTTTTTTTTTTTTTTTTTTTTGGCTCTTGGTCATATTTTTCGGTTGTCATCTTCTGTTTTATGTTATTCCTTTAGTACTGAAGTCCCCAGCCAATATTTCTTCTTCTATCTTTCAGAATATTCTTAAATTTATTTTACATATAATACTTAAGTGTTTCAGTTGTACTTAATAGGAGGAATATAGAAAAGTACATCTACAGCATCTTTCCAAAAGCAGAAGACTGCTAATCAAAACATTTTAAGTAAAGTTATTCAACCAGCTACACATTCATTATTTAATCATTTTAATGTATTCACTTGTTCATGCTTTCATTCAACAAATGATTATTGAGCATCTAGTATGTATAATTATTAATTAGAATTAATAATTAAGGCCCCATCTTTTCCCTCAAGAAGTTCAGAATCTAGTGAATGTAAACAAGAGAACATTTGATAAAAATATATTTTCAAATGTGCAATCGCCATGCAAAAATAAGGGACACTTATATGATAGGTGAAATAAGAGATTGCTAATATCTTGCCAAAATCTTGTTATGTTCTACTTTCTGTTACCCCTTAATTACCAGTCTATCAGTCTACTAACCCTTTTAACAAAGGTATTTAAATTGGCTTAACAATATTTATTTCTACTGAATGAAGGCTAATCTTTTTTTTTTCTAAATGGTCATAAATTTACCTTTTTAATATAAATACTAGAGGCCTGGTGCATTAAAATTAGAGGGTCCTTCAGCCCAGCCTGTGCCCTCTCACAGTCTGGGACCCTTGGGGGATGCCCACCTGTTAGCTTAGGCCTGCTCCCTGAGAATAGATTATCTAAAAGAAATAATCATATTCTTCGGTAAGGATTTTTTTAAAAGGTAATGACCTCATGAAAATTCACTGCCAGCCCTAACTGGTTTGGGTCAGTGCATAGAGCATTGGCCTGCGGACTCAAGAGTCCCATATTTGATTCCAGTCAAGAGCCTGTACCTTGTTGCAGGCACATACCCAGTAGGTAGTGTGCAGGTGGCAGCTGATGGATGTTTCTTCCTCACTGATGTTTCTAACTCTCTATCCCTATCCCTTCCTCTCTGTAAAAAATCAATAAGATATATATTTTTAAAAACTCCTTATTATGAAAATTCAATGCCAGAGGGGCTGAGGAGACTATGTGCCACCATCATGGTCAATTAGAATATTCCCTCTGTATTATATAGGATTGGGAAATGATCAATGCAAAGATACCTCTTATCTACAATTGGAAGGATTTACATTTCTCACATTTTGGAGAAAAAAAGTGAATCAAAAAAATTTATTTGGATTGAAGTAAAATTTTCACAACTCCATTCTTTTGGTAATTCTCTTATTTCTGTGATTTCTCAAAGGATTAGTGACAGAGGTTCCATAACTATCAATACATCTGGGTTTTATTTCATTTCCCTTACATAAAATTCATTTGGCCTGAAGTTTAAAGCATTGAAAGAACGTAAATGCTACTCTTTTCCATGTACTGGCACTCATCTCACTCCCAACCACCATTATTTAATAAGGTTCCAATAAGAAGGGATTTTTTTCTGATAAATGTTAGGCACAAAATAGACTTAAATAATTATATATTTCTCTTTTCATCTGTTAATATTATGTCTCTAGCAAAGGTCCCCCATTGTCCTGGTTTTTATTCTTACATTTAAAACAGTTACCAAAGCCCTTTTGTCTGTCCTCAGCATTTTTATAGGTCTCAAAATATTTTGTGCTTAACCTTTCTAACCATATTCTAACAGAAGATTTCATATTTGTCCTTGATTGTATGTGTTTTCTTCTACATTTACACTTGTCTCTGAAGAATAATTTGAACTTATGAGATATTTCCCAGTGCAGCTACATATTTTTCTTTAGCTGCCTCTACTGTTCAAAATGTTTTCTAAAATGTCTTATCTTTCTTGAGGCATTTTCTGTTTTAGAGTATCTGTCTTCCTATCTGGCCTGTGGAAATCATATATATTTTTTATTAATTCTCACTTGAGGATGTTTTTCCACTGATTTTTTTTTCCTTTTTAGAGAGAGTGGAAAAGAGGTGACAGAGAGAGTGAGAGACAGAAACATCTATGTGAGACAGACACATCGATTGGTGGCCTCCAAATCAAGCCTACAACTGAGGTACTTGAGCTAGATTAGAAATTCCTCTGCCCACACCTGCAGGCCTGGTCCCCCCTCCCCAACCCTTCAGTCTGCCTACAAATGCTCTAATCACTTAGCAACACTGGCTAGGGCTAGAAATCATCTGTTTAAAGTCAAGAAAAACTTTGAATATCCATTTATTCCTTTGGCTGCCCTCCCCCAACCACCCACTTCCGCTTTTCAGTACTTTTTTTGAGTCAGTATGTGCCGGTAAAATACACAGGCACTTTTTTTTCTAAAGCAATGCTGCCAAATGCCTACTTATACAAATAAGCCTTTTCCTCCCTACTCATCCCTTTTGGAGCAACAAAGAGTTCATATGATAACCTGTGGATGTGTGCATGTGTGCATGTGTAAATGTAATCCCTGTTTCTCCTCATTTATATGATTATAATATATCTCAAACAGATGCTTTTGTTTTTATTCCAATATATCTTTACATCAAATGATATTCTCCTAATGTATTTATGCTGACATAACCCACATTTGGCTAAAAAAGGGTCAGGTGAGGTTAGAACAAAAGGAATCACAGAGAAATTGTAAAACCATTTCATATTTTAACCATAGACATTTATAAGTTATTATAAAAAAAAATCCCTCTCTCTCTAGCTCTCTCTCTCTCTCTCTCTCTCTCTCTCTCTCTCTCTCTCTCTCTCACACACACACACACACACACACACACACACACACATACACACACCTATGTCTCAAAAAAAAGCAAACCCACATAATGGCCTTTTACATTCTGAAATCCTGTTTTATACATAATAACACAACTCTGCTACCATAGGCATATAAGAAAGATGAGATCTGAAGTAGCTACTTTAACAGGTGTAAATAATTGTGAATATTACTAGGGGCGCAGTGCACAAAATTCATGCACTGGGAGTGGGTTCCCTCTGCCCAGCCTGCCCCCTCTCACAGACTGGGAGCCCTCAGGGGATGTACTACTGATGTCTTAAGCGACTGGGCTGATAAGGGGTAAGCGCCAGCCCCATCACCCAGCTGCTGCAGCCACTGCCAGCCACCACAGCCACCAAGGTGTTTTCATCAATTTGGACTCCAGTCCCTTCACTATGAAAAAATGACAACTTTCTTTAGGCATTTTCAAGATGTGTCTTTCATAGAATACGAAATTTCTTTCTTTCTTTCTTTCTTTCTTTCTTTCTTTCTTTCTTTCTTTCTTTCTTTCTTTCTTTCTTTCTTTTCTATCCTCACCTTAGGATATGTTTCCATTGATTTTTAGAAATTGTGGAAGAGAGAGGGAGAGACAGAGAGAAACATCAGTGTGAGAGGGACACTTTGATTGGTTGCCTCCTGCATGAGCCCTGACCTGGGCCCTGGGCAGAGAGGAGCCTGTAACCTAAGTAAATACATGCCTTGATCAGAATCAAACCTGGACTCTGCAGTTGGCAGACCAAGGCTCTATCCACTGAGCCAAACCCACTAGGACAGAATATGACATTTCTTAGCCCCTCCAGCAGTGGACCTTCATTTTTTTTCTCCAGGAGTGTGGTGGAAAAGCCCTAGATCACCTTCTTGGATTCTTATTACCCAAGTTACCAAGAACACTGCAAGTGGCGGTGTACAGGCAGCTTAGCCAATGAGCAGTCAGAAAAGGTGTTTAGGCTCAAACTGTGTGTTGTTGTTGTTTTCTTTCAACACTTTGAATATATCACTCTCTGCTGGCTTGCAAGGTCCCTGCTATAGAATCTGATTTGGCTCAGTGGATAGAGCCTCAACCTGCAGACTGAAGGGTCCCAAGTTTGATTCCTATCAAGGGCATGCACCTTTTTTGGGGGCACATTCCCAATGTGGAGTGTGCAGGAGGCAGCTGATCAATGTTTCTCTCTCATCCATGTTTCTAACTGTATCCCTCTCCCCTCTTCTCTGTAAAAAAAATCAATAAAATATTTTTTAAAAGAAAAGATGTTTCCTTTGCAGCACTTGCACAGAGGATCCCCTGCATTGTGTCCACTGGGATAGGGACATGTCCCCAGCCCACGTTCGCTATGTCCACCTGGCTGGTGGGCATGTACCCGGGTCACTTGGTGTAAGTGCACACACAAGCAGCTGCAGGGCAAGGCAGAAACTTCCGCCACAGCAGAAATTCCTGCCCCAGCTGCTTGTCCTGGGACCCAGCCTACGTGTTGCCACTTGTCCCAGGACCTGGACCACTTGGCGCTGGTGCCTGTAGGCCATTCCTGGCTGGGGACATTCTGGGATCCCAGCCTCATGGACTATGCATTGGCCTACAGGCTCAGTGCAGTCTGAGTCCCAAGGATGTTCCCAGGACCCAGGCCGCTCAAAGCCTACATATGCAAATTAACTTGCCATCTTCATTGGTTAATTTACATACTCACTCCTGATTGGCCGGTGGGTGCCAGGAAGGTATGGTCAATTTGAATCTTTGTCTTTTATTAGTGTAGATGATGGCAAATAAAGATTTAGGGTACATATAGAATGCACACATAATACCTCTAATAGGTTATCTTTTTTTGCTTGTGAAAAGATTTCTCTAATCTTTTTTCCAGTTTTTTTGAGGAGTGATTGTCAAATTAAAACTGTATACATTTAGGTACACAATGGGATTTTCAAGGTATACAAGGTGATGATTTATTATAAGTAAAAGTCACTTAAGCACTACTATTAGAGTATTCTGAATTTGACTATATATTACAAATTAGTTTTATACTTTCTATTTTTTAGGGCCAACTGTTTGCATTTATTTATTTATTTAAATATCTTTATTGTACTTTCAAATGTTTTTATGTTGTTATTTACTATCCATTTATTTCAATTTGAAGAAATCCCTTTAGCATATCTTATAAAGCAGATCTAATGGTGAAGAACTCTGGGTTTTGTTTGGGAATGTCTAACCTGTTTCCAAATGAAAGCTTTGCCAAGCAGATTATTCTTGATTGTCAGGTGTGTTGTTGTTTTCTTTCAACACTTTGAATATATCACTCTCTGCTGGCATGCAAGGTCCCTGCTATAGAATCTGCTGATAGCCTTATTTCCAATGATCTATCTTTGAGTTTTCAGATTCTTTTTTCTGTATGATAGAGTATGCTTTTGAAGCTCTACTGAATTTTTCAGTTCCACCATTGTATACTTTAGCTCAGATATTTCTGTTTAGGTTTTTATAGCTCTATTTCCTCATTAAATTTCTCTTTTTTTCATGCATTGTTTTCCTGCATTTATTTACTTGTCTATGCCCACACATTTCATTAAGCTTCTTTAATATTCAGAAAATGATGATACATTATGACCTAATGGGGCTTATCTTAGGTTAAGTTAACATTCAAGAATCAATTAACATAATATACCATATTATAAATTATTCAAGATAAGTCATATGATCATTTCAATAAATACAGCAAAAAGATTTGACAAAATCCATTTCTATTATACAGTCTTAGAGAACCAGAAATATAAGGAAACTTCTTCATCCTAATAAAAGATGCCTATGAAAATTTCAAAGTTAATATACTTAACTAGAGGCCTGTTGCACAAAATTTGTGCACAGGGGAGGTGTGTGTTCCTTAGCCCCGCCTGCACCCTCTGCAATCTGGGACCACTCAAGGGATGTCCAATTGCCCTCTCACAAACCAGAACTGCTGGCTCCCAAACACTCACCTGCCTGCCAACCCCCTAACCATTCCCATGCCAGCTTGATCGATGCTTAACTGCTCCCCTGCTGGCACGATTGCCCCCAATTGCCCTTCCCTGCTGGCCTAGTCATCCCTAACTGCCCTCCCCTATAGGCCTGGTCCCTCCCAACAGCCATCCCCTGCAGGCCTGGGCACCCTCAATTGCTCTCCCCTGGAGGCCTGGTTCCCTTCCAACTCCCCTCCCCTGCCTGGTTGGTCCCCCCAACTGCCCTCCCCTGCAGGCCTAGTCACACCCAACTGCCCTCCCCTGCCAACCTGGTCACCCCTAACTGTCCTCCCCTGCAGGCCTGGTTGCCCCCAAATGCCCTCCCCTGCAGGCCTAATCACCCACAAATGCCTTCCCTTGAAGGTGATCTTGTGGTGGCCATCTTGTGTCCACATGGGGGCTGCCATCTTTGACCACATGGGGATGGCCATCTTGTGTGTTGGACTGATGGTCAATTTGCATATTACCTCTTTAGTATATAGAATTGTAAATTATGGGATGTTTTCACTCTGATATCAGGATCAAGATTTGGATGTCTTCTCTCACTACTTCTCAAAATTTCACATAGATGAAGCTCAAAATAATTATACTGAATGAAAAAAGCCAGATAAAAAGAGTACATACTAAATGGGTTGATTTATATAAAGTTCTAGAAAATGTTATCTACAGTGGAAGAGAGTAGATCAGTAGAGGCTAGAGAACGTGAAGAAGAAATTACCAATGGGCATGGAGCAACTTTTGTGGGTAATGATTATTTTATATGGATATATTTTTTTTAATGTTTTTACTGGTTTCAGAGAGATGAATGGAGAAGGGGGAGAAGGATAGAAGCATCAATGATGAAATAGAATCACTGTTCAGCTGCTTCCTGCCTATCCCCTAATGAGGAACATGTCTGAAACATGGGCATGTGCCCTGAACAGGAATGGAACCAGTGACCTCCTGGATCATGGATTGATACACAATCACTGAGCAATACCAGCCAGGCTGTATGGGTATATTTCTTGATTATTGTAATGGTTTCATGGGTATCACATATGTCAAAACTTCTTAAACTGTATACTTTAAATATGTCCAATTTCTTCCATGCCAGAAGCTTTAGGAACACATTCCCTCTTTCCTAATTAGCAAGAAAGTCTAATTCTCAAATAGCTCAAACATATATCTCAGAATTTAAACTTATTAGCCCTTAAAGGCATGATATTTGTCATTCCCATAGCCTTTAACCATTTACACTAGCTTGTAAATAGGATATATGGCTTGTACAAATTACAGCCTGTCTCTAGAGCATGAAATGGGGTTTATCCAACCCAATTACATGGTATCCAGGAGCCAGCTCAGGTTGAGCTGTAAATAATTTGAAAACAAGAGTGGATTTTATTTTAAATGTGCCTATAAGCCATTGGAGATTTTGAGCAAAGGTGTGATAAGAAAAGATTACTTTGGTTGTAGGAGAACATGAGAGGAAGCAGAAAGATAACCTATAATACATTGCTATAGTACAAGAAAGAGAAACTATGGTAGCTTACACTAGGATGAGAGGAGTGAAAGTGAGAATTTTAATTTGATTTGTGGTATATTTTAAAGTAACAGTTGACACAACTTCCTGAAACATATGATATATAAAGGAAAGAAAGAAATCAAGGATACCAACCAGTTTATGGTCTGAGCAACGAAGTGAATTGTAGTTCTAATTATTAAAATGAAGAATATCAAGGCTGAAATGAGTTGGGGGAGGGGGCAATCAAGAGTAATGTTTTAGGCATGATAAGTATGAAATGCCTATTAGATATTCAATGAGAGACAGTGAGTAGGCAATTGAATAATTCTGGAACTAGTTACAAAAATAGAGAAAAAAGAGTGCATTCTTAAAAGAGGAATTCCTAGAGAACTGAATAAATAGTGAACAAAAAAGACAAAAATCTGACCCTCATGAAGTTCATATTCTAGTGACAATAGCCAACACTTCTATAATTAAGTTTACCATGTGCAAAGTACTATTCTGAGTGTTTTTCATATAATAACATCCTAACTAATAAAAGGGTAACATGCAAATTAACCATCACTCCACTCAAGCCATGCCCCAAGCCATGACCACCAGCCAATTAGAGCCAGTATGCAAATTAACCCCAACCAAGATGGCTGCAGCCACAGAGAGCAGTTGAGAGGCTTGGGTTTCAATAGAGGAAGCCAAGCTTTCCACACACCCTGGCCAGCATAGGCCTCCACTCAAAGATACAAAGTTTCAATTATAGAAGTTATATCCCATGAAAAATGGCAGCAGCCAGGAGCTGGAGAGAACAGGCTAGGGTTGCCCCCAGCAATGGAGGAAGCAAAGCTTTCCACCTGCCCTGGCTGGCCTAGGCCTCCACTCAAGGATACAAAGTTTCAATTATAGAAGATATGTAAAACCAAACAGAAATGGTGTCAGCCACAGAGTGAGCAGGAGGCTTGGCTCCACTCTAGACTATAAAGTTTCAATTGTAGAAGGTAAATAAATCCCAGATATCAAGATCTCTGCTTGGGTCTCTGGGGGGGCGTGGCCGGCCTTCAAACCACCACAGGCTCCTCACCCAGGCCTGCCCACACCCCAAGGGAACCCCCACCCTGATTTGGGACACCCTTCAGGGCAAACCAGCCGTCCCCCACCCATGTACCAGGTCTCTATCCTAAATAATAAAAGAGTAATATGCAGATTGACCATCACTCCAACACACAAGATAGTGCCCCTATGTGGACACAAGATGGTCACCACAAGTAGCCAGCAGGGGAGGGCAGTTGAGAGGCACCAGGCCTGCAAGGGAGGGCAGTTGAAGGCGATCAACCCGGTAGGGCATTTAGGGGTGGCCAGGCCGCAGAGGAGGCAAGTTGGGGGCAAACATGCTGGCAGGGGAGCAGTTACACATCAATCAGGCTGGCATGGGAGTGGTTAGGGGATAGTCAGGCTGGCAGGCAGAAGCGGTTAGGGGCAATCAGGAAGGCAGGCAGGCAAGCAGTTGGGAGCCAACAGTCCTAGATTGTGTGAGGGATGTTCAGATTGGAGAGGGTACAGGCTGGGCTGAGGGACACCCCCAACCCTATGCAAGAATTTCGTGCACCAGGCCTCTAGTATTTTATAAACAATGTTGCATTTATCCAGACAAATTAAAAACTATGTAATAGAAATAGTTTTACCATCAAGGTGGTAAAATATATTAATGAACTTCAGTCAATCTAAGTCTGTATGGGACACCCAACAATCACTCTAGGGGTTAAATTAAAAGAAATCTCATGACTTTATAAGTTATTAGCATCAGGTATCAGGATTGGGCCTGGAAGGGCAGTCAGACATCTCTAGAGGTGTCCCAGATTGGAAAGGGTGCAGGCTGGGCTGAGGGACAACACACCCCTCCCCACGCATGAATTTCATGCACCAGCCCTCTAGTATACAATAAAATGTTCATAATAAAGTTTCTATATTTTGACAAACTTTGACAAATAAATTAACCCATGTTAACCCCATCACAATCAAAATATAGATCATTCCATTTATCTCCAAAAGGCTCACTTGTGCTCCTGCCCAGTCAATCATTGTAGTCAAACCACCCATAAACATTGACCACCTGTTCTGGTTTTCTGGGGACTCTCCTGAGTTATATACTGAAATCCCTGCATCCTGGGAAATCTCCAAGTACCAGATAAGATAGGATGGTGAACCATGATCTTTCTATCATTATAGATTAGTATTGCCTGTTTTAGGGTTTCATACAAATGTAATTGTGCAATATGTATTCTTTAGTGTGTCAGCATAATAATTTAATATTCATCCATATTGTTGCATATAATAACAATTCATTCTCTTTAATATTAAATAATATTATATTATCTTATACCACAGTTTGTTTGTGCATTTACCTTTGATGGACATTTGGGTGGTTCTGGTTTTTAAGTGTTATGAATCATATTGTTATGGATATTCATATGTAGGTCTTTTTGTGGACATATGTTTTCATTTATCCTGGGTAAATACCTAAGAGTAGCAATGGTGCATCATAACATAAGTATATGGTTAATTTTATAGGAAACTGGCAAACTATTTTCCAAAGGAGGTGTACCATTTTACATTTCTACAAAAAATATATGTGTTTTAGTTGTTCCACACCCTCGCTATAACTTTATATTGTCTGCGTTTTTAATTTTAGCTATCCTAATGCTTATGCAGCAAAATATCATGGTTTTAGTTTAAACTTCTCTAATTACCAATGATGTGCCTATTTATCATCCAAAACTTTTGAATGTTTAAAAAGCATCACTAACAGCACATATAAACCCAAATATTCAATCCCCCTGCAAACCTTTAATTCACCTTTGACTTGCTCTCACATACCACAGGAAGACCCACAACTATTATGTTTGCCCTATACTTTAGTATATTTATACCCCAACTCTTCTCACCACTTTCATAATGACCCTGGTCCAAGCCAAAATATCTCTTGTCTGGACACTCTGCAGCCTTCATCAAAACTGACCCCTCCATTGGCTAATTGTTATTGTTTAGTATAGTAACATCACATATCCAAGTTAATATCCTACTAACAGAAGTTTTTGGTTACTGAATAAAATGACTAGTTATTCTAAGAATCCTAGAGGCTGGGGAAAGAGCAGAAAAGAAGCATTATGTGTTTAGGCATTTTTGAAAGCTGCACACATTCTCCTAGGCAGCTGCTGATTTTGTCAACCTGAAGAGTAAGCTATAAGTATACATACACATATACATATACATATACATATACATATACATATACATATACATATACATATATACATATATACATATATACATATATACCTATATACATATATACATATACATGTATGTCTAATGACTATTCTTACCCTAGAGATTGTGAAATGATCGTTTCACTTATCCTTACTTAGCACTCCACTGACAGTTTCTATTTTAAACCAGGGAATAGTGGAAATAAATATAAGGGATTAGAATTAGTATAATTCCAAATGGTATTAATTGAGTTAGATATATAAACTTCACATAATTTTTACTTATTTAAACCATTACGACATGTAATAAACATTTATCAAATAGATTATATGCATAATGCACTATTTGGCACTATGAGACTTAAAAATTGAATAATATACAATTTTTGCTCTCAGAAATTTGTATAATCTGCTGAGAAAACAGAAATGTCCATGAGAATTGGCATTAAAGTGAAGTTGGTATGCACTTTTCCATTAATCCACTCATTCAACAATGTATTCTAAGTACCTAGTATGTATAAGGTACTATGCTGGGAACTGAGAAGTAAATGATGTGCATAACCCACCACAATCCCTCTGTCATAGTATACAGAGAAAAAAAGGGAATATATAGACATTAAAAAAATGAGTAAAAAATTTAAAAGATTTTTCATTATGTATAAATGTTATAAAAATTAGGTAATAAGAGGATTTTACCTGGACAATAAACTCAAGAAAGGCTTCAGTGATGGGAGAATAACTGAATTGCAATCTGAAGAGTGAATAGGAATTATTCAAGTAAAAAAAATGGGAGAAAATAATGTTCTAGGCCCTCTGAAAAGAGGGAGCAAGAAAGATAATAAAAGAGACCAATGTAGCAAAACTATAGAAAGCATATATATGCTGAATCTAGAAAGGCAGATCAAGTTAGACTGTTATGCAAAGATTTGTGGGATAATATCACATTTAAAAATTAGAATAGCATGTCCATGATGGAGTAGAACTTTTTAAAAAATTCTATCCTGATGTTATTGTCTTTCATTTATATCTTAATATTTTTATGTCACTCCTATACATTATAACTAACTTGGTTAATCATGTAAATTCATATGTAACACAAGCACACACCAGATGAGAAAATTTAGTATTCAGTCTTTCATGATTCCCTACAGTATACTGAAGGAGAAAAGTGTGTATTGCAAAGTTTTAGGTATCATGACATAAACTGACAATTAAATACGTAAATCATTTTGAAAATACATTATTTCTTTTTTAACATATTGAGACAATTTGCTTTTCTGAGAAATGGCATGAGATAACTGTGATCAAACATCAAACACCAATCAGAAAGAATATATTCACCCCTATGTTCATAGCAGTGTTATTTAGAATAGCTAAGATTTGGAAACAGACCAAGTGTCCATCAGTAGATGAAAAGATAAAAGGGCTGTCGTACATTTACACAATGGAATACTATGCAACTGTAAAAAAAAGGGGGGGGAATCTGTTACCTTTTGGGACAGAATAGATGGATCTGGAGAATATTATGCTCAGTGAAATAAGCCAATCTGAGAAAGATAAATATCACATGACTTCACTTATCTGTGGAATCTAATGAACAAAATGAATTGACCAATAAAGTGGGACCTGAAGCACAGAGGCATAGAACAGACTGACATACGTTGATGTTGGGGTGGGGGGACAAGAAAAGATAAACCAAGGAACTTATATACCTACTAGAAGCCTGATGCATGAAATTTGTGCAAAGGACTTGGCCCTCACAGCCCTGGCTTCGTCCAGAAGATCGTGTGGTCTAATTAGCATATTACACTTTTATTATTATAGACTAGAGGCCCAGTGCATGAAATACATGCACAAGGGAGGGGGTGTCCTTCAGCCCAGCCTGCACCCTCTCCAATCCTGGACCCCTCAAGGGATATCCAACTGCCTGTTTAGGCCCAACCCCTCTCATTAATTCTACCAACCCATGAATATGGTGTATTCTTCCATTTGTTAATGTCTTCCTCTGTCTCTTTTTTCAGCATCCTGTAATTTTCTGAGTACAGATCCTTTATCTCCTTAAATTTATTCTTAGGTATCTTAATGTATTGTCACAATGGTAAATAAGATTGTTTTTGTTTTTGTTTTTGTTTCTCTTTCTGAGTCCTATATTGGTGTATAAAAAGCCATAGATTTCTGGGTGTTAATTTTGTGTTCTGTTATACTGCCAAAATTATTTATTAGTTCTAGTAGTTTTTGTATGCCCAGTAGATGCCAGTAGCACCTCCTTCCCCAATCATGGCAGCTAAAAATTCATCCAGAAATTGGCAAAAGAAATATCCCCTAAGAAGCAAATCACCTTCTGATAAAAACCACAGGTTTATGACATCACCACAAAAGCAAAAGAGCAAGTAAGCATTCATTTAGTGTAACTTTATTCAACCCAGAAAGAAGACACAATCATGAAGATTGTTTTTCTGACCAACTTGAAAATAATAGAGTTGCTTATTGAATAAAAAAATTTTTGATACATAATTATAGGCACAATTTATTTTCATCAATTTTTCATTATAATTCAACATATTTTATTTAAAAGTTTTATATAGACGAGTATAACTTGAAAAACATACACAAGAAAATCACCATGTATTTGCTATTTTTTAAAATATATTTTATTGATTTCTTACAGAGAGGAAGGGAGAGAGATAGAGAGCTAGAAACGTCGATGAGAGAGAAACATAGACCAGCTGCCTCTTGCACACCCCCTACTGGGGATGTGCCCGCAACCCAGGTACATGTCCTTGACCGGAACCCGGGACCTTTCAGTCCGCAGACCGACGCTCTACCACTGAGCCAAACCGGCTTCAGCATGTATTTGCTATTTTTTAAATTATTACTTTAAAAAACAAATAAATTAATAACCCTACCTAATAAAGAGGGAATATACTAATTGACTGCCCCACCCTCACAGATGGTGGTGCCCACAGCCACAAGATGGCAGGTCCCAGTTCCCTCAGCCCTGCTGGGGTGGCAGAGAACTAACTGCAAGGCTGGTCCCACCCCAGCCAGGCTCAGCTGCTCTGCATACTTGCCTCCAGAGTTCCCCAATCCTCTCAGCACACCCCCCCCCCAGGTGCCCAGGATCAGCCTGAAGCTCAAGCAAGCCTCAGATGGCAGCTGCTCAGCTGCCCAGGGTCTGCCAAGGCTCAGGTAACAGGGCTGGCAGAGGCTTGAGCTGCCGGCAGTGGCAGCCGCGGAGGTGTGATGGGTGTCGCCTTCCCCTGATCGCTGGTCGCCTCCTGCCCCTGAGGGCTCCTGGACTGTGAGAGGGGCCAGGCCAGGCTGAGGGACCCCCTTCTAGTGCATGAATTTTTATGCACTGGGACTCTAGTAAATAATAAAGCAATAAATAAAATTATTACTGTTACAATAATACAATCAGTTATGGAGATTGAGATTTATATTGCAGAGATTTCCCTACCTTGTGCTCCTGGGAGATGGAGTCTATGCTTGGCCTACCAAGCTATTTTTTTCACTAGATTAAATATTATAAAATAAAAAGGAAATGTGTAAATATAATATGCCCCAAAGCAAAAAAATAATTTTCAACACAGATGGGTTTTAGGAGGTTTAATGCCAAAGATTTAAAAATCTTGTGCCGGGGGGACTTTGTTTGCAACTGAGAAAAAAAAAAATGTTTCCTGTATTACCCTTATAGACTGATGAGCTTCATTCCCAAAACAGACCTTTGAAGGGTCATTTGAAATAAATTAAAAAGCATTAAATATCTAATTCTTTCAGTCTCAACAGTATTATTAATGAATCTGTCCTGCCCCAGCAAATGGAAAGAAGGAATGGTAGGTAGAAAGGTGGGTAAAATGCTTTATGATGAGGGTTTTTTTTTTTCCCAAAGGGAAATTAATCACAAAAGAATAATTCTGTAGTCTTTAAGTGACAACTTTTTATGAATGTAATGGGAGTTGAATCTGAACAAGGACAAGTCTAATTCCCATTCCATATGGTGAATTAACACCAATGAAGTCTTCCATATTTAGCCAAGAAAACCTTCTGGTTAACATGAAATGATGGATTTCTTTGCAAACCTTCCCTTGTCAATAAATGGCCCTAGCCATTTTTGCTCAGAGATTAGAGCATCTGCAGATTGAAGAATTTCAGGTTTGATTCTGGTTATGGGCACGTACCTCATTTGCAGGCTAAATCCACAGCTCTGGCCAAGGTACATGTGGGAGGCAATTAATACCCAATAGATGTGTCTCTCTCACATCAATAATTCCCTCTCCTTTCTTCCTCCCTTCCACCCTCTCTAAAATCAATTGGAAAAATATCCTTAGTTCAGGATTAACAAAAATAAATATAAAAATAAATAAATAAACTGCAGTATATGGAAGGTTATCTATTAAATAATGGGTCTAGTTAGTTATTTCTGTCAAATAACTATTGATAGTCATAAAAGGTAGTTAGAACAGAGACATAGGAAACTATTAGAAATACATAATTATACTCTTTTTACCCATGAACTTACAATGTTCAATGAAATAACCTGAGAGAAGTTACATGAGTTAGAAAACAAACTGAACTGTTCTAGGAAGACTTAAACCTGTTTTTAAAAAACTACAAATGATCTCAAATTCTTAAAATCATCTTGAGAAATTCTTTAGGAAATCTCAAGATGTTCAATTTGATTATTCAAAATGTATAGTTTGGGCTAACAGGCAAGTTGAGAAAGTATATTTACCTCTACCATAAATCTCAAAATTTCTGCAAATGTCCAGTACTAATCATAAATTTACTCAAATTTGTCCAAAGTTTTGGTAAAGAAAGCTTGCTCAAAATAAGTATTTTATTCTTGAATGCAAATCCCAAGGTACCCCTCTATTGTGGCTTTGTTGTTTGTTCAAATGATTCTCTGTGTAGGTGTTCCTTGATAACTTGATTTGTAGTTGGATTTATACAGACAAGTTTTAGGGGAGCTTAACTTTATAAATGTTCAACATCTCAACTGTGGTAATATGGCTAATCTGGGAGACTCACTCCAAATTAGAATATATGAAAGGAGGGAGTTTATGGCTAAACTCAAAGGTCCTAAGTATACCTTCTAAGAAGTTGCTCTGAAGGTTGTAGTTTATTCTCATTAAAAGAATATCTCAGTAAAAGAATATCACCCTTCAAAGTTTGGATGATCCCAACATGCATAAGCCACCTGATTTCTAGACTGATTAAAGGTTATTATTTTGTACTACAATTTCAAGATAATCTGTCTACTGATCATGATATTTAGTAGTGAATTTGTTATGCTTGCATAATTATTTGAAAAAAAGGGATATGTTATCATAACTCATTTATTTGTTTGTTTGTTTTACTTTAATAAATCTTTAATGTTCAGATTATTACAGTTGTTCCTCTTTTCCCCCCCATAGCTCCCTTCCATCCAGTTCCCACCCCACCCTCTGCCCTTACCCCTTCCCTGTACTGTCTTCATCCATAGGGGTATGATTTTTGTCCAGTCTCTTCCGGTACTCCCCATATCACTTCCCCCAGAGAATTATCAGTCCACTCCCTTTCTATGCCCCTGATTCTATTATATTCAGCAGTTTATTTTGTTCCTCAGATTTTTAATTCACTTGATTTTTTGGTTCACTTGTTGATAGATATGTATATTTTGTTGATAATTTTTATCTTTACTTTTTTCTTCTTCCTCTTCTTAAAGAATACCTTTGAGCATTTCATATAATACTAGTTTGGTGGTGATGAACTCCTTTAGCTTTTTCTTATTTGTGAACCTCTTTATCTGACCCTCCATTCTGAATGATAACTTTGCCTGCTAGAGTAATCTTGATTGTATGTTCTTGCTATTAATCACTTTGAATATTTCTTGCCACTCGCATCTGGCCTGCATAGTTTCTATTGAGAAATCAGCTGACAATCTTATGGGTGCTTCCTTATAGGTAAGTAACTGTTTTTCTCTTGCTGCTTTTAATATTCTGTCTTTTGCTCTTGGCATTTTAATTATGATGTGTCTTGGTATGGTCCTTTTTGGATTCCTTTTGTTTGGGGTTCTGTGTGCTTCCTGGATTTGTAAGTCTATTTCTTTCAGCAGGTGGGACAAGATTTCAGTCATTATTTCTTCAAATAGGTTTTCAGTATCTTTCTCTCTCTTCTTCTTCTGGTACCCCCATAATTCTGATGTTGGTAAGCTTGAAGTTGTCCCAGAGGCTTCTTACACTGTCTTCAACTTTTTGGATTATTTTTTCTGTTTTCATTTCTGGTTAAGTGTTTTTTGCTTCTTTGTATTTCAAATCTTTAACTTGATTCTTGCGTTCCTCTAGTCTGCTGTTGGGTCTCTGTATAATATTTTTATTTCAGTCTGTGTATGTTTAATTTCTACCCTATTTCCCGGTGTATAAGACGACCCCATAAATTTATAGTTAAAACATAGGTTTAGGCCTATATTCGCTGTATAAGACTACCCCCCACTTCCGAGGCAACACCAGTTCCTTTTTTTAATAGACCATCTCTCTGACTCTGGCCAATCTGAGCAGGCTTTTTACTAGAACACAGTGTAGCTTCGGGTACAGAACATGTATAATTTGCATGCATAAAAAGCCTGCTTGGATTGGCTGAGTTAGAGAAGCGGTCTATTAAAAAAAGAACTGGTGTTGCCTCAGAAGTGGGGGGTAGTTTTATACAGCGAATATAGGCCTAAATCTATGTTTTAACTGTAAAATTAGGGGGGTCCTCTTATACGCCGGAAAATACGGTAGTTGGTCCTTTTTCATATCCTCGAAGGTCTGGATAAATTTATTGGCCTTTTCTATGAAATTCTTGAAAAACCTTATAACCGTGGTTTTGAATTCTATATCCAGGCTTTATTTTCCTCCATTTCCTTAGTTTGTGATCTGTTACTTTGATTCCACTTTTTTGCTGCTTCCCTGAGTTGGTAGAGTAGCTTTGTGTAGTATTAATAGGTGTCCTATATGGCCCAGTTGGTCAGCCTCACCAGTCACCTGAGGTGGACACTCTTGGTGCACCACTTTGTGGTCTGTGGGCACAGTCTTATGGTAGTTAAGTCTTGATTGTTGTTGGTATCACTGGGCAGAATTGACCTCCCGGCCAACTGGCTATGTGTATCAGCTGTGTCTACACTGGGAGACCTGTGCTGGAGATAGCCTTATAGGACCAGACTTGCAAAATTGCAAAAGCCTCTCTGCTCAGCTTGGATGGGGTGGAGTCTCAGAGCTGAGCAGACAATCTTGGCTTCCTGTCCACTCTGCCTTTGCATGCAAAACTTGACACAAAATAACCTTCACATCTAGTAATGAGGTCATCTGAATTCTCTAAAACAGGACTGGGTTGAGGGAAATCTCTTTCCATGGCCAAATTTATCCAAGTATCTGTCGGAATTTCTATCTACCACTTTAAACATGGGTGAAACACTAAACAACCCCTTTTAATGATTATGATTTAGACAAGAGGCTCTTCAAGAATGTGATTTAATGGGTACAGTGTAAGGATTTTCCTTCTTTGCAACTTTGGTGAAGTGTCTGTAGTTTTATGCCTTTTTCCTGTGGAGTGTTTCTGGAAGAGTGATGAGTTTTGATTTATTTCCTTTGTCAAAACTCAGTGAAAATAACACTAAACACCTATGTCCTGCTCTATCTCTTCCCAACTTGATACTTTATTCCTATGATCACTTTTCTTTCAGCCTCTTTTCTTTTTCTCCTTGTTCTAACCTCAGTTTATTTTAAGAACTTAAATATATTAATAGATACACTTAATGAATAAACTTTTAAATACTATATTCCAAACACTGTATTTTGTAATAAAGACTATAATCTTGGACATTTGAAATTAGTTTGAATTAGGATAAAATCATAAGGAATTATTGTTATAAAATTTTATGTTGTGTACATCCTAAACTCTGGGTTTAGGAGAATACATTCTGTATTTCTTATTGACATTCTTTGATTTTTACTTTTGGTTTTAGAATGAAGCTGAACATTCTTGTACATTAGAGTCTCAAAACAAATATACATGCTTCATGTGTATATGCTTCTGATCTCAAATATGAAAATGTTAAATAATGTACTTTGTGATAAAATTCTGTAGAATATGGAAAATCATACATCCACATGATTCTAGGTTATAAGTTTAGATAAATTCAAATAAGAATATTTAAATTTACCACTTGGAACAGCAACTGCATTATAATATAAAATATAGTGAATAAATAAAAGGCTGTAATTATTCACTGAAAAGACCCTTGCTGGCATAAAACATGGCAGCACAGCTTGAATTGCTTTTGTATGTAATTTTTGCTATTAAGAACTTTCAACTTTTCTTGCTTCCTTAGACCACTTCTGGTTTTTTGCCTAGCTGCACTTCCAGTTTGCAAACTCCAAGACTCTTGAATAAATCAGTCATTTATTTCTAGAAAAGCCTCCAGACACTTTTTTAGTTTCTTCGACAAAGTACAGACTTTATTCAGACCTTATCAATTTTTCCTCTGTGTTCCTTTCTTATTCCAGGATCCACCCAGGATATCATTGTATGTAGTTTCCATGACTCTTTAGCCTTCTATGGTTTTTTACAGTTTCTCTGAGTCTCTCCTTATTCTTCATTTGAGGAGAACTGGCTATGTATTTTGTAGAATGTATCCTTACATGGGTCTTCTGATTTTTCTTTCCTCCAGATTAGGCTAAGATTATGAATTTGGGTAAGAATACTACCAAGATGAAGTGCCCTTTTCATGACATCATATGAAGAGGTACATGGTATCCATGTAACATCAATGGATCACTTGTTTAAGGTAGTGTTTTCCAGGTTGCTCTATTATAAAATTAGTATGTCACAATTTCCATATTCTATTTCTATAAAACAAGTCAATATGTCTGGTTCACACTAAGAGAAATAAATAAAGTAATCACCTTCTAGATGTGGAAGTATTCACATATATTTTTGTCTCTACTACTTAGTAGAGTATATTTCATCAAAAGACTGAATACATGATGTTCAGCTGTAGAGATTCAAAGGATAGAGCTTGTGGTTTATCTTTGCTTATACATCATATCTTATTCATGGTAATACTTTCTGGGATTTATGGGTAGTAATAAATTAAAGACCATTTTTTTTTCTTCCCTGGGAACTCTTTAATGTCCCACATAACAGTGGAAGATAGGAGAGAGAAATACAGACTAAAATTTAATTCCTGTCTCTTGGTACTTCATTTCAATTTCTGCTACTATCGGTCCCTTTGCTCCTGATATTTACTTGAAGTGTTGATCTCCCATCATTGTAATGGGAATTAATTTTAAAAGTCCCATAAATTCTGAACACATTGTGAAGGTTATTAAATGTGTTTAGCTCTAGCTATTTAAAAACATTATGTTGTCATTGAAAAATATTTCTGATTGTTGTCATTCATGGGTTTTGTTTCTTTATACGTTTCACTATAATGTAACTCCTTGTACAACTCCTATCATAGATGAGCATATCCTACTATTCTTTATGCTGTGTTAAGCAACCAATTTTTTTCTCCTGAAATACATCAATATGTGCATTTGAAATTTGTCATTTTGTCAGCAATTCAAATATACATTTTGTCTTCTAACCCTACTTTTCAAAAAATCAACCATATCTCTGAACACTGTTCACTGAATAATGATGGTGAAAAAAACAAAACATGATTTCTACCTTAATAACAAATATTTTTATATTGCCTTGTAGTTTATAGAGGGTTTTCATATATGTTCTTGCATGTGACCATATTATCTACCTCTAAAATCTCAGAAGTTATGCATAGCTGGAAACCATAATTTTCAAACGAAAAAACTAAAACACATAGAAGTTACTGGTGTGCCCTCACTGCTCATGAAACTTAGGGGTATATTCAGAACACATGTTGTCTGAAAATGTTTCAATCAGATTAAATGAGTTTAGCCTGTGCATCAATAACCCAGGGGCTTAACACATCAAAAGTTCATTTCTCATTCACACTAAGTCAACTGTGAGTCTGGGAGATTCCCCAGGGCATCTGACCTCTATTTGGTCATTCAGAGATCCAAGCTTCTTTGGTCTTTCTCCCCTTTTTCACCCCAATATGTAAAACATAATCCTCCACAATTATTATAGCAAGGGAGGAGAGCATGGAGAATCTCACACCAGCCCTTAAATACTTCTACACAGAAATGGCAGAGGCCACTTCTCTCGTTTCATTGGATAAATCAAGTAATGTGACTTTATCTAACTTCAAGGAGGCATGTGAGCAAAAGCAGAGAATCAGATTTTGGTGAACTTTTGTATGTCTACAGATTATTTGTTTCATTCCCTTCCATAAGAGCATACTGCCTCAACACAGAATGTTCATGAGTAAGGTCAATAATGATCAATAGTGATGAATCATCTAATGAACTGTCCTTCTGGACCTATAGTTTAAACAATTTTATGACTTAAGTCATGTTTTTAATCTACATTAGTTACAAGACTTTCAGAAAGGCACTATAACCTAATAGTCAAGAGCGCGAAGTCTGAAATCACAACTTTGATTCAAACCTAGCTCTACTACTATCTTTGAGACCTTGGAATTGTATATATAACAATTCCAAGTGGAAAAGGCATAAAAATTTGTATCTGTCTCAGATTTCTTTTGAGAAAGATAGTGCATAAAAGCACAGAGTTTGGCATATAGTGAACCTTCAATCAATTGCTTCAATTTCCCTTAGACTGTAGCCAACTGTAATTATAATAAAGACAGATTCTAGATTTTCAAGGACAGTCCCAAAGTTGTCTTATCTTCTCTTATCCTATATGTATTGCTACAATCATCATCTACAAAATAAATTTGAATTAGAGAAAAATATATCTAAAAACGTTTTCATATAAATAATAGACTAGGCTAATATTTGTGGAAGAGTGGCAAGAATATAATACCTGTTTTACTTCCATTCTATTTGATAAGATCATTTTCAAAGGAAAACATTTGTGTTCTAATATGAATGATTTTTCTAATATGAATAATTCCATTTTGTGTTACTATATTATTCTAGAGTCTTATTGATATATGATGATTGTTTAGTGTTTATAGCCATGGAATACTAGGATAGAACAGTCTTACAAATTAGAATGCTAGGAACACAATACTTACATATATAAAATCCGAGTGACAGGAACAATTGGACGACCAGAACGACTGGAATGACCAGTGGCTATGACGGGCACCATGGCGGCCAACCAGCCTGACCCAGGCCCTGATTATGCCCCAACACCCCAATCAAGGATGGAGCCAACCACCCACAGTCCCTTCTTCCACCAGTCACAAATTTGTGCATGGGTGGGGTCTGGCTGATGGGTCCCCATTGGGGTGGGCCAGCTGGATCCCATCCATGTACAAATTTGTGCATGGGTGGGGTCCAGCTGATGGGTCCCCATTGAGGTGGGCCAGCTGGACCCCACCCATGCACAAATTTGTGCACCGGGACTCTAGTAATCTAATAAAAGGGTAATATGCAAATTAACCACCACTCCCCAACAAAGATGTCAGCATCCATAATGTCCTGCACCCGGAGCGGCAGCAGCGGAGAGCTACCAGTGGTGGTGGGCATGGTGGCTGGGCTGTCCATCAGCCGGCTTGGGTGAGCCACACCCTAGGCTGCTGGGGCCTGTGCTGAGGCAACCTGTGGTACGGGCAACTGCGGGGCTTGTCCCAGGCTGGGGTGATAGGAGACATAGGACTGCAGCTCAGGAGGTGAGGCACCAGAAGACCTGGCCACTGCTGCCCCAGCACTGAAGCTGCCTCCTAGGAGATGTATCCTAGCCTAGGTGTGCGGGAAGCGATTTCAGGGAACCTCTCCCTTTGCGGCACCCAGAGCCCGGCTCTGAGAGGTGTGGCGGGGAAAGACCTGGTTGGTTGATCAGGAGCAGCAGACACCCCCCTCACTCCTAGGCTGCTTCTCCTTGGGAATTTGAAGCAGACCCACTTCCAGTCCGGAGACTGATGTGAATGTTGGGCGTCTTTTGAAGAATGATTATTTTGCTTGGGAATATGTTTTGTCTGTAGAAGGCTGAGAAAGAACAAAATCTGTTACCAGTCCTCCTCCAAACAGACACTCTCTGGAGCTGAAAGCCTCAAGAGCGAGCACTCTCATGCCCCCATCTCCAGTCCTACCAGCATCTGAGGCGGGTCTGGTGAGTAGGAGGCCACCCTGCCTGCCGTCAGTCCGAGGGAGGCATGTCTGGGAGCAGTGAGAAGGGGCATATTCTAGAAGAAGCTTCTCTGTCATTAACCATTTCATAAATTTCTCCACTTTGGTAACAAGACATTTACTTTTTATATATTCAGAAGCAGGTTATTTCCCACATGTTCTAATAGGTAGGATGCAGCCCCTTGCTCTGCATCAGTCACAGCTGAAAAAGAGAGTTGCCCATTAACCACAGACCCTTCCCCCACAAACTTCAAAAAGTTGGGTAGGCTTCCTTTCCAGGGAGCTAGGACTGATTTGGGGGTCCCAGATACACTGGACCTAATCGCTGTGGAGCGATCTACCTGCTCAAATAATGGGCAGGATGAGACAGAGGATGTATTTGAGTTTTGTTCTGTTTGTCTAAAATTGCCTGTTATAAACACTTCCACAGTAGACCTCAATTGTATCTGAAGTACTGTATTTCCTCTGTTTGTACGCATACTCCTTTCTCCAAATTTTAACATTTTTGAAACCAGGATACATCTTAACAGAGAGGTTAAAAGGACTTGCTAGCTGCTAGGCATCTACGTGCATGTATGTATACATACATACATTTATGTGTATGTATGTATACATGCATATATGCATATGGCTAATATGCAAAGTGTCCCCTCGGGAGTTTGACCAGGAGACGGGGAGTTCGATTGTTCACTATGATGTGCACCGACCACCAGGAGGCAGCGTGGAACAAAGGAAGGCCCTGGCTAGCAGCCAGAAGGCCCCGATTGGCGCTGATCACTGGCCAGGCCTAGGGATCCTATCCCTTCATGAATTTTATGCACTGGGCCTCTAGTTAAAACATAAGATTTTTCTCAACGAGGTAGAGTTTATTGTATCACTAAAGGCACAGAAATAAACTTTTATCATTATAAGCACTAGCATAACAGAAAAACGTAATTTCTTTGGTATTTCTGAAAGGCCTAGTTATGTTAACACTTGCTATTGTCAATGTGCTTGCAAACACTAGCTTTCACCAACACTAGTAGAATCCCATAAAACAGGACACTTCCTATTTATTCACTTTATATATTATAAATAACATTCTGAGTTTACAACTGTACCAGATAAGAAACTGTTTAGATAAACTCCTAATCAAAATCAAAATCAGTCTCATCTAATTGCTGATCAGAAAGGAATTTCTGAATTTTTGAAGTCTAGTCATCCATAATACTAACAATTTTGTGTTTTGTGGGTGTTCTGTGTGAAGCATGAATTTATCCTTAAAGTTACACTGAAATAATCTGCTAACCTCTTTTGCATAAATCAAGCATACATACAAATGGAAGTAAACTGTTCATGTGAAATCACAAAATTATGAGTTTATCTCCAACTCTATGCCAGTTGATAAGAACTTACTAAAATAACATTCTTTACATAGAGAAATGTATTTTCTAATACTTTCCTGATCTCACTATAATGCTTTATAAAATAGTGTGTTTATTATTTGATTAAAATTTGTCCTATTTACCTACTTTTCAAAGCGTAAGTAAACCTTTAAAATCTGACCGAAATGAATTACAAATGATGGATTTTGCCCTCCTTTTAAGAAAGAAGTTAAATTTCTTTTAAAATCCACTTTCCTATAACCACCCACATGAATTTCCCAGATTGTCTCACTAAGGTCAGGTTTACTTGTTAATTTACACTAAGTGAATGACATCCAACTAAAATGCTAAATTATCATCAGATTTACATTCTAACTTTATAGGTTTTTTAAATTTCTTTATTGATTAAGGTATTACATATTTGTCCTCATCCCCCCATTCCCATCCCAAACCACTCCCCACGTGTGCTCCCACCTCCCTGTTGTCTGTCCGTGACCACTGGTTAGGCTTATATGCATGCATACAAGTCCTTTGGTTGATCTCTCCCCTTATCCCCACCCTCCCTTACCTTCGCTCTAAGGTTTGACAGTCTGATTGATGCTTCCCTGTCTCCGGGTCTGTTTTTGTTCATCAGTTTATGTTGTTTATTATTTCCCCTAGATGAATGAGATCATGTGATACTAAAATTACACTTAGAACCTAAAATGAGACAAGCAATAATAATGGTTATGCTGAGAGGCAAATGAATCAGTCTGTAGTGAGTTTCTTTCCGGGCCAATGGTTCTTTTGAGTCCCAATTTCAATGTCAAACAGTTCCTTATGTGTACATGTCAGCAATGATATTTCAGATCTGGGTGGTGGAAAAATGTTGGTGATGCAGGTCCGACC
Organism: Pipistrellus kuhlii; assembly: GCF_014108245.1. Taxonomy (NCBI): domain Eukaryota; kingdom Metazoa; phylum Chordata; class Mammalia; order Chiroptera; family Vespertilionidae; genus Pipistrellus; species Pipistrellus kuhlii. The sequence goes on from NW_023425504.1 coordinate 16,309,516, forward strand.
CTCTCTGGTTTGGTCCTGGGCAACCTGCAGCAACACTCACATTTTCCAAGGTCAATAATAAAATACTTTCTATTAAGATCTTCTCATGTAAATAAAACAAAAAAAAACCTTGTTTGTAATTAGAAAAGAGATATTTTAACTATTCCAGAAAACTCAGAAGAGGACTAAAAATAATAATCTGGAGTGAATAACTATTATCTTATAGAAGCATTAGTCTTCTGAACATGTATTGAAAAAATACTGACCTAGACAGAATTCTGCTCAAGGTCAGTGACCATGAATTATTTTTCTATGCAGTTTTCCCAGTACCTAGTTTAGTGATGTAAGTATCTAATAAATGTTGAATAAATGGATGGATGGATGGATGGATGGATGGATGGAATAGTGAATAAATTAACAAATAAAATGATTTCTGATCAACAGTTGAAATAGGTTACAGGCTTCACTTTATGAGGTCAAAATTTCTTTGCCCCAAGAAAAATTCTTTTTGTACTCTATTAAATGGCCTTTTAAGATTTGAACTTGACATTATCATCAAATCAGTAGATACATTTCAAGAAATAATACATGATTTTGACCTTTTTTATTGTAGTCACCACATCATCAGTCTGCTTGATTAACTTGTCAGCTCTGTCCTCTCCAGACAGTGAGCCAAGCCCTATGCACTGAAAGCTTTTAAAATGGCTAAAGAATCCATGATAAGGTCAGGATGTATCAATAGAGAAAGATTTTGTATTTTGTTTTATTTTTATAAGATGAAAATGACTGAAAATTGATTAGTGGCTGTCTCAGACCACTTATTCATGTTTTCTATGCAAGTAGGACACAGTTTTCTCACAGTGAAGACTTTGAAAATAATTTAAGGTATATTTCTATTTTAAGACCACATAAACTGAAAGTTCTTTATAGAACTGCAACCTGAGCTGCATTTACAGGATGTATCTTATTTATTAAACAAACAATAATAAAATATTCTGAACTAAGCACAGAGAAATAACACTACATTTCCAGAGACTAGTTTTTATCAATGTCAATTAACATTTTTAATGATCCCATTTGACCCAAAGCACTGTACTATGCATTATGGAGTTAAAAAATATGTCTTCTAAGTACCTAATAACTATGTCATTTTTGTAGAGACAGAAAACAGTCATATATGTTTCAGCTTAAAACCATTTAAAATTTTGTTATAAAAATATATAATTTTAAGTAATCAGAAGAAATAATATGCGGAGGATACCACAGTGAAGGATTAAGATACTGGTTCAAAATGGATCAGCTAAGTCAGTGGTTCTCAACTGGGGGAGATTTTGCTCTCTCCTCCCTTCCCCAGATATTTGACATCTGGAGACATTTTTGTTTATCACAGTGGGGGTGTGCAACTAACATTTAGTGAGTCAAGACCATGAACAATGCTAAAAATCCTACAATGCACAAGATAACCCCCAACAACAAAGAAAATAGCTCAAAACAGTATGCAGAGATGGAGAAACCCTGACTGAACTAAATTCTGATAAGACAAATTCATGTTACTCTTGGTGTTCAAATTTCATTATCTTCCCACATTATTAGGTTACTAAGTTTGCACTAAAGCAATCAATATTTGGATGCACATATTGCTCTAACAATTATGTGATCTAAGTCTATTTTCTTACTTTAATGTGATGACACTTGACCCTTCTGCATCAAAATGATTTTAGTGGTGGACATAAACAATATTATTGTTTGTTATGGTATGAGATAAGATTATTTTATTTGCCATGGCTATTTTCAGAGAGGGAGAAGAGTGAATCAACAAAGAGTTAATGACAACTATTATAACATGTCTCATCTTGAAGGTAAAAAAATTAAAATAGAGCTATCCATAATGACCATAAAACATATAATTAGCATTGATGATTCAGATTTTAAATGACACATTGCTCAAGTGTTTTCTCCTCTAAAGATGCCAATTTACTAGTGGCATCGGACCTTATTTCATTTCCTCATTTTGCTCATCAGAGTCTTTCTTGGACTTAGTGAGAAACATCATGTGTTTAAAAGTTTGAATATTGGTGTAATTAACTTTTTTATAAGGCAAACTTTTACTTCCAAATGTTCCTCTCACTTTTGTCAATGAAAGGTATCTAGTATATAAATAAAAATAACGTGGACATGATTTTCTCAGCTCTCCCTCTCTTTGGCTGAGGATATGGTGTTTGCCTTGTGTTCCAAAATAAATGCCACAATCTCAGCAATAGCTTAAAATTTTAGGGCTCCATTTCACATTTGGTAATATGAGCAGATGAGACATGATTTTCAAATGACCTTAGGCAAGAGGTGTTAAACAATGTCCTAAACTTTGGTTTTAGACACCTAAATTCAGAATAGAAAAAAGTTTTAGCAAAACTTCTGAGTAAAGCTTATATAGTAATCCTACTATCTCTGGAACCTTGGTGCATCCATATACTCCTCAATACCCGGCATCCTTTACTAATATTTCCATTCTTCCCTCCCTTGCTTGGGTGAAGTTCCGTGGCCAGAACTTATATAGTCCTGCTTTCTTCAGCAGATGTTTCACTTGATCACTGATAGGTAATCAAAATAACCAATCCATATTAATCATCACCAAAGTATAATTTCTCCAAGATACTACATCTGCATTTTAATATGCACCTTTTAGAAATACAATGCCTTACATGAAAACAGTTATTCCAAAGCAACACTAGTTGATTACCATACTGATTGCATTTTTGGCCTAATAGATTTATTAATATGTGAAAGATGATACTCAACAAAGTGATAACTGAAACAATGAATTCATAGACATAAGAAAATAAAATGCAAAATAATTGAGAGATGGGTATCTCTGACAGAAAGTGACCTTGATAATAATAAAATATACATATGCATATTCAGTGATTGCAAAAAAGGAATCAATCCTGAATAATATTAATATACTTTGGTGACAGACTCTGTAGTTTGTCTATTTTTATAAATGTGAATCTAAAAGATTATCTTAAAAATAATGTATTTCTTTCTTACAGTTGTCATTCCAGGTTATATTGATTTAAAACAATCAAAAGAATGAAGCGCTTACAACTGTAATTTCCTCAATATGTTTTTATTATTTTCAGAGAAGAAGGGAGAGGGAGAGAGAGAGAGAGAGAAACATCAATGATGAAAGAAAATAACTGGCTGGCTGCATCCTTCATGCGCCCTACTGATGATGTAGCCCACAACCCCAGCATGTGCCCTGACCAAAATAGAACCATGACCACCTGATTCATAGGTCAATGTTCAACCATTGAGCCACCAGCCAAGCAACAACTGTTTATGTATCATTATACCTGTTTATTTTGATACTAATTCTAGAAAAGTCAATGATTTCATTTTACAAAGGAACACAATAAATGGGGGATATACTAGTAGACATATAGAGATTCTATTAAAGTAGGACTGTATGTAACTTAGCTTGAAATCTATTTTCTGTGACACAAGTGAATGATATTCCTCTGTATTATCAGTCAAAATCCAAGAAAACATAGATAAATAATGGCTGAACTCCCACAGTCTAACAAGTAGGTTAAGATGCATGCCATTGTGACAAACTATAAAAGCTGGGAATGAGTAAGTCTGGATGTTACAGTTGAAAACATTAGGTGAAATGATAGATTAAAAATGATGGTTACATCAAATGTGGAGAGAGTTTCATCACAGGTGGAAAAGATATCTATATACATTGAGTGGCCAGATTATTATGATCTCTGAAGGCATAATAATCTAGCCACTTGGTGTATATCCTATATAATAAAAGGTTAATATGCAAATTATCCCCTGGACCAGGAGTCCGACTAGCAAGCAGGCCAGCCAACTGCCCATGTCTCCTCTGTCTGGCCAGGCTGGCCAGACTCCACCCATGTACGAATTCATGTACTGGGCCTCTAATATGTGTGTGTGTGTGTGTGTGTGTGTGTGTGTGTGTGTGTGTGTATTTTTTTATTATTATTTTTTGAGTGGCCAGATTATTATGATTATTATGTGTTCAGAGATCATAATAATCTGGCCACTCAGTGTATATAAAAGCCTAAGTGACCTTTACGACCATCCAGTAGTTATGACTCACACTGACCACCAGGGGGCAGATGCTCAATGCAGGAGCTGTCCCAGTGGTCAGTATGCTCACACAGCCAACTTCCCATAGCCAGCCAACCTCCCACAATCCCTTCCCCCACCCTTCTGCCGGCTGGCCAGCCTGATCAGGACTGGTCAAGATAGCCCCAATTGGCAGCCAGGCTGAGGGACCACACCCATGCATGAATTATGCACCATGGCTTTTAGTAACATGATAAAAAGGTACAGAGGAAAGGTCATAAAATAATAAATTTCTGAAAGGAAATAAATTAATATAAGAAAGATAAAGAAAATGATATAATTGCTGTTCACTAAAATATTTTTAAAAGAATATAGAAACAGCATATTGGCTTTAGAAGAAAGTATAGAAAGCATCTAGTCCATCTCCATAATTTTGAAAATGAACAGGTCAATAGAGATATAAGTTGTCTAAAAAACACACAAAATAAACCAATGACACATTAGTAACAACATTCTATAGTATAATAAAGGTATCACCCCATCACTGGAGATAATTTGTTTATTTGAATTAGAGCCCAAATTCTCCCATACTAATTCTCCAAAGAGGAAGAAATATCCAAAGAGGATTTTCTCCCACTTACCTCTTAGCATAAAATTGCTGATCAATTGCTTATCTATATTTAAAAATAATAATTAGCATGTATTTATTGCTTTTACCTCATTTAATTCTCATAGCAATCCTATGAAGAAGGCACATTTAGTGTTCTCATTTTCAGATGAAAAAAAATTGTAGGCTTAACAGGGAAGTAGCTTGCCCAAACTGTCACACAAGAAAAAAAAAAAAAAAAATAGGACCAGGACTTTTAATCCAAGCAGTCTATCTTTGGATACCTCCGGGCTTTACTGCCTCCAAAAAGTGAAATTTGCCCCTAATGCCTAGTATGTCAAAGTCTGCAAGGTAACAAAATGGACAATACTAAACACTTGAATATTCTATGAAACAACATGCAAATAAAGTAACAAGTAAAAACAAAAACAAACAAAAAAAAAAAAACCAGAAAGTTGATTGGGACCTAAGCAAATTTCACTGAAACAAACAAACAAAAAATTTAATCTTCAAGAACAATACCTCTTATTGGGAGAAATTTTATTTGTACATGATCTCTATTAATCAGGGTAGAAGATTGGAATGAGTGAACAGAAGCAGAGAGGTATGTAATACAAAAAGAGAGGGAATCCTACAAAGATGAGAAAGGATGGGACTCAGCTCATGTCTGAGATGGTTAGCCTTGAAAAGAAGGAAGGAAAGCTCTTTTTTGTAAAAGAGGGGAAAAAGAAAAGCATGGGTGTGGATGCAGATATGATTTTTGGTTTGTTAGCAGTGAGACAAAGGGAGTGTAATTTAATGATGTTAATTTCCCCTTTGAACTAGATAAGAGGTAATCAACTGTAGACGGTTGGTTGTTTAAAGAGAATGAAAAAGTTAAGAAATAGACATCATGGACAATGAAAGAGAGCTGACTGGGGAAATAAAGTATTAATGCCAGGTAGCATTAAGGGCCCCTCTAAAGAAAGAAGTGGCTGGCCGGTGTTGCTCAGTGGTTGAGTGTCAACCCATGAACCAGACATTGCTAGTTCGATTCCCAGCCAGGTCAGGGCACAAACCCAAGTTGCAGCCTCGATCCCCAGTATAGTGCATGCAGGAGGCAGCCAATCGATGATGTCTCTCTCATAGATGTTTCTATCACTCATCTTTCATCTCTCTCTCAAAAAAAAAATCAATAAAATTTAAAAAAGACATTTAAAATTAAGGAAGTGGGTGATGGATGTAAATATGTTATTGTGAAATATACAGAGTGGCCTGATTATTATGATCTCTGAATGCATATTAATCTGGCCACTCAGTGTATATCCTATATAATAAAAAGCTAATATACAAATTGTCCCCTCAACCAGGCATTTGACCAGCAGGCAGGCAGACCAACTACCCATGTCCCCTCCCCCTAGCCAAGCTGGCAGGACCCCCACCCATGCACAAATTTATGCATCGGGCCTCTAATATATATAAATATACATATATACATATATATATACATATATATATATATATATATATATATATATATATATATATATATCATAATAATCTGACCACTCAGTGTATTTGTGGTTGTTAATTTTATGTATCAAATTGGCTGGGCTACTGTACCCAGATATTTGGTCAAACATCCTTCAGGATGGTTTTGGATAAGATTTACATTTAAGTCAATAGACTTGAAGTAAAGCAATTGCCCTCCCTAATGTGGATGAGCCTCATTCAATCAATTTAAGGACTAAATAGTACAAAAGGATGATTTTCCACTCAGCAAGAGAGAATTCTCCAGCAAACCATCTCCAGACTTCATCTGCAACATAAGATCTTCCTTGGGTCTCTAGCTTCCCTGCCTTTGGACTTAAACTGCAACTTTTTCTTGAAATTCTAACGTGCCAGCCACTTCATCAGATTTTGGATTTACCAAACCTCCCCAATTGCATAATCCACTTCCTTAAAATAAATCTCTACATATATAATTATACATCCTATTGGTTGTGTTTCTTTGGAGAACCCTGTTTAATACATCACCTACACAGAAAAGTGAATTAAACATAAATATATAATGGAAAATTAAAATTACAAACATAGGTGCTTACAGATCAAGAAATAAAGCATGCCCAATGTTCTGAAGAGCTTATGTACCCCAGCCTGATCCCACTTTCTCCCAAGAACATACTCTAAAATTGACAACAGTATACACAATAATATCTTTTTAAAAAAATATATTTTATTGACTTTTTACAGAGAGGAAGGGAGAGAGATAGAGAGCTAGAAATGTCAATGAGAGAGAAACATCGACCAGCTGCCTCTTGCACACCCCCTACTGGGGATGTGCCCGCAACCAACGTACATGCCCTTAACCGGAATCGAACCTGGGACCTTTCAGTAGGTAGATAGGTAAATTGAGCCAATGTTGTGTTTAACAGAATGGTAAAATATAAAAAACACTGGATAAAAAATTAAGAATGTTAATAGAGTGTCATTGATGGAATGAGCCATATAGTACAAGAGATTAAGTTGAAATGTCATAAGGGAAAGAAAAAAATGGAAACCTATGAAATATGGTCTTAACAGATAAAAGCCACTGCTAGCTAATGACTGCCAGAAAGGATGTCTTCCAGTATTCCAAACTTACTTATAATTTTTAGTAAATATCCTCTAACATTTAACTGACTTATAACTAATAAAACTATCTAGTGAGTTAATCTATTTTGATCCCTTGCTATGTATTTGCAACTAACTTATTCAAAAAGGTTAATTGGAGAGTTGTGTTACTTGATTTTAGATGTATTATAGGTGTTTTACTGAGATATCCTTCTTCCAAATGAGAATTGTTGCATGTAGTATCAAGCTTTTGGACTTTAGTTATCTGTTTATCAGTGTACCGAAGAAGAACTCAAAACAAAATATTCTAACTTTGCCAATTCTCAGCCCACCTCTACAGAAATGCAAAGGTATTATTTTCTAGTGTACACTCTCATTGGGCTGCTTTACCTAATACCAAGTCATTTGCATGTTAGTTTTTCATTATTATGACTAGAGGCCCGGTGCAGGAAACTCATGCACTGGGGGACATGTCCCTCAGCCCAGCCTGTACCCTCTCCAATATGGGAGCTAAACCAGCAGTTGGACATCCCTCTCACAATCCAGAACCGCTGGCTCCTAACCACTCACCTGCCTGCCAGCCTGATCGCACTCTAACCACTCCCCTGCTGACCTGATGGCCCCCAACTGCCCTCCCCTGCCAGCCTGATCACCCATAACTGCCCTCTACTGCTGCTACCTGCCTCATCCATCAGGACCCGCCTCCTCCACACAAGGCAATAGAGACACAGGGACCCGACACCTCTGCACAGTGCAGAGCCATGAGACCATCAAGCCTCACCACACTGAGTGAACACTGGGCCCTGCCTCCACTGTGTGCCTGGCTATCTTGTGGCAGCCATCTTGTGGTGGTCATCTTGTGACAACGTTGCACTAGGGCATTACGCCAGAGCATGACACCACCTAGGCTTTTATTTTATAGGATGCTGTCATAAAATAATAATTATCATTAACTTTATTAAGCATTTATTTACAGAACTGATTACTAAAGGTTAATTGTTCTGCTTGTCCTTTTGTGTCATATATAATAGAGCCTCCTGCTCAATACATAGGTTTAATCCATAGTGACATCATAAAAGATTTTAGTTAGACATAAAACCACTGGTAGGACTGAGGAAATGTCATATTCAACATCAATGTTAGGAGTCAAACAGAGATGAGATAAAACATTTCTTAGAAAATAGTTATAGGTAACTATTTTGAATGTAGCTCTGAGCATCCAGAAAAGAGCATTACAAAGTCTATATATTTGTTGGAGAGATTCCTTTGTAAGTTATATAAATGTCCAATAACAATGTTATATTTCCAAAACTAATACAGTAGTGAGCAAAGGTTGGTTTACAGTTGTGAATATGCAAAACAGAGTTTATTCTTATATTGTTATTTTTTATTATTGTATTATTTTTCCCCTCCATTTTTTATTAAGGTATTACATGTGTATAAATCTTACCATTGCTCCCACCACCCCACTCCCATACATATCCTCACCCCCCCAGTGTTTTGCATCCATTGGTTATGCTTATATGCATGCATACAAATCCTTCAGTTGATCTCTTATCTCCCCCACCTCTCCCTAAACTTCCCACTGTAATTTGACAGTCTGTTTGAGGTTTTACTGCCTCTGTATCTATCTTTTTGTTCATCATAATGTTCTTTATTATCCACAGATGAGTGCTATCATGAGGAATTTTTCTTTCATTGACTGGCTTATTTCACTTAGCATAATATTCCCCAGTTCCATCCAGGTTGCTGCAAATGGTAAGAATTCATTCTTTTTTATGGCAGCATAGTATTCCATTGTCTAGATGTACCATAGTTTTCGGATCCAGTCATCTGCTTACGGACATCTAGGCTATTTCCAAATCTTCGCTATTGTAAATTGTGTTGCTATGAATATAGGGGTGCATACATCCTTTTTTTTCAGTCAATTTGCATATTAGCTTTTAATTATATAGGATAATCTTTTTTTTAATATATTTTATTGATATTTTTTTGCTCCCCTCCCTCCCTCCCACACATCCCCTCCCTCCCCAGAGTTTTGTGTCCATTGGTTGTACTTATATGCATGTATAAAAGTCCTTCAGTTGATCTATTATCTCCCCCAGATCTTCCTCCCTTCCCCGCTATAATTTGACAGTCTACTTGTTGATATACTGTCTCTATATCTATCTTTTGGTTCATCAGTTTATAATGCTCTTTATTATCCACAAATGAATGAGGTCATGTGGTGTTTCTCTTTCATTGATTGGCTTATTTCACTCAGCATGCATACATCCTTTCTGATTGGTGTTTCTAATTTCTTAGGATATATTTCTAGGAGTGGGATTACTGGGTCAAATAGAAATTCCATTTTTTAGTTTTTTTGAGGAAACTTCATACTGTTCTCCACAATGGCTGCACCAGTCAGCATTCCCAGCAGCAATGCACAAGGGTTCCTTTTTATCTGCATACTCGCCAGCACTTGTCATTTCTTGATTTGTTGATGATAGTCATTCTGACAGGTGTGAGATGGTACCACATTGTCATTTTGATTTGCATCTCTTGGATAATTAGTGACTTTGAACATGTTTTCATATGTCTCTTAGCATTCCTTCTGTCTTCTTTTTAAAAAGATTATATTTAGGTCTGTAGCCCATTTTTTATTGGATCATTTATCTTCTTTTTATTAAGTTGTATAAGTTGCTTGTAGATGTTGGAGATTAAATCTTATTCAATGATAACATTTGCAAATATGTTCTCCCATACAGAGAGCTTTCTTGTATATTTGTTGATGGTTTCTTTTGCTGTGAAAAAGCTTTTAATTTTGATGTAGTCCCATTTGTTTATTTTCTCTTTAGCTTCCATTGCCCTAGGAGCAGTATCAGTGAAGAAGTTCTTTTGCCATATGTCTGAGATTTTTCTGCCTGTGGATTTCTCTAGTATTTTTATGGTTTCCAGTCTGATGTTTAAGTCCTTTATCCATTTTGAGTTTATTTTTGTGTATGGTGTAAGTTGGTGACCTAATTTCAATTTTTTGCATGCAACTGCCCAATTTTTTCAACACCATTTATTGAAGAGACTGTCTTGAATCCATTGTATGTTCATGCCTCCTGCAAATATTAATTGGGCCTAGTGGTTTGGTGGATTCTCAATTCTATCCCATTGGTCTATGTGTCTGTTCTTGTGCCAATACCAGGCTGTTTTGAGAACAGTGGCTTTGTAATAAACCTTGAAATCTGGTATTGAGATCCCTCTTACTTTATTCTTCATTCTCAGGATTGCTTGGCTAATTTGGGTCTTTTTTTTTTTTTTTTTTTTTTTTTTTTTATTCCAGATGAATTTTTGGAGAGTTCTTTCTAGGTCTGTGAAATATGCCATTGGCATTTTAATGGCAGTGCATTGAATCTATAGATTGCTTTGGGTAGTATGGACATTTTAATGATGTTAATTTTACCAACCCATGAACATAGTATGTTCTTCCATCTATTTCCATCTTCTTCTATCTCTTTTTTCAGTGTCCTGTAGTTTTCCACATATAGGTCTTTTACCTCCTTAGTTAAGTTTATTCCCAGGCATCTTAACTTTTTTTTGGAGTGATAGTAAATGGGATTGCTTTTTCAGTCTCTCTTTCTGTAAGTCCACTATTGGTATATAAAAATGCCATTGATTCTTGGCATTAATTTTGTATCCTGCTACATTGCCGAATTCATTTATTAAATCTGTTAGTTTTTTTATGGACTCTTTCAGTTTTTTTATGTACAATATCATGTCATCTGCAATAAGGACAGCTTTACATCTTCTTTTCCAATTTGGATGCCTTTTGTTTCTTCTTCTTATCTGATCGCAATGGCTAATACTTCCAGTACTATGTCAAACTGGAGTGGTGAGATTTGGCATCCCTATCTTGTTGCTGTTCTTATGGGAAATGGTTTTAGTATTTTCCCATTGAGTGTGATGTTAGCTGGGGGTTTATCATACATAGCTTTTATTATGTTGAGGTATGATCCTTCTATTCCCACCTTGTTGAGAGTATTTATCAAGCAAAGGTATTGGATTTTGTCAAATGCTTTTTCTGCATCAATTGATATGACTATGTGATTTTTATATCTCAATTTGTTTATGTGATGTATCACGTTTATTGATTTGTGGATATTGTACCATCCTTGGATTCCTAGGACAAATCCTACTTGGTCACGGTGTATGATCTTTCTGATGTATTGCTGGATCCGATTTGCTAGAATTTTGTTGAGGATTTTGGCATCTATGTTCATGAGGAATATTGGCCTGTCATTCTCTTTCATTGTGTTGTCTTTATCTGGTTTTGGTATTAGGGTGATGCTGGCTTCATAGAAGGAGTTTGGAAGTGTTCTTTCCTCTTGCATTTTTTAAATAGTCTGAGGAGGATAAATTTTAGTTCTTCCTTGAATGTTTGGTAAAACTCTCCTGTGAAACTGTCTGGCCCTGGCCTTTTGTTTGCTGGAAGCTTTTTGATGACAGCTTCAATTTCTTCCACAGTAATTGGCCTTTGAGCTGTTTGAATTATTCTTGATTGAGTTTTGGAAGAATATATTTTTCTAGGAATATGTACATTTCCTCCAGGTTGTCCAGTTTGTTGGAATAAAGTTGTTCATAGTATTTTTTAACCATCCTTTGTATTTCTGTGGGGTCTGTTGTTATTTCACCTATTTAATTTCTGATTTTGTTTATTTGTGTCCTCTCTCTTTGCCTCTTGGTGAGCCTGGCTAAAGGTTCATCAATCTTGTTTATCCTTTCAAAGAACCAGCTTTTGGTTTTGTTGATCATTTGTATTGTTTCTTTGGTCTCTATGTCATTTATCTCTGCTCTGACCTCTATTATTTCCTTCTTCTGCTTATCCTGGGCTTTTCTTGTTACTCTCTTTCTAACTCTTTGAGTTGTAGAGTTAGGTAATTTATTACCATTGTTTCTTGTTTTTTGCAGTAGGCTTGTAGAGCTATGAACTTCCCTCTCAAGACTGCTTTCACTGTGTCCAAGTCCCATAGATTTGGATTGTTGTATTTTCATTGTCATTTGTTGCCATGATGTTTTTTATTTCTTCCTTAATGTCTCTGGTAACACAGTCATTTTTAAAGAGCATGCTATTTAGTCTCCATGTGTTTGATTTTTTTGGATTGTTTTTATTGTAGTTGATTTCCAGTTTTGTGCCATTGTGATTTGAGAAGATGTTTGGTATGGTTTCTATCTTCTTAAATTTGAAGAGATTTTGCCTGTGACCCAATATATGGTCTATCTTTGAAAATGACCCATATGTCCTTGAGAAGAATGTATATTCTGTGGCTTTGGGGTGAAATGTTCTGAAGATGTCAATTAATTCCATCTGGTCTAATGTGTCACTTAGGATTGATGTTTCTTTGCTGATTTTTTTCTTTAGATGATTTGTTCAGTGGTGATAGTGGGATATTAAAGTCTCCTACTATGATTGTATTCCTGTCATTCTCTCCCTTGATATCCACCAGGAGTTTTTTGGTGTGTTTTTTTGTTTTGTTTTGTTTTTTTATGTATTTGGGTCCTCCTATACTGGGTGCAAATATGTTTACCAGAGTTATTTCTCCTTGTTGGACTGCTCCCTTTAGTATTATGAAGTGGCCTTCCTTAACTCTTGTTATGTCCTTCACTTTGAGATCTAATTTGTCAGATATAAATATTGTTACCATAACTTTTTTTTCATTTACATTTGCCTGGAAAACCTTTTTCCATCCTTTCACCCTCAGTCTGTGTGCATCCTTTTTTTCTGAGGTGGGTTTCTTATAGATAGCAGATATATGGGTCATGTTTTCTTATCCAATCCATTACCCTATGTCTTTTGATTGAGGCATTTATTAATGTTATCATTGATAGGTACTTATTTCTCAACATTTTTATTCTTTACCCCTGTGTTCCTTCTTCACTTCATATATATATATATATATATATATATATATATATATATATATATATATATATATATATATATTTAATTTTTTTTTTTACAGAATACCTTTTAGCATTTTTTTAAAAATATATTTTATTGATTTTTTTACAGAGAGGAAGGGAGAGAGATAGAGAGCTAGAAACTTCGATGAGAGAGAAACATCGACCAGCCACCTCTTGCACACCCCCTACCGGGGATGTGCCTACAACCAAGGTACATGCCCTTGACCGGAATCGAACCCGGACCTTTCATTCCACAGACCGACGTTCTACCACTGAGCCAAACCAGTTTCGGCCCTTTCAGCATTTCTTGCATTGCTGGTTTGGTGGTAATAAATTCCCTTAGTCCTTTTTTGTCTGTGAAGCTCCTGATTTCACCTTCAATTTTGATTGATGGCCTTGCTGGGCACAGTATTCTTGGATTCAGACCATTCCTTGGCGTGAATTTGTAAATTTCATTCCATTCCCTTCTGGCCTAATGAGTTTCTTTTGAGAAATCAGTTGCTAGTCTGATGGGGGTTCCTTTGTATATAACTTTCTGTCTCTCTCTGGCTGCTTTTAATATTCTTACTTTGTCGTTGGTGTTTGCCAGTTTAAGTATAACATGATTTGGCATCAATCTTTTTGGATTCATTTAGCTCGGGACTCTTGGATTTGTGTGGGTTTTTTTCTTCCCTATATCAGGAAGTTTTCTGTCATTATTTCCTCAAACAGGTTTTCTATTCCTTGCTCAATTTCCTCTTCTTCTGGAACCCCTATTATGTGGATGTCATTTTGTTTCTGGTTGTCCCAAAGTTCCCTTAGGATCTCCTCCTGCTTTTTAATTATTTTTTTCTAGAAACTGCTCTACTTGGGTATTTATTCCCATCTTGTCTTCTAGCTCACTGATGTGGTCTTCTGCTTCTTCTAGTCTATTGTTGAGGCTTTTTATTGATTTATTTATAGCAGTGATGTCATTTTTCATTTCTTCTTGATTCTTCTTCATTTCCTCTTGGTTCTTACTCATATTGTTGAATTTGTCTTCCATTCTTTTCAGCCATCTTATGATCATTTCTCTGAATTCTTTCTCTGACAGGTTGCTTACCTCTATATCATTTACTTCCTTTTCTGGTGATGCCTGCTTTTCTATCACATGTGGGCTGTTTCTCTGTCTCCCCATGGTCTCTCTTCTCCAGATGTCTGGTTATGTAGTTCTTTCTCTCCTTATCCCAGGCAAAATCGGACCTTTCTGTGGTGGAGTTTAGAGCTCCTCTGAATCTGTGTGATTATGCCAATTGGGGACCAGTGTTCTGGGGTTTGCAGCTGTTCAGTGGTTGCCACAGTTGTAGATTTTCAGGCTTCTGATAACATCCACTTTCCCTTCAAGATGGCGTGGTCTCCACATCTGAGCCTGTAGCTCTGGGAGGGGACCCAGCAGCAATGGGGGCTGCCTGGTCAGGGGAACCCCATCCAGCAGTTCTCCACCTTCTCTTGGAGTATAGCTGTTCCTTAAATCACCAACAAATAGTCCCCGTGCAACCCTCTGTTGTTCTTTCTTTTTGCTCTGGGAAAAGGTTTGGGACCTGTCTGTCTATTCTGCTGCCATCTTCCCCTCTCTATTGTATTATTTATGGCAAACAACTGTAACCCTACTGTTTTCAGCCCCTACATAATATTATATGTCAACTGTAATTTAAAAAGTTAAGTGCATTTAAAAGCACTGTTAAAAAATATATAATAATGTTGATATATTGAAGAGACTATAGGGGAAATCTACACATACCTACTACCATAGCTGCCATAGACCATTGAGAAATACTGGGTGATTGCCATTCAGGCGGCTTTCATAGTGACTATGAGGAATGACTAAAAGGAATAGTGACCTTTAATGTGCTGTTTTTAACATATGTCTACAAACTCTTAGATGATCCTCCCTTTTAAGAGGCAGAACCTAATATCCCACCTCAAGTGTGAACTGGGCTTAATGATGTGGTTTTAAAAATAGAATAAAACATTATGTGACTTCAGAGAATTGTTCACAAAAACATTTTATCTATTTCTCTCTCTCTCTCTCTCTCTCTCTCTCTCTCTCTCTCTCTCTCTCTCTCTCTCTCTCATCTCTTTCTCTCTTTGTCTCTCTCTCATCATTCTTTTACCCAGAGACCCATGTTATATGAAACTGAGGTCTTAATCCAGTGAAAAACTTGAGGACTCCTAACAACAGCCATGTGAGTGAGCTCGGAAGTGAATCCTCCAAGCTCTCAGTCTCTCAGATTACTGCAGTCCTGGCTGACATTTGGCTATACATCATGGAAGGTCCTGTGATAGACTCACCCAACTAAACTTCTCCCAAATTATTGACTCAAATAAACTGTGAGATAATGTTAACTTGTTATACAACAATATGTAACTCAAACAAATAAGGAACACAATCCTAGATATAACAAGTATATGAATTTATGGAAAATAGAAAGAACTTGAATTGATTGTGGATAATGGAGAACATCTAACAAGGTAACATACCTTTGTGTTTCAATGGATGTGAAGTCATCTATGTAAGTAGGTTGTTCAAGTGTGAGAGGCTTTTAATATATTCTGAAACCAGTTTTCAAAATTTAATCTTTTATATTGTTTTACTAGTGACTCTAAAGAAACTTTTCCTTTTGAAAAAAGATTTGTTCATTCCAAACAAGGTTTGCTTCCTTCTACTCCTTCCTTCCATTTTAGACACGGTGATTATTGCTAAACCCCAATAGACTAACAATCAATTTGAAAGCATGTGGCATGTTTTATGATTGCTGAAATCATAACCATTACTAGGAGTTTAGAAACCAAAGAAAAATGCATTTAAATATCACAGAGGCATAGCATTACCTATCTGTAAACAAACCTGAAAAAAATGCAGGTAATCACTCTCAAACATATGCTACTTAAAATGCACCTTCTCTCCATTTTGATTGTCCTCATCATTTTTCAAGATGACAAACCAGAAAGCTGGACCTTTTTCCTTCCCTTCAGCTATTGTATTTATTCAAAGTGAACCATGAACAGGCTTAGAAAAGGTAAATTTAGCTGACAAGGTGACAGTTAGGCAATGATATAAAATACAATACCAACCTTCACCTGCCTCACTTTTAAACTTCCCTAGTGCTCTCATGCTGTACTCTTTTACTCATTGATTCTTAAACATACAAGTACTAGAAGAAGCCTTTCCATCTCATTTACATTTGATAAAAAAAAATAATACTTCCCTGGCCAGTGTGCTAAGTGGTAAGAGCATTGGCCAGTGCACTGAAGGGTCCTGGGTTCAATTCCTGATCAATGGCATGTACCTGGATTGCAGGTTCACTCCTCGCCACCCCTGCGGGAGGTAACCAGTCGATGTGTCTCTGTCATATTGAAGTTCTCTCTCTCTCTCTCTCTCTCTCTCTCTCTCTCTCTCTCTCTCTCTCTCTCTGTCTCTCTCTCTCTTTCTCTCTCCCTCCCTCCCTCCCTCCTCCCTTTCCCTCCCTTTCCACTCTATCTAAAATTCAATGGAAAAAATATTCTTGGGTGAAGATTAAAAAAATAAATAAATACACTGAAAAGTTCACACAGTACTTTTTATTGATTAATGCACTAAATCATCATAACAATATTTGCTGTATAGAAACTTTTCCTATTTCCATCCAAATACACACTAAAATACTAAGGACCTCATTATGAGGTTGTTTGTTCTTTGATGGCCTCAAGGAAGACAGCAAGGCTACAGGAAAATGCCAGCATGTTTAGTTAACCTCATCAAAATTATGTCAGGATGAGTACTAAGAATATTAGTTGAAAATAACAGGATATCAAGTTTGATTTTTTATTTTTTAAAAATTTAATTTGAATAACACTGCACATCATTGAAATTAATCTGCATTTGTAAAGTTTTAAAAATGAAACAAAACTTGATGCTGTTGCCAAAACCGGTTTGGCTCAGTGGATAGAGCGTAGACTTGCGGACTCAAGGGTCTCAGGTTGGATTCCGGTCAAGAGAATGTACCTTGGTTGCGGGCACATCCCCAGTAGGGGGTGTGCAAGAGGCACTTGATGGATGTTTCTCTCTCATCGATGTTTCTAACTCTCTATCCCTCTCTCTTCCTCTCTGTAAAAAATCAATAAAAATATATTTAAAAAACTTGATGCTGTTATAATAGATCATGGATCTCTGATATGGGCTCAATGATACTACACCATCAATACTGCTGCTGCTTTCATTTAAAAAAAATTTTATTGATTTTATAGAGAAAAGAAGGGAGAGGGATAGAGAGATATAAAAATCAATGAAAAGGAAACACTGATCAGCTGCATCCTGTACCCACCCACCCCCCAACTGGAGATTGAGCCCAAAACCCAGGCATGTGCCCTGACCAGGAATCAAACTATGACCTCCTGGTTCTTAGGTCAATGCTCAACCACTGAGTCACACCAGCAGGGTGCTACTCTCATTTTTATTAAAAGTAGTAACAGTGGCAGTAATAATCCATAAGCTTGATCAGAGTGCCCTGCTATCCTCTTATCCTCCTTTTTTTTTTTAAACATTTTTATTGATTTTACACAGAGAGGAATTGAGAGGGACAGAGAGTCAGAAACGTCGATGAGAGAGAAACGTCGACCAGCTGCCTCTTGCACACCCCCAACTGCGGATGTGCCTGCAACCAAGGTACATGCCCTTGACCGGAATCGAACCCGGGACCCTTCAGTCCGCAGGCCGACGCTCTATCCACTGAGCCAAACCAGTCCCGGCTCCTCCCTTTTTTTAATAAGTGCATTTTTTTCTGGAAGGGAACATTATATTAATTATAGAAATGTCAGTCATTAAAACACACTACCAATATGACCATTAAGTCACTTTAGTATATATAATCAGGAGAAAGGGACCAGATAGTATGAAAGACCCAAGTAAGAATTGGAAGGAAGGAAAACTGAAGAATTCTACCTAACTTTAGCAAAGGAAGAAAAACCCATATTTTAGCTACTGACACAAACAGTAATACTAACGCATTGTGGAATCTACTGCTGTGAGTTGCAAAAAATATCACCACTATAAAATCCACAGAACAAAGAGGAGAAAAAGAAAAATAATTATAATCATCATCTTACAATATGGAGACATATACAGAAAGGAAGAGAGTAACAACTGAAAATAAGTTTAGTAACTGGAATATCATGTTGACAGGAAGGACAGAGACAAAATGTGGACCTCTTCTCCAAAGCTTAGCATTTTACAGTCCTAGGCATTTACTCAGTCTATTTTTTGTAAGAAGGTGACTCTGGTCCTAACTCCTTTATAGAAGAGGTTGAATTTATAGAGGACATTACAGAGTTCTAAGAAAGGCAACTTAAGAGAACTTTGTAAGTAGATATTTGGGTTAAGGGATTATAAATCCTGGGGGAACTCCAGTTCAGACACTGAATTACGTTGAGTCCTCCTGTAAATCACTTAGCCTCTCAGCCCTACAGTTTTACCTAGTTAAGATGTCTCTTTTCTAAGGTCTAAACAATGCACATTTCTCTATCAGTAATGATCAAAACTCCTTAGAAATGTAAAATAGCCGAAGCTGGTTTGGCTCAGTGGTAGAGCATCGGTCTGTGGACTGAAGGGTCCCGGGTTCGATTCCTGTCAAGGGCATGTACCTGGGTTGCGGGCACATCCCCAGTACGGGGTGTGCAAGAGGCAGCTGGTCGATGTTTCTCTCTCATCGACATTTCTAGCTCTCTATCTCTCTCCCTTCCTCTCTGTAAAAAAATCAATAAAATATATATTTTTTAAAAGAAATGTAAAATAAATTTTAGCTGTTATAATTTAATTTAAAAATACCAAAGCACTCTGGTTTTATCTAAGATCAGAAAGAAAGTGAGACTGAAGAGGAAGTACCAGAGGAATTTAGAGTCCAAGAGATTTATTTTTCTCTAACCTCAACACTTCTGAGAGTTTACAGAAATACTAATACCTGTTTATTATTATTAGTTGTTTGGAGTGTCAGCCTATGCACCGGAGGGTCACAGGTTTGATTCCTGGTCAGGCTATATACCTAGTTTGCGGGTTCCATCCCTGGGGAGGGTGAGTACAGGAGGCAGCCAATCTCAATCTCTCAATCTCTCTCTCCCCCCCCCCTTTTCTCTCTCTCCTCCCTTCCTAAAAAATAAATAAAATACCTTTTATTTTTATTACATTTATTGGGGTGACATTGGTTAATATGATCATATAGGTTTCAGGTGTGGGTTTCTATGTTACAAGGTCTGTATATTGCACTGTGTGCCCACCACCCAAAGTAAAATATTCCCCCGTCACTATATATTAAAAAAAAAAAAAAAGTAAGAGAGAGGGAACAGTGAGATAAAAAAAGAACTGGATTTCATATTTGCTTCATTTCTCAAAGCTCTTTCAAAACACTTTACATGGTAATGAGTTAAATGTCAACAGCAGTGAGCATAGGTAAATGGAGATAATTTGCACTTGGCAATAAATTACACAGAGGCTTTGGAGACTCAGATATGGCGCCCCCTGCATGCTCTATGGGGGGAGGGCTCAGAAAAGGCACAAGGACCTTTTCTAGCACTTCTGTCTGCGAGAAAGCTTCCAGCCCAGCTCTCACCCTGATTTCAGTTTCTCCATGTATGTCTCTGGAGGCTTTCAAGCTGCTGCCCCTGCAATGTGAGAAGTTCAGAAATGTGTCTGAGTTAGGAGACGATTAGTGATCTACCTGTGCATTTTTTAGGGATCTCATAAAGAACTTCTTCCTAAAATTGTTAATAAGCTATTAAATATGAAATTAAGTGAAATAGAAAATGGAAAGCCTGTCTCTATATTTGATCTTCCTGAAAATATTCTTATCCCTCAAGCCACTTTTGGGGGGAGAGTAAAAGTAAGAAACATACAGTATCACTCTAACTCTGGAAAAGAAGAAGGGTTAGAACTTTATTCCCAATTTGTAACTCTATGTGAAAAAGAATTGGTTGTTCACAGCAAATATGCTGAAGCTGGAGTTGTGGTGGAACATGGCACTTATGGGAACAGGTGGGTGTTAAAGCTGGATACCAACGACCATATTAAGTTTTGAAAAATTAAAAGTTAGTTTCTACAGTTGTTTTCCAGTATAAAATGATCTGGGCTATAATTAGATTCTCCCCCTTCTTCTTGAATACATTAACCTGCAGCATTTTGATATAAGAAAATCCTGGGTTCCATCCATAATTCTGCAACCTGCTAATTGAATGAACTTAACAGTCAACTAAACTCTGGATCTTTCATTCTGCTTTCCCCTACACTCCAAATTGAAATTTTGAGAATTGTTTCCTATTCACTTTAGGTCATTATGGAAATGTTTTTAGAGAGCTGTATGTATTTTGCAATAAAAACTTTTGTGCAATCAAGAAAAAATGTTTCTTATACCTTCAAATGTATATAGTATATAATAAAAATAACTATTAAAATCCAGTACACACTGATTATAATTTTGTCAATTTTGTTTTACTATTCAGTTTTTTCTATATTTTGAATGAAAGAATATGCAATTTAATATTCTTTTTTGTTTTCTTAAATCCTCACCAGGGGATATGTTTATTGATTTTTTTTAAGAGAGAAGAAGGGAGAAAGAGGGGGGGAAACATTTATGTGAGAGATAAAGATCAGTTGCCTTCCATACACACTCCAACTAGGGATTGAATCCTCGATCTAGTATGTGCCCTGACCAAGTATTAAACCCGCAAACTTGGTGCAGGGGACAATAATCCAACCAAACTGAGCCACCCAGCAGGGCTATTCATTTTAATATCTATGGTAATATAATATAAAAATGTGATTATGATATTACTTTCCAAGGATATCAAAGTGTTTTTAAATTATTTTAAGAATCTTTAGTTGAGGAAGAGAGTCCAAGATGACAGCATAGGTAAACACCTAAACTGCTGCCTCATATAACAATATCAAAACTACAACTAAAAGACAAAATGGACACCATCTATTATAGAACCACAGGAAAACTGGTTGAGTAGAAATTCTACAACTAGAAGAAAAGAGGAAAGCACATTGAGACTCAGAGGAGCTGCAAAAAGCTGAGGTACAGAAATGTGCGCATGTGGAGAGGGCGGGTGGCTGACTGCATGGGTGGCTGACTGCAGGGGTGGCTGAGAGAGCCGCTGGCTTTCTAAAATGGGAGGGAGACTGAAGTTCCTGACTGTGCTTAACTCCAGTCCCGGGCAAGACTCTGGGAACCCAAACTTATTTTGGGGAAAATCTTGACTGTCAAAGAAAGAGAAAGCACAATGAGACTCAGGGGAGCTTCAGAAGGCAGTGGTTCTGAGGTACACACACACAGAGAGGGTTGACTGACGAGTGCAGGGGTGGCTGAGTGTGCTGCTTGATTTCTAAAGTGGGAGGGAGACTGAAGCTCCATATTGTGCTGAACTCCAGTTCTGGGCGAGTTTCTGGGAAACCAGACTCATTCAGGGAGAAACTGGAATGTCTGGCAGCAGGCGAAACTCAAGGACAGCTTTCTCTCAGAGGTGCTTGCAACTATTACCGAGGGACACTGAGACCTGGAGGCCTCTTAGGGCAGAGATAACAGGAAGCCAAGGCTGTCTGCTCCACCCTGAGACTCTGCCCCATCCAAGCTGAGCACAGAGGCTTTTGCAAGTCTTCTTCCATAAGGATGTCTCCAGCACAGAAGTTCTCCCAGCATAGACACAGCTGATCCCCACAGCTAATTGGCCTGGAGGTCAATTCCTCCCAGTTATAACAACAATCAAGACTTAACTACAACAAGGCTGTTCACACAGTCCACAAAGGGGTGCACCAAAAGTGTCCACCTCAGGTAAGTGGGGGAGACTGAGCCACCTGGCCATATAGGACACCTACCACACAAAGTTACTCTACCAACTCAGGGAAGCAGCAAAAATGCGGAGACAAAAAAAAAAAAACAGGTCACAAATGAAAGAAATGGAGGAAAGAAAACTACTGGATATAGAGTTCAAAACCACAGTTATAAGGTTTTTCAAGAATTTCCTAGAAAAGGCTGATAAATTTAGTGAGACCCTTGAGGATATGAAAAAGAACCAATTAGAAATTAAACATACACTGAAATATTATACAGAGACCTAACAGCAGACTAGAGGACCACAAGAATCAAGCTAAAGATTTTAAATTCAAAGAATCAAAAAACACTCAAACCATAAAAAAAAAAAAAATTAAAAAAAAGCAAAAATGTGAAGATAGTGTAAGGAGCCTCTGGGACAACCTCAAGTGTACCAATATCTGAATTATGGGGGTGCCAGAAGAAAAGAGAGAGAGAAAGATACTGAAAACCTATTTGAAGAAATAATGACTAAAAACTTGCCCCACCTGGTGAAAGAAATAGACTTATAAGTCCAGGAAGCACACAGAACCCCAAACAAAAAGAATCCAAACAGGACCACACCAAGACACATCATAATTAAAATGCCAAGAGCAAAAGACAAAGAGAGAATATTAAAAGCAGCAAGAGAAAAACAGTTAGTTACCTACAAGGGAGCACCCATATGATTGTCAGCTGATTTCTCAACAGAAACTATGCAGGCCAGAAGCGAGTGGCAAGAAAAATCTAAAGTGATGAATAGCAAGAACCTACAACCAAGATTACTCTACCCAGAAAAGCTATCATTCAGAATTGAAGGTCAGATAAAGTTTCACAGATAAGAAAAAGCTAAAGGAGTTTATCACCACCAAACCAGTATTATATGAAATGCTGAAAGGTATTCTTTAAGAAGAAGAAAAAGGTAAAGATAAAAATTATGAACAACAAATACATATCTATCAACAAGTGAATATATAATTCAAGTGAATAAAAAAGCTGAGGAACAGAATAAACTGGTGAATATAATAGAATCAGGGGCATAGAAAGGGAGTGAACTGATAATTATCTGTGGGAAAGGGGTGTGGGGGTGCGGGAAGAGACTGGACAAAAACGGTACACCTATGGATAAGGACAGTACGGGGCAGGTAGGGGCAGAGGGTGGGGTGGGAAACCTGGTGGAGGGGAGCTATGGGGGAAAAAGAGGAACAATTTAATAATCTGAACAATAAATATTTATTAATTTTTTTAAAAGAACCTTTAGTTGATACAGGAATAAGGTATAGGGGATTAAAATATATTTTCATTTAATATACCAATGGGTTGCTATTCTGTTTCTCACTTTTTTACCAAAACATTGTATGTCTCATTTTTTGTCTTTCTTTTTTAAAAGTTACTGTTTCATGAAACTAGTATTAGTTTGTAATTTTTAAGAAATTCCTTTCTTGCTGAATCAGATTGCTATAAAAGGAAGAAAAAAAAAAAGAAGCTTTCTACTGAATTTGAAAACAAGTTCACTTGTTCATTTCCATATTATCTACTTAATGATTTAAAGCCAGCATATTTTTTCTAATAATGAATCTCTCTATACCACCTACCCACCCCCAAAAATTTATATGTGGAAGTTCCCCAATATGATGGTATTTGGAGATGGGGTCTTTGGGAGGAATTAGGGCTAATAAGGTCATGAGAGTGGAGCCTTCATGATGAGATTAACATGCTCATAAGAGTTACTACCCTGTTTCCCCTAAAATAAGACAGTGTCTTATATTAATTTTTTCTCCCAAAGTTGCACTAGGTGTTATTTTCAGGGGATGTCTTATCTTTCCATGCACTAGGTCTTATTTTCAGAGGATGTCTTATTTTTGGGGAAACACGGTAGATAGCTTACTATTATACCACATGAGGATGCAGTGAGAAGGGGGCCATTTACAAGCCAAAGAAACTGACCATGATGACACCTTGATCTAAAACTTCTAACCTTCAAAACTGAGAAAATAAATTTCTGTTTAAGAAAAAGAAATTACCCATAAACTTGGAGGAGAGAACTGACTTTACTTAAAGTGGGGGCATTTGATGGGATGAAAAGTTTTGCTATTGCTGTTCTTCCTGTTGAACAAACATTTATATAACACTTAGTATGTTATCAACTGCCTACAATAATTTTATTAGCTATTGTTGATAGACACCTAAAGAGGTGAGCAAATGTTAATTATTCCATTTTCCAGATAAGAACACTGGCATACTTACATTTTTCAAGTAGTTATTAACTGAATCATTCATTGACAAAGAGCTTTACAAATGCAGTTTACCCAAATAGGTAGTAGTCCCAGTTAGGAATTATTCTTACAATCAGTAATACTTAACTAAAATTGCATTTGTGCCGAAACCGGTTTGGCTCAGTGGTAAGAGCATCGGTCTGCGTACTGAAAGGTTCCAGCTTCGATTCCGGTCAAGGGCATGTACATTGGTTGCGGGGGGGGGGGGGGGGGGGGGGGGGGGGGGTGGTGTGTGAGCAAGAGGCAGCAGGTCGATGTTTCTCTCTCACTGACGCTTTCTAGCTCTATCTCTCTCCCTTCCTCTCTGTAAAAAATCAATAAAATGTTTTAACAAATAATAATAAAATTGCATTTGTGTCTATGCAATCTAAATTTTTTCTTAAAACATAGATCATTACTTTAAATTCAAAATTCCATGGACACAGACAATAGAGTGGTGATGGCCTGGGAGGGGTGGGTGCAGGATGGAGGGGGTCAATGGCAAACACACACACACAAAACAAAGGGGACATCTGTAATACTTACAACAATATAGATAACTTTTTAAAAATTTCACTTAAAAACATAAAAATATGAGAACAAAATTCAAACTAGATAATGTAATATACAGTTTGCTGAATACTCATTTAAGCATAGACACTGTACAATGAAAAACAAATATCAAACAATCCCTTTTCATGGTCTCTGGACTATGCCATACTTCCTTATCTGTCACTATTTCATGTCTCTGCTAAACCCCAAAAGGTTTACCTAATATTTGATATAATAACTGTAGACTTTTTATTCTTTCAGAAAGTATTCAAAGTTCAGACTTTAGATTACTCAAAGTTCTTTTTCTCTTATCTAGTTTCTTAAAACTGTATACTAAAGAAGCTATAATTTAAAGCTGATTCCTTGCAAATATTTAAAGAAATGCTATTTTGCCCAGCCTGTGTGGCTCAGTGATTGAGCGTCAACCTATGAACCATGAGGTCACAATTCGATTCCAAGTCAGGGCACATTCCTCGGTTGCCAGTTCAATCACCAGTGGAAGCCTTGCAGGAGAGAGCTCATCAATGATTCCCTCTCATCGTTGATGTTTCTCTCTCTCTCTCTCCCTCTTCCTTCCTCTCTGAAATCAATAAAAAAAAAAATTTAATGCTATTTTGCTGAGGTTTTTCCATTCAATATTTCATACTCTTGACCTGTGGGTTACAAACGTAATTCTCTGTTCCTGTCTTTCTATTCAGTTGCTTAACTACCTGAATAAAATATTTTACTACTCTCAACACCTGAATAATCATTGCTATTTGACCAAGAAATGACTACTGGGGGGAAATAAAACTGCAAGGGAAAGGAAATAGATAATTGGCCTTATTTTAGTACTGCAGTCTACCAATATTGTCCTTTGAATTTTAACAGAATCGGTGAGTTCCTAAAAATTATATTTCTGTTCATAAAAACCTAATTTTTCCTCTGACATATTTTTTTTTTAATTAGAGGAATATTCCTATGTGGTGATTCAGCAGGGAAAAAAAGAACCTCACCAAATTCTGAATTTTTAAATTTCATTTAAAAAATGTGTAAGCCGCCGAAACCGGTTTGGCTCAATGGATAGAGCGTTGTCTTGGGGACTGAAAGGTCCCGGGTTCGATTCCAGTCAAGGGCATGTACCTTGGTTGTGGGCATATCCCCAGTAGGGGGTGTGCAAGAGGCAGCTGATCGATGACTCTCTCTCATCGATGTTTCTAACTCTCTGTCTCTCTCCCTTCCTCTCTGTACAAAATCAATAAAATATGTGTGTTTTTTTAATGTGTAAGCCATTTAAAACCCTACTTTTAAGGAATTGTTAAACTCTTTATTTCATTAATACCGTATGTATAATCAAAATAATGAGTAATTACTATAATATCTTTATACATAGTTTATCAAAAGGGGGTTAGTGTATAACAACATGTCACCATATAATCTTACATAATATCACTGAAAATACATCCCTTATGGCACTGAATTAACATAAAATATTATATACCCTTTGAAAGTTTAAAGGTCTGTAGAAAGCAGACAGAAAGAACAGATCTGCCTCATTCCTAATAGACCAATAAATGCATTGCACACCAACTAAACATTCCTTTTAACTGTAGTACTTACTACTGAGTTGGTAAGCTACTACCAAAAATTGCTGGATTAAATTATAATATCTTAATTACTCCATTTATTAATATTTCTAAGTGGGTTTGTTAATTTATGAATGAATATGAGAATGGAAAGGAAGTATTTCCTTTCATTTGTGAACTAGGGAGCACTATCCTCTTTAGCAGATGTGTCACCATGTGTTAGAATAATTAACAATCTTTTTTATTACTTTTATAAAGTAATTATTTCTTTGGATATCCTTTAAGTGCAGTGCATAATATCTTACATATGCATGCCCCTTCTCCAGCAACAACAACAACAACAAAATGTTTGCATTTGATTTGGTTGAATAATACCACCATCCCCCACAGCAATTTTTGTCAATGTTCTTTATTATTTCACCTTGCCATAAACAATTGTAGACTTCATTCACTTTACACCATTGTCTTGCCAGTGTATAATAGAAACAATTCTTCTATACAGAAGTCACAATATGTAAGTAGAGCTAATGCCTTACCTAGATGTATTTTTTAAGTTTCTCAATAGTGTTGAATTAGGAAAGCAACATGGAGACAGGATATAATCAGATTCTTCACAGTGGATCAAAAAATAATCTGAATAACCCCATCCCAAATCACTGGCACACAGAATCACTAGTCTGCAAATAAAACAAAGACTCATCAGAAGGAAAATTTTAAGATTTAACCAGAGAATTCTCTTCCACCCACTCCCCACCCCCTGTTGCGGGGGAGAGAAGTTTTGAGTTCCAACTTGCTGACCTCTTCCTGTCCACCTATTGATAATATTCAATAGCCATGGACTGAAAGGATAAGAAAAAACAAGAGAAAAATGATTGGATTTTCAATCCATGAACACTCAAAAGTGAGTGGTACTGAAAGACGGGCTTCTTCCTTCATCTTGTGTTAGTGATTGTGCTTCACCTTGTACTTATGTTTTCTTCCCCATTCACTAAAATTCTCACAAACATTTATCTTTTAGAAATATAGTTTATGTATTTTATTTTACTTTTTAAAAATGTTTTTTGTTGTTGTTGTTGTTGTTGATTTCAGAGAGGAAGGGAGAGGAGGAGAGAGATGGAAACACCAATGATGAGAGAGAATCATCATCTCTCTTCTGCATGCCCCCTACTGGGGATCCAGCCTGCAACTGGGCATGGGCTCTTGACCAGAATTGAACCGGGGACTTTTCAGTCTGCAGGCTGATGCATTGAGCCAAACTGGCTAGGGCATGGTTTAATGTATTTTAAAATATTAGTTGTTGAATACTTGATACTAGAATTGGGCCATGAAATGAGTGAGGGTTATAATTTCTGGGGGTCAGAAATTCAGCTTATGTGAATTCTTAGCAAGGCTGTAATCAAGGTGTCAACCAGGATTTCTCCTAGCTGCCAGGAGAAATCAATCTTCACTTGAACCTTTGACTTGGTTCAAGTTCAGAGACACATTTGCATCAGGGAATTTTTTTTTCACATAATTCCATAGCCAAAAGAAAGAGCATTTGACAGATTATCACACAATTCATTGTGAGCTGGTATTCTAGTAAAGCAGGAAAGCCAATTATTTGTCCTCATGTTATGTACCTGTAATTGAGGCTGTGCAGCATCACTACTATAGCTGTTGACCTTTCACGTGTGCATAGAACATCTGCACAGTTCAGTCATAGTGATCAGTTTTAGTAAAAGGAAAAGATGAGAGAGAAGGAGGAGGAGGGAAGAAGGAGAGAGCAAAGTAGAGGGTGAGAGGAGAGAGGGAAGAAAAGATATTATAATGGAGCACAATTTGTACCCTCATATTTCTTCTGTAGTGAAGAGACTCTTGGGTAGCCTCCATGATATTTGCTTCTTCGTGTTTACGTATAATCCCTCTCTTTGAGTGTAGGTGGGACTGGTGACTTTCTTCTAAGTAATAAAATATGTCAAAGGTAATAGAATGTCACTCCCATTATTGTATTATGTTATATAAAACTTTGTCTTGCTTTAAGACTTGCTCTAGGACATTGTTCTACTTGTTGGTTTTGAAGCAGCAAGCTGCTGAGTCCTCCAGCCATGAGGAAATGAATTCTGCCAATAACCTGAGAGAACTTGGAAGCAGACCTGTCCTCAAACCTCCAAATGAAAATCTAGCCCTGGTTGACACCTTGATTACAGCCTTGCTAAGAATTCATATTAGCTGAATTTCTGACCCCAGAAATTATAGTAAATGTGTGTGTGTTTTAAGGCATTAATTTTGTGACAATCTGTTTTTGCCGCATATAAAACTAATACATCTTCTTTTGATAGCATGGATGTGTATTCCAAATTAACTTATCCTACTTTTTGGTGTGTTGTTGTTTTTTCTGAGTAAATTAAATGGTCTGGCATAATATTTTGAAGCTTTCATATCCCTTCTATAATTTAAATGTGAATGTCAACTAGTGATAACATGAATATTTTCCTCAAAACAATACTATAAAATACTTGGAAAAAATAGAAAATCAGTTTTTACAACTATTCACAGGTATCAATTCACAATAATTGAAATGTGTATATAAAGCATTAAGTGTCACATTTCAGCTACTCAGTTATTGTCAATATTCAGATGATTTGAATAAAATCATAAATGTAATAGAAGTGAAAGGGACCTTAGAGATATTTAATCCAAATTATTTTTGAGATGAAGAAGTTGAAACCTAGGAAGGTGAAGCGACTAAGGTAACTTAGCTAATTAGTGGCAAAACAGGAAATAGGAAATTGGACCCTAATACTTTGCACAGTCTAACCTTACTCCTAATAATTATACTGTTATTTTCAAAGAAATGACAGCTCATTCAAATTAGTATTATCTATTCAGAATATAACTGTAATTATACAGGTAAAAATTTTAGGTGCCTACTATATTCCTGGGTTTTCTTTTTTATTACAAGAAATGGTGTGGTATTACATTCACGAAGTCATGACATCTCTTTTTCCTTCACACTGTCTTTCTATATTAAGTGCCAAAGTGGTAGAGGTCAATCTATTCTTGCTCTTACTGATTTGAGGCAAGGTTACATATGATCATTATTGAAAGACATAACATTTAAATGGTATAGTAGAATATTTCACTATATTGATTAAAACTTGCAGTTTCTGTAAGTGGTTCCTAAATTGTTGAATCAATACTGAAGCACAATAATTCTCATACTTGCAGTTGACTCAAAATGTTTCTATATCAATCTGCCATATATTAAAGACCATCTGGTACTACATTCTGTATTATAACATTTCTATTTGTTTTTTTTAATAAAATTTCTTCCTTTTTTTTAAAAAACTGAGTTTGCTAGTCATTTTCTTTTCATTCTAGAAGCAACTACATCAGCAAATGATCGATCCTTAGTCACAGTTTCCATAAATTAAACAATTCAATTAGGCAAACTTTCAAACTATAATATTTGTTATAGGGAATATCAAGTAATCCCTTTCAAGATGTTCTGATGGAAAAAAAACATAATAGAAACATATACAATCCACATTCAAAACTCATGCTATAGTCTTAACCTTACAGTTATTTTATAAAGTCTTATTACCCAAATGATATTTCTGTACTCTATAGCCTTGAATGTCTCCCAGTGAAGGAAGTAAAAGCAGACAGACATGTGGAGGGAAAAATAACAATGCACTAAGAAAAGAATGGTAAACAACCACTGAAAACTGTTTCAGATAATCCAAAATTCCATACCTTCTTTTGGGTTATAACCTAGCCTGTTTTTAAACTTTCAACACACATACACACATGCATACTTTGATGTGACCAATCCCCCCTGAACGATAAACAGAAGAAAACTGAGGCAGTTTATGTGAAGAATAGCTCATCTTAGCATTAATCCTTTGGTAAATGCATTCCCCCCAAATAAGCCTATTGTCCATTATGGTCTATGAGTAGTTTATAAAACAGAAGGTCACTACTGTGTAGGGTTGTGCCAGACAACAAGCAGCATAGGGTTTCGGAGCCAACTCAAAGGGATCAGATCATCCCCATGTTCAGGATTGCTCAGAAATTAAGGGAGACCCTTTATCTGTGCCTTGTCATTACTTGGGAACTATGATTGACTCTAACCACTTTTCATTTTCATTTTCATTTTTCCAAATATACTGTAGATAATAAATACATTGTGATGGTCCAGTGTTGTAAAAGTTGTTAAGCTGGTGCTCTTAAACAATATTTAAAATGATATTTTTATTAAGTTGGCATTAACCATTGTTGCCAAATTGTTTTTAATATGATAATGTTTGCAGTTTACTATGCCATAAGTGCAATTTGGCAGTGGAGTGTACATGAATATTTCATCCAGTTAAGTCCAGGATTTTGTAATTATAAATAGACCTGTTCCAACAGACATAGACAGATGCTTGTGTTTCAAAGCGAATGTTCTAAAGTATGAGTAGCTGGTTAAAAGGCTTGGGGCAAAGCAGAAGTATGTGGTGTGTGTACATGCATGCACATGGGCATATGTGTGCACACCCAAGTGGGAGTTTTATATGTAGAAGTGGTTATTTTAAGCACTCGCACAGCTGAGGATGCAGCATTAATGTCAGCCAAAGCTGTGACTCAGGCTTCGTTACCTCTGTAGCACCCCATTGTACTTTTTCTACTCCTGTGCTGCTTTCATATCAGAAAAGAGTTTCTGTCTTTTGTTCAAGTACAAATACACCTGTAAATGCTAATCAAATTGTATGAAAATCACCAAAGGACTTAAGCAGGCTGTATGCTCTATGTTTTGCCACAAGTAAATTAATAAGCTAATGCAACTTTTTTTTCTTCAACATTATCACATGATATATAATACACTGAGTGGCCAGATTATTATGATCTCTGAACACATAATAATCTGGCCACACAGTGTATATCCCCTAAAATAAAAGGCTAATATGCAAATTGTCCCCTCAACCAGGAGTTTGATCAGCAGGCAGGCTGGCCAACCGCCCATGCCCCCTTCCTCTGGTGGCCAGGCTGGCCTCATGCACGAATTCATGCACTAGGCCTCTAATATATATATTAGAGGCATACACACACACACACACACACACACACACACACACTCTGATTGGCAAGATTATTATGCATTCAGAGATCATAATAACCTGGCCACTAGTGTATATTGGATATCAATGTCACCAAGATAAAATGACATATTGTATCAAAATGAATTATGAGTAAATATTGTCCTTCTTGTGTACACTTCTAGTGAATGTGAAACAGTCTGAAATTTTCACTGCTCTACCCATTCAAAAATGACAGTTAAATACATGCACTGCTTGCCACATTTTTGCATTAATTTTGTATTTCTTTTTCCTATGTTTGATTTGATGAAGGTAATGAATACAGGTGGTTAGAATAAATTATATAATTGATTAGATTAGGTAATAGGTAATAGAATACATGTGGCTAAAATAGGTTAGGTAATAGGTAATAAATTCTACTTTATGGCAATTTTTCTAAAAGACTAAATCCTCACCAATACATCCAAAGGGGGCTCTTTTAGAATACCTCAGGAACTAAAAGAAGTCTCAGAAATATTAATACAACCTCCATTTACAGATGTAGAAAACAAGATCCTGAATAGAAGTGCAAATGGTCTACCCTTGGAAAAAGAGTCTCTCTGAACCTGGTAAATGGTCAATAAGAAAATTTAGTCAGAATGAGTTTGTATTTGAATGAAAAACAATGTTTTGAGAAGAAGTGTAAATTGTCACAGAATTATATAAATTACTCACCATTCCCTTGTTTTACCAAAAAATAAAATCATTGGCAGTGAGAAAATATAACACCATCCTATATGTAAATCAATTGAACAGCGTCATGACAGGTCGCTATGAGTCGAACTGACCACCAGGGGGAAGATGCTCAATGCAGGAGCTGCCCCTGGTGATCAGTGCACTCCCACAGGGGGAGCTCCACTCAGCCACAAGCTGGGCTGACCATTGTCAAGCACAGCAGCCCACCCCCCAGCAGCAGTAAGTATGTCCAGGTAAGCATCAGTTGGACATCCCCCAAGGGCTTCTGGACTATGAAAGGGTGCAGGCTGGGCTGAGGATAATATTGTGCACTGGGCCTCCAGTTTAATAATAATTTATTTTTTTAATATATTTCTTTATTGATTTCACAGAGAAAGGGAGAAAGAGAGATAGAATATCAATGATGAGAAAGAATCATTGCTCTGCTGCCTCCTGCATGCCCCCAATGCCCCTTACTGAAGATCAAGTCCACAACCCAGGCATATATCCTTGGCCAGAATCAAACACAGGACCCTTCAGTCGCAGGGTGATGCTCTATCCACTGAGCCAAGCCAGCTAGGACAATAATAACTTCTTTATAAAATTAGTTTTCAAATACTATTGGATTAATAATGAAGGAAAACTTTAACTATTTCATGTAATAATACATGCACTTAACATATAAGAGATGAGTTTATAATAGTAAATGTTTTACTTGAATATTTTATATTCATTTATCAGTAATCTTCATAGTTTATATTATAATATTATATTGTATATCCTATATAATAAAAGGCTAATATGCAAATGGTCCTCTGAACCAAGAGTTTGACCAGCAGGCAGGCTGGCCAACCACCCATGTCCCCTCTCCCTGGCCAGGCTGGCCAGACCCCACCCATGCACGAATTCATGCACTGGGCCTCTAATATATATACACTGAGTGGCCAGATTATTATGCACTCAGAGATCATAATAATCTGGCCACTCAGTGTAGTTCCCATGAAATAGAAAAAAAAATTTTTTTTTAATTGTAAAGTACTTCCTTGGAGGATAAGTCTTTTCATGCTGGTTTTGTTTTAAAGTTTCTGTTTATTTTATATTTGTCTCTGAAAAAGTTATTATGCATTTGCTTTTTACCTTTGTTCATTCTGCTCCAATCACAGGATTCCTTTGCTCTATTACAAACTTATTTTCTGTAGAATCAAAAGGAATCTGACATAAAATGTTTCATGTTTTGTAGTGTGCCTAAACTAATCTCCTTTGAAAATATCTCTTTGAAAATATTCCTGCATACCTAGTTTTCTTTGAAAGTGCAATGAAACTTGAAGCAGATTTTAAAAGTTTCTTAGTTAAACTAGACATTTATTTTCCTCTAGGTCAGTGGTCGGCAAACTCATTAGTCAACAGAGCCAAATATCAACACTACAATGACTGAAATTTCTTTTGAGAGTCAAATTTTTTAAACTTAAACTTCTTCTAATGCCACTTCTTCAAAATAAACTCACCCAGGCCATAGAATTTTGTGGAAGAGCCACACTCAAAGGGCCAAAGATCCGCATGTGGCTCACGAGCTGCAGTTTGCCAACCACTGCTCTAGGTTCTATAGAAAGAGGAAAACATTTTTCAACTATTTGAGTAACTTGGGGCACAACTTAAATAGATTAAATTATGTATTTTTTTTATTTCACACAGGATAACTACATATAATATTAAAGTTTGGCATTAGAAATTGTCTAAAAATAAATTCCTAACCCAATATAACTAATGTATCAATATTGCTAATAATCATTCATAGTTCCATCTCTATATATCTCCACCTCTTTTATAATGCAGATCAAACCTGTCTCTTCTAGTTTCTTTCCTTATTCTGCTTCATATTCCTCTCCTACTTTTATTATTTAGCTTAAAGTTTTATTGCCTATCTTTGTAAGATGCGCTATGTTGCAATTTGTATGATGGATACCGTAATAAAAAAAATTGGAGAGTATTATATTCATACACCACTTTTCATCTAACGGGATCCTAAATCACTTCAGAAAGTATATAATGAGCCAAAATCTACAACCAGTCCATGAAACATCTCCTATTCACTGGGAATTCTGTGTCAAAGAAACAATTACAAGATCACATCTCCTGAATAAACACTTTAATCATGTCACCCTTCACTGAAATGTAGTCACCTTTGGGCTTGGACCCACAAGATATCTGAGAGTACAGTACAACAATCCACAAATTTAGAAAACAAACTGATATTGCTGATATTCAAAATAACAGGGAGAATGTGTTTATTTAGTTATTCTTTGATTCATAAATGCACCCAATGGTATAAATAGCCTCTGGGCATATATACAATATTTATGGGAAAAATTAAATACTATTCACAAAAGAGAGGGAAGCAGTTGGTTGAAAATAAGTGATTTACTTATAGCTGAACTTATTTGTAAATAAATAAATTCCTTTTGGGTTAATTTCATTCCTTTCTGTCTAATCCAAGTTACAGTAAAGACACTAAGAACTTTTTAAAAACAGCATTTGAGACCAGCCCGTGTGGCTTAATTGTTGAGTGTCGAGCTATGAACCAGGAGGTCATGGTTGGGTTCCCGGTCTGGGCACATGCCTGGGTTGGGGGCTTGATCCCCAGTGTGGGGTGTACAGAATTGATGTTTCTATCTCTGTCTCCCTTCCTCTCTGAAATTAAAAATTATATGTTTTTTAATAAAAACAAAAACAGCAATTGAAATTACAAAGGAGAAAAGTTATTTTAACATTTGACTCTCAAAAGAATTTGCAGTGAAAATGAAGATCAAGAAGACATAGTATCAGAAGGAATCCTCAACAAGGCCTCAACATATTTGTTTAAATAATCTGTATGGTTAAGGAGCTTTAATCCCAATTGCAGCTAATAACAATCACACGAAATCCCTATACAAAAAAAAAATTCAAATGTTCTGTTGCCTTTCTTCTTCCTTTGCTAAGCTTGAAAGGGTTGTTTTCTGTATCTTCTACAATTTGAATTGGTTTTTTAAAATATTTTCACATCACTTATGGCAAACACAATGCCTCCCTTCCCTACATGCAAAACCATTCATATAAAGGAAGATGACTTGTTCCTTACAGGCTAACAAGTAAAACCATAAAAGCAGAAAGAAGATAAATGACATAGGCCCATAGTGACAGATCCAGGACCAAGTTTCCTATACTTTACTTGGTTTAATCAACCAACTATTCCAGAAGAACATATTTATTTTTCATCAGTGGGAGTTATGAAATTTTATATACAATATGAATCCTAAGTATGTTTCTACCTGTTTTAAGAATTCCCTCTAAACTTTTATTTTTCATTGTTTCTATTGAGGTAAAATCTTTCCAACATTCCAAAAAGAAACCCTGTACCCAGTAGCAGGCACTCCCTGTTCCTCACTACTCCAGCCCTCAGTAATCACTAATCTATTTTCTGTCTCTGCCTATTCTGAATGTATTATATAAATGCAATCTAACAATAATGTGACCTTTTGTGTCTGCCTTACTTAGCATAATGTTTTCATCCATAAACTGTATTTTATTCCTTTTTATGACTGAATAGTATTCTATTATATGGGTATGTCATGTTTGTTTATCTATTCACCAGTGTCTGACCATCCAGCTGGTTGCTATGATTTGCACTGATCACCAGGGGGCAGACGCTCAACGCAGGAGCTGCCCTGACACTCACTGACCATTTAAAGAGAAACAGCAACACAGACATAGTGCCAACAAAGCAACACTTGGCTTCCCCCAAGTGGGACACAAACCCCACCACCACCCCAGAGTCACAGCCCACTAAATCACAGCCAACTTTGCCAAGACCCCACGGATCAAAATGCGGCCCACACCACAACCCAGCCTGGAAACAGTGGCTGTGGGTGCTGGGTAATGATGTCATGTAGCAAGGCCTGGTTTCCTCTCCTAGGCACTAGCCTCCTTGCAGTTTCTTCAGCCCAGGAACACGACTTGCTTTATAACCAGGTGGAAACACTTTACACTTTAACCAAATGTCTGTGAAGAGTTCTCCCATGCCTCATCTCATTTGATCCTCACAGAAGTCCTGGGGTAGGTAGATAGGACACTTGGTTGAATCCTATTTTCTTTTAATTATCCAGAAAACAGAGATTTAGAAATTTTAGAAACTTGAACCAACTGAAAAGAACAAATGGTGGCCCTTGAAAATGACTTCAGGTTTCCTCACTACACAGAATATAGTCAAACACTGCTGCAGTTAAATATTTTACATTTTATTCTCTCTGCATGATCTACAACACATGTGTCAAACACAAGGCCCGTGGGCCAAATCCGTCCTGCCAGGCCTTGCAATGTGGCCCGCACCGCGCTGTCATCACTGCACTCCGCTGCATTTCCATCACAATGACAGTTTATGACTGTTCAGTAAACCATTCGGCCCGTGATTTAGGCTGGATTTTAGATTTTGGCCCCTTCTCTGATTGAGTTCGACACCCCTAATCTACAATAATAATCTGCTTTGTGTTGACATGTACTGCTGTGTTGCTAACAATTACCTGAAAGAGAAGTTGGGATGCTTCACTGGGCTGGAAAAAGTTTAGCTAAATCAGAAAGTAGGTCTAATTAAGCAAATTTATTCTATATATACTAGAGGCCCAGTGCACGAAAATTTGTGGACTAAAGGGGGGTCTCTCAGCCCGGCCTGAACCCTCTCACAGTCCAAGAGTCCTCAGGGCTGTCCTACTGATGGCTTAGGCCCAGATCATCCCGCTTTTGGCAGGACAGTCCCAATTTCTACCAATTTTTCCCGTGTCCTGTGGCGTTTTAAAAAAGTCCCGATGTGGGACTTTTTTAAAATGCTGTGGGACGCGGGAAAAATTGTTAGAAATTGGGATTGTCCCGCCAAAAGCGGGAAGATCTGGTCACCTTATTATAGAGCCACCTCCATCACCCTACCATTGCTGCCTGACAGGCCGATCAGGAGATAGTGCAAGCCCTTCCATCATCCCTCTGCTGCCACTGGCCACCACCACCCCAATCACCATTTCCTCCCTCTGCCCACTGGCACATGCTTTGGCTGGCCTGGCACTGCCTGCTCTTCAGTCCTGCCCCTCCCCCCCTCGCTGGCTGGTCATTCAGCCATTCAGTTGATTTGCATATCACACTTTTATTATATAGTATAAAAGGCTAAGTTGACTCATGCATGCATGATACATATAAAGCTCTTGCTGGTACCAATCGCACACGTGTGTTTTGATCTGCCGTTGTCAATCATGAATTTGGTTGACACTTCTATTATAGAGAATGGGTGAATAACGATATTAAAATATCTCTTCTAATTAATTTCCTTTCAGTGTGCGGGAATTCATGCACCAGGCCACTAGTTATAAATAATAATGATAAGAACATTCATGTACAGTTTTTGTGTGGACAAGTATTCTCAGTGCTCTTGAATATATAATATAAGTCTGAGATCTGGTAGTTCTATATTTACTTACTAAGGAATGGTCCAACTTTTTCCACAATAACTGAAACAATATTGCATGTGGGTTCTAATTTCCACACATCCTTGCCACCCTATTGGGTATGAAGTGGTATTTAGTGGTTTAATTTCCATTTCCCTAATGACTAATAATGATGACCATCTTTACATGTGTAAGCTGACTATTTGTATATGTTCTTTGGAGAAACACCTAATTAAATCCCTTCTACATTTAAAAAAATTAGGTTATCTTTTTGTTGAATTATAAGTGTTCTTTTTACATCCTGGATATTAGACCCATATCGTGTGTGTGTGTGTGTGTGTGTGTGTGTGTGTGTGTGTGTGTGGGTGTGTGTGTATGTGTTAGCAAATATCCCATTCTATAGGTTATATCTTCACTTTCTTAATAGTGTACTTTTACAAACAAAAGAGTTTTTTCTTTTTACCTATAAGCTTTTTGCTACAAATTTTGTTATAGCAGTTTGGGTGTTTCAAGTGCTGATATAAATTTTACCTTTGTAGCAATTTTTATTGCGTTCTTTCATAACCATGCCTGTAATTATATACCACTATTGTCTACATTCACTTGACAGATGGGTTTTGTTCTGTCATACTTTTACTAAAGCTATAAGTCACAATAAAAATGAATAAAAATTAATTACTTCAGTTCTTTTATCATTCTGTTTCAATTAAATGGCTGACAGTTGCTCCCCATAAAACTGTTATAAAATTAGATAAAATCAGAATATTATTGTACTTCCTTAAAATTGTATTCTTTTTCAAGTCATGGTGCCTTTCCCCCAAACTTTATGATAAGGATTTAATTTTTAAAAGTCCATTTATAAAATAAATTATTACAACTATTTCAGTTTTACAGAATGTCTCTGTTTTGCTGTATTGCATTTAATATATTTACGATATTCATATGTTTTTCAAAGAATAAAAATATTGCCTCATGTTTTCTAGCATTTATTAATTCCAGAGAATCATTAGCAATCATTATATTCAACTTAGATTTTCATGAAATCATAAATAATTTTTCAATATACTCAAAATAATGCTTTGATACAATTGTCTAATACATTAACATTAACACAGAAGCTAGTGGAAACCTCCCTGCAAAAAGACAATGGGGAGTGCTATTCTAAAATAGTTGCAATTCATGAAGAAATATAGTAATATTTTCATCACTGCACAGTTTTTCTCACCAGCAGGAAAAACCAATCTTTTTTACTTGAATCCAAAGTAAACAGTCAGTATAAAACAGGGCACTTTGACATATGCAATAACAGATTCTGGTATGTCTCTTTTTGAAAATCTAACATTTGTACAGAATTAGCGAAAGAGTATTCATCGTTTTAAAAGTGAAAATCTAAGGGAAAATACAGTGTTCTCAGGGGGAGTACTAATAAATCATTAAAAAAATATGGCCAATGTAGTATTTTTTGTGTTTTTAAAACTTATGTCAAGAATTATAAAAGGAAATAGAAGAAATAAAAGGCCTAGCATGAAACAAGTTATAGCATATCTATTCTGATTCTGGGACCAAGTGTAATAATGGGTATTTAAGGTTCTTGCATTTCTTTCAATGGTTCACAGCCCATTCCTTTTTAGCACTAAATAATATTCCAGCCGAAACTGGTTTGACTCAGTGGATAGAGCATCGGCCTGCAGACTAAAGGGTCCCAGGTTCAATTCCGGTCAAGGGCATATACCTTGGTTACAGGCACATCCCCAGTAGGGAGTGTGAAAGAGGCAGCTGATCAATGTTTCTCTCTCATTGATGTTTCTAACTCTCTATCCCTTTCCTTTCCTCTCTGTAAAAAATCAATAAAATATATATTTTTAAAAAATAATATTCCACTGTCCAGATGTACTACAGTTTATATCCAAACAATGAGTCATTTCAAGTTGTGGGCTATTCTGAATGAAGTTGCTATTACAACTCAAATACAATTTATACATTCACCTAATGAAGGACATCTTGGCTGCTTCCAAGTTTTGGAAATTAAGAATAAAGCTGATATAAGTATTTATGTGCAAGTTTTGTGGCATAAAAGTTTGCAACACATTTGAGTAAATACCAAGGAATGTTGGCTCATATGGTAAGAGTATGTTTAGTTTTGTAAGAAACAGCCAAATTGTCTTCCAGCGAGACTACCATTTTACATTTCAACCAGCAAGGGATCAGAGTTGCTGCACATCCTCATCTGCATTTGGTGTTGTCACTATTCTGTATTTTTGCCATTCTAATAGGTGTTGAGTGCTTAATAATGTCTTTGTAGAAAGTTTCTCTGTAAAATAATCTTTATGTCTTTTTAAACAATACCCATAACATATACAAAGTATTATAGCATATATATACCCTCAGCAAGAATAAAAAGTCCTCAGATTTTCCCCTTGTGCTGGCTGTCCCTCTTCAATAATGCTCAACCTGAGGATAAGAAAGTTGTGGGACGTTTGCACTATGGAATACTATGCAGCTATAAAAAAGAGGGATCTTTTACCCTTTGGGAGA
Source organism: Pipistrellus kuhlii (assembly GCF_014108245.1). Classification (NCBI taxonomy): domain Eukaryota; kingdom Metazoa; phylum Chordata; class Mammalia; order Chiroptera; family Vespertilionidae; genus Pipistrellus; species Pipistrellus kuhlii. Next base: position 16,349,694 of record NW_023425504.1, read on the forward strand.
GCATGGATGAACCTGGAAAATATTATGCTAAGTGAAATAAGCCAATCTGAGAAAGACAAATATCACATGATCTCACTTATTTGTGCAATCCAATGAACAAAATGAACTGACCAACAAAAATAAGACCCAAAGCATGAAGGCATGGAACAGACTGACATATCTTGATGTGGGGTTGGGGGAACAAGAGATAAACCGAAGAACTTACATACTTACTAGAGGCCCAGTACACAAAATTCGTGCACAAGTATGATCCCTAGTCCTATCCTGAGATCAGAGCCATCTCCCCTGACTGCTGGCAGATGGCCCCACCACCCACCTCAGTTTCCCTGCTCACCATCGGGCAATCAGAGCCTGCCAGCCCCTGGGGAGGGACCTGATTGGGGCCTGTGGGCTGGGGGCAGCTCCTGCATTGAGTGTTACCCCCTGGTAATCAGTGTGCATCCTAGTGACTGGTCGTTCTGCCATTTGATCCATTTGTATATTACCCTTTTATTATATGCATATCCCATGGACATGGCCAATAGAGTAGTGAAGACATGGGGGTGGGTAGGTAGGGGTTAGGGGGAGGGAAATAAAAGGGGGAAATAGGAGATATCTATAATACTATCAACAATAAAAATATATTTTTTAAAAAGATATTCATCACATTTCTAATCACATTTAATGTCTCTTTCCCATTATTCAAGCTTCAAGAAGGTAGAAAGGCAATCTTGTTTCTTTATGTGTTCCTAGCACCAACGATAATGCCTCACACATAATAACTATTTATTGAAAGAGAATGAGTGAATAAGGACAGCTTTCTTTTTCTGGGTAACTCTTAATTCACCTGTCAAGGACCAAGACCAGATGTTATATCCTCCAGGTTGGGTTACAGTCAAATCTGATACATCTTTGGATCTCTAGGGCCTAGTTTGGAACTTGGTACATGATTCATATATCATAGATATTTGTCAAATAATAATAAACTCTTGGCCAAGAGTTGATAATTGTTGAAACTGAGTGATGGGTATATGACTAGGGTTCATTACACTTCTCTCTCCTTTCATCTATGTTTTTTAAATTTCCATAATAAAAAGTGAAAACACTTATATTCACTTAAAGTCAAGTGAAATTGTAGTCAAAGATGATCATTTGGTTTCTGGCTGAAGCAAACCAGTCAATGGTGGTGCGGTTCACTGGGTGGATGAAGTGGAGCTGCATCAGACTTGAATGTGCATGTGCGCGGGCTAGCTTGGAGAGGGTAATTTTTCACCCCAGTGAAAGTTCTTCGAAGGTCAATAATGGGGATGAAAGAATAAATTTCTATTTCAACGCCTTTAGTTTTTATTATTTGAGGGCATCCCCAGTCAGCTGTGCAATAGTTAGCAGCTACAATAAGTTAAAATCTCTGCCTTCAACAATGAGCTATGAGAGGGTTTCTGGATGGTAACCTTCCCCTCATGATCCTCGATGGCCTCTGGGGCACTGATCTGACTGACCACCAGCAACTGCCCCGCTATCCAGGGAGTCTGCAGTAAATAACGTGCCCCACCAGTGCTTCCTGCACACTTCTCGTCCACACTCTCCCTTTCTTCTTTACCGCTGTTTTATTTCTACTGGGGGGCGACTTATTGACATCGGCAAGGCCTCGGTGGGTGTCAGCTTTATGTTTAGCAGCAAGTAGGGTGTCAAGAAAATTCTGGTTCCCTTTTGACTTCACCACCTTCTGACTGCAAGTCGCTTGACCTTTCTGAATCTCAAATGCTGTCTTTAAAAAATAAGAGTAGCAATAATGGCGACTTCACAGGGATGATGTGAGGATGAATGCACCCAAAGGGTACAACACAGAGCCTGGCACAGTGTAAACTGTTGATAAACAGGAGCTATTGTTATCGCCAGCACCACGTCCTCCTCAGTTCTCCACCTGGACATGGGGAGAGCTGCCGCAGGAGCAGAGCAAGCTGCCCTCCACTAAGGCCGCTGGCTCCCGCCCAGTGGGTGCCAACGCGCATGAAGGGCTCCAGGTCAAGGTGCAAGGTGGCCCTGGGTCGGCAGGGGTGGCAGAGGCAGGGCTGCAGGCAGCTTCTCCGGGGCCCAGCCACACCCACAGGCGCCCCACCCAGCTTTGTCAGGAAGTACGTCCTAAAAGTCTTCCAATCTAATTAGCATATTACCTTTTATTAGTATAGATATGCATAGTATAGATACGGACAAGGGCAATAGGGTAGTGAAGACCTGGGGGTATGTGTAGGGGCTGGGAGAAAGGGGAGCAATACTATTAACAAAAATATATTTTAAAAAGTAAAAAAAAAAAAAAAGAAAGGAAGGAAGGAAGAAACTAGGGCAGGTGTCGGCAACCTGCGGCTCCGGAGCCGCATGCGGCTCTTTTGAAGCATTGCTGCGGCTCCCAACAGCAGGGCCGACAGCAGGGGCGGGGCGGGGGCGGGGGGCGGGGGCGGGGAGCTGTATCACTTACCTCCACCGCCTCCGGCGCTCCAGGTGCTCTGTGTGGCAGGTTGCTGGCGACTTAGTGTCCCTAGGCAACCACAGCGTTCCTGTCCTGGCCCAGCCTCCTCCCTCACATCACAGCATGAGGGGAAAGAGAGGTACTGACAGAGGGGACACTGAAAAATAATAATAAAAAGGCAATAAAGAGAAAAAAGGGAGAAGGAAAAAGAAGAAGACAGAGAGGACAGAGAGGACTGGAGAAAGAGAAAGAGAGGGCTTGCAGTGTGACTGTCACTGGGAGTTGAGCCTGTACAGTGAGTGGAAAGCATATATTCTGACCTCCTGCTCCACAACAAGGTCCGGTGGCTGTTCAGAGGTGAGGTGCTAAAACGCTTTGTCGTATGTTTGGAAGAAGTAAAAACTTTCCTGTCCAGCAAAGAGCTCACCTTTGCTGAGCTGGAACAACCAGAGTGGCTGGAAAAATTACATTTTATGGTAGACATGACAGCACATCTAAACACACTAAATACAACCCTTCAGGGGAAAGGAGGCACAGTCCTGCACATGCTGGAGGAGGTTTTGGCATTGGAGCGCAAGTTGACAGTGTTTGTCAAAGATTTACAGAGAGGTACACTGTCTCACTTTCCCTCTTTGAGAGAGTTCAAACAAAGTCATGATACGATAAATTTGGAATATTTGAAGTCTGCAATTACCACAATGCAAAGTTCGTTTGGGAAACGATTCTGTGAGTTCAGAGAGGAAAAAAAACACATTATCCTTTCCTGTCACTCCCCTGGCGACTGATCCATTCCTATTGAATATGACTGCATTTGCAGGTGTAAGTCAACCTGATCTTGAGATGGAACTGGCCGATATAAGCCAACAAAGATATATGGGTGTCCAAGTTCAAATGCTTGACCGCTACTCTTGAGGATGTTGCCCGTCAGAAGGCCATTCTGGCTCAGAATCATAAATGGAGTGATATTGAAAACCTTCCCAAACAGGACAAACTTGTGTACGAAACATGGAATGCCATCCCCAACACATATATAAACATGAAAAAGTATGCATTTGGAGTCCTGTCGATCTTCGGCTCCACATATGTATGTGAGCAGGTCTTCTCCAACATGAACTATATTAAAAGCAAACATCGATCATGCCTCACAGATGACAACTTGCAAGCCTGTGTGAAAATGAAGGTAACGTCTTACAGCCTTGATGTGCAGACACTGTGCACTGAGGTTCAGGAGCAAAAATCCCATTAACCAGGTAAATTAAATATTTTAATTAGCTATTAATTTGCAAAAATATATTTTACATTGTTAAGTGAAAAAGTCCTTTTTTTCTTCAGATTGACAGCTAACTGCACGATCCGGTCTATAGCATTAAGGTAAGAAACAATATATGCAGTGTTATATTTGTTTTAAATGTCGCAATGGTTTTGCTGCTCCCAGGTGTGTTTTTTTTCCTTCGGAAACGGGTCCAAGTGGCTCTTTATGTCTTAAAGGTTGCTGACCCCTGAACTAGGGAAAGAAGGAAGGGAGGGAGGAAGAGTGGGAAGGAAGGAAGCAGAAACCCATATCCTAGGAGCCATTGCCAAAACTGCAAGAGGATAGGTAGTTTGAAAACAAAGCAGTGATTTCTCATTTGTCGTTGCTTAGATCATCTTCTTTCTAAATCAACTTGATTTTAATATAGTTCACATAAAATAAAAAGCACTCATTTTAGTTGTATAGTTTGATGAATTTTGACAAATGTATATACCTATTTAACTACCACCACTATCCAGTATATGCATCACTGACCCCTCCAAAAATCTCTTCTTCCCCTTTTGCAGTCAAATATTTCTTCCTCCCATCCAAACCACTAGCCCTTAGCAACCACTGATAAAATTCCCTTCATTAAAGATTAGTTGGGCTCTTCTAGAATTTCACATAAATGAAATCATAATCTCTTCTGTCTGGTTTCTTTCATTCAGCATGTTTCTGAGGTTTACCCGTGTGTGTGTGTGTGTGTGTGTGTGTGTGTGTGTGTATCAAAAGTTTGTTCCTTTTATTAATGAACAGAATTCCAATGTACAGATATACCACAATCTATACATTCACCTGCTTATCAATCTTCAGGTCATTTCACATTGTGGTATTTATAATGAATAAAGTTGCTATTGAAATTCAAGTACAAGTCATTTTGTAGACATATGTTATTTACTCACTTCTTCTGGGTAAATAAATACCTACGAATAAAATGTCTGGTCATATGATAGTTTCACTGCTTGATTTCCAAACCAATAACATAAGATTCCTGGCTGATCTACTGTCTCACTAACATTTGTCAGTCTTAATTTTAGCCATCCTAAGTGGGTGTGAAGGGTCACATTCTGGTTATCTTTTATACTCCCCTACTGATGAATGATTTGAGAATCTTTTCATGTTCTTAGTTGTTATTCAAATTTTTTGGTGAAGTGTCTATTCAAATACTTATCCAAAATTTTATTGTTTTTGCTACAGTATTTAGTTGTAAAAGTGTCCCCTTTCCCCCAGTATTATGGATACTAGTTATTTGTCAATTATATAGAAACTCAAAGCCCAGTGCACAAAAATTCATGCACTCAAGGGGGGGGGCTCCCTCAGCCCTCATGGGATGTCCAACTTTTGGCCCGCTTTCCAAGGGATCAGGCCTAAGCTGTCAGTCAGATTTCCCTCTGGCAGCCCAGGAGCCTTCCAGGGATGTCCAACTGCTGCTTAGGCCACAACCGGACATCCTTAGCACTGACATCGAGGCAGGAGAGACTCCTGCAGCACCAATGTGCTCACAGCCATCAGTGTGGCTTGTGGCTGAGCAGAGCTCCCCCTGTGGAAGAGCCCTGACCAACAAGGGATAGCTCCTGCATTGAGCGTCTTATCCCTGGTGCTCATTTCAAGTCATAACAATCAGTCATTTTCAGTCAGTCCACCTTTAGGGTCAATTTGCAAATTACCCTTCTATTTTACAGGATAATATTTTCTTCCAGTCTGGAGCTTGCTTTTTGATCTTCTTGATATTATACTTCAAAGAGCAGAGTTTTCATTTTTATGAAATCCAGTTTATCTTTTATTTTTTTATCTGGATAGTAATTTGTGCCCTCTAAGCAATTTTTGCTTATGTCAAAGTCACAAAGATTTTCTTCTATAGTTTTTAGATTATTTGTACTCTTTAACTTTTGAAAAGACTATCTATTCCCATACTGAATAATCTCAACACGTCTATTGAAAATCAATTCACCAAATATGTGTTCTTTTTGTCTGTACTCTTATGTGTTTCCTGGATTGATATGATCTATACATCATCACCTTCAAACCTACTGTAGCTTTAACAGAGGTGGGAAACCTTTTATGTGCCAAGGGCCATTTGGATATTTATAACATCATGCACGGGCAATAAAAATTATCAACTTAAAAATTAGCTTGCTATATTTGGTCAAACATATTAACTCAACCCTAATGCCTTGGCAAGGCCAGACCAAATAATTTTGTAGTCCTTATAGGGCCATGGGCCAGACATTCCCCAGCCCTGCTTTAGAGCAAGGTATTATGGTTTTGCTTGTATTTATTTATTTGTTTATGTTTGTTGATAGAATTACATATATCCTCCTCCTCCCCCTCCCCCCCGCCACTGACCCGCTCCAGCCTGCTCCTGCCCTTTCCCCAGGCCTTCACTGCACTATTGTCTGTCCATGGATTATAAATCAGTTAGACACCATTGGAAATTTCTTCCAATTTCTAAATTTCTGGAAGTTCTTACCAGGAATGAGTATGGAATTTTGTAAAATACACTTTCTGCATCCATAGGGATATTTTTCCTCTTTTATTGTTATTATGATGAAATATAATTGATTTTAAATACCAATCAGGTTTATATTCCTAGAATAAAAACAATTAGTCAAAATGTATTATCCCTAAAAATATTACTTCAGCTACATTCTAAAGATTTTCATATACCGTATTAGCTTTTCATTTCCATTCAATTCAAATCTTTATCTAATTCCTCTCTAATTTCTTCTTTAAATCAGGAGTTATTTTAAAAACATATTATTTAATATATAAACATTTGGGAATTTTCCTAATATATTTCTATTATTACTTTCTAATATACTTTGTGATCAGAAAAAAATAGTCTGTATGACTTCAATACTCTGACATTAAAACTTTTAAAATTGTTGACCATATTATATATCTTGGTGACTATTCCATATGCATTTTAATATAATGGACATCTTGCTTTTGGAGGTGTAGTGGTTCATAAATGTGAATGAAATCAATGTGGTTATTAGTGTTTTTCAAGTCTTCTATCTTTATTTAGCACTAGAGGACTGATGCACGAATTCATGCATGGGGGGATCAGGGGTAGAGGGAAGGACTGTGGGAGATTGGCAGGCAGGACCCGATCTAGTTGTGTAGATGTGCTGAGGTAGAAGCAAGCAAAGACCACAGAGAGAAAGCCCCAAAAAGGCCTGAACACAAGATATACTCTAAGATGAAATTACAGCTCTACTTCTCTGCCCAAGCTTGGGCCGCCTCCCTCTCCCTGGGGCAGAGTTGGTGACAGACACACATTTTCTCCGGGCTCTGCCCTCAAGCATGATAGGTAGCTGACTTCAGCCTTAGGAACGCTAGCCAATCAGCAGTTGGGAACCCAGAAAGGCATGGGCTGAGCTAGAAATGGCTGACAAGGGAAGAAGGGCTAGCAGTGCACGTGGTGCAGTGACTGAGGTAAGATGGTGGCAGTGCTTACTTTACATCTTAGCAGTTAGGCTGCTGCCTTGCCCCTTCTGCCTCCTCTGAGCTGCTACTCTGTCACAATCAGTGTCAGGGTCACTCTCCTACAGGCTTCTTGGACCTAGATTCTCCAGTGTCAGAGCTTTAGCTGGGAGGGAGGGAGCAACCTTGGGGGGGGAGGGGAAGGACTGAGGGAAGTTGGCCAGCACAGGAGGTTGGCTGTGGGAGCACACTGACCACCAGGGGGAAGCTCCTAAATTGCCCTTCTGTGGTCAATGCATGTCATATTGACTGGTTGGACAGTTGTTCAGGTCGTTTGGTCATAATGGTCACTTAGGCTTTTATATAGAGAGATTGTTATATCTTCCTGATAAATCAATCCTTTAATCAGTATGAAATGTCTCTTTAAATTTTAAAATATTCTTTGTCTCAAAGTCTACTTTGTCTGACATTAATATAGCACTCCAGATTTCATAAGATTTCTTGTTATATTTCTTGTTATGTTTTTCTTCCCTCCTTTTAATGTTAGCCTGAATCCTTGTATTTAAAGTATATTTTTGTAGGCAGAATAAAGTTGAGTTTTTTTCTGTTTTATCTAATCTGACAATACCTGACTTTTAATTGAAGTGTTTATAACAGGTACATTTTAACTAATTATTTTGGCTTTGTAGATTTTTAATCACTATAAAATTTAGGAAATTTTTGGCCATTATTTTTCAGCTTACCCCTTCTTCTATAATTCCAATTACACTTAGGATAACCTCTTAATATTATCCCTACAAGACAATGAGGTGATATTAATATTTTCAGCTCTTTGTATTTTGTCCTTCAGTTTAGATAATTTTCATTTCTAAATACACTCAACTTCATAATGTTTTCTCATGCAGTAAACAATCTCCTATTAAGCCAATGCAGTGAATTTTGCTTGTCAGTTATTGTATTCTTAGCTCTAGAAGTTCCATTTTATTATTTTATATGTTCCACCACTTACTTAACTATTTTAATGTTTTCCTTTAAATGCTTGAACATATTTATAGATGTTTTAAAGTTCTCATCTTCTAATATCATCATGTTAGTCCTTTCTGAATATGCTTCTACTGATTGCCTTTTCTTATGAGTCATACTTTCATTTTCTTTGCACTTCTATAATAGTAATATTTTATTGGATGCTATATGTTACAAATGTTATATTTTTGAGTGTCTGGATTTTGTTTTGGGTGGCAGCTAAGTTACTTATAAATAATCCTGATATATTTTTTATAATTTATTTTAAGACTCATTAGGACAGGTCTAGAGTAGTCTCCATTCTCTGGTTATCTTAGCCCTATGGAAGCTTGACCATTCTTGGAGCCTAATTGAATTCCTCAGGTGTTCAATGAGTTATGTTAAATCTGGCTGATCATAGAGTAAACATCAAACAGCTATAATCACTGAGAAGTGTTCAGCACAAATCTCCCCCATGATTGTTCTTGTTGTACAACCTCATAGATGTTTACTCCATGGTGTATAGTGTTGTATTGAGTAAAAAACTTATAGCGATATGCCAATTTTCATAGCAGCATTGTTTACAATAGCCAAAAGGTAGAACAAATACAAATGACAATCAATACATTAATGGATAAAGAAAATATGGTATATACACACAATGGAATACTATTCATTCACTAAAGAAATGAAATTTTGATATATACTACAACATGGATGGATCTTGAAAACATTCTTTAGTGAAATAAGGCAAAACAAAACAACATTGTATGATTCTACTTATATGAGGTACCTAAAATAGGAAAATTCACAAAGCCTGAACACAGAATAGAAGTGAGTAGAGTCTAAGGGGGTAGGGTTGTTAACTTAAAAAAGCCATTGAAACCTGTAAAGGATTTTTTGTGAGTTTATTTGAGCCAAACTGTTGACATATACTGGGAAGCAGACCTCAACGAATTGAGATAATGCTCCAGAGAATGGTGGGTTACAACTGTTTTTATGCATTGCAGTAAAAGGAAAGGGACATAGGTGGGTTACATCAAATCCATTGGTGATGGACTAGAGAGGCGGGAGAAAGCAAAGCAGAAAAACCCCTGGGATTGGATAAAAAGTAAAATGATAGACATATTTAGGTGGGTGCAGGAACAATTAACATAACAATGAAGAAATTTGTGGTATCTTTCCTGGAGCCCAGCAAATTAGGTTGTGCCCCAAGGGGTCCAGAAAAAATGGAACTTACATGTTACCCAGACATTTCAAGGGTATATTATTATAGATGCAAAAAGACAGATAGACTCAGATAAATGTTGACCTTGTCAGTGAAGATACTGGCCTCAACACTGTCAACTATAACTGCTTTTAGTTCAAGTTTAATTTCAGATCATCCTTTGTGGTTACTTTACTTCTCCGAGTTTGCAAGACCACCATTCAGGTCTTCCCTGAGTTTGTCAGGTTGGCATGTGACCCCTTTCATTCATAGAGTGTAGTTATTGTTCAATGTGTATAGAACTTACATTGGATAATGAAAAAGTTTTGAGGATAGTTTTAATAGGAATACAGCATTGTGAACACATTTAATGCCACCAAATTGTATACTCACAAATGGTCAAAATAAGAGTATGCTAAGCATATTTTACCACAATAAAAACGTAATTTAAGAAGAGAACAATAGAGAAATATGTTATAGTTAGGGAACATTCAATGAATAAGTATGCTTCATAATAAAAGTTATATTTTGTTCAAAAAACTTAAGAAGACACCCCCAAGCAGATTTTTTACGGCTCTTTCTCCTGTATAGCTTCCTCCTCTTCAATATTCTGTGCTGTAAACTCAGCTACTTTAGATTTCCCAAATTCTGATATCTGTCTCTTTTAATCATTGAGATGGACATGTTCTTCTTGGGTGTACCTCCCAGTGCCATTCTCTGAAAAGTGGCCCCAGGCAGAAAGTCAAAGTAGTCATAGGGCTCAGATCATTTTCTATCTTTCAAAGATCAATCATGAGCTTCTGTATTATTCTGCTAGAGCTACTATAATAAAATACCACAGACTGGGTCACATAACAACAGAAATTTCTTTTCACACAGTCTAGAGACTAGGAGTAAAAGATCAAAATGTAAGCAATTTTGGTTTCTCCTGAGGCCTTTCTGCTTGTCTTGCAGATGTATCCTCACATAAACTTATCTTTATTTACACGTGCACCCCCTGTGTCCCTCCTGACTGTCCAAATTTTCTCTTCTTATAAGAACACTAGTTGTTATAAATGGAATTGTTTTCTTAGTTTCCCTTTCTGGTAGCTCTTTATTGGTGTATAAAATGCAACTGGTTTCTGGATTTTATATCCTGCTCCTCTACTGAATTCATTTATCAGTGATATTTTTTAGTAAAATCTGTAGGGTTCTCTATGTACAGTACCATGTCATTTGCAAATAATGACAATTTTACATCTTCCTTTCCAATTTGGATGCCATTTATTTCTTCTTCTTGTCTGGTTGTTGTGGCTACTACTTCCAGTACTATGTTGAATAAGGGTGGTAAAAGTGGGCATCCTTGTATTGTTCCTGATCTTAAGAGAAACACTTATAGTTTTTGCCCATTGAGTATGGTGTTGGCTGTGGGTTTGTAAAAAATGGCCTTTATTACTTGAAGTATGTTCCCTCTATTCCCACTTTGCTGAGAGTTTTACCATATGGGCACTAGACCATGTGATTTTTACCCTTTATTTTGTTTATGTGCTATATCATATTTATTGATTTGTGGACATTGTATCTATCTTGCATCTGCAGAATAAATCCCACTTGATTATAATATATGATCTCTTCCATTTACAATTACATCAAAATAATAAAATACCTAAGAATAAATTTAACCAAGGAAGTAAAACACCTGTACTTGGTAAATTATAAGACACCAAAGAAAGAAACTTAAGATAATACAAATAAGCAGAAGTATATACCATGTTCATGGATAGGAAGAATTAACATCATTAAAATATCCATACTACACAAAGCAATCTATAGATTCAATGAAATTCATATCAAAATATCAATGGCAGCCAAGCTGATGTGGCTTAGTGGATTAGTGTAGTCCCATGCACCAAGGGGTCAACAGTTCAATTCTCAGTCAGGGCACATGCCTGGGTTGTAGGTTCTATCCCCAGTAGGGTACGTGCAGGAGGCAGCTGATAGATGTTTCTCTCTTATCAACGTTTCTATCTCTCTCTCCCTCTTCCTTCTTCTCTATCTGAAAATTAGGAAAGACATTAAAAACATATTCCATATTATATTTCACAGAACTAGAACAAATATTTCAAAAATGTATATGGAATCACAGAAGATCCTGAATGGCCACAGCAATCTTGAGAAAGAAGAGCAAAGTTGGAGGAATCATGCTACTTAATATAAAACTGCTAGTGGTCCAGTGCATGGATTTGTGCACATTGAAAAGAAATTAATTAGAATTCCTGGGGTGGCACTGTGGCTTGAAGGGTTTCTGTGGAGTGAGGGGGAGGAGAGAAGAAAACTCATGCTGGGGTCTTCAGGCTTACAGGGACTAATGCAGGTGGTGGCCAGAGGGATGGGACTGGGTAAGATGGGGCTGGATATGCCCTGGTGCCAACCTCCTGCAGTCCCTACCAGGTCAGCAACACCTGGGGCACCGCAGCATCTGTGGAGTGAGCGGGGTCCCTCGGGCAGGTGGGGTCCCTCTGCCTGGCCTGCAGGGATCTGGCCGAAACCGGATCTCTGACATCCCCTGAAGGGTCCCAGAGTGTAAGAGGGCACTCTGCAAAGTTGCTGTTGTACAGGGTGTGGAACACAAACACAAGTGTTCAGTACCAGATTTGAGGCCCAGGAACAACATAACCTATCGCCAAAGGTGCAATTGTACAGCCCCATGAGGAATCAGGCTCCCTCCTCTCTGGTTCCAGGATGCGTCACCAGAGAATTGCTGCTGCCAAGTCACTGCAGCTTGGCAGCTCCTGCATTGAGCATCTCCCCCTTGGTGCTCAGTGCACGTTTTAGGTACCAGCCGGTTGGACAGTCATTTATACTTTTATATAGAGAGATATTATGTGCTACCTGATATAAAGTTATACTACAAGGCCACAATAATCAAAACAGCATGCTATTGGCATAAAACCAGACATAAAGACCAATGGAAAATAACAGAGAGCCCAGAAATAAATCTATGTCTTTATGGTCAATTAATATTTGACAAAGGAGACAAGATCATACAATGGGATAAAGACAGTCTAGTCAATAAATGGTGCTGGGAAAATTGGACCAGAAAAAAAATAGACCGCCTTCTTACACAGTACACAAGAATAAACTCAAAATGGATTAAAGACTTAAATGTTAGACTGGAAACCAGAAAAATCCTTGAATAAAACATAGGCATAAAAGTCTCAGACATTTCTCCTAGTAATATTTTTTTCTGATATATCTCTTCAAGAAAGGGAAACTAAAGAAAAAATAAACAAATGGTACTATATCAAACTAAAAAGTTGTTGCATGACAAAGGAAATCATAAACAAAATGAAGACAAGCCACTGAATGGGAGAACATATTCACCAAAGATATATCTGATAAGGGCTTCATAACCAAAATTTATGAAGAACTTATAAAACTCAACACCCCCCAAAGATAATTCAATTTAAAAATGGGCAAAAGACTAGAATAGATCCTTCTCCAAATAAGACACAGAGATGACCAATAGACATACCACAGCTTTTTAATCCACTCATCTACAATAGACACTTGGTCTGCTTCCAAATCGGCTATCCTATATAATCCTATATAATAAAGAGGTAACATACAAATTGAATATCACTCCCTCGCACAAGATGGCCACCCCATATGGTCACAAGAAGGCTGCCACAAGATGGCCTGCAGGAGAGGGCAGTTGGGGGGACCAGGCCTGAAAGGGAGGGCAGTTTGGGGTGATTGGTCTGGCAGGGGAGAAGTTAGGTGTCGATCAGGCTGGCAGGGGAGTGGTTAGAGGGTGATCAGGCTGGCAGGCAGAAGAGGTTAGGGGCAATCAGGGAGGCAGGCAGGCAAGCAGTTGGGATCCAGCAGTTCTGGATTTTGAGAGGGATGTCTGACTGCCAGTTTAGGCCTGAGGGATCCCAGATTGGAGAGGGTGCAGGCTGGGCTGAGGGACACCCCCCCTCCAGTGCACAAATTTTTTGCACCAGGCCTCTAGTCTTATAAATAAAAGTATAAAATGCAAATCAATCAAACAATGGAATGACCATCTGGGACCACACTATGACACCCACTGGGACCAGGCCAACCAAGGCAGATGCAATGTGATTGGTTGGGGGCCCAGCCATCACCCCATGATCACCCCTCAAAGAGAGGCCCAAGCCACCAGCTAGTGGGGTGATCAATTGGGGGGCTCCACAATTTGCCCCAAAGAGGGAGGCCCAGGCCACCAACCGGTGGACTGCAGCAGGTGGGCAGGGCATCCCTCTGTGAGGGAAGCCCAGGTCCTGAGTGCCGGTGGCTGGAGGGAAGCCCAGGTTCCAGGTGCTGGAGGGAAGCTGGTGCCAGCAGCCAGGAGGAAGAAAGTCCTACTCTTGCAAGAATTTTGTGCATCAGGCCTCTAGTTATAAATATTACTCCAATAAACATAGGGGTGCATGTATTCTTTCAAAATAGTGTCTCATGTTTCTTTGGATATATTCCAAGAGGTGGAATCTCAGGGTCAAAGGTGAGTTCTAGTTTTAATTTTTTGAGGTTACTCCATACTGCTTTCTACAGTGGCTGCATGAATCCGCATTCCCACCAACAGTATACTAGGGTTCCCTTTTCTCTACATCCTCTCCAACACTTATTGTTGACTTGATGATGGCCATCTGACAGGTGTGAGGTGATATCTCACTGTGGTTTTAATTTGCATTTCTCTCATGATTAGTGATGTTAAGTAACTTTTCATTTGTTTATTGGTCCTCTGTATGTCTTCCTTGGACAAGTGTCTATTCAGGTCTCCTGCCCACTATTTATTTTTATTTTTTTCTGCTGTTAAGTTGTCCGAGGTCTTTATAAATTTTAGATATTAACCTCTTATCAGATGTGTCATTGGTGGCTATGTTTTCCCATTTAGGAGGTTATCTTTTGGTTTTGTTGATGGTTTCCTTTGCTGTACAGAAACTTTTTATTTTCATGCACTCCCATTTGCTTTGTTTATTTTGTTTCTTTGCCTGAGGAAATATATCAGAACAAATAGTGCTACAAAAGTGTCCCAGATTTTACTACCCATCTATATGTATTCTTCTGTATGGTTATAATAGCCAATATTTGAAAGCAGTCCAAGTGCCTGTCAGTAGATGAATTGATTGAAAAGGGTGTGGTACATTTACACAATGGAATACTATTCAGCCAAAAAAAGGACATCTTCCCATTTGTGATGACATGGGTGGACCTGGAGAGCATTATGTTAAGTGAAATAAGCCAGTCAGAGAAAAACAAGTATCACATGATTTCACAAGCAAAATAGAGACAGACTCATAGAGAGCAGGCTAATGGCTGAAGGTGCGAGGGGGTGGGGGACAAAATGAGGGGGTCTGGAGGGATTGAGCAAAAAAGAAAAAAAAGAGAGAATAAACACATGGAAAAAGACAACACTGCAGTGTTTACCAGGGAAAGGGATGTGGAGGCAGGTGGAGAAGGGCATGGGGGGGAGGGGGATAAATGGTGATGGATGGAGACTTAACTCGGGGTGGTAATCACACAATACAATATACAGATGATGTGCTGTAGAACTGTATAGCTAAAACCTATTTAATTTTATAAACCAAGGTCACCCCAATAAATTCAATATTTTTTTAAAGTATGTGATAGTATGATCCAATTTTCCTCTTTTTTATTATCTATATTTTGTCAAATATTAATTGACCATATTAGCATGGGTTTATTTCTGGGTTCTCTATCCTATTCCATTGATCTACATGGTGTCCCCCAAAAATTTATACACGTTGTGAGTTAATTATTAATTCCAATGGGTTAAATCCAAAAAGAAAGAAACCATCCATTGAGCTAAAGTGAATATATAGCTGTTAAAATGTATTATATATTTTTTAGAGGGACACCATATATATCTGTTTTTATGCCAGTACCATGCTATTTTCATTACTATGGTCTTGTAGTATAGTTTGATATCAGGTGGCATGATACCTCTAACTTTGTTCTTCTTTTTCAAGATTTCTGTGGTGATTTGGGGTCTTTTGTGGTTCCATAAATATTTTTCGAATATTTATTCTAGTTCTATGAAATATACCATTGACATTTTGTTAAGAATTTTGTTGAATAAAATATATTACAAAATAACATATAATGCAAAATATAATAAAATACATATTCTATTCAATAATATATATATAAATATATTTACATATTTACTTAATTATTTAAAATAACACATAATCCTATATAATAAAAGGCTAATATGCATATTGTCCCCTCAGGAGTTTGTCCAGGAGACCAGTAGTTTATTTGCTATGACATGTGCTGACTACCAGGGAGTGGTGCAAAATACTGCAGGGGACCAGCAACAGCAGCAATGAGGTACTGAGGGAGTGAGGGAAGGAGGAGGTGGGGAGGCTGGGAGGCAAAACCTGATTGGCCCTGATCGCCAGCCAGGCCTAGGGACCCTACCCATGTACAAATTTCATGCATTGGGCCTCTAGTATAAAATAAATTAGTAATATACAAATTGATGATGATAGTGCTGGAAAGCCAGCTCTTATACACATTATTAATGAAAAATACATAGTATCATAGTAAAATAATGGTGAAGTTCATTTAGGCAATACATGCATCAAAATTTTAAATGTAAAGTGTACCTAAACTTTTGCCCTATATATTCCATTTCTGGAAATTTATCCTAAGAAAATAAGCAGACAAGTCAACAAATATATGTACAAGGATAATAGTTGCAGCACTGTTTAGAATAATGAAAATACCTGAAGCAACCAAAATGTTCACAAAATGACTAAACTATGATATATTGGGACTCCATGAATTGATTTTAAAAGATAAGACTATTTATCACTGACATGTAAAGATAACCATAACATCATTAAGTGAAAAGAACTGGTTACAGAAGAATATGTGTAGTATCATCTTATTTTTGTGGAAAACAAAAATGTTCATATGTATGCAAGTTTTATATACGGTGGAAATCCCAGAAGAAAAAACACTATACATTCAATAAGGAGTCAGCAAACTTTTTCTGTTAAGAGTCAGATAAAAAGTGTTTTAGAAATGGCATCTGTCACAACTACAAGACTCTATCATTATAGCATGAAAGCAACCACAGACAATATGTAAATGAATAAGCATGCTTGTGTTCAAACAAAACTTTATTTATGGATGGTGAAATTTCATAATGAGACAGGAGAGACTACTTTTATAGTTAGTAAGCATTCAAATTATTTTAAAACTTTGTTTTATTTTTAATAATAATAAAAATATTTTATACAGAACAACAAAATGTTTATATTTGATAGGGAGAGGATAATTCTAGAATGGATACTTACTATTTTTTATGGATAACCATTTTATCATTATTAATTTTCCTTAGTATTGCCCAAGCTAAAATAGAATTTTCCTGGGGGAAATATATAGGTATAGAAATAGGTATATTTCTCCTTAGTAAGGAAAAGCTTGAATGATTTTTTTCTCAGTTTGGGGACAAAGCAAGAATGTACACTCTTCCATTTTTTATTTATTTTTTGTCTTGTGGGGACAGGGAAGCATAATCTGTACAGACTCTAGTTGGTATAATTAGTGTCTTAGTGTATGCAATTATAGGATGTGTTCCAATAAAATGGAAAGGGAGAAAGCTAATTAGCTTTTCCCTTCAATGGACAGAGCAGAGACATAACTTTCAAATGACAATTTAAAAAATAGGAAAAAAGCAGTTTAATACCTCAGAAGGTAAAATGCATCTATATTTCTCCTTCACACATAAACATGATATTTACACAAGTGCATTTGTATGTATGAAATTAAAGTGTATGCATTATTTTATGTATTGAAATGCTCAGTTATGGCAAAATTCATTCATGTCTTTTGTTTTTTGTTTTAAATTTATTCTATTTTTTCATCACCTCTTATCCCCTCTACACTCTCTTCCACCTCCACCCACCCCTCTCCACCCCCACAATCACCATGCTATTTTCCATGCCCATGAGTTATCTCTCTTCTTATTCCTTTTTGCTTAATCCCCCACTGCTGCTGTCTGCCTGTTCTCTATCTGTAAGCCTGTCCCTATTTTCCTTGGTAGTTCAGTGTGCTCAAAAAACTCCACATATGAGCAAAATCATATGATTTTTATATTCCCCTGACTTGCATATTTCATGTAGCATAATGTTCTCCAGGTCCATCCATGCTGTTGCAAAGGGTAAAGTATTCTTCCTTTTTATGGTACAGTAGTATTCCATTGTGTAAATGTACCATTGATTTTATATCTACTCACCTACTAATGGACAGTTGGGCTGCTTTCAGATCTTGGCTATTGTAAATAACAGTGCAATGCATATAGCGGTACATACTTTCTTTCGAATTAGTGTTTCAGATAAATTTCGAAAGAGGAATCACTGGGTCATAAGGCAATCCATTTTTAATTTTTTGAGGTAACTCCATACTGCTTTCCACAGTGACTGCACCAATTTGCTCTCCCACCAATAATGCATGAAGGTTCCCTTTTCTCCACATCCTTTCAAACACTTGTTGCTTGTTGATTTACTGATGGGAGCCATTCCGACAGGTAATATATCATTGTATTTCTCTGATGATTAGTAACATTGAGCATCCTTTCATGTCTATTGGCCACCTGTACAGTATGTCCTCTTCGGATAAGTGTTTATTCAAGTCTGTTGCCCATTTTTTAAGTGGATTGTTTATTTTATGTTGAATTTTATAAGTTCTTTATAAATTTTGGATATTAACCCCTTATCAGATGTATCATTGGCAAATGTGTATCATGTTCTATACCATTAAGTAGTTTGTCTTTTCATTTAGTTGATGTTTTCCTTTGTTGTGTAAAAATTTTTAATTTGAGGTAGTCTTATTTGTTTATTTTTTCTTATGTTTCCTTTGCCAGAGTGCTTTTATAAAAGAGACCCCATAGAGTACCCTAGCCACTTCAACCAGGTATGATCACAGTGAGAAGTCAGCATTCTGCAATACAGATGAGTGCCTTCACCAGAACTCGACCATGTTTATATGCTGATCTTGAACTTCCAGCCCCAGAACTCTGAGAAATACATTCCTGTTGTTCAGCCACACAGTTTATGGTATTTTTGAGATAGCAGCCCAAATGTACTAAGATATAGGGTTAGTGTACAAAAATTTATCATATTTCTATATACAAATATTTGTAAGATTTCTATATTAAATGAAAAGTATCATTTACAATAACATTAAAAACATTTTTAAATACCTTAAAGATATAGCTAACAAAATGTGTGAAATACTGGTATGCTGAATACTCTGAAATATAGGTAATAAAGGTATATATTTGAGTACATCTACCATGTTAAAGACTCTTGAAATTAATTATGTTTAGGATGTCAATTCTTCCCCAAATTATCTATATATCCAACGTAATCTCCAACAAAATCCCATCAGGCTTTTTTAATCGGAATTGAAAAACTAATTTTAAAATGTATATAAAAAACAAAGAACTTAAGATAGTCCAAAAAAATGATTTTTTTTTAAGTTGGAGGGCAACACCTGATTTTAGAACTTGCTAGAAAGGTGAACTAATCAAGACAGTATGGTGTTGGGATAAGGACAGACATATAATCAATGGAACACAATGACCATCCAGAAATAATCTCATACATGTATGCTTAACTGCCTCTCAACAAAGTTGACCAAGTACTCAACAGAGAATTCAGAAACTTCTCAATAAATTGTGCTAGAAGAACTAAATACCCATATTTCAAAAAACAACACTCAAGCCTTACCTTGCACCATCCACTAAATTTATCTCAAAATGGATCAAAACCTAAATATGAGACCTAAAACTACAAAACTTCTAGAAAAAACATAAGAGAAAATCTCTATGACCTTAGGTAAGACAAACACTTCTCAGAAAAGTCACAAAAAACACTGATAATTCTGAATTTAAACATATGCTCCTTTAAATATGATGTTTAAAAAGAATAAAAGAGCAAGCCACATACAAGGAGAAAATATTTGGATATATATTTCTGATAAAGCATTTATATCAAAAATATATAAAGAATTCATATAACTCAATAATAAGAGAACAGAAAACACAACAGTAAAATGGACAAATATTTCAATAGATACTTCACCAAGAAAAGATAGAGGTGAAACTGGAAATAATCTAAATATTGTTTAGTTGTTGACTAATTGCACAAATTGTGATATGTCAATAAAATACAATACTACTCCTTAATAAAAATCAACCAAATTACTGATTTATGCAACAATGATGAATCTCAAAAGCATTAATTAAATGAAGGCAGAAACAAAAACTACACATTCATTTGCATGATTTTGGAAAAAGTAAAACTGTAGGGACAGAAATTAGATCAAAAGACAGGGGGATTGAGGTGATTGATTACAGAGGCAAATAAGGGAACTTTTTAGAAAGGTGAAAATATTCTAAAACTTCATTTCAATGGTGATTACATGACCATCATGGTTATATGAATAATAAACATGGTTACACATTACTCAAACCCATTAAACTGTATGTCAAAATAGGAAGAATTTTATTTTAAGTAAATCATAACCTACACTAAAACTATTTTTAATTAAATATGAACATTTAAATATTTATAAATTTGGAAATTTTTAATTAGCTGTCTAATAAATCTTTGAAAAATTGTTTATGGACCACAGTTTACAAAACATACTTTTTTAAAAAAATATATTTTTATTGATTTTTTACAGAGAGGAAGAGAGAGGGATAGAGAGTTAGAAACATCGGTGAGAGAAAGTCATCGATTAGCTGCCTCTTGCACACCCCCCATTGGGGGTGTGCCTGCAACCAAGGTACATGCCCTTGACCGGAATTGAACTCGGGACCTTTCAGTCTGCAGGCCGACGCTCTATCCACTGAGCAAAACCGGTTTCAGCACAAAACATACTTTTAAGTAAAATATTATATTAATTGCTTGAATAGAAATAATAGTTAAGCCTTTATTATTTTGTTTTGAGGTCATAACAGTTACCACAAAATCACAAAATATTATCATTTTTTTCATTGCCTAAAAGCTAAACTATAAAATGCTTTAACACTAGTCCTAAAAGCCAGTGATATTTTTTAAAATATTTTTTCATTGATTTTTTTAGAGAGAGGAAGGGAGAGGGAGAGAGAGAAAAAAACATTGCCATGAGAGAAATACACTTGTTAGTTGTGTCTTTTATTACCCCAACCAGGGATCAAGCCCATGACCTAAGTTCGTGCCCTCACTGGGAATCGAACCTGTGACCTTTTGGAGCATGAAATGATGCTCCAACCAGTTGAGCCACTCTTGCCAGAACAAGTAAGTGATGCTTTTAATATTATTTTTCTCTTTACAGTTTAGGATGATTTATGCCACAAGCAATTATTTGTTTTTTAAATCTATTCTCAAAAAAAAAATCTAAGGAAAAAACCCTCTGCTCATTCTGCTAGAACAAATATTTAATTGTACAATTATCAACTACAGAAATGACTTCCCATACATTTGTTCATTCCAGCTGAAAATATATTCCATGATTTCCTCAGGCCCATATCTTTGGTGAATATAAACAATCTTTTTGGAGTCTATAGATTCTTATGAAGTAGGTAAGTGCTAAACTATGCTCTGAAATTCGAGAAGTTCTGGAAGTTAACCACCTGATAGACTATTTTCTCTACTTGCTGGATACTGATTTCAGAATCCCCACTTTTAAATGTCCACTAAGATGAATGTGCCCTTAAAAGGAAAAAAAATTACCAACACCTTAGTGTTAAGAATATTTATTTGGCTTTTTCCCCAATCTGGAAGAATAAGGACCAATTTGAATAGCCTGGAGGGGTGGAGATGGTACTAAAGATGAGAAGAATGGAGAAGATTAGTCCACAGAAGGAACACTTCTACTGACCTCACAATACTGCCTGGTACTGATTATCTAAGGTAGATGTGAATGTTTCTCTACAAAGTTCCCAAATGAAGGCAAAGTTTTTTCTTTACAGACATACCTCAAAGATATTGAAGGTTTGTTTCCAAACCAACACAATAAAGTATCACAATAAACCAAGTCTTAATCTGTTTGCTCTTGAAGGGTCTTGTGTTTGATTTATTAAAAACATTACATCAGTGAGGTACAGTAAAGTGAAGCACAATAAAACAAGGTTGCTTGTATATTGTCAATAAAATCCTTATGTTAAGATACAAATAATATTACAGCTATCATGCATCTGCCCATTTTTTATTTACCAAGTTTTGCTTTCATGACTCACATACTCACTTTATTTGATTCCAGGCACACAATGGAAAGAACAGGTAACCTGTATATCATTCACTGATATCCGTCTTGTAAAAAAAAAAAAAAAAAAAAAGCAATCAATACAGGATACTTTACTCCTATTTGTAACACTGCAATGTGTGGTGTTACAACAGAAAAAAAATATTGATGGTAAGCACTTTTTTATTCTTTAAATCTTCAGCTAGGTAATAAATATGGTCACTTCTCATTTAATGTTATATTCATTTTAAATGATATTACTTTTGGTAAATAATAATGCCCTAGCCTTACAAAAGTGTATATATAGCTTAAGTATCTGTTTCATGACAATTCATGCCATATTTTTTTTATTGTGATCATAAAATAAGATGAAGAATCATCTAGTTATCCACTCTAAGTTAAAAAAGCCATCAACCTCATCACCCACAAGTAGTTATTACCATCCTAAAAAAGTATTCTTTTACATTCAAATTCAGGCTTTCCGACAGTCTCACCCAAATTTAGAATTTTATTTCATTTTTTCATAGTTTGGAAAATTATAGTTAAATATGTAATGGAACTACAGGTATGGAAAGGATGCCAAAGCCCTTTTATATTAAAATGTAAAAAAAAAATCACTTCTCCCTTTTTTTCAGATTACACACAGAACATATTTCATCAAACCAACTATATTATAGGTAATATATATGAATATTATACTTATTGGTTAATGGATTTATAAATACTATATAAAATACTATCTACACCAATAAAAGAGAAACATGCAAATTAACCATCACTCCGCTACAGCAAGCCATGCCCACCAGCCAATCAAGAGTGAATATGTAAATTAACCCAACCAAAATGGAGGCCAGCCTTGGAGCTGGAGCAAGCAAGAGGCTTGGGTTGCCCAGCAATGGACGAAGCCAAGCTTCCCACCCACCATGGCTGGCCCTGGCTTCCGTTTAAGGCTACCAAGTTTTAATTATAGAAGATAAATAAATCCCAACAAAAATGGTGACAGCCATAGAACTGGAGCAAGCAGGAGGCTTGGATTGTCCCCAGTAATGGAGGAAGCCAAGCTTCCCGCCTACCTTGGCCAACCCTGGACTCCACTCAAGGCTACAAAGTTTTAATTACAGAAGATAAATAAATTCTAGATACTTATACTTGCTTCCAGCTGGCCCTGGCCTCCATTCAAGGAGGTGCTGAAAAAGAAAAAAAGGAGGGGCTTGGACCTTGGGTTGCTGGAGGGGGGGAGTGGAGTGTGATTAGGCCAGGATGGGATGGCAAGGGCCGTTGGGGGTAAGCAGACCAGTAGGGGGGCCATTTGGGGATGAGCAGGCCATCAGTAGGGGTCAGTTGGAGGTGATCAGGACAGCAGGAGGGGCAGTTTGGAGCATGCAGGCCAGCAGGGGAAGAAGTTGAGGATGATCAGGCTGGTGGGGGGAGGGGGCATTTGGGGACAAGCAGGCCTGCGGTGGGGGGCAGTTGAGGGCTAGCAAGCCAGCATGCAGAGTGGTTAGGAGCAATCAGGCAGGCAGGCAGGTGAGTGGCTAGAGGCAGCAGTCCCTTGTTGTGAGAGGGATGCCTGACTGCCAGTTTAGGCCCAATCCCTGTAAACCAGCAGTAGGACATCCTTTGAGGGGTCCCAGGTTGAAGAGGGTTCATGCCGGGCTGAGGATGAACAAATTTCATGCACTGGGCCACTAGTATAGGTATATATAGGTACTATATATGGATATTATTTATAGATATTATATATGGATATCACTACTCCAAATAAGTCAGTCATCTTGAATTAATTAGAGCATAATATTTTCCCAGTCTTTGGACTTCATATTATAAACCTTAAAAAATCTAAATTCTGCACATATGGGTACTTAGCTGGGTTATGGTAATGAGAATTGTGTCATTTTAATTTTATTTATTAAAATATCCTCAGTGTTTGATTCTCACTGCAAAGATCAAATAAATAAAATATGATTTATTATATGATCAAGAAATAGCCCAATGACATTCTATATTTTATATCCATGTCATAAAAATATTAGGCAAATTTAAAAGGCCATAAAACATCCTCACACAGTATGTCTTTGTTTAGCTCAATTGGATATACTAATAAGCCTAAGAGTTTGAGATCATGTGGTAAAGAGACATCAGCAAAAATGACACAGTAAAAACCTCTAAGAAATTGCTCCTCCATAAAAGCAATGAAAACTGGCAAAAAATTATGAAATCCATTTTTTCAGAACCCTGGAAATTAACCAAATTCTTGCAGCAATCTGTGTAATAGCTATTCAAGAAAAAGAAAAACAGGTAAATCTCAGTAATAACAGCAAACTTTGTGGTGTTTTAAACTTACCTATTCTTATGTGCCCCTCCCGCAGATCAGCAGTACTCTTGAAAACCAACAGCCCAATCATGGTAAAAACCAAAAGCAGAGACCAGAGTCAGCAATATGAAATCAGAAATCCTTCCAAAACCCTTTCACAAAGAATTATTATTATTTGACCTGTTGGCTTTTCCCTGAAAGATCACACTTATAGGAATGTCTTTATTTTAAGAGCTTATTCATTGTGAAAATCTTTTGTTCAGGGCCTTGATCAAAAACAATTGCAGCCAATTGTGGTTGCCTAGGGCAGTGGTTATCAAACTCAGTCAACAGAGCCAAATATCAACAGTACAATGATTGAAATTTCTTTTGAGAGGCAAATTTTTTAAACTTAAACTTCTTGTAACTCCACTTCTTCAAAATAGACTTGCCCAGGCCATGATATTTTGTGGAGGAGCCACACTCAAGGAGCCAAAGAAACACATGTGGCTCGCGAGCCACAGTTTGCCAACCACGGGCCTAGAGCAGTGGGTACCAGTTGAGGCAAACAGAAGATCAACCAAAAAAGCTTAAAAGTAAAAGTTTTTGAATAGGATGTCTGCCAGAAACAAATCAGTTTCACTAAAAGAGAGATGTTGACAGGAAGCCAGGAAGGCTGGTCAAGAACCTTAATTGCTCTAACCACTCACCCTTTAGTTGAGACATTGTTAGCTGAAGCAGCCTCCACCTTGTTTGTCCCATGTAAGTTTCTGTTATTTCCTGCCAAAGGGATACATGTAAATTTTTGTTTATCTTGCCTAAGATATTTTCCCCAAAGCCTCAATAAATGGGATGGCAGGGCGTAGTTCTCCCACTAGAGTTGGACTACTGCCTGACCCCCCCATATCGCCACATTGAATTTCTTCAAGTCTCTTCATTTGTGTGTGACCTTTCTCCAGAACCTGAACCCTGAATTGGAATTCTTTCCATGCGGGATGTGAAAGAGATTCCTACAGATGTCCATAGAGCTTAGAAACATTATGAAATCATAGAGGCCCTGAGCACAGATTTGTGCAATAGTAGGGTCCCTCTGCCTGGCCTGTGCGCTCTTGCAATCTGCAACTCCTTGGGGGATGTCGGACTGCCAGTTTCAGCCCCATCCCTGCTGGCCTGTGGGGATCGGGCTGAAACTGGCAGTCCGACATCCCCCAAGGGGTGTAGTAGTAAACAAAGTGGCAGGCATCCTGGAAGGAGCCTGAGCCCAGGCAGGGCACCACACTGCTCCCATTCATCCCAGCACTGCTGCGCCTGCCGCCAATGCTAGGTATCGCTGCCTTGGAGGTGAGAGAGGCTTGCACCTCTGCAGCTGCACTTGCCAGCCATGAGTCATCCATTGGTCAGCTGAGCAGCACTCCCACTGTGAGAGTGCACTGACCACCAGGGGGCAGCTCATGCATTAGGTGTCTTCCCCCTGGTGATCAGTGTGTGTCATAGCAACCAGTTGATTGGTCAGTCATTCAGTCCTTTGGTCACTTAGGCCACATGTGTCAAACACAAGGCCCGCGGGCCAAATCCGTCCCGCCAGGCCTTGCAATGTGGCCCGCACCGCGCTGTCATCACTGCACTCCACTGCGTTTCCATCACAATGACAGTTTATGACTGTTCAGTAAACCATTCGGCCCACGATTTAGGCTGGATTTTAGATTTTGGCCCCTTCTCTGATTGAGTTCGACACCCCTAACTTAGGCTTTTATATATAGATATTCCTGGAATCTAGAAGTCCATGTGTGTAGGGCTGTGTGCATGCCAAGAACTTTGCACATACTTAAGAACAATCTGAGAAGGCCTTATTTCTTAACACTGCTTACTCTGAAGCTCTGCAGAAGCAAGAAAGACTAAGGCAGAGTTTTTAACTGTCTAAGTGTTGAAGGCATGCTTCAACAATCATACAGAGTTCCCTAGCAAAGATGGAGAAATGCATTGATTCCAGGCATTTAAGGAAATTTTGTTCCAATCATTAGTTAACCACTGACCTAACCAGGAATAGATTTCTGTGGCCATACAAAAAAAAAAACAAAACAAAAAAAAAACAAACAGATTTTACAGAATTGGTACAGAAAAGTTACCAAGCAAACAAACAGCCAAAATAGTAAACCTGGGGAATATGGAGAATGTGATATCCATAGTTGTTACATTATATTATTTTAAATGTCCGGTTTTCAACCAAAACCATATAAGGCATTAAATGAAATAGAAAAATAAAGCCCATTAAAAAAAAGCCATCAGCCAAAATCGGTTTGGCTCAGTGGTAGAGCATCGGTCTGCGGACTGAAAGTTCACAGGTTCGATTCCAATCAAGGGCATGTACCTTGGTTGCGGGCACATCCCCGGTAGAGGGTGTGCAAGAGGCAGCTGGTCGATGTTTCTCTCTCATCGACATTTCTAGCTCTCTATCCCTCTCTCCTCCTCTCTGTAAAAAATCAATAAAATATATATATTTTAAAAAAAAAGCCATCAATAGAACCTAACCTTGAGGAAGCCCTGAAATTGGGCATAGTACACAAATACATCTGAATAAGTTATTTAAAATATCTTCAAAGAAACCATTTCTAAAGAACAAAAGGAAAGTATGAAAATGATATCTCACATGACAGAATTTAAAGAAAAAGATAGATATTTAAAAGAGTCAAATAGAAATTCTTGAATTATAAAGTAAATAATTAAAATTTAAAAATTCACTAAGGAGTCTCAATATCAGATTTGAGAAGGCAGGGGAAAAAAAAGAATCATTGAACTTGAATACAGGCCAATTAAATTATCCAGTCTGAGTAGTAGGAAAAGAAATAAAATAAAATTAACACAGCCTAAGAGATCTGTGGGATGCCATCAAAAGTATTAAAAAAATGCATATAGAAAGTCCCAAAAGAAGAAGGAAAGGTGAGAGTCAGAAAAAAAAATGGGAAGAAACAATGGCATAAAACTTCCCAAACTTGATTAAAAACATTACTCTGATATTTAAGAGGCTCAACAAACTCCCTGTAGGAGAATTTTTTAAAAATTTAAGTCAAGACACATAAAAATAAAGCTGTCTAAAGACATAGATACAATCTTAAAAACAGAAAGTGGCAACCAATTCATCATACACAGAGGATCCTCAATAAGACTAATGGCCAATTTCTCATGAGAAACCAGAGGCGAGAATGCAATAGGATGCTATATTCAAAGGGCTGAAAGAAAAAGATTATCAACAAAGAATTCTGTGGAAGCAAAAGTATTTTTAATGAAGGAGAAACTAAGACATTTCATGAAGCAATAATTACAAATCTGTTTGACAGGCAGAAAATACACATGGATGTAATTTGTGTGACAATAAAAGCACAAACGAGGGTGCATGAAATGAAGCTATACAGGAGCAAAATTTTTTAAATTAAGTTGGTATTAATATAAAATATATTGTTTTAAGTTAACATGCTAATTGTAATCTATATGGCAATAATTAGGAAAATAACCCAAAAACAGTGCAAGCAAAATAAGGCATTAGTAAAGAAACAGGAACAAAAAAAGACACAAGACAAACTTAAAAATCAAAAATTACACATAATTAAACAGATATCTTTACTGAAAGACCTCTTACATTTTTAAAAAACATTAATTGATATTATCAAACTCCAATAAAAGGATAAAATATGCAGAATTTTCCAAACATATTTGGACATAGAACTGTTTTATCAAAGATTATTCAAAAGGCCTAAAGTCCCATTCAGAATACTCTTTAAGACAAACCAATTTAAATCATTGTAACATAAAACAACAAAAATCTGTTATACCTTTTGTGATTCTTAATTTATAGGCTTAAAAATAAATTTTACAATATTCTCAGAGACTGACAGGAAATTTCTTACTACATTTCTTTTGTAAAAGAAAGATGATAATTTTATTTTTTGAGAGCTCATACTAGTACATACTACTATATATTGGAAAGTAGATCAGAAACAAACCAAGACTGGAATGGAGAGAAGAGAAGTAGCTGCTCAGGCTTTTTGTTGTTAATTCTCACCGGAGGTATTTTTCCCATTGCTTTTTTTTTTTTTTTAAGAGAGAGAAAGGGGAGGGGAGAAACAGAGAGAGAGAGAAACATTGATGTGAGAGAGATAGATCCATTGGTTGCCTAAACTTGCCCCAAAGGTGGCAGGAATTGAGCCTGCAACCAAGGTACATGCCCTTGATTGGAGTTGAACCCAAGAACCTTTGGTCTGCAGGCTGATGCTCTAACCACTGAGTTACTGGCTAGGGCACTTGCTCAGGCTTTTAATTTCCAAGCTTTATAACATTGTTAATTAATCCAGTTAAGTCTCTATTTCCTCCTCTGTAAAATAGAACGTGATAACTATCATGGGAGGCTGAGAGGAGTAGGAGACATAAATATATAATTATTCACATCTTATGGCATTTGACACAAAGTAAGCACTCAAGTATTATTCATATATAATTTCATGGTGAGCATGAGTAACATGTTACATCACAATCAGTAAATTCTTTCATCACCCTAACTGGTTTGGCTCAGTGGATAGAGCGTTGGTCTGCAAACTGAAGGGACCCAAGTTCGATTCCGGTCAAGGGCATGTACCTTGGTTGCGGGCACATCCCCGGTGGCAGGTGCACAGGAGGAAGTTGATCCATGTTTCTCTCTCATTGATGTTTCTAACTCTCTACCCCTCCCCTTCCTCTCTGTAAAACATCAATAAAATATATTTTTAAAAAATAAATGCTTTCATTAACATTTACCAGTACCACAGCCCAGTCTCAAAACAGAACCATGACCCATTCTTGAAACACACAGAAGATATATTTTCAGGTATTTTGTGTAAAATTTGTTATTAAATAATGATTGCATCCATTAGTGGAAATGGAGCAGCTACTATACAAGTAAACAGTTCATGTGGAAGTTGTGAGCTGTGGCTTCTTTTTAGTAAGCATGCCAAAGGAATGCTTGTCTGTACAGAAATAGGAAATGGAAGAATAAAATGTCTTATATAAAATGTGGATGCAAGTAACCATTGACACATCCAGCCCCTTTCCAGGGAAAGCAAACTAAAGAATTAAATAGTAGCTACTATTTAATGAGCATGTACTATGTGCTTAAGCTTTCCCCAGATTATCTCATCTTATCTTCCCTGCAACTTCATGAGGTTGTAAAACTGCTATCTCAACCTTAAAAGGTGAGTACTGTTATCCCTATTCTGCTAATGAGGAAATTGGACCTAAGTGACTTGACTTGCTGTATTATTCAGAAAATATACTTAGCAGTTGTAGAGATTAAGTGAGATGTGTTCTGACCATTTAGAATATTTCTTAGCATACAGTTTAGTACTCAGTAAATGTGTTATTGTTCTAATTATGAGATCTTAAAGACTAGATATACTAACATTTTTCTCATGTGTGAAAATAGTGGTAACAACGATACTTACAGGCATACTTTGGAGATATTGTGAGTTCCGTTCCAGACCACCATAATAAAGCAAGTATTGCAGTAAAGAAGGTCATAATATTTTTTCTGGTAAAGGGTCTTGCCTTCAATTCGAAAGAAAAAAAATCTGGGAAGTACAATAAAATGCAATATGGACTTCATAGATATGTTGTAAGCATCAAATGAGATTTAGCAAGCACAGCACCTGCCCATACTAACTGCTTGATATGTGTTAGCTATTATCACCCTCATTTTACATGTGTGGAAGCTGAAGCACAGAAAGTGTTAAGCAGCTTTTGCAAGGTCATTACAGCAATTATAGATTCGGGTCTGAATCAAATAGCTTGAGATCATATCCTGGGTATCGAACCATAGAGTAGTACTAATTTTTCATCTGATTAGCAGAGTTAGGGTAAGTATTCTGTAAAGCACCATTTAAATGTACATATGCCCCTTGGGAAGGGAATGTGAATCCATTGCTTTCTCTTATTAGCACATAAGCACAAACTGATTCCTAAATTTAGCTAATTGTCACCTCAGGAGGCCTAAAGAGACTGCCCACAGGAGAAAAGAGATGGAACCACAATATTTAATGAGGGGTAAGTGGGGGTAATCACAGCAGCTACAAGACCGAGGTTTTAGAATATGAACACTGTGTCAGAAAGAGCAAGTTCCAGACAAAGGATACCCAAGTTTTGGATACAAAAACTTAATTCCACCAAACACCAGTTCATTTGATTTCATGTTTATGTTAGACTATGTTCTGGGCTCTCAATTTTAATTTCATGACTGAATATTATATTTCTACGCCCACCCAATTTAATTCCCCATGGTAGGACTAGAGAAAAAAAGGGTGGTTGTGTCCAACTCCACAACCAGCCCAAACTCCTACCTGGATGAGAGGAATGAAGATCAGTATTACCCACAAAAGTATTGTTCTCTGGCCTTCAACTACCCAACAAGTCAAATCTCAGGTCAACAAACTATCTTCCACAGGTCCTTATTTTACCCTTCCCTTTCCATTGCCCACTTTGGTTGCTTATACCCTGCGGTATAGGCTTAAAATTAAGGCCCAATATTATGTGCAGCCTTGACATCTGGTGAAACTGGGAGGGCTTCAAATCGTCTAATGGCAAGTTCACCTCTATAGTACGTTCCCACAGATAAGCACAAAAAAATCCCCTCCTTATCAAGGAGACCAGGCACAGTTCCTGCTTATCCCTCCGTTCCTAACCAACCCACAGAATTATCTCAACAAGCCAAGCATATCCTCCTGTGGAAACTGGAGGAAGGGAGCACCACACCCTCTTAATACTATAAAACCTGCCTCCCCAAGTGGCTCTGTGTGTTATGTTGTGTGCTCCTCCCCTGGGCTGTAATAATGTAACATTTAACTACTGCCAATATCATCTGTCCATTGTTAAGTGTGTTTAGCCATACCCTAGGGTGGAAATTCCTCCCTCACTAAAGGAGTAAATACGTGCTTAAAACAAACCCTTTCTCTGGGTCACCAATAAGTACAGATAATGCCAGGCAGCTGTGCTTTCAGGAAAGCCTGTCCTCTGCCAGGCATTGAAAACAGAATGGGGTAAGAAACAAATTTCATTTAGAAAAAAGTACAAGCTGTGTCAGGATAACTATGGATCATGAGGGAAAGTGATATGAAAATGATTTAAAAATAAGTCAGATTAGAGAAATATAGGTTACATGATATTCTTTGTCTCAGACTAAAATTGTGAGTCCTGAGAATTGAAAGTAGTAAGTAAAAGAAGGGCAAGGTAGGAGAGTTTAAATACCACTTCCCAAAATGTTTCTAAGAAACCGGTGAGACAGGAGGTAAATGACTTAAAAGAGCAAGATAGCAGGTGGATAATGCATAAACACACATTTAAATAGAAACTGGAGTTTTATTTAAAGACAGAGAAAATGTGCATTTGTAAGAATGAGAACATGAAAAAGTCTGCTACCCATGGGAAGGAATTATTTTTTTATACTTTTATTGTTATACTAGCAGCCCATCGCGAGATATAGCTCACAGTAGGCTGCCCACCACTTCCATGGGAGCCATTGGGAACCACAATGTGGCACCAGGAGCCGCGCTGCTTCCACAGGAGCCATGCTGCTTCCATGGGAGGCAGAAGTGAGCCACCAGTTCCCATGGGAGCATGGAGGGAGAATGAGTGGGGAGGGACCCATGCCGATTCCTTGGGTGGTAGAAGAGAGGCATGCTGCTTCTGTGAGAGGCAGGCCTGCCATCTCCTCTTTGGGCCTGTGCTCGGCCTCGGAAGCTATGAGCTGGCCCCCCTGTCCTCAAGAGGCCCTCTGTGGCTGGGATGGGACGCTTGCCTCATCTCTGCCCACTCTCAGTGGCCACCCTCCCAGGACTGGGGGACTCCGGAGGGACTGAGGGGACTGGGCATCACCATGTTTTGGCCATGGGAGTCTTCCTCTTTGTGATGGATTGATGGTTAATTTGCATATTACTCTTTTATTACATAGGACTAGTGACCTGGTACACAAAATTTAAGCACATTAAAAGGGAATTAATTAGAGGAACTATTTTAATATTGCTATTTGCCTTTTCTCTATAATAGAAGTGTCAGAGATGAACGAAAATTAGTAAAATGTATATGAAAATCTTCCTCCTGTCAGAGTCTGGAACTTGCCACAGGAACCAGAGTCAAGTCCCCTCACACCCATGTGAGCCTCAAAATCGTTCAAGACCCATACCCAGCCGGCCTCATCCCCATTGGGCTAGATCCAGACCTGGCCAGCCCCACCTCCCTCAAACCCTGCTGGGCATGGGGCATAGCCTGAGGTACCCCATAAAGCCCACATGGCAGGGTGCACGGCCTCAGGTCCTCCGGCCTGGCACTGGGGCAGGGTGAATGGCCTGAGGTTCCCTGTCAAGCTCCACCAGGTGGGGGATGCATCCTGAGGTCCCCCAGCCTGGATACAGGGTGGGGGGCACTGCTTGAGGTCCCCTGGCCCAGTGCCAGGGCAGGGGGGCATTGCCTGAGGTTCCCGGTTAAGCCCCACAAGTCAGAGGGCACAGTCTCAGGTCCCCTGGCTGAACTAGCCCAGCGCCATGCAGCCTCAAGTCCCAGCTGATTGCTTATTAAGGCTCATTATGAGAACCGCTGTGGGTGCATCCATCTTGTATTACAGAATCCCTGCCTCCGCTGTGGGTACAGCCATCTTGTTATGGCATGATGATCAATGTTCATATTCCATCTTTATTATATAGGATGTGCTCACAGACAAATGAGGAATGGATCCATGAAATAGAGGAGCTAAATAGATTTTAGAAAGAATCATCCAATCTACTAATCCCTTACCTCAATTTATAAATTCAAGACTGTTTTGTAATTGTTTTCTGCCACTGTTTATAATTAATATATTTTACCTGGAATAATTAACCACCTCGAAAAAGAAAATACCTCTGCTTAACATTTTAATAAATATTTTTATGGATTATCTATTGGAAAGCTATGATTCCATTAGGCACTTTTAAAAATTAGGTTCAGTGATGGTCCTCTCCTTTCAATTTGAAACCTATCAGCCCAAAATAGGAAGAAAATTAAACTTTAGCATATTTGATCAGTCTCTATAACTATTTTCAGGACGTTCCATCACAACTTTTGCAGCAAGCATTAGCTAGAACTTAAGATGGCAATATCATACTTTTAGAAGAGGTGAATACCTCCAGCCCTGGAAGCCAAGATTTTTATCCCTCTTATGAAACCAGCATTAGAGCAAGAAAATTATTTTTATTCCCTCCCTGGAAGCATTTCTAATTTAACCACAATAGTTGTTGTTGTTGTTGTTTTTGTTTTGTTTTGTTTTGTTTTGTTTTTTGTGTGTGTGTGTGCTTATTATACAGTGGCTGCTTGATCTTGTGATTACAAGGAACTCCCCTCCTGCCCTGCTGCATGAGATTCCATCAGTTGTCTATATCTGGGATAGATAGATTCACTTTACTTTTCACTTTACCCTGGGACTGATGCAGTCTTTTAAGTTGAAAAAAGGAAAAAGTAAATGTACCCAAGGCACCAATATAACTTATTGCCAAATGAGAGATATTGCTTTCATGGATTTAGGAATTCAGAGTAGGAAAGTCAAGAAATGAAGAACATTGTCTTTGGTTTGGTTATTTTTTCTCCTAATGTAGTAGCATCTAGCACAATTCTAAGCACATAATCAGTGCACAATAAATTTCTAGTGATTGTTTTTCTACTTAATATGCAAGCAGATGACCCTATAAATTGCTTCCTATTAATAAAGTGTATAAGGATTTTTTGCATGATCCATATCTAATCACAAAATACTCAAAGCCCATACTACCCAAAACAATCTCTAGATTCAACACAATTTCTATCAAAATACCAATGATGTATTTTGCAGAAGTAGAACAAATGATCAAAAAAATTTATATGGAACCACAAAAGACCCCAAATAGCCACAGCAATGTTGAGAAAGAAGAACAAAGTCTGAGATACAAGGCTACAGTAATAAAAGCAGCATGGTACTGGCATAAGAGCAGGCATGCAGATAAATGGAAGAGAACAGTGAGCCCAGAAATAAACCTATGCCTTTATGGTCAATTTAAATTGACAAAGGAAGCAAGAATATACAATGGGGCAAAGACCATCTAATCAATAAATGGTGTTGGGGAAATTGGACAGATAAGAGAAAAAAATATGAAACTAGGTCACCTTCTTACACCATACACTAGAATAAACTCAAAATGCACATTGAAAGTTATTATTGAGAAGATGGCTGCCGACAGGAAGGCAGACTACAAGATAGTGTGTGAATGAGAAAACAAAGGGAGAGTGTGTGGTCGCACGGGGAGTGTTTGTTGGTGAGTTGAGGGACAGCTATACTCCAGGAAACTGTGGAAGACTGCTGGACAGGGCTCCCCTTTCCAAGCAACCCCCACTGCTGCTGGGTTCCCTCCCAGGGGGACCAGCTGGGACACGAAGACCTTGCATCTTGAAGGAAAAGTAGATGTTATCAGATGCCTGAAAAGCCCAGGAAATCTACAATTATGGCACCCACTAAACAGCTGGGAACCTGAGAACACTGGTCCCCAATTGGCACAAACACGCAGATTCAAAAGAGCTCTACACTCCCTCAAGAAAAGGTCAGGTTTCACCTGGGATAAAGTAGGGTCGGTGGTCCTGGCAGGAGAAAGAAACGCGCAAGCTGGAGCTGGAGACCTGGGGAAGTCTGCGCCTAGAAAAATCCGTGGCTGTTGGGGCTGGCATGAAGAAGGAAGGCCAAGAGACTTATGAAAAGATGGTCAAAGTCACTAATTATCAGAGAGATGCAAATCAAAATGACAATGCGGTACCATCTCATACCTGTCAGAATGGCAATTATCAACAAATCAACAAAGGACAAATGCTGGCGAGGATACAGAGAAAAAGGATCCCTCGTGCACTGCTGGTGGGAATGCAGACTGGTGCAGCCATTGTGGAGAAGAGTATGGAGTTTCCTCAAAAAACTGAAAATTTGACCCAGTGATCCCACTTCTAGGAATATATCCCAAGAAACTAGAAACACCAATCAAAAAGGATATATGTACCCCTATGTTCATAGCAGCACAATTAACCATAGCTGAGATTTGGAAACAGCTTAAATGCCCATCAGCAGATTAGAAAACTATGGTACATCTATACAATGGAATACTACACTGCTATTAAAAAGAAGGAACTCTTGCCATTTTCAGCAGCATGAATGGACCTGGAGAGCATTATGTTAAGTGAAATAAGCCAGGCATGATTTCAATCATTTATGGAAAATAAAAAACATTATGACCTGATGGACAAAAAGATAGAGGAAGTAAAGCACCAAACAGACTTTCAAATTACAACAGGAAGGCTGGGGAGTGTTGGGGAGGGGGGTAAAGAGATCAACCAAAGGACTTGTATGTATGCATATAAGCACAACCAATGGTCACAAGACACTGTGGGGGAGGGGTGGGATGAGGGCATGCAATAGTGGGTAGGGGAAGTTTGGGGAAGGTCAACGGTGGGGGAAAGGAGGTATATGTACTACTATATGTGATACTTTAAACAATAAAAAATAAAGTTATTATTGATTTAAAAAAATTAAGTCAAAATGGATTACAGACTTAAATGTTAACCCTGGCCAGGTGGATCAGTTGGCTGGCATATCATCCCATACAGGTCTAAGTCCTGGTCAGGGCACATACCTAGGTTGCAGGTTTGATACCCAGTTGGGACACATAACAGAGGTAACTTATCAATGTTTCCCTCTCACATCCATGATAGTCTTCCTCCCTCCCTCCTATCCTCCTTCTTCTCTCCTCCTCTAAAATCAATAAAAACATATGAGAATTAAGAAAAGACAAATGTTAGACCTGAAACCATAACATTCTAAAAGAAAACATAGGCAGTAAAATCTCAGGCCTTTCTCTGAGCAATATTTTCTCTAATATATCTCCTTGGGCAAGGGGAACAAAAGAAAAAATAAGCAAATTGGACTAAATTGAACTAAAAAGTTTTTGTACAGCAAAGGAAGTTATCAATAAAATGAAAAGAGAACCCACTGAATGAAAGAAGATATTCCCAATGATACATCTGATAAGGGATTAATATCTGCCAGTCATATGTGGAATTTAATGAACAAATTAAAACAGAGACCAAGTCATAGATAGAGAGTAGGCAGACAACTCTGGTGGGGATGGATGTTAGAGGGTCAGTATGGAGGGATTGAGAAAAAAAAAGAAAAGAAGAGAACTTCTAAACATGGAGAACAGTATGATCATGGGTTGAGGGGAAGGAGTGGGGAGGGCATAGAGGGGGTAAATGATGATGGGAGTAAAATAATAATCTTCATTTTTTTCAAAACAATCAGAAAACATTTATTATACTGTAATGTATACATCCTTTTTATAAACAAAAACATAATAGCACCCTGGCCAATGTGGCTCAGTTGGTTAAAATATACACTTGTGCACCATAAGGTCATAGGTTCGATTCCCAGTCAGTGCATGTACCTAGGTTAAGGTTTGGTTCCCGTTTGGGGCATATTCAACAGGAAAGCAATTGTTTTTTCTCTCTCACAGGGATATTTCTTGGTTTCTCTCTGTCTTCCTCTATCTCTAAAATCAGTAACCTTGTCCTACTGCGAGGATTAAATAAAAAAAAGTAGCAAATTTGCTGGCGTCATAACTTGTTTCACTGGGACAGAATAATGCTCAACACCACTTGGTGTAATTTCAAGTTTGATGAGCTTTTAATTACTTTACCCCATTTCTAAAACCCGATGAGGAATTCAAAATAGCACACAGCATTAAATGGCATTTATTGCTCCATAAATCTCGAGACTCAAAAAAGGAATTCTAAATAGACAAGCAAAACTAAAACAATTAATAGAAGCTCACTTCTTTCCCAAGTGATTGGTACAAAAAACATGTGGTCACACAAAAGCAAAGGGAAAATGATAGAACCGATGGCACTTCTGCTTTGGGGTCTGTAGGAGTTATAGATATTTTTAAAACAAAGATAGAAATATTTACACAGAGTGTTTCATTGTATCAGACAAACTCCTTTATGAATAAAACAAAATGTCAAAGCTTTTACCCACTGAAGTAGTTTATCTTCTGGGAAAGATGTTAAATTCAAAATGACTCCTTCCTACTTCTGCCTGGACAAAGATAAGGATCAAATAATACATTCAAAACCAAGACACCCAGTTAAATGTACAGAGATGCTATAATTAAAATGGAAGTGAAGTCTAAAAACAAATTGGGTGTGCTACACCAGAGACCTCAAAAATGCTTGCTGGTGAATTTTGGGAAAAGCTTTGAGTGAAGGGAAGAGATAAAGATAGTAGGAAAAAATTGCAAAAACAATGGGTTCCCTTTGAAAAGCAGACAAGCATTTGGTTCTGTGAAAGAGGCAATCTTTTTACATAAAAAGAAATTATTATGAGGTGTATAAAAAAGCCTCTAAATAACACCAGAATATTTACTCATGATTGCACTAAAGCTCG
This sequence comes from Pipistrellus kuhlii, assembly GCF_014108245.1. Classification (NCBI taxonomy): domain Eukaryota; kingdom Metazoa; phylum Chordata; class Mammalia; order Chiroptera; family Vespertilionidae; genus Pipistrellus; species Pipistrellus kuhlii. The sequence goes on from NW_023425504.1 coordinate 16,387,118, forward strand.
ATATTTCAGAACTGTAAGGAATTTTCGTGGTACAATTTAGTATTTGATTTATGATGTGTAATGTTCCAAGAATAATTTCAACTTGTGGAACAAAGACCCCTTAACACCAAGTCAGAAACTATACTTTTTCTCCTGCTTAGGTCACTTCCTTTCAATGTCTAGGATAGAGCTTTAAAAATGTTTAAGGAGGCGGTGCTGGGTGAGTTAGGAAGGGCAGTGGAAGACAGAGGGACTGGGGAAAAGAGAAAGAAAAACACATAAGTTTAAAGGGCAACGGGGCTTCAAAAATGAACACCAGAAACAAAAAGCTAAAAATGAAGCAGAAGTAAAAAGCTTTTCAATAAATCTGTGACAGAGCAAAAGCACAAAAGTCTTTGTACTTATTAAGATTTACACTGATCCTCTCACCAAGGTACTCTTGATAATGCAGCTCCCTTCCAGCTGTCTTCCTGCTTGACTCTTCCCCAATCTGGCATGATTACATAAGACTCACACCCATAAATTTCTTCTGAGAAGGCACCAAACCTGACCACCAATCATGGTATCAGTGCATCACATCTCTCTGCAGATTCCACAACAGCACTGTCCCACAGCCCCAGGTCAGCAGAAGGTTCAGGCAATAAAGGCCAAACTGGCACAGGAAGGCAAATATCTACAAATATGTTTTTAATACTCATTTCCAAACTGCCTACAGTGGGAAAATACAGCAAAGGCTGCATCTAGGAACTCTATCTACGGGCTTCTGCCAGAGAGGCAGGCAGCCCTGCCTGCACCCTGGCCTCCAAGCACAGGTGCTGTCCGGACCTGTCTACACTCACAAGGATGCTTGGCTATGGCAGTGACAGTGAGGTGATTCACCTCTCATACAGCTCATCAGAAAGGTCATCTTGTGTTTTCAATATGAAATATTTCATACTGTAGTTTCTAATCCCATGACTTCTTGGATTCATTATTCACACAATTTTTAGTGTGACTTTATTTGGAACTGAATATATAGTTCAGACTACATAAGACATCAATCACCTCAAAATTATGTGGATACCATCACTATTTTCAACTTTTACTGTGGAGAATTAAAAAAAAAAAAAAAAAAAAAAAAAAAAAAAACCTCATCCTGAAAGTTCTGAACCAAATGATCTTAACAAAAATGTGAATACCAGTAGGACCCTGCCTGTAAACCTGGTTATTTTGGTAGAAAGGAATATTAAACAGCATTGCAAGTTTTCGAGCAACTTCTAGGGCAACATTTCTTCTAAGTAGATTGAATGATAAACGGAGGGTGTCCCACAACCATTCTCAGCTCCACTGCCTACAACCTGCTGCTGCCTGGCTACTCCTGGCAGACATAGATGGTTAAGTGCGGCCTAACCGACCTTTACTTCAGTGAATTATAGAGCTGAATTCCACCCGCTGTACTACAAATTTGGACTAAATCTTCCTTTGTCAGTTTTAATTAGTCAGCACCTGAAAAACTGAAAAATAGTCTTGCGTAGGAAGAGAATCTGTTTTTGTGCAGCCATTCCTGTTTCCTGGGTCATGGCTGAAGGCTGAAGTTGTTCACTAGAGATCTGTGAAACTCCATCCCCCTGAGGATTTTGGGAAGAATTACTGTCAGGGGCAGGCAAGTGCTCCTCTGTGGGGAGGTAAAAGGGGTATTGTAGAGGGACTATTATTCACATTGCCTGGGGGTATCTGGCACATAGCCTGTGGGAGTATCTGGCCATGGAGAACACTTTGTGAGGATTGTGGTATCACAAGATGACTGATACTTTTCATTTTCGTGAGGAGTTCTGTTCTCCATCTTCTCTCAGTCATGTTTGTTTGTTTGTTTGTTTGTTTGTTTCAAGTCTGCACTTTTAGGCTTAAAAACTTTGAATTGACAGCTAGCTGAGTGTAGATGATCTATGTGTTCTCCATTTTCATTCTGCTTAAAGGTGTCTACCTGGATGCTAAACGGCACTCCTTTTTCACTTCCCTGCTTCTTCCATGGAGTGAAGTACGTGCGGATGCAATGTATCTGAATGAAAGCAGATGTGTGTCTTCACAGGGTCCCACAGAAACTCAACTGCATTTAACTGGCTTGGATTTGTCCTTGTGTCAATTATTCCCACAGACACTGGAATTCCTAAATCAAGAAGTCTTGACTCCTGGGCAATTCACTTCTAACTTTCAAGTTGCTGATGCTCTGCATACTCTCTATCATGCAATATAACTTTTAAGATATTTTTCACCAAATTTCCAATGATCTCAGGCATCTCTCCCATTTCTGATTTTCCAGCATCCAAATTTTATACCTTGGTTCAGGTAATTGAGCTTTTCTTCATGCAGTTTTACTACTGGAGACACTGCAGCACACATGACATGCTGAAAAGGAAGAGGGGGGATAGGTTCACCTTCTAATGCAAAGCTGGAATCTTCCTGCTTGAAGAAGGGCAAGCCGAGACATCACTCATGCTGTAGGTGCTAAGTGTCTTGCTCCTACCCAATGCCAGAGAGATTGGCATCGAAATCATGCACTGGCCTGGACTTGATCACCTCATTCATCTTCAATACCCAGGCCATCTTCCAGTCTCACTGATGGCAGGCACGAAGAGGCCATATCTGCAGGAGCATCCAGACGGAGAGGAGGCTCAGGCGAAGCCTTCAGCATGGACAGAACAAGGCAAGGAACTTCAGTAGGAGTGGCAGGGCCAGGGGCAGCACCTCCATCCCTGGCACCAGCCCCACTCCTCATGCCACTGCCTGGTACCACCTACCTCCTGTGCTCTAGTGCTGCAGCCTCTGACAGTCATCCCACCAAACCCAAGGCTGCATCCTTCCCAGGACTGCATGGGGGTGGGAGTTCATCCTGCTGTGACAGTTCTACACAGAAATAAGTAACTGCTATAAGCAAGAAAAAAGATAATTGTTCCCTTATAATTTTTTTTAAAGTGAACATCTAAGACAGAAACTCAAATTCTAGAAAATGTTATTAATAGTCCCTGAGGAAAAGGAGTGGATAAAGGACCCCACAGAGATGAACCTTCGCCCAATCCTAGGCTTGGCCCACCTGCTCAGGCTCTACCAGCCAATTAACCCCACCGACATTGCTCTTACGGCACAAAGGCAATATCCAAAATTGATAAAGAACTCAGATAATTCAACATAAAAAACAACAACAATCCAATTAAAAACTGGGCAGAGGATATGTGATATATATCAATATGTTCATTGCAGCATTATTTACAATAACCAAGACATGGAAGCAACCCAAGTGTACACCAATAGATGAATGGATAAAGAAGGGGGTGCATATATACAATGGACAAAACTCAACAATAAAAAAATGAAATATTGCCATCTGCAACAACATGGATCGACCTAGACAATATTGTCCTGAGTGAAATAAGTCAGAGAAAGGCAAATGCCATATGATTTAACTTATATCTAAAAAACAAAATAAATGAATAAGAAGAACAGAAACAAACTCATAGATACAAAGAACAGACTGATGGTTGTCAGAGAGAAGGGAGATTGGGGGTGAGGGGGGAACTAGGTGAAAAAAAGTGAAGAGATTAAGAAGTACAGATTGGTAGTTACAAAATAGCCATGGGGACATAAAGTATAGCATAGGAGTATAGTCAATAATATTATAATAACTATGTATGAGCTAGGTGGGTATTGGAAATATCAGGGGGAACACTTTGTAAAATATATGATTGTCTAAGCAATATGCTACACACCTGAAACTAATACAAGTAATATTGAATATAAACTGTAATTGAAAAACATTTTTTTAAAAAGAAGTACTAATTGGTAGTTACAGAATAGTAGTGGGTATATAAAGTAAGTAAAGGGAATGTAGTTAATATTGTAACAACTACGTATGGTGTCAGATAGGTACTAGATTTATCAGAACAATCACTATATAAGTTATATAAATGTCAAATCATTGCATTGTACACCTAAAACATAATATTGTACATCCAATATCATTGGGGGGGAAAAATAACCAAAACCAGTTCGGCTCAGTGGATAGAGTGTCAGCCTGCAGACTGAAGGGTCCCAGGTTCGATTCTGGTCAAGGGCATATACCTTGGTTGCGGGCACATCCCCAGTAGGGGGTGTGCAAGAGGCAGCTGATTGATGTTTCTCTCTCATCGATGTTTCTGACTATCTCTCTCCCTTCCTCTTTGTAAAAAATCAATAAAATATATTTTTTAAAAGAAAAAGAAAAAGAAAAAATATTTTAAACATATTTTACTGACTTATTAGAGAGAGAGGAAGGGAGAGGAATAGAGAAATAGAAGCATCAATGAGAGAGAAACACCATCGATCAGTTGCCTCCTTCATGACTCCCAAGGGGATCAAGTCCACAACCCAGGTATGTGCCCTGATCAGGAATTGAACCGGTGGGCTCTTGGTTCCTGGCTTGATGCTCAGCCACTAAGCTAAACTGGCTTGGCTAAAAAAATATATATTTTTTTTAAAAGGAAAAAAATACTCTCCTAGTTTTTGCAAATTCTATCTGTATTGGACGCTCCCTCAATACTTAGCCACTCTCTTATCAACACTACCTTAGCTTTCACTTCTGAGTTGGGCTGAGCCTAAAGATCAGCCATCGGTGAAAACCTTCACAGGTTTTTTACGACCATAAACATAACTTTTCAGATTCTCTATTATTTGTGGGAGCTTTTCAATTCTTTTATTCTTCAAATTAACTCCCCAGATTTTCCACTCAGGCTTTCAACATGTCTATTGTTCCCTCCAATTATAATATTTTGCTCCAGTAAGCAGTAGATTGTTCACATGCTTTACAGTGTTTGTTTGTTGGTTGGTTGGTTAGTTGGTTGGTTGGTTGGTTGGTTGGTTGGTTGGTTGGTTGGTTTTGACAAACACCCTTTGTTTAGGACTTTTCTGCACTGAGAGAATTCTGAGTTAGGACAACAAACAAACCCTCTGTCAGGCCTTTAAGGAACCTTCAGTTAGGTAAAAGCAGATACATACAAGTTCTTAGGAATAAGCTCTACTCTGATCCCTCTGAAAATAGAAGCCTACACCAAGAAAATGAGTGCTGACTTTAAAGTAACTGCTATGCTAGGGAGGGGAATGCTGAAAAGCTAATTAAAACACCACAGAGCTCAACATCCATGTTTGTCACCTTTTTCTTTATTCAGTAATTGTCTGATTCCTATAAATCTTTGCTTATTTACCAATTTAAAAAAAAAGTTGATTTTGTCAGTTTTCACTCATTTTTTCGTAGTTTATTTTAAGATTAGAGGCCTGGTGCATTAATTTATGAATCAATGGGGTCCCTCAGCCTGACCTGCAGGATATGGGCTGAAACTGGCTCTCCAACATCCCTCGAGGGGTCCCGTATTGCGAGAGGGTGCAGGCCAAGCCGAGGGACCCCACAGGTACACAATCAGGGCCGGGAAGGGACTATGGAAGGGCTCCAAGGTATATCCGGCCCAATTTGTTCAGTACCCCAGCAGCAGTTAACCTCCCTGTCAGAGCATCTGCACCTTGGTGGTCAATGCTCATCGTAGTAAGCAGTTGAGCGGCCTTAGCATATCATAAGCATATTACACTTTGATTGATTGAACAGCTGACTGGACAACCAGACACTTAGCATATTAGGCTTTTATTATATAGGATGATGGCCCTTGGAGTTCCCTCATCCATAATTTTCATTCTTGGATCATTTTATGAAAGTAGCAGATGGATATGGTCAGGAAGGAAAGTAGATGCAAGTATCAAAAGAGATATAATTCACTTTTGCTTGTGTACTATTTTAACAATTATGAAGCATTCCACCATAGTGACTATATAAAGTACCATATTTTTCGGACCATAAGACGCTCCGGACCATAAGACGCACCAGTTTTTAGAGAAGGGAAATGAAGAAAAAAAGATTCTGAAACAAATAGTGTCCTAAAATATTTTATGTGCATTAAAACCCAACATCACAGTCATAAACACATGTAGTAAACAGCAGCATTTAGAACCATTTTAGAGCCGGGCAAGCACACAGAGACCACACAGAGCCGGGCAAGTAAAAAAACTTTTTTTTTTAAGTATATGTGTAGGCTATATTTGGACCATAAGACGCAGGGACTTTTTCCGGGGGGTAAAAGTGTGTCTTATGGTCCGAAAAATACGGTAGTAATTCAGATGTGATTCTCATCATAGTTCATATTGTTGAAAGACAATTCATCTTTTGTTTTTGTGATATTAGTAATGAAGGGGTAAGAGAAAACTGTATTTTTGCCAGAGAATCTATATGTAGAAGATATCAGAGGTCTAATCAGATTTGGAAGATAATTTAGAGATAAACCAGTAATGTTGCAATTTGGGGGTTTCTGCAACCAAGTTGTAACATCTGAGAGAGAAAAAGAGGAAGCAAAATTGGGAAGAGGGTAAAGTTAAATTGTGATTCAGACCTAGAACAATTCCGCCAGAAACTATGTAGCATATATAGCCCTTCAGACTTGTCCTACAATAGACCTGAATAATTGGGCATTTATATCCTATTTCGAGCAGTTATTGGCTAATGGCTGCCTCTGAAAGTAAATGAGCTCAAATAGGATAATTCTCTGCAGCTGGATCACTATCTAGAGCTGCTGACAGCTGAGGCAACTAGTCCTTCTTTGATACATCTCTGAGTCAACCATAAGTAGAATTTCTAGTTTGTATTAGGAACATGTTAATATATTTGGCACTGTTCCATATGCAGATAGCACTTTGAAGAGAAGTGTATAATATAAAGGTTAATTTTATTCCTAGATAGCAAGAGGGATATACATTATTAAGAAAATCTCATTTAAAAGCCCTTCTCTTGTGCTTCTTAAAAAAGCAGATTTCACATCAACTTATACTTCAAAGAAAAATAAAGAAACCTGAAAATGGAAGCAAGCTCTGCAAAGAAAAAAGTTGTGCTAAGATGAGAGATATCTATATATTATTTAACAACAATTCTTTCTTGACTGTTTTTCCCCAAAGATGATCTGGGGACAAAATAGATGTAGCCTTCTCACTGAAAATGTATTTAGGTATACCACACCAGAAGCCTGTAGAGCATCTTCCTTTTAGTGTTTTTCTGTTTCAACCATAAAAGTAGATCAATGTACCCCACTATTGGTCATAAAATTGTATTAAGGACATATAATCCAGACTGAATCCCTAAAAATCAGTTATTATAATTTTAAAGACCATGCCAAATAAGATTCTAAAAACAGCATATTATATTTTTCAGAAATATGATATTGCTGATCAAGAACTTAAAAGAATATCCTAATAAAAGGGTAATATGCAAATTAAGTTTCACAAAGATGGCAGCACCCTTAGCCACAAGATGGAGGCACCCAGTACTCTCAGCCCCTCTGAAGTCCCCCAGTCCCAGGGTGGGGTGGGGTGGGTAGCCACTAAGAGTGGGCAGCATGAGTGGCCTGGCAAAATGCCATGCCGGGGTGTGGAATGCTTGCATAAAAAGGGAAGGAACCAGAGAGCTGAGCAGAGTGAGCCCAGTGGCCCCTGACTCCCAGGCAAGGCCAAGTCCAGGTGGCCAAAGGGTAGAGGGGATGGAGGTTAGTGTGACAGGAGGGACTGGTGGTGGAGACACAGGGGTGAAAGTTGGCTGAGAAAGGGGAAGAAAGCCCTTTATCAGAATTCCTGAGAACAGGGTGGGAAGTCATTTGCATTTCCCAGCCACAGAAGGGCCTCTGGCCAGGCCAGGCTTGGATGGGCCTCTGGGCCTCAGAGAGCCTCAGGGCAGCGGGCACGGAATGGCCAGGCCCCACAGAGAGCTACTGGCACATGGATTTGTGTGCAGGGCTACTAGTATAAAACTAATGCCTCTCCTTCCTGACTTGTTATGGAAAGGGCACAGAAATATTAGATATATTAAATACTCATCAATATTAGTTAATGATCATATTGTGTTAGGTTATCCATGAGCTCTGATTTCAAAGTTGGTAATTTGTCTTCTCCTTTTAAATATCACATTTTTCCTGCTATCCAGTGTTACAATAAAACACTTATGCATTCTTTGTCTTTAAAAGTGTTTACTCCTAGAAAAACCTGAAGAATAAGTAAATGTCTCCTTTCTAAAATAAAATGCATTTGCAAGCTTTTAAGGATAAAGTAATTAATTTGTGTCTCCTATTTCTTTGTAGTTGAAAGGAAAATGCCAAGATTCTTGGAACATTGGCTCATTTGTATGTAAGAGTGAATTTGCCAATTAAATTGATACAGCCCTTAACAGACCTTTTTCTCCATTTTCAGTTCTTTGCCAAATACCTTTATCATCTCATAGTAATACTCTAAAGGTTTAATACAACTGAGAAGATGGAGACAACTTAAAATTTTGGTCTGACTGAACAAACTCTATGGTATATCAATTTAAAATTTAAAAGTCCTGAGCCAAAGAGTCCTTACTTGTGTGATATATTATACATATCTACATCAATATGAAGGATTCTATACAAACACAGTTGAGGAAAATCCAGGCAGTACTAAGTACTATAGTCTAACAGGAACCCAGAAGCAGCAAAAGTTCCCAAGTCAATAAACAAAACCATTCTCTTATTTAGGAGCATGATGTGATCAGTAATATAAATGGGTACAAAAAAATTCCTGGTTCATGTAGGAGAAATCTATCTGTTCCTTAAGGGTTATTCAATAACACAAGATGATATTATACACTGTCCCTTGGAGCTCCATGAAATCCTCATCTTTTAAGAAAACATTTTCCTTATTTTAATTTTAGAAATGTCTATTTTGAATCCAAAGAAAGGGTAAAGATTCAATCAGTCATTCATTCAGTAATTCAAGAAATGGTTTTAATGCAACTGCTATAGTAGAAAACAGACAAGTAATTGTTTAATAAATTTAAGTTGATAGATGGTATGGAGAAGGATAAAGCAAAGAAATAGGAAGTGATGTGGTACAAAAGGTAGAGGTTGACTCACAGGCCACGGAGCCTCATGGGGAATATGGTCAAGAGTAAGATGATCAAGAATTCTAGGAATCCATTTTTAGTTTTGAGGAAACTCCATACTGTTGTTCACAATGGTTACACCAGTCTGCATTCCCTCCAGCAGTGCACGAGGGTTCCTTTTTCTCCGCATCCTCGCCAGCACTTGTCGTTCGTTGATTTGTTGATGATAGCCATTCTGACAGGTTTGTGATGTTACCACATTGTTGTTTTGATTTGCATCTCTCTGATAATTAGTGACTTTGAGCATGGTTTCATGTGCCTCTTGGCCTTCCTTTGGTCTTCTTTTAAAAATATTCTATTTAGGTCCATTCCCCATTTTTTAATTGGATCATTTGTCTTCCTTTTATTAAGTTGTATAAGCTATCTGTAGATGTTGGAGATTAAACCTTTATCAGTGATAACATTTGCAAATATGTTCTCCCATACAGTGGGCAACTCCCATTTGACCCAGTAATCCCACTCCTAGGAATATATCCTAAGAAACTAGAAACACCAATCAAAAAGGATATGTTCATAGCAGCATAATTTACAATAGCTAGGATTTGGAAACAGCTTAGGTGCCCATCAGCAGATGATTGGATCAAAAATCTATGGTACATCTACACAATGAAATACTATGCTGTCATAAAAAAGAATGAATTCTTATCATTTGCAGCAACCTGGATGGAATTGGAGAACATTATGCTAAGTGAAATAAGCCAGTCAATGAAAGAAAAATACCACGTGATCTGACTCATTTGTGGATAATAAGTAACTTATAGTGAGTGGGGAGGGGAGGGAGATATGGGGGAGATAAGAGATCAACCTAAGGACTTGTATGCATGCATATTAGCATAACCAATGGATGCAAAACTCTGGGGAAGGAGGGCATATATGGGAGTGGGAAGCGGGGGGGGGGGAATTGGTAAGATATGTACATATATAATACCTTAATAAAAAAAATGAAAGAAAAAAATGAATTCTAGGAATCCTAGACTTCTTTCAAGAATTGATGTAAACAGAGCAAAGGATATCATAGAATTCATCAAGATAGTCTTAGAACACAAAATGCAAGGGGAAGTTGGGACATTGAGAGATCCAGAAGGGTGGTAAATCAGTCAAAGTTCTGGGCTCTCCCCATCCTGCCAAAGATTTCTGGGAAAGAAATCTTTTCCTGAGCTAATGGAGCTCTAGGATACCCTCTTGACTTGCTGAATGAGTTATGGAGGGCCACATATGTTAAAATAACAGACGTTTTTTAACATCATAGAAAGAGCCAACAACCTATTAAATGAAAACTTAAGGAAACATTTTTACAACTGTAAATAAAACCTCACATGCACACTATTTGAGAGATTGCAAAGGTTTGTGGCACATTGACAGATTATTGGCAAAATCTTTTTTTTTTCCCCTTGAAAAACAGTGCAAGTTTAGGTGGCTAAAAATTGCTGATGGAATTTACTACATGTCTTACAGATAATTCTTTGGAAAAAAACAACATAAAGTTATGCTTAGTTCATATTTATTTTTGAGTTTCTACAATATTTTACTGTCCACCATCATAAAAGCAAGTAACCTGGAGCACTGACCAGACTTCATTGTAGCATTCTTCAGTAACTTTTATATACTGTTTCCTTTCATATTAATAATTTGAGACGCAATAATGATTTTTGTTATAAATTTCTTTATAAATATTCTTACTGACGGATGATGCATTTATTTAAGCGTCACTGGACAAATAAAGTTATCCACGGGTGACTAACAACCTTGAATAAATATCACTTCACTCAGTTGCTATCCATAGTACCTAAGAAATGCAATTACATGCTGGGACCTATTATCCCAATTAATGGACTGTTTTATATTCACTGTGCATTATACTTGAAACACTTTAGAGGACTGGCCTTCACTTAGCTATAAGCAAAGTAAAATTTATAACAAATAACCAAGAAAAGGCTTTCATTTATTACCAAGATATGTAGCGTGTAATTATACTTTAAGCATAACTAGGCAGGGCTCAAAAATGCCCTTTGATTTAAACCACAATAAAAGTATATTTTTAAAAACCATAACAAATATAACTTTGTAATGAACAAGTCATTGTGGGTTGCTGCAACACTGGAGGCTTCATTTTTAGCAATGTTTATCTCTCCCTTCTTGAAAAGATGTGGCCAAAAGTTAAACTCAATTATTATTTATTATATTCACAGATTCTCATAATTCCAGTCATATGAACAAAAAGAGCAGCAATATGTGGAGGTTTCCCACTAGTTTGATGGCTGATCAAATAAAATGGTCTGCTAAGAACACAACCCCTTGTTGAGTTGCTGGTTTGTAAAATGTTAGCCTGAGGCTATGTTTTACAGCAATGGAATTTGACCACTGAAGTTTAACTCTACTCCCTCTGGTGGTTTGCAAAGCTGTATTACCAAAGCTACAAAATAAAACACAGTTGTAATTCTTCTCCTTATTGTAAGAAGCACTGATCGCCTCTGATTGTATATTATGGCAAAGGGGGATTCTATTACATAAATTTATTGCATTTTCTTCCTGATAATTACTGGAAGTTATTGAATAAGGCAGGGAGTTATAGCCAGTAAGTTCCTGCTCTAGCTGAGGAAGCAAATCTACAGATATTTGGTGGATCTAAACAGCTGTAAACAACATATCCTGTTTACAGTGTACTAGGAATTTATAATTTAGAGTCCATTTGAGGTTATTTTAAGAATCATAGTCTCAATTTCACAAATTTAGAATTAAAATGTTAACTGTAGCAAAATGCCATACTAATTATATTATCTTTGTTTTTTTTAAACTGATTTGACAACACTTAAAATATGAAGTCAGATCCTTTGGATTTGCTACTAGTATTTCACTTTCTTAAGAAAGGTAAGTTTTGTTAATTTTTATTTAAAGTTATCATTTATTGTGGGCATGTCATCTTTGGTCAAATATATTTTTGTACTTAAAATTATAATTCCTTTTTTTGCTCTATTTTTATTGTTGACACTATTACAGATGTCCCCACTTTTCCTTTGCCCACCTCAAAATTATAATTCTGTATGCATCCAAACTCATTCTTGTTTAGTAGAAAAACTGGCCAATAATAAAAAGCATAATCAAATTTTAAAACATGAAGATACATGTTTTAATACAATATTTAATTTAAAATTGTATCAAAAAAGATGCAAGCTGAAATACAATATTTAATTTCTCTTCCTACAAAATACAATACAAAAAAGGGCAAACTTAAGCATTCAGGAGATACTAAAATAAATGTACATATGTATATAAATATCTATCTCCAATTCCTACTATACCAAGTCAGAATTAAGATTATATTTATAGAACAGTAAACAAAAGATAAATTGGGAATCATCTAGTATCATTCAATATCTTATTTACATATTCTAAAATCACAAAGTTTGGATGTTCCCTGTCTGATAATGGAAAATTAACTCCTATAAGACCAACCCTCCTACAGCCTACAGATAACAATTTGGGGTGAGGGTGGAGATGCCTAAAGGCACCAGAGAGCAAGCAGAAGCAGGCAGATACACTTAAAAGGAGAAAAGAGCATGGTTGAGTTTCCACATTTTAGAGGGTTTTTTTTTTTTTTTTTTGGTTTTGTTGTTTTGTTTTGTTTTTATGAAGGGAAGTCCCTAGCAGTCCCACCTGAGTGGATAAACTTGAATAGAAAACCCTAAACCATGACTTGAAGAAATGAGAAAGAGACTTGGGAGCAATGGCAGCAATTGGAAAGTGAAGACAGTATCTCATAAAAAAGAGCCACAGAGTAGGACCCCTAAACTCAGTGTGTAAAATCATCCTGTTTATCTAGCTGACCTCTGAATAACACAGGTGTAAGAATAATTGTAAGCATCCCAGCTATGACTAACATAACTAAACAGCCCTAGCTGGTTTGGTTCAGTGGATGGGCCAGTGTTAAAATTCCAGTCAAGGGCACATGCCTCAGTTGTGGGCTAGGTCCTCAGTAAGGGGCATGCAGGAGGCAGCTGATTAATGATTCTCTCTCATCATTAATGTTTCTATCTCTCTCCCTCTCCCTTACTCTCTTAAATAAATAAAAAATATTTTTTAAAAAATTTTAAATAACTAAACAGATTTCAATTCCTGGCTACCACATATTCAATAGAAGATAGAGTTAGGAGTATGTGTTCAGCAAAATAAGCTGTGTATTGTAACAAAAAAAAAGCAACAGTAAAAAAATACAATTTCTGATAAAGAAATCCACTTGGATGAATTTACTATCTGATGAGAGATGACAGAAGAAAATGCCAATGAACATACAGATAGATGAATAAAAATTGTTTAATCTCAAAAACAGAGAGAAAAATGATTCAGTAGTCTCAATAACCTGATGGATAATAGCAAAATTTTAACATGTATGTACATGGAATACCAGAAGGAGGATAGAGAAAATGGGTTGGGGAAACCAAAACATTTGTGGTAAAAAAAAAAAAAAAAAATGACAAAGTTTTTTCAAATTTGGTGAAAAACATAAATTTACAGATTCACAAAACTCAGTGTTGGGAGATAAAAAAAAAAAGTCATCCTCTACCCTTTAAGGTTCTTCTGGCTGATCTAAGAATCAAATTAACAAAGGACAGATTAACAGGAGAAAACCAAATTAATGTTTAATAACATGTAAACCTACTGGATACATATATGAGAGAGATCCAGGAAAACTGAGTAACTCCCCAAAATGGTCTAAGTCATTCCCTAAAATACCACCCTCAACTAAAGACAAAAGAAGACCTTAGGGGTAGAGACAATTAAGGGAGGTTACCAGGAAAAGCATAGTAAACAAGAGTCAGATTATTATGCAGATATAAATCCAGGCCTTCTCCAATAATAGTAAAGGCTGGCATGGTCCAATGATGGAAATGCCCTTACAGTTAGAGATTTCCATTAAAAATATGTGTCCTTTACAAAAGGCTAACTTCTGCTTTGTTTTCATATCTTCTCTCAGGTCTGCTGTTTCTCAAAATTAACCAGCCTAAAATAATATCCAAAAGAGGCATATTTTGGGATGGCACACTCTACTCTGTTTTAATCATCAAATCACATAAAAGTTAATATAAGAAAAACCATACCATGCATATCATGTCATTTTGCTTTAAAAAAAATGGTATCAAGTGAAAATCCTGAAAGCAAAACAAGAAAAATGATAAATGGAACATTTACACAAATTGCTGGTTATTTTTCATGAGAAACAATGAAGATAGAAGAGAGTATAAAGATATTTTGAGGTAAACAAAAAGAAAACAAATTTATTTTAAAGAAGATTCTTCAAGCCGAAGCTGGTTTGGCTCAGTGGTAGAGCGTCGGTCTGCGGACTGAAAGGTCCCAGGTTCGATTCCGGTGGAGGGCATGTACATTGGTTGCGGGTGCATCCCCGGTAGGGGGTGTGCAAGAGGCAGCTGGTCGATGTTTCTCTCTCATCGACATTTCTAGCTCTCTATCTCTCTCCCTTTCTCTCTGTTAAAAATCAATAAAATATATTTTAAAAAAAAAAAAATTCTTCAAGTTGAAGGGAAATGATACCAGACAGGAACTTAAATTTTCAGAAAGGAATAAAGAGCATCAGAGACGATAAATGTAAAAGATGGTTTTTCCTCTTAATTACTTTGAAATGTATATGACTATTTAAAACAAAATTATAATATTTTATTGTGGGGTTTATAATATACATGGATGTAATACATATGGCAAGCATAGTATAAAGGATTAGAACAAAACAGTAAAGTTAGCATGATTGCAGGGTATGAGAATAAATTACAAAAATTAATTTCACATTTATAAACTAGTAGCCTTTAGAAAATCAATTTTTTAAAATGCAATTTCATTCACAAAGTGTCATAAACTATTTAGGGGATAAATTTAACATAACACATGCAAAACTTCTGCTGAAAATTATAAAACATTTCTTAGAAAAATTAAAGATCTTAAAAATTAGAGAGATGATATATGCTGATGTATTATGCTTAAGAAGCAATTCCTCCACAAAGTTTTATACAGGGTGTCCCCAAAACTGTATACACACTTTAACAAATGATAGCTCAATTAATGCTTCTTTCTTTTCAGATTTAATCTATTGGAATTAATAATTATTCAAAGTGTGTATACATTTTGGGGACACATGTATATTAATATATATAATAGTAGAGGCCCAGTGCATGAAATTCGTATATGGGAGGGGGGGTAGAGGGGTTCCCTCAGCCCAGCCTCTACCCTCTCCAATCTGGGACCCCTTGAGTGATGTTCAACTGTCCATTTAGGCCTAATCCCAGTCGTATCCAGCCTAAACAGGCAGTCTGACATCCCTCTCACAATCCAAGCCTGCTGGCTCCCAACCGCTCACCTGCCTGCCTCCCTGATTGCCCCTAACCACTTCTGCCTGCTATCTTGATCACTTCTAACCACTTCCCTGCCAGCCTGATTGACACCTAACTGCTCCCCTGCCAACCTGATCACCTCTAACTGTCCTCCCCTGCAGGCCTGGTTGCCACCACTGCCCTCCCCTGCTGGGCCAGTCACCCCTAAATGCCCTCCTCTGCCAGCCTGGTCCCCACTAACTTCCCTCCCTTGCAGGCCTGGTTGCTCCCAACTGCCCTCCCCTGCAGGCCTGATCCCCCCCAATTGCCCTCTCCTACAGACCTGGTCTCTCCCAACTGCCCTCCCCTGTTGGCCATCTTGTGGGGGCCATCTTGTGTCCATATGAGGGTGGTCATCATTGACCACATGGGGACGGCTATCTTGTGTGTTGGCCCAATGGTCAATTTGCATATTACCTCTTTATTATATAGGGTAATTTTTATATCTGTTGTTGACATTTGAAATGTCCAAACCTGTGGAGATTTTTTTTCAAATACTTTTTTTTTTTTTAAGGAGCGGTAGGGTGAGGAGGAGAGAGAAACATTGATGAGTTGCCTCCTGCATTCCCCTACTAGAGATCAAGCCTACAACCTGGGCAAGTGCCCCAACTAGGAATCGAACCCACAATCTTTGGTGCATGGGATAACACTCAACCACCTGAGCCACACGAGCCAGAGCAAACCTGTAGTGATTTTTTTATGAGTTTATTTGAACTAAACTGACAACATGTCAGAAAATAAGATCTCAAGTGTTCCTGGGAATGACAGTTTTGCAGTTTTGGGTTTTTTTTGTTTTTTGGTTTTTTTTTTATTTGAGGAGAGGCAACAATTTTTACTATTCCACTTACTTATGCAGTGATTGGTTGATTCTTATATATTCCCTGACTAGGGATCAAACCCACAACCTTGGAGTATGGAGCCGATATTCTAACCCAGTGGTCGGAAAACTCATTAGTCAACAGAGCCAAATATCAACAGTACAATGATTGAAATTTCATTTGAAAGCCAAATTTTTTAATTGATTTTTTAAAAATATATTTTATTGATTTTTTTTACAGAGAGGAAGGAAGAGAGATAGAGAGTTAGAAACATTGATGAGAGAGAAACATGGATCAGCTGCCTCTTGCACACTCCCCATTGGGTATGTGCCCACAACCAAGGTACATGCCCTTGACCAGAATCAAACCTGCGACCATAGAGTCCACAGGCCGACGTTCTATCCACTGAGCCAAACAGGTTAGGGCAAGAGAGCCAAATTTTTAAAACTTAAACTTCTTCTAATGCCACTTCTTCAAAATAGACTCACGCAGGGCATGGTATTTTGTGGAAGAGCCATACTCAAAGGGCCAAAGAGCCACATGTGGTTCACCAGCCGCATTTTACCGACCACGGCTCTATCCAACTGAGCAACCTGGCTAGGGTGCAGTTTCTTTTACATATTTTGAACCAAGGAGGGAATGTAAGGAAAACTACTCCAGATGATAGATAGATGATAGATACCGTAGATAGATAGATAGATAGATAGATAGATAGATAGATAGATGATAAGGTGTTTCTCCTAAAATAAAACATCCTCCGAAAATAAGACCTACTTACAGGTTTCCTTCTGAGTGAAATATAAGGCATCCCCCAAAAATAAGGCTCCCTAAGGCTCTGTCTCAGAATGAAAATTAATTTACCGTAAATTCGTCTGTAGAGCGGCCCCGACTGGCGTCTAGCAACCAGTGACGTTACTCGGAGTCCTGACGTCACTGCTGTGTGGAGGAGGACCAGAGGTCGGAGTGAGCGGTGAGCATGGGGCAGGAGAGAGGAGGAGACTTTCACACATGTGTGTAGAAGAACAGGAGGATTAGAGCGGACAGGCCACGGAGAAGGTGGTGAGTGCTGGTCTGTCTCTGGTGACACTACCTGATGCTCCCGGCTGCCCTCATGATGACTGAAGGTTCTCAGTCAGTGGCAGACCCTGCTCCAGTCCAGATCCAGGCCCCAGCAAGCCCAGTGACAGTCCCCAGGCAGGCCCCAGGGGGTAAATGTCTGATAAAGGGGTAGGGGGGATGTCTGGTGAAGGTGTTCCGTGGCACAGGGGTGGGGGAGGGGGGATCACTTAAAATGACACAGGAGGATCAGATGGGGCAATCAAAATGACACAGGAGGATCAAAAGGGGTTACTAAAATGGTAATCCCCCCTCTGATTCTCCTGTGCCATTTTGATTCCCCCCTCCGATCCCCCCTGTGTCATTTTAAGTGATTTTCCTCCCCCCAGCTTGATACCCCAATTCCTTTTTTTTAACCCCTAGAAATGAGTGCAAAAAGGAAAAGATACTCTGTGGAGTACAAGAAAGGAATCGTGGAAGACTCTTGGGTCCAAAATCTTACTGCTTTCTGCAAATAGAAGATGTTGAGTATACTATTGGTCCGAAAATGGTGAGCAGACTATGGTAACCTCATTGAACAAGTGGACAAGGAAAATGCTAAAAAGCGCAAGTGTGGATCAGATCGGCAGCCATTATTTTCCGAGCTGGAAGACCTGATCTGTGAATGAGTTGTTGACAGGAGAGCAGAGGCTTTGGTTGTGAATAGGGCTCAGATTCAAGAATTTGCCCTTGCAATGGCACCATAGCCCCTGAAGATTTCAAAGCATCACAATACTGGCTGGACAATTTCCTTCAGCGAAGTGAACTGTCTTTAGGAAGATCTACAACATTGTTTAGGTTGGAAGATACTCAAGTTATTAAGCGAGCACTTGCATTCAAGTCCTTTATTGATGATGCTGACTTCTCTAAATACAATCTTTCCAACATGATTGCTATGGATGAAACTGCAGTGTTTATGGGCCAATCATCTCAAACAGCAATTGAACAGCAGGGTGCCTCCTTAGTGTACATTCCCTCCACTGCTTATGAAAGTGCACGTGTTTCCTGTATCTTGGCAATTCATCTGGATGGCACTAAAATCCCACTTTTAATCATTTCTAAGGGTAAGTAGGAAAAGATTGAACGTGTTTTGGGCGTTTTTATTCTTGAAACTGAAAAAGTCTGGGCCACACAAGCAGTTATAAGGAAGTGGGTCAATTTAATGCTGCCGCTTGTTATGCGAGGGAGCCAAATAGGTCTGCTAGTCTGGGATGCAGCCAGCACTCACCACACTAAAGACATGAAGACATTTAGAAAAATAGATCAGATAATGATTCCCACAGGAATGACGGCCTATCTCCAGACTCTTGATATTGCAATAAACAAGGCATTCAAAGACAATTTGCACATGGAAATTAATGACTACATTGAAAATAGAATGGAGAGATATCAGCATGGAAACTTTGTGAAACCTAAACTGCAAGAAGTTGTGACTTGGGTGAAGAATTCATGGGAGAAAATCACTGACAGTTGCATTGCAAATGCACTGCGAGCAGGCTACCTTGATAAGAAGTACTCATTTAAAGACAGTGCTATTGCTAAACATGAGAGATTTGGTCCACTGATTCTGAAAGAAATGGAGTCACAAGAAATTCACCAGGAAATTCAGGAATTGGATTGTTATGATGATGTTCCAGAAGATGATGACATGATTGTCATTGAATAAATGAGTAAATTCTTGAGACTGTAGAATTCACAGTTTGTCTGGTTTGTGTTGACAACTAACCTACTACTGTACCGTATACAGGTAATAAATTTCCTTTATTTTAATTTAACAATAAATGTATACCATATTCTTCCTCATGGAAAAATAAGACATCCCCTGAAAATAAGACCTAGCGCATCTTTGGGAGCAAAAATTAATATAAGACACTATCTTATTTTCGGTGAAATAGGGTAGATATAGATAGATAGATAGATAGATAGATAGACGGACAGACGGACGGATGATAGGAAAAAGGAAAGGAAATGGGGAAAAAGAAAAAGGAAAAAAGGGAAAAGGGAAAAGGGAAGGGAAGGGAAGGGAAGGGAAGGGAAGGGAAGGGAAGGGAAGGGAAGGGAAGGGAAGGGAGAAAATATTATCCCAGGCTTTTTGTAGCCATTGGAAAATTTATTCTAAAATTTATGTGGATTGTAAAATACCTAGAATAGTGGTCAGCAAACTCATTAGTCAACAGAGCCAAATATCAACAGTACAACAATTGAAATTTCTTTTGAGAGCCAAATTTTTAAAATTTAAACTTCTAATGCCACTTCTTCAAAATAGACTCACCCAGGCCATTTTATTTTGTGAAAGAGCCACACTCAAGGGGCCAAAGAGCCTCATGTGGCTCGCAACCCTTAGATTCCGACCACGGACCTAGAATATCTAAAATGATCTTGCAAAATAAAATAAAGTTAAAGGATATATACTACCTAATTTCGGTACTTGTTTTAAAACTATAAGGAATAGGATAATATAAAACTAGCATAAGGATAGACAAATATATAATAGGAACAGAACAGACAGACAAGAAATTGCCCCACATTATATTGTCCTTTAATTTGTGATACAGTCACTGAAGCAATCCAATAAATGTTGCTAGAAAAACCAACCTCACAACACACATAAAAATTAATTTAAGGAGGTACATAGCCCCAAAATAAAAATTAAAATTTCTAGAGAATGTATAGAAGCAGATTTTTGTGACTTAAAGATTGACAAGGGTTTCTTAGACATGACACAAAAAGCAGTAACATTAAGAAAAAAACTTGTGACTAATCTGACTTCATTAAAAATAAAACTCTGCTCACTGATAGACACAATTAGAAAATGTCCTAACTGGTTTGGCTCAGTGGATAGAGCGTCGGCCTGGGGACTGAAGGGTCCCGGGTTCTATTCAGGTCAAGGGCAGGTACCTGAGTTGCAAGCTCATCCCCAGTAGGGGTGTGTGCAGGAGGCAGCTGATCGATATTTCTCTCTCATTGATGTTTCTAATTCTCTGTCCCTCTCCCTTCCTCTCTGAAAAAAGTCAATAAAATATATTTTAAAAAAAAAAGAAAGAAAGAAAAGAAGTGGCCAAAGCAGAGGCTGGTAGAAAATATTTGCAAAGCATAGTTTGATAAAAGACTCATCCAGAATGTATAAAAACTTCTATATCTTTGTACTAAAAAGACAAAAAAAAAATTTAAAGGGCAAGAGACAAACTGACATTTCACCAAGAAAATTTAAAAATGGCCAATTGAAACATGAAAAAAAATTTCTCAACATCATTAATTATCAGAAAAATGCAAATTAAAATGATATATACCATTACACACCCTCTGGAATAGTTACAATTAAAAGATTGACAACATCAAATTGTTACAATTAAAAAACTGACATCTAACTCTTTTTTAAAATATATTTTATTGAGTTTTTAGAGAGAAAGGGAGAAGGACAGAGTTAGAAATATCGATCGGCAGCCTCCTGCACACCCCTACTGGGTATGTGCCCACAACGAAGATACATGCCCTTGATCGTAATCGAACCTGGGACCGTTGAGTCTGCAGGCTCTATCCACTGAGACAAACCAGTCAGGACTGACATCTAACTCTTAAGCACTGTTGTTAGAAATGTACATGATTTAATTACTTTCAAATAGCATTGGGCACTTTCTTATCCATAATAACTGAAATCTGGAATCAATTCAGATGCCTATGACCAGAAAAATGGATAGACAAACTGAGATACATTCATACAATGAAATTCTACTCAGTAATGTAACTGCAGAAGCAGCTCAAAATGGTCCTATACTGTTTACCAAAATACTAAGTTGTTTTTCTCAGATATCAAATCAAGACCACAAGTCATATGCAGAGAGAACTTTGATCTCCAGCTGAATCAAAGCCTCCCCCCACCACACCACACACACAAAGGATTGGGACATAACCAACATTTTAACACCAGAACCCTTTCAGAAGTGAAAGATCTGTTGTCCAGGAATATCGGTGCCCCTTACCATAAATAGCCAAGCTTCAGGTCCTCCTGTTATCGTTGTAATTAGCTAGTAATTAATATTAATAAAAGAAAGAAAGCAAAGTGATGAATTACATTGGAAGCATGGTCACCTGGGATGTTTCACCAGGAAGCTATAGCTTCTCACAGCATTGTACCTTTAAGGGAATTAACACCCCTCCCTTCCTTCATCCAGTACTGGACTATTGTGGGGAAAAGAGGGAGTCAGGCACATGCATAAAGTTGGGGAGGTGTTTGCTTATCAGTCTAGTTTGGCTAGGGGGTGGGAACCATCAGAAGCATGGGAAATCTTGGAAAGTTATTCAGTTAATCTGAAGAAGCTCCTGGTTAAAATCCCCAGACAAAGAGATCCCTCTCTCTTGTTCACTTCTTATTCTCTGTTGCTCTGTGACTAGCACTCACCTTGCATTCTTGAGTTTTCTCTCCATAGCCAAATGGCCCATGGCCATACAGATCCCACAAGGGATGGCAGCTGGGAACAGATTAATATGAAACAGAAACTCTGGGCAGTACCTTAATTCTGGCCCTGCTGAAGACAAGATTAGACTGCTTTCATGGTGAAACGGGCAGAGTTGAGACCTTGGAGGGGAACTCCTTACTGTAAGCTTTCCAGGAAACCTCATCCTCCCATGGGAGCCTCAGGAAGTTCATTTCCTGGCAGCATCTCAAGAATAGCACTCCCAACTATAACATTCCAATTAAAACTTTGTAGAGGGCCCCCTGGGAAGGCACATGGAAATTTCTTTAATTATTGTCTACTGAACTCAGGGCAACAGGCAGAGCCAGGCCCTGGGAACATGCTTTGCCAAAAAGGCAAGAGTGTTATCAGCTTGGCCTTCTTTTCAGCCCAGGTGTCCAGTAGTGTGACTTTGATATGTAAATCTAGTCAAGCACCAGGAATGCTTAGGCCTACTCAAGAATACAAATAATCTCCTTTGATCCTAACTTTTGGTGAAACTTCCTGGTATTTGGGAGTATAAAATAAAATCAGAGGATGGTGTTCCATTTGGCTCCCAGCTTTTTCCTATCTTCCTGTCTGGTCTCTTCCTTTATTTCTTTTATTTCTTAATCTCCAGCTCCTTACTCAGGAACCTGACCCACTCCATTTCTGTGCTGGATGCGGAAAAGAGAGAAACACCTACAAATTTTCCCCATCATTATTTTCACATACCTGATCAGCCTAAAACCCTTAAAACCCACCCCAAACCCTGGATCCAGGAATTAGGACTTTTTTTGTAAATATGTTTTTGTTGATTTTTTTTTTAAGACAGAGAGGAAGGGAGAGGGGGAGAGATAGAAACATCAATGAGAAGCATCAATTGGCCATCTCCTGCACTCCCCCACCTGAAACCGAGGCATGTGCCCTGACCTGTAACCTTTTGGTACATGGAGGACACTCAATCTACTGAACAACACTGGCCAAGCAGAACTTTTCTTTTTTTAAAGCAATAACTTTTCTGTTCTTGCTTAGCACTCTACAAATAAGTTGATCTAATTTCTCCACTACAATTCTCAGTGTTTAATGTTTGGCTCATTAGTACCAGGTGGACGAAGTCTGTGTTTGGTAACAGTAATAGAAGGGAATAAACCTATGATAAACACAACATGAGTGAATCTCAAAATCATTAATGTGAATAAAACAAGCTTCACACAAAAGATTAGAAAATATGCAGTAACTTTTATATGAAGTTCTAGAACAAACTAAATTTATGATAGAAAAAAATCTGGCAAATGGCTTCTTGAGGGGGCTAGATTCAGAGACTAACTTGGAAGGGACATGAAGGAATTTTATGAGGCAATGTAAACATTCAGTATATTCATGGAGGTTAGGGTGATGATACAAATGTACCCATTGTTAAAACTCAGACACTTTTCATTTAAGATCTGTGGATTTCATTGTGTGCCAATTTAATACATAACCATGTTTTGAACTCTACTTCATAAAATCCATGATGAAATGTCTGGGGATAAAGTATACTGATGTCAACTTATTTTGAATATTATACTATAGTGTATAAATAGTGGGATGGTAAGATAAATATGATAAAGCAATTATAACAAAAATTGAATTGTAAAATTTAGATGGTGGTATATAGGTGTTCACTGTATAGTTGCTTCTACTTTTCTGTATGTTTGAAATTTTTCATATAATTAAAGAACAGATTTTTCCAACATTTCTAATTATCAAACTATCCCAAAACTTGGAAACTTAACAATAATTTTACTTTATCTCAAGCTTTGAGGAGTCAGAAATATAGACATGGTTAGCTTGACAATTCTGCTAAATGTGTTGTTGACTAGGATTACTTTGTAATATTCAGTTAGCATCTGAAATTTCTGACTTCTCAAAGCTTGAGATAAAGTAAAATGATGGTTTTACTCATATGCCTGGTACCTTGCAGAACTAGTGAGAAGGTAGGGCATAGTTGGAACCCTCTTTCTTCCCATGTTGTTTCAAGGGCTCTCCCACTGGTCTTTCCAGCCATATGGTTGGACTTCTTACATGACAGCTCAGAGTTCTGAGAGGCCACTGTGGAAGCTTCTCTTAATGGTTAGGCCATTATATTATGTTAGTTAAAACTGTCATAAACCAGCCCAGATATAAAAAGAGGAATGTCAAGTAACTTGTAGCTATCTCTAACCTGCTAAACTTAGTGTAAGTGTTTTAACTGAAGCAATGTTAGTATTTAAGTGTTTAAACTATTGAATACATATTTATTAACTGCTTATTATTAGTGGTCAAAATTTAGTGATGCATGATTTGAAAACATCATTCTTACCCTCAATGAGCTTATAGTTTAGGTTGATTGGGGAGGGCAATAATTACTTGAAAGGAGATTATACACAAGGAAGCGGGGAACATAGACAAAGTAGAATGAGGAGTCAGGGAAATCTTCTTAAGAGAGAAAAACTCGCTTTGGCTCAGAGAATAGTGCGTTGGCCTGCAGATTCCAAGGTCCCAGGTTCAATTCCAGTCACAGGCATGTACCTTGGTTGCAGGCACATCCCCAGTAGGCAGCTGATGGATGTTTCTCTCTCATTGATGTTTCTAACTCTCTATCCCTCTCATTTCCTCTCTGTAAAAAATCAATAAAATATATATTTTTTTAAAGAGAGAGAAAAACTCAGTTGACTATTCTAGTAAGAGCAGTAGTGAAAATTTACCAGACAGATACTAACAGGATGGCATTTCACAAAGAAGGGGAAAAGCATGCTACTTTAAAATCTTTAACTGTCCCTTTTACATCACCAAGAAAACACTTTACACTGCTTTAGTTGTGCCCCACAATACCTACATATATTTCTATCATAGCATTTAATCTGTCTACTGCATTTATTTATATGAATATCTCCATTAGAACAAAACCCTTCTGATGCAGAGAAGATGACTTGTCTTTGTGTCTTTGATGGATGCATAATATCTCAATAATTTTTAATGAAATAAATTTAAAAAATCATCTGCTATGAATTCTTCTGAGTTATTTGGGGGTCAGTTTATGGGGATCTTCTAGCCTGCAACTTCACAAAGTAGTCAAGGAATGTAACCTTAGGCATAGAGCTAGAAACTTTATCGAGGACCACCTCAATGTGGGAACAGAGATACCTCTGTAAAGTCAGCCTAAAGGGAAGATGCCTACTCTGGACCTATACCCCTTGTGCTGGCACTTCTCTTTTACATTAAAAAATGAATAAAGGTTAAGGAGTTGGAAATATTTCTATAAACTAATGAATGAATGAAAAAATAAAGCAAATTATAAAATAACTATATGGTAACATTAATTCCACTGTGGTAAAAAGGGACACTAAGAACTAAGCAAAGGCCTTTATCTTTATTTAAAATAAAACAAATAAACAGCCAAGACCATTTGGCTCAATGGATAGAGTGACGGCTTGGGGACTGAAGGGTCCCGGGTTCGATTCCAGTCAAGGGCATGTACCTTGGTTGAGGGCATATCCCCAGTAGGGGGTGTGCAAGAGGCAGCTGATTGATGACTCTCTCTCATCGATGTTTCTATCTCTCTCCCTTCCTTTCTGTACAAAAATCAATAAAATATTTTTTTAAAAAAAAACAACACACACACAAATAAACAAAATAGAAAGCTCACAAATGTCCTACCAACTGATGGGGGAGGGGGGGAGGAAGCTTGTTTTCCCTTGTGATCATCTGGCTTGAAGAACAGTCAGAGAATTAATAACCTCTTCAAAGTTCCCTAGTGAGATTGCCAAGAGCTGAGTCCCTTTCCCAACCGAGCCTTAATCAAGTGCTTTCATAATAGATTTCCACATGAGGAAGGACAGCCTCAGCCATTTCCCTATCTAGTCAGCAACATTAAAACCTGTAACAAGCAGACTCCTCTCTCCCCTCACAGATCAGCTTTAGTTGGTACTGAAGAGAGGAAAATTATCACTCTCTACCTCAGGAAGTCTCCATTCTGATGACTTTGATTTTGAAAAGTAGCTAGATTAAGAAAGCAAGTGTGCAATTTTTACAGAGTTGTAATATTCAGAAGCATTATCTGTCACTGATAACAATTAATGCTATATTACTAGTAAACAAGGAGGCCTGTGATGGGCAAGTAAGAATTGATATAGCTGAAACCGGTTTGGTTCAGTGGATAGAGCATTGGCCTGCGGACTGAAAGGTCCTAGGTTCGATTCCGGTCAGGGGCATGTGCCTTGGTTGCAGGCACATCCCCAGGGGGGGGGGGGGTGCAGGGGGCAGCTGATAGATGATTCTCTCTCATCGATGTTTGTAACTCTCTATCCCTCTCTCTTCCTCTCTGTAAAAAATCAATTATATATATATGAAAGAATTGGTATAGACAAGAGACAAATAAACATGAAGATAATCAATTTTAATGAGTTAATAAGTGTTTTCTCTTTAATGAAAGTCCCAATTTCTTCTTTAGCTATGGATCTTCCATTTCTCTCTCTCTCTCTCTCTCTCTCTCTCTCTCTCTCTCTCTCTCTCTCTCTTCCCCCCCCCCACGTCTATATAATTTCCATGCACATTTCTCCTGGTTGTGAATTTTTTTTCATATTGACACAATTATATTTTCATTTAAATGAATGTTTATCTATATAGAACGCCTGCTTAGATTGAAGAAAAACAGAAAGAAACTTTGATACATTTTCCAAACTTCTTTTGTCCATAGTGAAATTATTAACTGTTTTATTATGATCCATTGCAAGCTTCCCTAAAGGTTGTTGGCTAAACAAATATGAATGTCATTTCTACTTTACATTTATTGACACATCATATTACTTTGGAGAAGATAAAAGATTTATCTTTAGTACAAAGCCATTATTGCCGTAATATTTCAAAAGTGAATTGACAATTTCCTTCATTATCATAAAATCCAAATTATCCCTGATGATCACCCGAGTAAGAAGTAAAGATAGAATAAAAAGCACCATTAAAGGAAATTTTAAAACTATACATCACTGTCCCAGTTTTTTAATGATAAACAACTTTAGATAAAATATTTAAAATTGTGTCCTTGTAATCTTTGTTTTAAAATAAAATGGGTCTTTATATGGGAGAGGGGCACCAATTTACTTTGTTTGAAGGAATGGTTCAAATGAGAAAATATTGTATAAGTGGATGATACAGTACAATTTATAAAAAGATAAAGGTAATTCCAACATGCATATACTGTTTTGGCAACCAGGAAAGTTACCACCATGGCTATAGGAATCCAGCCTAAGACTTAGCTCTCATTATGTCCCAGGATGTGCTTGTCAAAAAGATAGTCTGCCATGACAGATCCAGGTACTCTTGAGTGGTTATGTGGTCACCCAATTCTTCATGGATTTCACCTGCTTATTCAGAGGAGTCTCACTGAAGTCACACAAATTAGAGTCATTTTGGTAAGTGGCCAGTTTATGCAATTCAATTAGTAATGAATTTACACTTTTTTCCCCAGGTGAAATGCACAATCCATTGCATTTAGACCCTTCTACAAGACATCAAGATCTGTTTTTTTGAAAATTTAAGTCAATGATTTTCATATGTGTGTACTGCAAGAATTTTAAAAACATGTAATACCTGACTATTTAGTCATGAGCACTGACTTTGACTGTCAAAAAAATGGCAACATCCAGCACAACAATTACTGTCAATACCAAGCCAACAATGCAAGAAATGCTAAAGGGACTCTTGTAACAAGAAGAAATGAAGAGAGAAGGAGGAACACAGGCATAAAGAATAAAAATTGTTATAAACAAGTACCTATAAATAATAACCTTAAATGTAAATGGATAAAATGATCTAATCAAAACATATCAAGTGGCTAAATGGATAAGAAAACATGACCCTTATATATGCTGTCTACAAGAGACCCACCTCAGAACATGGGAATAACACGGACCAAAAGTAAATGGATAGAAAAATATTTGACAGAGAAATGGAAATGACAAAAAAAAAGCTGGGGTAGAAATACTTATATCTGACAAAATAGACTTCAAAGTGAAGGCCATAATGAGAGATAAGAAGGCTACTTCATAATACGAAATGGATTGATACAACAAGAGGATATAACTCTGGTAACCATATATGCACCCAATGCAGGAACACCCAAATACATAGAAAAAAACTTCTGGAAGATATCAAGGGAGAGAAAGATAGTAATACAATTCTAGTAGGGGACTTTAATATCCCACTGACATCACTGGATAAATTCTCTAGACAAAAAATTAGCAAAGAAACAGCAATTCTAAAATGACTCACTAGATCAGATGAACTTAATCAACATCTTCAGAATATTTCACCCCAAAGCTACAGAACATACATTCTTCTCAAGTGCACACAGGACATTCTCAAATATAGACCATATATTGGACACAGGCAAAGTCTCTTCAGGTTCAAGAAGACTGAAATCATGTTAAGCATCTGTTCAGATCCCAATGGCATAATATTAGAAATTAATTACAATAAAAACAATAAAAAAAAATTCTAACAGGAGAAATAACATGTTATTGAACAATAAATGCTTTACAAAAGAGATCAAAGAAGACATTAAAAAAAAATCCTAGAAACAAAATAACAATGAAAACAGAATAATCCAAAATCTGTGGGACACAATGAAAGCAGTCCTGAGAGGGAAGTTCATACAATTACAGGCTTACCTCAAAAAAAGAAGAAAAAGAAAGAAAGAAAGGAATAAAGGAAGAAAGAAGAAAGGAAAGAAAGAAAGGAAGAAGGAAAGAAATAAAGGAAGAAGGAAAGAAAGAAAGAAAGAAGAAAGAAAGAAAAAGAAAGAAAAAGAAAGAAAGAAAGAAAGAAAGAAAGAAAGAAAGAAGAAAGAAAGAAAGAAAGAAAGAAAGAAAGAAAGAAAGAAAGAAAGAAAGAAAGAAAGAAAGAAAGAAAGAAAGAAAGAAAGAAATCAGCCCTAACCAGTTTGACTCAGTGGATAGAGCATTGGCCTGCAGACTGAAAGGTCCCAGGTTTGATTCTGGACAAGGGCATGTACCTTGGTTGTAGAAGCTGATTGATGTTTCTCTCTCATCAATGTTTCTAATTCTCTAATCCTCTCCCTTCCTCTCTGTAAAAAATCAATAAAATATATTGGGGGGTGGGGGGGGAGAAATACTGGTAATAAATTATCTAACTCTACAACTTAAAGTATCAGAAAGAGAGCAATAAGAAATGCACAAAATGAGCAGAAGGAAGGAAATAATAAAGGTCAGAGCAGAAATAAATAAAATAGAGACAAAAAATATATAAAACATCAATAAAGCCAAGAGCTGGTTCTATGAAAGGATAAACAAGATTGATGAACCTCTAGCCAAGCTCACAAGAAGCAAAGAGAGAGGGCCCAAATAACCAAAATCAGAAATGAAAGAGTTGAAACAACAACAGACCACACAGAAATACAAAGAATTGTTAAAAAAAAAAAAATACTATGATCAAATCTATTCTAACAAACTAGACAACCTGGATGAAATGGACATATTCCAAAACACAATCAGGAAGAATAGATAAATCTGAATAGGCCAATAACTACTGAAGAAATTGAAACAGTGATCAAAAATCTTCCAGGAGCCCTGACAGATTTGGCTCAGTGGATAGAGTGCTGGCCTATGGACTGAAGGGTCCCAGATTTTATTCCAGTCAAAGGCATGTACCATGGTGGCAGGCACATTGTGGGGCATGAAGGAGGCAGCCGATCAGTGAATCTCTCTCATCACTGATGTTTCTGTCTCTCTCTCTCTACCTCTCTCTTCTTCTCTGAAATTAATAAAAATATATTTTAAAAAAATAGATCCAGAGACAGAGAAGCATTGAACAGACCATCAAACCTCAGAGGGAAGGCAAGGGTTGTGGGAGGTGTAAGAGATCAACCAAAGGACTTGTATATATGAATATAACAAATGGAAACAAACACAAGGGGAGAAGAATCCAAGATGGCGGCATAGGTAAATACCTAACTGCAGCCTCACACAACAATTTCAATAAAATACAACTAAAATGCAAAATGGACATTACCTAGAACTACAGGAAAGTCAACTGACTGGAAATCCTACAATGAGAAGGAAAGAGAAAACCAGAAGGAAAATCAGAGGAGCTGTAAAAGCCTTAGGTACAGAGACACGTTGCACACGCAGAGAGGACGGAGCCGGAGAGGAAAGGGAGGCTGAATGCCTGGCTGGCGTTCCCTAGCGGGAAGGAGATAAAAGCTCCGGACTGTGCTGAGCCCCAGTTCTGACTGCACTGAACCCCAGTTCTAGGCCAGACCTTGGGACCCAGGCTCATACGGAGGGAGCCTGGCTGTAAGGTGGAATCTCAGGGGAGTGGCTAAAGGCAGTCCTAGAGGCTTGCACATTTCCCGCAGAAGATGGACCTTTGGCTCTGCTGCTAGATTGCTCTTGCAAGAAGGAGCAAAATCTCCAGACTGTGCTGAGCCCCACTTCCAACTGATCTGAACCCCAGTTCCAGGCTCATTGGGGGAGAGCCTAGACCAGGCATCTTCAAACTACGGCCCGCGGGCCACATGCGGCCCACAGAGGAGTCTGATCCGGCCCACCAGGTTTTTTGGGCAGTGAGCGCAGCCGAGGTGTTACAGTAGGAATTAGTAGTTCATATAGTCCGGCCCTCCAGCTCTCTGAGGGACCGTGATCTGGCCCCCACTTTAAAAAGTTTGAGGACCCCTGGCCTAGACTGTTTGGTAGCAGGCGAAACTCAAGGGCACCTTTCTCTCAGAGGTGCTTGCAGCGAGTGCCGAAGGACACTGAGGAACACTGAGACTCAGGAACTTCATAGGACAGGGCTGACAGAAGCCAAGGCTGTAGGCTCCACCCTGAAACTCTGCCCCATCCAAGCTGAACACAGAGGTTTTTAAGGCTATCAACTCAGGGAAGCTGCAAAAATTCTGAGACAAGGAAACAGATCACAAAGGAAAGAAATGGAGGACAAACAGCGACTGGATATAGAGTTCAAAACCTTGCTTATAAGGTTTTTCAAGAATTTCCTAGAAAAGGCTGATAAAATAAATGAGACCTATGAGTATATGAAAAGGGATCAACTAGAAATAATAAGGGATTAACAAGAAATAATAAGGGATCAACAAGAAATTAAAAAATACATTGTCTGAAATAAAAAATATTATACAGAGTTCTAAAAACAGAATGGAAGATCGCAAGAATCAAGTCAAAGATTTGGAACATAAAGAGCCAGAAAACACTCTTCTGCAGAAGCAAGAAGACAAGAGAATCCAGAAAGTTGAAGATAATGTAAGAAACCCCTGGGACAACTTCAAGCGAGCCAACATCAGAATTATGGGGGTCCCAGAAGAAGAGAGAGAGCAAAATACTGAAAACATACTGAAAGAAATAGTGACAGAAAACTTCCCCTACCTGGTGAAAGAATTAGACTTACAAGTCCAGGAAGTGCACAGAACCCCAAACAAAAGGAATCCAAAGAGGACCACACCAAGGCACATCATAATTAAAATGCCAAGAGCAAAAGACAAAGAGAGAATATTAAAAGCAGCAAGAGAAAAGCAGGTAGTTACCTATAAAGGAGCACCCATGTGATTGTCAGCTGATTTCTCAACAGAAACCATGCAGGCCAGATGGGAATGCCAAGAAATATTCGAGGTGATGAATAGCAAGAACCTACAGCCAAAAATAATCTACCCAGCAAAGCTATCACTCAGAATCAAAGGCCAGATAAAGAACTTCACCAATAAAAAAATAAATTAAATAAAATTAAAAAAAGCTAAAGGAGTTCATAACCACCAAACCAGAATTATATGAATTGCTGATGGGGTTCTTTAGCAAGAGGAAGAAAATAAAGATAAAAATTATGTTGTAACTATCAACAAGTGAATCTAAAAGGCAAGGGAATTAAAAAATCTGATGAACAATATTAACTGGTGAATATAATAGAATCAGAGGTATGGAAGGTGAGTGGACTGACGATTATCAGGGAAAAGGGGAGTGGGAGGTGTGGGAAGAGACTGAACCTAAACTGTGCACCTATGGATGAGGACAATGGGGGGGGTGGAGAAAGGGCAGAGGATGGGTGGGAACCTGGTAGAGGGGAGAAATGGAGGGGGGAAAATGAGGAACATTTGTAATAATATAAAAAATAAAGATTTATTAAAAAATAAAAAAGAAACAAACACAAGGGGGGTTAGGGTTAGGGCATGTGTTGTGGGGGGGAGGCCTGAGATAGGTCAATGGGGGAAAAAGGAAACATAGGTAATACTTTGAACAATAACATTAAAAAAAATGAAAGTAAAAACATCACCCATAATGTGGGAGAAACTATTTGCAAATCATATATCTGATAAGGGACTTTTATCTTGAACTAGAAACCCAGTGCATGAAAATTCATGCACTGAAAAAAAAAATTCATGCACTGGAGCAGGGGACCCTCAGCCTAGCCTACCCCCTCTAACAGGCTGGGAGCCCTTAGGGGTGGGAGGCGACCCAACAATCAGGGGAAGACAACTCCCCATCACACCCCTGCTGCTGCCACTGACAGCAGCGCAAGCCTCAGCCAGCCCTGGTTACCTGAGCCTTGGGCAGCCCTGGGTGGCTAAGAAGCAGCCACCTGAGGCTTTCCTGCACCTTGGGTTGGCCCTGTGCAGCTGGGTGACTGAGGGGACTGGGGAACTCTGGAGGCAGGTGCATGGAGAGGCCTTGCTGCGCATCTGCCATCCCAGTGGGGCCGAGAGGCCTGAGTGCCACTATCTTGTGGCTGTGGGTACCACCATCTTGGAGGGCTTGGTAGTCAATTAGCATATTTCTCCTTATTGGCTGTGAGCATCTCCATCTTTGAAGGTGGGATAGTTAATTAGCATATTACCTCCTTATTGACTGTGGATACCAACATGTTTGAGGGTGGGGCAATTAGCATATTCCCTTATTGGCTGTAGGCACTGCCATCTGTGCAATGGTGTGAGGGTCAATTACCATATTGCCTCTTTACTAGATATATAAAGAATACTTACAATTCAATAATAAAAAACAAATACAGTAACCCAATTTGAAAATGGGGAAAGGTCTTGAATAGGAATTTCTCCAAGGAAGATATACAAATGATATAATTATTCATTATAGAAATGCAAATCAAAACCACAGTAAAACATCACTTCACATCTACTAGGATGGCTAGAATAAAAAAGTCAAATAAAAAAAACAAATATTGATAAGCATGTAAAAAAAAAAAAAAAAAAAAAAAAGCCCTGAGGCAGTTTGGATGCACCATGTAAAATGGTGTAGTCAAATAGTCTGACAGTTCCTCTAATGATTAAATATAGTTACTATATGATTCAGAAATTCCACTCCTAGGTATATATCCAAAAGAAATGAAAGCATATGCCTATACAAAAACTTATACACAAGTGGTTCATAGCAAATCCTATATAATAAAAGGCTAATATGCAAATCGACCAAACAGCAGAACAACTGCTCGCTATGATGTGCACTGACCACCAGGGGAAAGACACTCAATGCAGGAGCTGCTCCCTGGTGGTCAGTGCGTTCCTACAAGAAGAGTACTACTCAACCAGAAGCCAGGCTCATGGCTGGTGAGTATAGTGGCAGTGACAGGAGCCTCTCCCACTTCCATGGCAGTGCTAAGGATATCCAGCTGCCGGGAGCAGGCCTAAGCCAGCAGTCAGACATTCCCTGAGGGCTCCCAGACTGCGAGAGAGCCTAGGCTGGGTGTGAACCCCTCCATACCAGTGCTCAAATTTCATGCACTGAGTTTGAACAAGTTAAAAAAACTATGTTTTTTTAAAAAGACAATGAAGTTCAGATTCATGGTAAAATATGGATGAATCTTAAAAACATTATGCTAAATGAAAGAAACCAACCACAGAGGACCACATATATAAATTCATGCACAGGGTTGGGGAGGGAGCGTCCCTCAGCCCAGCTGCACTCTCTCCAATCTGGGACCCCTTGAGGGATATCCAACTGCCCATTTAGGCCCGATCCAGCCTAAACGGGCAGTCTGACATCCGTCTCATAATCCAGGACTGCTGGCTCCCAACTGTTTGCCTCCCTGCCTTCCTGATTTCCACTAACCACTTCTGCCTGGCAGCCTGATCATCCCCTAACCATGCCATCCTGATTTATGTCTAACTGCTCCCCTGCCAACCTGTTTGCCCCCAACTTCCCTCGTCTGCCTGTCTAGTCATCCCTAACTGCCCTCTCCTTCAGACTTGATCATCCCCAACTGCCCTCCCTTGCAGGCGTGGTCCCTCCCAACTGCCCTCCTCTGCTGGCCATCTTGTGGTGGCCACCTTGTGTCCACATGGGGGCAGGAACTTTGACCACAAGAGGGCAACCATCTTGTATGTTGAAGTTACAATCTGTATATTACTCTTTTATTAGATAGGATTCCACTCTTTTAAAATATCCAGAACATGGAAATCTACAGCGATAGAAAGTAGATTAGTAGTTGCTTAGGGCTGGGGAAGGAGGGTTGGAGGACAGTGGGATGATGGCTACTGGGTATGGGAGTTACTTTTTTTGGCAAGGAAAATGTTCTGAAATTGACTGTGGTGATGGCTGCACATATCTGTTAATTGAATTGTAAAACTTCAAATGGGTGGACTGTATGGTATGAATTTTATTTCAATAAAGCTGTTGTATTTTTTTTAAGTTTAACTTGTTCAAAATGTCACAGCTGGTCAGTGACAGAACTGAAATTCAAACTCAGGCAGTTGGGTACCTGAGTTCAAACTTAACCATTATACCATTAGTCTCTCATGTACTTTCTTCTGTTTAATATTTACAATAACCCAGAGATGTGGGAACTGTTATTAAATGCATTTTATAGATAAATGAATATATAGTCATGGTGTCTGCCTTCGGGAACTTTTAATCTAACATAGAAGATATACATGCATTGAAAAAAAACTAAAGAGAATACAAGGTAAAATAAAGGAATTTTAAAAGAGAGTTATGTAATGTTGATATAAGTACAGTGACCACAGAAGCATTTGTTGCATAAAATTGTTATAGAACATAACGTTTTAGTCCATAGGCTCTATCACTTTGATGTGACAAAAATGGACTTACAGATAGCATTTTCAAAATCTTCACTGCTCTTTCTATCTCCCCACTCACCATCACTTTGCCATCAAAATTCCTATTGATATTTACTATAATAGTAGAACCTGTCACCATCTGGCCTTAAATAAACCTCCTAGCTTCATCAATGACTGCACACTAATCCACATCCTTTGTTCTAGCCATGATAAGCCATGACTTTTCAGGCCTCATCATTTCTGTCATGATTCCAGTATGTAATACCCATTTTTGCCTGCTGTTTTTAGGGGGGGGAAAGGGGGGGCACTCTTAATTGAAATTTCACCCTATCCACAAAGCTTTTCCCATCCACGTGGTAGTAATCATTCCTTCCTCTGCACTCTACATCAGCTCTTTTTACCACCATTATAATACTTATTTCAAGTTATCTTATTCCATCTTGTATTATAGTTTTTCATGCAAGTGTCTCTTCTCTGACTGCGTCTGCATTACATACTCCCTAATGGCAAAAACCATGTCTCATATAGCCATTCATCATTTCTAGTACTTTAAGCATCATAAATCTCTCATGAATAAATGTCTGTCAGTTCTCGATGGCAATTATAATATTGTTTCCTCTATTTCACCTGTTCTTATTTAGATGTTAATGTCATGAGCCTGTTATAGATTTCATTATCAGCTCTCACTTAAAACAATTAGCTAATACATGAGCTATCAGGCTTCTACACTGAGTGCCTTGAAAACTCTGACTTTATATTTTGTCACTGTATCTCTAATACTGTGCCTGATACATGGCAGGCCTATAATAAAGTGTTACTGAATGAATGAGCAAACATCCAAATGAAAATATTTTTCTTAGTGACAATAAATATGCACACATTGTTATTATAGATAGCATATCTGAACAATATAATGGACATGGCATACACTCATAGCTTAAAAGTTGCATAAATGAAGATCAGTACCTAACAGTGGAAATATTAGTTTGCCATTCTCATTTCCCTTAAATTATGTTGTCAATCCTTAGTTTTAAGACATCTGTTATCACAGTTGTTTCTTAAATAACGTAAGAGTCTGGTTATAAATGGGAATTAACATAAAAACACATTTAGATGTGTTTCATGTCAGAAAATAAAGTGTCAACGTCAATGCTATAATTAAAACTAAAAAGGCAACTAGACTAAAGCACATACTTTTAAGGCTTTTAATTATCACAAAAAGATTTGTGAAAGTAAAAGTTTCCATGGCTGTTCTTAGCCTAACTGTCCATTTATTTTAGAATGTTTTGGGGGAAGTGTGTCACTGTTTATAACAAATTTAGCTTAAAATATATATTCCAGTTGCTCAGAAATTATTTATGTGCTTTCACACTGCTAAATGATTCAAAACAATTTTGTTTCAAAATGTCAAGCTTATCACATGTATAATACTCGATGGTGATGTGTGACATTTCTATAATCAAGTGAGTTTGATTTTCAAAATTTAAAAAAAATTGTGGAAATTTTAAATAGCATATTTAAAATAGTATGCATTACAAAGATTTCTGTTTGTCTACAAGAGAGACAAGACTGATGTTTGCTCTATTCTTTGCAGTTCTAAAAATTAAAGGTTCTAGCAGTCAGAGTGGAGAGGGGAATTGACTCCTGTTTAAGAAAATATATTATCTTTAAATTTTTCTTGTTGGTGTCCAAAGAACATTTATATGACAGAAACATCATCTTCTGAGAGAAACCAAGTTGGCAGCATAGGTAAACAAACATCTGAACTTGCTGTCTCACACAACCACTTCAAAACTACAAATAAAAGACAAAACAGACATCATCCAGGAAGGCTGGCTGAGTGGAAATTCTACAACTAAAAGGAAATAGAAAAGCACACTGAGACTCAGAGGGGCTGCAGAAGTAAAGTATAGAGGTACAGAGGCACGTATGCAAGGAAAGGGCTGGCAACTGAGTACTCGGTTGTCTTTTTCAATCAGGAGAGATATACAAGCTCCTGACTGCTCTGAACTCCAGTTCTGGGTGAGATTCTGAGATCAGCTTCATATAGAGAGAAACTGGGCTGTCTGGCATTGGGCAGAACTTGAGGGAGGGTTTCTCTCAGAGGTAGTTGCAGTGATTACAAAGGACATTGAGATCCAAGGGCCTCTTAGGGTAGGGCTGATGGGAAGCCTTTGCTGTTTGCTTGGCCCTGAGACCCTGCCCCACCCAAGCTGTGCACAACAGAGGCTTTTGCATATGAATGGCCTGGTTCCTTGAAATCTGAAATTACCTAACAAACTGAAGCTGAGTCAGAGAAACCCAGAACATTCAAAAGAAGGCCCAAGGCCCCACAGAAGCTTGGATTGCTTCACAGATGGGTCTCATCTGGCACCTCCAAAACCCAAACAAAGAAGAGGAATCTGCAGATCTCTCCATAGCTCCAGCCGGGTGGCCTCAGGCAGAGGGTAAATTAGCACAGCCTTTCAGATTCAAGGGCCAGTATATCCAGTGGTCAGAGTGGGACCATCCAGATTACAACTCCTCAGATACATAAGGGTCACACTCAGGGGGCAGACTCAGTGAGCACCAAAGCCCCACTGAATCAAGTCTTGCCTCATAAGGGGGTCTCCAGCTCAGAAATTCTCCCAGCATAGATACAGCTGATCCTCACAGCCAGTTGACCTGAAGGTCAATTCCTCCCAGTGATACCAACAACAATCAAGACTTAACTACAACAAGACTGTGCACACAGCCCACAAACAGGTGCACCAAGAATGTCCACCTCAGGTAAATGGGGAGGCTGAGCCACTGGGCCCTATAGGACATCTAGCACACAAAGCCACTCTATTAACTCAGGGAAGCATCCAAAATGCAGAGACAAAGAAACAGATCACAAATGAAAGAAATTGAGGATATAGAGTTCAAAATCATGGTTATAAGGTTTTCCAAGAACTTTCTAGAAACTGCCAATAAATTTAGTGAGAGCCTTGAGGATATGAAAAAGGATCAAGTAGAAAGTAACCATACATTGACTGAAATAAGGAATAATATGCAGAGATCCAACAGCAGACAAAAGGATCACAATAATCAAGTCAAAGACTTGAAATACAAAGAAGCAAAAAACACCCAACTGGAGGAGCAAAAAGAAAAAAGAATCCAAAAATATGAAAATAGTGTAAGGAGTCTCTGGGACAACTTCAAGCGTACCAGGATCCGAATTGTGGGGGTCCCAGAAGAAGAGAGAGAGCAAGATACTGAAAACCTATTTGAAGAAACAATGACAGAAAACTTCCTCTACCTGGTGAAAGAAATAGACTTGCAAATCCAGAAAGTGCACAGAACCCCAAACAAAAGGAATCCAAAGAGGACCACCAAGAGCAAAAGACAAAGAGAGAACATTAAGAGCAGCAAGAGAAAAACAGTTAGTTACCTACAAAGTGATGAATAGCAAGAACCTACAACCAAGATTATTCTATCCAGCAAAGTTATCATTCAGAATTGAAGGTCAGATAAGAGCTTCACAGATAAGAAAACCAGTATTACATGAAATGCTGAAAGGTATTATTTAAGAAGAGGAAGAAGAAGAAAAATGTAAAGCTAAAAATTATGAACAACAAATACATATCTAACAAGTGAATCTAAAAATCAAGTGAATAAAAAATCTGATGAACAGAATAAACTGGTGAATATAATAGAATCAGGGGCATAGAAAGGGAATGGACTGACAATCCTCAGAGGGAAAGGGGTGTGGGGTGTGCAGGAAGAGACTGGACAAAAATCATACCCCTATGGATGAGGACAGTGCAGGGAAGGGGTAAGGGCAGAGGGTGGGATGGGAACTGGATGAAGGGGAGTTATGGAGGGGGAGAGGAACAACTGTAATAATCTGAACAATAAAGATTTATTTAATAGATAAATAAATAAACATCATTTTCCTTTTGACAGTCAGGAAGGAGAAATAATACCCTATCTCAGTAATTAATCCATGTGAGCCTCTTTTATTTAGTAGTATTCTTGTTAGTGTTGGTGTTAAAAAACATAACTTTGAGATCTATCCTCTTAAAGTTTTAAGTGTACCATATAGCATTGTTAACTAAAAGCACATTGTGCAGTATATCTCTAGAATTTTTCATTGTGCATGACTGAAACTTTATACCCAATAAAAGAAAGTCCCCATTTCCTTCTCCTGACAACCACCATTGTACTTTCTGCTTTGATGAGTTTGACTACTTAAGATATCTATACTAATAAAAGGGTATAGAGGGACAAGATGGCAGCCAAAGAGACGGACTTGTTCTGAGCCTGGTCCCAGAACAGATAGAAGCAGCGTCTGAGAGTCACTCAGGGAGTATTGATTGGCAAGCTAAGGGGTAGCAAAACTCTAAAGGAAGGTAAGGGTCCTCTGGACAGGATTTCCTGACCAAGCAGCCAGCACTGTGGTGGCGGAGACCTCTCCCGGAGCTATGGGCTCAGAGGGAAGTCTGCATCATCTTACCAAGAAAAGAGGATCTTCTCTGAGGCCTGAAAAACCCACAGCAGAGGAGACCATTGAACAACTGTGACACCCCAATCGGCGCAAACACATGGTTTCAAGGGAGTTCTTCAATCACCCACAGAAAGGTCAGGGTTTGCGGGGAAAACATGAGGGTTCTGGGTCACCGTGGTGCAGGCAGCGACTTTAGCAGCTGCGCACCCAAGTGGCTCCACAGCCCTGCGCCCCGAGTGGCCCTGGGCCCCTAGCTGCCCCTTGCTGACCTGTGCCGAAAGAGGCAGTGGCTACAGAGAGAATCGTGCACTGCAAGACCCAGTGCTAGGTTTGGCGTGATCTTCCCCAAAATCAGGACTTTTTTAAAATGCCAAGGGACAAGGGACAAATTGTTAAGAATCGGGACTGTCCCGCCAAAAGCGGAACATCTGGACACCTCGGAGCATCCCCTTCACCCCCTTGCTTCTGAGTACCAGAGAAGGACTGCCCAGTTTAGCATATCCTGGGAGACTGCAGGGGGGAAATGCCTTCCTGGAAAAGGGGGATCGGAGTTAGAAGAGACAGTCTGGGAGCCAGCACCCAGGCAGTCTACCCGGACTAAACATAGAGCCATAGAGAAAGAAGGCTAGAGCAGCCAAAAAGACTGGGAAGTCAAACCATAAACACTGCCACCTAGGGGCTGAATTACAAACTGACTTTTTTTGTTGTTTGTTTTTTTGTCCCCTTTTTTTCTTTCTTTTTTTTTTATTACTTTTAATTAATCAAAAATAAACGGACTCAAATAACTAAGAAATAGCCTACTTAAAATTAAGGACTAGCTTACAAAACTGAGGTGCAGTGGAACAATGGGAACTGCAATACTGTCAGGACCGAGAAACAAACATGCAAATAGAATAACAAAGGAAGTGAATGACCACTACTGCACATTTTTATGCTAATTTTTCTATTCTTTATTTTATTTTCATTTTTTACATCTTTTGCTTAAGAAACGAATTTTTTTCTTTTTTCCTAACTTGATTTTACCTTTTGAATTATTACATTTTTCAATTTTAATTATCATTATTACTACTGCTATTTTGCATTTTTTTGTTTCCTTTTTTTTCAGTACCATTTTATTTTCTCTTTATTTTACATTAGGATTAGTCTTCATTCTATTTTAATCTTTACTAAAGCATCATTCAACCCTATCTCAACTCGACCTTTATGCCATCACTCTCTTACTAACCTTTACCCTCTTCGTCACCTGTTTATCTTATCCCTTTCCTGCTTTAGTTTTTCCCTATTCTTTCTGTATACCCCCTGCTAAAACTCTCACCATACTTATAGACCTAATTTCCAAACCCCCTGCTCCAAGTGCATAAATACCACTCTCTTCACTATATTAACTAGTTAAAAAAAAAAAAAAAAACTGTTCTCCTCTCTATCCTTTTGTTGTTGTTTGTGTGAATGTTAATTATAGTGAATTTTTATGCTTTTTAGTGAAATTGATATGCTTATTCTTTTGTTGTTATTGTTGCTTAGTATTTTTTAATTGCTTTGATTTTGTTTGTTTTTTACTTATGTTTATCGTAGCCTTGCTTAATAATAGTGGATATTGTACTTTGTATTAATCTCCAAGTATTGTTGCTGCCATTTACTGGGATTAGTGGTTGTTCTATGGGAATTTTCTCCACATATACATAAAGTTTGTTTCCCTTCTCTCTTAGTTTGCTTCTTCTCTCTCTCTCTCTCTCTCTCTCTCTCTCTCTCTCTCTCTCTCTCTCTCTCTCTCTCTTTCCTGTTTCCCAATTTTATTTCAACATTACTTCATTACTTTATTCTTCTTTTTCTATTTATCCCTCTTTTTTTTTCTTTTTTTTTCACCTTTCTTCTATCTCTCCTATCCCCTAATTTGCCTTTCTCTAGTGGTCACCCTTATTAGAGGTTATTAATATCGCAAATACATTCCTGTTCAGTGCCTTTTGTGTTGTACCTGGTAGTGTTGTATTTTGTGCCTTTAAATCAATGCAGGAGAAGGAATACCACATAACCAGACATCCTGAAAAGAGAGACAATGTGGAGACAAAGAAATAGCTCACACATGAAAGAAAAGCAGGCATCACCAGAAAAGGAAGTAAACGAGTTATAGGCAAGCAACCTACCAGAGCAAGAATTCAGAATAATGATCATAGGATGACTTAAAAGAATGGAAGAGAAATTTGATGATATGGATAAGAACCAAGAGGAAATGAAGAAGAACCAAGGAGAATTGAAGAAGAACCAAGAGGAAATGAAGATGAACCAAGAAGAAATGAAAAATGACATCACTACTATGAAGAACTCAATAGAAAGCATCAAGAGTAGACTAGAAGAAGCAGAGGACCACATCAGTGAGCTAGAAGACAAGATAAAAAAAAATACCCAATTAGAGCAGATTCTGGAAAAATAAAAAATAAAAAGCAGGAGGAGAGCCGAAGGGACTTTGGGACAATACAAAACAAAACAATATTAGAATAATAGGGGTTCTCGAAGGAAACAAAACTGAGGAAGACATGGGAAACTTATTTCAAGAAATAATGACAGGAGGAGGTAAGATGGCGGAAGAATAGATGGGCGGATTCTGAGCCCTCTCCCGAAGCAGAAAGAGAGAGCAACTGAGGGTCTTGTGCTGTGAGTATTTATTAGCAAGCTGGGAGACAGCGAACACCAGAAGAAACTGCTGGGGGGCCGCTGCCAGAGGTAGCCCTCACAGGGAAGCACCCACGCGGGCTATGTCCCTGCCCGGAGCGACCTACCGGCTTGGACGGGGAAACCTCGCCATCTTGAGAGGAAGATAGGATCGTGTCAGAGGCCTGAATATCCACAGCCGCAGCGACCACCAAGCATCTGTGACCCCAAGAACGCGGATCCCAGGCGGCGCAAACACCTGGCTGCACTGGAGTGCCCCACTGCACGGCAAAAAGGTCAGATTTCGCGGGGAGAGGGTGGAGAGTGCTTGCGGTGAAGACAAAAGCCTGCGTGCACAGAGCATGTGGAAACTGTAGGTCAGGGGCGGTGATTACAAGTAGAAGCCCCAGCTGTTGGGCGGGTGTCACCCCCTGAAAGTGGACGGGGCTCCTAACAGGGGAGATATCTAAAGAGCAACACATTTGGATCTGCCTCGGAGGGAAATCGGAGAGTTGCGGGAGATTGCAGTTGCTCGGACCTGCCCCCTCCCCCCCTCCGTAGTTCCAGCTTCAGAGAGGACTGGAAAAAAAGAAAAAGAAAGAGAAAAAAAAAGCTGGAGAGGCTTTAGAGTCTGGGAAGTCAACCTAGAAACACTGCCCCCAAAGGCTAATCCACAAATTGACTCTAGTGTAATAAAAACAAAGCAAAACCTGCCTAAAAATCAGGACTGGATCATAACAATAGAGGAAGCGAATGACCTACATTACTGCAAATTTTATTTAAATTTTTTTAACTTTTTTTAAATTTTTAAATTTTTGTTTTTTATTTTTGTTTTCATTATTTGCAACGTTTACTAAGAAACTATTTTTTTTCTTTTTCCTCACTTGATTTTATCTTTATAATTATTACATTGTATATGTAATCAACATTATTACTACTACTAATTTACCTTTTTCATCTTATTTTCTTTTGTTTATTTTTATTATTTTTATTTCATTTTATTATATATATATATATATTTTTTTTTTAATTTCAGGATTACTGTTCTACAGTCTTTATCTATCTTTCCTTCTCCAACGATTTATTCTATCTCAACCCTACCTTTATGCCTTCACCTTCTTTCCGATCTTTTCCTTTGGTACCCCGTTTATCTTAACCCTTTCCTGCTCTAGATTTTCCCCATTCCTTTTGTCTACCCCCTCCTAAAATTCCACCCTACT
This sequence comes from Pipistrellus kuhlii, assembly GCF_014108245.1. Taxonomy (NCBI): domain Eukaryota; kingdom Metazoa; phylum Chordata; class Mammalia; order Chiroptera; family Vespertilionidae; genus Pipistrellus; species Pipistrellus kuhlii. The sequence goes on from NW_023425504.1 coordinate 16,430,224, forward strand.
TATATATATCTAATTTCCAGCTACCTGCTCCAAACCCATTCACACCTCCCTAGCAGTTGTCCTAAAAACAAAACAAAACAAAACAAAACAAAACAAAAAACAGTCTTTCTCTCTAACTCTTTGAAGTTGTATGTTGATTGTTAACTATACTGAAATTGTATGCTTTTTGTTATAAGATTGATTTGCCTATGCTTTTTGTTTGATTGTATGTCTTTGTTATTGTTATTCTGGGTTCTAGTCAACACAACCACCCTTATTGGTGGTGATTAATATCACAAACACATTTCTATTCAGTGCCTTGTGTGTTGTACCTGGTTGTGTTGTATTTTGTGCCTTTAAATCAAAGCAGGAGAGAGAGAACCATACAACCAGACATCCTAGATCATGGGGAGACCAAAAAACACCACGCATATGAAAGAAAAGCAGGCTTCACCAGAAAAGGAAGTAAACGAGATAGAGGCAAGCAACCTACCTGAGCAAGAATTCAGAGTAATGATCATAAGATGGCTAAAAAGAATGGAAGACAAATTTGACAATATGAGTAAGAACCAAGAGGAAATGAAGAAAAACTAAGAAGAAATAAAAAATGACATTGCTATTGTAAAGAACTCAATAGAAAGCATCAAGAGAAGATTAGAAGAAGCAGAGGACTGCATCAGCGAGCTAGAAGACAAGATGGAAAAAAATACCCAATTAGAACAACTTCTGGAAAAAAAATTAAAAAACAGGAGGAAAGTCTAAGGGAACTTTGGGACAATACAAAACAAAACAATATTAGAATAATAGGGGTTACAGAAGGAAAGGGAATTGAGGAAGATATGGAAAACGTATTTCAAGAAATAATGACAGAAAACTTTCCTGAGATAGAGAAAAAAAACCCCACACAAATCCAAGATGCTCGCAGAGTCCCAAGCAAAATGAATCCCAGAAAACCAACCCCTAGGCACATTATAATTAAGCTGGTAAACACCAACGACAAAAAAAGAATTTTAAAAGCAGCCAGAGAGAGACAGAAAGTTACATATAAAGGAACCCCCATCAGACTAGCAACTGATTTCTCCACAGAAACATATCAGGCCAGAAGGGAATGGGATGAAATATACAAAGTCATGCAAAGGAAGGGTCTGAATCCAAGAATACTATACCCAGCAAGGCTATCAATCAAAAGTGAAGGTAAAATCAGGAGCTTCACAGACAAAAACAGACTAAGACAATTTATTTCCACCAAACCAGCAATGCAAGAAATGCTAAAGGGTCTACTTTAAAATTAAAGAAATAGAAAGCAAAGAAGGAACACGGGGTATAAAATAAAAATGGCATCAAATAATTGTCCATCAATAATAACTTTAAATGTAAATGGATTAAATGCTCCAATCAAAAGACATAGGGTGTCGGATTGGATAAGAAAACACGACCCATATATCTGTTGTCTACAAGAAACCCACCTCAGAAAGAAAGATGCACATAGACTGAGGGTGAAGGGATGGAAAAAGGTTTTCCAGGCGAATGGAAATGAAAAAAAAAAAGCTGGGGTAGCAATACTTATATCTGACAAATTAGATCTCAGAGTGAAGGACATAACAAGAGATAATGAAGGCCACTTCATAATACTAAAGGGAGCAATCCAACAAGAAGAAATAACCCTGGTAAATATATATGCACCCAACACAGGAGCACCCCAATATATAAAAAAACTGCTGGAGGACATTAAGGGAGAGATTAATAGCAATACAATTATAGTAGGAGATTTTAATATCCCACTATCACCCTTTGACAAATCATCTAAACAAAAAATCAGCAAAGAAATATCAATCCTAAATGACTCGCTAGACAAGATGGAATTAATTGACATCTTCAGAACATTCCACCCCAAAGCCACAGAATATACATTCTTCTCAAGCGCACATGGGACATTCTCAAAGATAGACCACAATTTGGGACATAGGCAAAGTCTCTTCAAATTCAAGAAGATAGAAATCATATCAAGCATCTTCTCAGATCATAGTGGCATAAAACTGGAAATTAACTACAATGAAAAAAATCCAAAGAAATCAAACACATGGAGACTAAACAGCATGCTATTAAACAAGGACTGGATTACCAAAGAAATCAAGGAAGAAATTAAAAACATCCTGGAAACAAATGACAATGAAAACACAACTATCCAAAAACTATGGGACACAGCAAAAGCAGTTTTGAGAGGGAAGTTCATATCCCTACAAGCCTATTGCAAAAAACTAGAAAAAATAGTAACAAATGATCTAACTCTACAACTCAAAGAGTTAGAAAAAGAGCAACAAGAAAACCCCAGTGTAAGCAGAAGGAAGGAAATACCAAAAATCAGAGCACAGATAAACGACATAGAGCCCAAAGAAACAATACATAAGATCAACAAAGCCAAGAGCTGGTTCTTTGAAAGGCTAAACAAGATAGATGGACCTCTAGCCAGGCTAACTAAGAAACAAAGAGAGAGGACCCAAATAAACAAAATCAGAAATGAAAGAGGTGAAATAACAACAGATCCTGCTGAAATACAAAGGATTGTTACAAAATACTATGAACAACTCTATTCCAACAAACAGAACAACCTGGAGGAAATGGACATATTCCTAGAAAAATACAAACTTCCAAAACTCAATCAGGAAGAATATAAAAATCTCAATAGAGCAGTGACTTCAGAAGAAATTGAAACAGTCATCAAAAAGCTTCCAGCAAACAAAAGCCCAGGGCCAGATGGCTTCACAGGAGAGTTTTAACAAACATTCAAGGAAGAACTAAAACCTATCCTCCTCAGACTATTCCAAAAAATTCAAAAGGAAGGAACACTTCCAAACTCCTTCTATGAAGCCAGCATCACTCTAATACCAAAACCTGATAAAGACAACTCAATGAAAGAGAATTACAGGCCAATATCCCTCATGAACATAGATGCCAAAATCCTAGACAAAATTTTAGCAAATCGGCTCCAGCAGAGCATCACAAAGATCATACACCATGACCAAGTAGGATTTATTCCAGGAATGCAAGGTTGGTACAATATCCGCAAATCAATAAATGTGATACATCACATAAACAAATTGAAAGATAAAAATCATATAACCATATCAATTGATGCAGAAAAAGCATTTGATAAAATCCAACACCCTTTCCTGATAAAAACTCTCAACAAGGTGGGAGTACAAGGATCATACCTCAACATAATAAAAGCTATATATGATAAACCCACAGCCAACATCATACTCAATGGGCAAAAACTAAAACCATTTCCTCTAACAACAGGAACAAGACAGGGATGCCCACTCTCACCACTCCTGTTTCACATAGTACTGGAAGTACTAGCCATTGCAATCAGACAAGAAGAGGAAATAAAAGGCATCCAAATTGGAAAAGAAGAAGTAAAGTTATCCTTATTTGCAGACGACATGATATTGTATATAAAAAACCCAAAAGACTTCATTAAAAAACTAATTGACTTAATAAATGAATTTGGCAATGTAGCAGAATACAAAATTAACTCCAAGAAATCTATGGCATTTCTATACACCAACAGCGAATTTATAGAAACAGAGACTAAAAAAGCAATTCCATTTACCATCGCACCAAAAAAATTAAGATACCTAGGAATAAACTTAACTAAGGAAGTAAAGGACCTATAGGCAGAAAACTACATGACACTGAAAAAAGAGATAGAGGAAGATGTAAACAGATGGAAGAACATACCATGTTCATGGATTGGTAGAATCAACATCATCAAAATGTCCATTCTTCCTAAAGCAATCTATAGGTTTAATTCACTCCCTATTAAAATACCAACGGCAGATTTCACTGACCTAGAAAGAACTCTCCAAAAGTTCATTTGGAACAATAAAAGACCCCGAATAGCCACAGCAATCCTGAGAAAGAAGAGTAAAGAAGGAGGGATCTCAATACCAGACTTCAAACTGTATTACAAAGCCACTGTTCTCAAAACAGCCTGGTACTGGCACAAAAACAGACATATAGATCAATGGAATCAAATTGAGAACCCAGATATCAATCCAAATCACTATGCTCAATTAATATTTGACAAAGGAGGCACGAATATACAATGGAATCAAGACAGTCTCTTCAATAAATGGTGTTGGGAAAATTGGTCAGATACATGCAAAAGAATGAAACTAGATCACCAACTTACACCATGCACAAAAATAAACTCAAAATGGATACAAGACTTAAACATCAGACGGGAAACCATAAAAATACTAGAAGCATCCACAGGCAAAAAAATCTCAGACGTATGCCAAAAGAACTTCTTCACTGATACTGCCTCTAGGGCAATGGAAGCTAAAGAGAAAATAAACAAATGGGACTACATCAAAATAAAAAGCTTTTTTACAGCAAAAGAAACCATTACCAAAACAACAAGAAAGCCCACAGTGTGGGAGAACATATTTGCAAATGTTACCACTGACAAAGGTTTAATCTCCAACATCTACAAACAGCTTATACAACTAAATAAAGGGAAGATGAATGATCCAATTAAAAAATGGGCAATGGACCTAAATAGAATATTTTCAAAAGAAGACAGAAGGAAGGCCAAAAGGCACATGAAAACATGCTCAAAGTCACTAATTATCCGAGAGATGCAAATCAAAACAACAATGTGGTACCATCTCACACCTGTCAGAATGGCCAACATCAACAAATCAACAAACGACAAGTGTTGGTGAGGTTGTGGAGAAAAAGGAACCCTCGTGCACTGCTGGTGGGAATGCAGACTGGTGCAACCATTGTGAAGAACAGTGTGGAGTTTCCTCAAAAAACTGAAAATGGAACTCCCATTTGACCAAGTAATCCCACTCCTAGGAATATATCCCAAGAAACTAAAAACACCAATCAGAAAGGATATATGCATCCCTATGTTCATAGCAGCACAATCTACAATAGCTAGAATTTGGAAACAGTCTAGGTGCCCGTCAGCAGATGATTAGATTAAAAAAAACTATGGTACATCTACACAATGGAATACTATGCTGCCATAAAAAGAAGGAATTCTCATCATTTGCAGCAACCTGGATAGAACTAGAGAACATTATTCTGAGTGAAATAAGCCAGTCAATAAAAGAGAAATACCACATGGCCTCACTCATTTATGGACATTAAAAAACATTATAAACTGACAAACTAAAAGATAGATATAAAGACAGTAAAGCAACAAGCAGACTGTAAAATTACACCAGGGAGAGTAGGGAGATCTGGGGGAGATAAGAGATCAACCGAAGGACTTGTATACATGCATATAAGTACAACTAATGGACACAAAACTCTGGGGAGGGAGGGTATGTGGGGGGGGGGGGGCAATGTTAAAATATGTACACAGATAATAATTTAATAAATAAAAAAATTAAAAAAAAGAAATAATGACAGAAAAGTTTCCTGAGATAGAGTAGAAAAAACCCACACAAATCCAAGATGCTCGCAGAGTCCCAAGCAAAATGAATCCCAGAAGACTGACGCCAAGGCACATTATAATTAAATTGGAAACACCAACGACAAAGTAAGAATCTTAAAAGCAGCCAGAGAGAGACAGAAAGTTACATATAAAGGAATCCCTTCAAACTAGCAACTGATTTATCAACAGAAACTCATCAGGCCAGAAGGGAATGGGATGAAATATACAAAGTCATGCAAAGGAAGGGTCTGAATCCAAGAATACTGTACCTAGCAAGGCTATCAATAAAAATTGAAGGTGTAATCAGGAGCTTCACAGACAAAAAAAAGACTAAAGGAATTTATCTCCACCAAACCAGCAATCAAGAAATGCTAAAGGGTCTAGGGTAAAAATAAAGTAATAGGAAGGGAAGAAGGAACACAGGGGTATAGAATAAAAATAGTGTCAAAAGAGTACCTATCAATAATATCTTTAAATGTAAATGGATTAAATGCTCCAATCAAAAGACATAGGATAACAGATTGGATAAGAAAACAAGACACATATATCTGTTGTCTACAAGAAAACCACTTCAGAAAAAAAGACGCACACAGACTGAGGGTGAAGGGATGGAAAAAGGTTTTCCAAGTGAATGGAAATGAAAAAAAAAGCTGGGGTAGCAATACTTATATCTGACAAATTAGATCTCAGAGTGAAGGACATAACAAGAGATAATTAAGGCCACTTCATAATACTAAAGGGAGCAATCCAACTAAAAGAAATAACCCTGGTAAATGTATATGCACCCAATACGGGAGCTCCCAAAAACATTAAAAAAAAACTGCTGGAGGACATTAAGGGAGAGATTAATAGCAACACAATTATAGTAGGAGATTTTAATACCCCATTGTCACCTTTGGACAAATCATCTAAACAAAAAATCAGCAAAGAAATATCAATCCTATATGACTCGCTAGACAAGATGGAATTAATTGACATCTTCAGAACATTCCATATGAAACATAACACAATCTACAATAGCTAGAATTTGGAAACAGCCTAGGTGCCCATCAACAGATGATTGGATCCAAAAACAATGGTACATCTACACAATGGAATACTATGCTGCCATAAAAAAGAAGGAAATCTCATCATTTGCAGCAACCTGGATGGAATTGAAGAACATCATGCTGAGTGAAATAAGCCAGTCAATGAAAGAGAAACACTACATGACCTCACTCATTTATGGATAATAAAGAACACTATAAACTGATGAACCAAAAGATAGATATAGAGATAGTAAAGCAATAAGCAGACTGTTAAATTACAGTGGGGAGGGGAGGGAGATCTGGGGGAGATAACAGATCAACCGAAGGAATTGTATACATGCATATAAGTACAACCAATGGACACAAAACTATGGGGAGGGAGGGTATGAATGGGAGGGGGGATGTTAAGATATGTACACAGATAATAAAAAAAAAATAGAGAGGAAAAAATGGTATATGCTAACTAGGCAGGACATTTTCCAGACGACCTTCCAGATGTCCTTCCAGAGAAAGACATGGTGGCAGGGCCAAGGCAGAGGGGGTTAGGGGCGATCAGGCCAGTAGGGGAGAGCAGTTAAGGATCAGGCCAGCAGGGGAAATCAGTTGGGGCAATCAGGCCTGCAGGGAAGAGCAGTTAGGGGGATCGGGCCAGCAGGCCAATGAGCAGTTAGGAAACAGCAGTCCTGGATTGTGAGAGGGAAGTCTGACTGCCTTTTTAGGCCTGATCCCTGCAGTATAGAGCTTAAACTGGCCGTTAGACATCCCTCCAGGTGTCCAGGATTGAAGAGGGTGCAGGTCGGGTTGAGGGATCCCCCTAAGTGCACTAATTTTTGTGCACTGAGCCTCTAATCTTATATAATGGAATCATGAAGTATTTGTCCTGTGACAGGCTTATTTTCTTAGCATAATGTCCTCAAGTTTCATCCCTGTTATAGAATATGGCAGGATATCCTTCCTTTCTAAGGCTGAATAATATTTCACTGTGTGAATGTACCATGTTTTATTTATTCACCCATCAATGAACATTTAGGTGGTTTCCACCTCTTGTATATTGTGAATACTGATGCAATCAACATGAGAGTACAAATATCTCCTTAAGATCCCAATTTCAACTTTTTGAATACTCAGAAGCATGATTGCTAAACAACAGCAATTTTATTATTTTACCAAAGAACCTTACAAAATCTTCCTGTAGTTGTTACCATGTTCCTTTCTTTAATTTTCCAATATGCAGTCATTCCAAATCAAAATATCTTTATGAGTAATAAAATGCATCTTATTCAATCATGTGTCTATTTTGAACAGAAGAGATAATTTCAATAACCAAACAAGATGCTATTTAGCAGCTACTGTAATAGAAATAATTTGACATGTTTATTCATTTTCTAGTCCTCTGGTTGTAAATGGGGAAAAAACTGAATTCAGTATTTCTCAGAAATTATACATCATTACGAAGTTATAAATAAATATACAACATTTTTGTGACAAAGCTAATCAGCTTCCCCTTTTGATTTTTATTATAAGTAGTTCAAAGACTGATCTTGCCTCCATTACTGAAAAGAACATAATTTGTGTTCCAAACAAAAGATAAGTGTCCCACCATTTAAAATTGTATGGTCATGATTAACAATCTCTACTTCTGATGTATAATACTTGTCTATATGTCCTAGTTTCAAAACATGGAATATAACATTATTAATAGTGAACTTTAAAACATATATTTTATGTTTTAAACCACAAAATGTCCTTTGATGTCATTTCACTGGCACACAAAGCCACTTCTAGCTGTGTACTGTTATAAAGTAGTTCTCCTACTTCTAATTTAAACTTCCATAATGTGTTCCATTGCACTAAAACATTTATCATATCTTTTTGCTTAAAAAAGAGTGGGTGCTATGGGAACACTGCTCATTGTGGTCAGCCGAGCTGCACTTCCACTGTGGGAGTGCACTGATCACCAAGGGAAAGCTCCTGCCTTGAGCATTTGCCCCCTATGGTCAATATGCATCACAGTGACTGGTCGACTGGTTATTCTGGTCTTTCTGCTGTTCAGTCACTGGGCTTTTATATAGATAGATACTGTATGATAGAAAGAGGTATTTAGTGACAGTTTCCCTAAGTGGAATTTAAATTTCATGAGAGCTTGACTATGTCTGTCTTGTACTCAGCAAATTTCCTACAACATAGTAGGCATTCAGTAATTGTTGAATGAGTTTAAAAGACAAATAAGATTAAAGTAATATAATACATTCTAGTAATACTAGAAGGAATTAATGAAACTTTACATAATTACTGTAGGGAGCCTTCTTTTAAAAAATGTTTTTATTGATTTTATTTTTTAAAATATATTTTATTGATTTTTTACAGAGAGGAAGGGAGAGGAACAGAGAATTAGAAACATAGATGAGAGAAACATGTATCAGCTGCCTCCTGCACGCCCCCCACTGGGGATGTGCTCATGACCGGAATTGAACCTGGGGCCATTCAGTCCGCAGGCGGAAGCTCTATCCACTGAGCAGTTTCAGCTGTTTTTATTGATTTTAGAGAGCGGAAGGAGAGGGACAGAGAGAGAGAGAGAGAGAGAGAGAGAGAGAGAGAGAGAGAGAGAGAGAAAGAGAGAGACATCAATGTAAAAGAGAAACATTAATCGGTTGTCTCCATTATGCACCCAGACCAGGAATCAAGCCTGCAATCTGAGCATGTGCCCTGATTGGAAAGTGTACCGGAAACCTTTCAGTGCATGGGGATGACGTTCAATCAACTGAGCCATACTAGCCAGGGCTGTAGGGAACTTTCTTTAAGAAAATTCATAAAATAGAGAGAGCAAAAGTTCTAGAACCAGACTGCCTGTGTTTGAATCCTGACTTAATTAAATGCTGTGTATCCTTAGAAGAGTTATTAAAATTTCTCTGTGCTCTACTTACCTCATCTGTCTGCTGTGAGATTAATTAATACTGGTATAACACTTATAACAGGGCCTGTAATATAGTAAGCGTTCAATAGATGTCAACTGTTAATATTATTGCTGCTGCCACTACTAACTACTACCACTATTAATATGCATAATAAACTCTGTTTAAAGGCCATGAATTCAAAGATGAATCACATTGTTCTATATTTTTGCTGGGAAATAGACAAAAAAATAAATAAATGATTATAACAAATATTAACTGCTATTTTTAATCACCAAATAATAGGATATGCATATTAATCATTTTGACTAGTATATTGTTGGAATTTATACTATTCACAGATCACAAATCTTCAAAGATTTTTGCTCCAATAAACTATTTTTGATGCTAAAAACAAACTGCATAGTTTACTTCTTCTTTGACAATTCAAAAACAAGCCCATGTTTTGGATTTTTCAGGGTCATAATTCAATGGCCAGTTATCAAATATGGGAACACCTGTTAATAGCCATTTTGCTTGGTCAAAACTATAGAAAATCAAATAGAGATTTATATGAAGATAATTTGTTATAGGAATATATTTAGGATTAATCTATTAATTTATTTGAATAAATAGTTAATCGCTAAAATGCTATCCTTGGGTATAACTAACTAGAATCTGAAGAGAATTGAAACAAAATTGATGTAATGAATAAATATTACATCATTTTACAAAGTCAATTCTAAAGAGACTCTGGAGTAAGGAGCTATGACTATTGAATTACATTTACTGAAATTATTATACATAAATGAGATTATTCATTCAAGTATTATATATCGGCCTAGCCAGTCTGGCTCAGTGGATAGAGCATCAGCCTGTGAACTCAGAGGTCCCAGGTTCGATTCCAGTCAAGGGCACATGCCCAGGCTGTGGGCCTGATCCTCAGTAGGGGGCATGCATGAGGCAGGCAGTCAATGATTCTCTCTCATCATTGATGTTTCTCTCTCTCCCTCTTCCTTCCTCTCTGAAATCAATAAAAAAATTATATATATATATTTTATTATTTATTTTTTACAGAGAGGAAGACAGAGGGAATAGAGAGAAACATGGATGAGACAGAATCATCAATCAGCTGCCTATTGCACAACCCTACTGGGGATGTGCCCGCAACCAAGGTACATGCCCTTGACCAGAATCAAATCTGGGACCTTTCAGTCCGCAGGCTGACGGTCTAGCCAAACAGGTTTTAGCTAAAAAAAAAAAAAAAAAATTAAGTATTATATATCCACTGTTATTCCCTTACTCATTTTAGGAGAGGAAAGTAAACACTCTCTACAGCATATATATATATATATATATACATATATATATATATATATATATATACACACACATATATATATATATATACATACATATGCATATATTATGTAATATGGAAATAAAGGTGTTCATGCTCTTTATTCTTGATCTCTCAGAATAGTACCCGATATAGTTGCGGTAAATATTATATGTCTCCTTAAAATAAATAAATGGGTATCTATCTCATTATTTGACAAGAAATTAAGATTCTTTTTTGGATTTTAGTTAATTAAAGACATTAGTATATCTGTTTTCAATTATTCCTTCCAACAAAATATTTTCAGCTATTCATCTTGGTCACCAAGTCCTACCAATATCAGAGAAAAACACCAATTGTTCTTTGCACTAAAGTAAAGCTAACATTTAAGTTAAAAAAATAAAATAAAATAAAATAAAAACACACAAAAAAGCCCTGCATACAACATTATAAAATTTGGGAAATTTCTTATTATACCAGTTTCTCTATTGATTCTATTATGTGACTTGAGTAGCAAGCACTGTGTTCCTTTTGGGATAAAAACACTGAAATGGCCAAAAGAAATGTGAGCTCAGGAGAAAATGAAGTGGTCTATTTAATAATTCCACTTCATGTCCAGGAACCTCTTAATCATTCGTGGGAATGACATACTTAGATTGGATGCTACTGTTGGGGATCTTGGGATCTTGGAACATTTCCTCATTATGTGAGGGAAATATGCCAAAAGGGAAAAGAGGTTTTATGCTAAGATAATCTATATAGCCCTGCAAGTTTAGGCTTTTCCACAATTTGGCATGGAAACTCACCAACTATATATTTTCTTTTACTTTTCATTTTGAAATAATTTTGGACTTACTGAAGAGTTGCAAAAACTATGTGTAGATCTATTTAATGCCTTCACCCAAATGCTTAACATCATACATAGCCATAATAAAATTACCAAAACTACAAAATTAACTTTGGTACACTACTTTAAGATAAATTAAAGACTAGTTTCACCAAGTTTTTTTTTTTTTTTTCATTAAGGCCATTTGAAATCCTTTTTTATTTTAAAAGTTATAATTGTGGTAAAATACTGTACACATAACATAAAATTTGACATCTTAACCATTTTGATGTGTATACTTTACAGATATTAAGTATATTTCATATTGTGCAACCAATCTCCAGAACTTTTTTTAAATATATTTTATTGATTTTTTACTGAGAGGAAGGAATAGAGAGCTAGAAACATCGATGAGAGAGAAACATCGACCAGCTTCCTCTTGCACACCCCCTACCAGGGATGTGCCCGCAACCAATGTACATGCTCTTGACCGGAATCGAACCTGGGACCTTTCAGTCTGCAGATTTATGCTCTACCACTGAGCCAAACTGGTTTCAGCTCCAGAACTTTTTATCTTGAAAAACTAAACTTGGTATCCATTAAAACACAACTCCAATATCCCTCTTCTCCCAGCCCCTGGAAACCACCATTGTTTCTTTTCCTGTTAGTTGTCTACTTTAGGTGGAATCATACAGAATTTGAGATTGGCCTATTTCACTGAGGATAGTATATTTAAGGTTCATTCATGTGTTAGCATGTAGCAGAATTTGCTTTCTTTTTAGGGCTGAATAATATATCATTGTATATTCATAGTGCGTTTTGTTTATTCCTTCAACCTCAGTGGGCACTTCCTTCTACCTTTTAGCTATTGTGGAGAATGCCTCTATGAACATGGGTGTACAAGCACTCAATATTCAATTATTTCAGACTAAAGGCCCAGTGCAGGATATTCATGCACTGGTAAGGTCCCTAGGCCTGGCTGGTGATCAAGGCTGACTGGGGCCTTCCTTCCCTAGCTGCCAGCTGCCAGCTGCAGCCTTCCTGCTTGCCACATTCCACACTGTCCCCTGGTGGTCAGTGCATGTCATACCAATCAATCGAACTCTAGGTCTTCAGGCCAAACTCCTGAGAGGACACTTTGCATATTAGACATTATATATATATATATATACTAGAGGCCTGGTGCATGAAATTAGTGCATGGGAGGGGAGGCGGGGGTGTACCTCAGCCCAGCTTGCACCCTCTCCAATCTGGGACCCCTCAAGGGATGTCAGACTGCACCTTTGACCAGATCCTGGTGGATCTAAACGTGCATTCTGACATCACTCTCACTATCCAGGACTGCTGGCTCCCAACTGCTTGCCTGCCTGCCTTCCTGATTGCTCCTAACCGCTTCTGCCTGCCAGCCTAATCACCCCCTAACCACTCCCCTGCCAGCCTGATTGATGTCTAACTGCTCCCATGTCAGCCTGGTTGCCCACAACTTCCGTCCTCTGCTGGCTTGGTCACCCTTAACTGCCCTCCCCTGCAGGCTTGATCATCCCCAACTGTGCTCCTTTGCAAGCCTGTTCCCTCCCAAATACCCTCCCTTGCTGGCCATCTTGTGGTGGCCATCTTGTGTCCACATGGGAGCAGCTATCTTGTGTGTTGGAGTGATGGTCAATCTGCAAATTACTATTTTATTAGATAGGATAGAGGCCTTGGACGTGGATGGGGGCTGGCTGGTTTGCCCTGAAGGATGTCCCTGATCAGGGTGGGGTTCCCTTGGGGCGTGAGGTCACCTGGGCAAGGGGCCTGTAGTGGTTTGCAGGCCAGTCACCTACCCCACCCCGCATTGCGACCAAAGTGGAGGCCCTGGTATCCGAAATTTATTTCCTACAATTGAAACATTGTAGCTTGGAGCAGAGCCAAGCCTTCTGCTGACTCTATGGTGGCAGGGGATTTATTTACCTTCTATAATTGAAACATTGTAGCCTTAAGTGGAGGCCTGGGACCGCCAGAGTGTTTGGAAAGCTTGGCTTCCTCTATCATTTGGGAAACTCAAGCCTCCCTCCTGCTTTCTCTGTGGCTGCAGCCATCCTGGCTGGGTTAATTTGCATACTCAATCTGATTGGCTAGTGGACCTGGCTAGTGGGCATAGCTTGTGGGTGAAGCAGAGTGATGGTTAATTTGCATATTACTCTTTCAATATATAGGATATACTAGAGGCCCAGTACATGAAATTCGTGCACCGGGGGTGGGGGGGCATATCCCTCAGCCCAGCCTGCACCCTCTCCAATCTGGGACCCCTCAAGGGATGTTAGACTGCCCATTTAGGCCCTATCCTTCCTGGTGGGATCATGCCTAAACGGGCAGTCTGAAATCCCTCTCACAATCCAGGACTGCTGGTTCCCAACTGCCTGCTTGCCTGCCTTCCTGACTGCCCCTAACTGCTTCTGCCTTCCAGCCTAATCACCCCCTAACTGCTCCCCTGCCAGCCTCATTGATATATAACTGCTCTCCTGCCAGCCTGTTTGCCCCCAACTTTCCTCCTCTGCCGCCTTGGTCACCCCTAACTGCCCTCCCTTGCAGGCCTGGTCCCTACCAACTGCCTTCCCCTGCTGGCCATCTTGTGGTGACCATCTTGTGTTCACTTGGGGGCAGGATCTTTGACCACATGGGGGCAGCCATCTTGTGTGTTGGAGTGATGGTCAATCTGCATATTGCTCTTTTATTAGATACAATAGAAGCCTGGCACATGGTTGGGGGCCAGCTGGTTTTCCCTGAAGGGTGTGCAAGATCAGAGTGGGAGTTCACTTGGGGCATGGGGTGGCCTATGTGAGGGGCCTGTGGTGCTTTGCAGACCGGCCATGCCACCCGGCAACCCAAGCAGAGGCCCTGATATCTGGGATTTATTTACCTTCTACAATTGAAACTTTGTAGCCTGGAGTGGAGCCAAGCCTTCTGTTCGCTCTGTGGTGGCAGCCATTTCTGTTGGGGTTTATTTATCTTCTATAATTGAAACTTTGTAGCCTTAAGCAGAGGCCAAAGTAAGCCAGGGATGCAGATGTTTGGCTTCCTTCATTGCTAGGGAAAACCCTAGTCTCCTGCTCTCTCCAGCTCTGTGGCTGATGCCATTTTTGTTGAGATTTATATTTCTTCTATAATTGAAACTTTTCATAGGGTTAAGCGGAGGCCTGCTCCAGCCAGGGTGTGTGGAAATCTTGGCTTCCTCCATCACCAGGGAAACCCTAGCCTCCTTCCTGCTCTGTCAGTGGCTGCAGCCATTTTGGTTGGGCTAATTTTCAAACTCGCTCCTGATTGCTTGTGGGCATGGCTTTTGAGCATGGCTTTGTGAGTGTAGCAGAGTGATGGTTAATTTGCATATTACTCTTTTATTATATAAGATTAGAGGCCGATTGCACAAAGATTTGTGCAATAGGCCTTCCTTCCCCTGTCTGCCATCACCAGTTTTCCTCTGGAATCCAAGACTCAGGCCTTCTCTCTGACCACAGCAGAGAAGCTAAGCCTCTCCAGTATTCAGTAATCTTCAGTCTTTAGGCTTCAGTTTGCCCTCAACCTGGAGCCTTCAGTCTTCGCTCCGCTCCTGTGTATGCAAATTAACCCACCATCTTTGTTGGTTTAATTTGCATACTCATTCCTGATTGGCTAGTGGACGTCCCAGAGGTATGGTCATTTTGCATCTTTCTATTTTATTAGTGTAGACTAGAGGCCCGGTGCATAAAATTTGTGCATGGTTGTGTATCCCTCAGCCCAGCCTCCACTCTCTCCAATCTGGGACCCCTCGAGGGATGTCCAACTGCCCATTTAGGCCCAATCCCACTCAGGCCCAATCCCACTCATGACCAGTCAGACATCCCTCTCACAATCCAGGACTGCTGGCTCCCAACCGCTTGCTTGCCTGCCAGCCTGATCACCCCTAACCACTCCCCTGCCAGACTGATCAACACCTAACTGCTCCTGTACCTGTCCTATTACTCATAACTTCCCTCCCCTGCCAGCCTGGTCACTCCTAACTGCCCTCCCCTGCAGGCCTGATCCACCCCAACTGCCCTCTCCTGCAGGCCCGCTTTCCCACAACTAGTTACCCCCCCAACTTCCCTCCTCTGCAGGCCTGGGTCCCCCAAACTATCTTCCCCTGCAGGCCTGGTTCCCTCCCAACTGCCCTTCCCTGCTGGTCATTTTGTGGTGGCCATCTTGTGACCACATGGGGGTGGCCATCTCGTGTATTGGAGTGATGCTCAATTTGCATATTACTTCTTTATTATATAGGAGGATATAGATATATATACACAGAAGTTGAATTGTTCTATTTATATTTCTTTTTAATGTGAAGTTACAACACCCTGACAAGATGTTAACAATAGAAATTAACAACTCAAATGAATTTTCAAAAAAGTTTACCTCTATATAACTCCTACCTAGTCAAGATCATTATCCCAAAACACTATCAAAATCCTACTCCTTTCCAGTCACTATTCCATTTTTCTCTGAATTTAATCACTCTTATTTCTAACCATCATAGCTTGATTTGCGTATTTTGGTACTTTTTATAAAGTGACTCTAACAATGTATATTCTCTTGTGCCTGATATGTTTCATTCACATATATATTTGTAAGATTCACCCATATGATTGGTTACACATAGCTATAATTCATTCATTTTCATTACTACATACTATTCATTGTGTGAGTATAACACAATATCTTTATCAATTCTACTTTAGAGGAACATTTGCATTCTTTTGAGTTTAGGGATATTCTGTATATTTCTGTTATGAACATTCTTATATATCTTTCTTGGGGCAAATATACACATATTTCTTTAGGATATTTATCTAAAAGTGAAAATCTTCAGTTACATGAGTATGAACAAATTTAGTGTGTACTGTCAAAATGTTTTCCAAAGAGTTTGTACCAATTTACAGTCCAATAAACAGAGTACTAGTTGCTCCACATTCCTGCCAGTTTTGGGTATTTTCCATCATTTTATGCATCTATTATCTGATCTAAATGCCACTTCCATCATATACCAATTTCTTATTATGTGTAGTTCTGTACCACTGGTTCACCTCTCTCTTCCTAACCCCATCCACACATCACACTACTTGTGTTTGTATCTTTATAATATGTCTAAGAAGCTAGTGGCTAAAATGGAACCTACTTTTTTAAAAAAATGTTTTGATAATACCTCACCATTTTTCTATGAATTTGTGAAACATCTAGTTGTCATTTAGTGTAACTATATTGAGTTTATAAGTTAATTTGACAAGAATTGATATCTCAAAAATTTTGAATCATTGCCTTTTACCATTATGTATCTTTTTAATTCATGATATACTGTGGACATTTAATAAAGTTATAAATATAATTTTCTTCAAATACACCATTTATTAAACTTAAAACAAGTTACCTTATGAATTTTTTGAGAATTGGATCTTTTTAATTTTAAATGAATTTTCTAATTGCTGCTCTCAATGTACAGAATAATTAATGTTTTTTTGTATATATTAACATTAGGTTCAGCAATATTGCTTAATAGTTTTATTATTTGGTCTGAATATTTGTTTAAATCATCTTTGAATGAAGACAATTTTTGTTCCTTCCCTTCTGATTCCGGTTCTTATTTTCCTTTTGTTTTTGCACAGGGTAGGACCTCTATTGCAATGTTGACAAGATATGAGAATGGGCATCATTTTAAAGATGACATTAAAGAATGAGTCTATTATTTCACTATGGTAACTAAATAGGTTTTTGGTAGATATTATTGAAAGGGTTAAAGAAGTTTATAGTGTGCTATGATTAGATGTAAATTTTATTAAAACCTTTTTCTATATCTATTAAGATTACACTATTTTATTTTTTTCTGTTGTTTTTATTAATAGATTTTCTAATATTAAACCATTCTTAATTTTTGGAATAAATATACTTGATTTACTTTTTAAAAATATGTTACTGGATTAAGTTTACTAATATACTACTCAGAATTTTTGCATCTATGTTTCTGATGTTAGCCTATTATTGTACTTTATTTTACTATTCTTATTAATATTGTATATCAGGGTTATAAAATTCTCCTAAAGTGAGAGAAACACTCTCTTATTCTATTCTCTGGATCTGTTTTGATAATGAAAAGGATTATTTGTTCCTGGAGGGCATGCAAAACATGGTTTTTTACATCCTCAGAACCTAGTACTTTAGGGAAGTAAATTTGTAATATTAATTCAGTATATTTAATATTTATAGGACTATTCTTAGTAATTGAGTAAACTGATTTAATTTTGTTAATATATAGTTACCTGAAATTTTTCTCATTTCATCTTCATTTTCTCATTTAGTTGAAGAGTTATTCATATTAGTCTGTTGTATTTTTAAAAGTTACTACTGGAGGAAAAACCAATATGGCGGCATAGCTAAACACTGAACTTGCTGCCTCGCACAACCACTTCAAAACTACAACTGAAAGACAAAACAGATATCACCCAGAACCGCAGGAAGGCTGGCTGAGTGGAAATTCTACAACTAGAAGGAAAGAGAAAAGCACACAGAGTCAGAGGAACTGCAGAAGGCAGAGGTACAGAGATGCGTGCACAGAGAGGACTGGTAACTGAGTACGCAGCTGGCTTTATTAAGCAGGAGGGAGACAAAAGCTTCTGACTGTGCTGAACTCCAGTTCTGGACAAGACTCTGTGGACCTCATTCAAGGAGAAACTGGACTGTTTGCAACGGGCAAATCTCAAGGGTGGCTTTCTCTCAGAGGTGCTTGCAGAGATTACCATGGGACACTGAGGGCTTCTTAGGGCAGGGCTGATGGGAAGCTAAGGCTGTCTGCTCTACTCTGAGACTCCACCCCATCCAAACTGAGCACAGAGGCTTTTGCAAGTATTATCTCATAAGGGTGTTTCCAGCACAGAAGTTCTTCCAGAGTAGACACAGCTGATTCTTATAACCAATTGGCCTGGCAGTCAATTCCTCCCAGTCATACCAACAGCAATCAAGGCTTAACTATGAGTATAATAAGACTGTGCACACAGCCCACAAAGGGGTGCACCAAGAGTGTCCATCCCAGGTAAATGGGGAGGCTGAGCCACTGGGCCCTATAGGACACCTAGCACACAAAGCCACTCTATCAACTCAGGGAAGCAGCCAAAATGTGGAGACAAAGAAACAGGTCACAAATGAAAGAAGTGGAGGAAAGCAAACTACTGGATATAGAGTTTAAAACCACAGTTATAAGGTTTTTCAAGAATTTCCTAGAAAAAGCAGATAAATTTAGTGAGACTCTCAAGGACATGAAAAAGGTCAAGCTAGAAATTAAGCATACACTGACTGAAATAAAAAAATAATATACAGAGATCCAATGACAACAGGATTGCAAGAATCAAGTCAAAGATTTGAAATACAAAGAAGCAAAAAACACCCAACCAGAAGAACAAAAAGAAAAAAGAATCCAAAAAAATATGAAGATAGTGTAAGGAGCCTCTGGAACAACTTCAAGCCAACCAACATCAGAATGATGGGAGTGTCAAAAGAAGATAGAGAGCAAGATACTGAAAACTATATTTGAAGAAATAATGACAGAAAACTTTCCCCATCTGGTGAAAGATATGGATTTACAAGTCCAGGAAGTGCAGAGAACCCCAAAAAGGAATCCAAAGAGGATCACACCAAGACACATCATAATTAAAATGCCAAGAGCAAAAGACAAAGAGAGAATATTAAGAGCAGCAAGAGAAAAACAGTTAGTTACCTACAAGGGAGTATCCATACGATTGTCAACTGATTTCTCAACAGAAACTATGCAGGCAAGATGGAAGTGGCAAGAAATATTCAAAGTGATGAATAGCAAGATACTACAACCAGATTATTCTACCCAGCAAAGTTATCATTCAGAATTGAAGGTCAGATAAAGAGATTCACAGATAAGAAAAAGCTAGAGGAGTTCATCACCAACAAACCAGTATTACATGAAATGCTGAAAGGTATTATTTAAGAAGAGGAAGAAGAAGAAAAAGGTAAAGATAAAAATTATGAGCAACAAATACATATCTATCAACAAGTGAATCTAAAAATCAAGTGAATAAAAAATCTGATGAACAGAATAAACTGGTGAATATATTATAATAGAATCAGGGGCATAGAAAGGGAATGGACTGACAATTCTTGGGGGAAATGGGTATGGGGAGTGAAGAAGAGATTGGACAAAAATCATACATCTATGGATGAAGACAGTGCGAGGGAGGGGGGAGTGGTAAGGGCATGGGGTGGGAACCTGGTGGATGGGAGCTATTGGGGGATAAAAGAACAATTGTAATAATCTGAACAATAAAGATTTATTAAATAAAATTTAAAAATAAATAAATAAAAGTTACTACCAAAGCAATATATGCTTCCCTTTCATGCTAATACTGTCTAATTGGCCTTCTATTTATTCCACAATATAGCCAGAAGTTCCTATATCTTATCATTTCAAATATTTAGTATTCTATTCTCTATTCTTTCTTTCTCTTTTAATTAATTCCTGCTTTTCTGATTAAAAATTTTTTTGACTTTATAGTAATATCCTTTATCTAATTTTTTAAGGTGAATGCTTACCTCAATTTTCAATTTTTCTTTTCAAATACATTCATTTTAGGCTATGAATGTCTTTCTAAATACTGTTTTTCTATACTTTACATGTTTTGATTTATAGTGATTTCATTATTCTTCAATTTAAGTATTAATCTCTTTAATGGTTTCTTCTTTGAATCATTATTTATTTAGAAATTTCTTCCTTCAGGTGTTTATAATTCTCACATATGGCTTTTGCACATACAAGCTTCATTTGGGTGACATATTGACAAGTTTCCATGCATGTAGGGAAGTCCCTCACAGCATAAGACTGCTTAAAGTCTTTGGTGCTGGTACATTGGCTACAGTCGAGAAGGGATGAGGGCAAGGGAACTCCATGGGGAGGGGAAATCACAGATGGGGCTCATGTGCCTAGGTGATGTACCTCAGCAGCACAGAATGTAGTATCTGGCTTAGAGCTCTGATAGGCAGCAGTGATTAAGAGCCTTTATAGCCACAGAGTTTATCTTATTTATGACTAACAGATGTCCTGCAGTATACCACAGGGTATGCAATTCAGGCAGACTGTTATGGGTAATAATCTGCTTATTTGGGGTTTGTTCAAAACAACTGGACATATAAAAATTTGACTTTGGTGCCAGAGGGTATTTAGGTTAAGGGATCTCAGCCTGTTATGTACAAATAAACCTAGAGGCCAATATACAGAGACCATCTTTGGTCAATTTATATAACAAGTAAGAAAAAGAGCATGCATGCACTAGTTCATTATATCATGTTGCCAGAACAACTATGTTTAGCTTTTTACCAATGAGCATCATGCTGAAATAGTTTATATTTCACATACACTGGGCAAAATTCTTAAAGAATTTATTTAAACTCTAGTTGTAATTTCACAATGAATGGTAATAGAGTAGTACCTAGCTGGCTATAGCCAAGAGCAAGTCTTCCTATGTGAGTCAAATTCACTGAAATGTAAAGTTGTTTGAGGTGAAGGAAACTCAGACATAGATCATCTGGATTCGATGCTTCATTTAAAGATGAAGTTGAATCACAAAAAGACCAAATGAACTGTTTACACTCACATAGTTAATCCTATATAACAGTGGTCAGCAAACTCATTAGTCAACAGAGCCAAATATCAACAGTACAATGATTGAAATTCCTTTTGAGAGCCAAATTTTTTAAACCAACTATATAGGTAGGTACATTGTTATTAACTTAATTAGGATACTCCTGTGAGCTGCAGTTTGCCGACCACTGCTATATAATAAAAGCCTAATATGCAAATTGTTCCCTCAGGCGGTTGTTAGATCCGAAGTTTGACCACTGACTATAACATGCGGTAACCACCAGGAGGTGGAACATGGCTGGAGGTCCCAATGGGCCCTGAAGAAAGCAGGCCAATGGCGGGATAGTGGAGCAGGTGATCAGGCAGCACCAGGCCAAGGCGGGTGCAAGTGGGGGACCAATCGTCCTCCAGAAGGCAACCAGTGGTAGTGGTGAGGGGCAGGCCACTGCCCATCTCCCAAGCACTAAGGGAGCCAAGAGGGGGGCCCGGCCATGACCAATTGCCCCAAAGATGGTGACCAGTGGTGGGGTGGGGAGCAGGGCCACAGCCTGGCTCCCAGGCACTGAGGGTGCTGGGCAGGGGGCTCGGCCCTGATTGAATGCCCCACAGGCAGGATAGTGGAGCAGGTGAAGGGGTAGCACCAGGCCATGGCAGGGTGCCAGGCAGGGCTGTGGGTTGTGGAGCTGCAAGGCTGGGGGCATGAGCTGAGGCTGCGAGGCCAGAGGTGTAAGCTGGGGCCCAATCCCTGCAGGCCACCCCGAGGGACCCACCCATGCACAAATTCATGCACCAGGCCTCTAGTTATTAATAAAACCCTGAATAGAATCTAGGTCTCTTGATTCTTGGTCTAGTAGTCTTCCTACTATGTCATAACAAGCCAAATCTATTAGCTGTATCAATAATTTTATAAATAGGTTCTACCAATTTTGTTCCTACAATATTCCATTTATTTATTTTAGCTACATTCCTCCTTTTGTCTTTATCAAACCTTATGTTACAATGATGGAAGTAGAATAAAAGTATAAACAGATATAAAGCCAAGGTTAGCATCTAGCTGTCAACGGTTCCCAAGCCCTTCTTCTTTGCGCTACACAATGACAATGATGGGGATATAGTTGGTTAATAGAGATAGTTAATTCTGTATTGCTATGCTGAAATTTCATCATGACCACTATTATTTCTTACCAAGTCAATTACATGAATGTGTTATTTTGAAAAGAGCAACAGTGAAGAGTTTTATCAATGTTCCTTCTATACAATGGGTGGTCATTCCAATGAGCGTTTTTAAGAGTACAAACAAGTTTCTGCTGCTCCCTAACAATTCTAACCTCACAACAAAGGGAGGGTATATATGAGATATGAGGGATGCACACAATGGGCTTTGTTTCGTTGTGCTCATTGTTTTGTGTTTCAGACTAAGTGGATCAGACAAAATCACAGATAGCTAGTTGCCATGTCAGAGAGCATTTGCCATATACTCTTATCACACACTTTTGTGACCAGGTCTTTTAAATATGTCAGCCTTTGTAGAATATGTTTATTTAATTACCACCTTGGGTTATGAAATTTAAGTCAGAAAGGCTTACAAGTTGCTTCAATGTTATTTGTTATTTATTTATTTATTTATTTATTTATTTGTTTGTTTATTTATTTTACAGAGAGGAAGGGAGAAGGATAGAGAGCTAGAAACATTGATGAGAGAGAAACATCGACCAGCTGCCTCCTGCACAACCCCTACTGGGAATGTGCCTGCAACCAATGTACATGTCCTTGGCCAGAATCAAACCTGGGACCTTTCAGTCTGCAGCTGACGCTCTATCCACTGAGCCAAACTGGTTTTGGCAATGTTCTTTTTAAGTTTAGGCACATTTTCCTAATGACATGAGTAACATCTTTAAAGCTAATTTTGGCTCCTCAAATAAAAAAATAAGCTGAGTACACAGTAAGCACAAAATTTACATTTATACACAGACATGAGAAAAGCAAGAGAATCTGCTGTGAATGGTGAATATTTCAGAAATATTTGGAATATGCATATTTCAAAATAAGTTATGCTGATAACATGTCAATCTTGGAACATAGATCACATCTAACAAAAGCACTTCACCTGAGCCATGTTAATTTTATGGAATGAAGGATTATTTTCTTCATTTATTAGTCCTCTTTTATTGCTTTTAGTACAAAGTATTCCACAAGAAAAATAACACTGATGACCAGACAACAGCATTTCATGTCTCTGGCATTAATCAGTGTGCTTGAATCCAAGGAGCTATTATTTTAGCCACATTTAAATCCTGATTGCATTTTATTCTGCCTTGGCAATGCTCACAATGTGATCTTCATTAGAATTTATTTTAAGCTTTCACATGCTGGCATGGCCATTATTTGTATCCTGCACTGTGAGCAGTAAATCATGTGGAAGATGCCTAGATGCAGAGTTCCAGGCTCCAAAATTTGCCTTCATTTTGTTTTCGTTTTGTTTTTAGTATTTCTCAAGGGCTGAAAGGGGGTTTAGAATGTAACTACCTCTGGAAACTAAGCATAGTAAATGGAGAATCTCACATCTCTACCATTTTCAAACAAGTTTTAAAACGTCTGCTCAGTTCCTCTAGTTCTGTCACTCTGGTGAGTAAACCTAGAGTAGACTGAGCCTATCCAGGAATCTTGGCCCATGTCATGCTTTGGGTAGTTAGAGCAAATGTCAAAGGGCCTAATGTCCTGAAGCTCTTTTTCTGTCATGTGCATATCTGTGTCCCCATTGTGGGAACTCTTAATCACTTCAAAAAGAGCCTCAAGCCCTCACACTTGTTATAGTCCACTTAGCAGTATGAAGCTCTAAAATAAGAAGCCATTTATGATGAGTTTTCCAGTAACTATGAGTTAGGTAAAATTTGTCATCCAGACCATAGCAGGGTCTGCTTGCCATTCACGGCTTATTTATATCACATTATACAGGGACACTTTCACATAATGTTGAAAACAATGGGAATTCAGAATCAGGCAGACTTGAGTTTTAATCCT
This sequence comes from Pipistrellus kuhlii, assembly GCF_014108245.1. Taxonomy (NCBI): domain Eukaryota; kingdom Metazoa; phylum Chordata; class Mammalia; order Chiroptera; family Vespertilionidae; genus Pipistrellus; species Pipistrellus kuhlii. The sequence continues at coordinate 16,454,400 of NW_023425504.1, forward strand.
AGCTCCCCACCCTATAAGATTATGACCTAAGGCAGTGGTCCTCAACAGGAAGTAAATTTATACCCTGTCTCCCATTCCTAAACCCAGACATTTGGCAATGTGTTGAGATAGTTTTGGTTATTTTAGCTGATGAGTGTAATGAGCAGCATAAACAATGGATGCTGTTGAACATCCTACAATGCACAGGATAACCCCCTAAAACAGAATTATATGGACCAAAATGTCAATAATGCCCAGGTTGAGAAACTGATATAAGGTAAATGATTTCACCTTTTTGAGCTTCCTCATATTTAAAATGGGAATAATATAATCAACTCTATTATATGGGTCAAACTGGCTACTTGGTCATTACCTTTGATTAGGAATCAGCTAATGACCCCAGTATGTACACATAAGGGGCAGGGTGTGTGTGTGTGTGTGTGCCAATTTTGCCTCTAGAAGTAAAGGAGCAGAGGAAGAGGCAAATAATCCTGCACTTGAAGCAGGGCTAGAGGCTGAGGGCCAAAGGCTAAGAGCCAAATCCCTCCTGCTAGGACTGTCCATTTTATACCAGCTCCCAGTTTAATCTAATATATTTAAGCCTGGTTTCATGTCAGAGAACAAGACATTAGTTTCCTGGTAAGCTGAGTTAGTGCCTGAGTTCTAGAGACAGTGCCCTCTCATTGTGTTTCCCATTAGTGATTCTAATGGCTAGAATTTCATATCTAAATAGGAAGAAACACCATGAAAGTGCATTACAGAAAGAGCTTTCTTCCAAGTGGGCCTTGCAGTATCTCACACAGCATACCACAGAGGCAACTAGCTGTTCTTCTGAAACAGAATGAACCCTGTAGGTAAGCACATACGACATTTATAATACCATGTTTCCCCGAAAATAAGACCTAGCGCATGGAAAGATAAGACATCCCCTGAAAATAAGACCTAGCGCAACTTTGGGAGAAAAAATTAATATAAGACACTGTCTTATTTTCGGGGAAACAGGGTAGCAATATGTACAAGGCATACCACCTAGTTGCTTTACCTTATTCACTCATTTTAATCCTCACACAAAACTATGAGGAGACCACTAATATCTTCTTTTTACATTTGAGAACAGCTGGGCACTGAGAGGCTAATATTATACTTTACACAGCTGACAAAGTGGAAGGACCAAGATACAAATGGAGAATCTCTGTCTCAAAGAATACAAAAAGAACTTGGAATAGTACAACTTGTATTTCAAAAGAGAAATCTTGCTAGAAAGGCAATTGAAGTTTTATGAATTGGATGGGGGGAAAAAGGTGCACTTCAAATGCATAAAAACAAGTCAGATTTTAAAGCTGAAGTGAATGCAGCATGATGGAATGTGCATGGGCTTTGAAAGCAGAAAGACTATGGCCTACATTCAGGTTTCTAAGATAAAGGAGTCTAATGATTTGGGCAGATTACTATAGTCTCTGATTCTAACTTCTTTTTGGAGACCAAATTAATGAAATTTGTAAAATACTCTAAACAGTGCTTGGTACATAATAGGCACTTTATAAATGTCCAGTTGCATCATTGCCCCCAACATTCTTTTAAAAATATATATATATTTTATTGATTTTTTTACAGAGAGGAAGAGAGAGATAGAGAGAGTTAGAAACATTGATGAGGAAGAATCATCGATCAGCTGCCTCTTGCACATCCCAAGATACATGCCCTTGACCGGAATCGAACCTGGGACTTTTCAGTCCACAGGCTGATGCTCTATCCGCTGAGCCAAACCTGTTTCGGCATGCCCCCAACATTCTGTTCACATGTATCCTTGCCCAAAGGAGACTAGACAAATAAATGTTCTCACTGGAGTGCCCTAATCTAAAGAACCATATCCTAGATAACAAAGAGGTGATGGGGGCCTAGACAACATGGAAGGCTGTCAATCCCCACTGTGCTTAAACTTAGAGCACATCTCTGCTATCTTTCAGTATATGCCTTTCTACCTTAGGAATAAGGATGATGTAGCAGACCCACCATCACCAGAGATTCCACCTTAGAACAGTCACATATTATTAGTGGATCAGAAAAGTAATTTAGTGATCACCAAATAAAAATATTAAATAAATCTGCTCAATAAATAAATAAATAAATAAATAAATAAATAAATAAGTGTAGAATATACCCAGCAATGAGGGTAAATATTGTATTGTGAAATATTTGTGTTGGCATTGTATATACACATACATATGCACATTTGATTATATACATATGCATATAGACACAAATGTACTCATATATGTATATGTGAATAGGTAGGCCTTGATATAAAATGCATTTCTTTTGTGGTTAACAAGAAAATTCAAAAGGACTACATTACAGTTTGGGATTTGTTTTTTTGTTCCTGACTGTTAGGACATGTTCACAATACACCATTCAAAATCTCTCACAGAAATCCCCCTTGTGATCAATCCACACAGTTGTATAAGATTACTACCTAACAATGGAATATGGTAGTCAGTGACCTTAAAAATATAAGTTTTCAGTAAAAAGGATCATATAGTTATTATTTTGTTTCCTTCTGCCTATCACAGAACTCAGAATAGAGTAAGCAGTCAATGAATAACAGTTGATTGAATTTCACAAAGCAATGAAATAACAAGTGAAGCACCACCTTGATGCTTTAAGAACGATGTCCTAAAGCAGTCAACAGAAAAGAAGTGTGTTGGCTCAATAACATTTTGGGAAAATAAAACTTCATTATAATTTTCATTTTCTCTTGTGGAAGGATCAATAAGTGGTGGACAAAGGATACAATCCAAAACAGTATCTCTAAATACCATATTTTTGCCAGATCCTCATTGGGGGATATGCAGGAGGCAGCCAATCAATGATTCTCTCTCATCATTGATGTTTCTATCTCTCTCTCCCTCTCCCTTCCACTCTGCAATCAATAAAAATAAAGTTAAGCCGAAGCCGGTTTGGCTCACTGGTAGAGCGTCGGTCTGCGGACTGAAGGGTCCCAGGTTCGATTCCGGTCAGGGGCATGTACATTGGTTGTGGGCACATCCCCAGTGAGGGGTGTGCAGGAGGCGGCTGGTCGATGTTTCTCTCTCATCGACGTTTCTGGTTCTCTATCTCTCTTCCTTCCTCTCTGTAAAAAAATCAATAAAATATATTTTAAAAAAATAATAATAAATAAATAAATAAATAAATAAAGTTAATAGAAAATAGTAACGAGTGAACACAAATGCTCCAGTACATTAGTAGATATTTCTCTTATCTTAGTAATGTTATGCATGTTTGCATTTAGTTTATTTTTTAAAGGTAAGAATAAAAGATAGGCCGAAACCGGTTTGGCTCAATGGATAGAGTGTTGGCTTGGGGACTGAAAGGTCCCGGGTTCGATTCCGGTCAAGGGCATGTAACGTGGTTGCGGGCATATCCCCAGTGGGGGGTGTGCAAGAGGCAGCTGATCAATGACTCTCTCTCATTGATGTTTCTAACTCTCTATCTCTCTCCCTTCCTTTCTGTACAAAATCAATAAAATATATTTTTAAAAAAAGAATAAAAGATAGTATTATATTTTGTCTCTCATGCTATAGAGAATAAACATATTTTCAAATATCCCTTTAGTCATTTTCTCATCATTATTATTGGGCGGTATTAAATTTATTTTAACCTCATAATGTCTCATACAATATTACAAATACAAACAAAAGGGATCAAGAAAAAATGAATGTCGTGTGCATTTGTAAAATGCCAGAACAGATAATGTCTTTTGTTTCTTTGGTCACTTTTTGTGGACAGAAGCTATGACTTTAAGCTTCAGAGAAAAATTTTTCTCTCATCTGTTTTACACATATGAGAGATCACACACAATTATAAATTATTTTAATCTAGCATAAATCATGCAATGTGTAATCCAAACTTCAGACAGAAGAAAAGGTGAGTTACGTACACCAATCTAGTAAAGTATACTATATCTTTATTAAGTTTGGAATGTAACAAAAAATCATGTTGTAGATAATATTTTTTCCAAATAACAATGTGTTTTCTTTTCCTCTCAGCTCAAAACAGCTTTATAAAACAACAACAACAACAACACTAAATTTCTCCCAGGGATGGTGTGTGATTATATGCAAATTACTAAACGCCCGGTGCACAAAATTCATGTGTGGCGGGAGTGTCTCTCAGCCCAGCTTGCACCCTCTCCAATCTGGGACCCCTTGGAGGACATCCGACTGCTTTTCGCAATCCGGGAGAGGGCAGCTTGTCCCTCTCCTGGGCCGCAGGCACAGGCTCAGCCACTGGCTGGGACTGTGGGGCAGGTTGCTTGTCCCTCTCCCAGGCCACAGCCTGTGCTGGTCCCCATTCCTCTCTCACAAGCTCATTTGTACCTGTCTGGTCCCCATTCCTCTGTCTCCAGTGTTGAGTGTCTGAGCTGTTATGCCATAGTGGCATGATGACCATTTGCATTTTAGCTCTTTATTATATAGGATTCTTTGCTAGTGTTTTAGCTGGTCATGTAACTCATTAATATGAGGAAATCAAATCAATATGTTCAATTTGCTTTTCTTACAAAGGCAAAGGATGTCCAGTTTGAATTACTGCCAAGTTGTCTTTTTTTTTTTTTTTTCAGAGAAACCTCAGAATATATCCTTCACTTTGTGTTCTCACAACAAATCTCCTTACTCATAACAAACCAGGTGAAAAATGGCTTTTTTTTTCTTCCCAGTTTCGACTTGCTTCTACATGCCTAAATATAGAATGATTCAGGGGTATGAGAAACCTAATAAAAAATAGCTGACGATCTTAGATACATGTAAAACCTCTGTGTATGGTTTTTAAGAAACAGCTTATTATTTCAAAGTTCTGTCACTATGTATCTCATAAGAGGGTAGGTTTCTGTATTTTCATAATAAACTTTTAAATAATTCTAAGTCCTTTAATTATTTTTCCAATGAAACCTATGATCAAGTTATCCAGCAATGAAAATCAGTGTTGGGATGCATGGTTCACTGAATACAGAATATGACTTGTACGCAACACAAAAATAAGAACCCAATGCACACATCATATTAGTGGGGCATATTCATAAATGTGGAAAGTTTTATCTTTTAATTTTTCGAATAGCCTTATAAAATTAATTATATACTAGAGGTCCGGTGTATGAAACTTGTGCGTGGGGTGTGTGCCGGGAGGGTCCCTCAGCCCAGCCTGCACTGCACTCTCTCCATTCTGGGACCCCTCAGGGGATGTCTGACTGCTGGACATCCCTCTCATAATCTAGGACTGCTGGCTCCTAACCGCTCACCTATTTGCTTGCCTGGTGACCCCTAACTGCCCTCCCTTGCTGGCCTGGTCACACCCCTAACTGCCCTCCCCTGCTGGTCTGGTCACCCCTAACTGCCATCCCTGGCTGACCTGGTTGCCCTAACTGCCTTTGCTTCCGCCCCCACCACCGTGGCTTTTTCCGGAAGGTTGTCCAAAAGATGTCTGGTTAATTAGCATATTACCCTTTTATTAGTATAGACAAGTATTTTTCATATTATTCTCTACTTCCCATATGTATTTAAAATACTCCAGAATATTTTAAGCAAATAAAAAACAGTCAAGTTGCAGAAAAATAGAAGTTTTGAAATACAACCTGGTAGTCTTAAAAGCAACATTTGTGTAAAAGGGCATAAGTTACAGTCAGCAACAAAACTTGTTGGGATTGCTTGGTTAATATTCTTTTGTTGGAAAGGCATAGTTTAGGCAAAGGAGAAGAGGAAACCAGCCCTATGAAAGGGGGTGTTTGATTGGGCCGTTGCCACAGCAGAGAGGCGCAGGTGCGGCAAAGGTTCAGGCTGTCCCACAGGAAAGGATGTCTGTGTGTGTGGGACACCAAAGGACACCCACCTGTCATACCGGAAACACAATTTGCTAACACTCACAATTGCAGAGCTTAGAAAGAAGCACTGTTTTTAAAACTGTTATTTCCCTTGCATATAAAATATACATACATATATATATACATGCCCTCTTCTGAGCTTCCCCTGCCCTCCACTAAATATTTGGCTATGGCATTCTTTTCATGTCAACGAATTAGATGTACAGACATAATATTTAATGACTACAGTGTTATCCCTGACGGTTTGACGTTACTAAGGTTTACCTTACTAACCCTTTATTCTGGGACAGTTTGTTTCCGGTTTCCCCTGGCATCAACAGCTACAGTACACATAATTGCTTATTTGAGGGTTTACTTAGGATACATTCACAGACATGGAACTCCTCGCCCAAAGCTAATTCACTTGAATTGTGACTCACATTTCTAAATTGACTTTCTAGAAAGTGCTTCTGTTTGTTTAGTCCATTCGTTTTAAATCAGATTACACTCCCACAAACCGGGTAAGAGAAAGCTGTTCAATGCGCCTTCTGCAAATCTCATACTCTTGCTGAACTTGAGCAACCCCTTCCAGCACTGCTGTCTGCACGCTTTTCAGGACACTTTTGAAGGAAGGAAAGGGATCTGGGGCCCCTACAGCTCTCCCACAGGGACAGAGCTGGAAAAGCAAAGTTTCTCAACTTGGTGAAAATGCAGTGGGGACACTCCCAACCAGGGGAGGGGCACACCGGGACACCCCCTGGCTGAGGTGGGGCACACGGGGCAGGGCCTACCCTGGGCAGGCCTCAGGGCAAGGCATCTCAGCCTCTGGCTGCACCAGCCCTGAGTTGGTAAAAGCCCACGGCACCCTTCCTTGCATTCTCTGACTCGTTCTCCGGACAGGCGGGGACAGTGGGTGGTGGGGAGACCGAACCATTGCTCCCAGTCCTGACTCCCGAATCCCGAATCCCAGATGCTGTATTACTGAGAAACCTTAGGCAGGGATAGGCCACCGGGCGCAGGACCAGTAGGATCTGGCTGGAGGTTGAAGTCCAGGGAGGCACAAGTGGTGCTGCTGAGGGCCCTGTGTGGATGAGGGTGTTGTGCCGAGATTTCATGATCCTCAAGGCCCACCAGGGAGTCGAGTCCAATGCAATAAACAAAACAGCCTCTTCCATGCTAGCATGGGCTCTGTCCCTCTCACGCCAACAGTATGGCAGACTAGAGCGCGAACTTCAACAAGTCAAGGGGTTTTATGTCACTGCTTTGGCTGACCCTGATTGGTTGGGTAAGGGCTAGGGTCCAGTTGGAGGATAGCTCCTCTCTGCCCCATAGCACAAAATGGAGTCAGGAGTTAGTCTTGCTCCGCCCTGCCCTCTCACGGGCATGTGAGTGTGTGTCGCTCCAGTTCACAATCATGCACACACTTACACACCTGCACTCCGGCTCTGCATGCTAAGCCACCAGGAACCTCCCGGAGCCTGCTGTGAGCTCGAATGCATCCAGTTCCAGCACCAAGGAAGTCTGAGAAAGTTTCCCCAGACTGACTCCTGCCATGCTGGCCAGAGACAGGACCAGGAGGATCTGGGCTGGAAGGTGAAGTCCAGGGAGGCACTGGTGACATGGCTGAATGCCCTATGTGGGTATGGGCATGTGAGTGTATATCACCCTGCTTGGGGGGGGGGCACATTGTCAGGTCTCTTGCCCCCGCCCAGCATCACGCAGCCTCAGGTCCCTGATGATTGCTCATTAAGGCTCTTTAGGGAACCCAACCTCTACTGTGGGCACAGCCATCTTGTGTTATGGGATCTCCTCCTCTGCTGTGTGGGCCACCATGTTGTTATGGCATGATGATCTATTTGCATATTCCCTCTTTATTATATAGGATGTAAAACATGTTCATTGCAAAACTAAAAGAGCAACATCTAAAGAAAGTATCTTAAAATCTTTCCACCAGAGATCACAACATTCAATATTTTGTTCACTTTCTCTTTGGATTTGTATATGCCCAGATGCATAAATGTTTTTAAATCTTTTAAAAGAAATTGCACCAGATGAGAAAGAATAAGTACAGCAAGAATAGTGAGCTAGCAGGACGTTCTCATGATTTTAAGCATGAGGAGAATGCTGTGAGTTTTGTTAAAGCACTTGTGGTAGGCAGCTTCTGAAACAGACCCCAATGAGCCCTGTCCCCTGGGATTCACAATCCTGTGTAATCCCATCTCCTCCAATGTGAGCTTGATCTAATGACTTGCTTCTAACAAATGAAATACACCAAAAGCAATGAGATGCCATCTCTGTAACTGAATCCTGCTTCATTTGTTCCCTAACACTGCTGTACAAATTATCACAAATTTAGCAGTTTAAAACAACAAAATTTATTAACTTACAGTTCTGAAAATCGTAAGTTTGAAATAAATCTCACTGGGCTAAAATCAAAGGATCAGCAAGGCTGCATTCCTTTCTGGAGGTTCTAGAGAAGAAACAATTTACTTACCTTTTCCAGCTTCTAGAAGCTACCCACATTCCTTGGCTCACACTACACCCTTTCCATCCTCAAAGCCAGCAATGGCTAGCTGAGCCTTTCTCTGATCACATCATTCTCACACCAATTCCCTTTTTGCCCTGCCCCCAATTCCACACTTAATGCCCCTTGTGATTATATTGGGCTTACCCAGATAACCCAGGACCAATTCCTTATTATAAAGTCAGCTGATTAGCAAATGATTTCATTTGCAACTTTAATTCCCCTTTGCCATGTGACATGACATATTCTAGTGTTCCTGGAATTAGAACATAGACTTCTTTAGGGAACTGTTATTCTGCCAATAATCATGTAATTGAGGTTGAAAGTGGCACTTTCATATCAACCCCTAACCCTGGCTGATACTTCGATTGCAACCTTGTAAGGGACCCTGAAACAGAGGATCCAGCAAAACCATATCCAAATTGTTGACCCACAGAAATTATGAGATAATAAATGTACGTTCCTTTCAACTGTTAGATTCTGAGTAATTTACACAGCAATAGGCAACTAATGCAGTACTTAAAACTAAATTATTGTTTTTATTTGTACATTTTCTCTAGATTTTACTTTGGCAATCATTTAATTAAAAATAAATGTACTCCACTGACTTCAAGTTGTGGAAATTACAGGTTACATTTAAGTTATCCTAACCAATAGCTAAAATGATCAATTATGGTAGTGTTTATAATGAAAAGCTCCAATTTGCTACACTCAGACAGTAATTCTATTACATCAACAATACAGATCACTCTTCTTTTAGCTACAGACTGATCCTTAAAATGTGATTATACTACAGGAAGATGATCAGTCAGAAGAAAAGGCATGGTGGACCACTATATCACAATTCTTATAATTATAAAGAAATTGTGCATTCAACTGAAATTTTAGCTACTAGAATCAAATTAATGTGTTGCTAGTTACACTTTTTTCTACTTCAGAAAATAAGGGTGTTTCCTTTTCTTTGTAAAACAAGGAGCACCAAGAGATGAAATTACTATAAAAACTAAAGAGTTGATTCCTCATTTAAAGTTTTAGTATATTCAATGGGTAATATCTCAATTGATCTGATTCATTCAATTAGTTAAACCATGGAGATCATGACTAAAGCTAATTGCCCAAGGTAGAACTCAAGATGTTGTTTTGTTTTTGTTTTTGTTTTTGTCTTTTTAGCATGATTTTCCCGTCAGCCAAATGAGCAATTTTTTAAAAAACCATTAGAAATATATGCAGAAGCTTTGTCTCTTACCAGTAAGAAAGTTAAAAAGTATACTGTTTTATGTACTTGTACTTTCTTTAGAAACTATTCTGAGAGATTGCCTGATTAATACCAACCAGTTGGGGCTCATTGTTAGTTCTGAGTAAATAAAAAATCATACAATGTGTTTTATAAACTGAAGCTGGTAGTGTTTTTTTGTTACTTCAATTTAATCCTCACCATATCCATATTAAATAGGTATTATTCCCATTTGATAAATGGAAAAACTAAGGCACAGAAAGGATAAGCAACTTGCTTAACATCACAAAGCTAACAATTGCCAGTGCTAGGATTTGAATACAAATGGCCTGCTATTTTAGAAAGAGTTCCAAGAGCTATCAAGACTATATTACAAAATTTCCAAAAGCCTCCTAATATTTAAATCAAAAATGGAGGGATAGTAGAAGAATATCATGTAAGGAAAAATATTGTGTAAGTAAATTACATCTAGAAAATTTTTACTTTGGAAAATTAACTTTCATTTGTAATCCTAATAGTAAGACACCCATGAAAAACACACAAGTTGTCAAAACAAGCCAAAGGATCCTATGAGATTTGACTTTCTCTTGGAAAAATTGTTGTGGGGTTGAACCCTGGGTTCAAAATAAGACCACCGGAGGCTGATTAATTAATTTTTAAAAAGCAGGCAAGGATTTATTGAACTGGCCAGGACAGCCACAAGAGCACCACACGCAGGTGGACTCCAAATGACTGCACCGTTTCAGGGGTAGGCAATGCCTTTTAAAGGTTTAAACCACAAGATTTTTCCTTTGTTACTAAATCCTAAAGACTAAATTCTAAAGACTGGGGACAGCCCGCAGGGTAGGTTCCCAGTCACATCCTGCTGGACATTGGAATGTGGCCCTATCTTGTGATAGCGATAACACAGAAGCAGAGCTCAGTGGTTAGTCTCTAAAGGTTATCTATAGTTTCTATCCCCGAAGCTACTGAGTCAGTGGGAATCAATCTCCTGTGGTCCTGGCCCCTAGGCAAGGGAAATTGCCTTAGCCTCCTGGAAGCTGAGGTAAGTACCCAGTGTTTTAATCAGATGCAAGAGCCATACTTAGCAGGGTTAAAATTCAAACTGCAGTTTTTACCAAAGTATGGTTGCCATTATATTTCAAAAATCATAATAGACTGTTGGCAAACACTTTAGTCCTGATTCCACTATCCTGAGTCACTCCAGATGTTCAGTGCATCCCAGCCTGTCCTCCCCTTGTACCCATATCTGGACCCCAGCCCATCCTCTCACTGCTCCTGTATTTGAACCCATACACACCTACATAATGGAAGCCCCAAAGCATACCCTGCCGGCTCCAAGGATACCTTTTGTCTTTCTAGGAAACCCCACACCCACAAACCCAGACCTGGTTGGGCGCTGGCCCACAGGCATTCCCTGTGGTGTTCAAAACAAGAGGACAGCCCTAGGTGGTTTGGCTCAGTGGATAGAGCATCAGCCTGCGGACTGAGGGGATCCCATCAAGGGCACATGGCCGGTTGAAGGTTTGATCCCAGTGGGAGGCGTGCAGGAGGAAAATCAATGATTCTCATCATTGATGTTTTTCCCTTTCTCTCCCTCTCTGAAATCAATAAAAATATGTTGTTGTTGTTTTTTAAAAGGACATTTCCTGGTGCAGGGGCTTGGTTGAAGGGAAACTGCCAATAGGGGAAAGAACTGGTCCCAAGAATGTGCAATGAAAAGGTGCATACCTGTTGCTTCTCCATTGGACCTTGGCAGAAATGGGATTGGGACCCAAGGGCTCTAATCCAGAGGCCCAGGTCAATTATCTCAGGGCATTTGGGCCTTTAGACTCCTGGAAGGCAATAGACTTTGCCATCTGTACATGCATATTTCACTCTCCCATTCTGACCATGAGCAGTCCTGCCCTGCACAGCATCTGGTTGGGAGCCTGGTCCCAGACACTTGGCCACATTCCTGGGATGCTGAGGGTGGAGGAAGTGGGGAAGGTAGAGCATTGACAAGGATTGGGGTTTGCTTGATAGGTGGCATGAGACAGACTTCTAATAGAAGACTCTGGGATAAGAGACCATCAGCACCTGGGGCAACCACGTATGAAAGAAAAAAATATACTTATTAAAAAAGAAAGCTTAGGGATAAAGTTTTGATTATGCTAGATGGAAAAATGTCTAGAGTCCTGCTGTATAACATTGTGCTTATAGTTAATATAGTTAAGTTTTACAGTTAAAAAATTTTAAGAGGGTAAATTTCATGTTATATTTTTTAACAAAACAAAAAAATAAAGCTAGCCCTAGCTGGTTTGGCTCAGTGGATAGAGTCTCAGCCTGCAGACTGAAGGGTTCCAGGTTTGATTCCTGCCAAGAGCATGTACCTTGGTTGCAGGCTCCTCCCTAGCCCTGGCCCTGGTTGGGGCTCATACAGGAGACAACCAATCAATGTGTTTCTCTCACATCAATATTTCTCTCTGTCTTTCCCTCTCTCTTCCACTCTCTTTAAAAATCAATGGAAAAATAGCCTGGGTGAGGATTAAAAATATTAATAAGGCGGCTATATGCCCAGCTGGCATGGCTCAATGGTTGAATATCAAACTACTAACTAGGAGGTCACAGTTTGATTCCCCAGCAGGGCATACATATGGCCAGGTTACAGGCTTGATCCCCAGTGTGGGGCGTGCTGGAGGCAGCCTATCAATAATTCTCTCTCATCATTAATGTTTCTCTCTCTGTCCTTCTCTCTACCTCTCTGAAACAAAAATAATTTTTTTTCACCATTCTAGTCCTTTGGTCTTTACTAGGAACAATTCTTTCATTCCTAAAGGATCTTGAAGAGTGCTAACCCTTTTGTCCCTCCTGCCACCAAGGCTGCTGCCTCTTCTTGCCTTTCCATATCGCCCACATTTGCCCCTTATAGTAGCTGCACATGCTCCCACAGAAAGTACTGTTATTCAACCTACTTCTGATTCTGCTTCTGCTAGTGGAAGTGGAAGGGGTTAAATGATAGGTACTATTATATATTGTGAAATTGTAAATAGGAGTTTGAAGGCACTGCTCCTGCATAGGATCTAGTAGTGAATATAAAGTGAAGGAATGGGTGAGGAGGTGGAGTGGAGGTGAAAATTGCTATGATCCTCCACATAAAATTTTGCACTTGCTCTGAGGTTCCCAAAGGATCTAAAGTACCTCTTCCCACCTCTCCAGCACTCTCCTACTCAAAGAAACACCCATAACCTTCCTCCATCACCACGACCTTTATAAGCAAGCGCCTGCAAGGCAGCAGTACCAGGCCTATCCTACATCAGTAATGGCAACTGCTTCTGCCAGGCCTTATTCTATACCCTCTTCTTCCAGCACCATTTGTACTCTTCTTCTATTGCATCAGCACTAAATTTATAACCAGCAGGAAAAATACCTGCACATGCCCATTTTCCAAATGTACTGGTGACATTACAATCTATAAAAAAATCATAGTATTTCCTCTCTGCCCCTCAAAATACTTGTTTGTTCCCATGAGAGCCCTCTTCTTTTCCTGTACTCTTTTTAAAAATATATATTTTATCTATTTTTTACAGAGAGGGAGAGGGATAGAGTTAGAAACATCGACCAGCTGCCTCCTGCACACTTCCTACTGGAGATGTGCCCTCAACCAAGGTACATGCCCTTGACCGGAATCGAACCTGGGATCTTTCAGTGCTCAGGCTGATGCTCCATCCACTGAGCCAAACCGGTTAGGGCTTTTCCTGTATTCTTATCACAGTTATAGAAGGCCCCCATTGTTAGTCATGTCTCTGAGAAGAGAGAAATTTCTGGTATGAAAATCATTTTTTGTTATCCCCTCATTTCACTATACCTATCCCAAGAAGGTATCCAGCTCTTTCATCCTCGGTTCACAGGTTGGTTTATGCTGCTAGCCTGGCTTTCTATAATCCTGGTCATCTTGACCAAATTATGCTAAGGGAGAAAGGAGTGACTACAGAAAAGAGAGGAAGGAGGAAACTGCTTATGATACATAAGCACCCCTTACTCCCTACCAGGATTCCAGGGAGAAAATAGGGCCCCTGAATGAAATAGGTGTATGGCCATAATGGCCAGGCTACTTACATTCCAAACGAGGATCGGGTCTGTCAAGAGAGAGAGAGAGACCCCAAATTCCTGGGTTTAAAAGGATTTTCTGGATTTGCATTCAGGGATGACCGACAGAAACTATATTTCTTCTGCGCTTACCCATGATGTATACAGAAAACACATGGGGATTCAGGGTCAAAACCGAAATGCAAATTTTACTGTAATTAGTCCAGGGCCCTAGTAAGTCACATTGGCATTGATATCATGTCCTTTTCCTTTGAGCTTGCACCAAGAAAGCCTGGCTCCAAGCCTGCCTGCTGCCAGACTGGTAGGCCACCCATAGACAGGCAGTCTGAAGGGAATGTTGGTCTGATCCCTGCTCAGGACCTCAGGGCAGGCCCCACCCCAGCCATTCATGTCTAACTTCCTTCCTAAGGGATGTGCCTACCTTCAAGTGACCATGTGGATTTAGGGAGAGTACCAGGAATGATCGCAATGAATTGAAAGCCCCATTAAAGTTCCTCCCGGGAAGAGGAGGGGCTCTTCAACAGTGAATGAGATTGAGCTTTCCTTCACCTCAGTGGGACATAAGGAACATGAAGATTTAAGATGCTGCATCTGAGCAAAGCCACTGAAATGCATACTACACAGAAGACAGAGCAGGTAAGAACACACATTTTATTAATAATTAGAAACAGCAAAACCTTGAAAAATGTTGAACATGGTGAGGTGGGATCTCAAGGAGGAAACTCTAGGATATCTTTTGTTCAAACTGGAATTCAATCTAACTTCCCACCCCATAGGCTCCAAGCTGGCTCAATCCTTGCTTGCAGAAGCTGCCGCAGGGTTGTGGAGAGCCTGCCCAGAATACACCGAGCAGAAGACAAGGGGCTCAGGGGCATTCTCAAGAGCACTTGTCCCAGTCCAGTTCTATTTTTAATCCAATTACTTTTCCCAAGAGAATCACAAGAGGGTTTTTCTTTTCATCCATTCTTGACTAGAAAGGAACTAGAGGTGGAGATGGCTATGGCTGAGGCTAAGGACAAGAGTGTATAGACAACACTCCCCCAAACACTGCCCTTCCTTAAAACAGTTGCCTAAAAGGGTGAAGGGATTGAGAAGTACAGATTGGAAGTTACAAAATACTCACAGGATGTAAAGCACAGCATGGGGAATATAGTTGGAATATAGTTAATAATACTGTAGTAACTATGTATGGTGTCAGGAGGGTACTGGAAATATCAGGGGAACACTTTGTAAAGTATACGATTGTCTAATCACTATACTATATATATGAAAGCAGCACAAATAATATTGAAAGTAAACTAACTGAATAATAAAATTATTAATTTTTTTAAGTTTTCATATAAAAACAATAATATATGAATGAATCTCTTCTTCCCTGACTTCCTCTCACTCTTCTCTTCTCCAGCCAGTGGGGTGTCTCTTCAGCAACAAGCAAATTCTGTGAAGCTCAGAAACACAAAAACAGGCCTTCACCTGTAAAACTTAAGAAAGACAAGCAAACATGAACACAGCAGTAGTTTACAAAGGAACAATAGCATTTTCAAGGGAAAGCAGTGTTCCTAAAATTCAGTGTAGCATATAACTCTAAAAAACACAGGGCTCTTCTCAGCCAAAGACATGGCATTTTTAGGAAAATAAGGTTAGAGAAAACAGAAAGGAGAAAAAAAGGCTTCATGATTTCAGTGTCTCCAAATGTCTAATCAGCATCAGTCATCCAGAATTCACCACCTATGAACTTAAAATTCAATTAGAAGAAATCCTCTATTTAAAGATTAAGTGGGGAGGGGGGAAGATAAGTATAATACTCAAAAGTAGTTTTTGTTAAAATAAATGTATAAAATAAAAATATAAATACCTACATATTTTTGTGGATTCAGAATAATAAAAAGTGGTTAATTGGTAATGGAATAGATTATTTTATGTAATTTTACCTATAATTTTGGTTTTCAAGTTTTCTGTAAATGAGTTACTTTTTCATTAGTAGGGAGTCTTATGAAATTGTTGTGTGTGTGTGTGTGTGTGTGTGTGTGTGTGTGTGTGTGTATTTTACTTACTTTCCGAAATGAGTTTGTCATGGGCGCAGGCCTCCCCTCTGAACTGCCATACGGACTTTCTTGCATTTACAACAGAACTTGCACCAGGAATAATTAATCATTTTACACCATGAGCAGTCCCAATTCTGTCTATTGTTGGGTGAGGCAGTCATCCCCTGGTGCTGGAATTCTGAAGCTCTTATCCTTTTTGCTTGCTTGGCCTTCTGCCCCTGAGGCTTTTGTTTCTCTGGGTATTTGAGCATCAGTAGTTGACCTTTTCCTTGGCCATGGCTTTTGCTGTTCCCCAGGGAGTACTTCCATTGGGGCACCACTGGACCTTTTGCCTGACCAAGGCTATTGCTGTTCCCCAGGAAGTAGTAACCCTGGGGCATCACTGGACCTTTTCCTTGAGCCTGGCTCTTGCTGTTCCCCAGGAGATACTTCTGTGGCACCACTGGATATACTCTCTGGTCAGACAGGGAAGCTATCTTCTTCTGGGCCCCCACTGCAGCACAGAAGTCAGGTGAGTAAATTCTGAGAAGAGGAGGTATCTTGGGTATTGCTGCTGCTGCTGCTGTTACTACTGTCACAGTTCCTGCCACTGCGCCTTCTGCTTTCCTGACTTTTGGTGTTGGTAGTAATGGCGCACGGACTGCTGCTGTCACAGTTCCTGCCACTGCGCCTTCTGCTTTCCTGACTCTTGGTGTTGGTAGTAATGGCGCACGGACTGCTGCTGTCACAGTTCCTGCCACTGCGCCTTCTGCTTTCCTGACTCTTGGTGTTGGTAGTAATGGCGCACGGACTCCTGCTGTCACAGTTCCTGCCACTGCGCCTTCTGCTTTCCTGACTCTTGGTGTTGGTAATAATGGCGCACGGACTGCTGCTGTCACAGTTCCTGCCACTGCACCTTCTGCTTTCCTGACTCGTGGTGTTGGTAGTAATGGCGCACGGACTGGCAATGGATTTGGTGCTAGTATTGGCAGAAGCGGTTGTATGGCCGGGGCCCAGGTACTTGGGTTTCCCGACTGGCAAAGCTTACCCCCCAGGGCTGCCACCGGGGTTTTCAAAAGTGGCATGTTGTGTGCTCCCGTAGCCGCCATCTTGCCCTGCTTCTCTGCAGTCATGGGCCATGGCGGGGCCCTAGGCAGCTGGTCTCGCCGCACAGGCTGGACTGCCTGAGGCAGCGCCTTGGTGGGAGTGGACACCTTCACCTGGTTCAGTCTCCGGGACATCGTATCACGTTCTCCCTTCGCCTGCTGGAGGGCAGTCAGTATACCTTGTAGTTTCGAGGCCGCCTGGTCCCGCTCCCTGAGCATCTGCCGCAGCTGAGAAGTCAGAGCCCAGGAGATGGTCTTGCCCTCCTCCACCCGGTTCTGCAGCTGCTGGATCCGGTGCACTTGGTGCTCGTACTGCCTCGCGGCCACGCGCACACCCAAGGCGAGCGCGCTCCAGGTGCAGGCCCTCTGGCGCATGCGCGGTACCTGCGGGTCGGTCAGGACGGCCTGGAGCCGGTCCTCGATCTCGTTCCAGGACTGCGAGCGGAGCGTCGTGTAGAAATCGGGGCCGCCCCCGTTCAGGAGGACTTCGTTGTTGATGAAACTGACCACCTCGTTGTGGCGGAACCCACCCGCGGCGTCTCCGAAATTCCCCGCCATGGCCGCCGAGGCCTAGTCAACCGCCCGCCTCAGGGGGACAAGGCTGCCGCCCCGCCGCCCGCCCACAGGCCCGTAAAAGCGGCGGCTGCCAATCCAGGCGCCTCTCGCCTCCCGGTTCAGTCTCAGTCCAGCCCTAGCCAAGTCCCAGCCTCTTCCTCCGCCTCTTTCCTACCTCACGCCCTCCTCTTCCTCACTAGCACAGACTCCCAGACCATGCGACTGGGTGACCACCGCGACCAGCTCAGAGTCATGCAGCAAGGCCTTCTGGGACCAATTTCCTTAGACATCGCCCCCTAGGAGGGAAAAGACAGGAAGCACCGGGTGTTGCAGTGTGCCCATTGGACCACTGGGGGCGCTGTGGAACTCTAGGAGACAATAAGAATAATCACTCAGGCGCCCAGGGCACTGGGATGGAACTTTCAACCACAAATATACACTCCTGTTGTAAAAGGAAGGGTGGGTCAGAGGAGGTCAGAGAACTTTCGGGGGAAGGCGGTGTCCAGGTGGAGAAATTGGGTTGCAGGATCCCAGGTTCAGAGGTTAAGTAGTGTGAGAGGTTAAGTAGTGTGCAAGCCCGAAGTATATCTAAACCCAGAAAAGGGGCAGAACAACGTTCAGAGAAACTTGAATGAGAAGGCTGTGCTCCTGCTACTAAACTGGGGAAGACGATGACGCTGCATGTTGGGCAGCAGTAAGAACCAGCTGAAGGAGAGTATAATGTGACACTCAAAATATGCGAGTTTGGCCTATTGATTATTTTGAATTAAAGTTACTTAGGAAGTAGCTGGAGCAGGACACACTGACCATCCTTTGTCCCCCTAAAATAAGGTGACCAGATCGTCCAGGTGTTGCCAGGACAGTCCTGATTTCTAACAATTTTTTCCGCGTCCCGCAGCATTTTTAAAAAGTCTCGATTTTTGGAAAGATTGAAAACATTGGAACGATTTTTTCCAAAAATCGGGACTTTCTTAAAATGCCGCGAGATGCGGGAAAAATTGTTAGAAATCAGGACTGTCCCGCCAACACCTGGACGATCTGGTCACCTTACCCTAAAAGCAAAAATAAAATCTCCTACATGAATGGTACCTATCCTATGCCAGGAGGATATTAGACATCCTTATCACCAGAAATATGAAATTTACAGCTAAGAAGGCTGTATAAAAAATCCTCGTTAGTTCTTCACCAATTTACTATCTCACTCTCAAACCTATTTGTTTTGTCAATTCTTTTACAAATGTATTATTTGTTTGTCTAAAAGTCATGCAGCTACCTGTTCCAGTCACTTCTTTGAGTCTTATTTTTTAAAAATTTGTTTACATTTAATGTTATTTTTGTATTAGTTTCAGCTGTACAGCATACTGGTTACACATTCATAAACTTTACAAAGTGATGTTCCCTATATTTTAATTCCCACCTGGCACTATACATGATTATTATGATATTCTTACTAAATTTCCTAATGCTGTACTTTAGATCCCTGTGACTGTTTTGTAACTATCAATCTTTACTTCTCAATCTCTTTACTTTTGCACCCAGTCTCCCAACACCCCTTCCCTCTGGCCACCATTAGTATGTTCACTGTATTTATAAGTATCTTTCTGTTTTGTTTGTTCATTTATATTGTTTTTTAGATTCCACAGGTAAATGAAATCATATGGTATTTGTCTTTTTCTAACTGGCTTAGTTAACTTAGCATACTGTCCTCTAGGTCTATGCATGCTGTTGTAAATGCTAATATTTCATTTTTTATGGCTGAGTAATATTCCATTGTTGTATGCATATCACTTTTTTTTCTATCCCTTTATCTACTGATGGGCACTTGGTCTGCTTCCAAATCGTGGCTATTGTATTGTAAATAGCAGTGCAATGAACATAGGGGTGTATATATTATTTTGAATTACTGTTTTTGGTTTCTTCATAAATACCCAAAAGTGGAAGAGCTGGATCATGAAGCAGTTCCAATTTTTAATTTTATTTAGGAACCATCATACTATTTTCCATAGTGGCTGCACCAATCTGCATTCCTGCCAACAGTGCATGAGCATTCCCTTTTCTCCACTTCCTAGCAAATACTTGTTTGTTGATTTATTCATAATAGCCATTCTGAAAGTTGTTAGTTGATATCTCATTGTGGCTTTAATTTGCATTTCTTTGATGGATGAGGCTGAGCATCTTTTCATCTATCTATTGGTCATATGCATGTCCTCCTTGGAGAAGAGTTTATTCAGGTCCTTTGCCTATTTTTTTTAAATGTATTTTTATTGATTTCAGAGAGGAAGGAAGTGGGAAGAGAGACATAAACATCAATGATGAGAATCACTGATTGGCTGCCTCCTGCACACACACCCCTGGGGATCAAGCCCGCACCCTGGGCATATGCCCTTGACCAGAGTCAAACCTGGGACCCATCAGTCTGCAGGCTCTATCCACTGAGCCAAACCATCAAGGGCTTCCTTTTTTTTAATTGAATTGTTTGATTTTCTGTATTGAGTCATATTAATTCTTTATAAATTTTATTAACACCTTATCAGCAGTATAATTAGTAAATATCTTCTTTCTTTAAAAGAATTTAAAAAAAGAATAGTTTATTGATTTTTTGAAAATATATTTTATTGATTTTGTACAGAGAGGAAGGGAGAGAGATAGAGAGTTAGAAACATCGATGAGAGAGAGTCATCGATCAGCTGCCTCTTGCACACCCCCTACTAGGGATATGCCCGCAATCAAGGTACATGCCCTTGACCAGAATTGAACCTGGGACCTTTCAGTCCCCAAGCCGACGCTCTATCTATTGAGCCAAACTGGTTTCGGCAGTTTATTGATTTTTAGAGAGAAAAAAAGAGAGAAACATCAAAGTGCAAGCGAAATATGGATCAGCTGCCTCCTGCACGCCTCCTACTGAGGATCAAGCCCATGTGCCCTGACCAGGAATCCAACAGGCAACCTTTCAGTGCACCGACAATGGTCAGCCAACTGAGCAGCACAGGCCAGGGTGGCAAATATATTCTTTCATTCAGTAGGTTGTCTTTTATTTATTTTCTTTCTTTCTTTCTTTCTTTTTTCCTTTGGCACAAACACAAAATTCTTTATTCAGGTGTTAGACAGTGTTTGAGTAAACTGAGTTTCAAGGACATTTAATATAACTTTTTGAACTCAGATTTGAGTGTTGTTTTTTAAAAAAAACAAAAAACTATATTCAAGCTCTGAGTATTTTACTTACAGAATTTTTCCATGTAACCCATTTGTTTCTACACAAAGGTAAAATACTATTTGTATTGCTTAATTTCCCATTATTTGTGGTTTCAACATGATTTTGTACCCCCAGTCATTTCATTGTTAGTCTAAGGCAGGGGTGTGGAACTTTTTTTCAGCCAAAGGCCATTCAAAATTATCAACTAAAAAATTAGCCTTTGCCAAAACCAGTTTGATTTAGTGGATAGAGTGTCGGCCTGCGGACTGAAAGGTCCCTGGTTCGATTCCGGTTAAGGGCATGTAATTTGGTTGCTGGCACATCCCCGGCGGGGGGTGTGCAAGAGGCAGCTGATCGATGATTCTCTCTCATTGATGTTTTTAACTCTCTATCCCTCTCCCTTCCTCTCTGTAAAAAATCAATAAAATATATATTTGAAAATAAATAAATAAATAGCCTTTTATAACCCTAGCCAGTTTGGGTCAATGGATAGAAAATCAGCCTGTGAACTGAAGGGTCCTGGGTTCAATTCTGGTCAAGGGCATGTGCCTGGGTTGCGGGCTTGATCCCTAGTTGGGGGCGGGGAGCAGCCAATCGGTGATTCCCTCTTATCATTGATGTTTCTATCTCTCTCTCCCTCTCCCTTCCTCTCTTTTTTAAATTAGCCTGCTATATTTGGTCAAACATTTAATTAATTCACCCCTAATGCCTAGGCAGAGCCAGACCAAATGATTTTGAAGACCTTATATGGCCCTCGGGCAGGACATTCTCCACCCCCGGTCTTAAGTTTATATTTCTTCCACTCTCAGCCTTTTTTGAGCTGCATTTCCTCTTTATGTTCTTGAGTATAGCTATCAGATGTAAGGTTTTCCTTCCCAAGATCCACAACAATTACCTCCCTAGAAAATATCACTCCTTTTTAAGGTTTTTGTTATTATCAATAACTAAGAGTTCCAGTGACAGGTATGTGTGGTTTTTGCAAATCATCTTGACAATGTTTTTTAGCATTCTAAGGATCTTGCTTCTCTTTTATTTTGACCTCCATTTTGCTATTTATGTCCTCTTTGTTGTCTAAGTGTATGGTCATAATTTCTTGGCTCTATCTCTGCACAAGAATGCCAGGCCTCATTATTTACTTTAAGAGAGTCTTTTTTTGGTCTCCTGAATTGCATGTCTCCATATTATCAGTTAAACAATCTTCACTTGGAGTTTTTTCTCTTGTCATCTTTCTTGACTTGGAAACTAAAAAGCTTATCCTGCCCCAGATAACAGAGCTTCACGATCCACTCAGTCCCCTAAGCCAGAAATCTGAAAGTCAGCATAGATTACTCTTTTCATTTTGTTGGATGGTTTCCTTTGCTGTGCAAAGTCTTTTTAGTTTAATGTAGTTTCATTTTTTTTCTTTTGTTTCTCTTGCCTGAGGAGATATATCAGAAAAAAATATTGTTACAGTAATGTCTGAGATTTTACTGCCTAAATTTTTTTTCTAGGAGTTTTATCATTTCAGGTGTTACATTTTAAGTCTGTAATCTAGTTTAAGTTTATTCTTGTGTATGGTCTAGCTTCACCTTTTTGCACATATCTGTCCAGTTTTCCAACACTATTAATTGAATAGTCTGTCTTTACCCCATTGTATTTTCTTGTTTCCTTTGTCAAATAATAATTGACCATACAGGTGTGGTTTTATTTCTGAGATTCATTCTGTCGCTTTGATCTATATGTCTTTTTTATGCTATCGTGTTTCCCAGAAAATAAGACATCCCCTGAAAATAAGACCTAGCGCAACTTTGGGAGAAAACATTAATATAAGACACTGTCTTATTTTTGGGGAAACAGGGTAGTACCATGCTGTTTTTATTATTATAGCCTTGTAGTGTAGTTTGATATCAGGTAATGTGATACTTTTAACTTTGTTCTTCTTTCTCAAGATTGCTCTGCTTTTCAGGGTCTTTTATGGTTCCATATAAAGTTTTGGATTTTTTGTCTTAGTTCTGTGAAATACATCATAGGCATCTTGATAGGAATTGCATTTATTCTGTAGATTGCTTTGGGGAGAAAGGACATTTTAATAATTTTAATTCTTCATATCCATGAGCATGATTTATGCCTCCACTTGTATCTTCTTAAATATATTTCTTCTGTGTCTTATTGTTTTCTAAATACAGGTCTTTTACCTCCTTAGTTAAATATATTCGTAGGTATTTTTTTTTAACGCAATTGTAAATGAGATTGTTTTCTTAGTTTCCCTTTCTGACAGTTCATTACTGGTGTATAAAAATACAACCAATTTCTGGATATTTAGTTTATATCCTGCTACTTTACTGAATTCATTTATCAGTTCTAGTAGTTTTTTTGGTGGAATCTTTAGGATTCTCTATGTACAGTAACATGTTATCTGCAAATAATGTTGAGTCTTATTTTTATGAGGCTTTCATGCATACAAATTTAAATTTGTTTCTCTCCTGTTGATCTATTGCATAACAATTTCATAATTAGACCAGCTAAATAACTTTTTAAAAGGGAAGAAGGGAAACATTTTCTGTCCTTATACAGGCTTTGTTGTTTACCCTGTATGTGAGTAAAGGGAGAACCTGGCAGCTAAAGCTCAAAGCATCATTGAAGGCTGGCAAGGGGCACTAGAAAGAATGCTGTGACGGCTGAGTGGATAAGGAGGAAAGGGAAGGCAGACCAAAATGTTATAGGCAGCTATCAAGAGCAGGCCATAGTAGGGCTAAGTGATCCAATTCAGCGAAGAGGAAGGATTTCAGCATTCTAAAATGGAGTACTGTGATGGATGGTGAGACAATGTTTGTGAATATGTACTGGAAAAGTGAATCATAGTGAAGATGTTAGATCTCAGATGTTTATGGGGACTTCCAGAAGAGACCCCAAACTACATAGTGGGTATTTCCATTGTGGATTTGGGGAAGAGAACTTTTCAGCGTGGTTAACAAACTAAACCAGAAGTACTTAACCATTTTTTTGTGCCAGAGACCCCTTGATAGTCTGATGAAGCTTATGAAACTCTTCTCAGCTCTTTGATCAGCTCCTTTTTTTTATACCTCTCAATTGTCATCCTGTCATTAAATCTCCTACATACCGTGTTTTCCCGAAAATAAGAAATCCTCCGAAAATAAGACCTAGCACATGGAAAGATAAGATCCCCTGAAAATAAGACAGCGCAACTTTGGGAGAAAAAATTAATATAAGACACTGTCTTATTTTCGGGGAAACAGGGTAGTTTCCCTCTATCTTGCTCTCATTGAAAGAATTTTCCCAACTTTAAAGCTATATCCTTCACCTGTAATTTGGATCCCATCTTCTCCCATCAGGCGTCTTCAAACTACGGCCCGAGGGCCACATGCGGCCCGCAGAGGAGTCTGATCCGGCCCGCCAGGTTTTTTGGGCAGTGAGCGCAGCCGAGGTGTTACAGTAGGAATTAGTAGTTCATATAGTCCGGCCCTCCAGCTCTCTGAGGGACCGTGATCTGGCCCCCACTTTAAAAAGTTTGAGGACGCCTGCCTCAGAGAGTTCAATCCAGTCATAACCTCTCCTTCTTTTCTCTACTTCAGCCTTTTCCTCTCTACTAGTTTCTTCCCAATAATAGTGGAAGCATGTTCAAGCTTTTTCCATTCTGTATAATGCTTTTGCCTACATTCCTTATACCTTAATTTCCACCCATGAAACTACAGAAAACCTTCTAAGGGCACTACATAAGGATGGCACTCTCCCCTCTAATAATCCAACTTTCTTCTAACTTGACCTTTCTGTGGTCTTTGATTCTGTTGACCACTTCCTTTTTAAATTAAATCCTTCCTTTTATTCTGTGACACTAAAGTCTATTCATTTTTCTTCTCTCTGGCTCTCTTTTAAATGTGGTTTTACCCCCACTACACTGGAGGTACTTAACCCTTTTCTGTACCATAGAACCTATGATAGTCTGGTAAAGCTTATGAAACTTTTATCAAACTACCACTTTTAAATAAACATATAAAATGCATATGCCCTAGCCAGTTTAGCTCAGTGGATAGAGTGTCAGCCTAGGCTGTGAAGGGTCTTGGGTTACATTCTGGTCAAGGTCCCATGCCCAGGTTGCAAGCTCAATCCCCAGTAGGGGTCATGCAGGAGGCAGCCAATCAATGATTCTCTCTCATCATTGACGTTTCTATCTCTCCCTCTCCCTTCCTCTCTGAAATCAATGAAAATATTTAAATAAATAAATAAATAAATAAATAAATAAATAAATAAATACATAGGGTTACAAAGAAACTAAATGTATTTAATTATAGCTATCCAACTATTTAAAAATTGTGACATAGTAAAATATATCTTCATTAAAATATTAAGTAACAAGATCTATTGGCAGGTTTAATAACGATTCTAATTTTGAACCAGAGATGATCATGATATTTTGAGATATGTGCAAGAACTAAATGAGATTTCTATTGATGAAAAAGTTCCAGGTACTGCTAATACAATTGTGGGTGTTTGTTGTTGTTTTTTTGTTTGTTTGTTTGTTTTTTTAACTTACGTTGATAATTGAAGAAAGTGCTAAATTTCAGTAACAGCAGTGGAAATAAAGAAGTAGTAATTTCACCAGCCTGGTGTGGCTCAGTGTTGAGCATTGACATATGAACCAGTCACAGTTTAATTCCTAGTCAGAGCAGATGCCCAATTGGGGGCTCAATCCCCAGTATGGGGTGTGAAGGAAACAGCTGATCAATGATTCTCTCTCATCATTGATGTTTCTATGTCTCTTCCTCTTCCTTCCAGGCTGAAATCAAGATGTTACCATTGTGCCCTAGCTGGTTTGACTCAATAGATAAGAGCATCAGCCTGCACACTGAAGGGTCCCTAGTTCAATTTTTCTCAAGAGCACATGCTAGGGTTGCAGGCTCAGGCTCCCAGTAGGGGGTGTGCAAGAGGCAGCCAATCAAAGATTATCTCTCATCATTGATGTTTCCATCTCTCTCTCCCTCTCCCTTCCTCTCTGAAATCAATAAAAATATATATTTTTAAAAAAGATATTACCGTTAGGGTAAATTGGATGAAGGTTACACAGGACTTTTCTGTATTGTTCAACTGCTTATGAATCTACATTTACCTTAATTAAAAATCAAGTTAAAAATGTATATTCCAAGTAAAGAACTTTTGACTATCAAGATCTTGATGTATTGTTTCCCACAGTGTTTTTGAACATGTGTTCCATGGCACATGAAAGGTATTGGGAAGTCAAGAAATATTTTTTATAAGGCTTTAACTCAGATTTGTTCAAGCATACTTTTTTGTAAAACAGACACACACACACATACACACACACACACACACACACACACAACTTATTTTTATGGAATACTTATTAGTATCTCAAATGGACTTGCATTCCACAGAATCCACTTTGAAAGTGCTGCCTTGTTATCACAGGATCATGTCAGCCTTCCTCACAACAACCCATGAAAACTGTTCCAAACAGCATTTGACTTAGGACAATTTCCAACCAGCATGCTGCAACCCACTGGTGTGCTGCAAGAATTTTTAAAACACGATACCTGACCATTTAAGGTACCCTGACCAATCAAGGGTACTGACCTCTTTTCCCTTAGATTGTCAAATAAAAAAATGAAAATGGCCAACATAACAATATCCATCTAGTGCAAATAAATAAAAATTGTACCAATATTTTTGTCAAATCAGTAAAAAACATATTACAGTAAGCCCTTGAATTTGTGGACATTGATTTAATGGACAAAATTTTTGGTCCATATGTCATATGTAAAAATTGACAGCCTGTTTATTTTAAAATGCTTTTAACAAAGATTTGCTTATAATTAAATTAACAGGTAATTTTTGTGCTACTAATTCACTATTATTTTTTTAATATATTTTATTGATTTTTTTACAGAGAGGAAGAGAGAGGGATAGAGAGTTAGAAACATCAATGAGAAAGAATCATCGATCAGCTACCTCTTGCACACCCCCCATTGGGGTTGTGCCCACAACCAAGGTACATGCCCTTGACCGGAATTGAACCCGGGACCCTTCAGTCCTCAGGCCGACGCTCTATCCACTGAGACAAACCGGTTTTGGCTATTTTTAACAAATTTAAGTAAACAGGCCATATATTGTAAAAAAACACTATAGTAACTTTACTGACATAAATAAATATTACATAGCTACAACTATAGTCTACATGTTTAAATCCAAGAATCCCCGCTCATAAATAATGTTCGACAAATGATTGACAGCAAATCACACCGCATCACAAGCAGTAATTGGTTCTGTTGTCCCCTGGCAAGACATTCTGCAGCAGTTTTAATGCGAACCACAGATGTTACATGCGCACTATGCCACATCCTAGCGGTTTGCATTTGTTTACTTATGGTCACTGGTGAATGCGCACATTTACTAGGCCTATTCAGTATAAATTTAAAATGACAGTAATATATAAAGAAAACTTTTCTGTGAAATTAAACTTATTGTAACAGTACATACTTAATTTTAATTACACAAACATGTCTACATAAGTAAACATAGGTGAACTAATTTGTCCACTTTTTAACATCTGCATTTGGAAAACCTACTTTATTATATAATGGACTTTCAACTTTAACGAACACCCCCTTGCCTGAATTATTCTGTGATATTGAGGCTTTACTGTATTATTTTTGGTGTGTTGCAGAACTTTAGTAATTAGTTTATATGTCCATGCGGTGAAAAAGGTTGCAAATTGCTGAATTAGGATATTGCACAAGACTGTTACCACTTTTTCATTATTATTTTTGAGCAACATGGTTTATTTCAGGGTGGTGCCTGTTTGGAAGGATAAAGCAACCAGGTGGAAGGGCTATGTGGGTGTACTGTAACATTTTCACACTCATTATTTTCCTTTGTAATTCAGTGAGCTGTACAGAATTGAAAATAAACCTGTCACCAACCAAAGCAAAAAAATTAATTAAAAATGTTCCAAGCAAAAGAAAAATCAATTTAAAGAAACATAGCAAAAAATAAAGTAAATAAATATATACTCACCATGAAATCTGAAGAGAACTTATGTATGCACATAAACTCACATTTGAAGAAATTGAGGCCTGCTTTTTTGTATACTTCTAGAGAAGGCACTTCTAGCTTGAGTTCTGTTCTATATATCAGTCATTTTCTACCTTTCTTTCCCAACATTTCTAAGGGGGTGCTACTTTGAATTGATTATAAGTGCATTCAATCTGATACACCACAGTGTGGTAAATAGAGCTCTTGGGTTGGAAAAATGCAATGGAGATTTCAATCACAATTATGCTACTTACTATGTGATCTTAGGCAAGTCATTTTGCCTCCCTGGGACTTCTATGTGTGATTTGTTGTCTATATTCATAACTTAAAAAGAATAAAGTTTAGGTTTGCTGTTCTCAAAAGAACCCTTTAGTTACATAGAAGCAACTGTCCTAAGTCACCGTAAGAAACATTCATTATGTTCAAATTGAAAGAATAATTAGTAACATTAAATGACTCTTGCTATGCAACAACATTCTTGTGCATTTTACTTATATTATTTATTTGGATTCTCACTAAAACCCTATGAGGTAAATGTTACTATTACTACTGTTCTATAAATAGAAAAACTGAGACAAAGAGAGGCCAAGTAACTTGCCCAAAGCCGTGGCGCTAATGAGAGAAAGAGCAGGGATTTGAACCTAAGCAGTCTAATGTCAGAAGCCCAAGGTTGACCAAGGTATTGAAGGGAAGCAGAATTTGCCAATCCAAAATATGCTTTTTTGGCATGTCACCATAAGAAACATCCAAAGCTGTAGAGAAATTTTATAAAATTTATTAGAACCAAACTGATGACATATGCCAGGGAGCAAAATCTCAAATGCTCTGAAGAATAACAGTCTCTGCAGTTTCCTTTATGCAGTTAAAATTAAGAAGAGTATATAAGGAAAATTACATAAAGGTGGGAGAAAGCAAGACAGAATTGGATTACAGGATGATTAAGGTTATTTGCTTTCTTGAAGATGGTTACATCTTAGAAAAAAAAGATCTAAAAAAGGAATTTCAAAGGTATGTTAAACTATATGCAAATACAATATGGTCACAACTTACTTAAGGCAATGATAATTATTTTAGTAAAGAAGTTGTATGCCTGGGACATGACTACCCACCATGATATACTCAGGAATTTATGGTCAGATCACCCTGTGAAATTACTGTTTTCATCCACAGGCATAAAGATTATGCTAGGCTGGTTATTTTTAAGAAAGAGCAAACACAGAAGAAGCTCCAAAATTTGAGGGATCTCAATACTGGGTATCAAGATGTACTACAAAACCACTGTAATTAAAACTGCCTACTACTGGCACAGGAACAGGTATATAGATCTTTGGAATAGAACAGAGAACCCAGACATCCACACAAGTCATTATGCTCAATTAATATTTGGCAGAGGAGGCAAGAGCATACAGTGGAGTAAAGATAGTCTATTCAATAAATGGTGTTGGGAAAATTGGACAGGTACATGCAAAAAAATGAAACTAGATCACCACCTTACACCATATACAAGAATAAACTCAAAATGGATAAAAGACTTAAATGTACTTTGTAAAACCATAAACATCCTAGAAGAAACTATAGGCAGCAAAGCCTCAGACATCTCTCAAAGCAATATGCTTGCTGATATATCTCCTGAGGCAAGGGAAATAAAGGAGAAAATAAACAAATGCTATTACATGAAAATAAAAAGCTTCTGCACAGCAAAAGAAATCATCAACAAAATGAAAAGGGAGCCCAAAATATATAAAGAACTCATATAACTACCTTAAAAGGAGGACAAAAGACCCATTTAAAAAATGGGCAAAGTAGCTATATATACACTTCTCCAACGAGGACATATAGATAGCCAAAAGACATGAAAAAAAAAATACTCAAAGTCATTAATCATCAGAGATGCAAATTAAAATGACAATGAGGTATCACCTCATACCTGCCAGAATGACTACCATCAACAAATCAACAACTGACAAGTGCTGGTGAGGATGTGAAGAAAAGGAACTCTAGCACACTGCTGATAATAATGTAGACTGTTGTAACCATTATAGAAAACAGTACACATTTCCTTAAAAAATTAAAAATGTTACTGCCCCCAGTGATCCCACTTCTAGGAATGTATCCTAAGAATCACGAAACACCAATCAGAAAGAATGTATGCACCCCTATGTTCATAACAACCCTATTTACAACAGCTAAGATATAGAAAGAACTCAAGTGCTCATCAGTAGATGAGTGGTTTAAAAAGTTGTGGTATATCTACATAGTGGAATACTATGCAGCAATAAAAAATGATCTCTTTTTAAAAAATATTTTTATTGATTTCAGAGAGGAAAGGAGAAGGAGAGAGAGAGAGAAACATCAATGATGAGAGAGAATCACTGTTTGACTTCCTTCTTCATGGATCAAGCCTGCAACCCAGGCATGTTCCCTGTCTGGGAATTGAACTGTGACCTTCTGGTTCATAGGTCGATGATCAATCACTTAGCCACAGTGGTCAGGTAAAAAGAAGGATCTCTTTAAGACAGCATAGAGGGACCTGAAGATTATTACGATAAGTGAAATAAGTCAGTGAAAGACACTATCACATGATATCACTCAACTGATAAACAAAACAGATGCACAGACATAGAAGCATGGAACAGACTGAAGAATCTGAGGGAAGTGGAGGGGAGAGATTAACCTAAAAATTTATATGCATATGCATAACCCGTGGACACAGACAATAGTGAGGTGAAGGCCTGTGTGAGGAGAGAGAGTTGCAGGGTGGAGGAGGTCAATGTGTGGGGGTCAGGAGGAAGAGGGATACCTGTAATACTTTCAGAAATAAAGACAATTTTTTGAAAACCTAGTAAAGTTACCCTTTATAAGATACATTTACATTTATAAAAGAAATTTTCATTTCTAAGTGTGTCTTCCTCTCCATACCAGGGAGAGAAAAATGATTAAATCTCAGCAACAGAGAAAGGACTGACCTAAATCTATCAATACATAACAATCATATCCTTATTCTCTGTGATTTTCTTCATAGCCTCCCATACCTTGCCTACCATCTTCCCCCACATCATTTTACTTTAGCTGGAGATGATATTTAAGGTGGTGGTTTGGGGCCATTTCAAAGAGTGAGACTGACTGACTCATTTTTCTTATTATCTCCCATGTATACAGGAGGAATGCATGTTCTTAAACTTCTGTTTGTTTTTCTCCTGTTAATCTGTCTTTTATATGGGGGGGGGGGGGCGGATCTCAGCCAAGAATCTGGAAGGCTGAAAGAAAAATTATTTTTCCTCCACTATGTCATGAAAGTAACTGAGAAATAGATATCCCTACAACAAAGAGAGAAGATGGGTCCCAAACAAAGAAACAAACAAAGGTAAAGATAAAACACTAACCATCCAATTTTAGTGGTTGTGATTGAGTAGACAGACAGGTGTGAGCAGAGCAGGAACAATAGGCCAGGTAAGGGATATCGCCAGGGTGGAATGTCTCAGTTATCTAGCAAGGAGAAAACCAGAGAAAACAATTATCATAGGCTAGGACCTCTCCTTCAGGGTGAACTTTACTCCCCAGCATGCCATTAGATTCCCTTGGAGGAGGAACAAGGGGTCTAGGCCTGAGAATAGCCTCATAGGACTCCCATACAAGCCTTTGCATGACTAATCCCTTAAATATTAAGGATAATGAGGATCTGATCACATCAAATAATCTTAGGAACAAAGCTTCCAGCCTATTGACCACAGATACAGAGTTTTGGTCAAACTAAAGCTAACATCTAGGCCTCAGTTGTGTTTCAGATCCAGGCCCAGAGAAACAGCAAAACCAGACAAAGAGAAACCATGACTGACATCAGTACCAGATGCCATGACTAATGAACCTGTACACTAACTTTGAGCAATCAAGAGACACCACACTGTGAAAGAACACTTCTGAAAAGGTGATGAATATTCTACTGAAATCCTCCCCTGAGACATCCCCTAAAATCCCTATCTTTAGAAAACAGATAAAAACTCTTAAGGCAAGGGACCCAATGCTTGCTCTTTCTCTCTCTCTAGTCTAGAGCATGCTCACACCTTTCTCAGGTGCCTACCGTTGCTTTCTTTCTCCTAAGCTCCACAGGCCTTTCTTTTGCCTCTGTAATTTGTTTCCTGAGTCCACACAGCCCAGCTGGCTCACTTATTCTGCCTTTGTGACTTTCTAAATAAACTTTTTGCATTAGAGTTCTTGGCTCTGAATTCTTTCTTAGCTAAACTCAAAAACTGAGGACAAACACATCACCAGTAGCAGTTGCACATTCTATATGTATGTCAAGGCCTTTAGTGGTATTACACAGATGGAACAATGTGAAGTATTCAGGAAGCTAGTTTGCTGCTCTGAAAATTATCCAATAAAAGACACTAATAAAGAATAAACTTTTGGTGGCCCCAATCCTTATCCCCTGGACTGCACTCAAGAAAACATATCAAGGTGTTGTTGCAATGGCTTATGGATAAAATGTTTTCCTTTTGGTGTATTACTTGTTACATATAAAATAAACTGTGTGTGCTCCATAGATAAATAATGCTAGCCTCTAAGCACATAAGAAATCTTAATAGTTTGCAATTTGTCAATGAATACTTGTATAATAAAGAATTTGGTTGGGCTTTTTTCTCAATTCCTGGGAGATAATTTCTAAATTCTTGGAATATTCAAATGGTAACAGTTTCTTTGTTATTCATGGAAAGTTCTGAAGGTTTATGCCAGTGGTCGGCAAACTCATTAGTCAACAGAGCCTAATATCAACATTACAACAATTGAAATTTCTTTTGAGAGTCAAATTTTTTAAACTTAAACTTCTTCTAATGCCACTTCTTCAAAGTAGACTCACCCAGGCCATGGTATTTTGAAAGAGCCACAATCAAGGGGCCAATGAGCCGCATGTGGCTCACAAGCTGCAGTTTGCCAACCAAGGGTTTATGCTAATGAGATGACTCATGATAGGCTCCTATATAAACTGATAGGACTTAGGGTAGGAGTTAGGAACTCCAGAGAGATCAATTATGTGTTTAGATGTTTGGCACTTTAAGCCATGTGATCTCTGGGGAGGAACGAGTAGCTGCACATTGAATTCCATTACATGACCAGTGACTCAATCACTCATGCTTATATAATGGACTTCCAATAAAAAAGTCTGGAAGTTAAAGCTTGGGTGATCTTCCCTGGTTAGCAATACTCTGTGCATATTTGTTACACATTGATCTTCCAGGAAGAAGACATATCTTGATTCAACTGGGAGAGGACAATGGAAGCTTCTCATATGGGACTCTCCCAGATCTTCCCATATATATCTCTTCTTTTGGCTGGTCTTGAGAATCCTTTTAGCTATTATAAAACTACTAGAAGCTCAATGCACAAAATTCACCCATGAGTGGAGACCCTAGACCTGACCCACAATCAAGGCCAATTGGGACCAGAAAGATCAGGGCTGGGCCAGAGATGAGGCAATGTTTGTCAGTCCAAGCATGGAAGGAATAGACTCCAGAAGCCAATGCCACCATTGTCAGTGCTCCACCACTGCATGGTTCCCCGCCTTCCTTTCTCCTCCTTCCCTCACCGCTGCACTGCCACCACAGCAGGCAAGTGGTGACCCGATTGGGGCCTGCCAGCTGGGGGGAGAGACCACAAGGGGGTTGGCCAGCCACGGGCAGTTGGCTGTAGGAGCACACTGACCCTTAGGGGGCAATTCCTGCATTGAGCATCTGCCCCCTGGTGGTCAGTGTGCATCATAGCGACCAGTCATTTGGTCATTCAGGTCGATTAGACTTTTATATATATAGATATTCATAAGTACAGGCAGTCCTCGGGTTACGTCAGACTCGACTTACATCTTTTCGTGGTTATGTCGCCATCTCCCATTACAGTATTTATTTTTTTTTAAAGTTCCATCATTTCAAAGTATTTACATATGTGCTTTATGGTTTTTTTAATTATTTATTTACTACAAGTAAAGGTCAAGAATTGTTATCTTTTAAATATTTTTTACTGTTTCACTTAATTACTGCTGTGTATGTGCTCCATGTGAATGACATAGGTGCTTATGTAGGTGGGTTCTGACTTACAGTGAAAATCATGTTACATCTCACCATAGGAATGTATCTCCAACATAACCCAAGGACTGCCTGTATAATGGGAGATACTCATATGGGACCCTCCCAGATTTTGCCATATGTATCTCTTCTTTTGGCTGGTCTTGATTTGTATCCTTTTAGCTATTATAAAGCTAGTAGAGTTTCCTGAGTTATTCTGGTGAATTATTGCACACAATAGGGTAGTGGAAAATCCTAATCTAACAGCCAGTTGGTTAGAAGTGTTCATAGCCTCGGAATCCCCAAGCAGGTGGCTGATGTCTTAAGTGAGGACAGTCTAGGAAAGATTGTGCCCTTAACCTATGAAGTTTGGCCTAACTCCAGGTAGTTAGCATTGGAGTCATTGCAATAGTCCAGTAACAGCTGTCTTAGAGTATAATATCAGAAATATTTTAAAGAAGCTGAGCACTGCAAATTTCCATACTGCCTCGGGTTACACAGCCAGCTCTTAATCCTATATAATAAAAGCCTAATATGCAAATCGACTGAACAGCAGAACAACCAGTGGAACAACTGGTCACTATGACACACACTGAGCTCAATGCAGGGCTTCCCCCATCCCACAGGCCCTAGGCCAACCACGGCAAGTGCCAGCAGGAGTGGTCCCCCAATTGCCCCTCAACTTGCCCCACAGAGGAAGTGGTGGCAGCAGGGGGCAGGGCCAGTGAGTGGGTCACTCCAAGCCAAGGTGGGTGCCAGAGGCAGCCCCCAATCGCCTCACCAGTCACCCAACAGATAGGCCCTGATTGCCATCCAGGCCTAGGGACCCTACCTGTGCATGTATGTCATGCATCATGCCTCTAGTATCATATATTTAGGTGTTTTTTTTTTCAACACTGCAAGTCATAACAATGTTGAACTCTAAAGTAACACTTTTACAGTCAGTCATTAAACCAAATCATAATCTATGCTATCATACATTTCAGTGCACAAAGCTGAATTTCTCTGTGTAAACCAAGGCATTCACTATTTCATTTTATTCAATAGAATCAAAGCCTTTCAAGCAAGATATTTTCATCACACTAAATAAACTGATTGTATCCATCAGCCTTATGACAATATTAGACAGGTAATTTTCAAATAAAACTTATTTTTCTTTCACTGAGTCCAAATCTAAACTTTAATCTTTTGCCTCTATTCTTCAAGCTCAACTTACAGTGACATCAACATGGTTAGAAAAAGTCTTAATGTGTCATATGCAAATAATAGTGTTATGTTTCCAACATTTCTGTTCCACAACTATGCCCTGTGATACTGAAACCTGTTATTTAAAAAAAGCAATTTTGTTTGCTGGCTATAATGGATTTCCTATATCTAGTTTAAATAAAACACATCCCATTAAGTAAAAGAGGACTGGGGTGAAATAAGGAATCTAGTACATAACAAATTAATTGAACTTACCCCCAACATTTAGAGGGTGGGTCGATTTGTTCAGTGTTTCTGAAGGAAGCCGAGACTATCCAATCTGATTTTCTAACAAAGTGAAGGATTATTGACCATTGGTGCTCAGTTCAGTTTTCCAATCCTCTTGATAAAGAGCAGTTTTACATCCAGTGCTTCACTCCTCTTTTCAATAAATGTTTATTGATAATTCATTATGTACCAAGCACTGTGTTAGGCAGAAAGAAAACAGGGATGAATAAGAACCTCACTTTCTGCTATAAGGAGCCCTTGTCTAATGTGAAAAAAACAACCAAGGGGCAATGTAGTAAATTCTGTAAAAGTGATACCAAATGTTCTATTGGAGCAGAGAGAAAAGAGCAATTACCTACATCTGGAAGTGTCAGAAAGTGTCACAGAGAAGATGCACTGCTTAGGCCAAGCCTTCAAGCTATGGCTTGAAAAGACATCAAGGAAAGGAAGGGGAGTTGTAGGCATATAATACAATAGAGACATGAAGGCAGGACAACCACTCACCCTGTTTTTCCCAGAACTGAAATGGATTGAGGGAGGGTTTCTGAAACATAACACTTACAGTGCTAAAACCAAGGAAGTACCAAGCAAATCAGGATGAGTTGGTCATATTTCAAGGAAATTGTATTCCTTTAGTGGGTCAGGACCAGAGTTTTGAAAAAGAACAGTGGATCACACATAGTGAGGTGTTGTTTCATGATATTTTTGTTTTAGGATGTGGTGTGTGTGTGTGTGTGTGTGTGTGTGTGTGTGTGTGTGAGTGTGTGTGTGCGCGCGCGCATGTAAGCAAGTGTGTTTAAGTAAAACCCAAAGAGAGTATTTTTTTCATGAGTTTCCCCCCGCCCCCAACATTTCTTAAGCACTTTTGAGCAACTACTTGTTCAGAGAATAAACAGGGACCTTCTTTCCCAAAGTGAGCACATATCTCGCAAGCAAAACAGGCTTTATGTGCATAAGACCTATGTAGAAAAAAAATAAAAAACACAAAAAAACTCTGGTCTCAGCAGGGACACCACACTTGCTTTAATGTTGTAGTGCAAGCATGTCAAACTCGCAGCCCACGGGCCACGTGCGGATGACGATGAATATTTTTGTGGCCCAGCCAATATAATGGTATGTAAGAAATGTACCATTAATTAGTTTTTACAATATCCTGTTGTACATAATTATTAATGAACTGCAACGTTCACTAATAACTGATTATTATAATCGTGTTGCATTCATTTCTCTTTCACACCTTATGTGCAGGTGCACCATTTCTCTCCACTAATACTAGCAGTGAATATTTTAGCAGCGATTGCCACGTCATTAGTCTTGGACTGACTTGTTTGTTGTACGTAACAGGAATATTTTTCTTTCGTAGAACAAGAAAAATAGATTTATTTGCATTATGCTTATTAATTTGTGCAGTTATTCAGTGATAAGTTAATGTTCAAGAAAAAATATTAATTTTTATTGAAATGTTCTTTTTTTTTAGGTTAACGATGACTCATTTATTTCAGCCCTTGTATTCAGCATGTCTCTATTGAAATAAACCTACATTTCTATGAAAATTGAAGCTTTTGTTTTTTTACGGCCCACATAAACTTAAACCTGTTTATTTGGCCCTATGTTAGCCTTTGAGTTTGACATGCTTATTGTACTGTTACCATCATGAAATTCTTAAGACTTTTGCCTTTTGACTTACGTTTTGTAAATCAAATCCAAAGGCACAGTGGAGTATGGGCATGAACATAGGAGCAGCAGCACATACTCAGGCTCCCAAGGGAGTGCATTGAGCATTGAACTTGGCTCCCTGAGATCCACTTCCTAGCTTGGGGAAGTCTGGGGCTCTGCAGGGCCCTAAGGGAGTAATTAGGGCCAGATAGGTAGCTATAGTGATGCAGTAGCAGTAGTAGCAGTGGTGGTGACAATGGCTATGGCATGGGTAAAAGGAGAAATTCTTCATGGGGCACTGGGACCTGCAATGGGAGGTCAGCTTGCCTGCCCATCCTGGAATCCCACCCCTACAGCATCTATACAAATATGAAATCTCTCAGCAGGGACTGCAAGAGCTCAGGCAGTAAACCTTGTCAGTGAATTATTACAAACTGAAATCATACACATGGACATTGCAATAAACCATATCAGGGAATTATTAATATTCTTTAAAGTATTTAGAATTTCTGCATTTGAAAATTGCAGCAACATTGCAAAGAAAATATCACCAGGCTTATTTTAAAAATTAATTTAAAGAGCACTATTTTATTTGAAGCTTCACATAAATTAATTATTAATGGGGAAGAAATTTTTCAAATTAATTTTTCTTATAATTCAAGATAAAGCAATAGAATGCATAAACAGCCCTGTTGACTTAAATACAAATCATGAAAACACTTTCAGTTGTTTCTACAACCACAACAAGTTACAGAAAATGTCACAGGAAACATTAAAATGCCATTGTATAAATTTATATTAAAAAATAAATTCAGACCTACATGAAAATGATTTGTATGAAGAGTTAAATCTTTCTAGAAAAAATGTTCTACAAGACATATCAGTTTTAGATGTACTAAAAATCTGTATTTAGAACTAACATCAGAAATTACTCAATGTTGTCAAAGTAAAAAATTATCAAAAATTATTTGCAATCTTGAATTTGCCAAGAGCAACTAACATCAATTTCAATTACAGCAATTGAAATAGTGGCTGAAAGTATACATTTTGGTGACTTAATAAATGAATTTATAGAAAAATGAGGAAGAACATTTTTTCAATGAATCACCATATCACATTAATAATGTACAACCAGTCCCAGACTTATAATGGTTCAATTTAGGATTTTTCAACTTTATGATGGTATGAAAGTGATAGGCATTCAGGAAAAAGCGTACTTCAAATTTTGATTTTTTTTTTCTTGAGCAAGCAGTATGCAGTACAGCATGCTTTTATGATGCTGGACAGCAACAATCAGTCTCACAATCATAAGGGTAAATAACCAATAACTTCACAGTGTACTGTGTTGCCTGTGGTTTGGGATGTTGTGTTCCGAGAATGTTTAATGTATGCTAGGCTACACTGTGATGTTTGGTTTAAATGATTAAATGCATTTTCAACTTATGATATTTTCAACTTATGAGTAATAGGAATATAACCTTAGCCCCATCAGATGTATTATCATTTATTGTATTATATAACATTATTACACCAAAACTATTTTTTTTTACAATTTGCAAGGTTATGTCTTTTGTCTTGTGTTGCTATTATCCTATGTTTTATAGGTAATTAAATATTTTAAAGAAAAAATTTGTATGTTTTAGTACCTTTATACTTTTTTCCCTGCTTTGTGAACAAGGGACCCTCTCATTTTTATTTTGCACCAGGCCCTAAAAATTATGTAGTCCACTCTTGTTGCAAAGATAATCAGAGTAAAAGAAGTAGAGGCTCTTAGCCTTTCTACAAATAAATGAATATTTTAATAGATACATTAAGGAAATGAAGCTATGGTATTGTAGTAATTATTGCCTTGGTCTGCTCAAGATATTTTTCCAGCCTCATTTTTTTGTTTTTGGTCTTTTAAAAATATCTTTATTGATT
This sequence comes from Pipistrellus kuhlii, assembly GCF_014108245.1. Classification (NCBI taxonomy): domain Eukaryota; kingdom Metazoa; phylum Chordata; class Mammalia; order Chiroptera; family Vespertilionidae; genus Pipistrellus; species Pipistrellus kuhlii. The sequence goes on from NW_023425504.1 coordinate 16,493,104, forward strand.
TTTAGAGAAAGAGGAAGGGAGAAGGAGAGAGAGAAACATCTATGTGAGAGTGGAACATTGATTGGCTGCCTCGTCAAGCCTGAAACCCAGGCATGTGCACTGACTAGAATCAAACTGTCAAACTGACACCCAACCAAACTGAGCCATACTGGCCAGGGACCAGCCTCATCCTAACTAATAAACAGCTAATTAACCTTCACGCCATCACAAAGATGGTGGTGCCCACGGCCAATAAATGAGGGAATAAGCTAATTGACTGTCCTGCTCTCAAAGATGGTGGCACCCACAGCCAATAAGGAGGAAATATGCTAATTGCCTGCTCCACCCTCAAAGATGGCAACCCCCACAGCCACAAGATGGCAGTGCCCAGTCCTGTCAGCCCCACCACCCTCTGGAGTTCCTCAGTTCCCTCAGCCCCCAGCCTCCAAGGGCCAGCCCGAGGCACAGGTAAGCCTCAGATGGTGGCTTCCCAGCTACCCAGGGCTGGCCTGAGGCACTGCTCAGCCACCCAGGGTTGCCCGACGCTCAGGTAACCAGCACCAGTAGAGGCTTGTGTTGCCGGCAGTGGCAGCAGCAGAGGTGTGATGGGGCGTCACTTTCCCCTGATCGCCGTGTTGCCTACCACCACTAAGGGCTTCTGGACCATAAGAGGGAGCAGGCTGGGCTGAGCAATCCCCACTCCAGTGCATGAATTTTTACGCATTGGGCCTCTAGTTTCTTACAAAAATGAGTGAGCCTGTGACCTACCTGAGACCATCATAATAACCCAACAATATGACCCAGTGGTGGCCCAGTGGTGAGCATGTCATCTTTACATGCAATCAGTCTTCCTCAGGATTTTTCAGCAGGAGGTGGTGAAGTGTCTCTGATCTCTAGTCAAGTAAAGGTGAAGGATATCAAAAAACTATAAAGATATAACTCTAAGGATGCCAGAGGCTATTTTCTCCATCAAATAGAAAAGCCTGAGGGGAGGAATCTAATAAAGAAGCCAATGGGAGAGAGGAGCAGAAGAAAAAGAAGAGAAAAAAGGAGACCCCGAGACCCTAATTTACATACTTGAGATTCCTAGAATTGCCCTGTTTTTGCAGCCTTCCTTCCTTCCTTCCTTCCTTTCTTCCTTCCTTCCTTTCTCTCTTTCTTGATTCAGAGAGTTACCCTATATACTTTCTTTAAAAAAAAAAAAAAAAGAGAGAGTTGGTTTAATTCCAGGCTGTACAGAATTCCAGATAGAACAAAGACTGAAGAACACACTTTAAGAGGATTCTGGGCTGGGTTTACTCTGAGCTCACAGCTAGGGTGACATCTGAAGAGATGAGACACTGCATGATTTTTTCTTCCACAAAAGTTTATTCTTAAATGTATAGCAGGCTCCAAGACAACACTTCATTCTAGCTATAGGTGGCAAGATATGTTATGACAGGAAATCCAGATGTTCAAATAGGAATGGAATTCAGGATCACCATTGCCCCAGGCCCAAGGAATAGCTCACTTTTTGCCAGATTTCTTTATTCCACCTATGGCCAGGGGGCCCTTCCCTGCTGCCTTCTCTTTTAGCTCCTCAAATATCTTCTGCTCCTCTTTTTGCTTCTGTTTGAATCCCTTATCTCCCTAGTCCATCTCCTTGGCCTGCTTTAGTGGCTTCTTCTTGCTACTTTTGCCTGCCGAACATGGTGCACATGGTGCCTGCTGCCATTTCCCCAGACCCTGACACTGGAAGCTCCCTATATACTTTGAATACATTCATTTACCTTCTAAGCTACTTGGAGTTGGATTTATGTCTCTTACAATAGAAAGAAACCAGACTAATAGACAGATGATCAAAATTATAAGGCCAATCTTTGAATTGTATTTCATTTTATTTTTTTTATTTATTTTAATCTTTGTGTTTTATAATCTGTAAAATACAAGGTGTAGCTCATTTGACCTTCATGTAAACTCTGTGAGCATGGAAGGATGAATATTAGCACAGGTATGTCTTCTTTACATCAGATGGTACGCTTCATAAGGAAAAAATCTGTATCTTTTAAAAATCGTATAATTAGCCGAAACCGGTTTGGCTCAGTGGGTAGAGCGTCAGCCTGTGGACTGAAAGATCCCAGGTTCGATTCTGGTCAAGGGCATGTACCTTGGTTGTAGGCACATCCCCAATAGGGGATGTGCAAGAGGCAGCTAATCGATTATTCTCTCTCATCGGTGTTTCTAACTCTCTATCCCTCTCTCTTCCTCTCTGTAAAAAAAAAAAAAAAAATCAATAAAATATATATTTAAAAATTGTATAATTATCCTGGAGTCAACTATATTTTAGAAGTAATAAAATTTAGGCTCAGGAGATATGAGTAAGCCAAGGTTATACAAATGGTAAGTGGCTGGTCAACAACTGATTCCCTTTCACTTCAGTATTTTCTGTTTTATGAGAGGCTATTTGATATTGAAGACACAGAGGTGAACAAGTTCTAGTCCCTGTTCTCAAAGACTTCAGAATCCAGTGCAATGGTCCACAAAGATGAATTGGATTCTGATATATCACATACCATCCTATTAAAATTGCTGGCCTAGTGGTAGGTTTATATTAACTACTGTGGGGTGTCCCTCAGCCCAGCCTGCACCCTCTCCAATCAGGGACCCCACGAGGGATGTTCAACTGAACATTTAGTCAGATATCCCTTTCACAATCCAGGACTGCTGGCTCCCAACTGCTCACTTGCCTGCCTTCTTGATTGCCCCTATTCTCTTCTGCCTGCCAGCCTGATCACCCCTTAACCACTCTCCTGCCAGCCTGATCAATGCCTGTTCCCCTGCTAGCCCAATCGTCCCCAACTGCCTTCCCCTGACAGCCCAGTCACCCCAAAATGCTCTCCCTTCCATATTCCTTCTTTATTAGATAGGTTTTTTTTTTTCTTTAACATATTGGATAGTGTACCCACAGTGGTCTTCAGAAACCAGTAAAAATGTAAACCCAAACTAAAAGTGTCATAAAATAAACTTAAACAGGAATTTTATGAGACCTTGGAAAGGTGATATCATGTGGTTGTTTCTTCCCTTTTTCCTTCTCTTGATGTTTCATCTTTTTTCCTTTCTTTTTTCCTTTTATTCCTTTTCTGTCCTCTCTTTCTCTTAACTTTTCTGTTGGTAGAATTGTCAGTACTTGAATCTGTCTTGCTTCCAGAAGACAAAGAAGAGGGAAACAGTCTTCTGAAGAAAAAGGTGATCTATGTTGGGATTGGTAGTTTTCTGGTTTTGCTCTTTTCCTGGTTTCTTTGTCATTTCTTCCGGCTCCATAATCTTCAGGACTTGCGCGTGAGCACTTCTTATTCATGTCTATGAAACTTCCCTGCCTTGGTGAAAACTAGGGGAAAAGGCCTTCCTCCATGGGCTCAAGCCCTGCCCAAGATGCTGAGGAACCAGAGTTGGGAGCACCCACCACCGCCCTTGCAGAGCCAACCTCCGGACCTTGGGGTACTCCCCAGTAATGTAACTGCAATGTCCAGGTTAGCCTTCAGAAATTAGTTCTAAGTTACTTCTGATGTGAAACCCTACCTCAGACATTTCCTTTGCGGTTTCTAAAGATTTTAAACAAAACCCATTTACCTCTCTAACCTGGCCAGAAGTTTCTACCCAATGGGAGAGGTTTGCTGGGCAGCATAGCCCAGATATCACCACTCACCTCCAATCACTCGACTGGCATCAAGGGAAGTTTCAAGACTATAGTATGGGGAAATCACTCCATGGGGGTGCAGCCTGACACCCCAGGCTGCCTCTGGGAGAGAATAGCTCTGGGGGTAGCATCTGCCTCCCAGGCCTACACCCTCCAGCTGCAGATAGGAGCTGATCACTGGGGGGTAGAGGGCTGATGTATAGGCAGCCCAGGTGTCTCCCAGGCCCACAGCCCAAGCAGGGACAAGCACCATGTACGGCGCCTCGCAGGCCCAAGGCTGGGGCTAGGAGAGGATCACTTGTGCCTTGCAGGCCCAAGCTGGGGCCGACAGCTGAATGCATTTCACATGCCGTGTGGACAGCGGATCTCCAGCATGGGCAACGGATCAGACTGCCCATGCACGGGAGCCTCCCAGGCCCAAGGTGCAGGCAGTGGATCATGCTGGCCTTTTGCGGGTGCCTCACAGGCCCACGGCTCCGGCCGGTTCTGGCAGCAGATCGCGCCAGCCGTGCATGGGCACCTTGAATGCCCTCAGTCCGGGGCAATACTGGCCGTGCTGGGATCGGGGTGGGCAGCCTATTACACCAGCCATGCACGGGCGCCTCATAGGCCCACAGCCCGAGCTGTGCGGGACAGTGACTTGCACTGGTTATGTGGGGGCACCTCCCAGGCCCACAGACCAGGATGGGGCTGGGAGAGGATTGCAGTGGGGGGAGGGTGTCACAGCAGTCTCCCAGGCCAACAGGCTGTGCCGCTCGCTGCCTGCTCTCAGCAGCAGTCTTCCCTGGGTCTGGGGGACTCCAGTGGGCCTGAGAGGACTGGGCGCCACCATCTTGTGTCTATGGGCACCTCCATTTTGTTGTGGAGTGATGGTTAATTTGTATATTACTCTTTTATTTGTATATTACTCTTTTATTAGATAGGATGGACTGGCAGGTGATTAATTAGTTGTGTTGCTGCACTCTGTATCTCTACTTCCAATGGTCTTCTTCAGAGATGACATATTGGGGTATTTAAAAGATTGTAATCTTGAGGCAAGTATAACTTGGTCAAATCATAGTTCTGCTACTTATGAGCTCTATTAGTTCTAGAAGGTTTATACGGTAATCATTTTGTGTTTTACTTATCTGACAGAATTAGGTAGGTGTGGAAGCTAATGTAAATTGTTACAATGTAAAGCACTTAGCCAGAATGTTGCAATGTAATACATTTTGTTTTATTTTATTTTTTTAAATATATTTTTATTGATTTCAGGGAAGAAGGGAGAGGGAGAGAGAGATAAAAACATCAGTGATGAGAGAGAATCATTGATCGGCTGCCTCCTGCACATCGCACACTAGGGATAGAGCCCATAACTTGGGCATGTGCCCTTGACTGGAATGAACCCAAGACCCTTCAGTCCACAGGCTGATGCTCTATCCACAGAGCCAAACCAGCTGCAATGTAATACATTTTAAATGCTGCTTTTGTTTTTTCCTATCTCTAAATTAAAATAAAGAATAAGAATTACCATCAGGTGATTAAATAAGCAAAAAAAGTATGATCTATAGTAAATAGAAGGTATACACAATGTTATGATTGTACTAGAGTCCTGGTTCATGAGATTCGTGCACTGGGGGCAGAGGGGTCCCTCAGCCCGGTCTGCATTCTGGACACATCAGGGGATGTCTGCCTGCTGACAGTCAGACATCTCTCTCACAGTCCAGGGCTCTTGAAGTCTGGGACCCTTCACTCCTTATCGCCTGCCTGTAGTGGAGGTGGGAGAGACTCCCACCACCTGCTGAGCTTGCCAGCCTCAAGCCCAGCTTCTGGCTCAGTGGCACTCCCTTTGTGGGAGTGCACTGACCACCAGGAGGCAGCTCCTGTGTTAAGTGTCTGCCCCCAGGTGGTCAGTGCCCATCATAGAAACTGGTCATTCTGCCATTCCATCGATGCATATTACGTTTTATTATATAGGAATTTTCACGATTAAATAAGAAAGGCTTACTGAGATAATTTTTATGACTTTACTACTAAATATCTTTATTTATTTCTGCTTTGACATTAATAGTGATACAACAACCACATTATTTGCAATAGCTAGTCTCTGAAACTTGCATGGTTAATATATTATAAAAGTTAAAATGCATTACAAAGTATATTGTTAATTCTATAATTAAGTTAAAGCACAGCATTGCAAGCTCTGTTCCCCCCCCCCCATTTACTTCTCTTTTGAAAATAACACTATTAAAACTTCTTTTGAGGTGTGATATTACTTAAGTCTGAATATGAATCTAGAAGTATTCCATGAATTAAGTATCTTGTTAATTTATAATAATTATCTTTACTTTTCTATTCTAATTTTCAAGATATTTGAATAGCAAATTAGTATGCGTTGATTAAAATTCTAAATTGATGAAGGCTATTAATTTTGGAAGCATAAATTGTATGCAAAATATGTCCCACAAAGACTTCTTTATTTCCAATGGAAGGGAAGGGTGACATCTGTAATACTTTCAACAATAAAGATAAATTTTAAAAAAGACTTCTTTATTCCAGAGTAGGATGATCCAGTCCGGTGATCAAGATGTATACAGATCAGAGAGCAGCTTCAGCCCTATAAAATTTTTCTTTGGGGAGAAATAAAGAGCTGTCTTCAGAGGCTGCCATTCTTAGCACTGTTCATGAATACTTTGAATAGTTGTTCAGCTCTAGTGAATGTGTTTAATGTTGATAACTATTATAGATATTTTGGTTTGTTAAAGAATTCTTTTGTTTCATAACATTGCCATAGTATAATTCAGGTGTCTGCAAACTTCAGCCCATGAACAAAATCCAGCCTATAATCCAATTTTGTAAAGTTTTCATGGAACACAGCTACTCATGCCCAATCATTTCTGTATTGACCACTTCCTTGGCTATGGTGGCAAAGTTGTGACTGAGATAAGAGGGTCCTTTATAGGAAAGGTTTTCTGACTTCTCGTCTAAATCTTTCAAGCCATTACATCATTTCTCTAATATTTTGATTCTGCCCCACTCCACTGGAAACTTTACTAGTACAAATTTTACTTGGAGCCCCCTTTCAACTATATTAGCATATTTTCACTTTCCCCCCCGCCCTCAAATTCCATTAGACTTAGAATAGACCCATTGGCCATATCTAATAACTATATATTCATTCCATGCTTAAATGTTCTATTTGAGGTTTCATAAACTTCTTTGAAATCTTTTAGCAGACTTCTTCTAATCCTTATTATCCTAAACCTTTCGTGCATGTCAATTATGGTCAACCCCACCAAGAAAGAAGTTCTCTTCCATTTTTTTTTTTTTGCTCTGATATGTAATAAATTCTACTTATCCTATCTTTTTATAGTCTTCTTTAGCTCATCTTCTTCCTCTTGCTTGTGTGAATGTTCTCCTTGGATATCTTCTATGAATCACTCCAACATTTGCCACTCTGGTATGTAAATTATTTCAAACTGAAAAGAATCAAGGTACAAAAGTCTCAGGAAGAATCTTTGACTTTCCCCCTTATTGCCTAAAAGAATTTAGACAAAGACTTGTTCCAGGTAGGAGCTATCATCATAGAGGATTATGTTTTAATATGATAGGAAGGAACCTAGAAGGCCCATCTGATCAACATCTTCTCTGTGTCTCATTGTTCAAGATGGCCTGCTATACATTTGTTTACAAAACATTAATTCTCTTCATCTCCCTGTGACTTGCCTCACTTCCCACTCTTTAATTCTGAATGTCATTTATATCTCATTTTGCCTCACTGTCTCTGAAATTTAATGCTTATGAGAATTCCCCTTGCATATTGAAACTTGTTTTTTTCTCCTGTTAATACAATGTATGCCATTTTAATTATTCAACCAGCCAGAAAAACTAAGAGAAGAAGGGGGTAAGTTTCCTAGTCCCTTGACAATATTCATATAAAACATAAATTTTTCATTACTTTAACCATCCTATCTATGACTGCTGGCTCCAAAAAAAGATCACCAACAAAAATATGTTGGTAAAAAAAAACACAAAACTAAATATATTACTTGTTGTAATAAGGGAAAATACAACCTTGACAGAATCTTAGTAGTATCTTATAAGGGGCAAGTCAAAGGCAGATATTTATAGAGTTTGGGGGTTTGGCTTAAGGCACCTCTTTCAATACAAGGATCTGACAGGAATTGTGCAAACTTTGTAATATAGATTTTTAGATTGATGAATATAGCAAAACAAGAATCTTTTAAAATGTATTTTATTGATTTTTTTATAGAGAGGAAGGGAGAGGGATCGAGAGCTAGAAACATCGATGGGAGAGAAACATCGACCAGCTGCCTCCTGCACACCCCCATCAGGGATGTGCCTGCAACCACTGTACATGCCCTTGACGGGAATCAAACCTGGGACTCCTCAGTCTGCAGGCTGACGCTGAGTCAAACCGGTTTCAACAAAGCAAGAGTTTTGAAGTACATTTTGTGGAGTAATCATTTTATAAGTGAACAATTTGCCCTTTAGTGATCTATCAATCTGAGAATGGGTTATTTACTCTGAATAGTAACCTCTTGACTTGGGAAGAGCATCTAACTGAGCAAACTTATTGTTCATATAAAATAATTTTTCAGAAAGTTAAAAAAATAATAAAGTTACTTACAAATTTATTTTTATAGGAAAAATTTCCCAGAATAGTAATGTTAATATTGACAGCCTTAGTTCTTGATCCTATTAAGCAATATGCTTGCAGGAAGTTTGTTCTCACTTCTACTCTAACTTTCACACACCACTACAAAACACAGTCTTGTTTACTCTGGCTACCTACTACACCTCCTATTTCCAGTTTCCATTTTATTGATGTTAGTTATGTTTTAGAAATCTCAAGTTTGAAGCCTAGGAACTCTAATTCCTCTTTATTTTTAAAATATATTTTTTTATTGATTTCAGAGAGGAAGGGAGAGTGAGAGATTGAAACATCATTGATGAGAGAGAATCACTGATTGGCTGCCTCCTGCATGCCCCCTACTGAGGATCGAGCTCACAACCCAAGCATGTACCCTTGACTGGAATCTATCCTGGGGCTCTCCAGTCTGCAAGCCAATGCTCACACCAGCTAGGGCTATCTAATTTCTCTTTCAAAATGGCTCTGAAGGGGAGCAATATTTTCCATGCCCAAAATGCTTCTTTGTTGTAAGAATTGTGTTTAGCTAAAGTTATTTTTAAGAAACAGCAGACAAAGGAGAAATCCTAAAAAGTGAGTAGAAGTAGCCCTTTTGTAAGAGGTATTTACATTTATAAGGGAAATATCCACTTGTAAGTGTATCTCTCTGTACCAGGAAATATAATCACTAGAAACTCATATCTGTGGAGAAAGTCTTGGGCTTGAATCTACATAACAAACTTACCCTTGTTTACTGTGCTTTTCCTGGTAAACTTTCGTAACCGACTCCCCCATTTCCAAAAATTTCTTTATTTAAATCTTTATTGTTGAGAGTATTACAGATGCCCCCCTCTCCATCACCATCCCCCCCTCCCTGTTTCCCATTCCACCCCAAGTATTCATCACCCTATTGTGTGCTTCCATATGTAATGCATACATGCATATAAATTCTTTGGTTAATCTCTTCTTTCCCTCTCTCCCCCTGTCCTCTGAGTTTCATCAGTCTGTTCCATGTTTTTCTTCTTCTTCCTCTTCTTAAAGAATACCCTTCAACATTTCATGTAATACTGGTTTGGTGGTGATAAATTCCTTTAGCTTTTTCTTGTCTGTGAAGCTCTTTATCTGTTAAACAGCCATGTACAATTTAAAGAATGGTGCCAAGTGGAAAGGTTTGACAATTACTCCTCCTTTTGCCTGGCCACCCCCCCTCTTCGCTCTCCTAGTACTGCCCCCTGCCAGTGCCTCCAAGAATGACCACTGCTACAGGGCTGCTGGCCAGAGCCTGCCCCTCTGAGGCCTGCGGAACACTGCAAAGCTTCCATGGCTATAGTCCCAGGAAACAATCATGCCCTCCTCCCCTAATCAGCACCTACTCCCTGTGAGGGTACCCGTGGGCTTAAAAATAATAATCCCTTCCCGTTTAGACATCACTTCCTTGATGAAACATTTCTAGGTTTATTAGCTCAGAACCTCCTCGTGACAACCCAGTGAGTTAGGCGGAGAAGAGATTACAATTCCCATGGTATATGCGAACGTAATCAGAAATGAAGCTCAGAGAGGAAAAGTGTCAAGCCCAGTGGTTCCCAAGGTGCAGCACATGCCCCACAGTGAGGGGGAGGGGAGTTTGATTTTAAGTGGGGGCAATTCGAGAATGAGTTAGCAGTGAGTTTTTTGCATTTCTTATGGTTCTAGGAGGCTTCATCTACAGCGTGTCCTACATAATAACAGGCTAATATCTAAATGACTGAATGGTGGAATGACCGGTCACTATGATGCACGCTGACCACCAGGGAGCAGACACTCAATGCAGGAGCTGCTCCCTGCTGGTCAGTGTGCTCCCACAGGGGAGCACGGCTCACCCAGAAGCTGGGCTCATGGCTGGCAAGCACAGCAGCAAGGGTGGGAGCCTCTCCCACCTCTGTGGCAATGCTAAAGATGTCTGACTAATGGTTTAGGCCAACTAAGCCATCAGTTGGACATCTTTCCTGGGCCCCTGGACTGCTAGAGGGTGCAGGCCAGGCTGAGGGACCCCCCAAGTGCACGAATTTAGTGCACTGGGCCTCTAGTATATCAACAAAACCCTCTCCACTCTCTATAACATGGCTTCCAGAATGTAGGAGAGCTACCTTTCAAGGACAACTATAATGTACCAAGCTTGATTCTCAGCTCTGCCCTTTAATGTATAATTGAGTATTTATATCCATTGCCCCTACCAGAATTTCAAAATACTGTAATATTATCTCTTTTTCTGAATGATAATACCAGTTCTGGATATCTTATAATATTCTTAAGGCAGGGTCCAATCTTGGCTCATAGAACAGTTTCTGATGAATGAATGTGTCAATGAATGAGCACATTAATAAATAAGCCAATCAATTCCAAGCTATTACTAAATCTCTATGAACCTCTGAAATGTTCTTATGTATATAATAGAAATAGGAAAAATATCTAGTACTTTATATTATTAATTTGATATCCTTAACTCAAGCGCTCTTTACAAAGTACTACCACATTAATTTCTTTGAATCACTACTTCATACAACCCTACCACTGACAAGTACTTACAATATTGTTACATAATTTTCTCTTTCTTTACCTAATTTTCCCCACTAGATTGTGCATTTGTTAAAGGCTGAGGCTTGATGTTTTAAATACCATCCCAGATCTTTCATTATGAAAAACTCATAGGAAGTCTTTATGAATGCTTCTAGAGTAAATAAAGTAGCCTGGGTCGTTGAAATTTTTAAAAATGAACCTAACCATAACTGCCCTCAAGTATCTGAGTAGAAAATTTAATGATAAACTTACTTTCAAAATTTTCCCACTCTAAAGATTTCCACTCTATTATTAAATTGTATCATGTTAAAAGTTAGCTTTTCATAGGAAATGAATTTCTCAGAGTAAGTTAACTGAGCCAGTTGATTTGTGGCTGGCTATGTCTACAAATGTAAGTGAAACAGAAATTTGAGTAATTGTTTTGTCAATGTAGAGCACCCTTACAGTTTATTTTTTACTTAAATAGTACAGGTAATTGTCTCAAATCTAAAAAGAATAACCCTGAATTTGTTCCTCACATGACATAGAACTGATTTGCTGTAAAATGGAAAATTAGAGCTCAAACAAAGATACTAGTACAAGGGTACTAGTTCTGTGTCAAAAGAAAGTAGTTTTAAATGCTTTACCCTATAAAACATCTACATGATATACACCTTGAGGAGAACATGATTGAAGACTGTAGAGCTTTTAAGAAAGGACACCAAAGAGCTGAAATTTTTATTTCAACTATGAACTCATTATTTATAATTGCACACCAACAAATTCATTATTTATAATTGCACACTTTACAAACATTTGTCATACAAGTAAAATGATAAAATTACTAAAACCATGATATTGTCAGTTGTTCTGGCATAATCTCTGTATATAAAAGCATAAGCGACCAGCCCACTGATTAACCGTTTTACCATTGACTGGTAGCTATGACATGCACTGACCATCAGGGGGCAGACATTCAATGCAGGAGCTACTCAGCTGTGGTGACTTGGCAGCTGTGGTTCTTGGGTGATGGCATCCAGAACCAGAGAGGAAGGAGACTGATTCCTAGGTCTGTCACCCAAGAATCACCCTCTCGCAATCTAGGACCCCTTGGGGGATGTTGGAGAGCATTATTGGCCTGATCCCTGCAGACTTACCTGAGGGACCCCATCAGTGCACAAATCCATGCACTGGACCTCTATCCCATTGTCCCCACTTTGGGTCTGGCTCCCCACCAGGCCTCTAGCCCATTGCAGAGGTTGTGGGTATGGCCCTTAGAGAATCTTTTCAACTCAATTAGCTAAATGATGAGATATGCACTACCTACTGGCTGCGGCCCCAACATCTAAAGCCTATGCAGGCCCACATGCTTAATATCGATTTCCAGTGGAGGCAGTGAATTTTCCAACTAGCACTCTCGGCTGGGAAACCGGCCATGGCTTCCCTCCTTCTGGGCAAACAATAGCACCAACAGGCAACCTCCATGGAGGGAAGGACGCAAAGGAGCAGCTAAGGTAGAAAGAAGGCAGTTCCCACCACCACAGGACTCCACCTGGGCAGAAGGACCTGGGTGGGAGCCTAACATTGAGTAGGGTGCTGCTCTAGGCTGATTAGATTCTAGGTTAAGTAAATCCTGTTTGCTAAATTATATTTTACAGCTAAATGCCCACAAGTCATCAATTACCACCAAACTTAGGATAAAGTGAGATGAAAGAAATGAGACAGATTCAGAGAGAAAGTGACATAATATTGGGAGAAGAGAGGAGGGGGCCCAATTCCTGGGTGTGTCACCCCGGAACCACCCTCTTACAATCCGAGGTCCTTTGAGAGATGTCAGAGAGCCAGTTTTGGCCCACTTCCAGCAGGCCAGGCTGAGGGATCCCACCTGTGTATGAATCCAGTGCACTGGGCCTCTAGTTCTAAAATAAGCAAGGACCTTCAAATTTTCAATTTAATTATTTCAATATAAAAATTCATTTGAAAAGTAGCATTCATGTTTCCACTGCTAGTTCTTTCAAATATAAATTACTTTCTCTCCAATAACAACAAATACAGAAATAGAGAGGGAGATATATCATACTCAAACTTCAGAAAAATCAAAGCTACAACAAAAACACTGAGAGAAGCCAAAGGAAAAATAAGTTGGAGCAAATATTCAAATTCTCAGAAATCACACCAGCAGTAAAGAGTGGAATAAAATATTTAAAGTGTTGAGAGAAACTAGAATTCTGAATATGGAATTATCCTTTAAAATTAAGGGAGAAATAAATACTCAGAAAAGCAAATTTTGAAAGAATTTGTTGCCAGTCAACCAGCCTTGCAATAAATTTTAAAAGAAGTTCTTCAGAGAGAAAGAAAGGGATATAGGTCAGAAACTTGGATCTACATACAGAAAGGAAGAACATTGGAAAATGGACAAAAGTAAAATAAAACTTTCATTTTTCTTATTCTGAATTGATCTAACAGATAAGAGTTTGTTTAAAATAGTAAAAGAAAAATGCATTTAAATATATACATATACAATATATATGTATATACTAGAGGCCCAGTGCACAAAATTCGTGCACAGGGGGGTAGGGGCGAGGGAGTGTTCCTCAGACCAGCCTGCATCCTATCCAATCTAAGACCACTTGATCCCATTGGGATAGGGTCTAAACCAGCAGTCAGACATCCCTCTCACAATCCAGGACTGCTGCCTCTCAAATGCTCACTTGCCTGCCTTCCTGATTGCCCCTAACTGCTTCTTCCTGCCAGCCTGGTCACCCCCTAATAACTCCCCTGCCACCCTGATTGATGTCTAACTACTCCCCTGCCAGCCTGTTTGCCCCCATCTTCCCTCCTTTGCCAGCCTGGTCACCCCTAACTGCCCTCCCCTGCAGGCTTGATTGCCCACAACTACCCTCCCTTGTAGGCCTGGTTCCTCCCAACTGCCCTCCCCTACTGGCCTTCTTGTGGTGGCCATCTTGTATTTATATGGGAGCAGGAACCTTGACCACATGGGGACAGCCATCTTGGGTGTTACAGTGATGATCAATCTGCATATTACTCTTTTATTAGCTAGGATAGAGGACTGGTGCATGGGTTGGGGCCAGCTGGTTTGCCCTGAAGGGTATCCCAGATCTGGGTGGGGTTCCCTTGGGGTGTGGGGCAGCCTGAGCGAGGGGCCTGTGGTGGTTTGTGGGCTGGCCACACCCCCTTGTGACCCAAGTGGAGGCCTGGTATCTTGGATTTACAATATATATCTCCTACAATTGAAACTTTGTAGCCTGGAGTGGAACCAAGCATTCTGCTCAAGCAAAAGTGGCAGCCATTTTTGTTGGGATTTATGTATCTTCCATAATTGAAACTTTGTAGCCTTAGCAGAGGCCTCGGCCGGCCAGGGTGTGTGGAAAGCTTGGCTTCCTCCATCACTAGGGAAATCCAAGCCTCCCTTCTGCTTTCTCAGTAGCCACAGCCATCTTGGCTGGGCTAATTTGCATACTTGCTCCTGATTGGCTGGTGAGTGTGGCTGGTGAGTGTAGCAGAGTGATGGTTTATTTGCATATTATGCTTTTATTATATAGGATATATATATGCTATATAATAAAAGCATAATATGCTAAGTGGTCATCTGGCTGTCCAACCAATCAAAGCATAATATGCTAATGATATGCTCAGGCTGTTCAACTACTTGCTATAATGTGCACTGAGTACCAGGTGCCAGATGCTCTGACAGGTTATCTTGCTGCTGTGGTCCAGCCAATCAGGACTGAACAAGATGGGCCAGACACACCCTGGAGTCCTTATGCGGTCCCTCTCCACGTGACCAATATCTCAAGTCCCTCCCTGGCCCTGTGCAGCAGTGTGATCCTTTGGTCTGACCTGCACCATCTCGCAATCTGGGACCCCTCAGTGGATGTTGGAGGGCTGGTTTCAGCCCAACCCCACAGGCCAGGCGAGGGATTCCACTGGTGCATGAATTCGTGCACCTGGCCTCTAGTATATATATATTTATAGATGCTTATATATTAATGAAATGAATAACAGCAATGATACAAAGGATGAGGAGGAATTATGAATATTTTGTTATTATAAGGTACTTTCAGTACCCATGAAACAGTAATAGTGTTATTTGAAACTGAACTTGAATTAGTTGTAAATGTATATTTTATCCTCTAGGGCAGTGTTTCCCAAACTTTTGACATATGTGTACCCCTTCTATAATTTTTGTAATGCTGAGTACCTCTCATACTCATGAGAACGTAGGATTAGGCACAGCTAAGCACCGTGCAGTGCATATCCCCACCAAACTCTTCCCATACCCCTGGGGGTACACGTACCACACACTTTGGGAAACACTGCTCTAGGGCAACAACTGAAAGAAAAAGAGAAGTATAACATTCTAAGAAAGGAGAGAAGATGGAATTATACAAAATGCACAATTAAAACTATAAAAAGCAAAAAAGTGTGGAAGACAAAAATAGGAACAAATAACAAGGACAACCAATAGAAAAGAGTAACAAATAAGGTAGATATCAATTCAACTATATCAATAATCACTTTAAATGTCATTGGTCTAAATATATCAGCTAAAAGACAGATTTTCAGAGTGGATCGAAAACAAGATCCAACTATATGTTTTCTACAAGAAGCCAAATTTAAATTTAAAAACATGTATATTTAAAGTAAATGGAAGAGAAAAGATATGCTATGCTAACACTAATAAAAAGAAAGCAGGAGTAGCTATATTAATTTCAAACAGATCAGAATTCAGATCAAGGAAAGTAATTCAGAGATAAATAAGAGCATAACATGAAGATAAAAAGCTTAGAGGAGCCTGACTAAAGTTTGAGTAAAAAGACTCTTTGTCACTGATTGCTTCATATAAAAATATTTCAGTACACACTTTAATAACCTTGGTCTCTGGAAAAAGATTTAGATTCAAATCTATGTTATGTTCTGGCACTTGCTAGTAGTGTGAACTTAAACAGGGATAACAGTGCCTCTCTTGTGGGGTTATTATGAGAATGAAATGGAAATATATTACAGACATTAAGTATGAGGACATGAAACTATAAAGTATGTCTACCCATAGTAAGCATCTAAATGCTGACTGGTATTAAAAATTATAGTAATAAAGAAAATTTAAGACTGTAGATATTGTATGACCAAGGAAGAATTTACTCCACATAGAATTCATGTTATTGAGCAATTCACAATGTTTCTTTATGACTAGAATTATAATATACTTTTTAAGAAATATTGACTAATATGGAATTTTGTCTTATACAGGTTTTGACTGCATTGCTGGAGAGAATTTTTACCTTTTTAGGATTGAGTAAACTGTAGGACTTTTAAGGTTGCATTTTTCCTCAAAGATTTGCTTTATAGAAATCTGTTCATTTGCATGCAATAATATTTTCTTGATTTGTATACTAGCTAGTTATCTATCACCACATAAGATTGTCATGAAACTTAGAGCTTGAAAACAACAAACACTTATCCTATTAATAAAAGAGTAATATGTAAATTGACCATAGCTCTGCTACACCCACAAGCCACACTCACCAGCCAATCAGGAGCACATATGCAAGTAAACCCAGCCAAGTTGGCTGTAGTCACAGAGAGCAGGAGGGAGGCTTGGGTTTCCCCAGCAATGAAGGAAGCCTAGCTTTCTGCCAGCCCTTGCTGGCCCAGGCCTCCACTCAATGCTATAAATTTTTAATGATAGAAGATAAATAAATCCCAACCAACATGGTGGCAGAGACAGATCTGGAGAGAGCAGGAGGCTTGAGTTGCCTCTGGTGAAGGAGGAAGCCAAGTTTCTGCAGCCCTGATTGGCCCATGCCTCCACTCCAGGCTACAAAGTTTTAATGACAAAAGATAAATAAATCCCAAAAGAAATGGCTACTGCCATGGAGCGAGTAGAAGACTTGGCTCTACTCTAGGCTAAAAAGTTTCAATTGCAGAAAATAAATAAGTCCATAAATCCCAGATACCCGGGCCTCTGCTTGGGTCACTGAGGGATGTGGCCGGCCTGAAAACTACCACAAGACCCTTACCCAGGCTGTCCTAGGCCCCAAGGGAACCCCTAATCTGATCTGGGACACCCTTCAGGGCAAACCAGCTGGCCCCCACCCATGCACCAGTCCTCTATCCTAGCTAATAAAAGAGTAATATGCAGATTGACCATCACTGTAACACCCAAGATGGCTGTCCCCATGTGGTCAAGGTTCCTGCTCCCATATAAATACAAGATGGCCACCACAAGAAGGTCAGCAGGGGAGGGCAGTTGGGAGGAACCAGGCCTACAAGGGAGGGTAGTTGTGGGCAATCAAGCCTGCAGGGGAGGGCAGTTAGGGGTGACCAGGCTGGCAAAGGAGGGAAGATGGGGGCAAACAGGCTGGCAGGGGAGCAGTTAGACATCAATCAGGGTGGCAGGGGAGTTATTAGGGGGTGACCAGGCTGGCAGGAAGAAGCAGTTAGGGGCAATCAGGAAGGCAAGCAAGTGAGCATTTGAAAGCCAGCAGTCCTGGATTGTGAGAGGGATGTCCAACTGCTCGTTTAGGCCAGAGGCAGTCAGACATCCCTCGAGTGGTCCCAGATTGGAGAGGGTGCAGGCTGGGCTGATGGACACCCTCCCCCCATGTATGAATTTAATGCACCAGGCCTCTAGTTATCTCTTAATTTTTATTAGTTAGGAATCCAGGGGCAGGTGAGTTCGGTGGTTTGGGCTAAGGGGCTCTCTCATGAGGTTGTAGTAAAGATGTCAGCTTGGGCTGTAGTGTCTGAAGACAAGACAGGAAGCTGACAAATCAATTTATAAGATCACTTTTGTAGCTTTTAGCAAAAGTTTCAGTTCATCAGCACATAGGCTGCTCCATTAGCTTCCTCAGACATGGCTTTCCCAAGAGAAAGTGAACCAAGAAAGAAAAAAGGAGAACAATTGTCCAAGATGGAAGCCACAGCAATTTACAATTGCTATTTATGTCACGTTCTAGTGGTCACACAGGCCAATTCTGGTGCCCTGCACAAGGGTAAGAATACTGGGAGATAGATGGCATTGTGTCACCACAATGAGTGACTATGAATTTAAATATGTCTGCCCATAGATTCTTTTATCACTTATTCTCATTTCCTCTTAATACTTTAATCACATTACTTTTATGTCTAGACTAATATAAATTTCACACATCTTCATTTCTTTTGCTACAAGATCTTAATTATGTTGCAAACCAACATGGCTCAGAAGCTCAAATATATACAAGTGTATTTAAGACAATAACTCCTCATGGTGAGCTCACAAATTATTGTAGTGCTCCTATTCTTATATTAGTAATAATTATCTAACATTTTAAAATGTTATTCTCATTATTAAATAATTGTTATAACCAAATGAAAACTGACATGTAGCCTCCATAATGAAGTTCTGTGGAGTCATAAATGAGTCAACAAAATTTGCTTTGAAATTACAGACAATTTTGTCCCTGATGCATGTGACTGCATGGTGTAACTATGTATGTTGGGGTATACTACAATAATTTTCACATTTAAATATTTTCACTAAACTTTATCTATAGAATATCTTTAGTGCCTAGCAAGCATATTGCCCATTATACAGTAAGAGTCACTTTTTTTTAGAGATAAATATTTTCCCCAGAAATTCCCATCAGCCTTCTACTTTTTTAAAAAAAATATGTACTTTTTATTGATTTCAGAGAGGAAGAGAAAGGGAAAGAGTGATAGAAACATCAGTGATGAGAGAGAATTATTGATCAGCTTCCCCATACTGGGGATTGAGCTCTCATTGATCAGCTGCTCCACACTGGGGATTGAGCCTGCAACCTGTGCATGTGCCCAAACTGGGAATCAGACTGTGACCTTCTAGTTCATAGGTTGACACTCAACCATTGAGCAAAGCTAGCTGGGCCAGCCTTCAACTTTTATTTGCCAGAATTAGGTAATTTGCCTGAACGTAGGTCAATGGCTAGCAAAACAAAGGTAACAGAACAATCCATTCAGTCCCTGGGGATGGAAATGAAATTAGGGTTCTATGTTAGCAAATAAATGGAAAATGTATACAACAAGGCAGTCAAAATGATTTCTACAATATTATTGATCTCAGAAAAGCTTAATAATTCTTAATTACTCCGAATATAGTACAAAATTCCTGCACTGTTATAAGAAATTTCATGTTGTGAATGGAAAAAGCAAAATATATACAAACGAAGCTTATCTACATAGATGATCCAAGTTTTTAAAGAATAAAACTGATTTCTTTTCATAAAAATGACTAGTGATATTTTGTGATTATTCCAATTTTTATTGATCTCTCCTTCCTATTATTTCCTTCAACACAAATAGCCTCTATCCAGGGAAAGTTTAAATTTGTGGGCACTGAATTTACACACAAATTGGGGAGCCTTTTTTTTTTTAAGAAAAATAATATACAATTAAGTTAAAAAGTGAACATTTGTTTGGAATTAGAAAATAAATTACAATAAATGACACATTTCAAGTGACATAAATACTCCAAATGTCACAAAAATCAAGAAAAATAACACATTTTATTACTTAACCATCCATTTGTATGCATATTCTAGGTCAGTTCTACATATGACAATTATTTTATGAATGATATTATATACAGAGGAAATAGAAAGATAGTTTAATCTTTTACACAGTTGCTCAAAATTGATTCCTTTTCTGTTATCGTTAATAAAGATGCATATAGCATGTAATTTAATACAGACATATTCACTGTTTATTGTGCTACTATAGATAAACACCCTGAACACAGAACTTTCAACATATTATATTTGTATAATTTTCATTAAAATTTAAAAGAAACATGGTCCTTTTATAATCACATTATCAAGAACATTACTAGTAAGTGAGAACCAAGCTCTGGTGAGAACCAAATTTTCTGCTTATAGTTTTATATATTTAATATCTGAAAGACTTTTTCAGCATCAGGCTTCTAACCTCATATATTTAAAATCTTGCTTATCTATCATTGCCTTCATATTTCCAGTGCCAGGAGCTATAGGTCATATTCATTTCTCAACACGACTCCAACTTTATACCTTCACTTTGTAGACATAGAATGTGGTAAGTATATTACTGGAAGGCACTCCTACACTGGGGAAGTTAGTAATAACTATACATAAAAGTATCTCTGAATTACACAGATAAATCCTATTAAAGCCAAAATAAATGTTCTCCAGCTCAACTTTCCCTTAACCGGATTCCTAATGTGGTTTGCAGCTCTTCCAACATCAATTTATACAAGGCAAAGAGGGTGGATAAAAAAAAGGGTGACATGTGAAATTGGCTTTGAAACTGGGTAATGGGTAAAGACCTGAAGAGTTTTGAGGTGGATGCTAGAAAATGCCTAGATTGTACCGAAGAGACTGTTGGTAGAAATATGCATATTAAAGGCAACTCTGATAATGATTCAGAAAGAGAAGAGGAGAGCTGTAGAGAAAGCTTCTATAATTTCAGAATATACATGTCATCACAAACAGAATGTTGGTAGAAATATGAATGTTAAAAGTTCTGTTTAGGTTTTAGATAGACACAAGAAACACATTAAGACTGGTGGAAAGAATATCCTCCCTATCTAATAAAGAGGAATATGTTAATTGACCCTCATGCCATTGCAAAGATGGTGGCTCCCACAGCCAATAAGGAGTGATTATGCTAATTGACTTCCCGGCCCTCAAAGATGGTGGCACCCACAGCCTATAAGGCTGGAATATGCTAATTGACTGCTCCACCCTCAAAGATGACAGTGCCCATAGCCACAAGATGGTAGCTCCCAGTCCCCTCAGCCCTGCCAGGGTGCCTGCCTCCAGAGTCCCGCAGCCCCCTCAGTCCCCCAGCCGCTCAGGGCTCACCTGAGGCACAGGCAAGCCTTGGATGGTGGCTGGCCAACCACCAAGGGACGCCCAAGGCTCAGGTAGCCAGAGCCAGTTGAGGCTTGTGCTGCCAACAGTGACAGTAGCAGAAGTGTGATGGGAGTGTTGCCTTCCCTTGATCACCGGGTTGCCTCCCACCCCTGAGGGCTCCCAGAGTGTGAGAGGGGGCAAGCCTGGCTGAGGAACCACCCTGCCAGTGCATGAATTTTCATGCATCGGGCCTCTAGTTCTTGTTATAAAGTGCCCAAGAACTTGACCAAATTGTGTTTGAAGGTTTTGTGGAGAGTAAGAATTGTAAGTGATGAACTTGATTATTTAGCTGAGGATATTTATAAGTTTTGAAGGCATGGCTTGGTCTCTCCTCAATGCTTATCGTAAAATGCTAGAGGAGAGAAATAATTTGAAAAAGATATCATTAATCAGAAAGGAATCCAAACTTGCTGATCTGGAAAATTTTCAGTCTATCCGTGTTGAGAAAAATGAGAAAACACATTATAGAGAGAACATCAAAGATGTATCAGGACAGCCGTTTGCTAAAGAGATTACAGCATATGACTTAAGGATCCAATCAACCATTTCAGCAGACACCAGAAATAGAGAAGGGGTTATACTAGTAGAAATGCTGTCAGCCTTGCCTAGATGGTACAGAGATTGGGGTAAATGAAGGAAGTCTGTCACACTTGTGTGGTTCTATAGGATGGACCAATTCAGCTATCTCTATGTGAACATGCTTTACCCCTGGATAAAGTAAATTGGATAAGTAAAGGGAAGAATAATCCTGAAGGCGGTTCAGAGGTCAGCAGAGCTGTCACTACTACCATGGGCCCAGGGGCCAAAAGCTTTCTCCTCCTTGGTTCCAGAGGGGTCAGGCAGACACTCAGAGCCAAGGAGGCAGCATCACCATTTGAAGCTGAGGGAGTGTGGCTGCTACACTGGTGGATGGGGAGAGTATAGCATCAGGCCAAAGAGGACTATTCTTGAGCTTTAAAATCAACAGTATGGTGTTTCCTAGAAGTGAAAGGGGTGAGGGGAGGTAGGAGAGGGTAAAGGGTAGATTAATGGTGATGGAAGGAGACTTGGCTTGGTGAACACACAATATCATATATAGATGATGTATTATATAATTTTATACCTGAAATTGACATAATTTTGTTAACCAATGTCACCCCAATAAATTCAATCAATCAATAAATATATATTTAATCTAAAAAGTAATAAAATAAAGTTAGAAGTTTAAAAATTTTTAATAGCATTTCCCAGCTAGGATTCAAAGTTACCTTGGGCCTGTGATCCCTCTTCTTTTCAGTTTCATCTTTTTGGAATGGGCATATCTATCCTATGTCTGTCCTACTATTGTATTCTGAAAGCAGATGACTGGTCTGGTTTCACAGATTCACAGCTGGAGAGGAATTTTGTCTCAGGATGAATCAAAATTGGAATCTGGACAACTCTAATTTAGGTAATATTTGATGTTGGAATGAGTTAAGGTTTTTGTGGCTGTTGGGATTGGATGAGTGTAATTTGCATTTGTCAAGGACATGAATTTGGCATGGGCAGAAGACAAAGAATTATGGGCTGAATTGGCCTAAAGTCCTAACCTCCAATAACTGAGAATGAAACTATATTTGGAGCTAAGATCCTTAAAGAAGTAAGTAAAAATGAGGTTATATATGTGGGTCCTAATCCAATATGATTTGTGTCTTTTTTAAAAATATACTTTTACTGATTTCAGAGAGGAAGAGAGATAGAAACATAAGAGAGAATCAATGATCAGCTGCCTCCTGCACACCCCACACTGGGGATCAAGCACACAACCTGGGAATATGGCTTGACCAGGAATTGAACTGTCACTTCCTGTTTCATAGGTCTCTGCTCAACCACTGAGCAACACCAGCCAGCCTGATTTGTATCTTTATAAAAAAAAAAGAGATTAGGACACAGATACACTATATGAAAATATAGGGAGAAAGTGGCCATCTACAAGCCAAGCAGAAAGGGCTCAGAAGAAACCAAACCTGCTGACACCTTGATCTCTGATTTCTAGCTTCTAGAATTGTGAGCAAATAACTTTCTGTTGTTTAAGTCACCAGTCTTTGGTACTTAGTTATGGCATCCTTAGAAAACTAATGCCTTCCAAGGGACCCATTCTAGTACGGATCCCCAAAGCTTAAGTTTCATTAGCTTCGTTGTATATCAATCTCTCTCTGTACCTCACAATTTATTGTGCATCATTCATTAATCATTCTATTGTAAGTGACTTGAGGATACTGACTGATAGTTTTCTGAGTCTTCAACACCCATCCCAACTTTCATCTTGCCCCACTTGTGTCCCAAGAAAGAATTAAGCATGATAGATACATAATAAATAACTTTTATTGATTTATTCATCACACATACATGAGATCTCACCTAGAGTTCTTAAAGATTTATTAAAGAGAGGATTTTCCGTCTTCCTGAGATTAACTGCTTCCCTGTGAAGCCATAGTTATTGTTGTAAGTACAGATTTTTACATAATACTTTTGTTGCAAGTCAGGTTAATTTTAGAATACTAGTAAATACTAACTTATATTGAAATTATAATATATAAAATACAAAGTACATGTATCAAGTAAGTATTTATTGATAACTAAAAATAAGAAAATTAATTTGTAGCTAGGAAACATATAAATGCCATGAAAAGAGAACTTCAGTAAGCGATTAAATGACTATAGAGAATCATTAACTTCATGTGTGAGGCCAGGAGCTAGCCAAATTAAATTAATACATGAATAATATAATATCCAAGAATATTATACCTACTTCACCCCCTTCTTGAAATTGAAATCTGAATAGTATTTTTATATATTCAGAATCCTAGTTTTACATTTTAATATATACAATTCTGGTGAGTTCGTGTAAATACAGATTGAATTTAGAAAGCAAACTAATGCCTGTTTAAATTCTAAAAGGAATTACAAACATCCTAAATCCTGTCCATTTGTAATCTATTGCTATAAATTCTGTCCTTTTTATTGATGGGTTCTTAAAATTGGCTTAATTTCAATTTGCTCTTCTTAAAAATTAATATTGATTTAATTATTTTTCTGGTTAATAATTTAATAGGCTTGACTCTCATAATTCATTGAAAGAGAATATCTAGGACTGGAAAGCATAATTATTATATTTTCATAATGATTTACTTTATTCTATAGATTGTTTCCTCATTGTTGTCTTGAAAATGGAGGTTAGGATATCTGAATCCATATTCAACCTTCTGACTTCTCAAGGTAATTCCCAGATAGACATTTTATAAATAAATTAATTAATTAAATACCACAACTGAGCAAGCCAGTCTGTTTCTTCTAAACTGGAACCTTTGTTTTATCTGTCAGACAAAATAGGAAAATGGTAGGAGGGACCGGAGTGAAAGAAAAATAAAACAGAAGCAGGTCTCATCCAGAAGGAGGAATAAAAAATCAAATAAGTCCCATTTTGTCTAAGATATTACAATATAAGTAAAATTATAGCTAAGTATTTTTTAATATATTTTATTGATTTTTTTTGCTCCCCTCCCTCCCATACATACCCTCCCTCCCCACAGTTTTATGTCCATTGGTTGTACTTATATGCATGTATACAAGTCCTTCGGTTGATCTATTATCTCCCCCAGATCTCCCTCCCCTCCCCGCTGTAATTTAACAGTCTGCTTATTGCTTTACTATCTCTATATCTATCTTTTGGTTCATCAGTTTATAATGTTCTTTATTATCCATAAATGAGTGAGGTCATGTGGTGTTTCTCTTTCATTGATTGGCTTATTTCACTCAGCATGATGTTCTCCAATTCCATCCAGGTTGCTGCAAATGATGAGAATTCCTTCTTTTTTATGGCAGCATAGTATTACATTGTGTAGATGTACCATTGTTTTTGGATCCAATCATCTGCTGATGGGCACCTAGGCTGTTTCCAAATTCTGGCTATTGTAGATTGTGCTGCTATGAACATAGGGGGGCATATATCCTTTCTGATTGGTGTTTCTAGATTCTTGGGATATATTCCTAGGAGTGGGATTACTGGGTCAAATGGAAGTTCCATTTTCAGTTTTTTGAGAAAACTCCACACTGTTCTCCACAGTGGTTGCACCAGTCTGCATTCCCACCAGCAGTGCACGAGGGTTCCTTTTTCTCCTCAACCTCGCCAATACTTGTCATTTGTTGATTTGTTGATGTTGGCCATTCTGACAGGTGTGAGATGGTACCGTATTGTTGTTTTGATTTGCATCTCTCTGATAATTAGTGATTTTGAGCATGTTTTCATGTGCCTTTTGGCCTTCCTTCTGTCTTCTTTTGAAAATATTCTATTTAGGTCCATTGCCCATTTTTTAATTGGATCATTCATCTTCCTTTTATTTAGTTGTATAAGCTGTCTGTAGATGTTGGAGATTAAACCTTTATCAGTGGTAACATTTGCAAATATGATCTCCCACACAGTGGGCTTTCTTGTTGTTTTGTTGATGGTTTCTTTTGCTGTAAAAAAGCTTTTTATTTTGATGTAGTCCAATTTGTTTATTTTCTCTTTAGCTTCCATTGCCCTAGGGGCAGTATCAGTGAAGAAGTTCTTTTGGCATATGTCTGAGATTTTTTTGCCTGTGGATGCTTCTAGTATTTTTATGGTTTCCCGTCTGGTGTTTAAGTCCTGTATCCATTTTGAGTTTATTTTTGTGTATGGTGTTTATTGGTAATCTATCAATAGTTTCATTCTTTTGCATGTATCTGTCCAATTTTCCCAACACCATTTATTGAAGAGACTGTCTTGACTCCATTGTATATTCGTGCCTCCCTTGTCAAATATTAATTGAGCATAGTGATTTGGGTTGATATCTGGGTTCTCGATTCTATTCCATTGATCTATATGTCTGTTCTTGTGCCAGTACCAGGCTGTTTTGAGAACAGTGGCTTTGTAATACAGTTTGAAGACTGGTATTGAGATCCCTCCTACTTTACTCTTCTTTCTCAGGATTGCTGTGGCTATTCGGGGTCTTTTATTGTTCCAAATGAACTTTTGGAGAGTTCTATAGCTAAGTATTTTAATGTAAGAAAAGAACCGGCATTCTGGATTTTTAAAAATCATAAAGTAGAATGAAATGAAGATATGTTAGTCAATGGATATGTTGTATTCACACAAACTATATCTCCTTCTCAGTCATGGGTCAATGTTTTGTATATGATAAAATACTGAAGTTCATGAGGATCTTGACAAATACTAAGTTTTTCTTGCTTATTTAACCAACAACATATTGCAATTGATGTTTTCAGCTCATAACTGTACCAAGCAAAAAATCATGCTACTGTTTAACATGCCATGCTAAAGACTAAAAATGTGTTCTCTAAAGGGACTCTGCCTTGATTATCATCATCAATATAAAAATGTAGTTAATAAATTTATTTTCTAAGCTGGGTTCAATGATGTAAAATGCTAAAATAATAAGTCATACATTCGTAGGGTCATAAGACAAACAAAATATGTAGCTGTTGTAATTGGTCTACCCTAATTGTGGTAATTAACTAAGGATCCACTAAATGTTTTCTAACTGTAAAAATAATTTGTGCTCATTATAGAAAGTTGGGAAAGCAGAGAAATTTAAAGCTAATGCTCTACATGCAATTATATCCCATATTTTTTCTTACATATTGTATATCTTATGCATTTTCCATAGTACTTTATAATTTTTTCTAAACATCATTTACAGAGTTTTATTATAATGGTAACTCACAATAATGAGCTAAATAAAAAGGTGGTACTTAGAAATATTTAAAATTAAATATCCTATGTGAAGAAATAATATATTTAACCAGAGACTATTATTTCCTGTTGGACAATAATACATTTTAGATAATACAGATTATCTTTTCTAGTGTTGTTCATTTTACTTGAATTCTCATTTATGTAAATGAATAACTGTGAATAAGTGTGTCTAAAACATATAACAAAAGCATCTCATTGATACTTCCTCAGCAACATTTTAGCTGTGCTGGAAGTCAGAGTAGATTTTTAATTCGGACTTCCCTCAATTGATAGTTATAGCTTCTAGTTAAATTGGTGTAAACATATAACAATTCAAGTACTCAGCCACATGACTTTTTAGCACTTTAAATTATGTCTTCCCTAATTAAGGAACTCATTAAGCTAAAGTTTCAGGTAACATATATTCTCAGCACTTCACGGAACTCAGGTCAGTTGCTTGGTTTTGTTTTAGGCAGTGCTTATTCTGAGATTTTTCCAGACCATTTTTTCCCCCAAATGTTATCTGTAAGGCTATTTCAAATTAGTGAATTGTGTGTCTATAAACTTGTCCAAAGTCTTTACCAATAATTAAGAAAAATATTTTACTTCACTCTTTAGAATAGAAAATAGACTCAAGATTATTTTTAACAAAACCATTTCTAAAGCAAGAGAAAGAACAGGTGGCTTACTGAAAGAATTTTAACCTCCAAAAGTGACTAAATCTTTCTAAATCTATAGATAGTATCCAGTCCTCCTGTTGTTCAATTCTTAAAATGTAAATGCTTTTGGCTACAAAAATATTACATCTAATAATTTTGAAATATGCTTTCAGTAATACATTATTTTATTTTAAAATGTCTTAACACTTAGAATGTCATCATGAATTATGAAACTTTTCTATATTTAAATTTATTTGGTGCCATGAAGAAAAGATTTTAGTGAAATAGGGCTAATAATAACCTCACTTTAACCTTTATTACTTTTCTTTATTTCTTTTTTCTTTTTTTATTAGCTAATCATAATTGAGTGTCTTTTAAATCCAGACACCAATGACATTTTGTTTCCAATTAACAGTGAAAACCTTCTTTGATCCTTTGATTTTTTTATGAGATGAATTTATATTTTCCAGACTAACATGCATGACAACATAATTTTCTATACTCATTAATATTCAACTTTGCTGCTTTAATGAGAAAAACCAGGATAAATGTAATGTCATCTGCTTATCTAAGACATTAGTAATTTTGCTAATGTAAAGAGACCAAAAATGATTTTGAATAATAATAGCTAACATTAATTGAGCACTTGCTATATTCCAGACACCGTTATTTGTGCCAAATATGTATTAACTCATTTAATACTCAAAATAGCCTTATGAGGTAGGAATATTGAATCATGAACACAAATAAATATAACTAATCTACTTTAGGTTTAGTCTTTTATTTATTCTATGGTTTCATGTTACCATTAAAATGAAACTGAAAATTGTTTAAAACAAATATTTAATGACATGGAAAAGTGCATATGATTTAACACTTTATATTGCAACTTTATATTAAAAGTGTTACAATTGTTCTGTTTTATATAGGTGCATATCTATGTATATATAAAGACATGAAGTTCAATATTTATATTTTTCCCTCTAGATAGTGGAATTTCAAATGATTTTCATTTTCTTCTTTATACACTCTGTGTTATTTGAACCCAAACAGTACCAAGAGCTTTGCCTGGCAATAGAATATTAACAAAAATCCCATGAAGTATGTAGATTTGGCCAGTAGAAAAATGTGTTCTATGTTATCTATTAATGCTCCAAAGAATTGTTGATCCAGTTTAGATGACATTCTGGTGACCTGGAGCTATATTTGGATCAGAATAAAATGTGTGGAAGACAACCCAAGCATTTTCCTTTGTTCTAATGAACTTAATAATCATATATGTAAGTCTTTGGTCTCTATGTCATTTATTTTCGCTCTGATCTTTAATATTTCCTTCCTTCTGCTTATGCTAGGCTTTTTTGTTGCTCTCCTTCTAACTCTTTAAGTTGTAGGGTTAGATAATTTATTACCATTTTTTATTGTTTTTTGTGTTTTTTGTTTGTTTGTTTGTTTGTTTTAGGTAGGCCTGTACAGCTATGAACTTCCCTTTCAAGACTGCTTTCACTGTGTTCCATAGATTTTAGATTGTTGTGTTTTCCTTGTCGTTTGTTGCCATGGTGCTTTTTATTTCTTCTTTGATCACTTTGGTAACCCAATCATTGTTTAATAGCATGCTATTTACCCTCCAGGTGTTTGATTTTTTTTTCCATTGTTTTTATTGTAGTTGACTTCTAATTTTATTTCATCGTGATCTGAGAAGAAGCTTGATATGATTTCTGTCTTCTTGAATTAGGAGAGTCTTTACCTGTGTCCCAATATGTGCACTTTGAAATGACCCATGTGCACTTGAGAAGAATGTATATTCTGTGGCTTTGGGGTGAAATGTTCTGAAGATGTCAATTAATTCCATGTGATCTAATGTGTCATTTAGGATTCATGTTTCCTTGCTGATATTTTGTTTAGAGGATTTGTCCAGTGGTATTAGTGGGGTATTAATGTCCCCTACAATGACTGTATTGCTGCCAATCTCTCCCTTGATATCCTCCAGAAGTTTTTTTAATGTATTTGGATGCTCCTGTGTTGGGTGCATATATGTTTATCAGAGTTATATCTTCTTGTTGAATTGCTCCTTTCAGTATTATGAAGTGGCCTTCCTTATCTCTTGTTACAGCCATCACTTTGAGGTCTAATTTGTACCATCAGTCTGTGTGAGTCCTTTGTTCTAAGGTGGGTCTCCTGTAGACAGCAGATATATGGGTCATGTTTTGTTATCCATTCAGCTACCCTATGTCTTTTTTTGAGGGGGAGGGGGGGAGATTAGTTAATTTACATTTAAAGTTATTTTTTCCCCATTTTTTTAATTAAAGTTATTATTGATAGGTACTTGTTTGTTGCCATTTTTACTCTTTATGACTGTGTTCCTTCTTCTCTTCCTATTTCTTCTTTTTATAGCAGACCCTTTAGCATTTCTTGCATTGCTGGTTTGGTGGTAATAAATTCCCTTAGTCTTTTTTTCTCTGTGAAGCTCATGATTTCACCTTCAATTTTTATTGATAGCCTTGCTTGGTACAGTATTCTTGGATTCAGACCATTCCTTTGCATGACTTTGTATATTTCATTCCATTCCCTTCTGGCCTGATGAGTTTCTGTTGCGAAATCAGTTTCTAGTCTGATGGGGGTTCATTTGTAAGTAACTCTCTCTCTCTCTCTCTCTCTCTCTCTCTCTCTCTCTCTCTCTCTCTCTCTCTCTCTCGCCGCTTTTAAGATTCTTAGTTTGTTGTCAGTGTTTGCCAATTTAATTATAATGTGCCTTGGCGTCGGTCTTTTGGGGTTCGTTTTGCTTGGAACTCTGTGAGCTTCTTGGGTTTGTGTGGAATTTTTTCCCCCTATATCAGGGTACTTTTCTGTCATTATTTTTTTAAACAGGTTTTCTATTCCTTGCTCGGTTTCCTCTCCTTCTGGGACCCCTATTATGTGGGTGTTGTTTTGTTTCATGTTATCCCAAAGCTCCCTTAGGCTCTCCTGCTGTTTTTTAAGTTTTTGTTTTTGTTTTTGTTTTTGTTTTTCCAGTTGCTGCTCTGCTTGGATATTTTTTCCTACCTTGTCTTTTAGCTCACTGATGCGGTCCTCAGTTTCTTCTAGTCTCCTCTTGATGCTTTCTATGGTGTTCTTTTTTGCAGCTATGTCATTCTTCATTTCCTCTTGGTTCTACTTCATTTTCTCTTGGTTTCTACACATATTTTGGTTCTTCATTTTCTTTTGGTTCTTACACATTAAATTTGTCTTCCAATCTTTTCAACATCCTTATGACCATTGCTCTGAATTCTTTCTCTGACATATTTCTTGACTTCATTTCCTTTACTTTCTTTTTCTGGTGATGCCTCCTATTCTTTTGTATATGGGTTGTTTCTTTGTCTCCGCATGTTCATTCCTCTTTGGGTGTCTGGTTATGTAGCTCTCTCATATGTTGACTCTTTCTAGGCAATCTCTGACCTTTCCTTCCACAGATTGCCTCACCAGCTATGTTTAATTCACCAATTCTGGGTGGATGTTATTCGATTCAGCTGTTTCGTCTATCTTCTCTGGGGGAAGGCGCAGGGCCTGTCAGCATATTTGCACCACTTTGTCTCCCCCTGGACAAACTTCTTAGGCACCTGCAGGCAGAGAGGCTGGAGTCTTGGTGTTCATGGATTCACAGCTATGGCAGCTGGTCCTTGGGCACTGTATATATAGGGTTCTGGGAGGTATCGGAGGTCTCTCTGGTTGAAGGTAAACCTGGGCTTACAATCACAGCCTCTGTCCCATGCAAGATGGCATGGTCTCTGCAGCAGAGATGGCCATTCAGGCAGTAGTAGAGGCTGCCTGGCCAAGGGAGCCTGCTCTGCCAGTCCTCAACACTCCTGTGAATATAGCTGTCTCTCACTCACACACTATCTTGCAGCCTGCTGTCCTATCCGCCACCATCTTCGTGAACTGAAAGAACTCTTGCATATATGTAAGTCTTACTGATTCATTTCTACTCTTCTAAAATTAGACTGAAGTATCCAATGCTATGCAGACAAAAATAGAATCCATCAGCACTTTTTAACATTGTCCAATGTAAATCCAAATAGGCCCATTTAATTCTGATCCTTAATGATAAGGGAGAATTTGAATGAAGTGAAAAAAAATGTGAAAGAGGTTGTTATATCTTTATAAAACTGTGCATATTCACTAAAATATTAATTTGAAAATATAATCACATATAGTAAAGACATATATTTAATTTGATACAGAAAGCTGCCTAAGCCAGTGTTTCTCAAAGTGTGATTGTCTAGGTTATGTGTATCAGAATCATCTGTGATATTTGTTAAAAAAAAAAAAAAAAAAAAAAAAGCAGAATTGCATCCCTCTCCCAAAGTAACTGAATAAAAATTTTGGGGATTGGGTATCATGCTATATGAATATTCAGTAAGCTTCCTAAATGATGTTAAAACACAATACAGTTTGATCAACACTGTCCTAGAGGTAAGATTTAAATTTTTTTTATATGCTTTCAATTGATTTTAAATAGAGAGGAAGGGAGAAGGAAGAGAAACATTGAACTTGACCGGGGATCAAAACAACAATCTGGGAATCGAACCAGTGACCTTTCAGTGTTTGGGGGGATGCTTCAACCAATTGAGCCACACCAGCCAGGCCCAGGCTAGAGGTAAGATTTAGTCTTTGACAGTGAGATACTATTTATATTCACAGTACATAAGCATAATGGAATATGCAGTTGTTTTGCAAAACTCAAATTAAGAACTTGATTGCCTCTGAAGAAAAGGGAGGACAAATACCTCCCTTTATGCCTCTCTTGGTAACCTAGACCAGTGATTTTCAACCCTTTTCATCTCATGGCACACATAAACTAATTACTGAAATTCTACAGCATGCCAAAAAATATATCATATTTTTGCCAATCTGTCCCCCAAAAAAGAGGTATAATTTTGATTCATTCACACAGGATGGCTAATGTCGCATTGGCCTTTGTCATTTTCTTACTTGACAATCTGAAGGAAAAGAGGTCTGTGCCCCTTATTAAATAGTCAGGCACTGCAGGTTTTTAAAATTCTTGCAGCACACCAGTTGAAAATCACTGGTCTAAACTAGTGCATCTCAAATCTCATTGACTCTCATAATTTCCTGGGGAAAATTTAAAAGCACAATTTCTCAGGCTCCATACCATATCTAACTTTTTAAACTTTACAGGCAATCTTAATGATCAGCTCTGTTTGGAAGCCATTGGTCTAGACTACATGGTAGGTCAAAGATTTCATTCTGAACTAATGTTCCTCTCTCCCTAGAAGCTCCTTACTAGGCCCTGAGTCTGCCATAAAGTAAAACTGGGTGTTTTTTTTATTGTTGTGTTTCGTTTTTTTAGGAAATTAATTAAAATTCTGGTCACTATGACATCCTGTAGAAACTTGGTCACGGTGCTCTAATGACACTGATTTCTGCTAACTGCACTGAGCAAATAAACTGTGGCATACTGGTTTCATTAAACATTAGCAGCCAATATGAGTGAGCCTGTGTGAGTAGTTTATCTGTGGGTAAGATCAAAAGATTAGGCCTGGCCAGGTAGCTAAGTTAGTCAGAGAATCATCCTCATATGCTTTAAAATTTAAACCTATTTTGATTACATTTATTTCTCACCTAACTGAGAGGTGGGATTGATGCTCATGAACCTTACAATGAAGAGTTCTGTGATACTTTTTATTGATAAACTAGAGGCCCAATGCATAAAATTCATGCATGGATAGGGTCCCTAGGCCTGGAAGGTGATCAGAGTCAATTTCTGGGTAGTTGGTAGAGTGATTGGGGAGGGAGGGATTGCTAGCACCCACCTCCCGCTCACTGGCAGGCCCTGCCCACCACCACCACCCACTCGCTAGCCAGCCCTGTACACCCCCACCCTACCCCCCGCCCCCCACTGCTGCTCGCCTCCCTCTTCAGGGCAACTGGCAGGGTGATTGGGGGGGCTTCTGCTGGCACTCGCTTTGGCTAGCCTGGGGCCTGCAGGCTGGGGGCAGCTCTTGCATTGAGCATCTGCCCCCTAGTGGTCAGTTCGTATCCTAGCGACCAGTTGTTCTGCCGTTTGGTCGATTTGCATATTAGGCTTCTATTATATAGGATGAAGTGATATGAAAAATGGCAGTTCCTCCAAATTGGGGAAGTACAAAACAATTACAATAAACCTTTTAATAAATATGCCTAACCTCTGTCTAATTCCTTAATGTTTTCAAAAATTTTCACATGCATTTTTAAAAATATTGTTTTATTGATTTTAGAGAGGAAAGGCGAGGGAGTGAGAGATAGAAGCATCAATAGTGAAAGGAAACCATTGATCAGCTGCCTCCTGCATTCCCCACACTGGGGATTGAGCCCTCAACATGGGCATGTGCTCTGACTGGGACCTCCTGATTCATAGGTGGACACTCAACCACTGTACTGTATTTGACTCTCACCGGAATCATGTGAAATAGGAATGTGTAATATTAGCTTTCCCATCTTTTTATGTGCCAAATTAAGGTCTAGATATTAAGTAATTTATGTGTAAGGTTGTCTAGATCTAGTGCAAACATAGAACTGAGCCTGGAAATGAGTCTTGTATCTCTTAGTGTTCTTCCCTCCACTGCATGATGCTACCTACTATATCAAACCCATTCAAGGTGGCAAAAACTGGACAGAATTTTTTTTATCTTTTAAGGGAAAGAAAGAGTGAAGAGACAATGTTTTTAATTAGTTATTTTTCTGAATTCCACCCTCACTGGATTCTGCCTTACTAGAGCAACTCATTTTCAGAAGAGTTTGTTTAATCCACCCCCTTTGTAGATAAATCAATCACCTACGCTACAAATCAAACTTCACAGCAGTTTCACACTGGTGCATTCATACTTTGAAAAAAAGACAACAATCTTTATCGATAAACAGCATTTCAGACCCTAATACATTACTTTGTAAAAAATATAAAACCTAAACACAAAGAATGCTCTAGAAAACTACTCCAGATGTTCCCATTAATGGGCAGCTAACAAAAAAGAAACAAGACTGTCATCAATATATTGAGCACATGATTATGAGGAGAAAAAAATATCAGCAGTCAGGATGGAAATGTTAAGGATAAAAGAAGATTTAAAGATGTTATTAAATAAGAAATTGAAAAGTTAGGTCATACTGGCCCCATCAAGTTATTCTTAGCTTAATGACAAAAAAGGAAAAAAATACGAAGAAATGGAGGCATTTTTGAAAAAGAACCTAGGTCAGAACACTTTTGTAGAAATGAAAGTAATTATTTTTACTTTGAAAGATAACCCTTTAGACTCTGCCTGCTTTGTGACAGCTTCCAGTGACACCAAATACTCAAATACAGATCAACCTTTCCAGCCCAACAGGAAACCTCTTGATATGTGAAACAGCATATCAGTAGAAATTAGAGAAATTCATTCAATTCAAATCAAGAACTTACTTATACTGGACCTTAAAAAATTCATTTCAGTTGCTAAAGCACTTGATCTCATTTTGTAACTGTCATATCTTAGCTCATGATTGTGCACTACGTGTTTCAAAATAGAGGAACCAGTTCTTAATAAAAAAGTATAAGCAGTTTTTGAAACTTACCAGCAAACATTTTCTTGATCAAAGCTGACTTTATCCAAACCAGATTTTTTACAGTATTTATGTGTGCCTAGAGGGTAATAAACACTGTAAACCCAATGAATAAAATAAAATAAAATAAAATAAAATAAAATAAAATAAAATAAAATATATTTGACCATTTTCTCTCCTGTGCCTTAGTCTCTCCCTGGGAAATGAGCAAGATGGTTAAGGAGGTGCATTAATATTTTTAGGTTACTTATTGCATAACTGCTGGAAGGGGTTAGTACCTTAGTGGGCTCCCTAAGCCTCTAACTTATTCCTAAGGAGAGACTTACTGGGGATATTAACCTCCAAATTACATAAAAAGCTTGATCGAGTGCTTAAGATACAAGGGAAACATTATTCTAGATGTGGAAAGAATAGTCAGCATGATGTAACTTTTAGCCTAGCTGGAAAAAAATGCTCTAGAAACTGCAGTGGACTATGTTTCCCAAGGAAGAAATATGCTAAGCTACCTGGAATAAGTGAGTGTTCTTATTTTCTCACACAGTAAGAATTATTTAATATCCCAGCAAGAATGGTTCTCTGTTGCTGTTATATGATTATGTAAGAAAAAGATAAAATATAACAAGGATACCAAAAATAGATCTGGAAAATGGGTATATATATATATATATATATATATATATATATATAATTATTATTATTATTATTATTAAGGGGTAACAACCTTTAACTGGGATACTAGTATATTACATATATATATATATATATATATATATATATATATATATATATGTATATATATATTCTTTCCAGATCATCATTTGATATCCTTAATATATTTGATTTTTATATTTAATGTATTGTCATCTAATTGTTTTAAAATGGAAGTATTATGCTTTTCAAGTGAATATTTTTGTAGTTCTCTTATTAGTATCCTATTGAAATAGCAACATTTTTCCTATTTAGAAAAACAGGCAAGGAAAAAGAAAAATACTCTCCAAATTCTGCCACCTAGAAACAACCACCAGTAACATTTGATTGTCTTTCCATTCACTTTTAGTACAGCTAGAAATATTTTATGTTGAAAGTAGAAGCTAAGATACTGAATCATTGATTGAATCATTTACTTTTACCTCAGTAAATCAAATGATAATACATTATAGACCTGTTCGTGTTTATGTTTAAGTGAATTTTAAAGCATATTTATCATCCTATTATTTTAAATCTGAAATGTGTGTTTAATATGGTATTCAAAGATCTTTAAAATTCTACCAATAGATAGATGATTTCTAAGACAGACTCCTCTTACTTGAAATACAGGAATGCTCATAATAATGTCTTTTCCAAGAGTCAAGATTCAGTGTGCACCCTGAATTAACCTTTGATTTAGAATTTTATCATATCTGATTAAAGAATGTAGTCTTTTTAACAAAAACGGAGAAGGAAGGAAGGAAAATGATAAAAAAAAAAAAAAAAGGAAAAAGAAATAATATATCCATGGCAAAATATAACTTGTCTGATTTACTACATGAAAAGATTGTGAGAACTAGGCATGACACATCAAAGCAGTAGGGTATCTGAATAATATTTGAAAAAAAATTCTTTAATGAAAAAGACAATATTTTTAATTAAAAGTAGAAAAATAACTAAGGCATTGGCACTCGAAAGAAAAAATACACTCAAAAGCTTTGAATTTTATAAAGAGAATTTTGAGTGTGCACCGATATGAATGCATTAATGTTTTTTATTTACTAGGTAAAAAATATTCTACAGAAACTATTCTTCCACTGAAGCATGAAGAAATTAAATAGGTAACTCTCCAATGAATCAATGAAAGAATAAGCCACTTAGCATTATACAATTCTCTTTATTCATTCATGCCATTTCCCACATGAATATTTCCTAAACCTCAGAACCAGAATCTATAAAATTACAACCTACAGTAGCATGAACTTTCCAGGAAAGTGCTATGTGCTAGCACTTTGTATATCTAGAAAACTTATCTTTGAGATTTTAGAATATCTAAAATGCATTACGCTTATAAAGTAACCTTTTTGAGATACCCACATTGAAAACATTGTTTTAAGATAATACTCTACCTGCACTGCAATCTTCTTTCTTCAGTTAAAGGCCAAATTTCTGCATAGTATTTTGCAGGGCTTTTACTGGCAAAGAATTTCTCACTGATTTCATATTTCAGATATTGGTTTACAGGAAATTCATACACTCTTAGAAAGTTCTGGGAAAGGGTAGTACACATTTGTCCAAATCCTTTTTAAATTAAATATGTGTGCATGATATAGAGGAAGTTAATCATGTTGCATGTAAAACACTGTTCCAAGTTGCAATGTGTTTACATATATGGGAATGCAGCTAATAAAAACATTTATAAAGTCAAAATGTCAGGTTAACTCTCAGGATTCTAATAGATCTATTGCATAGCAGAGCAAATGGAAACAGATAACATTTGTATACATCAATAATAAAAAATGCAAACACTATTTCACTGTGTGTCAGTAGTACAAAATAAAAGATTTTAGACATTCCTGATAGAGATAAAAATCAGTGACACAGAATCATGAAGTGGGAGAAGATCTGAAGAGATTAGCATGCCTAGCCTCAGGCTCTTAAATTGTATTCATCTGAGACTGAGATAGAACTTTTGCACCATCATTTTAAAAATCTTTATTGTTGATAGTATTACAAATGCCCCCTTCTTCTCCTACTGCCCCCCTCAAACCCAGCTCCCACCCAACTCCGGGCCTTTACCACACTATTGTCTGTAATCATGTGCTATGCATATCCTATATAATAAAAGGCTAATATGCAAATCAACCAAACGGCAGAATGACCAGTTGCTATGATGTGCACTGACCACCAGGGAGCAGATGCTCAACCAGGAACCACCCTCTGGTGATCAGTGTGCTCCCATAGGTGGAGCACTGCTCAGCCAGAAGCCAGACTCAGAGCTAATGAGTGCAGTGGCAGCAATGGGAGTCTCTCCCACCTTCGCGGAAGTGCTAAGGATGTCTGACTGCCATCAGTCAGACAGCCCCTGTGGGCTCCTGGACGGCAAGAAGGCACAGGCCTGGCTGAGGGACCCCTCCTCCGTGTCCCAAGTGCATAAATCTCATGCACCAGGCCTCTAGTATGCATATAAATTCTTTTGTCAATCTCTTCCTGAGCCTCCTCCCCCTTCCCTCTGAGATTTGTCATTCTGTCCCATGCTTCTGGCACCACCATTGTTATCAGAAGCATTAATACCCCATTCATCTGGAAATCCCTAATTCAGAATTTCTGATGATCAAAATGGATATGGGCCTGAAGTTTGCCTTTGTAAAAACTGTGTGAAAAGATTGTCTATGTAATTAAGGGTTTCAATCAGATATCGAGGAAATGTTGAGAAGCAAGCATACTTTTCAAATCCTCCTTAAAAATCACTTTGGTATCTCCCTTATCATAACAGCACTATGAAAAACTTGGGGGGAAATACAAAAGCAGAAAGAGAAAAATTAAAATAAATTTCCTATATTCCAATAACTCAGAGATAGCCACAACTAATATTTTAAACAGCAGAGATTGATAAACTTTTTCTGTAATGGGTGAGATAATAAATATTTTAGTCTTTATGAGGCATATAAGTTCTTTGCCTTATATATTTTTGGTTTGGTTTAGTTTTGCTTTGAACAACCTTTTTAAAATGTAAAAACCATTCATAGCTCAAAGGTCATACAAAACAGTCCCTGGATTGGACTTGGGCCATGAACTGCAGTTTGCCAATACCTTTTAGTGTATATCACCAACCGTCATTTTTCTTGTAAAGAGTATTATTATTATTTTCTTAATTAGTCAAATATACAAGTTATCCCTTGGTATCCTCAGGGGATTGGTTCTAGGAACCCCTCAGATACCAAAATCTTCAGATGCTCAAGTTCCTTGTATATCATGGCATAGTGTTAGAGTTGCTGAAGGAGGAATGCACAAGGCCTATTTGAATATAACCTATCCTTATCCTTCCATGTACTTTAAATAATCTCCAGATTACTTATAATACCTAATACAATATAAATATTATTTAAATAGATTTATACTGTATTGTTTAGGGAATAATGACAAGAAAAAAGTATGTATGTACTCATTATAAACAAAACCCTCATAGGGGCCAGACCGGTTTGGCTCAGTGGATAGAACACCGGCCTGTGGACTGAAAGGTCCCAGGTTCAATTCTGGTCAGGGGCATGCATCTTGGTTGCAGGCACATCCCCAGTAGAGGTGGTGCAGGAGGCAGCTGATCGATGATTCTCTCTCATCGATGTTTCTCTCTATCCCTCTCTCTTCCTCTCTGTAAAAAAATCAATAAAATATATATTTTTTAAAAAAAACCCTCATAGGCCTAATTGCATAATATACCTCAGCAACAACATAATAACTTTTTAATATTTCCAATTTATGATAGATTGAATCTGTGAATATGGAGCCAGCAGATATGGAACCAGTGGATAAGGAACCCATCGATAAGGAGGGCTGACTATATTTACAGCATTAATATTTTCATATTACCAATTTTCAGTATTTAGCTTTGTCATTTTATTTTCACTTTTCCTCCATAGAAAACTCAATATCACAAATGCATCTAAAGTCTCACCCCTTCCAGGCAACCAACTTCTAGAGGTTTCCTTATTCTCAAAATATAAATATATTATTCCTGCATATGTATTTTAGACTTTTACTATTTATATATAAACCCACAATATTGTTTTGTGTAATTTATAAAATAATTGTATTATATGTGCCTTCTGTTTTTCATTCTACATTATGTGTCTGAGATGTCTCTAAGTGTTTTCCTGCTATTTAAATCCCCTTGATAATGCTATGTAAATATGTACAGCATGGGGCAAATGTAGGTTTACAGTTGTGAGTATTCAAAACACAGAGTTTATTCTTATATCTACACTAATAAAATAGTAAAATGCAAATTGACCATACGTTCGTGACTCCCACCAGACAACCAGTAGTGAGTATGCAAATTAACCCAACAAAGATGGTGAGTTAATTTGCATACTCAGGTGCCTAGTGGTTGGGGGCAAGGCAGGGCAGGATGCTTGCAACAATGCCGGCGCTCCACCCCACCCCAGCTGCTCAGGGCCTCTGGGCAGCATGGAAAGATGGAAAAGCAGCTCCAGCCAAAGCAAAGGCAGTGCCAGCAGCCAAGGGAAGGATGTGGAGAAAAGGGAACAAGTGCACAAGGGTTCCCTTTTCTCCACATCCTCACCAGATTCTTGCATGAATCTCTGTGCATTGGGCCTTTATTTATTACATACAATTTTTGCATTATTTTCAATATGAACAACTATAAACTTACTTTTGCCCCACCCTGTATAAATTTTAAAAGTCATTCTAATGTATTTTAGAGGGCTTGTATTTGTAAGTACTCTTAATAATTAGTCTGTGTTACTAAATTTATTAACTTTACATCTTTTTTTATTGATTAAGGCATTGGGTGGCAAACCGCTGCTCGCAAGCTACATGTGGCTTTTTGGCCCCTTGAGTGTTCTAACAGCACTTATTCACAATAGACTTGCCCAGGCCAAAAAATGACTTCTGTGCATGGGCCATGAAGTTTCAATCGCACTGTATGTGTACACCCGCACATGGTATTTTGTGGAAGAGCCACACTCAAGGGGCCAAAGAGCTGCATGTGGCTCTTGAGCCACAGTTTGCCAACCTCTGGATTAAGGTATTACATATGTGTCTTTATCCCTCCATTGGTGCCCCTCCCACTTGTGCCATCACCCCTCTGGTGTCTGTGTTCATTGGTTATGCTTATATAGTTGATCTCTCCCCCTTACCTTCACCCTCCCCTACCTTCCCTCTGAGGTTTGAGCATCTGATTGATGCTTCTTTGTCTCTGGATCTGTTTTTATTCATCAGTTTATGTTGTTCATTATAATCCACAAATGAGTGAGATCATGTGATATTTATCTTTCTCTGACTGACTTATTTCACTTAGCATAATGCTCTCCAGCTCCATCCATGCTGTTGCAAATGGTAGGGATTCCTCCCTTTTTACAGCAACATAGCATTCCATTGTGTAGATGTTTCACAGTTTTTTAATCCATTCATCTGCTGAGGGGCACTTAGGCTGTTTCCAAATCTTAACTATTGTAACTTGTGCTTCTATAACCATAGGAGTGCATATATTCTTTCTAATTGGTGTTTCTAGTTTCTTGGGATATATTCCAAGTGGGATCACTGGGTCAAATGGGAGTTCCATTTTCAGTTTTTTTTGAGGAAATTCCATACTGTTCTCCACAGTGGCTGCACCAGTCTGCATTCCCACCAGCAGTGCACAAGGGTTCCCTTTTCTCCACATCCTCACCAGCACTTGTCATTTATTGATTTGTTGATAATAGCCATTCTGACAGGTGTGAGATGGTACCTCATTGTCCTTTCAATTTGCATCTCACTGGGGATTTAGCCTGCAACCAGGGCAGATGGCTTGACCCAGAATCAAACTGAGAGCTCCTGGTCACTGCTCAACCACTGAGCCACAATAGTTGGGCTGAATTCTGTTTGTAAACTTCGGTGCCATCCATTGCTAGATTCCTTTCTTCTTCATGGAACAGATTTTTTTTTTCTCCTCGTATACTTTCAAAAGTAGAAAATTCATTGTAGAAGAGTTAGAAGAGACTATTAATGGAGGGGGGAGGAAAGATGTGTCAACACTAAAGAAATGTCGATTACTTATAAATTCATTGAGAAAAATGCCTTTTGGGTCAGAAGAATTATAGTGTTGCTTCATTTAGTCATGCATTCTATCTCAAATTTTCCTGATAAAATGACAATAACAGATTGGCTACAAACATAATTCAGAAAGATATTTTGATCTCATCTCATGCATTAGCCCCTAACAGGGTACATATATTGTTTTGAAGAAAACGAGCTTGAAACATGGTAGAGAGAAATGAGTGACAGGGCAACAAAAAAAAATTAAAGGGTTGCTATTAATTTATATTACTGACTGTCAACCTTTATTTTGATTATGGTATTTGGTGGATGAAAATTCATTCTTTTATTGAATACTAGAGCCCCAGTGCATGAAAATTCATGCACTAGAGGGGGATCCCTCAGCCGAGTCTGCCCCCTCTCACAGTCCAGGATCCCTCAGGGGATGTCCTACTGACAGCTTAGGCCCACTACTCTGCAGTAGTCAACTGGCTATCAGGGGAAGGCACCACCTCCATCATGCCTCTGCCACTGCCAGCCACCATGCCTGCCTGAGCCTTGGCCCCTGCAGCCATCACTGCTTGCCTGAGCCTCGGGCCAGCTCTGACAGTAGCATCCACTCAGGCTTTGT
This sequence comes from Pipistrellus kuhlii, assembly GCF_014108245.1. Taxonomy (NCBI): domain Eukaryota; kingdom Metazoa; phylum Chordata; class Mammalia; order Chiroptera; family Vespertilionidae; genus Pipistrellus; species Pipistrellus kuhlii. Next base: position 16,535,169 of record NW_023425504.1, read on the forward strand.
CCAGAAGGATGTCTGGAAGACATCTGCCCTAATTAGCATATTACCCTTTTATTAATACAGATTTAAATTCTGGTTGTACATGGTCTATTTCAATACTTTAAACCATTGAGATCTATAAAAGCTGGAAATTGATCAATGAAAGTTAAGAATAAGTTACTATTTTTAAAAATATGAACTACATTTTCATACTTGATTTGTATTCTCTCTAACTGAAATAGTATGTTCCATTGTTTAACATTCTAAAATAAAAAATATTGTATCAGCCATATAGATGTAGAAAGCACTAGACTTTACAATGAAATTTTAAAAGAAAAAGTAGTTATCAAAGAGCCATAAGGATGAATGCACACAGAAGGGGCAGAATGTGCCAGATCAGAATTGACAGATTGCTAAGAATAAAACTCAGCAATAGCAATAAGACAATGATTCTTTTCCAATAGGTTTTCCAGTTATATTTATACTTATAGACTGACATATTTTACATATATACTTAGTCAATTTCCAAGCATATGCCAGGTGCCAAAGAATGGAGAAACTAGAATGCTGCTTAGGATGATGTGACTGCCACAAAGTAGGTCAAATAAACCCTTGAAAGAGTAGGACACTCGGCAAAGTACCCCCAACAGTCTTTTTCAGGAGTAAAAGGGGGTGAAATGTGAATTCTCTCTGGCCACCTTCCCAGAATCCAAACAATTAGCCTTCTGGGAATATTCTGCCTTTTATCTTACCAGATGACCAAGAACCCTAGTGGATGCCTGAAACCTGAATTAGCACTGAACCCTATATCAACTATGTTTTTTTCCTACATTTACAGATCTTTTCACTTAAAGGAAGCACTTTTTAAGGTTTCTCTTTGGCACACCCGAATTGCCAGCATCACTGCTCTTGTACTTTGGGGGCATTTTTAAGTAAAATAAAGTTTATTTAAACAAAAGCTCTGTAGTACCACAACAGTAGATCTGATAACTGAGAAGTTTACTAAGTGACAAATGGAGGAGTAGCATATACAACTTGTATATGCTGGACAAAGGAATGATTTATGTCCTGGCAGAACTGATCAGGTCAGCAGGAAGTTTTATCATGCCACACAGAAAAGTGCACAATTAAAAATTGATTAATTATTTCTGGGGCTTTCCATTTAATATCTTCAGAGTGGTTGACCATGGGTAACTGCAACTGTGGGAAGTGAAACTGAGGACAAGGGGGGATCACTGTATAGCTCTGATCAGATTCCTGAAGAAATATGTTACCTCCAAACTTTTACCATCATTGATTGATTGTCTGTATATATCTAGTGACTTGTGCTTGACTTGGAGATACAAAGGCATAGAATAATGATTACTATAGTATTTACAATGTCTTTACATATCTATCAAAGTACTTTCATACAAGTTCTATCCCTGAAGAGTTTATACCTAATTAGGATAAGAAACATACACTTAAATTGTTTAATAAATATTTATTAAGTGTCTATTTGCCAGGCTCTGTTCTAAGCATTTGAAAAACAACAGTTAGTAAAATAAAAATCATTGCCCTAGAATATCATTTTACATTCTGCATTTAACACATGTAAAAAAAGAATAAAGTTCAAAAGCAATATTTACTCTTATACAAAGTGAATGGCGAAATGCTTGCAGGGTGAAATATAAGGAACTTCCATTTAAGCTCTACTATTAAAAAGAGCCTATCTGCCCGACTTGATGTGGCTCAGTGGTTGAGCATTGACCTATGAACCAGGAGTTCAGGGTTGGATTCCTGGTCAGGGCATATGACTGGGTAGTGGGCTTGATCCCAAGTGGGGGTACATGGGAGGCAGACAGTCAATGATGCTCTCTCATCATTGATGTTTCTGTCTCTCTCTCCCTCTCCCTTTTTCTCTGAAATCAATAAAATACATTTTTGAAAAGGAGAACTATTTATACAGGATATCAGAAATACCCTCGATTGCACACCACTTTCTATTTTCAAATAATGTTGAGAAATCAAGTTTTAAACTTGCCTGGCCCTAAATGCTAGACTAGCCTTATTAGAATAATTTTTTATTATGGATCTTCTCATTTAGGTTGATTATAGAAACATCTGGCCTATTTCAAGACAAAAGCCTAGAGGTGAAAGTAATAATTTATTTTTCTTGCCTCTTTCCTAGAATAATACATTATTGCATAGTGATATAATCTTAGATCATAGATATTATGGTCTATTTCTTTCTGTTTAGTTTTTATGTCCTGCTGGCACTGTGTCTGCTGGCACAAATGGTAAACAAAGCAATATCAGTTTTCCTTTCTAATTAATCAGAAGGTAGCAATTTATGTTTAGGAGCACGGAAAATAGAGTATACACATTTATTTAAATTGTGAATAATATAAACTATGCAGATGAAAGAGATTTTAGTTAAATATATTAATTATTCAATATGTAGTTTCTATGTTCATAAAAGTAATTCGTGCCTGAGAATGGAAAGCTAATATGGTAAAATATTATGATAGTATTCAATTTTATATTACTAAATATTCTTAAAAGTGGATGTTCTATCTCTTAGTCTGGACTGGTTAATCTCAACATAAGCTAGAGTACAGAATTGCCAATTTGTGCCTTTTACTGGCTATTTGGTAATCAGAGAGAAAATCTCTTACCCTTTGTCACAGGCTACACCCCTTATCAGTCACTGACCAAATGCATATACTTAGGGGAATATAGTGGGTTCAAAACACAGTATCGCATTGTCTAGGAGAGAAACAACACTTCCATAAATGTACCACAAATACCATCTTCATATACAAAAGGTGTTATGTATTGTCTTTTAATCATGGCCATGACAGAAATTGCCAGAACCCTTATCATTTTTATTCTTTCCCCCAATCCCTTTTCTATATAGAGTATGTATTCATTTAGCCTTGAATTCTCAATTCCTGATATTACAGAAGGTGCTAATCTTTTCTCTAAGGGTCAGAATGAGTTCTGGTAAATCATAAAACTGATGTTCTGGGAAGAATTGCTGTAATTGCTGTTCTAACAGAGTTCTTTGTGCCTTTATGTCTACGGAGGGAAGGAAAATTTTCACTTTACAAATTGTGTTTCCTTCTCCTTAGAGTGCCAATTTCATTTAGTAGTACTATTTTAAAACTATTCTTTAGAAAATGATTTCTGTCATTCTTTATAATATCTAATTCTTCTGGAGCTCATTATGCAGGTTCTTAGTGCCGCTCTCTATCTGTGTGACACACAAACAGCATTTTCTCTTCTTCGTTTTCACATCCTTAATATCCATGCTCTTCACAAAAATATATCTATTGTACTTCTGCTCTAATCTCTCTCCCTTTAACTGTTGCTACCTTTAGGTCTATCATGAAATCACTTTACGTCCAATAAATAAGAACAAGTTTTAAATTGCTCAGTTCTCAGAGTTAGAAGAATGCTGGCTATCAGAAGCTAGCTATCAGAACCACCTAACATGTCCAGAAGAGCCAGAGGTAAGAGCCCCCAACTCAGTACTTCAGATAAACTCAGCATGGAATAAATTACCACTTTGGCTCCTCTCCAGCTGCTCAGGTTCTATGAGCAGACTGATCAGGATGCCATATCAAAATGCCACAGACTGAGTGGCTTAACAGAAATATATTTTCTCATAGTCTGGAGGCTAAAAGTCCAATGATCAAGGTACCAGAGTTCTCTTCCTGCAGAGTTCTCTTCCCTGCTTATAGATGGCCACCTTCTCATTATGTTCTCACATGGCTTTCCTCTGCATGGAGAGAGATATCTTTAGTGTGTAATTCCTACTCTTTTTAAAAATGTGTATTTTTCATTGGTTTCAGAAAGGAAGGGCGGGGGGAGAAATAGAAACATCAATGATGAGAGAGAATCACTGATCTGCTGCCTTCTGCATGCCCCCTACTGGGGATCAAGTCCAAAAGCCCAGGCATGTGCCCTGACCTGGAATTGAACTATGACCTCTTGGTTCATAAGATGACCTCAACCACTGAGTCAGGGAGGCTGGGCTAATTTCTCTTCTTATAAGGACACTGGTCCTATCAAAGTAGGGCCCACTCTTATGCCCTCATTTAAACTTAATTGCTTCCTTGAAGCCTATCTACAATTATAGTCATGATGAGGGCTTCAACATATGAATTTGGGAAAGACAAAATTCAGTGCAGTCCTGGCTGGGTAACTCAGTTGGTTAGAGCATTGTCCCCATATGACAAGGTTGCAAATTTGATACCTGGTCAGGCACATACAAGAAGCAAACAACAAATGCATAAATACATCAGTAAATACAATTTTAAAAAATTTAGTGCATAGCAATACATATTTTGTCTTTGAATTTCTATTCTAATGATTTAGTTCTCAGCCTTCCCCCTTTTCACAGTATAACATACCTTGGCATGACTCTTGAGTGTCCTTAATTATACTTGCTTTTTCAATCTGTTGTCTCTCTATTTCTTGGTTACTTTGCCTTCATATTTTGTGTACCACTTCTGTAAATCTCACTGTGTATTTAGATTATTCAATGAGTTATCTCCCCAGCTCTTTGCTCAAAATAGAGGCTTTTCTAAAAAATAATAGAATGATTTTCATTTGGTGGTACCATTCTAATTGAATTCCCTTAGAGATTGGTATACCTTAGCCACTACCTACCTTCTACACACCCATCCACTCCTATATAGAAAAAAGTCTGTTTCTCTCTGAGTTGGCCCCAATCAGTTACTATAACACTAAACTCCGGTCAGCAGGGGATGATGTGTCTTTCCTCACTTTGAATTCCACATAGACATTTAAAAAATCATGTGCATTATAGTTTTGTTTGTTTGTTTCTAATATAACTAATGTACCACTGCCATTCAGTGGTGACCCATAAAGATTACAAAATCAGGGTTTTTAAAATTTTATTTTTATTTAAGTACTAAAGGCCCAATGCACAAAGTTCATGCACTCGGGGGGGGGGGGGGAGGGAGAGAGGACCCCTTCAGTCTGGATTGCGAGAGGGCAAAGGTCAGGCAGAGGGACCCCACTGGTGCAGCATTGGGGCCTAGGAGGGACAAGGGAGGTTGGCCAGCCAGGGAGGAACTACAGGAGGGCTCCAGGATGTGTCTGGCCTGCCTCGTTCCATCCCTATTGGCTAGACCCCAGCAGCAAGCTAACCTATTTGTTGGAGCATCTGCCCCCTGGTGGTCAGTGCATGTCATAATGAGCAGTTGAGCAATCTTAGCATATCATTAGCATATTGTTCTTTGATTGGTTGACCAGATGGCAAGACACTTAGCATATTAGGCTTTTATTATATAGCACTAGAGGTCCAGTGCATGAAATTTGTGCAGGGGTGGGGGGGCTCAGCCCAGCCTGCAATGACACCAGTGTCCCTTACCCTGGCCAGCCTTTGGCCAGAAGCCAACATGCCCACCCTCTTTCCCTCCATGGTTCATGGCACATGGGACTCTGGGGCCCAGTGCTTCGGCAACTATGGGTGCCACCATCTTTCCGACAGAGTGATGGTTAATTTGCATATTACCCTTTTATTAGATAGGATAGTTGGTACACGATCATGCTTATATTAGTTTCATGTGTACAGTATAGTGATTTGACATTATTATACCTTACATCATGACCACCCCACTAATTCTAGTAATCATCTGTCACTATATAAAAATTAATCACAAGTTCAGGATTTTTGAAGGATAAAATAGTTATTTTTTAACATTGAAACTGAATGTGAAGAGCTAAAGTCAATCACTGACAACATTATCATGAGATTTGAGTTGATTAATTTTTCATGTCTTTTATTAAATGTTAATATATCATTGTGCCCCTTGTCAATTATATTTTCTTTAAATTGAGCCATATATATATCTTCATGATCTAAATGCTTATATAACTAAAAAGTGTCTTCATTGTTTAGAGATGTCATTTCATCTATGACAGTTTTTGGACTCTTTTCATTATCAAGTTTTATGAAAATTCCAGATAAATGGCTTAGATTTTTGAGGAATAGAAGTGGGGTAGGTAAAGAAGAGAAAGTATTTTCTAGGGAGGAAAACAATCCTCTGAAGAACTTTGTACACTAGTGAATCCCAAAGAGAATTGAAATTGATGTCCCTGGGGCAAAACAGCACATATAGCCATAGGCAAAATTCTACGAACTTTTCTGAACACATCTAGCTGATGAGAGACTATGTTGCTTGAGATTCTTCTGTATTCCAAATGTGCTTAACTTAGATTTCTATGTCCTTTATGCTTTCAGTGGAAATGCTCCAGGAAGAATCGCAGTGATTTAAAAATAGATACTTGCCACACTTTTCTTTCCATATTTCAGTGGCAACTGACTGCAGGTTATTTGAGGAGTTTGAATTACAAAGTATCCTAAACCTGCACTGAAAACAAGCAAACAAAAATCTACTGTGTGTTCAATGCTAATGGACAGCACCCAAAAACCAGAATTTCATATGAGTCTGTCACAAAATCCCGAAAAAACATCAGAGCTTGATGTCTCAGTATCTAAATAATTATCTAATGCTGAAGGATGAATAATATTTATTTTTAGAATTACTTTATAACACATTATTTCTTGAATTGAAAAGACATTTAAAATAACATATATGTTGCAAGATGATTGTTGTGCCAAACCCTTCTTGTATGGATTATTTTTTAAATGTTTTCCATATTAATTTTTAAAGTCACACATAATCATTTTGTAAAGTTAGTAAAAATGTATAAAGAAACAAATGATCTTTTCATAAACATACCATCTTGAGATGATCACTGTTAACTATTTCAGGAAATATCTTCCCAATAGTTCCATAAATTTTATATAGTCGTAGTATGTGATATAATTTTATATCAGTTTAACTTAAGATTATACTATAAATATCTTATTATGTTTTTTTAAAAGTTAAATATAATAGTAAAAGGCTATGTAATATTCTACCCTAAGGACATTCCATAAATTTGTAAGCATTCGCCTAAAATAAGTGTTACAGGATAATAAGAAGCTACGAAAATTCCAGGGCAGGAGGAATAGAAAATTGAGACAGGGAAGTTCAAATCAGGCCAAACAGTGTGGGCAATTTGTAGCTGGCCTGAAAATAACAAGCTATTATCTTCCCCAGCCAAGTACAGGAGAGCAAATGGTTAAAAGTCTCCCTAACAAGAGAATGCAGGAATGAAGCTGGGAAAGGGAAAAGGAAAAAAAGGTCAGTTTTACTCCTTAGACAGAAAAGCCATTGAAACCTGCTACAAAATAACATATTTCAGAGGGAAAGGGGATTGGGGGAGACATTAACCAAAGAACTTATATGCATATATGCAAAGCCCATTGACAAACAATAGTTCTAGGAAGGCCTGGAGGGGGTAGGACAAAGGTGAAGGGGAGTCAAAGAGAGGGAAAGGGGGACATCTTAATGCTTTCAACAATAAAAATAAAAAATTTTAAATTTAAATTAAAAAGAAAAAAAGAAAAGAAAAGTCAGCAGTCTCTGAACTTGGCAAGATAAAATTGCCAAATTATTCTTATGAATTCTGGGAAGGCCACAACAAAGTAAAAAGGGGCCTTGAGAATTAATTTGTACCAAAATATTCAGCAGAGGAATCCTGAAACCTATAGACAGAAGGATATATAACACCTCAGACCCCACCCAACTCTCTCTTCAGATTCTCTGAGAACCCATCTGAGGTCCATAAGCCAAATGTACTAGTATATATTTGCTTGCCTTGCTTATGCAATAAATGTGCATGCTTTAATAAGTGGTTTATAACAATACAATCAGAGTCTCTTATTAAATTCATTTATATGAGAAGACAAAGTTGGGCACAGCCCTCTCCCTTTGACTCACTCAGGGGGTTGTCCCATAACACCTTTGCAGGTGTCTCTGTGCTTTCTGTAACATGGAGAATTTAAGTTGCTCTTCATTTTAAATTGTTATAAATAACACTATAATAAACATCTTGATACTTGAATTTCTGTACAATCTTCTTAATATTTTCTCAGGATAAATTTTTAGATTTGGAACTATTGTGTAAATAAGAATTATTTTTAAACAAGAAAATGTAATGCTGAAATTTTTAACCTCTTTGAGTTTGCAGATATCTCTGAGAACCTGATAGAAATGTTGCCCTCTTTCAGAAAATGCTAACCAGCATAGTTTCTTTCACATAAACATAATCTTTTTAAAAGTATGTCTCTCTCACTCTGAAATTATTCAAATTTAAAAAATAAGACCAAAAGCAAATTTTAATTTTCCTCAAAAGTGCATTTCAATGAGAGTATCTCTGTTTTGAATAGGAGTTTACAATTTAGGTGACAATGCAATTTGAGTCACCAAATAACTTTTTTAAAAATAATTCTTTATTGTTCAGATTATTACAGATGTTCCTCTCCCCACCCTTACCCCCATAGCTCCCCTCCACCAGGTTCCTGCCCTACCCCATACCCTTACCCCACCTCTCACTGTGCTCATCCATAGGTGTAAGATTTTTGTCCAATCCCTTCATGTACCCCCTACACTCCTTTCCCCCAAAGAATTGTCAGTTCACTTCCTTCCTATGCCCTTGATTCTATTATATTCACCAGTTTATTCTGTTCATCATATTTTTTATTCACTTGATTTTTAGATTCACTTGTTCATAGATATGCATTTGTTGTCACTTTGTTGTTCATAATTTTTATCTTTACCTTTTTTTTTTTTCTTCTTCCTCTTCTTAAAGAATACCCTTCGGCATTTCATATAATCCTGGTTTGGTGGTGATGAACTCCTTAAGCTTTTTCTTATCTGTGAAGTTCTTTATCTGACCTTCAATTCTAAATGTTAGGTTTGGTGGGTAGAATAATCTTGGTTGTAGGTTCTTGCTATTAGTCATTTTGAATAATTCTTGACACTCCTTCCTGGCCTGCATAGTTTCTATTGAGAAATCAGCTGACAGTCTTACGGGTACTCCCTTGTAGATAACTAACTGTTTTTCTTGGCCTGCTTTTAATATTTTATCATTGTCTTTTGCCCTTGGCATTTTAATTATGATGTGTCTTGGTGTAATCCTCTTTGGATTCCTTTTGTTTGGGGTTCTCTGTGCTTCTTGGACTTATAAATATATTTTGTTCCCCAGGCATTGGAAATTTTCTGCCATTATTTCTTCAAATAGGTTTTCAATATCTTGCTCTCTTTCTTCTTCTGGAACCCCCATTATTCGGATGTTGGTACATTTGAAGTTGTCACAGAGGCTTCTTACATTAGCTTCATATTTTTGGATTCTTTTTTCTTTTTGCTCTTCCAGTTGGGTGTTTTTTGCTTCCTGATACCTCAAATCTTTGACTTGATTTTTATGATCCTCTAGTCTACTGTTGAATTTCTGTATATTATTCTTTATTTCAGTCACTGTTTGCTTAATTTCTGACTGGTCCTTTTCGTTTTCCTTTTTTTTTTTTTTTTTTTTTTTTTTTTTGGCTTTCTCACTAAGATCCTTGAAAGTCTCACTAAGTTCCTTAGAGGTTTCTAGAAGATTCTTGAGTAACCTTATAACTGTGGTTTTGAACTCTATATCCAGTAGTTTGCTTTCTTCTATTTCTTTCATTTGTGACATGTTTCTTTGTCTCTGCATTTTGGCTGCTTCCCTGTGTTGATAGAGTGACCTTGTGTGCTAGGTATCCTATAGGGCCCAGTGGCTCAGCTTCCTCAATCATCTGAGATGGACACTCTTGGTATACCCCTTTGTGGGCTCTGTGCACAGTCTTGTTGGTAGTTAAGCCTTGATTGCTGTTGGTATCGCTGGGAGGAATTGACCTCCAGGCCATTGGTTGTGAGTATCACTTGTGTCTACACTGGAAGAACTTCTGTGATGGAGACAACCTTATAGGGCAGGACTTGCTTCAGTGGGGATTTGTCGCTCACTAAGTCTGCAACTTGAGTGTATAGCTTTTGGATGTGAAGAATTGTAATCTGGTATGGTCTCACACTGACCACTGGGTATACTGGCTCTTAGATCTCCAAGGAGGTGAAAAGTCCACCACTGCCTGAGGCCACCCAGCAGGAGCTACAGAGAGATATGCAGATTCCTCCTCTTTGTTTGGTGTTTAGAAGTGCCCAGATGAGGCCCAGCTGTGAAGCAAAGCAGGCAGCTGCTACTGAGCCTTGGGCCTTCTTTTGGAAGTTTTGGAGCACTCTAACCCAGCTGCAGTTTGTTAGGTTTTAGGCTGCAGAAAGACAAGTCATTCATATGCAAAAGCCACTGTGCACAGCTTAGGTGGAGTTATAAATTGGGTGGGACAGGATCTCAGGAAATCATCAGGGTGAAGCAAATAGCAATGGCTTCCAGTCAGACCTTCCCCAGGGAGGTCCCCCCAACTCCATGTCCCATACCCTTGTGTGGGAACAATGATCGCTGCAAGCACCTCTGAGAGAAAGCCACCCTCATGTTCCAGCTTGATGCCAGACAGTCCAGTTTCTCCCCTTATGAGTCAGGTCCCCAGAGTCTCAACCAGAACTGAAGTTTAGTGCAATTAGGAGATTGTATCTCCCTCCCCATTCAAAAACAACAACAACAGTGCACCCAGTCGCCAGCCAGTTTCGTGTTCACCTCCACACATCCAAATCTCCTACCAGTCTCAATGAGCTTTTTTCTTTCCTTCTAGTTGTAGAACTTCAACTCAGCCAGCTTTCCTGTGGTTCTGGATGATATTTATTTTGTCTTTTAGTTGTAGTTTTGATGTGGTTATGAAAGGCAGCAAGTACCGGCGTTTACCTATGCTGCCATCTTGGTTCTACTCTGCTCCCAAATAACTTTGACTAACAAAATTATGTAGGATAACAATCTGAATCACCCAGTTTTGCTAGATGAGAGTAAATGTATGTCAATGAGCCTTAAAATTGTCCAAGATTATTCCAACTGAAATCATGTCACAACATGTCCTTTGTTCTAAAGAAATAAAGCCATCTTTTGTCAGAATTTCCATTGTTGATACTGTCCATTTTGAAATCAATGCTTCACTTTAAACATTATCTGAAGATAAAGTAATTTGGTAATGGCTTTAGGTATGCAACAATTTCTTTCCACAGAGAATGACAAAGCTTTGGCAGTGGGGCTCTACCCAGCAGAAAGAGTTTGTCCAAGTTTAAAAGTTTATAGAATTGTCTGCTGCCAATCCCATGCTTTAGAATGGAACCCTTGGCAAAAATAAAAACAATAATAGCAACAAAACTTGTAAATTTTTTTTTCATGGCAATTATACTAGTGATTTCAGGACCTTGAATTAAAAGGTTACTTTTATCCCTATGGCAAAAAATCATCAAATAATCCATACCCTCATTCTATAAGTCATAAATAAATAATTTTAACTTTATGTATTTCAATCAAGCACTTTAGGACTTGTTTTTTAAAAAAACTCCAACTAGCAAAATCTTTTATAGAAAAAATTTTAAATTCTGTGCTCATTTCTTCACAAAGCCTCTTTTTGAAAAAGGTGAATCAAGGTTCAGGCTTCCAGGAAGTTGAAGAATTCTACCATAGCATAGGTCAAGCAAAAAAAAAATGGACAGAGGAGGATACATTTTCTGGTGTTAATCTACAAGGGTACCACACAAAGATACCAACTTTGCTTTGATGTGACAGTATATACCTAGAGAGCAAATGTTTGTGACTCTCCAAAATTCATATGCTGAAATCTAATCTCTAGTGTGATGGCATTTGAAAGTGGAATTATTAAGGGGTGATTAGGTCATGAGAACAAAGCGCTCATGAATGGAATTAGTTCATTATAAATACCCCTCTAAAAAAGTTCTCAACCCTTCTACCATGTGAGGGTGCAGCAAGACAGAGAACCTCACCAGAAACAGAATTTGCCAGTGCCTTGATCTTGGACAGTCTCTAGAACAGTGAGAAATAAATTTCTGTTGTTTGTACGCCACCTGGTTTATGATGTTAAGGAATACCAGAAGTATGGCCAAGCATTGAAGCTACTTCAACTGTATAAACGACTGCTGTATCCCACAAATGAGTGAGATAATCTGATATTTACTATTTGTGGAATGTAATGAACAACATAAACTGATGAACAAAAATAGATCCAGAGATATAGAAGCATTGAACAGACCATCAAACCTCAGAGGGAAGGCAGGGGAGGGTGGGAAGAGATCAACCAAAGGAGTTATATCCATGCATATTATCATGACCAATGGGCAAAGACAGTAGATGTGTGGGGGCATGTGGTGGGGGGAATAAGAAGGTGGGGAGAGGTGAAAGGGAGGAGTAAAGGAGACATACGTAAAAATTTCAACAATAAAGAATAAACAAACAATAAATAAATAAATACTGCTGTAGTACTCCTTTCCTGTGGTTTCAGATACCCATAGCCAACCTTAGCCTTAAAATATTGAATGGAAAATACTAGAAATAAAACATTGATAAGTTTGGTTCTTTTCATTTTTATTATATTTATTGGGGTGACACTGGTTGACAAAGTTATACAGGTTTCAGGTGCACCACTCTACAGCATGTCATCTGTACACTATATTGTATTCTTATCACCTAAGTCAAGTCTTTGTTGATCATCCAAAAATTCACATTTTAAATTGTAAGCTACACTGTGTAGTATGTTGAAATCTTATACAGTCCTGCTCCTTCCCTCCTGGGATGTGAGTCATCTCCATTTTTTTTTTTTTTTTAGAGAGAGAGAGAGAGAGAGAGAGAGAGAGAGAGAGAGAGAGAGAGAGAGATTTATTGTTCCACTTAGTTATGCATTCATTGGTTCATTCTTGTGTGTGCCCTGACCAGACATATTATTGTTTATATCTGCCCAAGACTAAGTTGGAAAATGCCAAAAATTTAAATAATGCATTAAGATATACTTTGTTTTTACTTTTATCACTGAATATGATGTGACACAAAGCCATAATGCTCCCTATGTGTTGAAGATGTTGTTAATGGAAACTTAAAGCCAACAGTGTAGATTTTAAAAAGAGATAGCTCAATTTGTAAAGACAAGAAAATAACCAAGACTTGAATTTGCCTCAACACAAAAGCTTTTCTAGTATTTTCCTACAAGATTGCTTGTCATTTTGCCAGCCAAAAAAAAAAAAAAAAAGCCACATATATATTGAGGGATTTAGTGCTCTGGAAAAGGCTGAACAGGATTGTGACTTAGAGAAAACAAAGAAAATACAGGCAGTGTTTCTGTCAAATCCATTGACTCCATAATTGATGATGTTTTTCTAATATTTTGAAATGGGACCTGAAGAAATAGCAGTTAAAATATTTGCTTCCAGCAAGAACTGGAACTGGATATAGCACCACTCATATTTCTCAATGTAGATTGCATCTAATATTTATGTTATATGCATACTAACACCATAAAACAATTCCTGTTTGGTGAGCTCCTTTAAAAAAAATAAATGTTGATGTAGTCCCAAAAGCTTCTGCACAGCAAAAGAAACAATCAACAAAATGAAAAGGGAGCCCACGGTATGGGAAAACATATTTGCTAATGATACAAATGTAAGGGGTTAGTCTCCAAAATATATAAAGAACTCATATGACTTAAGAAAAGGAAGATAAACCAATTTTTAAAAATGGGTAAAGGACCTGAATGAATAGATACTTCTCCAAAAAGAACACACAAATGGTCAAGAGACATATGAAAACATGCTCAACGTCACTAATAATCAGAGATACAAATTAAAATGACAATGAGGTATCATCCCACACCTGTCAGAATGGCTACCATCAACAAATCAAAAAATGACAAATGCTGGCAAAGATGTGGAGAAAAGGGAACCTTAGTACACTGCTGGTGGGAATGCAGACTGGTGTAGCCACTATAGAAAATATCATGGAGTCCCCACAAAAAAAATTAAAAATGGATTTGCCATTTGATGTAGTGATCCCACTTCTAGGAATATATCCCATGAAACTAGAAACATCAATCAGAAAGGATATATGCACCCCTATGCTCATAGCAGCACAATTCACCATAGCTAAGAATTGGAAACAGCCTAAATGCCCATCAGCAGATGAGTGAATTAGAAAACTATGGTACATATACACAATGGAATACTATGCTGCTATAAAAAGAAGGAATTCTTACTATTTGCAGCAGCATTGATGGACCTGGAGAGCATTATGTTAAGTGAAATAAGCCAGGCAATGAAAGAAAAATTCCATATGACCTCACTTATTTACGGAAAATAAAGAACATTATAACCTGATGAACAAAAAGATAGATACAGAGGCAGTTAAGCATCAAACAGACTATCAAATTACAGCGGGAATGCTGGGGAGTGTTGGTGAGGTGGGGAAAGAGATCAACTGAAGGACTTGTATGTATGCATATAAGCAGAACCAATGGTCACCAGACACTGGTGGGGGGGGGGGGGGGATGAGCAATGGGGGTAGGGGATGCTGGGGGAAGGACAATGGGGGGAAAAAGGATATATGTGTACTACTATATGTAATACTTTAAATAATAAAAAAGAAAAAAATGCTTCCTTTCCCCACACACAAAAAAATAAATTTATATTTTAAAATACATTAATATGCAAAGTGTAGTAAAATGTTAACATTGGTCTAATTAAATAAGAAGGATTGATTCTGTGATCTGAACCAAATTTTTTAGTACTAAACCAGTTTTAAATTTAATTGATATTTTAGATAATTATAAAATCATATAATCTTTAAGTCATATACATATATGACTTATATATGTATATGACTTAAAGATTATATATATTTGATGGTTTCTCCAAGTTAAATTTCAAGGCTATATCCAAGGAATTATTTTTTGTTACTCCAAGGGCCCAGAGTGATTCAAAGAATTTGTACACTCTTCTTAAAGGAAGTATTTTTGAATTAAACTGATCTAATATATTTGAAATCAATAGAAAGCTTTATCAAATAAAAATTAATCAATATATTTTATATACATATACTTTAAATGTTATAGAAGTTTTGGCCTCTAAGGAGGGCAAAATAAAGTAACAAAATATTTCTTAAAATCCAACAGCAGAATTTTATGACGGAATTTTAATGACTAAAGCCTCTAGCTTGCCTGAATTTTAAATAGGCTGGAAGTGGGGCAGTGTTTATGCCTTGTGAATGAAACGTAAAAGTTTACTAAATTTACTAGCTTTGCTTTTTTAGTAAAAATGCCTAATTTAATTACTTTATAAATTAACTTTTAAAAATATAATCAAGGTCTCATATAAATTAAGTTATATGAGAAGTCAATACTTTTAAAAGCAATTGAATCCTACTAAAGTATTCTATAGAAAGTTACTGAAGGCTTCCCATTATCCCTCTGTATATGCAAATAAGTTAAAGGGAATACTCTTTAAAAATATAATTTTAAAAAGGAGAAATTTGAAAATTTTGAAATCTCTTCCACTAATATTTACAGCATAAACGAAAGACTGTTGTTAAAATATCAAATCTGACTATAATAATAGTCACCATGAATGTAAGGGAAGTTGTTTAATGTGACATGGCCTGGCATTATAAACTTCATTAAAAAGTAATCATGTTTGTTTTATTTGCTGCTTAATGTAACAAGGAAAGTGAAAACTTTTAAGAAAAGTTCTTTAAAGTTGGCCTGAGAGTTATTCTGGAAGAAAATAAAGAAGTTCCCTTCAAGTGTCTTAAGAACTGTAATTAAAAGTCAATATATTAGGCCTCAAAAAGAAAAATAATTTGTGGTTTTGTCTCCCTGAATATAGTTTATGTAAAATTACTCAAAGACTTTTATAGAAATTTAATTAATATCATTTATTATCCATAACCTAGGACAAGTAAAATTAAAAAATTAAACTTTATTTCAGATTGATTTAAATTGGCTAATTGATATAAATTAATATTCAAGAAAACTTAATTGTACTATGCAGGAAACTGTTCCTGAAACATTATTGATGGTTTATCTCAAGATAAAAACTGCTTAACATGCAATGAATTGAAAGCAGTCATATTTCTATGCAGTAAAATTAAAAAGTTGTCATGACTGCATTGTAAAATTTCCAAAATCCTCCTTATATTTATGATAAATAAAAAAGGAGGGATAGTGGGAAAATATCCTGTAAGAAAATTATATCAAGCCTTAATTGCTTTACATTTTTTAGTTTGAAAATTAATTTTCATTTGTAATGCTGATAGCAAGACATCCATGAAAACAAACATGGTGTCAAAATAAACCAAAGGAAATTTGTTTGGGCAAAAATAAAAAAAGATCCCAAGTCTAATTTATAGAAAACATTCACTTATTAACCTTTGGTCAAGAATATGTTTGTATATTTCCAGAAAACTCATCCAAGCCCCTGTGGATTCCTGCAACAACAGATTCCAGAGAGGAACTGACTGGACTGCTCCAGCCACAGAAATAGCAGTGGCTCCCAAGACAAGAGGAAAAACAGTCCAGAAATGAAGATAGTAAAGATGTCTTGCCATACTAGCAGTCAGCAGCTGTGCATCGCTGCAGGTTACCCAGGACCAAACCAGAGAAGGTCAGACCTGCATTGCCACAGTTTGTTCACCATCCAGAACTGAAATATCATTGCTGGCATGTACAAATAAGGAACTGTTGAACATTGAAATTGGGACTCAAAGAACTGTTGGCCCAAAAAGAAACTGACTGCAGCCTAAATCCTTTAATGCCTGACAGCAATTTAAAGGAACTTGATAGAATTCTATTCTTTCCATTGAATTTTAAAAATCTTAAAACATACATTCTTAATTTAAAAAATCAAAAAGGGTGAGATGCTGGAAGCCAATTCCAGCATGTCATAATTGCAAAAGTTTCATCGAAAAATTGATAGAACTTGGGGACTCAACAGGGCTGAGTCACATATGTTCTAGCCTGCTGAAATAGCTAAAGGCATTTTCCCAAACCTGAAAAGGATGATTGTTTGCTGCCAGATAGCAAAGGGCATCTTAATCTACATGTTATTGCTTCCTACTAGCCAAATACCTGAACAGCCTTAGGCTATTCCCCAATCTGACAAGTGCTTCTGTGTGGAAACCCTACCCTTTGAAGTGTATATCTCCACCTTGCCTCAGGACAAATTTTGTTAATAAAAAGCAAGGGGTCCTGAGACAAGGAGAACTTAGCTCCTTTAGCTAGGATCCTCTGACTCCCAATGCCTTTCAAAATTATCTTTCATCTCTGGACTCTTAAATTACACACAGCCTTTCTCCAGATTGCTGAACCCTTCTTAATTCAGGAACAAGAACCCTGGCACTAGGGCAACAATAAAGCTTTTTAAAAAAGAATCCCTTCTGTACACTGTGCCCTGTGTCAGTGCACAGGTCTCACACTTTGCAAGGTTAAAGGAACCCTGGACTTGAATTTTGAAGGCCTGTAAAAAACATGCTAACTTAGCAATTTATTTACTGGTTGATTTGAACCCCATTACCTTACCTCTCTGGGTTTTGATTTCCACACTTGTAAAGTGGTTTTGATATTTGATTACTCTGGCACTCATTGGTGTTTCCTAGAAAATATGTTGCTTAAATTTTTATTCCATTGAATACAGTTGTAAATGACATTGGGCCTATGAAAAAATTCATTCAGGATTTTATTTCCCACTCTGACCTATCTTTTATACAACATGTGCTACTCACCATAGAAGCAAGGCAATAATCCTATATAATATGCAAATGGTCATCATACCCTCATGTTGTGACATGGTAACAGCTCAGACACTAAACACCAGGAGAACTGAATAAGGACAAGCCAGGCACAAATGTGCTCCGCAAGAGAGAAATGGGGACCAGCCAAGCTGCAGCCCAGGAAGGGACAAGCTGCATGCCCTGCAGTCCCAGGCACCAGCCACTGGGGTTGCACCTGCAGCCCAGGAGAGGCTCAAGCTGCCCTCGCTGTGGTCCTGAGTGCCAGTGCCTGTGGCTGGGACCTGGTTGAAGCCGCCTGTCCACAGTCCCCTGTGGCTGCCCCAGGTCCTGGGTGCCTGAAGCCAACCAGAAGGAGGGAAGCCTAGGTCCTGGATGCCTGTGACTGGCCAGAGGAGGGAATCCTGGGTCCTGAGTGATGCAGAGGTAGTTAGTGGTGATCAGGCCAGCAGATGAGCAGTTAGGGGCAATCAGACTGGTGAGGAGACTAATTAGGAGGAATCAGACCAGAAGGGGAGTAGTTAAGGGTGATCAGGCAGTTAGGGGAACAGTTAGGGGTGATTAGGCAGGCATGCAGAGTGGTTAGGGGTGATCAGGCAACTGTGCAGTTAGGATCCAACGGTCCCAGATTGCAAGAGGCAGTCAGACATCCCCCGAGGGGTCCTGTATTGGAGAGGGTGCAGGCCTGGCCAAGGGATCCCTTCTCCATGCCCAAATTTCATGCACTGGGCTTCTACTCTTATATAATAAAAGCCTAATATGCAAATCCACTGAACGGTGGAACAACTGGTCGCTATGACAAGCACTGACAACCAGGGGGCAGATGCTTAATGCAGGAGCTGCCCCCAGTCTGCAGGCTCCTGGCCAGCCAAGGCAGGTGTCAGCAGGGCTGATCCCCTGATCGCCCTGCTGCTTACCCCATAGAGGAAATCAACTGGCGGTGTGGGGTGGGGCTGGCCCTCAAGAGGGCGGTGGGGGGGGGCACTCAGCAAGTGGGCTGGACCACCCCCTGATCTCCCCACCTGTCGACTTCAGCAGAGGAAAATAACCTTGGCGAAATTAGGGGGTGGGGGGCAGCAAGCAGGTAGAGCCAGGCCAGCCAAGGCAGATGCCAGCACACTCGAGCCTCACCCCCATTGCCCCGCAGGTCCCCTCACAAATCAGCCCTGATTGCTGGACAGGCCTAGGGTCCCTAGCCATGCTTGAATTTTGTGCATCTGTCCTTTAAGATAACTAATAAAAATGAAAAGTATTGCCTAGACCGGTTTGGCTCAGTGGATAGAGCGTCGGCCTGCAGACTGAAGGGTCCTGGGTTCGATTCTGGTCAAGGGCATGTACCTTGGTTGCGGGCACATTCCCAGTTGGGGCTGTGCAAGAGGCAGCTGATCGATGATTCTCTCTCATCGATGTTTCTAACACTATCCCTCTCTCTTCCTCTCTGTAAAAAAGTCAATAAAATATATTAAAAAAAAAAAAAAAAAAAAAAAGTATTGCCCTAGCCCAGCTCTGAAGCCACATGCTGTTCTTTGGCCCCTTGAGTGTTTTAATGCCACTTCTTCAAAATAGACTCGCCTAGGACCAAAATAAACTTCTGTGCATGGGCCACAAAGTTTCAATCATACTGTAAGTGTGCATCTGCATGTGGTATTTTGTGGAAGAGCCACACTCAAGGGACCAAAGAGCCACATGTGGCTCGCAAGCCACGGTTTGCTGACCACTGCCCTAACTGGTTTTGCTCAGTGGATATAGCGTCAGCATGCAGACCAAAGGGTCCTGGGTTTGATTCCAGTCAAGGGCACATACTTCATTTGCAGGCTTCTTCCCACCTGGGCCCTGGTTTCAGCTGGTGGCAACCAATCAATGTGTTTCTCTCACATCAATTTTCTTTTTGTCTTTCCCGCTCTTTTCCACTCTCCCTAAAAATCAATGGAAAAATATCCTCAGGTGAGGATTAATAACAACAAAGCAAAAGTAAAATTAGACAGATTTTACTGTAAAAAAGTAAAATTGGGAAAATTGGACAGATTTGCATGGAAAAGCAGTAGAGTTAAAGACCAAGGTCTGATGATAATACGCATGCATTATCTGGGCTCATCTCAATTATCTGAAATATTTGGTCTTACTAATAGCTGTGTTCCCATTACATTCAGTTCGCTATAGACTAAAAGAGTGACTGCTTCAAAAATGCAAGGCTATGTGAATGTTCATCCTCCTCATTTTCAAAGACCTTCTTCACTCCACAGGCTAATGAAAGCAGAATTTGGAAAAGTACCAGTGAGACACAAGATTAACACGTGTGACCAAGATTAATTCAAATTTATTAGAAAGAAGACTGGAAAGAAATAAATTAATACATACCCCCTGCAAGGGATTTAAAAAAATGAGCAAAATGCTTGATTAAAAAATCACCAAGTCAAAAAAGACTATTTGAACAAAAGCAGCACTTGAACAAGATGAAATGGAATACCCCAGGCAGAACAGAAATGGTATCTACTGGAAAGCGGACGTTCTCCAAAGAAGGAAACTCCCCTGAAATTCAGAACAAAGATAAAGGCATAAAGAATCAAAATGCACATTAAGAACATTAAATTCTACTAAGTGAACAAAGTCCTTGATTCATAAACAAGCACAGTAAGGAAGATCTCCACCAAGTATTGTGTTCTGCTTGAAAATGCAAACTGTGTGCCTAAACCGGTTTTGCTCAGTAAATAGAGCTTTGGCCTGCGGACTGAAAGGTCCCAGGTTCAATTCTGGTCAAGGGCATGTACCTTGGTTGCAGGGCACATCCCCAGTAGGGGGTGTGCAAGAGGCAGCTGATTCTCTCTCATTGATGTTTCTAACTCTCTATCCCTCTCTCTTCCTCTCTAAAAAATCAATAAAATATATTTTTTAAAAAGAAAATACAGATTGTGAGTGCATTCAAACAGACACACATGGCCATGCAGAGACCAGCACCTTATTATGATGTTGTCTTTGGTGTTCTGGCATGGGACCATATTGTAAATGAAATGGTCTCACAATGGGGTTGTAATGGACTGAAATATGTCCCCCAATTTATATATTGAAGTCCTAATCTCCTCTGTGAATGAATTTGGAGGTAACTGGGTTTCCATGAGCTCATGAGGGTAGAGCCCCCATAATTGGATTAAAATACCAGATCTCTCTCTCTCTCTCTCTCTCTCTCTCTCTCTCTCTCTCTCTCTCTCTCTCTCTCTCTCCTGTGTGAGGGCACAGCAAGAAAGTGCCCTGGGGAAGCTGGAGGTGACCTGTCACCAAACACCCATACTACTGGCACCTTGATGGTGGACTTCCCAGCTTCCAAAAACTGTGAGGAAATAATTGTTTGTGGTTGAACTCACCCAGAAGATGGTATGTGTTACAGCAGCCCAAGTTAATGAAGGTGGGGGTACTTTTCATACTCTCAGAAATAACATCCATCCTCCACCCTCTGAAATCAGGAGACATCAAGATAGAGCTAATTTAAGCTGTTTTGTATATCTTTTAAAATTTTTTTAATAACATTAAACATTACTCTTTACAAATTTTTATATTTATCTTTAATTGTTGAAAGATAAAATGTTCCCCTTTTCCCCCATTGAACCATTTTAGCCCGCATCCCCTAACCCCCCATTCTTACCCCAGGCCTTCACCACCCTATGATCTGTTTCCATGGGTTATGTATATGTGCATATAAACTCTTTGGTTAATCCCTTCCCACCTACCACTCCACCTTCCCTCTGAGATTCGACAGCCTGTTCCATGCTTCTATGTCTCTGGATTTCTTTAGTGCATCAGTTTATTTTTTTCTTTAGATTCCACATATGAGGACAATATGTGATACTTGTCTGTTTCTGACTGGCTTATTTCGCTGTTTGCTTCAATTTATCAAATATTTATTGAGCACCTAGTATTGTTGCTGGTGAAGGTAATGAGTTCTTTTGTGGTGTCTTGAGAAATGAATTTCAAAGGCACACCTGTGGAGAAGTTTAAACATCATAGCAAGGTTCTATTGTGAGTTAAGGAAACTAATACATCCTCAAAGACATGCAGGATGGGCATGTTCTAAAATATTGCAGTCATTGTTAATCCTCTATATATCATCTTCTTGGTTCCAGTAAATAACAAATAATCATCAAACTATCCAACCCAAATTTCTAACTTTCCAGGGCGTGGATTAGGCCCTCCTCCCAGCAAATGCTATTGGGGTTTTATTCCCTTTGTCCAATCTGATTACTCTTCTGATTGTTCCCAGGCTAGGCCCTGCCCCTCTACTTCATCACCCTGATTCTCATTTCAAATGTCCTAAAGTCCCAATATGCCATCTAGTTGCTATTGCCCACGTGCCCAACAGAGGAATTTCCTCCCTTCCCTCTGGCTTATAGCACCCCTGTGGAGATTTTCTTATTGGTTCCCAGGACTAAATCTCCTAGGGGGCAGTTCCCTGGAGTGTGTGAATGAGTCTGTTTACCAGTACAAGAGATGGAATGCTGTCCTGCTGCCTACTTCAGTTTCCCAGTTTATTAAGATTGAGTCCCCTTTTGCTTTTTTCCTTATATTAATAATTAGCTACCTACGATGACAGTATCTGCCCTGCTTTGTGGTAAGGCATAGAGGATATAGAGATCGATAAGGCATGGCCCCTATCTTAAAACACCGTAAACTCCAGTAGAAAGTATAGGAAGCCAGGTGATTAGTACCATTAGTACATGGTACTAATGGAAAGGTAGAGGTATAATACCAGAAGTATAAATCTTGGCCCTCATCTGAGTCAGAAGGTGTCTCCTTAAACTGTTAACAATTCCAAAATCTCTTTGACCATACACTCTTTTTATCTCTCCCATAATATTGTCTTTACTGGGTAAAGATATTGCCTATGTGGACAGGATAGGATATAAAGAAAACAAAACAAACCTCTCCAAAACAGCCAGTGCCTCATATGGGGGAAGCAAAAACAATCTCATCAACCACTGACTAATGCCCTTCAATGGACAAGACTGAATTTAAATAACATTGCTGGGCTAGAGAGTTTTTATTTGGTTCCTTCTTGCTCTTCTTTTCAGAAACCATCATTCCAGCTTCTCAGTGCCAATTTGGGCCCCTCAGGACCCAGAAACTCTCCCTAAGAGCAGGCTTTAATTCCTCGTTCTTCCCTGTTTTCAAAGGGACAGCTTGTTGACTATTGTAATAACAATGGTTTACTAAGCATCAAGTTCCATGCATAACATTTGCATCGAATATCTCATTTAATTTTCACAGCTCTGAGAAAATATTTCCTTCCTCATTTTACAGATAAGGTTAACTGAGGCTCAGTGAAACTAATTCAGTTTATATTCTATAGCTCCTATGGGAAAGAACAGATCTAAATTCAAAGTCCTGTCCTTAAACCTAAGTGATGCTGAGTCTATAAACAAATTCTTGTCATTGTGTTAAGAGTAAGGAAATTGGTATCCTCCCTTCAGGGTATCTGGATTTCAATAGACTACATCAGAGAATGCAAACCATTCATCCCAAAGGAATGATTCTCTAATGGTGGGATTGCTGGCACTACAGTGAACCAGGTAGGCACTATGGGGTTTTTTCCTGTACTTCTAAAATTAGTGGCTGGGTAGGCAATTTATTTTTTTTTGCCTGTGTAGAAGCTGATGTCCAGTTCTGATCTGATCCACAGTACTGGAATGATGTAGTGGTTACTTAGTTCCTTCCTTCCTTCCTTCTTTCCTTCCTTCCTTCCTTCCTTCCTTCCTTCCTTCCTTCCTCCTTTCCTCTCTCTCTCTCTCTGATGTTATTTAGTTTCATCCCTCCCCCTCTTCCTCCCTCCTTTCCTTCACTGTGCTAGGCACCAAAATACAAAAATGTAATGGTGAATAAGAATAATAGTCTTTGCCCTCAGGGTCATAGAATGATTAGACATGATGAATATTGAAGTTTAAGATATTACTTGGAACATACAGTAATGGCTATTTCTGTCCACATATATATCATTGGTGAGGGTATTCTTATAGCCTGGATTAAGGTCACACTGGAGATAATGCTTATTTTCATGTGAAGAGGAAGAAATTAATGATAAAAATCTGTAAGGAAGTATGGTGAATTTGAAAGCATCTTTCTGTAATGAACTACTTTTTGAGTGAGCAACTTTGGAGAATGTTCATAACAATGTGGTTTATTGAGTTCTGTGAATTTGGAAAGGAAAATTCACTAGATTATATTAGAAAAATAAGGGCACTGCTTCTCCACTTCTTTTTTTAATCTTAACCGAGGATATGTTTTTATTGATTTTAGAGAGACAGGAAGGGAGACAGAGAAAGAGAGAAACATGGCTATATGTCCCAACTGGAAATCGAGAAGGTTTTTATACTGGCCAGGGCTCCCCACTTTTTGATTAACCTGAGTAGAGGGACAGGTTATTTCCAAGTTATTCAGCATTTAAGCAGATCAATCTCACTGCAAACCATTGAAATTCAAAGCAAGGTTAAATGTTAAAGCAAGGATATTGTTGAATGCAGAGATTATAGTAACAGATCTATAGCAACACATGAAGACTACTTATTTGACATATCACTTTTAGTAGATGCCTTTTCAGACTATTTAACTTTTTCCATTTAACAATTCATCCCTTGCTTTTTGCTTTTTGAAAGTGCATTGTCATTTGCCCTTATTTCTATAAGCAGTGTCATAAAGCTTAATTTCAATCACAAGCTTCAGCAGTTCAGAAAATTTGTGCCCTTCCATTCCTCTTGTGATGAAAAGAAATATATATTTTTTTCAAGCATGGAAAGGGATAATGAGGTAAAGATTGAGTGTTTGTGATTATGAGTGATTTCTGTGATTAGTCAACTTAAGTCTTTTTTAAAAAAGTGTTTTTGGCTATA
This sequence comes from Pipistrellus kuhlii, assembly GCF_014108245.1. Taxonomy (NCBI): domain Eukaryota; kingdom Metazoa; phylum Chordata; class Mammalia; order Chiroptera; family Vespertilionidae; genus Pipistrellus; species Pipistrellus kuhlii. Next base: position 16,559,621 of record NW_023425504.1, read on the forward strand.
TGTTGCAGGTATAATTGATGTTGACATAAAGCACATTTTTGAGTCTGTTAATTTTAGATAAAATTTTATCATGGGTTATTTAGCATGAACAAAATACAAGTGCTGCTTATTCATTTAACCACAATTCATATTAATTTCAAGCATAATGACATATTTGCTTTATTTAAATACAGGGTGTCCAACAATGTATAAACACATTGAATAATTAATTATAAAGGCCGTGTTTATTAAAATGTATTTTATTTTCAAAATGTAATAGAATCTTTAAACATTGTGTGTATATATTTTTGGGAGATACTCTGTATTATAAATGGATATTCCTTTCATCAATGTTCGTTATCTTTCATACCATTTCTTTTTCTTTTTTAGTATAATTGGAAAAATCTATTTAAGGAATAAACAAATTTAAAGTTTAACACTCTTTATATTAGTTTTCTATGGCTGCTGTAACAAATTACTACAAACTTGGTAACTTAAAACAACAAACATTTGTTCTTTTATATTTAGGGAAGCTGGAATTATGAAAACAGTTTTATTGGGTCTAAACTAATTCCATCCACAGGCTCAGAGGGAAGTGGGGGTGGGGTGGGAAGAGATTAACCAAAGAAGCTATATGCGGATATAACAATAGTGAGGTGAAGACCTGGGGGAGCGGGGGAGAAGAGGAGACATCTGTAACATCGATAATACTGTCAACATTAAAGCTAAATTAAAAAATAAATAAACCAAAAAAAACCCACAAAACAATAACAAAAACAAAAACCCACCCACTACTAGTTTCTTCCAGCTTCTGACTAGCTGCCTGCATTCTTCGCCTTGTGACTGATCACTCCAATCTCTCCCTCCATGGTCATACTGCCTTCTCTCCTATGTATCAAACTTTCCTCTGCCTCCTCTTGTAAGGATATGTCTAATTATATTTAAGGTTTACTCACATAATTCAGGATAGTCTTCTCACCTCAGATTCTTACGCCTACAAAGTCCTTTTCTGCCATTGACAGTCCCAGGGATTAAGACATGAATATCTTTTGGGGGCCATTATTTGGTCTACCAATACCTCTTTTTTTTAAAATATTTTTTATTGATTGTTTGCATAGAGGAAGGGGGAGGGATAGACAGTTAGAAGCATCGTTGAGAGAGAAACATCAATCAGCTGCCTCCTGCATGCCCCCTACTGGGGATGTGCCCACAACCAAGGCACATGCCTCTGATTGGAATAGAACCTGGGACCCTTGAGTTCACAGGCCGACGCTCTATCTACTGAGCCAAACCAGTCAAGGCTACCATTACCTCTTAAAGTACATATTGGGCCATATTATGACATACATGGTCCATATACACTTTTGCCTTTGTGGACTTTTCCTCCAAAAAGAAATTAAAATTATATTTTGACTGCTGTGAAATAAACATGAGTATTTATATGTTCATTGCTGTTATTAATATATATTCAATGTTATTATATTCATTTTTCTTCTGATATTAAAAGAAATTTTCAATAAAATGAAACCATTTTTGTGGACCCCTAAAAATGTATGGAACCCAGGCACTATACCTAATGGAAAAGTCAGCCCTGCTTATAGAAAATTCATAACATCTCTGGTTCTCAGCAGCTGATAAAATTTTAAAAGTACACAAGCTCAGGAAAGAATTTAAATATATACATAGGTTTCTTAATTGGTCATAGGTTTTCAAAATTCACAGGACTTCTGCTTCGGTTTAGATGCGTGTTCCATTTACAAAGCTCTATCATTCTTTTTTATCTTTTTTGAAAAAAAACATAACAAAATGTTTTTAAGGAGGTCTATTTCTTTTATACTTCACTGATTGATAATGGGCAAGATCTTTTAAAAATGTGATAACACTGGCTTTCTTCTATGTCATCTCACTGCAGATTCTGGATGTAACAATACACAGTCCATTGTGTATGTTTTGTTTTAATGTTTAAAGGTTGTTGTAAGAGAGAAGAAACATTAATAACACTGAACTAAATCACAGAGCTTCAATGTGACCTGGTTGGATGTCACCCAATTTATGCCTTGTCCAAATTAGGTTTCAACAATAATATTGTTCTACTGTTAAATGGTTCATAATTGTTAACATAGTTCATTTGTGTTTTTGCAGAACTGCATTTCCTTTGGCAATACAAGGAGAGTGAGAAATCATACAAATTTTTATTTTCAGTATGTTATAAAAGATTATGTTAATCAAATAAATCAGTTTAGGTATCTAACAGTAAATGAAAGTTTGTTTTCTCTTCTTTAGTAGAAAAATATTATTATTAGGCACTGTTTTTCAATTAAGAAACCAATAACCTTACACTTTCTAACATGTAAACTTTGTTTCACAAACTTAGTTTATTAGTCTTAATAAACTCTTCTGATATACATAATACATCACAGGATATTTTATATTACATTTTATTACCTTAAGGACAGTTTTAGTTACACTTAAATGTGCTATTGCTGCACCTATTCATTGCTTTCTTTGGGAGAAGAGAATGAGTAATTATATATAAAAAAGACAAATTAATGTATTTTAAAATATATTTATTAAAGGCTTTTCCTGTGTTTATTTGCAAATTGAATATAGGATGCCCCCAAATGTGTACACACACTTTGAATAATTATAAATGCAGTGTTTATTAAAAGTACATTTCCTTTCCAAGATTGAGCTATCAACTGTTAAAGTATGTGTACATTTTTGGGAGATACCCTGTATTTAATGCTACTATATAGTATACAACATTCTCAGTCTCACAGTAATGAAATCACAATAATAATGATAGTTAAATTTTTGGCTTTACATGTGTTATCTCATTCATTGCTAATAATAAAATATTGAGACAGATTCTTTTATTATTCCATTCTATAGGTGAGAATACTCAGGCCCAGAACAATGAAATAATTAGTCCAAGATCACAGAGCTAGTAAGTAATGAAGTTGAGATTTAAACCTCAGCTATAGAACCTACACAATGAACTACCATATTATACTGCCTCTACATAGACTATTTTTCCATGTTTTTATAATATTTTACTATTCTACATTTTTTGTGGGAAATGTCAGTAATCATAAAAAAACGTATGACTGCAAAGTAGCAACCAAATTCAATTAATAAGACACATGAATGCCATAAATCGAATGCAGAATACACTCAGAAAGTTAACTAAAGTTTGCATTGGATGGTGTGTGTCCAATTTAGTTGATAGAAGAATGAGAATAAAAATGTCAAAGTTTTGATATCCTTGTGGATAAAGCTATTAATTTTACTTTGTTACAAAGTAATTAACCTGACCAGTAAGCCCTTTCAGTTTCATAAATATATGAAAGGCACAAAGAGGATTTGGGCAGAGAAAATGAATAGCTCAGAAGGAATCTGTTATTTCTACTTAAAAGGAAACCAATCAAATACTATGTCCCACTGAGGAAGAAACAGTAATGCCAAATTATACCCAAAGAACAACATTAAAACATAAAAGGGCCCGGCCAGTGTGGCTCAGTGGTTGAGCGTCATACTATGAACCAGTAGGTCCCAAGTTTGATTCCTGGTCAGGGCACATGCCAGGGTTGCAGGCCTAATCCCCAGTGTGGGTGTGCAGGAGGCATCCAAATACATGATTCTCTCTCATCATCGCTGTTTCTATCTCTCTCTCCCTTCTTTTCTGAAATCAATACAAAATATTTTTTTTTCCAAAAACCATAAAGGAGGTATAGGATTTACCTGAAAATGCTACGTGCTGTGCATTGCTGTTTTAAAGATGGAGCTATGTCTATCACTGCACAATATAAGAAGAAGTAAAATAATAACAACCATCCTATATAATAAAAGGCCAGGGACCATAAACGTAACAACTGGAATGACCACTCTACCAGTCACCTCGAGGTGCAATGACCACCTGCCTGTGAGCGGAGGCTTGCTGTGGGCGGCGGGGTGGCAAGCTACCCCGTGTGCTCAGCCTCTAGTAGTAGTAATAATAATACATGTATGAATGTTTGCAGATTGTCAAAGCACTCTGTGATTCACCCCCTCACAAATTCAGAAATTATTTTGAATCTGGCGTTGGAAGGGTTTGTAAGAGTTCCTGAGCACAACTTATGATCAGTACAAAACTCTTCTCTATGCTATGCCTGGTAGATGGACGTCCAGTCTCTGATTAAACCTGCCAGCGATGAGCAGCATGAAAAGCAATCCATTTCATATTGACAGTAATAATTTTTAGGTTTTTGTTTTCTTACCAGACTGTCTGTACTTCCTCATTGGCTTTTAAAAAAGAACAGAATTATTATTTTTTAAAAATATATATTGTATTTATTTTTCACAGAGAGGAAGAGAGAGGGACAGAGAGCTAGAAACATCGAAGAGAGAGAATCATCGATTAGCTGCCTCTTGCACACCTCCTACTGGGGATGTGCCCGCAACCAAGGTACATGTCTTGACCGGAATCGAACCTGGGACCCTTCAGTCCGCAGGCCTATGCTCTATCCACTGAGTCAAACCAGTTTCGGCATAAAAAAGAACAGAATTATACTCAATTCTCCACATGACAGTATTTAAAGGTAGCAATCATGTTTGTTTGTTTTTCTCTTCCTTTGGCTAATCACAGATTCTGTTAACTATTGTTCATATTGAATGCTTTCTTATAAGAACATGCAACTCTTAATTTGCCACCTAATTCCTTATGGGACAAAGATCACAAGATGAACCTTATAAGTTATATAAGTGAGAAAGGTGTAACATGTTTTGTTACAGAAAACCAGAGAAGAACCAAGCAATGCTCAGAGAGTTTGAAGTCACACTTTATTACATGTGGGTCCAGAGGAAAATGTCTCTCAAATTCTGGGCCCCAACATGGAGGAATTTTCCCTATTTATATGTTTTTACCTTCTTTATCTCCCAAATATGGAGTGTTTCTGGTCCCTTTTGCATATTCTTAAAGAGCCCCTATGTGCTGGGGCCTTGAGATTTCAACCAAAGGCTTGGCCTGGTGCCAGCACTGATAATTTTGTCTGGGGAAGGTTTAATGGCCTCTCTGAAGTGAAAGTAGTCTTATGTTCCTTATTATTTAAGCAAGCAAGCAAGCACTTACAGAAGCCAAATAGCAGAGTTAAAATTTCAAACAGCAGTTTTTATATAAGATAGATGCTTCATTTTCATATATGCGGATTTCCCTCAATTCTGAAGTTACTATCAGTTCTTTTTTTAATGTATTATTTTTATTGATTTCAGAGAGGAAGGGAGATATATAGAGAGATAGAAACATCAATGATGAGAGAGAATCATGGATTAGCTGCCTCCTGAATGCCTCACACAGGATTGAGCCTGCAATCTGGGCCTGTGCCCTGACCAGGAATTGAACCATGACCTCCTGGTTTACTGGTTGATGCTCAATCACTGAGCCACGCCAGCTGGGCAGTTATTATTTATTCTTTTCCTGAAGCAAATCTCATGAGGAAAACATCTTCCTCTTATATTTCATTATGCCTGTTTTTTTTAAATTTTTTTATTAAATTATTATCTGTGTACATATTTTAACATTGCCCCCCCTCCCGTACATACCTTCCCTCCCCAGAGTTTTGTGTCCATTGGTTGTACTTATATGCATGTATACAAGTCCTTCAGTTGATCTCTTATCTCCCCCAGATCTCCCTACCCTCTGCGCTGTAATTTGACAGTCTTCTTGTTGCTTTACTGTCTTTATATCTATATTTTGGTTCATCAGTTTATAATGTTCTTTATTATCCATAAATGAGTGAGGTCATGTGGTATTTCTCTTTCATTGATTGGCTTATTTCACTCAGCATGATTTGACCCAGTAATCCCACTCCTAGGAATATATCCCAAGAAACTAGAAACACCAATCAGAAAGGATATATACACCCCTATGTTCATAGCAGCACAATCTACAAGAGCTAGAATTTGGAAACAGCTTAGGTGCCTGTCAGCAGATGATTGGATCCAAAAACAATGGTACATCTACACAATGGAATACTATGCTGCCATAAAAAGAAGGAATTCTCATCATTTGCAGCAACCTGGATAGAATTGGAGAACATTATGCCTGTTTTTAAGAAATTTGAAAAGAGAAGGTCTTTGCCAAAATTATTAATACTTGATTCAGAGGCATTTGAATTTGTTGTATCTGATCATGCATCCATGCAATTAAAACATTTTTCACCTCATGTATCAGACCAGTAGGCTTTGTTTTGATTGCTGCTTATGTTGGCGTGTGTCCACCTTATCAGTTTTATCCATGTCCTGACATCAAAAACAGGTCTTAGGCTCTAACTGGTTTGGCTCAGTGGATAGAGTGTTGGCCTGCAGACTCAGGGGTCCCAGATTCAATTCTGGTTAAGGGCATGTGCCTCGGTTGCGGGCACATCCCCAGTGGGGGGTGTGCAGGAGGCAGCTGATTGATATTTCTCTCTCAGGGATGTTTCTAACTCTCTATCCCTCTCTCTTCCTCTCTGTAAAACAAAACAAAACAAAACACAAACAAACAAAAAACGATAAAAATATTAAAACAAAACAAAACAGGTCTTAGGGTGAACTAAACATGAAGTTTTGTTTTCATTGAATTTTTGTTAGTTAAGATAAGGTGGCATGGCTCCTGTGGGTCAGTTGGTTGGGTGTCGTCTCATGCACCAGGAGGTCTCCGGTCAGGGCACATGCCTGAGTTGCAGGCTGAAAACCCAGTAGGGGGCATGCAGGAGGCAGCTGGATGATGTTTCTCTCTCTCTTCCTCTTTCTTCCTCTCTATGAAATCAATAAGAACATATTTAAAAAAAAAACCCAAAAAACAAAAAAAAAACTACAATAGAAAAAAAAAGATAAGGTGGAGAGCTTGAAAGTCAGGTATCCAAGAGTTAAGGATAGCCTATATTTTATCCCCTTTCATTTTTCTCATATACACATTAAAAAAGAAACAACCTGAGATCAACATTCTATTTAGAAACCTGAGGTCATTTAATGTCAACTTGTCTCCAATCTTTTCACTGCATATGTTTTCTCAAACTCTCAAGCCTGTATTACAGGGGTGAGGGCTGTATAAGGATCACGAAATCATTTGGTTTGGCCCTGCCAAGGGGCATGAGGGGTGAGTTAATGATATATTTGACCAAATATAGCAGGCTAATTTTTAAAAATATATTTTATTGATTTTTTACAGAGAGAGGAAGGGAGACGGATAGAGAGTTAGAAACATCTATGAGAGAGAAACATCGATCAGCTGCCTCCTGCAGTGGGAATGTGCCCACAACAAAGGTACATGCCCTTAATCGGAATCGAACCCGGGACCTTTCAGTCCGCAGGCCGATGCTCTATCCACTGAGCCAAACCGGTTTTGGCATCAGGCTAATTTTTAAGTTGATAATTTTGTATAGCCTGTAAATGATGTTATAAATATCCAAATGGCCCTTGGCAGAAAAAAGGTTCCCCACCCCTGCTCTATTGCCTTAAACTTCCTCTTTTCTCCTAGTCTTCCAATGGGATAGGATGCTCCTCTCTATCTTCAAATGTCTTCCTCTCTCAGAATGCTTTTCACTATGCCAGAGTGTTTCATGATAAAAAACCTACCTATTCTTTACATGAAGCCAAACCTTAGTTCTCTTCCAAGAACAAGGAGGCTTCTGACAAGAAGTTTTGTGGAAAGAAGGCTACTCATCGGTATGCTTCGGGTAAGGGGACATGTTAGGGTGTTCCTGGGAATAAATATTAGCCAGCTCTCTTTATTACTGGCATTCCCCTATTAAAATATCTTGTCCTCAAAGATGGCTTTACCATTACAAATGAAAGTTAATTTTCTAAAGTACAAATTTTCCAGATGTAATTTACTTACAGGATATTTTTCCTTACATGATATTCTTCTACTATTCCCCCTTTTTTGATTTAAATATTAGGAGGCTTTGGAAATTTTATAATGTAATCTTGATAGCTTTTAATTTTTATTTTTTTGGGCTAAAATGTGACTGCTTTAGGTTCATTACATGTTACACAATTTTACTATGAGATGAACTACCCATAAAAAATTTAGTTAATACTTTAGGAACAGCTTTTTTGTCCAGTACAATTGATTTTTCTAGAATATTCGCTTATTTCAATTAGCCAATTTAAATTAGCCTAAAAATTTGACTACTATTTTACTGTCAAATTTAATACTCTCACAACCATCTTATTTTACCCTGTAAATATTAGTGGAAAGGATTATTTATTTTAACCTACACCATCATTATAATATGAAGATTTTCTGATCAGTTATTGACTCTTTAGTTTTTAGGAACCCAATCAGCTTATGCAATCTTTTTCCGGAATATAAGACAGTTATATCTGGAACCTAGGATGAGACAAACAAAAATGTATGACGGAGGTCATAATCTATTGCCATCTACTACTACCTCTTTTGATATCTAGAGTATATATTCACTCACTGTCTTAATTTCTACTTCTTTGCTTCATTTGGGTAAACTGTCTTAGACTACAAATCAGGCTTTTGCCCTACCACTGCAAGTAAAGTGTTCTCTCCAAGGTCTTTAATGTCTTCTGGTTGATAAATCCAGTGCCCCACATTGATTTGACATAGTAGTCAAAGATTGTAAATCATTCTTCAATGACCATTTACTTTGGCTTCCATGACCCTATGTTTCTCTAGGTTCTTCTCCTATCTCTTATACCTCTCTGACCATCCCTTACACTTAATGTTCCTCCAAATTATCTCCTAGGATCTCTTCTGTTTTTACTTTATACCCTCTCTTTTGGAAACAGAATCCCTTTCTTCTCATCTCAACCCATTCACCACCATTACCACTACCCTGATTCTGGACCTAATTCAGTCTGATTTATTAAGGTTTGGCCCAGGAATTCTTTCCTCTGAGGAGTCTTTTCTTGATTCATTTCCTTCCTACCTCTCAGACCTTCCCACACACTTCTTCACTTTAGAATATGTATTCATTAAATCCTAGCATTATTTTGTCTTAACATTTTTAATGCTACTTTCCTCAAGGCCCATGGTATATTAAATGTCTATAGTCTGTTTCTTTGTTACAAGTTTAAAAGGGGTAATTTTCTCTAAATACTTCTATTGCTATGATTCCCTCAATCACTTCTACATTGTCAGTAAATAAAAAGTCCAAAACAATATTTTCCATTGTTGCTTTTCTTTTTTCCTTGTGATAAAACATGAAGACAAGAGTGTGTGTGTTCCTACCTTTATCAGAAATGTCTAAAATATGTATGTAAATTAAGTTATTATCCATATGATATCTTGGCAATATAAAAAATGATTTTTTTTATTTGTTGTTAATTGTTACCTGAAGATATTTTCCCCATTGATTTTTAGATAGAGTGGAAGGGAGGGAGGGTGAGAGGGGAGGGATGGAGAGAGAGAGAGAGAGAGAGAGAGAGAGAGAGAGAGAGAGAGAGAGAGAGAAGAATATCCATGTGAGAGAGACACATGGATTGGTTACCTCCAGCATGTGACAGACTGGGGCCAGGGATCAAACCTGCAATCCATTTTACATGCCCTTGACTGGGATGAAACCTTCTACCCTGTCATGCACAGGCTGGTGTTCTAACCACTGAGCACACCATCAAGGACTAAAAATTGGGATATTCTAAAACAGATTAATTATCATATTTTCTATTTGGATAGTGTAGTATGCTTTTAAAAACATATTTATTGTCGAGAATATTACGGATGTCTTCCTCCCCCCCCCCCCATTACCTCCCTCCCCTTGATACCTACCCCATCACCACCCTATTGTCTGTGTCCTAGGCAATGCATATATGCATGTAAATTCTTTGGTTAATCTCTCAACCCATTCACCACCATTACCACTACCCTGATTCTGGGTAATCTCTGATTTGGTTAATCTCTTCCCATCTTCCTCTCTCTTCCCTTTGAGATTTGTCAATCTGTTTCACATTTTCACACTTCTGGTTCTGTTTTATATTCATTAGTTTATTTTGTTTATTAGATTCCACATATAAATAAGATCATGTGATATTTTTCTTTCTTTGACTGGCTTATTTTGCTTAGCATAATACTTTCTAGGTCCCTCCATGCTGTCTCACAGGATAATAGGCCCTTCTTTTTTAAAGCTGCTTAGTATTCCATTGTGTAAATGTACCACTTTAAAAATCATTCTCTTCTCCTTTAACCCATTAAAATATTCTCACATTTCAATACTAATATTCTTAAGTTTTCATACGGGTGCCCATTTTGATTGTCATTCTACAATACTTATTTTTTAAAAATATATTTTATTGATTTTTTACAGAGAGGAGGAGAGAGGGCTAGAAACGTCGATGAGAGAGAAACATTGACCAGCTGCCTCTTGCACACCCCCTACTGGGGATGTGCCTGCAACCAAGGTACATGCCCTTGACTGGAATTGATCCTGGGACCTTTCAGTCCACAGACCGGCTCTCTACCGCTGAGCCAAACCGGTTTCGGCTACAATACTTACTTTTTATTTCCTTCATTGTATTCTAATTGTGAATCACATTTTAAGATGCCCTCAAAGTTTTCCTCCCTCTGGTGTACAGGCCTTATATAAGGCTCCATCCTCTTAAAATGATTGAATACACAAATATGTTGAGATATTGTTCCTGTGTTTAGGTTACTAATCAGTTTAATTTAAGTTAGTTAACAAATGGTGGGCCTGGCATAATCAGGGGAAGTATTTAAAAGAAAGTGAAGTATTAAAGAGACACTTCCACAGACCTAGAAAACGGTAAATATTGATATGGTAAACTGTCTATGGAGATTACATGATAAGAAAATTAAGATAGCCTTGAGGAGCTAAGAGAGGCTCCTAGCCAAAAGACATTAAGAAAACAGGGACTTTCTGACAGAAAAACAAATACTATATTATTTCACTTACATATGAAGTCTGAAGAGCAAAGTAAATGAAGAAACAAAATAGAAACAGACTCAGAAATACAGAGATTGTATTGATGGTGGCCAGAGGGAAGGGAGGTTGGGAGGGCTGAGTGAAAAAGGTGCAGGGATTAAGAACTACAAATTGGTAGTCACAAAATAGTCATGGGGATGTAAAGTACACCATAGAGAATATAGTGAATAATATTTTAATAACTATGTACTGTGCCAGGTGGGTACTTGAAATATCATGGGGATCACTTTGTAAAATATATGATTATATACACACTATGCTATACATCTGATATCCAAAATAATACTGGATGAAAACTGTAATTGAAACAAAATGATGTGAGGAGGAAGGAAGGAAGAAATTGAAAAATTACCGGAAATTTATTATTGTTTAGTTCTGGTAATAAAACATATTTTCTAGTGTGTTGCTACATTTAGATGGCTTTTTGTTCACCTCACTGTTAAGAAAGATATTTCTACCCTAGGATTATGGGGAAGGCTGAACAATACATGACACTGAACACTGGGCAGATGAGATTAGCAGCAGTTTATTAATTACATGCACTCACTATCTGGGGGAGGAGGAGACCACAAGCTATGCAGTGCCACACAAGTATGGCTGGGAGTAGTTCTCAGGAACTAAGTGAAGAACCAGTAGTTGTAGGAAGCAGGCTTTGTAGTACTGTATCAGAAGGATGGGATGACTTCTGGTTCCTGTGGGAAAATGGGATGGAATAATTCTGTGGGGTAACACAGAACTGAAACCGACTGCTCAGAGATATGTAGGAACTATGCCTGGTCTCCTTAATAAGGAGGGTTGTCAGACTAGGGGACCTTATATGTGAAAGCAGAGTGGGGAGGAAAACTTGTGGTTAGGCTATTTGAGGCTCTCTCAGTTATACCTTGAAATTTTGGGCCTTAATTTTAGGCCTTACACCATGTACTACTTCTGATGAACAGGGGGCTGGCAAGACCCTCAGCATATCCTGAATATGGGTACCTGGAAGATAATAGCTTAGGTCCCATTTAACCATGCTGAATGAGTGAATTGTTAATTCACTCATTCAGCATGGTTACATGCATGGATGACATGCATGGACTCTAGTTTGCACATTTTGTGGTGAGCCTTGATTCTGACATTTATATTTACATGTAACCATTTTCAAACTTGGTCTTTTAGAGAGAGGAAAACATGGGTCAGCTGCCTCCTGAACTCCCTCTACTGGGGATTGATCAGGTGTCCTAACTAGGAATTGAGCCAGCAACTTTCGGATGCCCCGCCAACTGAGTCACATAGGCAACATGGAATTATTTTTTATTTATTAACTAGAGGCCTGGTGCATGAAATTCCTGCACTGACCTGGGTAGGGGGTCCCCTCAGCCCGGCCTGCACCCTCTCACAGTCCAGGACCCCTTGGGGGTGTCTGCCTGCCGGCTTAGGCCCAATCAAGCCTAAGCTGGCAGCCAGACAACCCTCTTGCAGTCAAGGGCTCTTGCAGTCTCAGGCCCCTTTGCTCCTTACTGCTCACCTGCAGTGGAGGCGGGAGAGGCTCTAGCTACCTCCACTGTGCTCATCAGCTGAGAGCCAGCTTCTGGCTCAGTGGTGCTCCCCCTGTGGGCGTGCACTGACCACCAGGGGGCAGCACCTGCATTGAGCATCTGTCCCCTGGTGGTCAGTGTGCATCATAGTGACCCATTTTTCCACCATTTGGTTGATTTACATATTAGGATTTTATTATATAGGACATTTATAAAAATAAAACATCAGGTTTCTGGATTATTAGCTGAATGCACTTCATGAATTTATTTCTTGTTAAAATATCAAAATTTCAAAATTATTAGTGGAAGAGTGAATTAAGCTATATTAATGTAAAGTTAGTTTAAGTCTTACAAAGTAATTTTTTCAATTATACTTAAAATATCATAAAGAATGAAAACATTAAGAAAAGACCATAATGCTTTAAATAAAAAAATATTTGTGAGTCCTTGTTATTTATAGAAACTTGTTAAAGGATGTGTTTTTCTAAATAACTTCAGATACAAAAAGCACAAAACCATTAGGGCTTTTATTTTATCCTGCATTGAGCATTTGCCCACCAGAGAGGGAGGCGATTGCCGACAGCGATTGGGGGTATGAGGCCAGCCAGCGGGCAATGTCAGGCTGCCAGCCAAGGCAGGTGCCAGTGGGGGAGGAGGGCAATAGGCCTGCCTGCCGGTCACCCCACAGATGGCCCTGATCACTGGTCAGGCCTAGGGATCCTACCCTATATATTGAGAACAGTCTCTTAGATTTAAAAATTAAAACCTGGCAAGGCTACTCTGACACTGAAAAAAAAACAGGATGATGCAGCAATGACATGCATGGACTCTAGTTTGCACATTTTGTGGTGAGCCTTGATTCTGACATTTATAATTGTGTGACAAAGCCAATTACTGAACTTCTCTCTGCTTCAGTTTTTCTACCAAAAGATGGGGAAAATGGTACTACTGCCTCAGAAGGATCATGTTATGTACTACTTTTTATAATCAGGGCAAAAAAATGTAGCTGCCCATACAACAGCAAAATGCCTTTCACTTGTATGAAAAGTATGGTCACTGGTGTATGCAGTGTCCTGGATTGTCCGACTACTGGATGTCTGACTCAGGCGTCTTCAAACTACGGCCCGCGGGCCACATGCGGCCCGCAGAGGAGTCTGATCCGGCCCGCCAGGTTTTTTGGGCAGTGAGCGCAGCCGAGGTGTTAACAGTAGGAATTAGTAGTTCATATAGTCCGGCCCTCCAGCTCTCTGAGGGACCGTGATCTGGCCCCCACTTTAAAAAGTTTGAGGACGCCTGGCTGACTGTTGGTTTAGGCCCAACATTCCCCAAGGGGTTCCGGATTTCGAGAGGACACAGGCTGGGCTGAGGTACCTCCCTATGCATGAATTTCATGCATCAGGCCTCTAGTTTTTCTAATCAAAAGAAAGTAGACAATCCTTTCTATATGGAAAAATTTAGTAATATATATATATATATATATATATATATATATATATATATATATATATATATATATTGTTACTTTGTATATTAATGGGAAAACTTTTTCAAACCCAATATGTAGGCCCTCTTGTTTTCCTCCCTTCCTGTCCCACCATATGATACTGCCATCTAGGGATGGATGTTTCCTTCATAGAGAATCATTGCTGTAGCCTTCAGTGTAGCCAGGTGTGTTCCTGGGGGCAGAGGAGTTGATATCACTGTCAATTGTGTAGTATTTTCCTCCCTTTCCCTTCTCTTCCCTTCCAGTTTCCTCTTCTTCTTTCCCCCTTTTCTACCTTTCTACTTTGGCAAGTTAATGGAAACTTATAAAAAGGATTTTTAGCTGCATATTATGAAAGAGGGCAGTAAGATAAATGAGTCTTTCAGTTAAAGTTCTCAGGGTCTATAGTTTCAAGAGGCTTAAAAGTCTGAAGTGTTAGAGCTGTAGAACTTCCCTGGGATGGATGTAATTCTAAAACATAATTCAGGGTGACCTAGTGAGTGGTCTAATAAAAATAAACAAAGTGAGGATTTTAAAAGGGTTAGATTAAAGTGTTATTTCTGTTATAGCTTTCTGGAATGTCTAGGGATTTTCTTCCTTAAAAAAGCTTACTTCATAAGCACAATCTTTAAATATTATATTTTTAAAGTATGTCTACACATAGTATATAAAGAAGGAAAAAAGGGATATTTATCAGAGAGCAGGGGAAACCAGTATTGTTTGGACCATGTATTCCTATATCCCAGTCCCTTTGCCCACTGGCAGTAGTGATTATATTTGTAATAAAAACAACTAAGTGAAAAAATCTTAACTCTAGTGAGCTGAACTTGCAAACCTCAAGCTATGTAGTAATCATAAACATCATGTTTGTCAATGTAATAGTTGCAAATGTGAAACATGATCTAGTTTAAATCATAATTAATCAGCGATGGGCAATGGTTCAGTAATGTAATGTTTCCATTTTAATGTTGTTAAAATTCATTACTATATTAGCTTCATGTTTTTAAAACTTTTTGGACACTGGGTTTAGGCCCGGAGGAATTTAAAAAATCAAAATTGACAGTACATATTTAACCATCAAAACCACTCAGCTATTATGCTTAGTTGCTATATTCTCATCCAATAACTCCACAATCTAGGAACTTCTGTGCATATTGAGATTCCTATGGAAGTTATAGCATTAATGAAATTGAGTTTTAAATTTCCCTAGGCTCAACCCAGACATTAAGAATATAAATGTAAATTAACAGAGAAGAACTAGCAGCCATGAATACTAACACTCAAATCTCATTCATTTTCATTTAAATTTTACGGAGACATCAGGGAAACAATTTCTCCTCCTTCCCTCCAAAGAAATTGTATTAATAATTTTGGCAGTCTTCCTGTGAAGGAACAATGTGCAACATCTTTACATTACTTAGAAAATGGGCATATTGAAAACTAACAATTGGTAGATGATGTTTGCCTTGCTTGTGGGACAATTTTAGAGGCTACACCTAAATAAGCTACTCCTGAGTTTCAGGAGATTCTAAGGTTTAAAAGCATAAGTTGAAAATACTTACTAACCAATAGCCTGTTAACAGTATATAGTCCTATCAAGTACAACAAATGGAAGCATAAAGTAAATGGTTAAAACAACAATTTTGCATAATTATATAACAAGTAGCTTCCTCTAACCTTCCCCCCATCTTTATTGAAGATTCTGCCATGACCAGAGGGTTGTGTGTAAATTGTGAGCCGTTTAGTGTTTTGTTTACTTGATGTTTGGTAAAGGAAGGGGTCTCCTATAGGTGGAAGGACAGTTTTAAGTAATTTGGAGCTTCTGGGCAGAGAAGTGAATACCAAGGTCAATCCCTGAGGAGAGAAAAAGTGAAAGTTATCCAGTGGATAACTTCAGTTCAAGGTTGTTTATTTGAAATATGTATTTATTAAATTAGGTAATGCTGAGTAAGACAATGAGACCCAGAAGCTTAGCTTATGTGTCCTACCTCTTGGGCCCTTCATTCAAGATAATGATTTGATCCTCTTCATCTGCCTCATGAGGTCTCCCCATCTAATTTCTCTGTAAATTTCTCATATGCACTCTCTTCTCTGTTGGAAGGTTAATCCTTGATGTTGCAGATAATTTACCTGTGGAAAATGCATTTCTGAATATTAATTGTCGTATTATAATAACCTAAATTCACAAGCTATTTTCCACAGTGTTCCTGATAGACAGATAAAACAATTCTAGAGAACAGAAAGATCTTGAAAGTACCTATAGGTGAAAAATGTGACACATATATCTTTTTCGTAACAAAGAAAGTTAATAAAAAAAGGAGAGAAGAAGGGAGATGCCTTACTAGAGATATGTCAAAACACTATAAAACAATGTTAACATAGTATGGTATTAGTTCAGGAAAGTTAGTCAAATCAGTGGAACAGATATGAGAAATTTTAAAAAAGATGTATAAAGGTAGACTAATTTGATTTATAAAAAACTTCAGATTACTGAGAGAAGGATGGACCTGCAATAAAAGGTTTTGGGACCAGTGGTCCATCAAATGGAGAGAAAAAATAGACTGCACCCTAACAGAAGCCATTAACAAAAATAAACTTTAGACTTATGATTTTTGTAAACAACATATTGAAAATAATAGAAGGAAAGAACGGATATTTAAAAAAAAATTGTGGGTGGGACCTGGCTGGTGTTGTGCATTTGGTTGAGTATTATGCATGCACTGAGAAGTCACTGGTTCAATTACTGGTCAGGGTATATTCCCGGTTTGAGTGCTTGATCCCCAGTGAGAGGCTTTCAAGGAGGCAGCTGATCGACATTTATCTCCATCTCCCTTCCCATCTCTCTAAAATCAGTAAAAACACAAATAAGCTTCCACCTCTTTTAAAACAAAGTGTGGGTGGAAAAGTCATTCTAAGCAAAATGTAAAACCCAGACTCCATGAGAGAAAAAACGAACAGATTTGGCAACATCAAGTGAACTGAAAGAAGGTATCAGCAACATATACAACAGAATAGTAAAGGGTAGACGATATCAGAATTCTAACAATCCATGAGAAAAAGGGAAATAACCTATTAGAAAAATGAGATACTGACAAAGGTACTTTACAAAGAAAATTGAAAACGTAATAACCATATGAAACTAGTTCTACACTAGCTGGTTTGGCTCAATGAATAGACCATCAGCCTGCAGATGGAAGGGTCTCAGGTTCGATTTCGGTCAAGGGCACATGCCTGGGTTGTGGACTTGATCCCCAATAGGGGACATACAGGAGGCAGCCTATCAATGATTCTCTCTCATCATTGATGTTTCTATTTTTCCCTCTCCCTTCCTCTTTGAAATCAATAAAGACATATTAAAAAAAGAAAACAAAAGTTCTACCTTACTAGCAGTCTAGCAAGCATATGTTAAAACATAAATGATATATCTTTGTTCATTAAATTTAAACTGTTTGATGTACACTCTTGTTGAGTATAGAGAAAATTGACACTTTTATACACTCCTGCTTTTGTTAATGGATATTTGGCAATATACAGCTCAGTCATTAAATCATCAAATCAACCAGAGGAATCTATTCTGAAGAAATTCTCATAGACGTGTACAAAAATTTGTAATAAAAATGAATTAAAGAATGCTTACTGTAGCATTATTTGTAAAAAGAAAGAATTGGAAACTACTTGAGTGTTCATAATAGAAAATAGTTAAATTATAGTATCCACAAAATAGAATGCTATGCCTCTGTTAAAAAATAAATGAGGTAATGGGGGTAAGGACATATATGTAACACCTTAATCAATAAAGAAATTTTAAAAAATGAGGTAGATCTATATGTACTGATATATCACCTTGCTATATTTTTAAATAGAAAAAGCAAATTTCAGAAATCTGCATATAATGTGATCCAATTTATGTAAAAAATGCATATGGACATATTTCTAGACATAAGTATGTAGAAGTAGAGCTAAAGAAATGCATACTAATTTGTTGACAGAGTAAAAGTAGGAGCAAAACTGTAAACAGCTATAACAAAGTGGTTAAAAGCATAAGCTCTGGAGTCACAAAACTTAGTGGCTCTGCTACTTATGAGCTAATCTCTCTGTGCCTCAGTGGTTTTTTTTTTTTTTTTTGTGTGTGTGTGTGTGTTTTTTTTTAATCCACAAAATGGTGGTAAATATTGCTAACCTCAAAGACTTGCTGTGAGGGTTAAAAGAGACAATGTATGTAAAACACTTAAAATGAAGCCTGGAACATAGTGTAAGTTTACTGTGAAAGAGTTTGCCATTATTATATTCCTTAAATATCTTGCTATAAGAATGTATTCATGGATCTCCTATGTAACAAACAAACAAACAAAAAACTAAAAGGAGAATGTGACAGTGCTTCTGAATAAAAGAGAAAAAAAAAGTTTGTATCACCGCCCTAACCTATTTAGCTCAGTGGCTAGAGCATCAGCCTATGGACTCAAGGGTCCCAGGTTCGATTCCAGTCAAGGGCATGTACCTTGGTTGCAAGCACATAACCAGTAGGGAATGTGCAGGTGGCAGCTGATCGATGTTTCTCTCTCATGGATGTTTCTAACTCTATCCTTCTCTGTAACAAAAATCAAATACACACACACACACACACACACACACACTGGAATTTAACTATACCATAATCCAGTAGAATATTGCATTTATAACAATTCATATCTTAAATTGTGCCTATGGAACAAAGAAAAGCATAGCCATAATATTTTGCAGCTCCCAGTCTATTTCTCTGGTTATGTGATTTTTTAAAAAAATAATAAAACACAGCAGAAGTAACACTGTGTGTTCTAGAGCCTAGGCCTTTCCAGGTGTTGTAGCTTCTACCTTGGCCATCGTTGGGTACAGCTCTGACACCAAAATCTAAGGCAGCTGGTGCCACCTATTCGAGAATGAGGGACCTCATGGAGAAGAAATCACAACTAAGGCATTCAGACAACACTCAGAACCTATTGCCAAACATGTGAGTGAGGCTACCTTGTACCTTTCAGGCCAGCCATCCTTCCAGCTGAATGCAATTGAACAAATGTATCAAGGAAAAACCAGCAAAGCAAATGTGTAATTAACCCACAGAATCTGGAGAAATAATAAATTGCTATTGTTTTAAGCCACAAAATTTTAGGGTCATTGGTTATGCAATAGTATAACCAATAGTTAACTGATAAACGATAGTTAACTGATCCAGAAGATACGAGATCTCTTGGAGAGGGACCACAAAGAGAGAGAGGCTCAGACACCTCAGTTGTTCAAGCTACTCCAGAAAAGATACCAGACATGAAAGGACACTGCCCTTGGTGACCTGCCAACTAAATGTAGCTACTTGCATGAGCCCAAACAAGATGAGCAGAAAAAAATTCCCATCTCACTCACAATATAAGTAATTGTAAAATGTTGTTTTGAAGTTTTGAGTATGCAGCTGTATATTATTGACACCATATCCAAGAAGCCTAATTTACTAAACATATAGTATCTCTTTAAAATACAATATTACCTCTTAGGCATTGACTAAGGATGGTGTTAAATCAAGTTACTAGATTTTAAAGAAAGTTTCCTATATGAGTTAGTAAAAGAAAATTTTAATTAAATTTGATCTAACAGAACATATTTCTCTGAATTCTTCCAATTTTAATCCTTAGTTTTAGAAATAAAGTTATTAAATGCAAAAATTATCCCCAGTTATCTCTTTAGGGCCTATTATGTATAAATAAGATATACAGTAGGACATGTCCCTGCCCTCAAAGAAAAAATGTACAATAGGAGAAATAGGCATCTAAATAAATAACTATATGACAAAGGACTGGGATAAGAATGAAGATAGAAAAGAGAGGAAAGTGAGCATTTCAGGATGGAAATTCAGGGAGGGCTTTTTAGAAAAGGTAATAATGAATATGAGTCTGATAATCATGGAGATACAGGTAGAAATGTAGAAGAAAAGGCATCTCAGGCAGATGCAGAAGTGTTAATTAATTTAAAGAAATGTTAGGTTTTATTCATAACACTATTTGAAGGAAAGGATAGACTGCTCTCCTATATCTATGTGATGACCTGTGGGATAATCCTTACTTCATACAATTGCAAGAAATATAGAGCTGCAGTAGTCTGTAGCATCTAGAACTTCAACCATGGCATCAGGTATCCTAGAAAATGGATGAACCTACTTTGTGGCAGTATGTGACTCCTGGCTATGCCCATTTGTAATTGCAATTCCTTTGCTAATAAAACAAAGTCATCCAAGCCCTAGCTGGTTTGGCTCAGTGGATAGAGCGTGGGCCTGGGGACTGAAGGGTCCGGGTTCCATTCCAGCCAAGGGCACATGCTGGGGTTGTGGGCTCGATCCCTAGTAGGGGCATGCAGGAGGCTACCAATCAATGATTATCTCTCTCCCTTCCTCTCTAAAATCAATAAAGAAATATTAAAAAAATAAATAAATAAAGTGGTATCTTAAAAAACACACACAAAGTCATCCTAGAGGAATCTGCATTATTAAAATGATTATTACTGAAAAAAATGTGTTAATCAAAAATCATGATATGAATAGAATCCTACCTTTAAAATGAAAGGCAAGAAGAGGTGTAGGACTTTTAAGGAATATTAGTTCTGTTCTTAACTTTTTAATAATAGCTTCCTGATTATGAATTAATATTAAGGTGACCAGATTGTCCCGCTTTTGGCGGGACAGTCCCGATTTTCAACAATTATCCCCACGTTGTTGAAAATCGGGACTGTCCCGCCAAGAGCGGGACAATCTGGTCACCTCAATCAATGTATACTTATGGAAAATAAAGTATAGACAATATTTTTTAAAAATTAAAATCACTAAAAATCTCCTGAATTACTATTAATATTGTGATTTATTTTTCCTAGTCCTTTCTCTATACGTCAATTTGTAAATATTTTCGTTTCAGTCAATTCATATAAAAATAAAATGATATACTTTTTTTAATTTTCCGCTTTTCCTATTTAAAAATATATTGGCGCTGGAATAACAAGATGGCGGCTTCAGCACAGTAAGGAATGGTGGCATCAGCTTCGTGAGAGGATCCCCTGGATTGAAGCCAGAGGACTGAAGCCGGAAGTCCAAGCCGGAAGCTGCATGCCGGAAGCTGCAAGCTGTCACAATGGTATTGGCGCGGTGACGCACTGGACTTCTCACCTCACTCGCCCCCTCAGCGTGCTCCTGACCCCTGACGTGCCCCCAGCGTGCCCCTGGCGTGCCCTCTGCGTGCCCCTGACGTCCCCTCTGCGTGCCTTCAGCGTGCTCCCGGCATTCCCTCAGCTGGTCTTCACTGCTCCCTCAGTGCGGCCATTTTTCCAGCCTCAGGCGAAAGCCCGGTGGCCGGGAAGTCCTGAGGGAAGCGCAGAGACAGCCGAGCAGCCTGGTGACCGCCAGAACCCTTCGCAAATTGCGGCCTGGCAAAAAAGAACCCTGATTAAGCAGCGGTGTCGTCGATCAGGTACCTCTTGTTGGATTGTGGGCCCTGTAACCTCGCCGGGAAGCTACCATTTTTCCAGCCGCCCTCCGCCACAGCCCCGGAGGCGTCGGTGAGGCGTCGGTGAAGCATCGGTGAGGCGTCGGTGAGGCGTCGGTGAGGCGTCGGTGAGGCGTCGGTGAGGTGTCGGTGAGGCGTTGGGATTTGGCCTTAGCCAGATCTTTGTCTCTCAAGATGGCTAGCAGTAGCGTCTCCAAAGCTGAATTCATTGTCGGCGGGAAATATAAATTGATTCGAAAGATCGGGTCTGGCTCCTTCGGGGTCGTTTATCTGGCAGTCAATATCACCAATGGTGAGGGGGTCGCAGTGAAGGTAGAATCTCAGAAGGCCAGGCACCCCCAGTTGATGTACGAGAACAGACTCTATAAGATTCTTCAGGGTGGGATTGGCATCCCCCGCATACGGTGGTTTGGGCAGGAAAAAGACTATAATGTGCTGGTCATGGACCTTCTTGGACCCAGCCTGGAAGACCTCTTCAATTACTGTAATAGAAGCTTCTCAATGAAAACTGTACTTATGCTAGCTGACCAGATGCTAAGTAGAATTGAGTATTTGCATACAAAGAACTTTATACACAGAGACATTAAACCCGATAATTTCGTAATGGGCGTCGGGCGTCACTGTCATAAGTTATATCTCGTTGATTTTGGGTTGGCCAAAAAGTACAGAGACAACAGAACAAAGCAACACATACCATACAGAGAAGATAAAAATCTCACTGGTACTGTCCGATATGCTAGCATCAATGCACATCTTGGCATTGAACAGAGTCGCCGGGATGACTTGGAATCGTTAGGGTATGTTCTGATGTATTTTAATAAAACCAACCTGCCATGGCAAGGGATAACAGCTGCAACAAAGAAACAGAAATATGAAAAGATTTGTGAAAAGAAGATGGCCACAGATGTTGATGCTTTATGTAGTGACTATCCTGCAGAATTTGCTATGTACTTAAACTATTGTCGTGGGCTGCGCTTTGAGGAAACCCCAGATTACGCGTATCTGAAGCAGCTCTTCCGCACTCTTTTCAGGAACCTGAACCTCAGTTATGACTTTGTATTTGATTGGACATTATTAAAGCAGAAAGCAGCGCAGCAGGCAGCCTCTTCAAGCGCGCAGGGTCAACCGGCCCAAATCCCACAGGTTAAGCATGAATGAAGGAATAGAAGGAGCAGTGCAGCAGCATTCATTTCTCCCCAAATTTAGAAATTTTAGTCCATGTGTATACTAGCCAATGGTTATGGACAACCGGTTACTTGTTCTAAAGAACTTACTTTACATATAAGTATTGGGCAGCATTGGTGATGCTATGAGTTGTACCTGCTGTAATTGTGAATATTAACTGAAGTAGTGAAACATCGTGTCCAGTTTTCTATTGTATTTTTACATGTTGAAAAGTTAACTAAATGGTTGGTTTACAAAAATTGGTGGAGAAATTGTACATATACTAAGTTTTGTTAAAATCTTTTACTTTGAACTATTCTGCTTGAAATCTCATTTCAGAAGAGGAGTATGAACAGTCTTCAGCCAAAGTAGTGATTGTAAATGTTCACAATTGTGCATTCTTAGGGCTTATTCATCCCTGGGGTTTGCATTTGTTCACTTAAATCATTCTTAAAATGGTTGGTTTCTTGTTTGCAAGCCTGCTGATAGGGTAGCAACCAAAGACTCCATTATTTGAGTATATGTAAGACTGCATGCTTACCTGTGCTAGAAATAACAACATCTAAAGTGAAAACATAAAAACGTAGTGACTACTAGTTTATCCTTATGACTGCATTAACTCTATAATGTTCTTGGTATTTAAAAAAAGCATAGTTGTCACATGAATTTAGTTATATGAAAACTGAACATGTATGTATGTTGTGCTTAGATATATAGTAACTGTAAAAATCTATATGATGTAGGATTTTGTTTTTATTTTGAAATGGGAGCTTTTTTGTTTATAAGTTCATTAAAAATTTTAAGAAACTGAAAAAGTAAAAATATTTTAGGGATCATTTCAGATTTAAACAGGTTGAGTTTTAGGTAATTTTGAAATATTAAGGAGGAACTGTCTAGGCAGCTATTAGAGATGGAGCTTAGGAGGATTGTTAGGACAAGAGATATAGTCTCAAAGATATAAACTAGAAGTAATTAAACCTTCAACTGGAGTGAGAACATACTTTTTCAAAGTGTTTGTTACTGGTTAAGAAAGCAATTGGTTTAATTGAAATAGAATAGAATAATTTTAAAATTCATCACATAGTAGTTGTAAGTAATCATTCTAGTTTGCAAGGTAAAAATTTTTTTTTGTTTAAAAAAACTTTTTTTTTGTTTTTAATTTTGTTTAAATTAAACCTTCAACTGGAGTGAGAACATACTTTTTCAAAGTGTTAGTTACTGGTTAAGAAAGCAATTGATTTAATTGGAATAGAATAGAATAATTTTAAAATTCATCACATAGTAGTTGTAAGTAATCATTCTAGTTTGCAAGGTAGAACTTTTTTTGTTTGTTTTAAAAACAACTTTTTTTTGTTTGTTTAATTTTGTTTAAATTAAACCTTCAACTGGAGTGAGAACATACTTTTTCAAAGTGTTTGTTACTGGTTAAGAAAGCAGTTGGTTTAATTGGAATAGAATAGAATAATTTTAAAATTCATCACATAGTAGTTGTAAGTTATCATTCTAGTTTGCAAGGTAAAACTTTTTGTTTTGTTTAAAAAAAACTTTTTTTTGTTTGTTTAATTTTGTTTAAATTAAACCTTCAACTGGAGCGAGAACATACTTTTTCAAAGTGTTTGTTACTGGTTAAGAAAGCAATTGGTTTAATTGGAATAGAATAGAATAATTTTAAAATTCATCACATAGTAGTTGTAAGTAATCATTCTAGTTTGCAAGGTAGAACTTTTTTTTTGTTTTAAAAACAACTTTTGTTTGTTTGTTTAATTTTGTTTAAATTAAACCTTCAACTGGAGTGAGAACATACTTTTTCAAAGTGTTAGTTTCTGGTTAAGAAAGCAGTTGGTTTAATTGGAATAGAATAGAATAATTTTAAAATTCATCACATAGTAGTTGTAAGTAATCATTCTAGTTTGCAAGGTAAAACTTTTTGTTTGTTTGTTTAAATATATGTGTATTGATTTCAGAAAGGGAGGGGGAGGGAGAGAGAGACACATCAGTAATGAGAAAAAAATCATTGATGGGTTGCCTCCTGCATGCCTCTCACTGGGGATTGATCCCACAACTTGGTCATGAGCCCTGACTGTGACCTCCTGATTCATGGTTAGATGCTCAACCACTGAGCCACACAGGCTGAGCAAAAATTAATTAATTTTTTTTTTTTTTATGAATCTAAGGACTTAGCCTTTTGGAACAATAAAAGATACTGATAGAAGGGAAACCACAACCAGTTTTAAGAAAAGGAGAAGATGAATAGTAGTTGGCATTGGCCTCTGGACTCCTTTACATTCTTAAACATTTTTGGAGACCTCAGAGTGCTATCATCTTTTGGTTATCTCTATTGATGTTTATCGGAAATTAAAACCAGAAGAAATTAAATATTTATGTACTGATGTACTGAAAGTAATATTAACAAACTCATTACATGTTAACTTAAGATTCATATGAAAAAGTGTTATATTTTAACAAAATTTTAGAAGAGTTGTAGTGTTATCTTTTATGTCTGGCTTAATAAAAGTTAAATTTGCATATCTGCTTTTGTATTTAATTAATTGAATTTTCCTCAGGGCAAAAGCCAAATTCCTTATCAAGGCTCCTAAATCTTTATATGTTTTGGCTCCTTTCTGCCTCTCTTGCCTCATCTTCTGCCACCACCACTGTTACCCCAAATACATAACATATGCTCACTACACTTCAAATGCACTTGACATTGCAAAGCTATTTCTCGTGTAAATACCATAACTTCTTTTCTTTATGCCTGGACTACTAACTAGTACTCATTCTCCTGGCTTCAGATTAGTAGCCACTGCCTCAGGGAAGCTACCTAACCACTTCAACCTCAATCTAAGTGGAGTCTCTCTGTTTTCTTTTCCTTCAGTTTAAAACTACATATTTCATTATAGTATTGGTTATGTCAGTCTCTTGCCAGTGAATTGTAATCTCCACAAATCCAGGACCAGGTATGTTTTATCACTCTCTTTCCAGTACTTAGCACTGAGTAGACACTTAATGGGTTTTCTTTTCTTTCTTTTTTTAAAAAAAATATTTTATTGATTTTTTACAGAGAAGAAGAGGGAAGGGTAGAGAGTTAGAAACATCCATGAGAGAGAAACATCGATCAGCTGCCTCCTGCACACCCCCTACTGGGGATGTTGCCCACAACAAAGGTACATGCCCTTGACCAGAATCGAACCCGGGACCTTTCAGTCCGTTTCGGTCACATAATGGGTTTTCTATAAGTCTGCTTCACGAAATTATGAATGAGAGAATGAAAGTACATATGGGGAGCCTGTTTCCTGAGTCTAAGAAGAAATTATTCATTTTTTTGTGTTGCACGGAAAATGATAACATCCTATTCCCCAATTTTCATATAAAACACATTTAAAATCTTTATAATAGACTATCCTAATAATTGTTAGCATCTAATAGCAATTGTTAATGTATGTGGCTATAAAAGTCTGCTTATGGCCATTATTAAGCATGCATTTTAGAAACACTAAATGCTTTAGTTATTTTCAATACAAATGAATAGTTACCTGTAAGTTGATCATGATAATAATTCACTTAAAAGGTTATGATGATGAGGTCACAAAGTTAGAAGTTCAAGTGCATTTAAATGCCAACAGAACAATCCTAATTGTTCTACACTTTTCAAATTCTTTTTTCTGGAGTGTAATTTCATCTCAAATAGAAATCATGGTACATTTTGAAATCAATTATTTCCTCTTTTCAACTGTGATCGTTAAAAAGTGCCAAAAAGTGATATTCTTGAAAGTATTTTTAATAAAAAGACAAATTATCATAAAGCTGGCTTTCAGGTCTGCAAGGGAAGGTACTAAATTATATTTGAGGCTACAAATTATTTTTGCCATATTTTTACGTATATGCATATCCAATATAAGTGAATTTTATATAAATTGAAGACCAAGGTGCCATTATTTTAACTTTATAATCTCAAATTTAGGTAATTATTTGAATCCATACAGCAAAAACACAAATGAATTGCCACTGCACCCTATTGAGAAGCCTTGGTTTCTGAAGGTTATGCTTAATCTGTATTAGAGATATTTTTAAGAGTTAGATGCAGCAGCATTGATGGGGTCTTTCCAATGAGAGATATTGTCTGGATGTACACTTCCATGAGCAGGACTTGCTATGTGGAATGTGAAGTGACTTGCTAAAGTTGAGAGTTTAAAAAAAAGTATGTTGCTTCTCAGAACTCTAGCCAGAAAAGCATCCACAATATCCATTTGGATACTAAATAGGAAGAGGTAGAAGACTTGAATTGGCTTGTCACTTGTTCTCCTGAGCCTTACTTGGGTGTGTGAAAAATAATGTGTCTGACTGTTCTGAACAGATGGATGCAGAATCCTGGCCACCAACTGTTCACATCCAGGCTCAATTGAGCTTTCTCCAATGTGGCTGCTTTCCCCAGAGGGCCTATAGCTGGCCAGAAATAGGCACTCCCTAGCAGCAAGCTGGTGACTGAAATTTTTACAGCACTGTTTATAGAAACTGTTAGGGTAGAAAATCATTACACTACCTTTCCTGCTTCCAATCATTATAGCCAAAAGGTATGGTGCCATTCATAATTTCTGGTAGCTGATCTCTGGGTGACATTGTTATCAGTTGCAGTAGGAAATAATGGTTCACCACCACAAGTACATTTTGAAAGTGTGCCGTTGAAAATACCTTCCCATTAAACAAGCAAACAAACAAAACTTAATTTTAGATGGTTCACGTTGATTTTCTTTGTTATTGACTTTAATGTTCTAATATTATCATACACAATTACTTATAAGAGTACTTAGAAACAAGATTGAAATAAGTGATATTTCCCATTATGCATTCTTTGAAAAAAATACAACCTACAACCTATGGATTAAATGAATATGTTTAAAAATGCCAAGGTCAGGACATCTAAATATTGTTTTCATAACTATTGTTTTAGGTACATGATAGTGGACACTCAATATATGCTTGTTTGATTATTGAAATGTGCACAAATTCTTGAACATCTCTTAGTTTTTTAGTCTCAATTTCTTTACATATCAGTGCTGGCACAATTCCTGGAACATAGTGGATGCTTCAAGATCATTTTCTGGATTGACTTTTTCTTATAATTGCAGTAATTTTGGGGATAAACATATAAGGGTATATGAGTTCATGTGTGTGGTTTTTGTTAACAAAAAGGCATATGTCTTTTAAAATTCCTAGCAAATTATTAGAATAATCTAGATAACTGGGCACCTGTCCTATATAGATCGCATGCTCCATCATTATTGGTTACAATTTGGTTTACATTGGCCATTCTGAAACTGGCAATTTAGTGTGCCTTCTTCCTTATATCCACCATTGAAACACAAATATTGGTCCCATGAGCAAAAGGACTTGTGAATTCTCCAATTTTCTGTTGCATAAGTGTGTCTAGGGAATCTCTAAAGTTGAATAAATGCTTTAGGAAATCCACCTATAGTATCAGGCTGTGTGGATCTCCAGAAGCTGTAAATCAGTTCTTCATAAAAGGAGAAACGTGACAGAGCCCTTTGTACACTGGAATTAAAAAGGGAAACAATATTTTTGAAAGAGCTAAAGGGAGACAGATGCAGACCAAATGAATTAACGGCTCCAGGGAGCTGTGGAAGATGAGTGAGGAAAATGAGAGGGAAGAATATGAGAGAAAATATAAAGAGGCAGTAGACGAGAGAGGTTTTTTTTGTTGTTTTGTTTTTTTTGGTTTTTTTTTTTAATGATTAAACCGACTGCTGAATTGCCAGGAGAAAAACAAGCTGAGTTAGTTTCATTTCATGAAATTCTTAGGCATCAACTGCCCCTTCCTTCCTTCCTTCCTGTATCTTCAAAAAACAACAACCAGCACACACACACACACACACACACACACACACACACACACACACACAAAAAAAAAAAAAAAAAAAAAAGAAAAGAAAAAAAAAAAAAGAAAAGAAAAAACAAACCCAAAAAAGTAACAAAGAGACAGCAAGTGTGAGAGTGAGATTATCATGGTTTTAAATCCTATATCTCGTTTCTTTGGCTGTTATGGTTTGTTCGTGTGCCATTCTGCCTGAATTCCCCTTTCATTAATGAGCTCTTTCCTTAATCGTTGGTTACAGAAATTCCTTAGACTTCAGTGTTTTCCAGTCACTGGAGAAGTGACTGGCCAGATGGTTGTTGTTTTTTTCCTCCTTTCAGAATTCTTATGTGGGAATTGAGGATGTATCCTGAAAGTATTTTCCCTCTACAGTTCAGGGTTCCGGCAGTTCTTAAAGAGGAATTTTTTATTTAGGATTAAAAGATACACGTTTTTGTTTTGTTTTGGATAAAGGTAGTGGGTTTTAGTAAGGTTCATTTACATACTGGTGGCAGGACCCAGGTTTTATAGCCATCCCCTTCCCCATTGCTTTTTTTTAACAGCCCCAAAGAGAGAATGTTTTGGAAGCAGTTGCTATCCCCCTACAGAGTCCGGTTGTTTTCTTTTGTTTCTTTGTTGCGGTGAGGTGGGGGTAGGAGGTGGGGTGATGGTGAGCAGCAGGAATCCTTTGGATTCCGGGAGCTGAAGGCAGTGCTGGAAAGGGGTCGATGGGAATAAACGTGATTTGAGAGTGCTTAGCCCTGTACATTTCTAACCTTCAGAGGTGTGATGGGTTTACAGTGCTTCCTCTTTGCAAATACCTGTACCAAACGCCAGAAAGATGGGAACGCAGGGTTCCAAGATATCCCCCTGGCGTCACCCTCTTTCGGAAACCTAATCCGGACTCCCAGCTCTGGAGCTCAGAGACCATTCAGCCCGGAAGCCGTCCCCGCGCCGCAGCTGCCACCACCCAGGGTGGAGAGCAGCTGGAACCTTTGGTGCGCGCCCACCACAGCCGCGAGCAACTCTTCCCGGTAATTAGCGCCAGCTAAGGCTCCAAATGTGCCTAATTGCAACCCCTAGCGGGCTCTCAGCTCCGCCATAGCCTGCCGCTTTCCTGTCCCTGCTCTGGCGGAGAAAAATTACAAACGTGCGTGCACACACACATACACATGCACACTCGCCCTGCTTTCTTCGCTCAAGAAAACCATCAATAAACGTCTCTCTCCCAAAGAAGGTGCGACTCTTCGCGCTCTCTTCTCTTTACCCAGAGAGGTTAGCTATCCCCGAGAACACACGCGGGGCTCTTTGCTGCTCTGCGCAGCGCGCCCCCTACCTGTGTGTGGCTCGGGTGGCGCTGGGGCGGGGGGAGGGGGGCGGTTTGGGAGGACCGGAGACTCGGATTTCTCCAGTTGGTGCGGCTCCCCTGGCTCGGCACTTGGTATCTCCCGCAGTCTGGCTCTCGCCCGGAAGCCGGGAAGGAGAAGGAGATTGTGGGCGTCGCCGCCGCCCTTCCTGGAACCGGAGCCAAACTCCAATAGGGTGCCAACGCCTCATGCTTCAGACTCACATCTGGCCCAGACGTGCAGATGCTGGAGGCTGGAGTAGCTCCTCCAAGCCGGGCGCTCCAAGTCCCGAGCATGTCAAAATAGGACTCCTAAGGCTCCCAAAGCGAGTTTAGGGGCATGACGATTCCGCTTTTCCGCTTTTTCCTGGGAGCTGAAGAGGGTGGAGAGGGAGGGTATCCAGGGCTTGGGGAAGCGTGCTGGGTTCGCCAGGGTACGTACCCTCTTGCCCGGCTGGGGGAGCCGGTTGGGGAGCTCAGGGAATTGAGCGGCCAGGGTAGGCAGGAGCTAGAGCCCGGGCCCCCCTCCAGTCGGACATTGTAAGTGCTGACTTGACTCGCTGCCAGGAGGCTGCGTGTGGCCGGCCTCTGCGCGCTGGGGTCTCGCTGTCAGCGGGAGGCAGTCGGCAGTGCCTCACACACACCTATGCCCGAGCTTGCGGGTCACTTAATGCACTGCAGCCACAGGCTTGGCCGTGCTGGAAGGCGGAGAGAGTGGAAAAGGAGGAACCCCAACACATCTCTCTCCTTCGCTTTTTTTTCTTTTTCTTTTTGCCAAAGTTATACTGGCAAGAGACTTGGCATTCTTTCTAAGTCGGTCCTGAGGTTTTACACATCGAGCAGTAATAGCACTCCTTTGTGTGTGGTGTGTGTGCACGCGCGTTCGCGTATGAAACACCGTCCCGGGGATGACAAACACTCTTCCGACGCCCCAACCCCACCTAACTCTTGGGGGAAAATAACAGGAGCCGGTCGAGAGTCCCGTGGCCAGGTACTCATGGTGGTCCTAAATCTAAATTCTGTTGATCCATATTCCTTCCTCTGCTCTCATGCTCAGCTCCTTCCCTCTCGCCACCTTCTAACACCCAGATTTTTCTAATCTCGACTTCTCTTCCTCAGCCCACTACCTGCTCCCTCAGTCCTCCTTCTCCTCCTCTTTCTCCCTCGCCCTATCTCAGCTGCGGCTAAAACCTGGAGTCTTGGGGAAAAGGGAAAAGGGGGAAGAAAAAAAAAAAAAAAACCCAAAAAAAAAAAAAAAAAAAAAAAGAGCCTGGGCTGTGGAGCTGTCAAACCGGGCATGCTCAGTAGACAGGGCAGGTTTTTTGGTCTCGAGTAGCGGAGAAACATTTTTTTGCACCACCCCGACCAGCCTTAGAGCGCGGCGGCGGCGGCCACGGCAACATCCACGCAGCCATCAGCGGTGCAGACGCCCCGCACCCCGGAGCGCTGCGGGCTCCGGCTTTGCCCGGAGTTCACCTCCGAGTGCCCCGGGGGCTGAGCTCACCCCATCTGCTCGCACACACACACGCACACTCTCTCTTGCACGGACACACGCGCGTACACACACACTCGCACACACGTACGACCCCGGGCGCAGGCACCCTCTCGGCAGCGGGCGTCCACCGGCGTGGCGGGAGCCAGGTTCGGTCCCTGCCCTCGGCGGCTGCCGGCGGAGAGCACCGCTGCCCCTGGCCGGAGGACAGCGATGGGGGGGCGCGAGCGGCAGCTCGTACAGTAATGTGGATGTACAGCCCTTTCCCGCAGGAACCGGCTGAGAAGCCTGAAGTCCCGGGTGCTGGCAACGGCCGGCGGGGCTGAGCACCTGGCACGAGGGCGGGGGACCGCACCTGGGGACCATACCGAAACTTGCGCCCGCCCGGACTAGGTAGGTGCGTTTCTCCCTCTGACTCGCCCCCCTCCCGACCTAAGGACCCCGGGCGAACTTCGCCCCTGGGCTGCGGACGGCGGATGGGTAGCTCCGGGCTGTGAGCTTCTAGCTGTACCCGCTCTGGGAGTCCTGCCCGAGGTGGCAGAACCTCGCTCCTTCTTTCTTGGGTCCTGCCTGGCTCAGGGCTCGGGACTTGGGGCTGGGGACCACCCGGGGCAGATGAGAGGTCGGCCTCGTTCGCAGTTCCAGGGGGCCTTGGGGGCGCTGCCCTTCGAGGGCTTGCTTGGGCTTCTCAGGCGACACTTTTGCCAACCAACTCCTCCGGTTCTGAAAGGGGTGGGTGTCCTCGCCTGGGCTCTCCCGCAGATCCCAGGCGCTCTAACAAGTGGACCCGGACGCGGGGGGACAGGGTCCTCGGTCCCAGAAGAGACTAGGGGGCGCCTCTCCTCAGGCATCTCCCCCACCTGGAGCACCCGCCCCCGGGGCTCCACCACTCAGGTCCTGCTCCCGCTGTCTCTCAGAAGATGCCTGGGGGCTAGGACACACTTTGGTACCTGTTTGCTTCTGAATTTCTCTTCGGATCTCACCCGGGAAGCCCAGGTTCGGGGAGGGGGGAGAACTTCGGGACCTCCTAACCTGCGCAGTCTGGGGCCGCACCCGTAGCGTCCTCCCTGTATCCCAATCTTTGTCCAAAGAGGCAGTCATTACGCAGCAGTTGCTGCCCTGGGAACCGTCGGTGTTGGCTTTAAGCAGGCGCTCGGCTGCGCGGGTTTGTGCATTTTCCCATTTCCTCCTGAAACGTGCGTGGTCCCGGGAATCTAGCGAGGACCAGCGCACCAGCCAAGCGCCCGGTACCCTCTCGGCATGCCTGGGGAAATGTAATCTCGCTCTCTTCCACGCCATGACCGGCGGATTGCCAAGTCAGTTTCAGGATGCTTTTTTTCCTAGAGGTGGAGAAGGGGAGAGTGTTGGAGTGACTTGGTGAGTTGATGTGTTTGCAGTCAGGAGTGTATTTAAACATTCCTAGTGCAGCCGGTTGTTTACAATTGCGGAGACAGAGGATCTCACTCTACTAGTAGATGCCTTCTCCACGCCTATTTCGCCACCGGGCTAGCAGGGCCGGGGGCGGGGGCTGGTTTGCAGCTTGAGCTTGCCCTAGGCAGCTTGGGATTTCACTGATCTGCATCACTGGTACTGGCGATATGCTAATATGTGAAGAAAAACTCTACATCTCCCATACGAAGCAGTTGGTTAGGAGACGCCCTGAACTTTCCAGTTTTTTTTTTTTTTTCCCCTCTCCCTTGGGATGTTAATCTGGAGGTGTATTTGAGATGACCCCAAGAAATAAAACAAAGAAGTTTCTGGTTCCACAGAAGGGAAATCAGTAGCAATTCGGTTTTAGAGACTAAAGGGAAATGAAACACCCCAGTGGACTCTAATAGGTACTGTTAGATTAGCGTTTAATTGATCGCATTTGTGATAAGGGTCATAGACAGCTTCCTTGGATTTTAGATGGTGGTTTTATGATTAAAATTAACAAACCAAGTACACTATACTGTGAGAATCGATCGGTACTCTTAACCTGTTTGGGGAAGACATTGTGAATGTCTTCTCTATTATTATCTTTCGGCTGAAATATCCTAGTTTATCTTCTTAGTCCAAAGACTTTCGATTTGGAGCATAAGTTACTCCAGTGCTGCCAATTAAGAGTAAAGTCTAAGAAGGAAAGATTATTATTATTATTATCTTATTAAAAAGAGATCCACGATTACCCAACATTTTGCTCCATGATTACCCAACATTGGCTTGCTTGCTCACCCCCACCCCTTGCTCTTCATATCTGCAGTGTGGGGGGAAAAAGAATTTTCATAAGGCATAGTATGATCCTGAAAATAACTGAAAAAGCAGAATCCCAGTTTTGCCATTTTTGTCCAAGTTTATAAGACTGTGTTTTGGTGATGTGTCGAGTAATTTACTATTGCAAAGTTGTTTTTAACGGGTAGTTAAGAGCTTTCAAGTATGCCAAAGTAATGGAACCTTTTACTGCTAGCAAAAGAAAGTCACAAGATGCATTCAGAAAGGGGTTCATGTAATTTCTAAAATGAATCTATGCTCTAAATGTTATTTAAAAGTTTTCAGATTGTCCCCCTGGATTTTTATTTTAAAACAGGTGTTTCTAGAAAACAACTCTAAGAAGAAATTTTAGCATTTGCACAATAAAACTTATAGAGTCTTGTCCATGAACAAAGCCAGGTACATAGTAGAAAATGAACATTTTTTTTGAATACATGAATTATTTAACATTAGTTCTAGGTCCCAATTATAAATTAAGAAATGGTCATGTCACTTGACAAACTGTACATTGGAGCTGAAGGGAAGAATGCTTTGTGGAATCATTGTGCTATAAGGGTGATTAAGTGAGATTCCAAATATTCAGACCTGTGTTAAAAAGTAAAGTCAGATTATGCATAACTATCATCTCATTCAAAGGCCTAATTGGAAGTCAGAATACCCTAAAGGCCTCATTGTTTCAATTCAGATATCCTATGTGTAAATAACGCTGACAGCCATTGTACCTTTCTGATGCCTTTAATACAAAGATTCGTACTGAAGCAGAATAGTCAAACATTCAAGTTTATTCTGTATGGTATTACAATATCACTTTAAAATTTCAAACTGCAAAATATACTTTTGATATGTTGCCTCTGAAAACAGAAGGCTTAGTGTGGAACTTTATATTCCATGACAGCTTTAAAAACTTGGAAGTGGTAAGAAGGGTCAATATTAATTAATATAACAATTTTTTTATTCCATTTGGTGTTACAGATAGCAATTAGAATCCCTGTCATTTTTGCTTGAAGCTTGCTTTTCCGAAAGTCCATTATTTTCAGTTTTAAGTATATTATATCAAGTGCTTGGTATAGATTATGGTTAATAAATTCCCCGAAGTTTCCAAAAGAAGTGATTTACTTATTTATTTACTTACCTACTGACCTGAGATCAAAAGAATACCAGTACTTCAATACTTGACGCAGTGATTAATTTTCAAAAGTGGAAACATATTTTCTTAGTACTGTCCTATTTGTTCTCTCTTTTATATACACACAAACACATACATGTAGAAGCAATCTCATGAGAATGCCATGCATCAGATATAAAACATGTATAATTCTATTAAAATTATATATTTAATTTCCTGTCAATTTACCCTTAAAAATAGTAGTCTGTGCATAAGTGACAAAAAAAAAAGAGATTTCTCCATAATTTACCATTTGGGAAAAAAGGTTTGAACTGGATTACTAGAACAACTATAGGCACATTAAGTGCTGAAGAATATCGTAAGGGATTGTTTTTAACAATTCTGATCAATAGCATATATCCATTGCTGGAAATATAGCTGCTGCTAATTAGAATAAAATTAAAAGGAATCAAATTTCAGAACTGTTTACATATACAATAACTACTTTAAATCATATGCACATTCTGAGTATTAAATCAGAATCTCTTTTAAATGGAGCTTACTATTATTTTTCCTTCCCCTAAAAGGTTAAACATTCTGAAATCTGGATTAATAATGTATTATTTCTACTCCTTTCTGTTTTCCATTGACTTTTTTAGAACTGAGAAAGTAAATATCAAATAGAATCAGCTAGCTTGAGCAAGTGAATGCTATAAAAGGTTTCACACAGTTTTTGATTATTCCTAACAACCGGGAAGGTCCAACCATAGGTGTCTCTTCAGTATGTAGTATTCTACTCTGACAATTTAGATGATGTATAGAGTTTTTGTAGTTTGCTAGATGTACTGTGCTACAATTTAACCAGACCAACATAATTTCTTACATTTGGAACCCATGAAAAAGGGCTGAGGAAATGGGACTGTGATGGCACAAACTGAAAATTATTATATAATAAACATTTACATATAATTGCACTGCTAACATTTCTATAGTCAAAGCAAACTGGTTTTAATTGGAAATAGTGAATATTTTCACAGTTGATCTTGGATCCCTAATATTTTGAAAATAGTAATTTAGACTCTGATAAATAAAGCCTGTTAAGTTATTATATAACGTCAGGACTCATTTGTAGACCTGGAAGTATAATCTTGGATGACTTACAACTTAAAAAAAATTCTGAATTTTACTTCCTGTCCAAGCCTCCACTTTAGGTAAACAATAGCATATGGTGAAACATGCATATATGCCAACTAACCACTACCTCTTGGATGATGTTAGCAATGTGATGTAATGATTTTGAAATTTTGGGTTCTCCATCCCCATCCTACTCTAACTGTATGCGTGGAGACATTAATTGGGAAATGGACAGAAGAAAATGTGTTAAATAATCTCTTTTTGTATCAGTGGATCACCCTCTGTGAAGCTTATACCTGGAGCCTTAATATCATGGTTTATGGTGCTAAGGTTAATATGTTTTTTCTGGGTAGTTATGACATCTCTATGGCTGTATCTAGGTGATGCC
The DNA here is from genome assembly GCF_014108245.1 of Pipistrellus kuhlii. NCBI lineage: Eukaryota > Metazoa > Chordata > Mammalia > Chiroptera > Vespertilionidae > Pipistrellus > Pipistrellus kuhlii. The sequence goes on from NW_023425504.1 coordinate 16,595,789, forward strand.
CAAATATGTGAGTGAAAAGTTCCATCAACCATCCAGCTGTTTGGGTTGATGCAAACATCTGGTTGGTTGAGAGAATTTTTTACTTAGTCTCTGGATGTTTTGGAATCATTTAATAGACTGACGAATTTTAGTACCTCTATCAAAAAAATAAAAAATGAAATGAAACACTTTAAAACATATGCAGAGTATCTTAAACACTCTTGGTTTACTATAAAACCAAATGAACTAAATGCCATCCTGAATTCACGGCTTTGTATGATATGTATAAGGGATGTTGCTCATATCCCTCAGCAATTACAGAAACAAAAACACACTGGCCTTTTCAACAATCCAGGAAATTAAGAACTTTAACTTCAATTCTGCCTCCCCCCTCTTCCCCCGGTACTTATTCATCAATTGAAAGAAATCAACTTTCTTTCAATTGATGTTTGATATGTTGGCTTCTTACAATTTCCTGCACCTCATTTTCTACTGATTCTTCTACTGCCATGGAAACTAGACAGGACAGACAGCTGCGAGTCACTAATTCAGGATGGGAACCTGCTTGTTAATTTAATTTCATGCCAGCCTGTTGGTCCCTGAAAGTAACTGTAAAAGGCTGGGGAATTGAATTTGCAAGCAACAAATGATTAAGCAGAACAAAAATCAGTACAATCTTTGTCATTTTCCTGAGAATTTTACTGCAACCCTCTTTGTCCCTACTCAAGCAGTTCTTTTAAAAATAATCACAGAAATAGAGGTTTGATTTGTGCATTCCTATTGGTATTTATATATGCTACAGAACATTTTTGTTCTATGAGGATATATATAGCTGTAAATAGTTTCATAATAGCTATGTCATTGAAAAAAACATATTCTTTCAAATTATGGTTCCGTAGACTTTGAGGAAGCCAATTAGTGATCACAATAAAGTATAAATGATGTTTGAATTTTCTGATAGGATTGGTTATTTTTCCTTTTCAGACATAAAAATAATTGTATTAAACTACATATGCCCCACATTTTTGTTGCAGAGACCAAATAGATTTGAATATTATTTCTCTAAAATCTGTAAGATACTCATTTTACTTGTCACCATAAAGCATACTGACTGTTTTAATTTCAATTGACTGAAGTTGTCAGTTGATAAGTAGTTGACAATGAGGAAATTGCCTTTTAATGTTTCTGGTATTCTGTTCTAACTTTTTATTTTTTATTTATTTGATTTTAAAGAGAGGAAGGGAGAGAGGGAGAGAGAGAGAGGGTGTGTGTGTATGTGTGTGTGTGAGAGAGAGAGAGATGGAGAGAGAGAGAGAGAGAGAGAGAGAGAGAGTGAGAGAGAAAGAGAGATTGCTATTGCTATGAGAGAGAAACATAGATTGGTTGTCTCCTGTATGTGCCTTGACCTGGAATTGAACCTGCCACCTTTTAGTGTAGGGGCCAATGCTGCAACCAACTGAGCCACACCAACAAGGGCTGTTTTAACTTTTTTGTGGCTGATTAAACCTTACAAAATGGAGTTTTGGAATTACAAGCTGAATTTCAGTCCATGTTTAACCCTTTGCAATATTATCAGCTATGAGTCTCGAGAAACTAATATTTTTTTCTGTAAATTTATAGTTGTTACAAATTTCTATATTATGGCTAAGAAAGAGTGATTCCCAAAAAGGATTTTAGTCACCAGATATTTTTCTGTTTGAAAGTGACTGGAATTTCAAATTTAAAATATCCCAGATGGAATTGTTAAAGATAGAATGAAGTAGTGATTTAACAGTTTACGAAAATTATATTTTTATTTTTAATTTTTAGGGAAGATTGACATCAGTATCCAGTTTTTAGGTATTCAATTGCATATATATTTAGTTAATTGGGTTATTTTTATTACTTGAGCTATATCTATGTAGTACCAGGATATCTGAGTAAAATATAAAAAAAGTTATCAATTATTATTGTTGAACATGTAGATTTCCTAGTATCTATCTGTGTCTCATTCTCTTTGTCATGTCGATTTCCTCTAACCTTTTAGCAGATGGTTGGCATTTGGATGTACAATGAAAAAAAAAATCAGTCAATCGTCTGCAGGTTTCCAAATACCTGATCGGTGAATTTTGACTGTTCCTTCAAATGATGTTCTGGATTTAGTCTCAGTTTTCCTTTAGAAATTACTATATATTTATTTTTCAGTTTTTCTATTTAGTTAAGTGGTGTTGTAAATATTCAGAATGCTGATGCAGATGTGTGTGTGTGTGTGTGTGTGTGTGTGTGTGTGTGGATGGGGGTTAACTTTTAGTAGAATCCCTATGTGGTTACATCAAAGGAAATCCATTTTTATTTTAATGTTTAGAATCACAGTTTAGTATTTATAGCTGCCTGGATAAATGAAGGTTTTAAAAGCAGCCAAAAAAAGAAATACATTGCTATTAGTTTGCATACTTCAGGGAAAATCTGATCACTAGTTAAAGTAAAGGAGAAAATTTCCCAGTTGTATTGTTTTGCATAATTGGTTGATTTTAAGTGTTTATATCACTTCTAATGCCTCTATCTGGTTTAGACACCTGTCAAAGAGAAGGTGCCAGATTATGGACAATTGGTTTATTAGATATTGCAATCCTGGTATCCCAGCTGTATATAGACATTTTAAGAAAAAACTTCACTTATTCAGAGAAATTAGAAAAAAGAAAAAGAAAAAAAAAACAACAACCTGCAGATGGCCTATCTCAATAATTCAGGTTTTTTTCAGGTACACTTAAAATTAAATATCCTAAGAGATGATTAATTCAGGAAAGTTATTGATAATGAACTCATCTTATGCTACACATTCTTTGCACCTATGATGATGCCTTATTAAAAGTGTCTCAATCTTGCTAATTATCACCTGTGCTTAAATATAGAGGTATATAAATACACTAAAACCACCCAGTGAGTGGAAGCCTTCTAGACCTGAAATGTTCCTAGTTAACTCAGTTCCTATCAACCAAATGTTTCTGATCAACATCTTAAAGTTATACTTTATACATTCCTCCCTTTTTTAAATAGTGTTTTTCTTTTTTAAACCTGCTCTACTTAATTGCAAGCATTTGAGTGATATTGATTTGGAATTCCCTGCTTTATTAGTCCAAGAATATGTTTGTGTTCATGTGTGTGAGAATGGGAGTTTTCTCTAAAGGAATATTTATTGAAAAGTATATGTACATTTTTAGATGGATTTGCAAGCATCATTTATGGAAATATTCAAATATATCACCTATTTGCTTATTCTGTGCCTGAAATTTTTTGTGTGTGTGTGATTTGGACTCATTATGTGTGCAGTGCTTTAAGCAATGTAGGGAGGCATTGACAGGATCACTATGTAAGTCAAATAAGAAAGATAGTATTAATTTCACTTATGAGATCTGGTAACTTCTTAAAGGAGAAGGCTATGCAGTTGATTGGCTAACTGATACCTATCGCTTAGCCTTAAAAAAATTTTTGTGCCTTGAAATACCAATAAGATCACTCTCATTTCTTTCCTCCTCACTCTCGTCCTTCCTCCCTCCCTTCCTTCATTTTTCTTTGTTTCAACTGTTTCCAAGACTTGAGATAATATATAGGTTTATGAGAAAGGAAGCTCTGGGCCATTCACTGAAATATTGAGATTGATTAATTTTTTCTTTTAAAAATTATTTACTGATTTTAGACAGAGAGGAAAGGAAAGAGATAGAGAAAAATCATTTTGTTGTTCCACTTATTTACATATTCATTGGTAGATTCTTGTAGGTGCCCTGACCAGGGATCAAATCTACAACCTTGTATATGGGGACAGTTCTCTAACCAACTGAGCTACCTGGCTATGACTGTTATTTTTCTAAATCTGACCAATTTTTTTTATGTCTATATTAGATTATCTATATCTATATCTATATCTATTTCTATATCTATATCTATAATCATCTATATCCATATCTATATCATCGATATCTATCTATCTGTAAGCCTAAGTAACATTTACGATCAGTCAACCAGTCACTATGATGTGCACTGTCCACCAGGGGGTAGACGCTCAATGCAGGAGCTATCCCCTGGTGGTCAGTGTGCTCCCACAGCCAAACTCCCGCAGTCCCTCCCCAAGGCTGGCCAGCCGGCCGGCCATGATTAGGACTGGGCAAGACAGCCCTGATTAGCTCTGATTACAGCCCAAGCTGAGGGACCCCACCCATGCACGAATTGGTGCCCTGGACTAATAGTTATAAGTATAACGTGAAATTTATGTTGTTTTTGGCTCATGCATTTTTTTCAATTATCTTGGGTAGAGCTAAAATAACACACCTATTTCCTGGGTTGATTCTGTTTATTATAAATTTACTGTATGTATGCACGTGTCTGTATGTTAGTGCATTTGTGATTTATCTTTTATGTTAATCTATTAAAATGTCAGCACTTAGGTGTGATACCATTTATTTTTGGTTGTGAATCTATGAAGTGTTAACACAAGGGTGCTACTTTTTTTTTTCATTGTTTTGTTCTTTTCTCCTGTTTGAGATATTGCACTGATGAAACATTGGACAACTTGTGAAAGTGAGGTAATTTTAATGTAAACAATTAGAATTCAGTGCAAGAGAAATATATTTAAGGGTAATTTAATGTGAAATAGAGAACATTCTAACAGTATATTTCTATAAAACAGAGTAAAAGATGCTTAAGAAAATGTGTAAAGCTGTGCTAGACATTTAGCAAAATCCTTGGTGCTGCTTTGTTGTTGAAAGGGCAGAAAAAGAATCAACATTTACACAGAGCTCTGGTGCAATGAGTCTTGAAGTCTCAGGTGTTTTCCACAAAGATCCCAAGATACATTAACTGACCTCTCCCCCACCTCCTTAACAGTCATAGTCAGGTAGCTCAGTTGGTTAGAGAACTGTCCCCATATACAAGGTTGTAGATTTGATCCCTGGTCAGGGCACCTACAAGAATCTACCAATGAATATATAAATAAGTGGAACAACAAAATGATGTTTGGTTATGCATCATAAAACAATCTTCATGAAAAAAAGGACTTCATCTGTTTGTTCATTCATTCATTCATTCATTCATTCACCAAGACTTTTTAAATTCCTCTGTTTACCCAGAGATAAAAAGCCATAAAAAGAAAACCATTTAGTGGAGGAGGCAGACATATAAACATATTCTTATCATGTGACAGATGCTCTGGAAAGAGAATATTTAGAATCCCCTGGAAGCTCAAAGGTAGGTATTCTATCTAATAAAAGAGTAATATGCAAATTAACAATCACTCTGCTACACCCACAGGTCATGCCCATCAGCCAGTCAGTAGAGAGTATGCAAATTAACCCAATTAAGATGGCTGCGACCACAGAGAGAACAAGAGGGAGGCTTGTGATTCCCTGGCAATGGAGTAAGCCAAGCTTTCCACACACCCTGGTCAGCCCAGACCTCCATTTAAGGCTACAAAGTTTCAATTATAGAAGATAAATAAATTCCTCTCCTTTCCTCTCTGTAAAAATAATCAATGAAACATATTTTTAAACAAATCTTTACCAGGACCTACAGGGCCCTCCATGATTTGGTCCATGACTGTTTATTGGGCTTCATGTCTTACCATTCTCCCACCAAACCTTATCCATAACATTGTAGTCATAATGCATTCCATTTTGTTTCTTAAACATAGCATGCATTTTGGTCTCTCACGGCCTTTGCACTTGTTATTTCCTCTGCCCAAAATGAATTTTCTCCAAGATTTTTATAGGCTTACTTTCTCACTTCATTCAGGTCTTTGATAAAACATTTCTTCATCATAGAGGCCTTCCCTGGCAATCCTATGTAAGGAGTCCTATCATAAATTTTCATTTTCTGTGCATTTAACCACTTTTATTTTTCCTCATTTTATTCATCATGACCTGGCATCAACTATACTTTTTTAAAAATTTATAAGTTATCAACTCTACTTGCATATTAGCTCTATGAGAGCATGGGCTTTGTGTGTGTGTGTGTGTGTGTGTGTGTGTGTGTGTGTTTTAATATATTTTATTGATTTTGTACAGAGAGGAAGGGAGAGAGATACAGAGTTAGAAACATCGATGAGAGAGAGTCATCGATCAGCTGCCTCTTGCACACCCCCTACTGGGGATATGCCCGCAACCAAGGTACATGCCCTTGACCAGATCAAACTCGGGACCTTTCAGTCCCCAAGCCGACGCTCTATCCATTGAGCCAAACCGGTTTCGGCTGTGTGTATTTTGTTTATTACTGCATTCCTATTGCCTAGCACAGTGCCTGCCATGCATGTAGTAGGTGTTTAATAAGTGTTGGTTGAATAAATGACTGAATAATGAGGACTTGATGAAGTGTTAGTTACCATGGATTTGGCAGTTTGCAGCAAAAGCCTTAAAATGCTCATACCATTTGACCCAGTAATTCTACTTCTGGGAATTTGTCCTAAAGAAATAATGTGAAGTGCAGAAATAGCTATATTTGCAAAGATTTTCACCAATCTTTATTTGTAATGGAGGAAAAAATGAAGGAACCTAAATGTTCAACAAGGGAATTGCTAAGTGATTTATGGTACATCTAGACAATGCAATATTTTATGGCCATTAAAGTTGATGTTTACAAATATTGTATGATAAAAGGAAAATGTTTATGTTATCCTATCAAGTGATAAAGCAGGATACAAAATTATATATTCCCAATGTGTAAGAAAGAAAAAAAATATATACTGGAAAAAGATGCACAAAAGTTCTAAAATACTTTTCTTAGGGGTGAGTAACAGGTGATTTTTTTTCCTTTATACCTTTCATGTTTTCTAGATTTTCAGTAATAAATCTGTATAACTTTCATTACAGAAAAAATACATTTGCAAAACAAATAGGACACAAAAACCCCACAGAAATAAATATTACCACCATATAAGTGAAGTTTATGTAATAAATAACAAGGAGGATAAACCTGTTGTCCTTGAATGATGGTGCTGGAAGGAGAGGAATTTACCAGTTGTAACTGGGGCCAACTGGTTCTCTGCTAAAGAGGTGAACATTATAAACTGATGAACAAAAATAGATACAGAGGCAGAGAAGCAACAAATAGACTGTCAAACTACAGTGGGAATGCTGAGAAGGTTGGGGGGAGGGTTAAGAGATCAACCAAAGGATTTGTATGCATGCATATAATCATGACCAATGGATGCAAAACATTGGGAAGTGGGATGAGGGCATGTGCAAGAGGGTAGGGGAGGCCAGGGTTAGTTCAATGGGGAAAAAAGTGAGATATATGTACTACTATTTATAATACTTTAAACAACAAAATAAAATTAAAAAAACAAAGAGGTACAGACAGAAGAAATTGAGATCTATTGATCCAATCAATTCTTGTTTTTAATTTTTTTTTAATGTTGACATTATTGTAGGAATCCTTCTCCCTTCCCCCTTTTGCCTACCTCCACCCTCCTCTGCTTCCCTCTTTGGCCTTTATCAAATTATTGTCTGCATCCATAGGATATGCATATATATTCTTTAGCTATTTCCTTCAACTTCTTTATCCAGTCAGGCCCCCCTCCCCACCCATACCCCTCCCTTTGGGGACTGGCCAGTCTGTTCCATGTGCCATGCTTCCGGTTCCATTTCCTTTGTCAGTTTATTTTTGTTCATTAGATTACATATATTAGTGAGAACATATGGTATTTGTATTTCTCTGACTGGCTTATTTCACTTAGCATAATACTCTCCAGGTCCATCCATGCTATCACAAATGGTAAGACTTCCTTCTTTTTTATAGCTGCATAGTATTCCATTGTGTGAATGTATAATACCACAGGTTTTTTTTTAATCTACTCCTCTCCTGATGGGCACTTGTGCTGTTTCCAGATCTTGGCAATGGTGAATAATGCTGCAATGAACATCAGGGTGCATATATACTTTCTGATTGGTGTTTTGGAATTCTTAGGATATATTACCAGAAGTGGGATTGCTGGGTCAAAAGGAAGTCTCATTTTTAATTTTTTGAGGAAACTCCATATTGTTTTCCACAGTGGCTGCACCAGTCTGCATTTCCTCCAGCAGTGCACAAGGGTTCCCTTTTCTCCATGTCCTTGCCAGCACGTGCTTGTTGATTTGTTCATGGTAGCCATTCTGACAGGTGTGAGATTATACCTCGTTGTAGCTTTTATTTGTATCTCTCTGAATTCAATCTACTCTTCTCTCACTGACAAGCCTAAGAGGGCTGAGTTTATTCTGTGAAGATTTGAATACTTCAAGGGAGATTAGGTAAGTTAAGTCTTCTTCATATTGCTGTGGAAAGCACTAGCAATTTGTTTCATGTAAAACAGAAGTGATTACTCACTATATTTCTTCATGTCATGTAGTAAAAACAATTAAGTGAAGTTAGACTATAGATTACTTGACTATTTAGCCACAGTCATCTCTAATGGAAAAAGAGAAAAATAGCATTGACAAGTTTTGGAGGTCTCATCATTAGAAATGCCCATATTGCCAGGGAGAAAAAAAAGCTGAAGTTTTTTTTAATGTGAACCTAGAAGTTTTTTAGGCCCCGAGGAAGATAGTGACAATACATAATGTTATAGCATTAACTGTCTGAGAGCACTTATCATTGTAATGGGGAAACTGTCTCTATTAACACAATTATTTTCTACAAGGTCTTTGAGTAAATTTCCAATTAGAAAAATAATATTAGAGGTTTCAAAGTGTGTGTAGCAATATACTCTTTAGTAAAACAAAGTGATCTATCTGAATCCCAAAGACCGTTGAAAATAATAGTGTTAATATAGGTGTTATAGTTATAGTCCTATCTAATAAAAAGGTAATATGCAAATTAACAATCACTCCATCACAAAAGGGCAGCACCCATAGCCACAAAATGGTGGCACCCAGTCCTCTCAGCCCTGCTGGAGTTCCCCAGTCCCACGGAGGGGGGAGGAGGGCCCGCTGAGAGCAAGCAGCATGAAAGGCCTGGCGGAATGCTTGCTTCATCGCCCTGGCAATGAGGCAAACATTCCTCACCCAGCCACGGGTGGGCCTCTGGGCCATGGAGAACCTCTGGGCAGTGGGCATGGAGCGGCCAGGCCTCACAGAGAGCTACTGGTGCATGGATTCATGCACAGGGCTACTAGTTAGTATATAGTTGAGTAATTATTGAAAAAAACACATAAGAACATGCCAGTTTGTAATCAAATAGAAATTATACTTTTAAAATCCATCTGAGATATTAATTTATATACATATTTATGCATATTTACATATATGTATATATTTTTTGTACCAGACTTCTAGACCCTTTTTCCACTCACCTCCAATTTATGCATTTCATATCCATAGCCAAGCTCAGATGATAGTTTCATTTTAGGAAGCTGAGAACTGAAGAATGTAGAATATTATTCTCTATGTAGGACCAAACAAGAGGCAACAGAAAGTCTGGGTCTCTTAATGAGCTCTTCAGGTTTGGATTTAGGACTTTGCTTGCAGGCTCCAGCTTATCTCCAAAACCAATAGTCAGTTCTGTGAGATGCATTTCTAACATGTGTGGCTTCTGCTGTTTTTGCCTCTAGTATGCATTATTTGGTTGCATTTGATGATGGTTCTGTCAGACAATCTAATTTTTTTTTTCTTTAATGGTAGCTAGCCCACATGCAGCATTAAGACAGCCAATAGTTTCTCTTTTGGAAATGAATTCTCGCATCAAATAGGTAAAAGGTGAAGGAAGTGGTACATATTTCAAGCTGGTAAATCATGGCAAGTAACCTGGGGGATCTTAGGTAGATCAATGTATGAACTAGCCTTCTGTAATTATAAATGGGAGATACCCTCTTAATGGCTTCAGTCTGAAGGCAGTTGAGAAGTGAGCAGAGAAGGGCTATTCTATTTTAAAGTCCTTTTGCTTCCAAGTCCTCTGTGCATCTCACCAAGGCAAAATGCTGCATATAGGGCAGTTTATTTTTTATAGCATTGTTTGCTAACCTCTTTACAGAATCAGACTGATGGATATGAAGCCAGTTTCTACAGACTTACTCTGGTATATGTGGCCAAAGAGCCAGAAGTATTTTTTTGTAGTTTAGACCTAAGTACTTTCTGAAATGTTTTCCCTTGAGAGATTCTAACTTAGTCCTATTATGGAACCACTTGAACACTTGAGCAGAACTCTGGCTTTTGTGAGAAACATTAACAGTGATGAAAATGCACATTGGGAATTAGATTGCAACTAATCAAGAGTACCACTTCAGTCTATTATGAATGATTTATATATAGCTTAGTGGATATGGAGATCATTAGTAATAATATAATAGTCTATTGTCATTACAAGGTCACCTTGGTGATCTTTGTCAAAGGTGACAACGCTGTTATTGACCTACTTTAAAAAATGTATTTAGATATTACTGTGTCTTTTGATTTACTGTGGATAAATTTTTAAAAAATATATTTTCATTGATTTCAGAGAGGAAAAGAGAGGGGGAGAGAGATAGAAACATCAATATGAGAGAGAATCATCAATCAGCTGCCTCTTGCACCCACACTGGGGGTTGAGCCCACAACTCCGGCATGTGCCCTGCTAGGGAATCAAACTGTGACCTCCTGTTTCATAGGTCGATGCTCAACCATTGAGCCACAGCAGCTGGGCCTATGGGTACATTTTAAATTGATGCCTTTACTATTGAGATTTTGCCCCAAATAGAAAAATAGGTTTTGAGATTACTTGATTGATAAATTGGGGCCATAAAGTTAATTAAGAGGCAATCATAATATATTATAATGTTAGTTTTTGTTTTCCTTTATTTTTTCCACTTTAATTTACCATACTGCCTTTTCTAACATGGGTTTTTGAAGAATTTAAAACACAGCTTTTTAAATATATGGGTAATAGTTGTTTATTATAGAAAAATTAGAAAATACAAATACACAGAAAGAAGATAATGATATATTTTGCATATATATTTTTTCTAAGCAAGACTCATACTCTAATTACTTTTTCATTTATCAATATATCGTTAACATATTTCTATGTCAATAATATATATCAATACACACATACCACACACATATTTAAAACTATATATATGACACCATACAAATCAGAAAAGTCTATCTCTCAAGTTGAGTAATTAGTGGGGATCATTATAAGGCACAGTTCCTGTCCTGTTGTGCAGTATCAAGGGTGGCATATAGAGACATTTATTTAATTTGGTAACTGTTAAATAAAAGAAGTAATGTGGGATATTAGAAAAATGACTGAACCAAAAGTAAGGAGACATAGATTTTAATCCTGGCTCTACCACTATTCATGTATGTGTCTTTGTGTAAGCCATTTAATCTCTCTCGGCTTCAATTTCCTAACCTTTTAGCAGAGTTCTTTTGAGGATTAAATGAAATGTGTATACGAACTGTAAAAGTTTATCTCAATATAATAAATTAAAATTACTATAAATTGTTTACATTATTGAAAACTTCCTGACACTGTGAACTTTTCATCTAAAAATGCGCAGAATATTTAGTGAAAAATAAGCTCGGAGAATCTTTGTGGGTGAGAATTCCACAGTCTTATAGGTATGCTTATCTATAATTAAGAAATTTTCTTCTAGCAACATAGTTAATATAATTGTTTGCTGTTTCAAGCAGACTTTTTAAGAAACTGATCCTTTTATTCCTTGTGAATTATAAAATGAAATCTTATATTCACAGCCCCCATGCCCACTTCCACCTCCACCCCACATGTGTCTCTTCCTTTCCCTCATAAATATTGTTTTGGACTTACTTGTACATATGTTTGAAGGATAATTTGGCCTAATTTGTTTACAGGAATTACAAGGGTGACCTTTATTCAGCTGTCTCCTCTTTGATTCTCATATTTCTGGATCTATCAAGGTAAGTGCATTCTACAATGAAATTTACTTTGGGAATTGAACATATAGCTATATAATGTGAAAATAATGGAATGTTCCACTGATATATTTTGTTATATTTATTGAGTGCCAAGTAAATGAAATTGCATTGTTTTAAAATTTAAAAAAAACTTATTTAGCTATTGTATAGATAAGCTTGTGTCTATACTCCATTATTGTTAGTCTTTGTAAAACCAATTATGGAGGCTGTGCTATGTATTTGAATGATTATGTGACCTTTTCTACATACAGCTATTCCTTGACTAATAGGGATATATCTGCAGGGTACAAGGAACAGTAATAGTCAATGAGGATGTTTGTAAAACCTTTTAGTAGTTCTCATTGGCTGCAAAATAAACATGGCATTTCTTTTTATCAATGGCAAAAATATTACCATTCAGATAATTGTATTGACAAAATAAATATTTGCCTCCTGAAATTAATATTTTAAAATTTTAGGAAAGTCTGAAGTAAAATATCTTTATTGTCATGATATTGCATTCATTTATTGATCCATAAATTCAGTAAATATTTTTTGAGCAACTACTGAGTGCCGTATCTTTTGATAAATGTGCCAGTGTAGACAGAATTAACCTGGAATATTAAGAAAGTGATTGCTTCTATATTCAGCCCTATGTTAGATAGAATATGTGAGAAAATGTGGTAAGATGGAAGGAGACTTTCAGACTACAGTGTACCCTTGAACAACGAGGGGTGGTTAAGCCCCCCAACCCCCTGCAAACGATAAAAATTCTGCACATAAATCTTAATACACTAAACTTAAAATGTGTAGGACTTAAGTCAGAGCCCTGTGGTAATGACCCTAAAGAGACTAGTTTTATTAGTTATACTATTTATTTTTCTTTCAAGTTTACATTTCATTGAACATGATCCAAAATTAATTGAGGTTGCTTTGGGGGAAATGGTCTCATTTTAACCATTTGTATTGCCTCTGGGACACTGTTGGGCAAAACTGTATGTCCCATAAGACAAAAATTATGATAATTAGATTAAAATTTTCCTATTGTCTTGTTTCCATTATTGAATTTTTACAACTTGAACTTTGGATAATGTTTTGTATTGTGCAATGAAATTTATTAAGAGTACACATAAGTGCCTGGCTGGTGTTGCTTGGTGGTTGAGCATCAACCTATGAACCAGGAGGTCACTGCTTAGATTCCTGGTCAGGGCACCTGCCTGGATTTCTGGCTTGATTCCCAGTAGGGGGCATGTAGAAAGCAGTTGCTCAATGATTCTCTCTCATCATTGATGTTTCTCTCCCCTCCTCTCTCTTCCCATCTGAAATCAATAAAAATATATTAAAAATAAGAGTCTATAAAATAAGTAACTAAAATTTCAGTAAACCATAAAAAATTCTACATATAACTTTTTTCATTTTTTATTCTCTATTGATTAAAGTATTACATATATGTCCTTAGCCCCCCATATCCTTTCCAGCTCATGCCCTCAACCCCTCCCCCCGCAGTGTCTGTGTCCGTTGGTTAGGCTTATATGCATGCATACAAGGCCTTTGATTGATCTTTCCCCTTCCCCCACCCTCCCTTGCCTTCCCTCTGAGGTTTGATGGTCTGATTGATGCTTCTCTGTCTCTGGATCTGATTTTGTTCATCAGTTTATAATAGACTCCCCCCAAACTTAACCAAAGTCTGCCTTCACATCTGTGAATTCAACTGATCCAGAGAGAAAACTGTTTTCTCCAAGTGGCTGGGGCTCCAAGGTTTGGAAACTGCTGTTTGGAATATGAAAACAGTTTTTCCATCTGTGTTTGGTTGAATCTGCAGATGCGAAACTGAAACAAGAGATATGAAGGGATGACTGGATTTATTGAAAAAAATCTGTGGGTAAGTGGATACAAGAACTTAAAACCTCGTTGTTTAAGGGTCAGCTGTGATTATAATCTTAAGTCACCTGAAGGACTTCCCTCATTGGTCTTCATTCTAATTAAAAGTCTTGGTCAATGTAAATTCTCCAGTAAGTATGGAATACAAAGCATTGATATCCTCCTTCTCCAGCCCCATTCAATTCTTTGATACCTGCATCTGGCAGTGCTACACATAATTATTCAAATAAGAATTCTAATCCCAATTTACAAAAAAGTCAAAAGGGTGATCTGAATTTTCAGAATCACTTGATACTTTCTCTAAGTATGTTAAACAATAGAATTACATAAAAAATTAAATCCTTAAAATCTTGGAATTTGCATTGCCCTTCAAAAAATACAGTACAAGTACAAATACATCAAAGATTTTTTTAAAAAATTGGGTTCCAGTTAATTGAGATTAGTCCATAATAAGAATTTAAATTGGATTTGTCAGTTTTAACTTTGCCATTTCATTCTTCTAGAGGTACTGCCTTTAAGGGAATACCATTGCCAAGAAATTCAGATCACTATAGGAAAAAATGTGTAAGATCAGAAAATAAAATGACAGATTCAAAAAGACACTTACTGAGGAAGGAAGTTGAGATTTTTGCATATTGTATCATTTGTGAAAATAATTTTCTTAACTTGGGAATTGTGACTCTGCCAGCTCTGTAATATTAAGTTGAAAGGTGTTCTGGTTTTTTTCATACTAAGAAGGTTTAAATGTATGAAAGAAGCCAAAACAGGTTTGGCTCAGCGGTAGAGCGTCGGTCTGCGGACTGAAAGGTCCCAGGTTCGATTCTGGTCAAGGGCATGTACATTGGTTGCGGGCACATCCCCGGTAGAGGGTGTGCAAGAGGCAGCTGGTCGATGTTTCTCTCTCATCGACGTCTCTAGCTCTCTATCTCTCTCCCTTCCTCTCTGTAAGAAAAATCAATAAAAATATATTTAAAAAAATAATAAATGTATGAAAGATGATTATCTTCCTAACATAATGTGAATGAATAGATTAGAATGGAGGATAAATGCTTAAGCGGTCAAAAGAATGCACACTTTTGAATATGCGTGGCTCTAAATATTTAAAAGGTCCAGAGAGGAGCTGCTTTTCCTCCCTTAGAGAGACAACATCGTATAGAAGAAAAGTCCTGGTTTATGAATCAGCAAACCTGGACTCTACTCCCAGTCTTAACACAAGGAATATGGTCCTCCTTAGGCAACTTCTCCACCCTGAGCTTTGGTTTAGTTATTCTATAATATAAACTTCGGGATAGATAGCTACAACTCTTTTCCTGCTCACTCTTTAGTTTTTAGAAAATTAAGGAATAAATTGTAACACACACACACACACACACACACACACACGCATCAGTTGTTAAAAGTATTGCTGCTTAAGTGGCTTGGTACTTGGGTAATGGGACATTTATTTATTTATTTTAAAATATATTTTTGTTGATTTCAGAGAGGAATGGAGATGGAGAATAGAAACATCAATGATGAGAGAGGACCATTGATTGGCTGCCTCCTGCATGCCCCATACTGGGGATCACGCCCGAAACCTGGGCATGTGCCCTGACTAGGAATTGAACTGTGACCTTTTGGTTCATAGGTCGATGCTCAACCACTGAACCATGCCAGCTGAGCGACATTTACTTTTTTTTTTTAAATCTTAAATCAACTGTGTATTATTAACACTACCGCCACCACCACCTCCATCCCCCATGCATATCAGTATTGGCATTATACTAAATAGATTCGAGGAGAAGTTTAGTTAATGGTCTTATTTTCCTACTTGATAAAAATGCTTAATTTTGGGATACTGCTATGCTGATGTTCTGTCAGTCTCTTGAAGTTCAGCAAAACTGTTATGTTTCTCCTTCTTACAAGGTGGTCATTCAAGGTCAGGCATCTCTCTGTAACTTGGAACCAGCCAAGTGCATAACCCGATGACTTCAGACTCCAATGCTTTCAATCTGGTACCCTTCATGAGCATCACATTCATATTAAAGTGTTTAAAATATATTCTCCTTCATCTACATATCACAGCAATAACAACCTAGGCTCAGGACAGTGCTGGGAGCAAATAACCACTTGGAGTTAATGATCTGAGGGGCAGCTGAAGGACCATTGACTCTTCTTAGTCAGTCCTTCATCCCAGTAAAATGCCTATTCCTCAGATGTCAAGTCTTCAATAATTTTTCTCTCTCACATCAGATTAAGTAGTGGCCATAAATAATAGCATTTACTACACAATAATGAGATGTGGTAATGCAATAAAATATCAACAGTTCTAGTACTGTGTAAAGATGGCCATTTTTATCAAACAAACAAACAAACAAACAAACAAAAAAGAGTGGTAAATGAAATTCATGAATCATAACATTTTGGCAGTGATTTTCCCTTTATTGATTTGAAAAAAATATAAGAATTCATACGGTTTAGGGAATAGTTCCCTTTCTTTTGCTGCTTATTCCCCTGACGAATGATCCATTTTTGAAATAAAAAAATGCCTCTGACATCTATTTTAAATAGTTTTTAAAAATAGTATATGTTTGGCTTCCCCCTGCCTTTTTAGCACTTGATTCCGTTTCAAGATATGTACAGCTTTGAGCTGAGTAACTAATACAACTCTATTGATGCTCTTTTCCAGAAGAAGCATTTTACATTTCTTTATTATTTGACAAATTAATAAGTCTCTACAGTGTACTAGGCATAGTGTTAGGGAAACAAAAATCAATAAGGGCATTGTCCTTAACTCCAAACTTATGGTAGAGAGGTGAGAGCTGATCTATATACAGAAAAATAAAAGAATCAAGTGTTCTGGGTATGAAATGCATATGAATTTATTTGTTCATGGCATTCATATTATTTTTCTAAATTAAAAAAGACTCACATCTGAGAACTTCCTCTGTAGGGCAATGAGATATATAATCTCAAGTAGCCCTCACTTAAAAAAATATACAGGAATCACTGGTCATGGTACATGTCCTAATTCCTGAGATCTGTGAATACATTGCATCACATAGCAAAGGAAAATTAGGATTGCAGATGGAATTAAGGTTGCCATTCAGCTAACCTTAGGATACAGAAATTATCCTGATTAGCTGAGTGAACCCAATATAATCAATCACAAGGGTCCTAAAAAGAAGAAGAGGGAAACAGAAAAGAGAGAACCAGAGAGATGGCAGCATGAGAACTTGGCCCAACATTGTTGGCTTTGAAGCTGGTAATCACAAGCCAAGGAATAGGGGTAGATTCTAGAAGCTAGAAAGGGTAATCACTTGAGCATCTGGAAAGAAGTGTAGTCCGGCCAACACCTTGATTTTAGCCCGTCAAGACCCATTTCAGACTTTAGTCTTCTAGAATTATAAGATAATTCTCTGTTGTTTGACACCACCAAGTCTGTGGTAGGTTTTTTTATTTATTTATTTTTTACAATAGCAATAGGGAACTGGCACACTAAGGTTTACCCAGCACAGAAAATTTGGAGAGAAGTCTCTGCCAGCAGTCATAATTGCTAAAAGACGTGGATCACACTGATCTTGATGCATAGGAATATTTGTGTAGTGAGCATTTTCCTGGATATTCATATCAGGTCCTTTCATTAGAAGTATAGTCCTGAGACCAGCCAATGTGGCTCAGTGGTTGAGCACCAACCAAGAACTAGGAAGTCAAGGTTCAATTCTAAGTCAGGGCACGTGCACAGGTTGCAGGCTCGAGTCCCATCATTGATGTTTTTATCTTTTTTTCCCCTCTCCTTCTCTGAAATAATTAAAAATAATTTAAAATAATCAAACAACAAAAAACAAGTACAGCCCTAAAATGCCTAACAATACTCCCACCTGCAGTTTCATGGAGAATGTAGCCTTTTTCCTTCTCCTTCTATGGATACTTGTGCCCCTTCTTCCCATCTCCTTAGCCCTCCTCCTCCTATCTTGATGTCTAGGATGAAAGGTTTGTGGATAGTTAAAAAGTGGAAAGTTTTGTTTCTTTCCTGGGGTACCTATAGCAGTGAGAAAGATATAGCTACTGCTATCTCAATAAATTATCCTAGCATAGGTTTATAAAAACATAAAGTTGGGAATTGAGTATAGTATGAAATAGGAGTCTCAGTCTGGTGGCCTTTTGCTCAGGATCAGACCTCAGATTTGTTTTGTTTGTAATATAGGACTCTTCCTCTCTTAATTCCCCTCCCCTTCCTCTTTAAAATGCTTACAGCTTGAGTATACCTTTATCAGTTCCATAGCATCTACTACCCCCTATTATCTTATTCCTTACTAACCTGACTTGTGTATTATGAACCCGGTCCTCTGCTGTAGAGGTTACGTGCATATGCTTTGAGGTTTAAGTAGGTGAGATGATCCAGTTCTGCCACATATGGGCTATATAACTATTCTAAACTTCAGTCTCCTCACTTCCAAAATGCAGTTAATAATTATACCTCATACCTCAGACTTGTGAGGTTTAAAATGGCATGCACATGACACGTAAAGCACTTTGCACAATGCCTGACATACAACATAGTACATGTTCAATAAATACCACCACACCACCACTACTATTGCCACTGTTAGGGCACAAAGTGTGTGTATGGGCAATCAGTTCCATCTAATAGAGGGATTAGAAGCAGGCAACTTAAAAGGCTTCATGGAGAAGGTATGCTAGAGCCATTCTGTAGTGTGGACTGGTGGAGAGTAGGGAATAGCAACTTGGCATTATCCAATGAACAAATAAGTAGTAGGGATGGGCAGATGTTCCAAGCAAATGAAGCAGTGGCACAGAAACATCAAATGGCCTGGTCTCTTACAGGAACCTCAATCATTATCTTAAGATAAAGGGTGATGTGAAAGGTAGACATGAGAAGAGATGAGGCTGGAGAGGTAGGCTGGGGACAGATGAAGAGGAACTTCTTTGTCTTGAGGAGCATCTCCTTTTTTCTACAGGCGAGTGGTTTGCTAACCTTACCTGGGAAATTTGAAGTTTGGTGCACTATCCACTGAGCCTCTCTTGCCTGAGAGCAACCCTTGAAGCAAATTCACCTAATAACACAGTTTAAAAGCCACTTTTATAGGCATGAAGGAACTAGGGAATGATTTTAATTGCATTTGTAATACAGCAGCTATTTTCAACCAGTGTGCACAAGAATTTTTAAAACATGCAATACCTGACTATTTAGTGAGGGGCACCAATCTCTTTTCTCTTATATTGTCAAATAAAAAATGACAACAGTCTACCCAACAATAGTTGTGCAGTATGACTGCCCTGTCTTGAACAACAAAGATATAGGTCATATAAGAGAGTTGCATCTTATTGGTCATGGTGCATAATAAGGTTGCCTCTGATTGGTTAATTTTTGGAATGAGAAATCCTTGTATACAAGTATAGGTACCTGTTTTTTAAAAAAAGTCACTTTGGAGCAAAAAATGGGTAGGTAATTATTATTATTTTGTTTGTAAATTAATAAAAATTATACCCATTTTTGTTAGATTGGAAACAATTATAATATATTTGGTGTGCTGCACAATTTTAGTAATTAGTTTATGTGTGCCATGAGATGAAAAAGGTTGAAAATCACTGATATAGAGGATTCACTCTGGTAATAGTATGGAGGAAAGATTGGAGGAGCAAGACTGAAGGCAAGGAAACCAGTTAGGAGAGGGTTGCTATAGGCCAGATGAGAGGTGGTGAGTGCCAGGTGGCAGTTAACAATGGGATTAGCCATTAAGGCATAGATTTGAAAGATGGTCATCAAACTTCAGTGTGTATCAGAATCACTTGGAGGGTTTGTTAAATTGCAAATTGTTAGACCTTACTCCCGAGATTCTGTTTCAGTGTGTCTGGGGTGAGTACCAATAATTTGCAATACTAAGTTTCCAGCAGATGTTTATGTCACTGGTCCAGGGACTGACGACACTTTGAGATATGCTAACTATCTAGAACTAACAGGCATGCAACACATTAAATATGGGGAGTAAGGGAAAGGTTTCTGGCTTGGGAGACTGGATAGATGGTAGTTCCACACAAGTTACTGAGATCAAGTTTAAACTGAGTTGAAAAATCTTTCTCCTGACCCTAGCACAGAAAGGCCAGCTAAAAATCTTTAAGCATGACTTGTAATCAGATCCTGGGCCCTCTTCTGGATATCTTGACCCTATACTCTTGTGCTGGTTTCTACCACCCATACCCCTTCCCACCCCCACCACTTTCCTCTAACTGCCTTGTTGCCATTCACTTTCAGGAAGTGAAATTGCAGGTGGAGTAGGGTGTAAGGTAATGAGTTTCATTTTACACCTGTTGAGTTTGAAGGACATTTAAATGAGAAAAATTTTTAAAACGCCTTAGGTTTTTGTTTTTGTTTACTTTTAATTTAAGAAAAGTTTTATCACCTTATTTCATTTTGCTCATCTTCTCTTTATGTAAAATTGGAATAGTCAACATACAGGTCCAGATGTGGTTTCATTGAGCTTTCATCTGGTGACTTCTTGTATATATGCAGTCAATCCTATAAGGATTTCTGAGTGTTAAATTTGCTCATAGCTGACAATCATTCTTTTTATAGTACAGATCAGTGAATCCAAAACATGTTCATTTTTAAATTCCCCTTGAACACTCCTGTGACCTAGCTTTCTCTATATTACTGCTACACCAAAAGGAAAAATCAAAGTATGGCAGAATATCCATGCTGTTAAGTAGGGGAGAGTAAGAGGATATCATGTAGGTTGCCCTTTTTCCTTTTATTTTCTCTTTCTTTCTTTCTTTCTTTCTTTCTTTCTTTCTTTCTTTCTTTCTTTCTTTCTTTCTTTCTTTCTTTCTTTCTTTCTTTCTCTCTCTCTCTCTCTCTCTCTCTCTCTCTCTCTCTCTCTCTCTCTCTCTTTCTTTCTGTGTAGTGTGTGTGTGTGTGTGTGTGGCCTATTTCATTCTCTCTCTAAGGTTGAGAATAGGCAAAGAAATGATCTTGAAACAGGATAATGTACCTAAATGCAATGTTAATATGAGGACTATTAGGCTTTAGAGAAGCAATAGAAATGGATGAAACTGACAGACTTGATTTTGTTGCAAGGGGGCAGTTGTATAGGTAAGTTGATCTTTCTGGCATATGATTTACAGAGATAGCAGAGAGAGAGAGAGAGAGAGAGAGAGAGAGAGAGAGAGATATTGATTCTCAGTTCACTCCCTTATCAGCTTATAGCCCCATGATGCTGATACTGTACAATCATCTTAATATGGGGGAAGAAATGTGGTAAGATGGTCAATTTTAGCTATTCACTGCCATAAACTTCCTTGAAAAGACATTGAACTGTGCCATCTAATCTTAGTGACTGATTACATAGTTGTATTTTGTGGATAGGCTAGCCACTCATACATTTCCATGCCAGGGGCATGATGAACCTAAACTTGTAGATTCTATTTATATACTGTAGTATTTAGCTCTGATCTATTAAGGAAAGCAGAAGAATTACTCTATTCTAAGAACACACACACACACACACACACACACACACACACGATCAAACAATTACAAAACTGAGGACAAAGTCTTGGACTTCTGCTAAGAATTTATAGATAAGCCTTAATCTGAAATATATCCATGTTTGCCAAAAATAAGTCCATTATTGGATGTTTAGGAAATGGGATCAGAGTTACAGAAATGGCTTTTGTAGTTTCTGGGAAATCTTTTTGAACAGAAGATCTTCCTTAGGAATGTTATTTCAGCCCCCTGAATGCAGCAAAGTGTCTTTTGGATGAGACAATGCCCAGGTCTCCATCTCACCTTAATAAATTTGAAAATTACTGTTTCTTTAGTCTAACACACTTCCAAAGCATATTGAGGATTGCTACAAACACACACACACACACACACACACACACACACACACACACACACACATATTTTTCCATGTATAAGACGACCCCCCCTAATTTTACAGTTAAAACATAGGTTTAGGCCTATATTCGCTGTATAAGACTACCCCCCACTTCCGAGGCAACACCAGTTCTTTTTTTAATAGACCGCTTCTCTGACTCTGGCCAATCTGAGCAGGCTTTTTTTCGTTTCAAAAGTCATCTTATATGCCAGAAAATACGGTATATATATATATATATATATTAAGATAAAGAAAAAAACAAAAAAAAACCACAATGACAGAGATTCTGAAATAAGTACAAAGGGGCAATACAATCTGAAGTAGTCAGGGTCTTTTCTTTAGGATAGATGTTGAATTGGTGCTCTTTAAAAATTGTCCCTTTTCACTAGATGTCTGACAAATGTCAGATGAAGCAATTCAGCTTAGTGATTTTAAATGGCTGTTTTCTGAAAACATATCACCTACTTATTTTTTGTCTCAGACTCATCTGTGCCACTGCCTGAAAACTTTACTTTTAAAAGACATAATTTAAGTGACATTGACTATCACTCTGTGTAGATAAGTGATTTCATTCTCTTATTTGCAAAATTCTCACCTGGTTAAATGGTGTGGATGTAACTCATATGTATGATGTAAACTTGGAGTAGGGGATTATCTGTCTCACAGGTAGTATAAAGCCTTCAAAATCATTTGGTCAGGCCCTGCCAAGATATTAGAGGTGAGCTAATTAAATATTTGACCAAATATAGCCGAGACCAGTTTGGCTCAATGGATAGAGCGTCGGCTTGGGGACTGAAGGGTCCCGGGTTCGATTCTGGTCAAGGGCATGTACCTTGGTTGCGGGCATATCCCCAGTAGGGGGTGTGCAAGAGGCAGCTGATCGATGACTCTCTCTCATCGATGTTTCTAACTCTCTATCTCTCTCCATTCCTCTCTGTACAAAATCAATAAAATATATTTAAAAAAAAAATATTTGACCAAATATAGCAGGCTAATTTTTAAGTTGATAATTTTGTGTAGTTATTTTTTCATTTTGATATTTATGCTGGACCTTGGCAGAAAAAAGGTTTCCCACCCCTGATGTAAACCTTCAATGAAAAATTAATATAAACAATACCAATTGTCAGTGCTCGTCTTAATTTTATTTAATTTGCACACTTTGTTCAAAAGTACCCTGATTGATGCTTAAATATTTTGCATACTGTGTATGAACACACAATAAAAGATGCTCTTGTGTGCACACCCTCATCCAAACTTTTGTCTATACACTGTATGATGTAAATGTTACCTGTGACTACTAATTTGCATCAAGCTTATGGTTTTAATCATAAGAGAGCATACCAAGTTACTGTTTATTTTATTGTTAACAATAGTTTGAGGAGGTGGAGTAAGGAGGTCAAAGAAGAATGGCAACTCTAAGAAAGGCTGATTTTCAGTTAAGTACATTTTTAAAGTCATTTTGTCATTTGGTAAACACACAGTGATTATTCTTTCAGACAGATGAAATATTCATTAGAAAGAGAAGTGAGGAAATCACAGTACTATGAAAGAATGGCAAGGGAGGGAGAGGCCTGTCAAGAATATTTTGTCTCCAGGTAAAAGAAATAAAAATTTCCATAGAGAGGGACCACTGGAAATGAAAACTTTTAAAAGGGTTATTTCCATAAAGTCTGAGGAAATTGTGGCCTCCATTAAGATTTTCGTCCCTGAGATCCTAAACTGTAAGTATAGTATCTGCTTTGTCTGCAGAATAAAGAAGATCTTCGTTTAATCATTATCTTGGGAGCTGAACATCCTGCTACATTTGAATAAAAATGCCTATTTCATTACTGATGGGAACACAGAGTCCAGTGTACCAAATGATTTACAGTAGAGCTTACTGACAGGGCTACCTTATAAATGAACAAGTTATTTAAAAAATACTTGTATCATGCCCACAAATTCTAAGAAATCTACCAAATGAGTGCCATCCATTAAAAAAAAACCTGTTCTATTACACTTTTAGGTAAAATGGGAAGTGGTGATGTAGGAAATAGAATTTTGATGACATTCACAATACCATCAGTTTTTTTCTTTCTAATGAAGTCTCTTAAAATGTTGGGATACGTGCAGCTATAAAATACTGAGCTGCAGAGGACCTTGAGAAATCATTTGCTCTAGGCTTCTGTAATCAAGTATGTTTCTACACAAAGGATGAGGGAGTCATGTTGTACAGTAAGTCCTCACTTATTAATAGTTTCTTGTAAACTGACTTTAAGCAAAATGACACAAAAACAAGTTTTACTGTAGGCAAATTGATAAAGACAAGAGTTAAGTTTCTATGGCATATTTCTGGACATAAAATCAACCAAATTTCTAAAGGAAGACTAAAAACATTTCTTTTTAAAAAAAAAAAAAATCTTGCCAAAACCGGTTTGGCTCAGTGGATAGAGCATCGGCCTGCGGACTCAAGGGTCCCGGGTTCGATTCTGGTCAAGGGCATGTACCTTGTTTGCGGGCATATCCCCAGTAGGGGGTGTGCAAGAGGCAGCTGATGGATGACTCTCTCTCATCGGTGTTTCTAACTCTCTATCTCTCTCCCTTCCTCTCTGTAAAAAATCAATAAAATATATTAAAAAATAAATCTTTATTGTTCAGATTATTACAGTTGTTCCTCTTTTTTCCCCCATAGCTGCCCTCCACCTAGTTATCACCCCACCCTCTGCCTTTACCCCCCCCCACTGTCCTCATCCATATGTATAATTTTTTATTGAGTCTCTTTCCGCACCCCAGACAACCCCTTCCACCAGAGAATTGTCAGTCCACTCCATTTCTATGCCCCTGATTCTATTATATTCACCAGTTTATTCTGTTCATCAGACATTTTATTCACTTGATTTTTAGATTCACTTGTTGATAGATATGTATTTGTTGTTCATAATTTTTATGTTTACCCTTTTCTTCTTCTTCTTAAAGAATACCCTTTAGCATTTTATATAATACTGGTTTGGTGGTGATGAACTCCTTTAGCTTTATTTTGTATCTTTGAAGCTCTTTATCTGCCCTTCAATTCTGAATGATAGCTTTGCTGGTAGAGTAATCTTGGTTGTAGATTCTTGCTATTTATCATTTTAAATATTTCTTGCCACTCCCTTCTGGCCAGCGCAGTTTCTGTTGAGAAATCAGCTAATAATTGTATGGGTGCTCCCTTGTAGGTAGTTAACTGTTTTTCCCTTGCTGCTTTTAATATTCTCTCTTTGTCTTTTGCTCTTGGCATTTTAATTATGATGTGTCTTGGTGTGGTCCTCTTTGGATTCCTTTTGTTGGGATTCTCTGCACTTCCTGGACTTGTAAGTCTACTTTCATAAGGTAGGGGAAGTTTTCTGTCATTATTTCTTTAAATAGGTTTTCAATATCTTGCTCTCTCTCTTTTTCTGTCACCCTCATCATTCAGATGTTGGTACACTTGAAGTTGTCCCAGAGGCTCCTTACACTGTCTTCATATTTTTGGATTCTTTTTTCTTTTTTCTCTTCCGGTTGGGAGTTTTTTGCTTCTTTGTATTTCAAATTTTGACTTGATTATTAGGATCTTTTAGTCTGCTGTTGAATCTCTGTATATTGTTCTTTATTTCAGTCAGTGTATGCTTAATTTTTAGTTGGTCCTTTTTCATATCCTGGAGGGTCTCACTGAATTTATCAGCAGTTTCTATAAGATTCTTGAATAACCTTTTAACTGTTGTTTTGAACTCTATATCCAGTATTTTGCTTTCCTCCATTTCTTTCATTTGTGTCCATTTTCTTTTTCTTTGAATTGACCTCCAAGCCTATTGGCTGTGAGGATCAGTTTTGTCTATGATGGGAGAACTTCAGTGCTGGAGACACCCTTACGGGGCAAGACTTGCTTCAGTGGGGCTTTCGTGTTCACTGAGTCTGCCCCCTGAGTGTGTCCCTTATGGATTTGAGGAGCTGTAATCTGGATGGTCCTATTCTTACCACTGGGTACACTGGCTCTTAGATTTTCAAGGAGGTGCAAATTTAGTCTCTGCCTGAGGCCACCCAGCAAGAGCTTTGGAGAGATCTACACATTCCTCTTCTTTGTTTGGGGTTTGGAGGTGCACAGATGAGGCCCATCTGTGAAGCAATGCAAACTGCTCTGGACGTTGGGCCTTCTTTTGGAAGCTCTGAGGCTCTCTGACGCAGCTGCAGTTTGTTAGGTAATTTTAGATTGCAAAGTGCCAGGCCATTCATATGCAAAAGCACAACTTGGGTGGGGTTATAAGTTGGTTGCAGTGGGGTCTCAGGGAATCAACACAACAGAGCTAACAGCAATTGCTGGCTGTCAGCCCTTCCCTAAGAGGCCCCTGTGGTAATTGCTGCAGAAATCTCTGAGAGAGAGCCACCCTTGTGTTCTGGCCCAATGCCAGACATTCTAGTTTTCCCCTGTATGAGTCTGGGTCCCCAGAGTTTCACCTGGAACTGGAGTTCAGAGTAGTCGGGAGCTTGTGTCTGCCTCCTGATTGAAAAAGACAACCATATCCTCAGTTGCCAGCCCTTTCCACTTGCCTCTGTACCTCCGCATTTCACTTCTGCACCTCCGCACCTCCTCCCAGTCTCAGTGTGCTTTTCTCCTTCCTTGTAGTTGTAGAATTTCCAGTCAGCCAGCCTTCCTGTGGTTTTGGATGATACCTGTTTTGTCTTTTAGTTGTACTTTTAAAGTGATTGTGCGAGGCAGCAAGTTCAGGTGTTTACCGATGCTGCCATCTTGGTTTCTTTCAAGACTAAAAACATTTCTAATATTTAACATTGAAATGAATGTGAGGTATACATACATTTAAGGAATATTAAGAAAAACAAGCCCTGGCTGGTGTGGCTCAGCTGGTTGGAGCTTCATCTTGTATACCAAAAGGTGGTCAGTTTGATTTCAGGTCAGAGCACATACTCAGGTTATGGGTTCTCAATCCCTGGTCAGTGTAGGAGGCAACCAACTGATCTCTCTCTCTCTCTCTCTCTCTCTCTCTCTCTCTCTCTCTCTCTCTCTCTCTCTCTCTCTCTTTTTCACTCTCAGATTAATTAAAAAAAAGAAAAACCAGAGAATTCTTTTCCAACCCACTCCCGAGAACTCAGGGTACAAGGCAGGATCCACCCAGGACAGGACACCCTCCTATCACAGGGTGCACTTACACACACACTCACTGGAACTGAGACACTGAAGTCATGCCAGTTCACATCATATGCACATCTTTGCGATGTGGGAGGAAACCTGAGTCCCTAGAGAAAACCCACACAAACATGGGGAGAACATGCAAACTCCCCATAGTCAGTGGTCCTGGCCTGGAACCAGTTTTGTTTTTCCTCATTAACATTATTAACATTATAAGGAAACGACATTATTTGAGGAATTGCTATGCATAATTGTTATTTAGGGAACATGTATAGCATTTATGTGCCAGACACTGTTCTAACTAAGCACTTTACAGATATTAACTAGGCACATTTATTAAGGCACAATTTTTTCCCTCCTCTTTCTCTCTCTTTCCCTTTTTCTTCTATGGGAGATTGGTGGGGTGGGAGAGTAGGCTTACACTTCTTTATATGAAAAGATACATGCAGGTTATTATTATTATTGATGATGTTTACGCTATTACAGAGGCAATGATTGTTACAATCATTTTATTAACTCAAAAAGAATGTCACAGTGACATAGTAAACCTACATTTGCCCACCCCTGTGCATCTTTTCTGTTACCCTTCTCTACTGCTCTCTTTTTAGCCTTGCCACGGGCCTTCCTTAGCACTGTTACAAGCTTGTTGGTGCCCTCTAGAGTAATGAGGTTACTGAATTCTAGTGAAAACCTTTCCCCCCCTTCGTTGATTTTAAGAACCTAAGAGGTTATGTCAAATAATTT
This sequence comes from Pipistrellus kuhlii, assembly GCF_014108245.1. Lineage (NCBI taxonomy): Eukaryota > Metazoa > Chordata > Mammalia > Chiroptera > Vespertilionidae > Pipistrellus > Pipistrellus kuhlii. The sequence goes on from NW_023425504.1 coordinate 16,623,271, forward strand.
ATTTTTTACCATTTTATTTTATTTTATTTTATTTTAAAGATATTACATATGTGTCCTTATCTCCCCATTGCTCCCCAATCCCCCCACTCATGCCCTCACCCCCCTTTTGTCTTTGTCCATTGGTTAGGCTTATATGCATGCATACAAGTCTTTTGGTTAATCTATCACCTTTACCCCCACCCTCCCACACCTTCCCTCTGGTGTTTGACAGTCTAAAAGATGTTTCTCTGTCTCTGGATCTGTTTTTTTTATCATCAGTTTATGTTCATTATTATCCATAAATGAATGAAATCATGTGATATTTATCTTTCTCTGACTGGCTTATTTCGCTTGGCATAATGCTCTCCAGGTCCATCCATGCTGTTGTAAATGGTAAGAATTCCTTCTTTTTTACTGAAGCATAGTATTCCATTGTGTAGGTGTACTCCAGTTTTTTAATTTACTCATCTGCTAATGGGTACTTAGGCTGTTTCCAAATCTTAGCTATGGTGAATTGTGCTGCTATGAACATAGGGATGCATATATCCTTTCTGATTGATGTTTCTAGCTTCTTGGGATATATTCCTAGAAGTGGAATCACTTGGTCAAATGGGAGTTCCATTTTGGTTTTATTAGTTTTTTTAGGAAATTCCATACTGTTCTCCACAGTGGCTGCACTAGTCCACATTCCCACCAGCAGTGCATTCTGGTTCCTTTTTCTCCGCATCCTTACCAGCACTTGCCATTTGTTGATTTGTTGATGATAGTCATTCTGACAGGTGTGAGGTGGTACCTTATTGTTGTTTTGATTTGCATCTCTTGGATGATCAGTGACTTTGAGCATGTTTTTATATGTCTTTTGGCTTTCTGAATGTTCTCTTTGGAAAAGTGTCTATATAGGTCTGTTGCCCACTTTTTGATTGGATTGTTTATCTTCTTTTTGTTAAGTTGTATTAGTTCTCTGTAAATGTTGGAGATTAAACCGTTATCTGAGATAACATTGGCAAATATGTTCTCCCATGCAGTGGGCTTTCTTGTTTTGCTATGCAGAGCTCTTTATTTTAATGTAGTCTCATTTATTTATTTTCTCTTTAGTTTCCATTGCCCTATGAGCTGTAATGGTAAATATATTGCTATGACAAATGTCTGCTATTTTGCAGCCTATGGCTTTTTCTAAGATTTTTTATGGCTTCCCATTTAAGTCCTTTATCCGTATTGAGTTTATTTTTGTGTGTGCTGTAAGCTGGTGATCTAGTTTCATTTTTTTGTATGTATTTCTCCAGTTTTCCCAGCACCATTTATTGAAGAGACTATCATGTCTCCATTATATATCCATTCCTCCTTTGTCAAATATTAATTGAGCATACTGGTTTGTGTTGATTTCTGGGTTCTCTGTTCTGCACCATTGATCTATATGTCTATTCTTGTGCCAGTACCAGGCAGTTTTGAGAATTGTGGCTTTGTAGTATAGCTTGGTAAATGGTATTGTGACCCCTCCAACGCTGTACTTCTTTCTCATGGTTGCTGCAGCTATTTGGGGTCTTTTTTTAAATTCCAAATGCATTTTTGGAGAATTTGTTCTAGGTCTTGAAAGTATGTTGTTGGTATTTTAATGAAGATTGTGTTGAATTTATAGATTGCTTTGGCTAGTAGGGACATTTTATTGATGTTGATTCTACCAATCCATGAACATGGTATATTCTTCCATTTGTGCATTTGTGCATGTCTTTCTCTATCTCTTTTGTTAGTGTCCTGGAATTTTCTGAGTGCAGGTCCTTTGCCTCCTTGGTTAAGTTTATTCCTAGGTATCTTAATTTTTTTTGTTGCAATGGTAAATGGGATTGCTTTTTAAATTTCTCTTTCTGTGCATTCATTATTGGTGTATAGAAAAGCCATAGTCTTCATTTTATTTATTTATTTATTTATTTATTTATTTATTTATTTAATATATTTTATTGATTTTTTTTGCCCCCCTCTCTCCCTCCCACACATCCCCTCCCTCCCCAGAGTTTTATGTCCATTGGTTGTACTTATAGGCATGTATAAATGTCCTTCGGTTGATCTATTATCTCCCCCAGATCTTCCTTCCCTCCCCACTGTAATTTGACAGTCTGCTTGTTGATATACTGTCTCTATATCTATCTTTTGGTTCATCAGTTTATAATGTTCTTTATTATCCACAAATGAGTGAGGTCATGTGGTGTTTCTCTTTCATTGATTGGCTTATTTAACTTAGCATGATGTTCTCCAATTCCATCCAGGTTGCTGCAAATGATGAGAATTCCTTCTTTTTTATGGCAGCATAGTACTCCATTGTGTAGATGTACCATAGTTTTTGGATCCAATCATCTGCTGACGGGCACCTAGGCTGTTTCCATATTCTGGCTATTGTAGATTGTGCTGCTATGAACATAGGGGTGCAAATATCCTTTCTGATTGGTGTTTCTAGTTTCTTGGGATATATTCTTAGAAGTTGGATTACTGGGTCAAATGGGAGTTCCATTTTCAGTTTTTTGAGGAAACTCCACACTGTTCTCCACAGTGGTTGCACCAGTCTGCATTCCCATCAGCAGTGCATGAGGGTTCCTTTTTCTCCTCAACCTCGCCAACACTTGTCGTTTGTTGATTTGTTGATGTTGGCCATTCTCACAGGTGTGAGATGGTACCGCATTGTTGTTTTGATTTGCATCTCTCGGACAATTAATGACTTTGAGCATGTTTTCATGTGCCTTTTGGCCTTCCTTTTGTTTTCTTTAGAAAATGTTCTATTTAGGTCCATTGCCCATTTTTTAATTGGATTATTCATCTTCCTTTTATTTAGTTGTATAAGCTGTTTGTAGATGTTGGAGATTAAAACTTTATCAGTGATATAATTTGCAAATATGTTCTCCCACACAGTGGGCTTTCTTGTTGTTTTGTTCTTGGTTTCCTTTGCTGTAAAAAAGCTTTTTATTTTGATGTAGTCCCATTTGTTTATTTTCTCTTTAGCTTCCATTGCCCTAGGGGTAGTATCAGTGAAGAAGTTCTTTTGGCATACATCTGAGATTTTGTTGCCTGTGGATGCTTCTAGTATTTTTATGGTTTCCCGTCTGGTGTTTAAGTCCTGTATCCATTTTGAGTTTATTTTCGTGAATGGTGTAAGTTGGTGATCTAGTTTCATTCTTTTGCATGTGTCTGTCCAATTTTCCCAACACCATTTATTGAAGAAACTGTCTTGACTCCATTGTATATTCGTGCCTCCTTTGTGAAATATTAATTGAGCATAGTGATTTGGGTTGATATCTGGGTTTTTGATTCGATTCCATTGATCTATATGTCTGTTCTTGTGCCAGTACCAGGCTGTTTTGAGAACAGTGGCTTTGTAATATAGTTTGAAGTCTGGTATTGAGATCCCTCCTACTTTACTCTTCTTTCTCAGGATTGCTGTGGCTATTCGGGGTCTTTTATTGTTCCAAATGAACTTTTGGAGAGTTCTTTCTAGGTCAGTGAAATATGTCTTTGGTATTTTAATGGGGAGTGCATTGAGTCTATAGATTGCTTTAGGAAGTATGGACATTTTGATGATGTTGATTCTACCAATCCATGAACATGGTACGTTCTTCCATCTCCTTACATCTTCCTCTATCTCTTTTTTCAGTGTTGTGTAGTTTTCCCCATATAGTTCCTTTACTTCCTTAGTTAAATTTATTCCTAGGTATCTTAATTTTTTTGGTGCGATGGTAAATGGAATTGCTTTTTTAGTCTCTGTTTCTGCAGTTTCACTGTTGGTGTATAGAAATGCCATAGATTTCTTGGCATTAATTTTGTATCCTGCTACATTGCCAAATTCATTTATTAAGTCAATTAGTTTTTTAAGGGAGTCTTTTGGTTTTTTTATATACAATATCATGTCATCTGCAAATAAGGATAACTTTACTTCTTCTTTTCCAATTTGGATGCCTTTTATTTCCTCCTCTTGTCTAATTGCAATGGCTAGTACTTCCAGTACTATGTCAAACAGGAGTCGTGAGAGTGGGCTTCCTGTCTTGTTCCTGTTCTTAGAGGGAATGCTTTTAGTTTTTGCCCATTGAGTATAATGTTGGCTGTGGGTTTATTATATATAGCTTTTATTATATTGAGGTATGATCCTTGTACTCCCACCTTGTTGAGAGTTTTTATCAGAAAAGGGTGTTGGATTTTATCGAATGCTTTTTCTGCATCAATTGATATGACTATATGATTTTTATCTTTCAATTTGTTTATATGATGCATCACGTTTATTGATTTGCGGATATTGTACCATCCTTGCATTCCTGGAATAAATCCTACTTGGTCGTGGTGTATGATCTTTGTGATGTTCTTCTGGAGTCGATTTGCTAGAATTTTTTTTGAGGATTTTGGCATCTATGTTCATGAGGGATATTGGCCTGTAATTCTCTTTCATTGAGTTGTCTTTATCTGGTTTTGGTATTAGGGTGATGCTGGCTTCATAGAAGAAGTTTGGAAGTGTTCCTTCCTCTTGGATTTTTTGGAATAGTATGAGGAGGATAGTTTTTAGTTCTTCCTTGAATGTTTGGTAAAACTCTCCTGTGAAGCCATCTGGCCCTGGGCTTTTGTTTGCTGGAAGCTTTTTGATGACTGTTTCAATTTCTTCCCAAGTCACTGGCTTATTGAGATTTTTAGATTCTTCCTGATTGAGTTTTGGAAGTTTGTATTTTTCTAGGAATATGTCCATTTCCTCCAGGTTGTTCAGTTTGTTGTTCATAGTATTTTGTAACAATCCGTTGTATTTCGGTGGGGTCTGTTGTTATTTCACCTCTTTCATTTCTGATTTTGTTTATTTGGGTCCTCTCTCTCTGTTTCTTGGTTAGCCTGGCTAGAGGTCCATCTATCTTGTTTATCCTTTCAAAGAACCTACTCTTGGTTTTGTTGATCTTATGTATTGTTTCTTTGGTCTCTATGTCGTTTATCTGTGCTCTGATTTTTGTTATTTCCTTCCTTCTGCTTACACTGGGCTTTTCTTGTTGCTCTTTTTCTAACTCTTTGAGTTGTAGAGTTAGATAATTTGTTACCCTTTTTTCTAGTTTTTTTGCAATAGGCTTGTAAGGATATGAACTTCCCTCTCGAAACTGCTTTTGCTGTGTACCATAGATTTTGGATTGTTGTGTTTTCATTGTCATTTGTTTCCAGGATGTTTTTTAATTTCTTCCTTGATTTCTCTGGTAACCCAGTCCATGCTGTTCAGTCTCCATGTGTTTGATTTCTTTGGATCATTTTTATTTTAGTTAATTTCCAGTTTTATGCCATTATGGTCTGAGAAGATGCTTGATATGATTTATATCTTCTTGAATTTGAAGAGACTTTGCCTATGTCCCAAAATGTGGTCTATCTTTGAGAATGTCCCATGTGCATTTGAGAAGAATGTATATTCTGTGGCTTTGGGGTGGAATGTTCTGAAGATGTCAATTAATTCCATCTGGTCTAGTGAGTCATTTAGGATTGATATTTCTTTGCTAATTTTTTGTTTAGATGATTTGTCCAAGGGTGACAGTGGGGTATTAAAATCTCCTACTATGATTGTATTGCTATTAATATCTCCCTTAATGTCCTCCAGCAGTTTTTTTATGTATTTGGGTGCTCCTGTATTGGGTGCATATATATTTACCAGGGTTATTTCTTCTTGTTGGATTGCTCCCTTTAGTATTATGAAGTGGCCTTCATTATCTCTTGTTATGTCCTTCACTCTGAGATCTAATTTGTCAGATATAAGTATTGCTACCCCAGCTTTCTTTTCATTTCCATTTTCCTGGAAAACCTTTTTCCATTCCTTCACCCTTAGTCTGTGTGCATCTCTTTTTCTGAGGTGGGTTTTTGTAGACAACAGATGTATGGGTCTTGTTTTCTTATCCAATCTGTTACCCTGTGTCTTTTGATTGGAGCATTTAAACCATTTACATTTAATGTTATTAATGATAGGTACTCATTTGACTCCATTTTTATTCTATACCCCTGTGTTCCTTCTTCACTTCCTATTTCTTTATTTTTACAGTAGACCCTTTAGCATTTCTTGCATTGCTGGTTTGGTGGAGATAAATTCCTTTAGTCTTTTTTTGTCTGTGAAGCTCCTGATTTCCCCTTCAATTTTGATTGATAGCCTTGCTGGGTACAGTATTCTTTTATTCAGACCTTTTCTTTGCATGACTTTGTATATTTCATCCCATTCCCTTCTGGCCTGATAAGTTTCTGTTGAGAAATCAGTTGTTAGTCTGATGGGGGTTCCTTTATATGTAACTTTCTGTCTCTCTCTGGCTGCTTTTAAGATTCTTACTTTGTCATTGGTGTTTGCCAGTTTAATTATAATATGTCTTGGCGTCGGTCTTCTGGGATCCATTTTGCTTGGGACTCTGTGAGCATCTTGGATTTGTGTGGGTTTTTTCTTCTCTATCTCAGGAAAGTTTTCTGTCATTATTTCTTGAAATACGTTTTCTATGTCTACCTCGGTTTTGTTTCCTTCCGGAACCCCTATTATTCGAATATTGTTTTGTTTTGCATTGTCCCAAAGCTCCCGTAGGCTCTCCTCCTGCTTTTTAATTTTTTTTTCTAGGAGCTGCTCTAATTGGGTATTTTTTTCCATCTTGTCTTTTAGCTCACTGATGCGATCCTCTGCTTCTTCTAGTCTGCTCTTGATGCTTTCTATTGAGTTCTTCACAGTAGCGATGTCATTTTTCATTTCATCTTGAGTCATCTTCATTTCCTCTTGTTTTTTTTTTCATTTCTTCTTGGGTCTTACTCATATTGTCAATTTGTCTTCCATTCTTTTTAGCCATCTTAAGATCGTTACTCTGAATTCTTGCTCTGGTAGGTTGCTTGCCTCTAAATTGTTTACTCCCTTTTTCTGGCGATGCCTGCTTTTCTTTCATTTGTGGGCTGTTTCTTTGTCTCCCCATGGTCTCTCTTCAGGATGTCTCTTTCCTGTGTTGATTTATCTCTCCTGCGTGGATTTAAAGGCATAAAATACAACACAACCAGGTATAATACACAAGGCACCGAACAGAAATGTGTTTGCAATATTAATAATCTCCAATAAAGGTAACCACCAGGGAAAGGCAAATTATGGAATAGGGGAGAAAGAGAAAGAGTAAAAAGAGTGGAGGGAGGGAGTAAAAGAAAAAGATAGGAAAAAGAGTGTCAAAATGAATTTGGGAAACAGGGAGGAAAGAGAGAGAGAGAGAGAGAGAGAGAGAGAGAGAGAGAGAGAGAGAGAGAGAGAGAGAGAGAGAAAAGGGGAACAAATTATATATATGGGGAGAGAGTTTCAATTGAAAAACTACTAAACCCTACAAATGGTGTCAGCAGTACCTGGAGAATAATACAATCTACAACATCCCCTAATTTCCAGCACAGTAAGGGAAAACAGAAGTATTAATAATAAAGTAACAGCTAACAAAAACCAATCAAATAAGAAAATACTGAGCAATAGCAACAACAAAAGATTAAGCAAAATATTCTCACTTAAAAAGCATAAAAATACAATATAATCATCATTCCCCCAAACATTATCGAAAGAACCGTGAGGAAAACAATTTTTTTTTTTTGCTAGTTAATATAGCTCAGAGAGGGGTGTGTATGCGCTTGACACTAGGTATTGGAGATTAGATATATAAGTAGGGTAGAAATTTTAGCAGGGGGTATACAGAGAGAGTATAGAAATCTAAAGCAGGAAAGGGTGAAGATAAACAGGATAGCAAAAAGGGGGAGGGGTAGAAAGAGATTGATAGTGTAAAGGTCGTGTTTAGTTAGGGTTAAACAATGTTAAAAAAGAAATGAAAATGAAATGAAGAACGCTAATTCCAATTGTAAAATAAGGAGAAAATAAAATGGCACTTAAAAAAAATGAAAATAGCAGTACTAAAAATGCTTATTGAACCTAAAAATATAATAATTAAAAAATTAAAATCTACTGAGGAAAAAAGGAAAAAAATTGTTTCTTAAGTAAAAGATGCAAAAAATGAAAGAAAAAAAATTAGCAAAATAAATAAATAAATAAATAAATAATGTCCTGTTGTGAAGGCTATTTACTTCTGTTATTCTATTTGACATGCCTGTTTCTTAGTCCAGCCCGTATTGCAGTTCCCTGTGTTCTGCTGCACCTCAGTGACGATTCCTTAGTTTCTTGGTTTTTGATCAAATAAAACTAATAATAAACACAGTCAGATTGTACTCCAGACCCTAGGTGGCAGTGTATGTGGATTGATGTCCTGTCTTTTTGGTTGCTTTTGCCTTCTTTTTCTGTGTCCCTCAATACCAGTTTTTTTTTAAATTTTATTTGTTTATTTTTATTTATTTATTGTTGCCTCGGAGCTGAATCCTGGATGATTTCACCCTGCTCTGCTTCTCAGTTTCCAGAAAAGCAGATTTCCCCTGCTGTCTCTTAGGGTCATCCAATCTGGGTGATCTCTCCTTTGTAATCAGAAGCAAAGTGTTGCAGGGGAACCAGCCCAGGTGCGCGATTGGCGAGTCTGCGCACACTTACAAACAGACTTCTTTCCAACTCCTGTATTCTCCCTCTGTGTGGGATCAGAATGGGTTGCTCCCTAGAGAACCCCACTATTATCAACCTTGGGGACCCCCGTCCACTCTCTTGAATCACGCCAGCCCCAACAGTGGACGCAGATTTCCGGGGTCCCAGTGCGCGCTTTTTTTTTTTTTTTTTTCTTCTGCTGCCCCAGTGGCCGCTGCTGTTGCTGCTGCAGCTGCTGCTGATTTCACTTTCGTTTTCACGACACAGACACCCCGCGTTATCCCTGCAAAAGCCAACCTTTCTGTGGAATCCGCCTGTCCATGCAGGTCGGACTGCCCGGATTGTTAACAATATGTTCTGTGTCCCTTGGCGTTTTATAAGAGTCCCGCTTCTGGGGAAGATTGCACCAGACCCAGACCCAGAACTGGGACTCCCCAGGCAGGATATTCGCTGCAGTCAAGCCTTCTTTTGGCGCACCTCCGCGCGGAGCGCAGCGGCTGCAGTTGCTGCTGGCGCAGCGGGGCCCGGATCCCTCACGCTATCTCCGCAAACTCTGACCTTTCCCTGGGTGATTGAAGAACTCCCTTGAGTCCATGCGTTTGCGCCGATTGGGGTGTCTCAGCTGCTCAATGGTCTCCTCTGTGGTGGGTTTCCCAGGCCTCAGAGAAGCTCCCCCTTTCCTGGTAAGATAGCGCAGCCTTCCCTCCGGGAGAGCTCGCCGAGGCCACCGCAGTGCTGGCCGCTCGGCCGGGAAATCCTGTCCAGCGGATCTTTCCTTACCTTCCTTGAGAATTCCACTGCCCCTTAGCTGCCAATCAACATTCCCTGAGGAACTCAGACACTGCCTTTATCTGTTCTGGGACATGGGTCAGAACAAGTCCGTCTGTTTGGTCGCCATCTTGTCCCCAACTCTCCCTTCTTCTTTTTTTAAAATATATATTTTTATTGATTTTTTTACAGAGAGGAAGAGAGAGGGATAGAGAGTTAGAAACATCAATGAGAGAGAAACATCGATTAGCTGCCTCTTGCACACCTCCTACTGAGGATGTGCCCGCAACCAAGGTACATGCCTTTGACCAGAATTGAACCTGGGACCTTTCAGTCCTCAGGCTAACTTTCTATCCACTGAGCCAAACCGGTTTTGGCCATAGCCTTCTTGGTGTTAATTTTGTATCCTGCTACATTGCCAAATCCATTTATTAAGTCTATTAGTTTTTTGATGAAGTCTTTGGGATTTTGTATGGACGATATCATGTCATCTGCAAATGAGGACAGTTTTACTTCTTCTTTTCCAATTTGGATGCCTTTTATTCATTCTTGTCTGATCGGAATGGCTAGTATTTCCAGTATTTCCAGTACTATGTCAACAGGAGTGGTGAGAGTGGGCATTCCTGCCTTGTTCCTGTTCTTAGGGGAAATGGTTTTAGTTTTTGCCCATTCAGTTTGATGTTTGCTGTGAGTTTGTCATATATGGCCTTTATTATGTTGAGGTATGATCCTATTCCCACTTTGCTGAGAGTTTTTATCAAGAAAGAGTGTTGGACCTTATCAAATCCTTTTTCTGCGTCAATAGATATTATTATATGTGTGTTTTTTTTTAATCTATCTGATTGTTTATGTGGTGTATAGATATTTTTCCATCCCTTCACTTTTAGTCTGTGTGAGTCCCTTGTTCTGAGGTGGGTCTTCTGTAGATATCATATGTATGGGTCATGTTTTCTTATCCATTCAGTCCATTGATGTCTTTTGATTGGAGTATTTAACCCATTTACATTTAATATTATTATTGATAGGTACTTGTTTGTAGCCATTTCTATACTTCATGCCTTTGTTTCCTCCTCCCTTTTTATTGCTTCTTTTTACAGCACTTCCTTTAGTATTTCTTGCATTGCTGGCTTGGTAGTGATAAACTCCCTTATTCTTTTTTTGTCTTTGAAGCTCCTGATTTCCCCTTCATTTTTTATTTATACGCTTGCTGAATAGAGTGTTCTTGGATTCAGTCCTTTGCTTTGTATCACTTTGTATACTTCCTTCCATTCCCTTCTAGCTTGATGTGTTTCTGTTGAGAAATTATTTGATAATCTGATGGCAGATCCTTTGTAAATAACTTTCTATCTCTCTCTTACACCTTTAAAATTCTTTCTCTGTCATTGACATTTGCCTTTGTGATCTTTTTGTGGATCTTTTTGGATTCATCTTACTTGGGACTCTCTGAACTTGTGTACCTTTTTTCTTCCCCATATCCAGGAAGTTTTCTGTCATTATTTCTTCAAATAGATTTCCTAATCCTTGCTGCTCTTCTTGTCCTTCTGGAAGCCTCTGACACCAAGACTTGTGGCTGCCTTGGTTTGGTGGAAGCCATGCTCGCCTAGAATTAGAGTTACCTGGATTCAGTGCAGCCTCGTGTACGCACCTAGTATCAGGAACTTTGCCTGCGCCATGCTTTAAAAAAGTCCCTGTTGGCATGTGCTGAAAATAAGAGTCCCCTAGCATATGCTAGGAGTCAGAGTCCCCCAGTGCCTGCACCATGTATTGAGTATCAGAGTCTCTGTTGCTTGGTGCACCCTCATGCCAAGAATCAGGGTCCCTGTGTGTGCACACACTGAGAATTGGAGTCACTGGCTCTTAGTTGGCATGCACTGGGGATCAGGGACCCCAGGTGCATGTGATGAGAATCAGGTATTCAGTGCTCCCTCTTATGCAGATAATCAGGATCCCTGGTCTGCTTGGGGGCCAGGTTTCACAGCTGTCCTGTGTTGGCAGGAGGCCTATTCCCTCGCTGTGGAAAATAGACTTCTGTGTATGCTTGTCCAAAATCAAAGTCAGGTGGCACTGCCACCCTATGTGGGCGTGGGGTCTAGTCAAGAGAGAGTGCTCTGCTGGAAACAGATTCCCAGTGTCCACACACACCCAGGCTCAAATTTAGGCAGTGGGGCCGGTGTGGCCCTGTGTGGGTGTGGGTTCTGGTCAAGAGAGGATGCTCTGCAGGAAACAGATTCCCAGTGTTCTCACGCCTAGGTTCAAATTCAGGCAGTGGAGCTGGAGCCGCTCTTTGTGGGCAGGAGGCCTCATTGCACAGGGCAGATCCAGCGGTTCCTAGGGCCCTGCAAGGAGCCTGCAGGGAGGGGGATGGGCTCTGTGACTCTCAGAAATCTGTGTTCGTGATGTCTGGATTCTTGCTGTCTGTGGACCTGCAGCTGTGGTCACAGGTCTTTGTCCCTAGTGGCTGTTTCATACACTATGATCTCATATCTCCAACTTCCTGTCACATGTATACACTTGAATATTCTGCTGATATCTGAAACTCAACATGTTTCTAAAGGTGAGCACATCATCTTTCCAAGGATAGATTGTCTGTCTACCTTCTCAGTTTCTGTCAGTGATACCATAATTTTCCCAGATACTTACACTTGTAACCTGGTTTTCTTTGCACCCTTTTTACACTTTACTTTCCATAGATAATGTCATTACGTCCCTTTAGTGCTTCATAATGTCTTTCACTTTCCTCCTTTTCTTTTCTGTACCCCTGCCATGAGCTTTACCTCTAGTTTAGGCACCTGAACATTTCTCTCATTAATCCCAGCTGAAGCTTAGTGTATTGCCTTGCCCATAGAAAGACCCTGTATTTTGGTTTTGTGATTAAGATACAGGTTACCTCTGATCTCCTGCAACAATGAACAACTCACGTTAGAAACTAGATTTTTTTTGGAATCTATTTTTTTCTGCATGTATGCATATCTCTTTTGTAGCAAGGTATACTGTATGCACATACATAAACAGGGTTTGAATTCTGTATGTTTCTCATCAGCTACTAGAGGGAAGGAGACTTACATTGATCCTGAGTTAATGAGTTCTGGTACTTTAGGAGTATAATTAGTACATTTTATCCATTGAGGGTGAGATAATAAGCTCCATGATTATGGACACTATATATTGTAGACTTCATTCACTGCCAGATTCCCAACACTTAGCTCTATACCTAGCATCTAATAGATATTGACACATATGTGTTGGGTGAATTAATAGTAACTGTCAATAGTAGTGGCAACTATGCTGTTCCAAAACAGTAGAACAAAAGTTTACTTATGATTTCCCTCATTCACTTTAATATATTAGACTGAGGGGATTATATTCAACATACTGGAATTTTCCCATGTAGTTATATATTTAATGCAATAATTGAACCTTTAAGTAAAATTTATATCCATGCTAAATTATGCTTCTTATGGAATATCATGCCATGATTCTACTTAGGCACCACAAATTACATTGATGAGGTGAAATGTGTTTTCATGTCTGTTTGTAAAATGTGGAATATTACTTGAGTTACTTTAAGTTTCCTGTTTTAGATGAGTTTAGGCTGGTTTATTTGTTTTTTACACATTTCAGTCTATAATCCTGTCCTTTGAGATGTTGAAAATTAAATGGGGGGACACTTAAATAATTTAATTTATAAGCTTGCTTACAGCTATGTGGTTTATCAAGTCAGATGTTGGTAGCATCAGTTTCTTGGAGCTCAGATGTTGCCAGAACGTAACTTAAACTTGCTTCTGTATGTCAGGGATTAGTATGTAAAAAAGAAGAAATTTTCTTTCAAATGGTCAATCTTAGTGTAGTCTACAGGGTAGTGACTTTAAAAAAAATAATTGGCTGACTTTGAAAAAAAAGAAAAAAAAAGATTAGATTATAATTCATACATAAAACAAGTTCAGTTATATTTCTTGAGAAATCCTGTTCCCTGTCCATTTAATGACATAACTCACATCTTTGTAATACAATAGGAGTGTCATTCCAGCTTCACACCTCTCCCATCTCAGAATTGTTTTCTGTTGTTTATTTTTTTTTTATTTTAAAAATATATTTTATTAATCTTTTTACAGAGAGGAAGGGAGAGAGATAGAGAGCTAGAAACGTCGATGAGAGAGTAACATCGACCAGCTGCCTCCTGCACAACCCCCACTGGGGATGTGCCCGCAACCAATGTACATGCCCTTGACCAGAATCGAACCCGGGACCTTTCAGTCTGCAGACGGACGGATGCTCTACCACTGAGCCGAACTGGTTTCGGCATGTTTTCTGTTGTTTAAATGCAATATATTTATTCTAGTTTTTATGATTATCCTGTCAACATTTCCAGTGTCTCCTTTAAAATTGGTTTAGACAATATTTTAAAGTGTGCTTTTCCTAGCAATAAAGTATGCATTTGAGCCCTCTGATTAATTTAAGTGAGGTTGTAGGTGACTTGAAATGATAGGAACAACAAAGAATCTCTCCTAGCACTGTACATGTCCACAGTGGGACCTTGGGTAAGTCAGTAGTTTGACATGGGTTTATTTCTTTTCATATAAAAGGAGAAGTTTAGGCTGAATTATATCTCAGGTTTTTTTTGCATGCTATAGAATTCCTTAAGATGTTTTAAAGTCTTAGGCAGCCTTATTTCAACACTCTTTGCATTATTAAATTATTTCCACCCTTTAAGGCTCATGAAATATTCTAAGCTGCATGACTAACTTGACTTGAACATTTTTTTCTGAGTCCCTAATGCATTTATATAGTCAGAATACAAAAATTTCCATGTTTGTATAGTCATATTTTGTTATTTAATTCTTTTTTATTTGATCACTTTTAAAAATTAATTTTATAGATTTTAGAGAGAAATGAAAGGAGGAGAGAGAGAAACACAGATAAGCGATAAATATTGATTGAGAAACACCGATAAGAGATAAATATTGATTGGTTGCCTCTAGTACAACCCCTACTGGGGATTGAATCCACAAGGCATGTATCTTGACCTGGAATTGAACCAGTGACCTCTGGTGTATGGGATGACACTCAACCAATTGAGCCATACTGGCCAGTGCTGTAATTCTTTTTTATGCATCAAAATTACCTCCCCAACTATATTGCAAGAGTCTTGAATACAGTAAGTACATCTTATATTATTATACTATTTCTTAAATGTGTGTGTGTGTGTGTGTGTGTGTGTGTGTGTGTGTGTGTGTGTGTGTATTTTGATTTTAGAGAGGAAGGGAGAGAGATAGAGAAATAGAAACATCAATGATAAGAAAGAACCATTGATTGGCTGCCACCTGCATGTCCCCTATTGGGGATCGAGCTCGCAACCCTGACATGTGCCCTTGGCCAAAATCAGACCAGGGACCCTTCAGTCCCTAGGCTGATGCTCTATCCACTGAACCAAACTGGCTAGGTCTGTCTTATACTATTTCTATTTCCTTCATTAAATGTTACATTATGAAGTACATAAAATTGATTTGAATGAAATGCAAATCACTTATCTTCTGGTTTTCATAGAAGACTGATTCATTTGGTAGCTAAAAAGGATATAACGACCTGTTCTGAAATTATTGTTCCAGAGCCCATAGAAGTAATAAATATTCCAATCATGAAGGATTTTTTTTTTAAGGATCTGGGGATTTCATTTGTGAGAAACCAGTTCCTATTAGGCAGGAAAGATGTATTTGGGACATTTATTTTTATTTTCTGTACTTATCAACTTTCTAATCCAATACAGCCAACATAAATTGGGTACACAATATGTGGCATGTACTGAGATAGACACTATAATGGCTTGGAGTAAGATTGGTGTGTGTAAAGCAAGCATGTCAAACTCAAAGGCTAACATGGGCCAAATAAACAAGGTTTAAGTTTATGTGGGCTGCAAAAAATCAAAAGCTTCAATTTTCATAGAAACGTAGGTTTATTTTTATAGTGACATGCTGAATACAAAGGGCTGAAATAAATGAATAATTGTTAACATAAAATAATAGAACATTTTAATAAAAATTAATATTTTTTTCTTAAACATTAACTTACCAGACACTGAATAAGTGCACAAATTAATAAGCATAACACAAATGAACCTATTTTTCTTATTCTCCAAAAGCAAAATATTTCCTGTTACGCACACCAAACAAGTCAGTCCAAGACTAATGACATGGCAATCAGCTGCTAAAATATTTGCTGCTAGTATTAGTGGAGAGAAATGGTGTGCTTGTGCATAGGGTGTGTAAGAAAAATGAATGCAACATGACTTTTTAAAAATCTTTATTCAGATTATTACAGATGCTCCTCTTCCCCCACTCCCCCCATAGCTCCTCTCTACCCAGTTCCCACCCCACTCCAGGCCTTCTCGCCAAGCCCCCCCCCGCCCCCGACCCCCTTCCCCGCCACGACCTTGTCCATAGGTATAAGCTCTTTATCCAATCTCTTCCTGCACTCCCACAACCCTTTCCCCCTGAGAATTGTTAGTCTGCTCCCTTTCCATGTTCATGATTCTATTATATTCACCAGTTTGTTCTGTTCATCAGGTTTTTTATTCATTTGAATTGTAGATCCACTTGATAGATATGTAGATATGTATTTGTTGTCACTTTGTTGTTCATAATTTTTTATCTTTATCTTTTTCTTATTCTTCCTCTTAGAGAATACCCTTCATCATTCCATATAATACTGGTTTGGTGATTATGAACTCCTTTAGCTTTTTCTTGTTTGTGAAGCTCTTTTTCTGACCTTCAATTCTAAATGATAGCTTTTCTGGGTAGAGTAATCTTGGTTGTAGGTTCTTGCTATTCATCACTTTGACTATTTCTTGCCACTCCCTTATGGCCTGCATAGTTGCTGTTGAGAAATCAGCTGACAATCATATGGGTACTCCCTTGTAGATAATTAACTGTTTTTCTTTTGCTGCTTTTACGATTCTCTTCTTATTTTGCCGTTGGCATTTTAATTATGATTTGTGTTGGTGTGGTTCTCTTTGGATTCCTCGTTTGGGTTTTCTATACTTCCTGGACTTGTAAGTCTATTTCTTTCACCAGATAGGGGAAGTTTTCTGTCATTATTTTTTCAAATAGGTTTTCAGTATATTGCTCTCTCTCTTCTTCTGGCACTTCCATCATTCAGATGTTGGTATGCTTTTAGTTTTCCCAGAGGCTCCTTACACTATCTTCATATTTTTGGATTCTTTTTTCTTTTTGCTCTTCTGGTTGGGTGATTTTTGATACTTCATATTTCAGATCTTTGACTTGATTCTTGGGATCCTCTGGTCTGCTATTGAATCTCTGTATATTATTCTTTATTTCAGTCAGTGTATGCTTAATTTCGGTTTGGTCCTTTTACATATCTTTGAAGGTTTCACTAAATTTCTCGGAGGTCGCTGGAAGATTCTTGAATAACCTTATAACCATGATTTTGAACTCTATATCCAGTATTTTGCTTTCCTCAATTTCTTTCATTTGTGTCCTGTTTCTTTTTCTCTGCATTTTGGCTGCTTCCCTGTATTTGTTTCCATGTACTGGGTAGCTGCTAAGTCTCCTTGAGTTGGTAGAGTGGTCTTGTGTGGTTGGTATTCTATAGGGCCCAGTGCCTCACCCTCCCCAGTCACCTAAGGTGGACACTCTTGGTGCACCCCTTTGTGGGCTATGTACACAGTCTTGTTGTAGGTAACCCTTGATTGCTATTGGTATCACTGGAATGAATTGACCTCCAGTCCACCAGCTGTGTCTACACTGGCAGATCTGTTGTGCACGAAACACCTTTATGGGGTAGGACTTGCTTCAGTGGGGCTTTGGTGCTCACTGAATCTGCCCCTTAAGTGTATCTTATTGATGTGAAGAGTTGTAACCTGGTATGGTCTCACACTGACCACTGGATACACTGGCTCTTGGATCTCCAAGAAGGTACAAGGTCAGCCTTTCTCTGGGGCTGCCCAGCAGGAGCTACAGAGACATCTGCATATTCCTCCTCTTTGTATGGGGGTTTGGAAGTGTCCTGATGAGGTCCAGGTGTGAAGCTGGGCAGGCTGCTGTTGCCAGGCCTTGAGCCTTCTTTTGGAAGTTCTGAGGCTCTCTGACCCAGTTGCAGTTTGACAGGTTTTAGACGGAGAAAGGACAGGCACATTTATAGGCAAAATCCAGTGTGCACAGCTTGGGTGGGATTATAAATTGGTTGGGGCAGGGTCTCTGGGAATCATCAAGGCAGAGCAAACAGCAATGGCTGCCAGTCAGCCCTGCACTGGAAAGATCCCTGGGATTCTGTGTCCTGTGCCCCGGTGCAGGATAAATGATTGCTGAGAATACCTCTGTGAGAAAGCCGCCCTCACATTCTTGTCCCGATGACAGTCAGTCCAGTTTTTCCCTGTATGTATCTGCATCCCCCAGAGTCCTTCCCGGAATTGGAGTTCAGAACAAGCAGGAGCTTGTATCTCTCTCCCTATTAAAGGAATAGTACCTCCAGGTGCTAGCACTTTCCGTACCTTCGCACCTTTGCACCTCTTACCAGACTCAATGTACTTTCTTCCCCACTCTAGTTGTGGAACTTTCACTCAGCCACCTTTCCTGTGGTTCTGGGTGGTAGTTGTTCTGCCTTTAGTTATAAGTTTGATGGGGTGTGAGAGACAGCAAGTATAGGTGTTTACCTACGCCGTCATATTGGTTCCTCTGCTCACAACACAATTATCATTAGCGAACATTGTAGTTCATTTTTGATAATTATGTATAACAGGATATTGTAAAAATTAAGTTACAATTTTTATTAAAATGTTTCTTACATACCATTATATTGGCTGGGCTGCAAAAATATTCATTGTGGTCCACATGTGGCCCATGGGCCATGAGTTTGACATGCTTGGTATAAAGATTGCTAGTGTGTAATTTAAAAAAATCATTTTTATGGCTTTGCTGTCAATAGGATATTATTGATTTTAGAGAAAGGAAGAGGAAGAAATAGAAACATCAATAATAGAACCACTGATCAGATGTTTTCTGCATGCTCCCTACTCTGGATTAAGCCCACAACCCCAGCATGTGCCCTGACCAGGACTTGAAATGTGACCTCCTGGTTCATAGGTTGATGCTCAACCACTGAGCCACACCAGATGTGTAATAGGATGTAATATTTGCTCTTAAGGGGTTCATGGTATAGAAGTTGGGGTATAAGTGACATAAACCCTTCTACATTATTATCCTATCTAATAAAGAGGGAATATGCAAATTGACCCTCACATCATTGTAAAGATGGCGGTGTCCACAGCCAATAAGGAGGGAATATGCTAATTAATCGCCCCGTCCTCAAAGATGTTGGCACCCACAGCCATTAAGGAGGGAATATGGTAATAGTCCTATATAATAAAGAACTAATATGCCAATGGTCATCATGCCATCATGCCATAACAATTGATTAGCAGGAGGTTGCGTGTGTGGCAAGTGCATGCAGCCAGTAAGGAAGGAATATGCTAAATGACTGATCACCATCTTGACCTCAAAGATGGCAGCACCCACAGCTACAAGATGGCAGTGCCCAGTCCCCTCAGCCCCCCAGCCACCCAGAGCCAGCCCGAGGTGCAGGCAAGCCTCAGATGGTGGCTGCCCAGCTGCTCTGGGCCAGCCAAAGGCACAGGCAATCCTCGGATGGTGGCTGCCCAGTTGATGCCCAAGGCATAGGCAAGCCTTGGATGGCAGCTGCCCAGCTGCCCAGGGCCTGCCCAAGGTGCAGGCAATCCTCGGATGGTGGCTGCCCCACTTCCCAGGTTGCTTGAGGCTCAGGTAACCAGGGCTGGCTAAGGCTTATACTACAGTCATTGACAGCAGCAGAGGTGTGACGGGGCGTCACCTTCCCCTGATCACCGGGTCACCTCCTGCCCCTGAGGGCTCCTGGACTCTGAGAGGGGGCAGGCTGGGCTGAGGGACTCCCTCTCCAGTGCATGAATTTTCAGGCACCGGGCCTTTAGTTCTATATAATAAAGAACTAATATGCCAATGGTCATTATGCCATCATACCATAACAATCGATCAGCAGGAGGTTGCGTGTGTGGTGGGTGCACTGGGGTGGCTGGGGACTTGATGCACCGTCCTTCTGGACAAAGCTACAGTGGCTGCCTGTGGCTCAGGCAAGCCACATATGGTAACTGCTGCTGCCCAGGGCAGGTGCAAGGCTCAGCAAAGTTTGGAATGGCAACTGCCACTGCCCAGGGCTGGCACGAGGCTCAGGCAAGTCGAGGATAGTTGCTGCCACTGCTCAGGGTCCAAGACTCAGGCAACAAGGGCCGGACTGAGGCTCAAGCAAACAGCGATGGCTGTGAGGGCCAAGGCTCAGGCCACTGCACGGCTGGCAGTGGCAGCAGCAGAGGCGTGATGGGGGCATCGCCTCTCCTGACTGTTGGGTTGCCTCCTGCAGAGGGAGGCCAGAGGTAGCAAAAGCAAGGGGGTTATGGGGGTGGTACCTTCCCCCGATAGGCTGCAGGGAGTGGGTCTAAGCCATCAGTAGGACATCCCCTGAGTGCTCTTGGACTGTGAGAGGGGGCAGGCCGGGCTGAGGGAACCCCCCCCCCCCCCCCCCCCCGGTGCACAAATTTTCATGCAGGCTTCCAGTCCTATATAATAAAAGCCTAATATGCTAAGGGTCTGGTGAACCTATCAAAGCATACTATGCTAATGATATGCTAAGGCCACTCAACTGCTCACTGTAATGTGTGCTGACCACCAGGGGGCAGACAATGGACAGGTAGACCAGTCACTATGATGTGCACTGACCACCAGGGGGCAGATGCTCCAATGCTTGCTGCTGGAGTCTGGCTGATCTGGACCGAGTGAGATGGGCAAGACAGGCACTGGAGCCCTCTCATGGTCCCTCCCTGGTTGGCCAACCTTTCTGGTCCCTTCCTGGCCCTGATAATGCACAGGTGCGGTCTCTTGGCCTGGCCTGCACCCTTTCACAATCTGGGCTGAGGGACCCCCTTCCCCAAGTGCAAGAATTTCATGTACCAGACCTCTAGTGCAATAACAAAAACAATAAAAGATATATATATATATATATATATATATATATATATATATATATATATATATATGATTGGAATCACAGACAAGGAAGCTTCTGACTGTGTCTCATGTTTTATATCTAGGAATATACCACAGATATGTGAGGTTTATTTGGACTTTAGGAAATGACTAAGAACTTGGCTGTTAGTAAAAGTAGGGATATGAATCTAAGGTGGATATATAAAAGTAAATAAAACCATAAAAGTGTGGGGACTAAAATAATACTTTCTTCCTACTATCTACATTCTTCTAGCTGGCCTAATAAAATTAAAAGAGGCAGTTTAACAGGAGAAAATAAAAATTTTAATACATGTGCATGGGGAATTCCCATAAGGATGAAAATTCCAAAGACAGTAAGACATCATTGGGTGTACATGACATTTAGGGACAAAGGGAGGGGCTGGGTATTTAGATTTCAGAAGTGAGAATGGGCAATTGACAGGTAATTTTGAGAAAGAACAGAACTCATAAGGCAGGAAAATCCTTTCTAGGCAAGTCAGAAGCAATGGGACACCAGGACATCTCCTGCTAACAGACTTCTGCCAGAAACCTTCCTGTTTACCATACTTAATTCAAATTAGGCTGAGGCAGCATCCTTTGATTCCCTCACTACATCAGGCTTTTCTGTCTGAACCCCTTGGGCAGGAAAGCAGGGGAGGTCAAAGGCTCTTTCTGAGTTTTTTGTTTCTTAGTAAACAGCCTAATATTAATATCTCCTAAAGGCAATTTCAGGATAGCAAAACTTTGGTTCCCTTCAAAGGCATACAATTTGTGGTCATCTGAGGGACCATTTGGTATGGCTATATTAGAAGGTGTTTAGGGAAACAATTTCAGTAAGAAGGACTGGAACAGTATGAAGGCCATGGTATTGGGGAGATGGTATACAAGAGGAACTTGTGGAAATCTATTCCTTTCTGCCATGACATTTTCAGAACCAACTTCTTCAACTGCTCTGTACATCCAGGCAGTAATTTGGGGGCACCTTTTCACTTGCATGTGTATTAAGAATGATGAAATTATCCTAATTCATTTTATGAGTAATTAACATAGAAAAAAAATCCCTAAGTATGCATCTAAAACTGAAGTTTTACAACTCATAGCAGTAGGCAGCAACACAGACCATTGACACCTAATTGCATTCAAGCTTGACTACAGGAAACGTCTTCAGCAGGTTTGGAAAGGGGACTTGGCTTTCTTGTGTATGTTTTCACATCTCAGTGGTAGATGTCTCTTATTCCCTCAGGCAACAAGGGATTTACCTCCTTCTTTACTTCTACTCCCTGGGAAACATAAAACCTACTTTCAGAAAAGGAGCTGGCAAGTTTAGTCTTTTAGAAACCCTAAGCCACTTAAGGCTGTGTGGGATGTCTCCCAGTGCTGTTTGCATTTTAACCAGGGGATAAGGAACTTGCTTGACTTAAATAACAGGCATTACAATTTCCTGATAGCTACTCCCTCAATGTGAATAAGTAACTGATAACACTCCATGTCCTTTTATCTTGTCCAGTAATATTAAGCTACTTGAAGTTTGTTATTTCTTGCAACTGAAATGGGAATATATAGCTAGATTTTCATTAAAAAACAGTCTGAAGGATTTGATTCTCCATGCCATTTACCACACTTACTGTTTTCCCCTTATAGTAATGAATAAATAATATGTTAGCTAGAGAGTAAAAGAGAGTGAGAACAGAACAAAACAAAACAGAAAAGACTGAATGATGAAGTGAGTGTTTTAGGCCTTGGGGATTTTTTCCCTATGGCATCTTAATTTTGGCTCCTATATGTTGCCACATTTAAGACACTGGTTTTTGATGGGTAAGAAGAATGTTGAGGTTTTAATTAGAAACTTAGCTACTGAAAGAACTGTATATTGCATAAGCAAATTAGCATGGGTTCAGGGTGTTTAATTTTGAGATAAAACTAAATTTATTAAAAACTATCTGAGGGTCAGATGTAAAATAGATATCTCAGTAACTTTAAAGGCATATAGCCTGAGAAGAAAATTAAGAAAGGGGAAAATAATTCTGATTTATACCAGCCATGCGTGGCCACCATAGCCAGTTTGTTAGACAATTTATTGTAATTGGATTTCTGAATTATTTTTTTCATCCTACAATTATGCCATCTTTAAAAGGAATGTGGCCATTTTTCAGTCTTATGCATTGATAAGTAGGTACACAACTCCCACTGTTGTTCATGTGCATTTTATTTTTGTCAGTATGCTGAAAAAATATGTTACAAAATAGAAGTCAGTGTATTGTCTTACTTCCCTAGTTGAAAACAATCACCAGGGGGTACAATAATATACACAAGTAGAAACAGTTTATTTGAGCCTACAAATATGTTTCTGGTGTTCGTGGCTGGGCACTAGGCACTGAGAGAAGAGGAAAAACAGATGTGTCTTCTTCCCTCAAAGTGCTTATCCTTTAGGATGAGATATATGATCTGTACACAGGCCAGGTATATTTCTTTTTTTTATGACTGGTAACAAATTATCACAAATTGAGTGCTTTAAATCACCACACCCAATTTATTACCTCACAATTCCTGTAAGTCAGAAGCTGGGCATGACTTCGAAGATTTCTTTGCTCAGAGTCTCACAAGACTGTAGTCAAGGTGTTGGCTGGGTTCATTCTCATTTGGTGGCTACACTAGGGAAAAGTCCACTTCCAAGACCCTTACATTGTTGGCAGAATTAATTTTTTTGTAACTGTAGAATTCATTGCAGCTTGGTTCTTCAAAGCCAGCCTGGAGAGAGTCTCTGCTGCTTCAAATTTCTAACTTCACAGATGGCCTATTACTTTTATTTATTTATTATTATTATTATTATTAATGATAATAATTCTTTATTGTTGAAAGTATTACATATGTCCCCCCTTTCCCCTCATTGACCCCCTTCAGCCCACTCCACCTCCCTACCTCATGGCCTATTACTCTCTCTTTTTTTTGCCCATTATTCTTTTAAAGGGCTCTCCTGACTAGGTCAGGCCCACCCAGGATAACCTCTCTTCTGAATAAGCTTAAGTAAACTCATTAGGATTTCTAATTACACCTGAAAAAACATCTTTGCCTTGTCTATATCTTTGATTAGAAGCAAGAGCCAGATTCTGTACACATGCAAGGGGATGGGATTATATAAGGGATTTCTGGTTGTCACCCTAGCATGTGTTTATCACATACAACAAATACTAAATACAAGCAATGACAATACAAGTTTCTTGGTACATACAAACCATAATCTAAGTGGAAAGAATGCACAGAGGCTGAGGAAACACATAGAAAAAGGGTATCCATGTATGGGGGTAGCTTATTTATTCAGCAAAAGTCTACTGCACACTTATTGTGTACTAGGTCCTGTGTTAAGCTTCTGAGGCTGATGTAATTGCTGAATGGCAAGAGCCTTAGGTTACTCTTGAAGACATCCAGAAAACTACAGAACTCTATTAGATGATTTTTTTCTGAAAAATAAATACTAAAGAAACAGATGATAGTAAATATGTTTCCTTATAGCCATGATTTCCTTATATCTTGCTGTGGAAGTGCAATAGAGACACAGACAGACAGACATACAAACATGGCAACAAAGCAATGTGAGCTTGACTGAATGTAACAGTCCACAAATATTATATAGCCTGACACAAATTTGTAATTGCTTTATTCTTGTTTATTTATTTTGTGAGGAAGGTGGACAATTGTAATGATCAAGGCCAGGGTTTGGTGTTCTTAATATTGAGTCTATTCAGGTAATTATAAGGTGAGCACAGCAGCTTCTTAGATCAGTCATTGCATTTAACATATTACACAGTTTATTTAATTTTTTCTATTTATTTATCTTATTGAATCTGAACAATAGCCCTGTTACATACACAGAGCATAGCTCCACTCCCATTTTACAGAGGAATTCCTTGTCCAGAATTATATGAGCAGGATATTGGAATACAAGGACTAAATCCTAGGTATTTTTACTCCAAATTCAAAGTTTTCTATATCATACTTATGAGTTAACAGTAAGGAAGTAGAATGGAGGAAAAAATAATATAGAAAGCAAAACTATCCAGATTCTCCAGTTCTACCTTGTCATGTAAGATTCCTCCTCCCCCACTTATTCTGTGTTTGGGCATCCTTTTTTTTTTTTTTTTTTTTTTTTTTTTTTTTTTAACCTTGCTTATTTTTAAGTCCCAAATCACGAAGGCTAGAGTCAGCATTCATACTTAAGAGTTTATGAAAATAGAAGTCTTTGCCCCTAAAAAGTGCCTTTGGGCCCACTAACTTCCTACTGAGATTGCAAAGAAGCTTACCCTTTTCACAATGATTGTAATGATGTGAGCATCTGCCCATTGGGAATGAGACTGAAATCACCAAGTCATTTCATATAGGCTATTGCACAATTGATAGATATGATAATAAATTTCAGACACTGCTTGTTGAAATCCACTTGGGGATGTTTGCAGTTCATCCAACTTTGCTCCAGATTTTATGTTCTTACATTATTCAAGCTACCTTAGGACAAACACTTAGTCTGTTTTTTTGTTGTTGTTTTTGTTTTTGACTTACTGTTTGTATTCAGGTTTTACAGAGTATACCTGCTTGGTCACCCAAAGCTGCTGTATCCTGTCAGTAGGAGAGCATGTTGCACTAAATCCTGAGAGGAATGAGTATTTGCTTCATAGGGGTGCCTCACAAGTTCATTGTGAAGGCCTGTTCAGGATTCTATTGCAGCATTTGTTTGTTTCCTGTAGGTGAAACTCAGAGATTAAACAATAGCATCATATCTTGCTGAAGCTAACGGCCTCAAACCAAACTAGTTATGGGGATTTGATTATGGGGAAATGGTATTTATGATTCCATAAATTGTTAAGATACTCCCTAATATGCAATTTTATCTGTCTTCAGTTATTTGTATCTCACTTCACCAGCACATTAAAGACACACCAACCCTCACATCCAGTCATTTTTGGTAGCCCATTTCTTTAAAAAAATCTCTTTATGAGATTAAATTTAAATTTTTCTAGCATTGCAATATTTAAAATGTTATAAAATAACCATAATAAGCCTTTCATTTTACCCTACAAGTATTGTACATTAGACTAGTAATCTGGGTCCTTGAATTTTAATTGCTGACTTTATTACTAACTAGCTGTGTGACATTGAGAAAGTCATGTATAATCTCTTTAGGCCTTGGTTTTCTAGTTTATTTCCTAAGGCTATAGTGACGGAAAAAAAATCAGGATAGTGTATACCAAAATATTTTATAGAAAATGAAATACAGTAGGCAGAAGTAGTTAATAATAATAGCAAATGTTGGTAACTTGGTTGGGGTTCCCATTTAAATTCATCATATGGTAAAACTGGTAAATGATGTTCACTCCTTAGAGTGAATATAGACATTGTTAAATCAGCATTGTTTCATTTGAACTTCAGTGTTGTTTTCTAATGAGTTTATGACATTTTTCAGTTAGCCGGTGTAAATGAAAAGGGTTAAATTTTTCAAAGATTCCTAATAACTTGTTTCTTAAAATAAGGCATTGTATGTTATTAAATTCAACTCCCTAACAAGTAGGATACAGGATGAGGAACAGATATAGATTTGTTCTGCTTGCAATGCTATTATGAATCCATATGCATTTTAAAAACATGCTCTATCTTACTTTATATCAGTTGTGCAAAACTCAAGTGTCCTTGGCAACAAATCATGAGTTATTTTTTGTTATAAATATTTCTCTAAGAACTGTGGCTATTGAAGCACCCTGAAAGTAACTAATGCCAATCATGATGGCTTAAAAATGTTACTACCACCGAAACCGGTTTGGCTCAGTGGGTAGAGCATCAGTCTGCGGACTGAAAGATCCCAGGTTTGATTCCAGTCAGGGGCATGTATGTTGGTTGCGGGCACATCCCCGGTAGGGGGTGTGCAGGAGGCAGCTGGTCGATGTTTCTCTCTCATCAATGTTTCTAGCTCTCTATCTCTCTCCCTTCCTCTCTGTTAAAAATCAATAAAATGTATTACAAAAACTGTTACTACTTTATTTGTGATAGTAGTGATAAATATGTTTTGAACAGGAAGAAGTTAGTGCTTTCCAAAAGAAATGTTCATAGTTTTCACTACCTGAGTTCTCTGTTTAAGAAAGGTTAAGGAGTTTCAACACAGTGCTCTTCCTGAATTGTGGGCCTAGTGCTACCAGTCTTTCAAAAGTAATGATTTTGTTTCTCTACTCTCATTATAAGCATCTCTTCCTCCTACCTGTGTCCATGGGAATCTCCCTACATCATGGAACATTATCTGTCATTGTGATGCCTCTATGATGCAGGTGTATATGTTTTTCTCTTTCCATTTTCTTATTTCATGCAGTGTAGTAAAATAAATTTAGGCTTCCTATGGAGAGGACATCTTATAAATAAAATAATGTCTCAGATCTGCATACACATTTCTCTATGATAGTGTCTAATGATTCTGTTTTTGAACCATGGGTGTATTGTCTATTAATAGAGGCAGAGAATATGGCAAAAATCCAACTTCCTCCACATTTCTGTTTAATATGCAAAACCAATCCTTCTCCGTCCTGTTCTTTCCCACCTTCTCCTCCTGTATCTCTTCCATACTCACAATGGTTTTAAGAATTGGTATAATTTTATTAACTAGAGGTTATGCAAATTAATATAGAAGGTTTGTTTTGATGGCCTAGATAATGTGAATGAGAATCACTTTCTCTGTGTAAACTAATCTGTAATGACAGACATTCAATGTCATATGTATCACTGACAACTTTTTATGCAGGCTATAGCAACACTTGTCTTACTGAATCTAGCTTGTTTTCTAGTTATAAATATGATATCCTGTCATGAATACCATTTTGTAGAAGTTGAATGGAGGAGGTGGTTGCCATAACTCCATTTCCAGAAATTTCCTTAACTTACTAGTATGCCCCATGCAGGCTAGCTCCACTCTGTTATGTCTTCAGTGACAGAACAATGTCTATAGCTATGGTGTGTTACATGCCTCTGAGTCTGCTGGGACTCCTGGTGACCCTATGAATGATTGATGTCCACAGTGTACTGTACTTAGCAGCCCTGCTCAGCTCCTGAAGACTCATGCCTATGGTTTCTTTTATGGAGTCAATACATGTCATAATTGGTCTTTCTCATTTCCTGCTGCCTTTTGTTTTCCCCAGGATTATTGTGTTTTTCAAAGAGCATTGCCTTCTCATGATATGTCCGAAGTAGGACAGCTTCAGTTTTGTTATTTTTGTTTCCGGGTATGTTTTAGGGTTAATTTGCCCTAGGACCCACTTGTTCATCTTTCTGGTCATCCATGTTATCCACAGAGCTCTCATCCACACCATATATATATATATACAAATTAACATTGATTCAGTGGAGAATTAAAGGCACATGAGAAAGGAGCTTTCTCCTATTATTTACTAAGTGAAGTATAATTTGGGAGGTTGCTACCACACTTTAAATGCATTCTTAATCTAATGTAAGAAGTCAATGAAGCAAGTTTACAAGTGTTCATGCAGGTGCTCTTTTAGGTAGTCTGCCAGCTACAAAATAATAATTTTGACATTTCAAGTGTTAACTTCATGTTTTTTAGATTTTGAGTGCAGTTAAAATTCAGAGAAGAGAAACAGTACAGACTGTAGTATTTATGGATGCTTCTGTAGAGTTGAGACATGGGGGATTGATGAAACTCTACAATACAGAGAGACTGAGAAGAGTGAAAATATTCCATTTGGATGGAATGACATAATTAAAGGCTAAGACTTTATAGTCAAGAAAAAAAAATTACTTGAGGATTTTTAGACATGATAAAGTGGTATTGTCCCTCCTTATCCACCGGGGATATGTTATAAAACCTCCAGTGGATCCCTGAAACCGCAAACAATATACATATACAGTTGACTCTTGAGCAACATGGGAGTTTATGGGCCCTCACCCCTGTGCAGTTGAAAATTCATGTAGAACTTTAAAAATTCCTTACTTGAGAACATGCTTATTTCTTTGAGAGAGAGAGAGAGAGAGAGAGGTGAGAAACTTCACCCTTTTTGTGATGATGTGAGAGATAAAGTGCCTACATGATGAGATGAAGTGAGGTGTATGTCGTAGGCATTGTGACATAGGGTTAGGTTACCATTGACCTGACATTGCTAGATCATTAAGCCATGATGATGTCAATGGCTGGGGAAACTCAATATTTTTGTACTGAGATTGACTGAGGGTAACTGAAACCATAGAAAGTGAAACCTCAGATAAGTGTGGACTATTATATTATGGGAGGGATTTGAAGTGGCTTGAAAGGGTGGGAGTTTATAATTTAGAAAAGCATCACAGTAAGCTATGTCTATACATTACTTAAACAAGTGGCCAGTTCAGGTTTTGTGTACACACATGACTGAAATCAGTCAAAGAACTGGTTGTTTTGAAATTTACTGACTTTCAACTGTTGTGAAAACAACTAGTTTCATTGAGTTTACTTGGTTCTCTCTAAATCAGCTCATTATTATAGAAGCACTCCGTGTTAATTACACTGAGAAAAAAATCATTTAAACTTGTTGTTTCATGGCTTACAGGCAAACTTAGCTTGTAGAGTACCTCAAAATTTGGCTTTTCATTTAGAAGTCTCAGTGCTGTGTCAATAGAGCCTTTTAAGAGTTGCATAGATATTGACAGGCAGTGCTAAGATATGTTAGAATTAATAGGTGTTAGGAAACAGACAAGTTATTACCCATGGCAAAATAAATCCATGAGCAAAGAAGTGACAAAAACCCATATGGTATTCTTATTTATTTTATTTTTAATTACTGTTGGTATACAACATTAGTTACAGGTGTACAACATAGTGATCAGACATTATATAACTTATGAAGTACTGACTCCGATAGGTCTAGTATCATATGCTATACTTATTAAGTTATTTTCAGTAGTTTAGAATTTACTAACTTAAAAATTAAAATTTACAGAATGGAGTAGAAGAAAAAAAGTGACCAAAAGACACTTAATTTTATATATCATGTTTAAAATTGTCCATATTGAAGAATATGCTATTTTTATGAAGAGGAGTTCATTTGTCAAAATCATGTTCGAAAGGGTTAGTGCCACACTAAACATTAAGCAGAGGTCATGAATATTTTTAAAACACTTTTTTTCTCAAGTCTCATTATCGTTTTAAAGTTATTTTTCCTGAAGGAACACCAAACCCTCTATGCTTAGTGCTATTCTGGGACATCATTATATTTGCTTCTCATAGCCAACCTAAATATAATAGTTATATCAGTCTCTTGTGAAAGTTAGCTGTTGATACTTTCCAGGTAGCTATTATAATGGCATAGTCGATGCCCAGTAAATTATCTGATTGTGACAACTTGTGGTATTACTCACTGGCTAATGGCACCCACCCAAGGGTAAGTGGGACAATATGAGACAAGAAAGTCCCTTTGAGAAAAAAACACTTTCTTTGTGGCATTTCTTGCCCAGTAACCACACAATGCTAACTACTGATTTCTTTCCGGCTTCCAATTTATAGCTATATCAGTAATACAGTATACAGAGAAACTAGAGGCAGGAATACCATTTAAGAGACTGTCAGCATAGCCTAGGAAAAAGTAGATGGTGGTCTGAATTAAATTAGTGGCATTGGGAACAGTAAGAGATGAATATAGGGTGGAGAAATATGACAGTTGAATTTTTAAATTTTGGTATCTCTGGGAAAATGGTATGTTAAGAGGGAGAGGAAAGGTCAGAGTGATTCCAAAGTTCCAATTTTGGGCTACTGGGAGTAGGGATACTGGTAAATGAAATGGGACATTCAGGAGGTGGAGTAGGTTTGTTACAGGGAAGGATGTTTCATTCTGGACATGTTGTCTTTGAGGTGTCCAAGGGGGTGATAGTCCACTGACTGTTGATTATTGTGATATTGGGATTTAGGGAAGAGCTTGAAATTGGAGATGTAGATATGGGAGTCCTCAATATCTCCAGAATTTAATTAATTGAAGCCATGGTAATGGATAGAATTACCAATGGAGATAATATAGAGATCTAACAAAACAAAACAAAATATACTGAGGAAAAACCCTGAGGTAATGATAGAGGAAGAGTAGGGACAGTCAGAGAGTTACTAGTATGAGAACCATGATAATGTTAGTGTTTTGGAGTCTAAAAGAAAAGACAGAATCAAGAGGAGTGTGGATGGTCAGCCCTATCAAATGTCGCAGAAAAGTTTAAGAAGCTAGATATTGAATAAAGGGACTTAGATTTGGGTCATTGGTGACCTTTTTCTTCTTTAAGAAGCAATTTCAGTTGAGCATGAAGAACAGATAGCAGATATGAGGAAGTGGAAGTAGGAAATATATGCTGTCACACATCATCAATGATAGGATCTATAGTGGAAAGGAAAAAGAAATGTGAAAATTGCTTTAAGTTTGTGGATTTAATTGTGACAGTGCACAAATGCTTCATTAGGTGGTATCCTTATTTTCATATCCAAATTAGGGAGCAAGAGAGGTGAAGTCAAAGAAGTCACTCACTGAGTCCTTTGCTGAGTTCCTCCGGGTCTCACAGAATCTGGAACATAATGTAGTAGGACTCACAAACTGTGAATTGAATTGAATCCTTTGAGAATCTCTGTTTTAGTACTCGGATTGCCTTTGGGAAAAAACAATCAACTGATAGCTTTACTACTGGTCAGGGTCCATTCATGCTACCATGTTTTTGGGAAAGGAGAAAAATGACATTTTAATTCTTCAGTGCAAGTGTTTGGTACTAAGCTTGTGGTGAAATGCTCCTGAAATCTTTGTCAGTTTTTCAAATAAATTTTCATTACTAGGGGCTTCATGTATATTAGTGAATGATCTTAAAAGAAATTTCCTGAAATTCCATCACCTAAAACACACACACACACACACACACACACACACACACATATTAAAGTCTGTTGTGAAATGAGGGATTTTCTGTCTAGCACTGATAATGTTTGTTTCATTAAATATTTGCTATAATTTTGCAGATAAAACAGTGCTAATATTCTTTCAGCTGATTGGTTTATTATCCAAACCTAAGCATCTGCATCAAATCTACTTAAACTGGTTATTATTATTAGAAATAGTTGTTAACTTACAAATTCTAAAATTTGTAATGCATAAATTTCATACCACAAATGTTTTTGTATGTTTTTCTACCATATTAAGAATTTTTAGAGGGGAAACC
The DNA here is from genome assembly GCF_014108245.1 of Pipistrellus kuhlii. Classification (NCBI taxonomy): domain Eukaryota; kingdom Metazoa; phylum Chordata; class Mammalia; order Chiroptera; family Vespertilionidae; genus Pipistrellus; species Pipistrellus kuhlii. The sequence goes on from NW_023425504.1 coordinate 16,654,783, forward strand.
AAGATGGCAGCATAGGTAAACACCTCAACTGGTGCCTTGCACAATAATTTCAAAACTACAATTAAAAGACAAAATGGACATCAACTAAAACCACAGGAAGGCTGGCTGAGTGGAAATTCTACAACTAGAAGGAAGGAGAAAAACACACTGAGACTTACAGGAGCTGTAGAAGGCAGTGGTATGGAGGCACAAGCGAGGAGCGGGCTGGTAACTAAGTACACTGGCTTTCTCAATTGGGAGGGAGATAAAAGCTCCTGACTTCTCTGAACTCCAGTTCCATGTAAGACTGGAGATTCAGACTCATTTGGGGAGAAACTGGACTGTCTGGCAGCAGGTGAAACTCGAGGGTGGCTTTCTCTCAGAGATACTTGCAGCAATTATCACAGGACACTGAGAACCAGGGCAGGGCTGATGGGAAGCCATTGCTAATTGCTCCAGCCTGAGACTCAGCCCCATCCAAGCTTTTGCATATGAATGGCTTGGTACTTTGAATTTTAAACTTATCTAACAAACTGAAGCTCAGTCAGTGAGACCCAGAACATCCAAAAGAAGGCCCAAGGTCATGCAGCAGCTTGCATTGCTTCACAGCTGGGCCCATATGGGCTCTTCTAAAACCCAAACAAAGAAGAGGAATCTGCAGATCTCTCCATAGCTCCTGCTGGGAGGCCTCAGGCAGAGGCTAAATTAGCACCTCCTTGGAAATCCAAGAGCCAGTATACTCAGTGGTCAGAGTGGGACCATCCAGATTACAACTACTCAAATTCATAAAGGACACACTCAGGGGGCAGACTCAGTGAGCACCAAAGCCCCACTGAATCAAGTCTTGCCCCATAAGGGTATCTCCAGCACAGAAGTTCTCTGATCTTAGACATAACTGATCCTCACAGCCAATAGGCCTGGAGGTCAATTCCTCCCAGTTATACCAACAACAATCAAGGCTTAACTATTATACAACAAGACTGTGCACACAGCCCACAAAGGGGTGCACCGAGAGTGTCCACCTCAGGTAATTGGGATGGCTGAGCCACTGGGCCCTATAAGACACCTAGCACACAAAGCCATTCTATCAACTCAGGGAAGCAGCCAAAATATGGAGACAAAGAAACAGATCACAAATGAAAGAAATGGAGGAAAGCAAACTACTGGATATAGAGTTCAAAACCATGGTTATAACGTTTTTCAAGAATTTTTTGAAAAGGCAATAAATTTAGCGAGACCCTTGAGGATATGAAAAAGGACCAACTAGAAATTAAGCATATACTGACTGGAATAAAAATGATGTACAGAGATCCAACAGTAGACTGGGGGATCACAAGAATCAAGTCAAAGATTTGAAATACAAAGAAGCAAAAAACACCCAACCAGAAAGCAAAAAGCAAAAAGAATAAAAATATATGAAGGAGCCTCTGGGTCAACTTCAAGTGTACCGACATCAGAATGATGGGAGTGCCAGAAGAAGAGAGAAAGCAAGATACTGAAAACCTATTTGAGGAAATAATGACAGAAAACTTCCCCTTCCTGGTGAAAGAAACAGTCTTACAAGTCCAGGAAGCACAGAGAACCCCAAACAAAAGGAATCCAAGAGGACCACACCAAGACACATCATAATTAAAATGCCAAGAGCAAAATACAAAGAGAATATTAAAAGTAGCAAGAGAAAAACAGTTACCTACAAGGAAGCACCCATAAGATTGTCAGCTGATTTTTTAACAGAAACTATGCAGGCCCGATGGGAGTGGCAAGAAATATTCAAAGTGATGAATAGCATGAACCTATGACCAAGATTACTCTACCCAGCAAAGCTATCATTCAGAATTGAAGGGCAGATAAAGAGCTTCACAGATAAGAAAAAGCTAAAGGAGTTCATCACCACCAAACCAGTATTATATGACATGCTTTAAGAAGAGGAAGAAGAAAAAAAAAGGTAAAGATAAAAATTATGAACAAGAAATACATATCTATCAACAAGTTAATCTAAATATCAAGTGAATAAAAAATCTGATAAACAGAATAAACTGGTGAATATAATAGAATCAGGGGCATATAAAGGGAGTGTACTGACAATTTTTGGGGAGAAGGGTGTGGGAGGTGTGGGAAGAGACTGTACAAAAATTGTACACCTTGCATGAGGACAGTGGTAGGGGGTAAGGGCAGAGGGTGGGGTGGTTAGAGGGTAGAGAGGAGCTATGGGGGGGAAGAGGAACAATTATAATAATCTGAACAATAAAGATTTATTTACAGAAGAATTTTTACATCAGGTTACATACAAGGAAGAACTTTCTGGGAGACCTGTTAAACATGGAAGAGTAATGGACAAGGAAAGAGAATCTAAGGACATTATATGTAAATTATCTAGAAGTCTATTAATTATTTAAATTATCATCTCTCTGATAATGGGATACAGGGATTTGTGGATCAATAGGATTGATGGCTTTGGTAACTTTTACCTTTAAATGATTATTTAGTCAAGTCATTTTTGAATAAGATGGAGTATAAATAAATAAACTTTATTTTGGATGTTCTTGACTATAAATTGAAAAAACAACAACACACCACCACAATACAAACTTTAACAGAAAAGAGATTTATTATCTCACATAACAAGAAGTCTTCTTAAGATATGGTTGGTCACTTCTGTGGCTTAAAGCCATCATTTTATTTCTTGCTCCTCCATTAACAGTATGTAGGATAGTTTGTTTCTCATAATACAATATAAATAATTGCTCCAACAGTTCCAGGCATCACATCCTTGCTCAACAATGCAGAAAGGGACAGAAAAGATAATTAATTTGCTGAATATTTTAGTATAGATTAATTCTCAGGGTCTCTTTTTACTTTGTTGAGGCCTTCCCAGAATTCATGAGAAGCACCAGGCAACTTTATCCTGCCAAGCCTTAAAACTGCTGGCTTTTTTGCTTAGGGAGTAAAACTTCCCCTTTCCCCTTTCCCCTTCCTTCCTCCCTTTCTTCCTTTTCTCCTTAGGGAGGCTATTAACCATTTGCTCTCAAATGTCCTTGGCTGGGGAAGATAATGCCTTGCTATTTGCAAGATGTCTGCAAATTGCCCACACTGATTGGCCTTGTTTTAACTTTCCTGTCTCAGTTTCCCTATTCCTCCTGCCCTGGAATCCTGTAAAACCACCAGAAAGACCTTCTTGACTGGAGAGGACCATAATTGATTCAGTTTGGTAAATTACATAATTTTAAAAATATATACTTATTATCTATATCAGGTGTAGGTAAGAATATATGCAAAAAACATTCCTTCCCCTACATCAATTTGATGTATTTTTGGTTTAGAGATGTGTGCCTCAGAAAGTTCAACTTCTTCACATTGATGTGATATATACTGTATACATTTGGTTTAAAAGATGAGTTTTAGGAATACTAAAGTATATTAAATATTCTTCTCTTTACATTTTATCAACTAGTGAATTTGTTCAAATTATACTTCCCCCCCTGACTTATAAGATTTGCACTCATATATATGTTTAAGTGAAGTTTTCCGGAGAACATCTTTAGGCATTTTTAGGTTTGTTCTGTGAATTGTATTCTAGTTAAACTCTGAATAACGTATGATAGTATTTTTAAATCTCTGTTTTGGACTCCTTTCACTTTAGAAATGCATTCCAAACAGGGCCATCCGTGTTGAATTCATAATGCAAAGTTATTTGGAAATCACGGCATGTTAGTTTGTTCACACCAAATAGACTTGTTGGGAGGTCAGTCTTTCTTGGAAATTGCTCCCAGAGAAACCAATCATCATCAAGCTTTATTACATGTGCATGGTGTAAAGTGATCCAAAATCTATAACAGCAACAAAAACATATTAGTCAGTGGATGCAAAAGCATATGTAATGTATAACTGTCTATCTGCATGCAGTCTTGTACTGAGTACTTGGACTGGAACCTGGCACTAAGATTAATATTTTGAAGCTGTATTGCATATTGGGGTGATTGCTACAACAAGCTAGTTATCTACATAGAAGCAGAAAATTGCCTCAGAGCATCTAATATAATGCAAATAGCCTGTGTCCTGCACGTATGACTATGGAACCATTTTTCTAAGTGATTTAGTAAAAATTTAGATAATCTAGACCAGCAGTTCTCAGATTACCTAGGCCACAGTGGTCGGCAAACTCGTTAGTCAACAGAGCCAAATATTAACAGTACAATGATTGAAATTTCTTTTGAGAGCCACATTTTTAAAATTTAAACTTCTTCTACTGCCACTTCTTCAAAATAGACTCGCCCAGGCTGTGGTATTTTGTGGAAGAGGGCCAAAGAGCCGCATGTGGCTCACGAATTGCAGTTTGAGGACCACGGACCTAGAGAGATTTAAAAAAAATACTGACACCCAGTCTTTACTCTCACAGATTCTGATTTAATTGGTTTAGAGTGGGGCCCAGGCACCAGTATTTTTAAGTCCTTCAGGTTATTCAAATGGGCAATCAAATTTGAAAATCATTGGACTTGGCCTTATGCCTTGTAGCGTAGGCCAGTGTCTGACACATAGCAGTTCCATAAATATTTGTTTCACACAAATTTACCAGTAGTAGAGTTGGTAGAAAGCTGAACATTTAGACTTTTTCCCCCCCAGGAAATCAAATGGCAATGTTTGGTAAATGTTTTGAGTTTAGGCATACCTTATTTTACTGCACTTTGCTTTATTGTGCCTCACAGGGGTTGTGTTTTTTTACAAATTGAAAGGAAGACCCTCCACCAGCAAAAAGATTAGATTTGCTTTACTGCAATACTTGATTTTATTGGTTGGTCTGGAACCAAACCCACTAGATCTCTGGGGTATGCCTACAATCAGAGAGTTGTGGATGGTTACAAAGAATATACTTTCACAAAAACAGTCATTAGGTAGATTTCTTAACTAATGGTCAGTTATGCCTGTGTCTTGCCTAAGATACACAGGTGTCACAGACAAAAATACATAGACCCTAACCTAAAGGTGTTTGTCACCTACAGACTCCCATAATTTACCATGTTCCCCTTACTGTGTGGTCTTCTTCCTGCTCTTAACTCCATTAAGAAATGTGGACAAAATACTGCATCAGGTGGGTCTGCCTTTTCCTTACATAAAAATATGAAGAGGAGGAAGATGAAAATACGTTGAGTAAACAGCAAGACACATCTGTGGAATTTTCAGGATAGTTTCCAAGTCTATTAGTGCAGTAATATTTCTGGGTTATACCCTTGTCTGTAACTTCCTGTTTTGAGATTTACCTTACTCTTAATTGCATCTCAGAAACTTTTCCAAACAGAAAATTTTCTAACTAGTTTCATTCACTTACTCTTTGTCATAGTTCTCTGACTTTGGAGTCTTATCCCAAACCCATGGGTTATGACTCCAATTTAAATATGTAAATTCAAGAACTTTAATGCCAGTGCCCTTTCTTTTTAGTGTAGATTGGCTCCAAATGCTGGCAAAGCTGGGACTTGATAATTACTTTGGCCTATAGTAAATCTAGTTGGGTAGTGAATCAGGTAACATTTAACTAATTGATTGTATTTTCTTTTTATTAATTCCATGTTTGCAATTGAGTTGAGTTATGTATGAAGCTGTAAAACCATTCTGCTGTTCTTGAAAATAGTGTTATGTTTTATCACATAGTGTCTTAAGCATACTAATTTTTAAGAGATGACGGGAGGATTAAAATGAAGCTTTAAACATATATGCATATATACACAGCCCATGGACACAGACAGTAGTGTGGCGAAGGCCAAGGATGGGGGCTGGGTGGAGGGGGCAAAAGGGCAGAAAATGGGGGACATCTCTAATACTGTAAAGAATATTTTTTTTCAATTGAAACATTAAAAAAATGCAGCTTTAGTTTGTGGAAGAAATACCTCTCAACAGCAGTTGATACAACATACGTGTAGTGAAAGTGACAGCCAACTGATCTATTAAGTGTGGAGACAGATGTCTTGTGTAAAATATTTCTGTGTCATTGCTGGGAGACATGCCTGTGCATTATTCATCTCTTCTCAGGCACTACATTCAAATCCTTTCCAAGTGTTCCTTTTGAAGCACTTTCTTGCTGAATCGCTGTCTGTGAATTTGTGCCTTACATTTAAGACCCAATTTGACTTTTCGCAGTCACCATAGCAAAGTAGGGTAGAAACAAGGGTCAAAGGACAGCTTATTCTGAAAATCCCAGCTTTATGTAGATATAGTTGGTATAAGAGGACTCCAGTGAGTTAGTGATTTGTAGAAATGAAAAGTTCTACAATGTTAGATGGGATTATATATGTATGCTTGGCATTAAAACACCCTCTATTTTGCTGATTAGTAAGTTTTCTCTAATTACCCATCAAGAAAAAAGAAAATGATAGAAATAATTTTTAATTATCTTTTAGTAGCATCACCTGAGGAATTTAATCTAGTTAGCCTTTATTTTTTTTTTGGGGGGGGGCATGTCAGTAATGAGGGTACTCAGGAGATTGAATTAGTTTACATCTAAAACACAAAAAGGCCTTTTTTCTTAAAGGGTTGAACTAGCATAGAAATGCCTATAATTAATGCAGGAAGTGGTATTCTAGAAATTACATTTTAATAGAATCCCCTCCTCACAAGTACATTCTAACAGTTGAAACTCACAGAGAGAACCCAATCTGTTTTACCTTTTCTGTGACAAAAGGGAACATTTGGTGGCAGTCATCCTTAAGCACCAAATTTCCTTGATTTAGTTCTTTCTTGGGGGAAACAAAAGAGTTTCCCTCAAGCTTTTCTGGGGCTCCTGACAGATTCCTTTCTCTAAGCAGTAACTGAATTACTAAGACATTTCCTCCAGCGAGGAAACAGAAGTTGGGGGTATATAGCATTATGACTGCTTTTTCACTTAAGACTCTCTTTACTCCAGAAGGAATTATTTCTTTGGAATTTTAAGATGCACCTCCATTTTTTTTTTTTTTGCATTATCACTGACTTAATGGTTCTCTATCCCTTCTCTTTGCTCTCTTTCCTCAAACATTTCTTTCAGCGAGTGTGGTTTGAATTAGGCTTGTCATATTGCCCTCTTCAATAGCATCTATCAGTCTCTTGACCATATAACACATCTTGCCTCCAGTATTTTGGGATGTCAATAATCTTGGCCTTCATAAACTTCCTTCTTTACAATATCATTGCTAGCACAGACTAGGCAAATCTGGTTCTGTGTGATCCTATAACTGTATAGCTGAGACATCTTTGTAGTAAAAGAGACATAAACAGTAGAAAAACAACCAAGTTTAATAACTGTCTGCTTCCTGTATACACTGGAGAGACCCGGGAAAACCAAGTACCTCCTGGAAATGGCCCAAGCCAATACCTTAAAAACATCTCCAACTAAAAACAAAAGATGTTCGAATGAGGGGCTGGCTGGTTATGGAAGGCTATCAGGAAAAAACACAGTAAACATGGGTAAGGTTGTTATGTAGGTTTAGGTCCTTTCCTTCTCCATTGATGAGTGTTTTTAAGAGATTGAGTCATCCTCCTCTTCCTGGTACCCTGCTACCCTAGTATGGAGAGGGAGACCCCTTACTAATGGATATTTTCCTGATAAGTGTAAATGTGTCTTATAAAATGGTAACTTCTCAGTTCTCAGAGCTTTTCCAATGTTTGCTGTTTCTTAACAAAATAATCAACCTAAAATAATCTTTATATCAAATTGGCATGTTTTTGGGTGATATATTCTTCCCTACATTGGTCAAGTAATTTCTTACCTTTTAAACCCACACACATTCACACACACACATTCCTCTGCATATTCACCTTATTTCTTACTCTTCACTGCCTTCCATAGAGTTTACTGCCCTACTAGATTGTTATTCGTGGAAGTGGGGTTCTTGAGATATTGCTAGATTAAGCATTTTCAGAGGCCTCCACAAGAGGATGAGATATGGTTAGAAAGCTTTATTTTCATGGAATTACATCCCTGGGTTTCCAAAGTCCCATTTCCCTTTGCCATCATAGAAGAAGTATAGCTAGTGTGTTTCAGTAAAGCTAAAATCAAAGCCAGTGTCCAGAGTTTCATTTACATGTTGGAGCTGGGTCCAGTTCAGCATCAGACTAGTTATAGTCCATTAACCCATTTTGATGAGAGAAAGAGAGAGAGAAGAGAGAGAGAGAGAGAGAGAGAGAGAGAGAGAGAGAGAGAGAGAGAGAGAGAGGGAGAGAGAGACCTTCTAAATATATATACGTAATAGACCTTCTATCTTATATTTTTTAGGCTGTTAAGGGGAAGGCCAAAGATTCTTCTTGAACCTTCTGGACCTTAAAAATAACTAGGTTAGAATAATCAATATAACTTAGAGGCATTTTTGGGGTGGCAAACTCTGTTCTCCTTCAGGAGTATCCCTGGCTTCTCCCTAGTGCCTATAGTAGACCTCCTACCAACTGTGACTATGAAAAATGTCTCTAAACATTGTCAAATGTCCCCAGAGGGGGGGTGAGTGGGGATGAAATCAACCCCAGTTGAGAACTACTATGTTAGAATATTAGCCTTATTAAAAATATGCAATTACTTTTCAAAATAAACCATATATGCAATTTTTCAATCATTGCCAGTTATACTATTTGTTTGTACCATCCTTATGACCCTTAATGTACTTCCTGTATTTGAAGAGTTAAAAGTAGCCTCATCTATTTTCTTTGATTGTGACATGATTATCCAAGTAATTTATAATACCCTTGCCCAAGCCCCATTTTCAAGCATTTCCTCTTACAAAGCAATAATCTGTAATATACCATAAACCGTTCATCTGTGTCGTTTTCTGCGTTGGTCTCTGATCCGTGTGTTATGCTGATTTGCCATTATTTTAAAAGCAGTAATGTTAAACTATTTGGGATAAATACTTTGATTGCTTGGTAACTTTGTTGGAAAGATTAAAGATACTTTTTAATTTTAATATTTTTTGAGATTTCTTTTCTACTGAGAATTTTTAGCCAGCATGCTTTTTAACGTATCATGGTTTGTTGATTTATTTGTTAAGTTTACCTTTCAACGTTAACTACTGCTATAAGCTTATGATGCACCATACATTTCCAAGACCTGTAAGCCCACTCGAATTTTGATCCCCCCCATATTCACAGGAATTTTATATAGACAGATTTCCTATTTAAAGATAACTTTGATTTTGTATAAACCTCACTGTTCCATTTAAGTAATAAATATTGGTGCATGAACTGGTTTGACTTTCTGCTGAGAACTGCTAAAAGCCTTTTAATAGAAAACAATAGGGAATGTCAAATATTGAATCACGATCTCACAGAAGCAATTTTTCTTAGAAAGGCTTTCATCACACAGAAGTTTTATGCTTGATCAAATTTTCTCAGAAATTACGTCTGGTTAAAATCTATTATGATACTTTCCACAGCTTGTTTACACTTATTTTTAGGAATAAAAGCATGCTTTTGGTATGTTGTTAGCTTTTATCTTATTTAACTTTTATCTATAGATAGATTTAGAGAAAAAGTGCGATTTTGACTTTATTTTAGGTCAGGTATTCACTAGGAGAGGTGGTATAATAGCCATATGCATGTTTAGTTGTATATGACTGGTTGCTTTGAAGCAAATATGCTAGAATTCCCACAAATGAGCCACTTATTTTAACTCTGTCTTCTTGACAGTCTGTATATTCTAACGCAAGCCAGATGTCTCACAACAGAGACCATGTGAAGGGAATGTAGACTTGGCAGAGTTCAGTCACCACTATAGAAAATTTCTAGAATAATATAAACTACTAGGTTTATTTATTTTAGTATTTTTCAACCATAATATGCTCTCCGTGAGTTTTGACTATCTCTTAATTTTTACAACTCATATATATCTATTAGGTCTAGTAATAATTAATGTCGTTTTAAAATACTTTTTTAAATCGAATTTATTTAAACAATACAACAAAATTTAATCAACAATATAGTTGCCCTTGTTTTCTACTACTTGTGCCCAACGCTCAGGAAGCATTTTAATCCCTCTGTTGTAAAATTCTTGTGATTTTGATGCAAAAAATTCAGTCAATGCATTTTTGAGGCATTCTTCATTATTAAATTTTTTTCCAAGAACAAAGTTTTGCAAAGAACAAAACAAATGGTAATCGGAAGGGGCAATATCAGGAGAATATGCAGGTTGAGGGAGAACTTCCCATTCCAACTGGCACAGTTTTTCAGCAGTGATTCTTGCAGTATGCGGTCGTGTATTATCATGGTGAAGAATTACGCCCTTCCGATTAATCAGCGCGGGTTCTTTTTCTCTTAAAGCTTGGGCTAACCTTTCCAATTGGGCACTATACACTGCACTTGTAATGGTTTGGGTAGAGGGTAAAAGTTCATAATGAAGAATTCCTTTAAAATTCCACCAAACACACAACATCACTTTTTTCGCATGCAAGTCAGGTTTTGGCGTGGGCTGCGGAGCCTCATTTTTGTCCAACCATTGAGGCCGCCTTTTCAAATTAACATACAGCACCCATTTTTCATCTCCGGTAACAATTTTCTCTAAAAACGGCAAACGGTTTTGACGAGAGAGGAGCAAACTGCAAATTGTGACTCTTTGATTACGGTTGTTGTCGGTCAACTCATGAGGAACCCATTTTCCAAACTTTTGGACTTTGCCAAGTGCACGCAATTGATTGGAAATTGTTTTTTGTGAACAATTTAAAGTTGTCGCAAGCTCTTGTTGGGTAATTTGAGGATTTTGCACCAAAAGAGCTTGAAGAGCTTCTTGATCAAAATTGGACACACGGCCTCGACCACTCTTGTCATCTAATGAAAAATTCCCCTCGCGAAATTTCTCAAACCAACGCTGGCATTTTCTGGCGCTAACTGCATCTTGACCAAGAGCACTACAGATGTTTTTTGCAGCCTCACTTGCTTTTCTTCCTAATTGGAACTCGTAAAGCATGCAGTGCCGAATATGCTCTTCATCCGCCATCTTCTTAGCCCTAGTTTTGCAACAAAAACCAAACCAAACACAAACTTTTTCAAGCAAAACTTGTTAATTGCACTTCACACGTTCTGTAGATACCACGTGTTTGAAGGTTATGTCAATACAAGTCAACGCCAAGCAAGATTTTAAACGAATGTTTAAAAACGACATTATTACTAGACCCGATATTTAGAACAGTTGAGAAGAGGAAATACAAATGAAAACTAAACAATGACTCAGATTACACATTCTGGTTTGATATAAATACAGTGTGGGTATGTGAAATGGGAAAAGCTTACCACCATTTTGGACTTTTCCTCATCTCCCTCAATCCTTCCCTTTCTTCCTTTCTGTCTCCCTCCGTCATGTCTTCCTTCCTTCCATTTCTTGAGAGACATGGTTAGCTGGTGATGATCTTCATTAGATATGTTACAAATATGTTCATTGCTGAAATAATAGTTTAATTAGGCTAAAAATATATTAAGTCTGTTGACTGTGTTGGACCCTAAAGGAGGTGGGTCCTAAGACACCTATAAGATGTAAGTTGTAATTAGATTGTATCTTACATGCATTTATTGAAGACTTCCATCCTAAATCTATGCTTCACATATGAAAATTACTTAATTTTATATTTTTTCTTTGATCTGGATAACCTTACATTAGAAGTAAAAAAGGGTCCTGTATTCTTCTACCTTTAGTTTCTTCAATGATCAAGGTTGCTTCCTCTTCCTTGGTGGGGACAGAAAACGCTTTTGTAATATTATAGTGCAATATCTTAACTAGGCTTAACTCACACTCAAAGTATATTAGAACTTATCCCTTGTTCCATGGATTCCCCCCCCCCCCCTTAATAATTAAATATGTTGGTTAAATAATTTACTACTGCAAATTCATTGAGGACTCACTATTTACCATATATGCCCTATGGTAGGCGCTGGTGATGCCAAAAGATGAGATGACATCCTGCCCTCAGGAGTTAACAATCTAGTGTAAGGGCACACAAATAATATAGTCTGGTGAAACAAGAGCTATAATACATATCTGTAGAATATAGCATGGCAAAAAGAGGAGGATAATTTAGTTAAGGAGACAGAGAGTACTGTAGATAGTGAACATATTTGAGCTGGTCTTGAAAAGAAGATAGGAGTTTACCAGTGTATGCCGAAACCCATTTGGCTCAGTGAATAGAGTGTTAGCCTGTGGACTGAAAGGTACCAGGTTCGATTCTGGTCAAGGGCAGGGACATTGGTTGTGGGCACATCCTCAGTAGGGGGTATGCAGGAGGCAGCTGGTCGATATTTCTCTCTCATTGATGTTTCTAGCTCTCCATCCCTCTCCCTTCTAAAAATATCAATAAAATATATTTTTTTAAAAAGGAAGTGAGTGTATGTTGGCAGTGAGGGTGAGATCCTTTCTAAGATGCTGAAGAGCATGATCTATGGCATGAAAGTGCAAGAGTTATTTGACATGTGTGTTATATGTTCTACTGTAGCTGGAGCATAAGTTGCTTTTGGACAACTTAAAGTGTATTACTACTAGAAAGATAGAACCTCGAATGCCAATTAATTAATTTGGACTTTATCCTGTAGGCAAAGAGAGCCACTAGTGTTTTAAACAACATTCTGGCATGATATGGTTTCCTTTTTATAGACAGAAGTTTAGTAGAAGTATTGAGGATGAAATAGAGGGAGAGGATACGAGACACAAAGGAACCAGTTAGGAGTTAACTATAATTGTCAAGGTGAGAGATGTTGAGCACTTGAATTAGGATATGGGCAGTGTAAATGAAAAGGAAGAAATATTTTGTAGACATGATAGACAGAACTTAGTAACTAATTGTACATGGGGCATAATGATCAATAAAGAAGAATGACCCCAAGGTCTCAGCTACCACCTAAGGGAATACAGAAGGAGGAAAAAGAGGAGGAGCAGGTTTGATTGGGAAGCGTGGTCTTTGTTATGATATTTCTGTGGAACACAGATTTCAGAACTGTGGAACTGGAGTTCAAAAGAGAATTCAGATATAGAGACATAAATTTGAGAATCATCATCATACATGGGATAGTTAAAACCATGACCTGAGTAGAATCTCTCATTGAGAGCATCTAGAATAAGAAGAGAACAGGGAGGAGGATATAACTCAGGGTAAAGACAGGCTTTAAGAAGCTGTTAGAGAAAGAGAAGTAGGCAATGAGACCAAGAAATTGGGATAGAGATGTAGTAATTAGACTAGAGGAGAACCAGGATATAGTGCTGTTGAGACCTAGAAGAGGAGAATGAGAAGGAACAATAGGAATGAGAAGAGAGAAGTTAAGATAGGGAGAAAGATTGAGAGAAAATGGAAAGCCTGGGAGACTGAGAAAGAAATTGAATGTTAGAACAAGAAAATGAGCAAGAGAGAAAAAGAAATTGAAAAGGAGCATGAGATAGGGATATATAGAGCCAGAGTTAGAATTTTGAAAGGGAATATGCAGCTGATCCTTGAACAACACAGGTTTGGACTGTGTGGATCCATTTAGACAGGGATTCCCCCCCCCCCAATAAAAATACTGTCGATGTACTTTTTCTTCCTTATGATTTTCTTATTGTTTTCTCTAGCTTATGTTATTGTAAGAATAAAGTATACTATATATATATATATATATATATATATATATATATATATATATATATATATATATAACTATGTTTTGGTAAAGCTTCTGGTCAACAGTACAGTACTGTATTACCAAAGTTTTTGAGTAGTTGAGTTACATGCAGATTTTCGACTCCTTGTGCTTGGTACCCCAGACCCCTGTGTTGTTCAAGGCTCAAATGTAGTTGATAGGTCAGATTTTCAGAAGAGGCAGCACAGGGAGATGGAGGTTAAAAGCACAGATGAGGGAAGATTCTTGGAAAATTAGGATATTTCTTCCTCTATGTAGAAAAGAAAGGAGTAAGACTAGATTCAAATACATTTTCAAGGTATAGGTAAGGGAAGTCTGGAGTTCAGACCTGATGACTTTTGATTTTCCCTAAGAATAAGAGAAAAAGTCATCCATGACCAAGATAGTGAGTTGGCCCAGTGAAACAGAGCTGAGTAAAAGCATTATTGCTAAAAATTTAAGGAACAACTGTTGTAAAAATAAATAATCATAGAACCAGCAAGAAAATGTGGATTTTTTATGCCTCTCAAAAGCCTGTAAGCAGGAAGAGAAAAAAACAGAGGAGGGATGTTTTTTGGTTGTGAATTGGCAGGTCATTTGTGGTAACAGATCAGGGACATAAAGTAAGAGACCAGTGATCACTGATGAGGGTCAGGTAGCAATATGAGAGTAGTCAGAAAGAAGCTGTTTGATCAAGAAATCAGAGAATAGTGTGTGATTGGGAGTCTCATTGAGGTTGAGGAATAGATTTAGTGGGAGTGAACAAGTATATTTTAAAAGTCTAATTATAAGGTTTGAGTCTTGCACATTTTAACAGAGAGTAAATTATGCCTTAACTAATTTTTATAACTTAAAAAGTAATGTTGAGTAAAACGTGAAAAGACTCTTTAAATTCCCAGGAAGCATGTGCCTGTGATTAGAGTTGTGAAAGCTTATAGGATTAAGATCAGAAAAAATTGAAGCTGGAAATGAGATGCGTGCTTTCTCACTCTCTATGAGTGTGTGTGTGTGTGTGTGTGTGTGTGTGTGTGAAATATACATTGTATAAATACATTAGTATTTACATATGTAATATATATTTTTTTCTTTCAGCCTGTTTAAAACAAGATAATCTTTAAAAATTTGATCAGTCTATATACTTTTTGTTTTATTTTTTTAAAAATTCTTTATTGATTAAGATATCACATATTTGTCCTCATCCCCCCATTCCCATCCGAAACCCCTCCCCATGCATGCCTCCAATCTCCTGTTATCTGTGACCACTGGTTGGGCTTATATACATGCATACAAGTCCTTTGGTTGATCTCTCCCCCTTACCCTCACCCTTCCCTACTTTCCCTCTGAGGTTTCACAGTCTGATCAATGCTTCCCTGTCTCTGGGTCTGTTTTTGTTCATCAGTTTATGTTGTTCATTATTTCCCCTAGATGAATGAGATCATGTGATACTAGAAATACACTTATAAGAACTGAAAATGAGACAAGCAATAATGGTTATGCTGAGAGGCAAATGAATCAGTCTGTACTGAGTTTCGTTCTGGGCCAACAGATCTTTTGAGTTCCAATTTCAATGTCAAATAGTTCCTTATGTGTACATGTCAACAATGATATTTCAGTTCTGGATGGGGGACAAATGGTGGTGATGCAGGTCCAGCCCTCTCTGGTTTGGTCCTGGACAACCTGCAGCAACACACAGCTACTGACTGCTAGTATGGCAAGGTGTCATTAGTGTCTTCCATCTCTGGACTGTTTCTCTTCTGTCTTCATGGCTGGAGCAGTCCTGTCAATTCCTCTCTGTTACAGGAATCCACATGGTCTTGGAATTGTTTTCTGAAAATATACAAACATATTCTTGATCAAAAGTTAATAAAGGAATTTTTTCTATCAATTTGACTTGGGATCCTTTTTCATTTTTCCCCAAATGATTTTCCTTTGGCTTGTTTTGACACCATGTGTGTTTTTCATGGGTGTCTTGCTGTTAGCATTACAAATGAAAGTTAATTTTCTAAAGTACAAATTTTCTAGATGTAATTTACTTACAGGGTATTTTTCCTTACATGATATTATTCTACTATCCCCTCCCCCCCCTTTTTTTTTTTAAATATTAGGAGGCTTTTGGAAATTTTATAATGTAGTCTTGATAGCTTTTAAATTTTATTTTTTTTTTGCACTAAAATATGACTGCTTTAGGTTCATTATGTGTTACACAATTTTACCATGAGATGAACTACCAATAAAAATTTTAGTTAACACTTTAGGAACAGCTTTTTGTCCAGTACAATTAATTTTTTTCTAGAATATTCACTTATTTCAATTAGCCAATTTAAATTAGTCTGAAAACTTGACCTTACTATTGGTCTTACTATTTTACTGTCAAATGTAATACTCTAACAACAATCTTATTTTACCCTGTAAATATTAGTGGAAAGGTTTATTTGCCTTCTTGAGTAGGCCCTAAGCATTCCTGGTGCTAGGCTGTGTTTAGATATCAAAAACCCACTTCCCCACACCGTGGGTACATGACAACTCAAGTTTTGTTGCAATGATACCAAACACCTTGGTCATCCAGGAGTTCAAGCTTCCCAGCTTCCCTTTTGTATGACACAAAATCAAACCACTGCTCCTTTGTGTGTAAAATTAAAGAGAGGTTTCTGGCTTGTGTGGACACCAAAGGAAGGGACTATCACTACTTGCTCTTGGGATAGGTGCAGAAAATGTAACTAGGTCCTTGTCTATACAAAAAGAAATAGCCAGTTTGAAATGGAATTTCCATGGCTGAGAGCAAAGAATATCTTTACATGATATTATTCTACAATGTCATAATTTTCCTGAGATTTGTGTTACCCCCATTACCTATAATAGTATCTCGAACCCTTGGGAATCAATAAAAAAATCATATTTTTGGTGCTTGGAGACAAAGGTAACACCTCTCTTGATATTTTAGAATTACAACAGGACCCCTGGGAAGGCACCTGAGCATTCTATATTGGCCCCTCTTGTCCTTTTGGCCAAGAGGGACCCTCTTCTCACAATCCAATTGCCCACAGCTATTGCCTGAACTTTCTGTTCATGGGGAGGTTGAAGCCTTGTGATGGCTGGTACCATGGATCTGTCTCTCAACCAGTGGAGTGAGCTGGGCCCTCCCTGGAGAAGAAACCTGGGTTCCCCAAGATATGTGATCAATGCAGGGACATCACCAGCAGGCGAGGGGATCCGAAGGCAGGTGCTGGGCATGGAGACCACAGGGGCATAGGCTACCAAGGAGACAGAACTGAACCTCACATCAACCTTCTTGGCCCCGGAGGATGGCTGGTTAGCCAGAGATGGGTAAGATTCCTCAGGGAAGGAATAACCTAAGATAGGCACCGTCTCAGAGGGGTCATCAGGAGAGAACTTGGGAGTTAACGAAGGTGTGACACAGACCCTCACCCCCCACCTTTGCAGGGTCCTGAGCCCTCACCCCTTCTGAGGGAGGTCTCCTGCCCCCATGGCTGCTTCGCTTCCCAAGCCCAGCTCAAATCGGGACCCAGGTAACAGACAGAGACTTGGCCCATAGCAGCTGCCCTCTCACTGATCAGTCTATATTTAAGTGAAAAGGGAACGACTGGATGGAGAGGAGCTAATGGCAATTATTACAGGCTATGGTCAGATTCTTGGTAGCTGAGCTTACAATTCAGAGTTTAATATGTTCAATAAATGGTTAGAAATCAACCAGATTCAATTAGGGCACATTTTGGAGTACCTGGGAGGCAAAAACCATGGGTGAGGATGGCCTGGCTTGCTAATCAAAAACCCTTTAACTTTTTTCTTTATTCGTCACTAAACATGTATTGCATTAAGTTAACATGTGAGTAGAATTTCCTTGTTAATAGGAAAAAATTATCAATTGATTCTACCCTTCTCTTTATTTACCCTTAACTTTCTTTGTCTTATTCAGTTGGTTACTAATTATGTTTGGTTCTACCTCAGAAATGTCTTCTGGAATAGAACTTTATTCCTCTATGTTAACATATTGACCTTATGTTTGCATAAAATTTACATATGCTATCTGGTAAATTTTGCTCATCATTTGTGCCCATTTAAAAATGATGCACTAAAAACAAAACAAAGAAATTAAAGGTAATACACTGGGTATAAAAGCTCTTTTTGAAAAGTGACAGAGTTCTACTTAGTTTTGCTCTTATAGTGTCCTGAATCAATATGGTTTCCATGATTAAGAAAGTAGGGAGCTATTTGTAAAAACGTAACTTTGTCCTATGCCAGTGAACCCAATCTTGATCAAACTAAACTTGCATTCTCAGCTCCAAGGGAGCATTTGTTCTCACTGTCTTTTCTGTTTAATTCCCCTCAATTGAAGTGAAAATGGATGAAGAGTTTTAATTTGGCTTTTTGCTTTCAAATATAAAAAGTCATTGAATATTAGTTGAAAATTTATGAAGTGACAGTTTTGTTAATAAAGATAAATGAGATGGCTTGTTTTATTAATATTAATATTGCACATAATGTTGCTTTGCTAAGTAAATATAGGGTTACATTTTGCAAATTTTGCAAACTACGAATCTATGGCAATTATAGAGCCTAAGGCTAAATTAAAATTTTCAGGTACATTTTAATGGCTGGTAAATTTTGTATACTAGAGAATCGCTTGAATTTCTTTGAAATATTTTGAGAAGACTTGGTTAAAGCTTTAATGATTTTCAGTATTTGTAGTGATGTCTCAATCATCATATTCACAATAATGAGGACTAATGCAAAACATAATTACCTGGTAATTGAGAAGCAGAATCCTCCATGCTCTACTACAAGTATATCCTATCACTATGAGCTCCATAGGGGAGGCACATGTCTGGCTGCAGTGAAATGCTTATAGTCTCAAATAAGAAGTAGATCCCAGATTTTCTGTGGGAAGTAAGGATTTAATGATTAATCAGAGGGAAATGAAAAACGGGAAAGAGGAAGGCATTGGACATGTTTTTATTTCATTCATTCATTCAATCATTAAATATTTATGAGTACCTATTAATGTGCCAGGTCTATGACATGTCCTATGAATAAGATAAAGCCCTTGCCCTCATGGGTATTCATCACTTTACTTCACTTATGTGATGCTCATCTACTCCTTGGTATTGTTAATTGTTTGGAGAATTTGGCTGGGCCTTTCTAGTCCTAAGTTACTAAAGACGATTAAGATGTTGAGGTGGAGAGAAGTTACTAAAGATGATTAAGATGTTGAGGTGGAGAGAAGTGAGGAGAGTTGTAGATGAACAAAATTGATGTGAAGAGTTTTTCTCTCCTTACCTCTTTCCATCTTGATTGTCTGCATAATTTTCACAATGGATTAGCAAATGTGATTTGTACTAAAGGCAGGACATGATTCTATTTCAAGTTTTCATTATCATATTGGAAAGTGTCAGGAATTAGAAGCCAAGTATTGACAGCACAGGGGTTAGGGGTGACATTTATTTCTTACCATTTTTCCTCTTCTTATTTTTATGGTGCAAGTTGTGATTACAAATGTAACTGTATTCAGTGTTTAATCAGAATGAATATTAATGTATTAAGAGAATAGCACAATATA
Source organism: Pipistrellus kuhlii (assembly GCF_014108245.1). Classification (NCBI taxonomy): domain Eukaryota; kingdom Metazoa; phylum Chordata; class Mammalia; order Chiroptera; family Vespertilionidae; genus Pipistrellus; species Pipistrellus kuhlii. The sequence continues at coordinate 16,673,918 of NW_023425504.1, forward strand.
AAAATTGAGTTACTATCTTTGGATTTATTGGAAGGTTAGTTTTCCTAGCTTATACTTATAAATGACCCCGGAGCACTGTCAATGATAATGAGTTTGACCAAAAGTTATGATCAGAATGATGGTTAGACCTTGTATACATTTGGATTCAGTAGAACACCATTCTGTGTACTTCTATAGGAATCATGATCTTGAGGAATTTAGTTACTTATTGCTTTCTTAAATAAAAGAATTTGCATTGAGACCCAAAATCACTTAGTTTCAATGATATATTAGAAATATCTATGAAAAATAAAAATCTTAAAAAAAAGAAAGAAAAGAAAATGAAAAATCTATAAGTTATCCAGATGTTTTTAAAAGTGTTTAATTTCATGGTCTGGGGTAAATAACCTCTAACTCCAATATCTGAAATTGATATTTTAGATAATGTAAAAGGTTAAGATGTTTATGCCACATAGGCTCTTTTCCAATAAGACTTGTGGCTTCTTTCTAATTTTTTTCTTTTTCTTTTTAAAAATGGTTATTGCTTTTTTGAGAGGGAGGACAGGAGAGGAAGAAAGAGGGAAACATCAGTCTGAGAAAGCATCAATTGGCTGCGTCCTGCATACCACCACCTACAGGGGATTGAGCCTGCATACCAGGCATGTTCCCTGACCAGGCATTGAACTGTCAAACTTAAATATGTGTGTGTGTGTGTGTGTGTGTGTGTGTGTGTGTGTGTATATATATATATATATATATATATATATATATATATATAATTTTTTAATTGATTTTTTTTACAGAGAGGAAGAGAGAGGGATAGAGAGTTAGAAACACCATTGAGAGAGAAACATCAATCAGCTGCCTCCTGCACACCCCTATTGGAGATATGCCCGGAACCAAGGTACATGCCCTTGACCAGAGTTGAACCTGGGAACTTTGAGTCCGGAGGCCAATATTCTATCCACTGAGCCAAACCGGTTTCAGCCTTTTTTGTTTTTAATATATATATATATTTTTTCATTGAATTTTAGAGAAAGAGGAAAGGAGAGGGAGAGATAGATAGAAATATCAAGGAGAGAAAACATCAATCTGCTGCCTCCTGCATGCTCCCTACTGGGGATCAAGCCCACACCCTAGCATGTGCCCTGAGTGGGAATCCATCCCGTGTTCTCTTGGTTCATGGTTCAATACTTAACCACTTAGAAACACTGGCCAGGACTCTGATTTTTTTCTTTATGGGATTAATGATCATAGTATTAGAAAAATTCTTGTTTCACAATCTGGACTATATGCTTTTTTGTGTAGAGAATAGTTCATTTTTTTTTGGACAGAATTTCTAATTTCAAATACCTCTATGTTAGCACATAGATAGGTATTTTGTATGTTGTGCTAGATACTTTAAAGGAAAGTTACAAATGGTTGCAATTCTTTTACCTAGCAGCTAACATTAGTTTCCATGGCAGAAGACACATAAGTTATTGTCAGCCTTGACAATACAGAAATAAGATCAGCTTTGCTCAATAAAGTTTTTATTTACGTTAATAATATTAGAGTAAAACCCCAGTTGAGTCTATATCAGGAAATCTTTTATGCTCTGATAACATTACACATCAAAGAAAAACAACCTTTTCTTTAAATAAAATTAGAGGTAATCCTTTTGAAGCTGAGTAAAAAAGTATATTGGAAAACTGTGTATAGTAGAGATATATACTCTTGCTCTGTTGGGAACCCATTTATTTCTGACTCTGAGACTAATCATATTATTAATAGTCATACGCACTCTGGGCAACTTGAAAAACAGTTTGTTCAGTTCCATAAGGACCCTCTGAGATATCTTCTCTTGCCTGAAAAAGCCTCAGTTTGGTTCCATCTCTTTATGAGATTCTTAAGTATGTTTCTACATACTTTGTTTTTGCATGTGTATGCATCCCATGATGATGTTTAATGGTTTATAATTTTATATCTCATCTTTTCTCCTTGGTGTGGACCCTGTTAAGTATTACTGATTATTAACAGATGTTTTCTTGGTGAGCTAGTTTGGGGGCTTAGATCTTATTTCCAAAGGGCTCTTGAATGCCACTGTGTGGTGACTCCAAAGCTCCACTGCTATTTCTTTTGGATAAGTTGGCTCATGGCTGTGTATGAGTATATACATCTATACTTAAGATATACTTAAGATTAGTTATATTTCCAGGTGGCAGTTTCGATCCATGTTAGAATGACCTGAGGCCTTATGTTTATAGCTGTGCTAGAATGAGGAGACTAGAAATGTATAAGAATCAGATTCAAGTGCAATTGCAGTTTAGGCATGACTGTTTCTGCCAAGGGCAAGTGGCCATGTTGTACAGCAGTAGAGTTTTACAGTGTTCTTTTTTTTTTCTTAAAGAAGTACAACTATCTTTATAAACAAAATCTTATGTGAAACCTCGATATCTAAAATAATTAAGAAAACGGAGTTGCTCAGATTAGAGAGAGGGCTTTGTTATCCCATACCATGATTATTAATTAATCTCTGTGATGCTCTAGAGCTCCGAGAAATGAGATTGAAATCCACTGCAGTAATAATAAAGTTTTTAAGAATCATTGGTCATTGATTTTGGATTTTTAAAAATATTTTTACATTTCAAAATTGGAGAGTCAGCTATTTAGGAGAGTCATATCAGTTCACTTAAAAGTAATAATCCTACTGTGCAAACTAGAATGAGGAAGAATTAAAACTAGTCCATCTTTATCACTTAATAAAATATTAAGTAAACATAAAAAAATGATATAACTTAAAACGTAAATTCCACACCTTATCCCATATCCATTACACTGACAGAATGGGGAGTAATATTTTTTAGCTTCTACTACCTGCCAGGCACCCTGCCATATGCATCATATTCCCTAATTTTAATCTCACAACAACCTTAGAGATAGAGATTATTCCTCTTATACAAATAATGAAAATTTGACTTGGAGAGATAAAAAACAAACAAACAAAAAACCCTAAATCCATACAGCTATGAGGTGGAGAATCTGGATTCTTAACCCTAATCTAGATGGTTTAAATGCCCATACCCTTTCCTAATGTTATGATACTGTCCCAAGAATATAACTAGGGATATCATAAAAGATAAACAAGGATATCATAAAAGGTAAACATCAGAGTTCTAAAAATTTTGCATAGAGATGCCTTTGATCACAATGCAGTATTTTTCATTTACTACTATGTTTATGTCTCTTTCTTTTATTTGCAATGCATTTAGTATTTTCTTCTTTCTACATCCCCTTTTCTCCCATGATTCTCGCCTCTCTTGAATGCATTGTTTTTCTTATGCCTGCTCTTTCTCATAGGTTCTCTCTGCACATTTGGTCCCCCTCCACTCACACTTCTGTCCCTTTAATTGGCTTCCTCTTCCTAGTCATCTTGAGCTTGTTTAATTTGGATGACCAGGCCCTAACTCTGCATGACCTTTCAGATTTCCATACCTTTGCATCTCTAGGTTAAAATTCCTGATGGCATATGATTGGCTCAACCCAGCTCATGAGTAGGCCCTCCTTCTTGTATTAGGTAGTAAACCCCGGTCCAGTCAGCTGTAGTGGTGTGGTTATATTTATATTTGAACCTTCCGGTCACAGGTTCAAATATAATCTCTTTAGCAGAAGTTATAGTTAGGGAACAAACTCTAAGACATGTCAAGTATACTTTCCTTTATATTGGACTTTGCTTCCAGATATACTCTCCTCACTTATACCTGAAATACTCTAGATCACATGTGTCAAACACAAGGCCCGCGGGCCAAATCCGTCCCGCCAGGCCTTGCAATGTGGCCCGCACCGCGCTGTCATCACTGCACTCCGCTGCGTTTCCATCACAATGACAGTTTATGACTGTTCAGTAAACCATTCGGCCCGCGATTTAGGCTGGATTTTAGATTTTGGCCCCTTCTCTGATTGAGTTCGACACCCCTACTCTAGATTCAGAGGCAAGGAGAGACCCCTGCTGCTAGCAGGACTTTCTCTTATAAAAGAGGTCACATTGTGGTACCTAGGCTTTGTGGTGGGAGACATGCTAGTTCAGTCAGACCTGGGCATCCCCGGAGTGTAGCAGAAGGATCAGAAAACTTTAGTAAAATAAAATGGAAAAAATCTTCTTGAGTATTTGCTTTTACATGAAGTCAATCCTCATAAAAGAATTTTTCAAATTAGAATGAACATGAAAAGCCTTTTCCTATGTGGCACAGTTGCTTTAGACCTGGGTGAGAAACACGAGAGTAGTCCACCTTGCCAGAAGTTGTCTTACTTGTGCAAATACTAGTGAACATGTTTCCATAAATTAAGATGCTTTATTTCTAATGGGTTTATCCATACTTGAAAGGGAAATACTTATGTTGATGCTGCTATTTAATACATTATAAAATCACTTCAAAGAATGTCCTCATACAAGTGCAGTCCTTTTATTCTCTCCCTTCCCTCCCTCCCTCCCTGCCTCCTTCCCTGCCTCCCTCCCTCCTTCCTTCCCTTCTTCCCTTCTTCTCTCCACTCTCCACCTCTCTCTCTCTCTCTCTCTCTCTCTCTCTCTCTCTCTCTCTCTCTCTCTCTCTGTGTGTGTGTGTGTGTGTGTGAGTATGCGTGCGTGTGTGTGTGTTGGGGATGGAGAATTGCAAAGTGAGTCTTGGTAGTGTTTGTCTTATATAGGCTAATGTGGTTATAGCAGACTTTAGCTCTAGGAGTTTGATTTAAGTACATGTTAATAGTTGTGATATAATAAGGACTTGGTTAAGAGAATTCTAGGATGCATGAGTCTAGTCTTGATGTATCATGTGAGTTTGCAACTCTTCAATTTTCTAAAAAGCCGAAAGAAGTTTCTTTGGTGCTCCTCAGCCATCTTTCATTCTGAACATTTAACTGAGGAAGTAGATGATAGTCATAATCAACAAGCCTTCAAACCTGGCAGACAATCACTTTCAGGTTTGTGAGTTTTTCCTGGAAATCCCTTGCCTTCCCCATAGTGTCAGCAGGTTCACTGGTAGTGTAAGGAGAGCTAACCACTTTGTGGTTTCTTAGGCTTTTCTACCTCAGGCTCTTCATATATGACGATTCCCCTAAACTTTGTTGATGATGACTTCAGGGAGGCCCTCCTCAGTCAGCTTAACTAAAGAAGACCTCCTAATTTCACCATTATTTTACTTTATAATATTTTTCCACATTTTACTTATTACACTCTAGAGTTATTATATGTAATTATTTTATGCTTTATTGTACATCTGCCCCATCAGACTGTAAGCTCTGAGAGGGCATATCTCAGTCACTTTTGTTACTCCTGGTGTATCATACAGTGTGGAGCACATAAAAGGTGCTCAGTAAGTATTTGATGGATGGAAAAATGAAGATAGCCAAAGCACCCTATAATCCATAGTTACAAAGGAGCCATAGAAACAACTTATTCATTTTGAAACACAGAGAAATGTACCAGCACACTGGCTATGTCTCTTGTGTTCACTTTGTTAGTATTAGTTTTATCCATGGAGAGAGGAATGAGGCATTTGGGTAAAGCCTACTACATGGAAAGTCCCCACACCTAGCTTTAAAAAATAGTATTTATCAAAATTGAATATACATATTATAAGTGTGAAGGATGATGCTTTTTCATAGCCATGCAGCCAATATGCGGATCAAGAAATTGAATATCCCCCATACACAGGAAGAACCCCTCATGCCTGCTTCTAGTCACTATCCCTTCAATGTTAAATATCATCGTGTCCTCTAATAGCATATATTAGTTTTGCCCATTTTTACTTTATATACCAAATGGAGTCATAGTTTGCAGTCTTTCAAGATTATATTTGTGAGATTCATCCATCAGCCATATTGATGCATGTTCACACTTAATGTTTTTAAACAACTGAAAATGTATTCTAACACACAGTGAGAGGCCAAGGTAATGGGAGAAGGAGGTTAGTCTTACAGAGTAAAGATTGGAGATTTATGTGCTGAAGCGAGCCATCTTCTGTGCATTCATTTTGCCTTGTTTGCTTCCTCTAGCCTTGCTTCCCAAATCTTAAACATGTAGTTTACAAATATGTGCCCTTGGGAAAAATACTTACTGATCCACTGAAAATCCATCTCTGCAACTGCAGAAATAAAGTATTTTGGGCCCATGCTCTCTGCCTGAAATGTGTCAGCAGTATCACTTTTTATATCAGGTGCAACATTTAATTGTTGATTCTTAAGGCAAATGACCTCAAAGTGTTTATTATACAATGTTTAGGGACATCGTGCTTTCCATATCAACACATGACTTTATGAGAGACCTGTGGGTGGAAGAGCCATGGAAAAACTGTCTTAAATTTCTGGGCTTTGCACAGAAACAGATAAGAATAGGATATTATAGCCTAAACCAGTTTGGCTCAGTGGATAGAGTGTCAGCCTGCAGACTGAAAGGTCCCAGATTCGATTATGGTTAAGGGCATGTACCTTGGTTGTGGGCACATCCCCAGTAGGGGCTGTGCAGGAGGCAGCTGATTGATGTTTCTCTCTCATTGATGTTTCTAGCTCTCTTCCCTCTCCCTTCCTCTCTGTAAAAAATCAATAAAATATATTTTTTTAAAAAGAATAGGATATTATAGGTGATTTAAAATTGGCAGTGGCAAACCTTCATTCAGTATGAAGAAATCTCAAGTTATTAATCATGAATTATGTTTTTGTGACTTTTGCTCAGAAATTCACTTTTTAAAAAGAAATGTGGCATCAAAAAAATCTATGGAAGGTGTGGAGTAACTCTTCTGGAGTCCGATGTAATGAGGAAGCACTCCCTGACAAAGGAGCTTGCCAAGCACACACACATTGCTAAAGAAGGCAGGGGAATCATCGGCCATCTGTTCAGCCTGGTTCTTAAGCAAGTGTGCCTGGAGCCAGGGGGCTGGATGACAGGATCTTAGAAGTAAATGACCTTTTGATTTTCATTTGACGATTATCAGGGTTCTTTAAGCCTTAAAAAATGCCTGGAAACTTAAGAAATGAAATAAGGTGTTCCTTTGGCTCATTCAGTGTGTCTGTCTTTCTCAAGCATTTTCAGACTTTATGTTGGAGACCACTTGGAGGCAAAAGACACCATTTATTTTACTGTTTCCACTCTTAGTGTTGCACATTAAAAAAAATATTGTACTGTTGCTTGGGTAAAGAGCTATTATTTACTGGGCCTCATTTAAAAATGTTTTTATTGCTTTTTAAAGGGGCCAAAATGACACTTTTAAAACCCACAATTTTGTGTGACCTGCATATTGAACCATGCCAGACACCACTCGAAAGATCTTTGTAGGCTACTATGGCTCCATGCATAATAATAATCAATACCACTTAGACTGCTTATTGAGTGCATGTTAGGTGCCAGGAACTGGTAGGCACTTTTCATATATTATCTCATTTAATTCTCTGAATGATCTGGAAAGGCACAGGTATCATTATCACTCCATTTGTCAATGAGGGAGGTATGTTTGGCCAAGTTAGAAACTAACCCTTAATCATATAACTACTGTTTTTTCAAGCACTGAATTATGAATTCAGGTCTGTCTGACCCCAACCCCATATTTCTTTCTATATTATTCTTTTCTAATATTCTGAGAATCCTGGCCTATTTAAAATAAGACTTTGAAACAAGCACTTCTGATTTGTCTATATTTCTATGTTCAACTTATTGTTTCCTAGTTATTTTGATATATTGCTAAATTTGGGTTTTAGAATTAAAGTCCTAGGTTTTAACCCTGCCTTTTCCACTTATTACCTCTGTGACCTGTGACAAATTACTTAACCTATCTGAACTTCAGATTCCTTTTCTATAAGTAGTTCAAATAATAGAGCCAACCTCATAGAGCTGTTTTAAGGATTAAAGGAGATTATGCAAATGAAAGCACATATCAAAACAATAGACTATGTGGTACATGTTCAAGAAATATTAATAACTATGATCCTAGGAATGGTTTTTGAACTTATTGGATCTTGGTGGTCTCTCTTCCCTGCTCAGTATTAAATTTGATTGCCTCCCTCATAAATGTTTCCTGTTTCCTCAGGCCCAGAAAATGTTTCCTACAATCCAGATATTAGATTCACCAATTGAATGAAGGCTGTCATTACTAAAGGATTTAGCAGCCTGACTTCCCATCCCTAAGATCTAAGGAATAACCACAAAAATATAAACTAGCACCAAATTAAATCTCCTGTCCTATTATCCAGAATCTGTAACATGTTGTAATACCAGAATGTAGTATGCCTATTTACCTTGCCTTGTGGTTCTCATATATTCCAAACCAAATCCCAAAGATTGGGACACATGGCCTGAGAAAGAATTTTTTTTTTTTTTTTTTAGAATTGTAACTGAATTTATAAGATAAGATTTATGGAGACATAAACATTAAATTGCATTTAGTTCTACATTTTTATGAAACACTTTTATGGAGAAGAATATAGGAATTCCATAAAGTCGAACTCTCTCCCACAGATCAGGCACATGTGCTACTGCACACCTTTATTTTAAATATAAGCCTATCAGCAATCTCTTGAATATTCTTAAAAAGTACAGAGGTAAAAATTATTAATATCTGTTGCAATGTTAATAACTTCATTCTAAATTTTTTTTGATTTCTGTTGTCTTATTAATGCAATGCTAAGCTTATAGAAACACATGCATTATCTAATTTTTGGTGTTGGTAAAAGTGACACATATGCAGAGAGGGGAAAAGATAATTACCCTCATTGTTTGATAGACATCATTTAGTAGTCATCCAGCTAATCTAAAATCCTACATATAACGAATTACCATTATAATGAGAACTTTAATTTTTAAACTTCCTATTTAATGCCTTGCAATCATTGTTGCAAAACATTTGAGAGCCAACAATGCAGAGAAGTCTGTGTTAGAAATGGTTGCATCACAGGGAGTTAAAAACACAGATCACAAATGTAGAGTGATCTTTTCATTCTGAGCATTATATAATTTAGGCTTTGGAAAATGTTGTATTAATGACGAAACCAAGCGATTTTTTTTTTTTATTGACTAAAGTTTTAAATATGTCTTCTTCTTTTCTTCAATTGACCGCCCCTTCTACCCCAGCCATTCCCACCCTGAACAAGCCCCTACCGCCCCAGTGCCTATGTCCATTGGTTATGCTAATATGCATGCATACAAGTAGTTTGGTTGCTCTCTAAGCCCCACTCCCCTACCATTTGTCTCTGGATCTATTCTTGTTCATCAAATTATGTTAATCATTATATCCCACATATGATTGAGATCATGTGATACTTATCTTTCTCCAACTGGCGTATTTCAATTAGCATAATGCTCTTCAGTTTCATACATGCAGTTACAAATGGAAAAACTTTCTTCTTTATTATAGCAGCATAGTATTCCATTGTGTAGTTGTACCACAGTTTTTTAATCCACTCATCTGCTGATGGGCACTTAGGCTGTTTCCAAAACTTAGCTATTGTAAATTGTGCTGCTATGAACATAAGGGTGCATATATCCTTTCTGATTGGTGTTTCTGGTTTCTTGGGACAAAGTCCTAGAAGTGGGATCACTGGGTCAAATGATAGTTTCATTTTTAACTTTTTGAAGAAACTCCATACTGTTCTCCATAGAGGCTACACCAGTCTGCATTCCCACCAGCAGTGTGTGAGGGTTCCTTTTTCTCTACATCCTCACCAACACTTGTCATTTGTTGATTTGTTCATGATAGCCATTTTGACAGGTGTGTGACGGTACCTCATTGTCATTTTTATTTGCATCTCTTGGATGATTAATGATTTTGAGCATGGTTTCATGTCTCTGGGCCTTCTGTATGTCCTCTTTCAAAAAGTGTCTATTTAGATTGTTGATTTTTTTATTGGATTGTTTATCTTCCTTTTGTTAAGTTGTATGAGTTCTCTGTAAATTTTGGAGTTTAAACCTTATCAGAAATATCATTGGCAAATATATTCTTCCATGCAGTAGGCTTTCTTGTTGTTTTGTTGTTTAGTTTTTGCCCATTGAATATGATGTTGGCTGTAGGTGTGTCATGTTGAGGTATGATCCCTATATTCCCACTTTGCTGAGAGTTTTTATCAAGAAAGGGTGTTGGATTTTGTCAAATGCTTTTTCTGCATCAATTGATATGCTTATGTGATTTTTGTCTCTCATTTTGTTTATGTGATGTATCACATTTATTGATTAACGGTTATTGTACCATCCTTGCATCCCTGGAATAAATGCTACTTGGTCATGGTGTATGATCTTTCTAATGTAATACTGAAACCAATTTGCTAGAATTTTGTTGAGGATTTTAACATCTATGTTCATCAAGGATATTGGCCTGTAGTTCTCTTTTATTGTTGTGTCTTTATCCGGTTTTGGAATTAGGGTAATGCTGGCTTCATAGAAAGAGTTTGAAGAGTGCCTTACTCTTAAATTTTTTGGAATAGTCTGAAGAGGATAGGTTTTTGTTCTTCTTTGAATGCTTGGTAGAACTCCGCTGTAAAGCCGTCAAGACCAGGGCTTTTGTTTGCTGGAGGATTTTTAATTGCTCTTTTAATGTCTTCGATAATTATCGGCCTATTCAGTTTTTTTTTTATTCTTCTTGATTGAGTTTTGGGAGCTTGTATTTTTCTAATAATATGTTCATTTCATCTAAGTTGTCAATTTTGTTGGAATAAAGTTGTTCATAGTATTTCTTCATAAGTGTTTGTGTTTCTGTGGGATCGGTTGTTACTTCATCTCTTTCATTTCTGATTTTGTTTATTTGGGTCCTCTCTCTTTGCTTCTAGGTGAGCCTGGCTAGAGGTTCATCAATATTGTTTATCCCTTCAAAGAACCAGCTTTTGGTTTCATTGATATTTTGCGTATTTTTTTTTGTCTCTATGTCATTATTTCTGCTCTGATCTTTATTATTTCCTTCCTCTGCTTACTCTGGGCTGTTCTTATTGCTCTCTTTCTAATCCTTTAAGTTGCAATGTTAGGTAATTTATTACCATTGTTTCTTGTTTGTTGAGGTAGGCCACTAGTGGTATGAACCTCCCTCTCAGGACTGCTTTCACTGTGTCCCATAGATTTTGGATTGTTGTGTTTTCATTGTCATTCGTTGCCATGATGCTTTTTATTTCTTTGATCTCTTTGGCAACCAAGTCATTGTTTAATATCATGCTATTTAGCCTCCAGGTGTTTGACTTTTAAAAATTTTTTTATGGTAGTTGATTTCTAGTTTTATGTCATTGTGATCCGAAAAGATGCTTGATATGATTTCTATCTTCTTGAATTTGAAAAAATTTGCCTGTGTTCCAATATGTGGTCTATCTTTGAAAATGACCCATGTATACTTGAGAAGAATAGGTCTAGTAATAATTAACGTCGTTTTAAAATACTTTTTTAAATTGAATTTATTTAAACAATACAACAAAATTTAATCAACAATATAGTTGCCGTTGTTTTCTACTACTTGTGCCCAACGCTCAGGAAGCATTTTAATCCCTCTGTTGTAAAATTCTTGTGATTTTGATGCAAAAAATTCGGGCAATGCATTTTTGAGGCATTCTTCATTATTAAATTTTTTTCCAAGAACAAAGTTTTGCAAAGAACGAAACAAATGGTAATCGGAAGGGGCAATATCAGGAGAATATGCAGGTTGAGGGAGAACTTCCCATTCCAACTGGCACAGTTTTTCAGCAGTGATTCTTGCAGTATGCGGTCATGCATTATCGTGGTGAAGAATTACGCCCTTCCGATTAATCAGCGCGGGTTCTTTTTCTCTTAAAGCTTGGGCAAACCTTTCCAATTGGGCACTATACACTGCACTTGTAATGGTTTGGTTAGATGGTAAAAGTTCATAATGAAGAATTCCTTTAAAATTCCACCAAACACACAACATCACTTTTTTCGCATGCAAGTCAGGTTTTGGCGTGGGCTGCGGAGCCTCATTTTTGTCCAACCATTGAGGCCGCCTTTTCAAATTAACATACAGTGCCCATTTTTCATCTCCGGTAACAATTTGCTCTAAAAATGGCAAACGGTTTTGACGAGAGAGGAGCAAACTGCAAATTGTGACTCTTTGATTATGGTTGTTGTTGGTCAACTCATGAGGAACCCATTTTCCAAACTTTTGGACTTTGCCAAGTGCACGCAATTGATTGGAAATTGTTTTTTGTGAACAATTTAAAGTTGTCGCAAGCTCTTGTTGGGTAATTTGAGGATTTTGCACCAAAACAGCTTGAAGAGCTTCTTGATCAAAATTGGACACACAGCCTCGACCACTCTTGTCATCTAATGAAAAATTTCCCTCGCGAAATTTCTCAAACCAACGCTGGCATTTTCTGGCGCTAACTGCATCTTGACCAAGAGCACTACAGATGTTTTTTGCAGCCTCACTTGCTTTTCTTCCTAATTGGAACTCGTAAAGCATGCAGTGCCGAATATGCTCTTCATCCGCCATCTTCTTAGCCCTAGTTTTGCAACAAAAACCAAACCAAACACAAACTTTTTCAAGCAAAACTTGTTAATTGCACTTCACACGTTCTGTAGATACCACGTGTTTGAAGGTTATGTCAATACAAGTCAACGCCAAGCAAGATTTTAAAAGAATGTTAAAAAACGACATTAAGTATTACTAGACCCGATATGTTCTGTGACTTTAGGGTGGAATGTTATGAAGATGTCAATTAATTCTATCTGATACAGTAATTTAGGATACATGTTTCTTTTCTATAATTTTGTGTAGAGGATTTGTCCAGTGGTGTTAGTGGGATATTAAAGTCCCCTACTATGACTGTATGGCTGTCAATCTCTGCCTTGATATCTTCCAAAAGTTTTTTTTAATGTATTTGGGTGCTCCTGTATTGGGTGCATATATGTTTACCAGTGTTATATCTTCTTGTTGAATTTCTCCGTTTGGTAATATGAAGTGGCCTTCCTTATATCTTGTATGGCCTTCACTTTAAGGTCTAATTTGTCAGATATAAGTATTTCTACCCCAGTTTTTTCCCCCCCTCATTTCCATTCACCTGAAAACCTTTTCCATCCCTTCACCATCAGTCTGTGCGAGTCCTTTGTACTGATGTGTGTTTCCTGTAGACAGCAGAAATATGGGTCATATTTTCATATCCACTCAGCTACCCTATGTTTTTGATTGGAGGATTTAATTCATTTACATTTAAAGTTATTTTTGATAGGTACTTGTTTGTCACCATTTTTATTCTTTACGCCTGTGTTCCTTCTTCCCTTCCTATTTCTTCTTTTTACAGCAGTCTCTTTAGAATTTCTTGCAATGCTGTTTTGGTGATAATAATCTCCCTTAGTCTTTCTTTTTTTTTTTTTTTTTTTTTTTTTTTTTTTTTTTTTTTTTTTTTTTATCTGTGAAGCTCTTGATTTCACCCTGAATTTTGATTGTTAGTCTTCCTGGGTACAGTATTCTTGTATTTATACCTTTGCTTTGCATGACTTTTTATTTTTCATTCCATTCCCTTCTGACCTGAAGAAATCAGTGTTTCTGTTGAGAAATCTGTCACTAGTCTGATGGGAGATCCTTTGTAAATAACTTTCTTTCTCTGGCAGCCTTTAAGATTCTTACTTTGTCATCAGTGTTTGCCAATTTAATTATAATGTATCTTGGTGTCAGTTTTTATGGGTTCATCTTGTTTGGGACTCTGTGAGCTTCTTGGACTTGTGTGAGTATTTCTTCCTTATATCACAGTAGTTTTCTGTCTTTATTTCTTCAAACAGGCTTTCTATTCCTTGCTCAGTTTACTCTTTTTCTTGCTCCCGTATTATGTGGATGTTGTTTTGCTTTTTATTGTCACAAAGTTCTGTTAGGCTCTCCTCTGTTCCCACCTCTCTCCCCCCCACCGCCAGATGCTGCTCTGCTTGGGTATTTTTTGTACCTTGTCTTCTAGCTCACTGGTGTGGTCCTTCACTTCTAGTCCACTGTTGATGCTTTCTATTGAATTATTTATTGCAGGAATGCCATTTTTCTTTTCTTCTTGGTTCATCTTCTTATTTCTTACGCATATTGTTGAATTTGTCTTCCATCCTTTTCAGCAACCTTATGACCATTGCTCTGAATTCTTTCTCTGCCATATTGCTTGCCTCTATTCCATTTACTTTCTTTTCTGGTGATGCCCCCTTTTCTTTTGTACATGGGCTATTTCCTTATCTCCCCATGATTGCTCCACTCAGGGTTTCTGGTTAAGTAGCTCTCTCTCTTGTGTAAACTTTCTCTAGGCAATATCTGACCTTTTCATATGCAGATTGCCTCACCAGCTGTGTCTAATGTGCCATTTCTGGGTGGGTGATGTTTCATTCACCTGTTCCTTCTATCTACTCTATGAGAAGGCACAGGACCTGTCAGCACTTTTTGTGCCACTTTGTTTAACCCTGAGCAGACTTCCAGTTGCCCATGGTCAGGGAGGCAGGAGTTCTGGCATTCATGGGTTTGCAGCTGAGGTAGCTGGTTCCTGGTCTTTGTGGTTGTAAGGTCCTGGGAGGTATTCGAGGTCTCCCCAGTTGAAGGTAAGGCTTGGGTTCCGATCACAGCCAGTCTTCCCTTCACCATGGCATGGCCTCTGTGGCAGAGTCTGCCACTCTGGGAGAAATTTCATCTGCATTAGAGCTTGCCTGGTGAGGGAGGGGGCAGTCTTCCAGTCCCCATTAGTCCCTTGGAATACAGTTGTCCCTCACTAACAAATACAGACACTCCCCATACGTCCATGCATTCTCCTTTCATTCTCTCACTCACACACTATCTTGCATCCTGTAGTCCCATCAGCAGCCATCTTGGATCTCCAACCAAGCAACTTTTTAGTGATAAAAAGTACTTTGCAATCATGTTCATAAAATAGCTACCCAAGGCCTACTTTTCTTCTGATCTTTGGGGAAAAATTGTACTCTCTGAAGTGAATAGATAAAGAACATTGAAGGCAGTAGGCATTTGCAAGGTTCTTGTTTGGATTCTGCAGGTCTCTGCTTAACTTCTGCTATAATGAGCCATTTCTGGGTCGCCTCTCCCATGCACTTCCCTCTTCTACCTGTCCTTAAAAAAATTGCCCTGTTAGTTGAAGGTGATTCATTTCTACTAGTGGTGAAAGGCATTTTTATCTACCACTCTGAGGAAGTATTAATCTGGTAGGCCTTCATAAATTTCATTGTGAAGGGTCTTAATTTGTTTCCATTATCAGAACTTTTAAGCACATTCAGTTATCATAATCAAAAAGCACTTAGCTGCATGTGTGCTATGCCAAGAGAATTTACAGAGACACATTTTCTGCCCTCTGAGTGTTCAAGTTTAGGAGTAAGTGCTAGCTTTTGTGGATCACTGTGAAGAAGGACAAGATGATGCATGATCTTGGCATGCAAAATTGGGGTCAGGGTGTCAGGTAAAACCAGAGGACCTATGTCACAGTTGAGAGTTTCAGATGAGCTGGGAAAAATATGAGAAGTCAAGCCATGATAGGGACACAAATAGAAACCTGGCTAATTTTTGTAGATTGGCGAAATGTGTCCAGAGGATCATGCACAGCAAGAGGATCATGTACAAGCAGAAGTGGAATGCAAGCAAGATGGTCAGGATTCATGTCAGGGAAGAATAAACAGGCAATAGAGTTTTGGCCTAGATTCAAAACAGATAGGCATGTCCACTTAATAACACAGCCATGGTGGGAATCTATATTCCTTCCCTTGCCCTGATGTTAAACAACCTTTCTGATGTATTTGGATTAGAAATACTGGTCTGTGCTGCTTCCTCAGGTGAGGCAAGCTGTTACAGATACTGGAAATTGCAGTACAGATTGGGGTCCTGGAGTGGGCTCTTGTAATTTTACCATTGAGACCACATTAATATGAATAAACATTCATTTGAAGGTCAAATGATATCTGGTGTCTCAGGGTTGCTATTCTATCTGGACCTTTTCTTCGGATTCTCTTTTTCTTGGCAGTGAAATACATAATGTAGGCTGACTCCCATCAAAGCAGCTTTTAACATTTAGAACTGAGAAACCAATTGGCATCTGAACACTAGTAGATTTTTTTCCCCAATCTCTTAGTCTATAAGAATGGTAGATATCCTAGAAAGGAATTTTAGAATGAGGTATATTCCAGGTGATCAGTGAATCTGTTCGTGATAAGTACCAACTTGGACCCTGTTTTTAATTTTTTCAATGTTTATTTATTTAAAAAAAATTTTAAGGAAAAGTAGTTATCCCTTTAGCTGCAGGACTTCATCTTAGACCTCTAGCCATCATTTAGTTTGATGCACATTGGCCACTATACTGATTTCAACTGGGAAACTTATACTATTTTTACTTAATATAAATTGATTTGTTAAGTAGATACTTTATTCCTTTCTGGAAGAAAGGCAAACATAAACTGATAACGGAGTGAGGGGCAGGAGGTAAGGACTTTAAGGGATGCTTAACAAACTGCTAATTACTCTTAATGGCATTATACCACTGTTTATGCATTAAAGATAATCTTTTAAAAATTATTTGATTTGAGAAAGAGAAAGAGAGAGAGAGAGAGAGAGAGACCAATTTGTTGTTCCACAGATTTATGCATTCATTGGTTGCTTCTTGCATGTGCCATGACTAGGGATTGAACCTGCAATCTTGGCTTACTGGGACAGAGCTACCTGGTCAGGGCAAGGATGATTTTAATGTTGGAGCACTGAGCCAGAGAGTATAATTTGGAACCCAGAGAGAAGGTTGAGGTGGTTGAGGAAACTGTTCTGAAGAACTCTGAGGCACTCAGTAAAAAAAAAAAAAAAAAAAAAAAAAAAAAAAAAAAAAAAAAAAATTAGGGTAGGGGAGAGTTTAGAGGGGGGTGGAATAAGAGATCAACAGAAGGACTTGTATGCAACCAATAGACACAAGACACTGGAGGCAGGAGGGCAAGTGCCCAGGGGTAGAGGAGGTTGAGAGGTAGTCAATGGGGGGGGGGAGGAGAAGGAGATGTATGTACTACTATTTGTAATACCTTAAACAATAAAATAAGGAAAAAATAATCCTCATATAGATGTGGTACAACACAAACAGCAAGGCCTGTGGTGTGGAGAATATCTAGTCTAGTGTCAACTCTCTCACTTTTTGTGTGATTTCAGCAAAAGTACTAAAACTCAGTAACCCACATTTTCCTCATAAACAAAACGAAAATAGTGACTGCCCCCCTTGATGGACGGTAAAGAAAAGAAACAAAATCATGTCCGTAAAAACCTGATTGTTCTCAATAAATGTTAGCATCTTAATGCCCCCCACAAATAAAAATAAAAATAGATCAATAGATATTCTCTACTAGTACATTGAAATAAATAGCGGAAATAATGAATGGAAAACAAAAACAAAATAGAAACAGGTATCCAAGAATTGTTGAACAATGTCCAAGGATCTAAATCCTGGGTCGAGTACTTCTTCCATTCTAACATAATTGAGGAAATTATATTGAGACATGGATACTTGGATAAAGGTTGAATTACCAGCCTTCAGTAAGCAACTAGCCAAATTAGGGTCAGTGGGATTTGAGAAGGTATTGTATTTGTGATTTTTAGGATATGCTCTAAATTGAAATGAAAAGCCTTTCCACCTCCCTTTTCTTTACACTTCTTACTGGCTGAATGGGGGTGTCCTACTGAAGACCTTAGAGCAACACTTTTATAAAAACCAGAGTCCGTGGCACTATGGATTTATCATCTCAATTCTGAACTAATTATGCATGGCCTATTATCTGAGATATAAATAAACATATTTTTCTACAGCAAAACAAACAAAAAAAAATTAGGGTTTCTCTTGAGTTTGACAAAAATAAGTTCTCAGTGATTCCTGAAGAATAGTTTCTTGTGTTCCTAAGAAAGGAAGTGGGAGAAATGGGAGATAAAGGTGCCCACCATTTATGCATTTGGTGTTCATAATAACATTGAGTAGTTATTTATTATTTTATTATATGAAATGTATTTTTATTTATTTCAGAGAGGAAGGAAGGAGGGAGATAGAAACAGCAATAATGAGAGAGAATCACTAATTGGCTGCCTCCTATATGCCCCACACTGGGGATCAAGCCTGCAACCTAGGCATGTGCTCTGACTGGGAATCCAGCCATGAACTCCTGGTTGATAGGTAGACTTTCGACCACTGAGCCATGCTGGCCACATTATATTATTATTTTTGTTTTACAGTTGAATAAACCAAGTCTCAAAGATATTAAGTAGCTTGTTTAAGCATTGTGGTTAAGAATTAGGAATCTGAAGGAAGAGGGAGCTGAATTTGAATTCTATCTTCCCCTAATCTCTAGCAGTATGAACATGTGACAGATTACCCATCTATAAAATAGCAATAATAATAGTACCAACAACCAAAGGAGTTTTGTGGATATTTAATGACATAATGTGTATAGATCACTTAACACCTTTCCATACTGTAAGTGCTCAATAGAGATATCTGTAGTCAACATCATCATCATTTTTACCACCACTACCATCCAAATGTGTCAGATACCAAAGCTCTGGCTTTTCCCACAACATTTTTATAGGGCTTCCAAATGGTGGTAAGAAGAGCCAGGGAAAGTCAATGTGCACAAGTAGAAGACAAGTGAATGAAAAAAGTCAGGGAAATTTTTTAAAAGGAAGGATTAAGAGAACTTTATATTAAGTGGTATGGTTGCTACCTGCTAGCAATTGCCTCGGTTGCCACATTCAGTTTGTCCTACCCTAGAACAACTTTAAAAAAATATTTTTATTGATTTCAGAGAGGAAGAGGGAGGGAGAGAGAAATAGAAATATCAATGATGAGAGAGAATCACTGATTGGCTGCTTCCTGCAAGTCCTCCTATCAGGGGATTGAGCCTGCAACCTGGGTCTGTGCCCTTGACCAGAATAGAACCTGGGACCCCTCAACCCTCAGGCCAATGCTCTATCCACTGGCTAGAGAACAACTTTTTCTTTTAGAACCTCTAAGAGCTCTAGATTGTAGTGGGGGGAAATCTATGTGGTTATGGGGGCAGAAAAATAATTATCTTACCTTTTAAAATTACTCTGGCTGGACTAATAAATTAACATGATACAGATTAACAGGAGAAAATGACAAGATTCACTATTCTTGTGTAGGATTCCATAAGAACATGAGACGTGATGAGACATTGGGTCATTGAGGCTTATATGCCATTTAAGACTAAGGAGAGGGAGACAGTGGTCTGGGACTTCAAAAGGAAAGCAGGCAACTCACAGGTAGATGAGAAAGAACAAACATGTAGTAAACAAATTCTTGCCTAGCCACCCCAAAACAATGGGACACAAAAGGGAATCTAACAAACATACTTTGTTTGGACCCTCCCTAAAGCCACAGTTAGTTCATATGTGCTAAAGTGAAAATGCTAAGATTCCCTTCCTAAAGTAGGTGTTTCTATCTGAATTCCTTTAGGTAGACAAAGGAAGAGAGTCAAAGATTCTTTTTGAATCCTTTGTTTCTTGAAAATAACCAGCTTAAAGTAATTAATAGTCCCAAAAGGTATATTTTGGAGGATGATTCTGCTCCCTCTCATGATCAATCAGTGAGATTGATCAACAGACTTTCATTAAGCAATATTTGTGAAAGCCATTCTGTGAAATTCATATAACTGTTCTTGCCCCTAACTTAAAAACTAGTTCTAAAGTCATTCACCATGCAACAAAAAATAATAATGTTTATCTGTCTTAATGACTGAATCAAGTCATTTCCATGACCTGTGGGATACAAGGAATGATCATTACGTGTTTAATTAGTAAATAAATTAATTAAATCTATTGACTTTCCCAAACCATGGCTTTTCTGAGTGCCAAAAATTACTCAAATTTTGGAAAACCTGAGTTAAAGTATTATGTTGGGTCACTTTGCATGAATTTTAATGCCACTTTTTATGGATATTCAATACAATAGTGCCCAGCAAATTACCCAACTATACACCTAGGACTCTAACATGTCTAGATGTATAGGAAATCAACTTTTTTTTAAAGCCAGATGGAGCTAAATTAGCCTCATGAATTTATCTTCCCTGTGATTGTTGGTTTGACCTTCATCCTAATACACAAATGAGAATAAATAGGATCCCTTTTACTTGTTCCTCTAGTAATTGATCACCATTTGTATTAGTTCATTCTTCAAGGGGAACCAACCAGATGACTTCCATCTGAGAAATCCCTAGTTTGAAGCTTGAGTTAGTTTCATGAGTATTGAAGTTCAACATACAAAACTATTGGACAGTAGCTGATGAAGATTTAACTCTTTTAGGCCAGATCGGACTTTAAAGTTTTGGGTAGAGATTTCCCACATTCTGAGATTTGGACTTTTGACCTGGTAGGCAGCTGACCTTAACCAAAGCAGAATTCTTTTCATTTACTAGGTGGTAGGAGCTCCTTAATATAAATATTAGGGTTATCTAAAAATTTATGTTTAGATCAATGCATCAATAAATCTGTCATCTTAGAGAAAGAAGTGTGCATGAAAATGTGATCCCATAAAATTTTAAAAAGAGACTATGAGGAAAGAAATCCTTTGTGTTAAGCACAGCAGTCTAGGATTTAGTAATAGTGAAATAAGATTATTGTTCCTTTACATATGCGATTTTGAAGAAATGCTAGTAGTAAGTTAGCCAAAATGGACTGAATTAATAAATAAAAATAATTATTACTCTGTGTTCTGCTGTTTGAAAGTTTACTTCCTGCCGATTTTTGCTAAGTTATTCTGGCTGGACTAATAAATTAACATGATACAGATAAACAGGAACATGTTATTTTATTAGCCCAGCCTTACCTCCTCTAGCACTCCGTAACCCCCTGATTTTGCTTTGTTTTTCTCCACAGCATCCATTGCATTCTGACAAACTTTATATTTTACTTGTTTATTTATTTATTGTGTGTCTGCTCTATCTACTTTAGAATGAGAGCTCCATTGGGGCAAGTAGTTTTGTTTTATTGCATTTCCAGTACTAACCACAATGACTGGTACATAATGGGTATTCAGTATATGTTTATCTAATGGAAGGTTAGATAACCATAAGCAAATGAATATAAATTCACTCTGACTTAAAAGTTGAGTTTAAAATTATATTTTTTGAAAATAACTTTCACTAAGTATGATCAAAGCAAACATTTTAATAGTATAGTATACATATTTCAATTTTATTTTTCTACAATTATAAAATAAAATACTATCAGTAAGGGCACTAGTCTTTAGGATAACACTTGATGGTATCTAAGGTAATTAACTTTAAGTAATTATGCCACATTTGCTAGTGTTTTCATATCATTAATCAAGATGATGAAACTTGCCATTGATAGCACTACAATTTATGAGTATTTCATTCTTTGATTTCAGGTTTTATTTCTGTTTTCAGCAGTTGTGTAACATTTTTTAAAATTGGGGATTTAAATGGTGATAAAATGAACAAGTGAATTTAGTGAATGTCTACTATTATTACTGTTTAAATATTCAAACTGCTTCTGTAAGTATATTTTTAAAGTTTTAGTTGTGGCATGGTAAAAAGAGTCAGATTACTTATTTATTTATTTCAACAATACATGAAAATTATCATGAACTGCTGAAACCGGTTTGGCTCAGTGGATAGAGCATCGGCCTGCAGACTGAAGGGTCCCGGGTTTGATTCCGGTCAAGGGCATGTACCTTGGCTGTGGGCACATCCCCAGTGGGGGGTGTACAAGAGGCAGCTGATCAATGATTTTCTCTCATTGATATTTCTGGCTCTCTATCCCTCTCTCTTCCTCTCCTTAAAAATAAATAAAATATATATTAAAAAAAATTATCATGAACCATGATTTACTTTTATTTAACATAGTACTGGAAGACCTAGACAGAGCAATTAGATAAAAGAGAAATAGGCATTCAAATTGGAAAGGATGAAGTAAAAGTCACTGTTTGCACATTTATATATTGCGGTTAAATCAGAATACAGTAGTTATTTTTTATCAGGCTAAGGTTTCATACTTTTTATTTATTTTTTTTAAAAGAATAGCTAATTGATTTTTGGAGGGAGAGGAAGAGAGAGAAACACTGATCAGCTGCCTCCTGCATGCCAACCATTGGGGATGGTGCCTGCAACGTGGGCAGGTGCCCTTGACCAAGAATCTAACTGGCAACATTCTGGTGCATGGTATTGACCCCAACCAACTGAGCCACACGTGCCAAGGCACTTTTTTATTTTTTATTGTTAATGCTATTACAAATGTCCCTCATCCTCCACTTTGTCCACCTCCACCAAGCCCCCTCCTTCTTCTCCCCTGACCTTTACTACACTGGTATCTGTGTCCATGGGTTATGCATATACACTGAGTGGCCAGGTTATTATGATATTTGAATGCATAACAATCTGGCCGCTCAGTCTATATCCTATATAATTAAAGGCTAATATGCAAATTGTCTCATCCACCAGGAGTTTGACCAGCAGGCAGGCTGGCCAACTGCCCATATCCCTGCCCTCTGGCCAGGCTGGCTGGACCCCACCCATACACGAATTCATGCACCATTATTATTTACAGATTATTATGCATCCAGAGATCATAATAATCTGGCCACTCAGTGTATGTTCTTTGGCCAATCCCTTCACCTTCTTTTATCTAGTTCCCCCGACCCTCTTCCCGCTGAGATCCTTCAGTCTGTTCAATGTTTCCATGTCTCTGGATCTATTTTGCTAGTTTATTTTGTTCATTAGATTCCACATATTAGTGAGATTATATGGTATTTATCTTTTTCAAGGGAGTCAGACTGTTTATTTAAAGGCTTGGATTGATAAGACAGAAAGAAAAAGTTCGCTTGGCTTTGCTACTTACCAGCTACATGGTTTTGACAAAGCAGTGAATATTTTCAAGCTTCAATTTTCTTATATATAAATTTGGGATTATAATTTCTGCCTTTTCTATTCATAGGGTTATTGACATATATGAGAAATTCTCTATGAAATGTTCTATTCAACTGTAAGTAGTTATGTGATGCTGGTAAATAATTTCATTTGTCAAATGATTTTGCCTTTAGAGGTAGAGGTATTTGCTGTTGTTTTTTAAATGTGCAATATTCTCATGTGATTCTTTCTTTAGAATGAAATACACTTGAATTAAGGAGTATGTTAGTGTTAGAGGAAATACAGGGACAAAGAAGGTGTTTGTAGACCAGGCATGCTTTGCTGAGAAAGTGGTAATCAGTGTCAGCTTCTTCAGAGAGGGATAAAGAAATGTGAAAGCTAAAAAGCCAATGGATTTGTCTTTTGGGAGGTCATTGGCTTTATTATTGTGGCACTGGAAACTAGATTTCAGACTGTCAACGAAAATGTGGAAATAGACAAGTGAATGTAAAGCACTTTGTTATGTGGTTTGATGGTGTAAGAAATCTGGGACTTGCTGATAAGCTGGGGACAATTTTGACACTGGATAACTAAGATGGGGAGGAGACTTCTGTGTCACCATGAAGGATGGTCTGGGGAGAGGTCAAGTCACTTCTATCTAAAATACTTTATGTGTGTGTTTGTGGACAACTGAAAGGCAAGTTGGAGAAGGATTATTTAAGCCTAGAAGGAAGCCATGGTCAGAAGCCTAACAAACTGGATCCTCAGTCAAAACAGAAGGCAATAGAATATTAGCCAAGAAGCTATGAAATCTGAGAAGAAATATTGTTTTGCAGCTGGTAGCATCATATACAAAATCTACAACCGTATATGTGATAATCATGTGAACCTAGTGTGTTTTGCCTGTATATGGGCACTTTGCAATTGCTGAACCAGGGTGGCTAGGCAACAGGAATGAAGAGATCAGTATTGATCATAGAACATTTTTTTCTAATGACTAAGAGATAGTGTACATGACAGCAATAAACTTTGAAATGTATCCCAGGTTTTCTGTTGTATATGTAGCATAGATAGATCTTCCTTAAATTTAACTTAAGTAGTACAGAATACAGGAAATATTATTCTAATACTCTCATGTAGGACTTTGGGTATGCTTAGGCTGCCATGACAAAATTCTATAGATGTGGCTACTTAAACAAGAGATGTTTGTTTTCTCATAGTTCTAGAAATCCAAGATCAAGGTTCAGGTCAATTCAGTTTCTGGTAAGAACTCTCTTCCTGGTTGCAGATGGTTGGTTGCCTTCTTATTGTATCCTCACTTGGCCTCTTCTTTGTACCTATACCTGTGGAGAGAGGGCTAGCTTTCTGGTATCTCTTCTTTTTTAATATATATGTTTTTATTTATTTATTAATTTTAGAAAGAAATGGTGAGGGAAAGAGACAGAAACATCGATAGGTTGGTCTCCTGCACACCCCCAACTGGGGATCGAACCTGCAATCTGAGCATGTGCCCTAACCTGGAATCAAACCAATGACCTCTTGGTTCATGGGTCAATGCCCAACCACTGAACCACACAGGCTGGGCTAGTGTTTCTTCTTATTAGGACACTGGTCCCATCTGATCAGAGCCCCACCCTTATGACCTCATTACCTTAATTATTTCCTAGAGGCCCCATCTTCCAATGCAGCCGAACTGTGGGGTTATAGCTTCAACAGAAAACTTTCTCGGGGACAGAAACTTTCAATTAATAAGAAATCCCAACAGCATCACCAGGATAATGTTTATAATAAGTAACTCTTCTTGAGCACTTTTTTTGTGTGGATATAACAGGTACTGTGAGAGGTACTTTAAGTGAATTATCTCATTGCATTAGTCAACTGTTTAGGTGACTTATGACAATAAATATTTATTTGGCATTCTCATCACAGTCATAGCAGGATCAATAAGAGGAGCTCTTTCTCATGTAATTATTTGAGACTCAGGCTCTTTCCATTGTGGCTTTGGTCTCCTCTAAGTCCTAGGACTCTTCTTATTTAATTGTGGATATTTAAAGGAGTGAGGATTGCAGGAGAGGTTTTCATGGGCCTTGCATGAAAGTGGCACATGGCTACTTTTCATTTTCAAGAACTTAATTGCATGGCTATATCTAACAGCTGAGAAGTGCAGGTTTCCTGTGTGTCCAGGAAGAAGAGAACAAGGGAATACAGGTATTGGTGGGCTTCAGCAGTTTCTAGCACTCTCATTTAATCTTCTCAGTAACCCAATATGGTAGCTTCCATCATTGTCCCTATTTTACCAGTGCATAGAGGGTAATTGCTTTGTTCAAAGTAACAAAACCAGTGCTTAGGATGTAAACTCAGTCTGGCTTCAGAGGTTTGTTTTTAACCACTGTGCTGTATTTTCTGAGATAGGAATGAGAATGTTGCAAGTGTTTGAAGCATCCCTCAAAGATGTTTTAGCAAAGCAGTATGCTTGGCTAAGTAAAGGTCACTTTGTTTAGTTTTCATCTGTTTTGTTGCTAAAGGAATAAGAGAGGAAAGAAGGGAGGAAAGTAAGGAAGAAGGGAGGAAGGACAAAGAATAACTTTTTGTGGAGGTGCTGGATGCTGTTTGTTATATATATAAAGCCAGTGTCTGTGACGACTGTGATGACCAAACGACCCATCACCATGAGTTGCATTGAGCACCTCTTGGTCCCTTCTCCCCAGCCTGTGAGCAGGTCGGGGCAGGACTGGGAACTGGTGATGGGCTGAACAGCTGATCTCTTGTCCCTGCTCCCTGCCTGCAGGCTCTGATAGGTCAGCAATGGTGAATGGGGTGATTGGGGTGGTTGGTGGGAGGACTGGGCTGGCTGTCAGGCCATTGGGATCACCAGCTCATCCCCAGCTGCTCAGGGGCTCAGGCCTGTGGGAGAGCAGGCACCAGCAACTTCATCTTCATGTGCATGCGCCAGGCCAGCTGCTGATGGAACACGCTGCCCACTGGGGGCTTTTCATGCTGGGACTGGTCGGTCGACTCTGCAGCTTCCATCAGCACCTCAAGCTCCAGCAGCAGTGGCCCTGAGAACAAGCACCATGTTCCATCAGCTGCTGGCTTCGAGCATGTGCATAGAGGTGAAATTGTGGCACCTGCTTTCCTGCAGGCCTGAGCCCCTGAGCAGCTGGCGATGAGGTGGTGATCCCAAAGGCCTGGCAGTCTGGTGGCGGAGGTGGTGTTTGGCCTGGGGACTGCCAAATCGGTAGAAGATGGCCCTGATCGCAGGAGGCTAGGTCCTAGGGACCTTTCCTGCACGATTTTATGTGCCGGGCCTCTAGTATTCAATGTTATTTGTACTTGTTAATATAGCTTATTCACCATTAGTGTTTTTTCTCCTCATTGGCATAAATTATAGCAATGCATGAATGTATTTAGGGTATGACTGTGATATAAAAATATGTGGAGTCTTTTGTCCTTTCTTGCATAACTATCTTTTCACAAAGCAGAGTGTAGTGCCCAGAGAGACCATGTATACTCCTCTCATAATTTGAATCTGTTTGTCCATATTGAGCACAAGCTGGAAGGTCAAGGATTAGGATACTGCTTCCCATTGAGCTAGGGGGTTTCTGAAGTGATTCAGGACAGGAGGGGTGGGAGACAATCTTCCCTTTTGTCTAAGCGAATGCACTGCTGAACATAAATTACAGTAGGCCTGCACTCATTTTTTGGGTCTTGGCTTCCTTTCTATCGTACCACATTAAAGAGGTGCATTGGTCCCAGCTGGCTTGGCTCAGTGGTTGAGCATTGACTTATGAACCAGCAGGTCATGGTTTGATTCCCTGTCTGGGCACATGCCAGGGTTGCAGGCTCGATCCCCAGTGGGGGCCTGCAGAAGGCAGCTGATATATGATTCTCTCACATCATTGATGTTTCTATGTCTCTCTCCCTTCCTCTCTGAAATCAATAAAATATTTTAAAAAGAGGTATATTTGTTGGTTTGCAATATTCAACAAACATCTTTTCCCCCTTATTTTTATATCATAGTTGAGAGTTCATTTTCTTTTGATAGCTAGTACAGTACTAGCCTAATTCTAACTGTGTTGCACTAACAAACTACAGAATATGAAATTCTAAGCTTCTAAAAGTTATTTTTCTACCATTCAGATGGTATGTTTCTTAAAATGCCAACATATCCCAGAGACAATTTAATTCAGCCTTCTTAAAGCACAAGAAGGAAGTATTTCGTTAGCAAAGCTGTTCTCTTACCATATTAAGCGAAATTTCTTCAATACTATAATAGACCTGGTAACTTTTGAAGGTGGAGAGAGATAAACTATTTAGACAGAGTGTGAAAGAGCTTAAATGTTTCCTTCCTATATTAAGGAGAATAGCACTCTGGGATAATTTCATCTTAAAATAAATTTGTATTCTGTGGTTGTTGGTAAAGGGATAGGGAAGTGCATTGGACTGGCATATGTTTGTTATTAAAACCAAATCAAGATTGTTGCCTGTATATATATATATATATATGTGTGTGTGTGTGTGTGTGTGTGTGTGTGTGTGTGTGTGTTCAAATGAGAGTTCATAGACAATGATATATGTCATTAGGCTTTCATCTGGTGCTGTTGATAATAACAATAATATGGATCAGGCCTGTCTTACCAACTCTGAAACACTATAATCTGAGAAAACATTGAAATCAGACTTGTAGAACTGAATTAGAGATATGTGGGTATTTAAATACCCCATCCAACCCATTTCCACATACACCATCTGTTGTTTCCAGATGTACTGTTTCCTAGAGGCGGTATTAATGGGCATGGTATTATAACAACAAAAAATCAGCATTCCTAGTTCTGGGACTTAATTCCCAGAAATTCAAGTTTTCATTGGCTGCACTTCAGGGAATTAGACTCCTCTGTGGCTAGGGATATGCCCATTACAACCATGGTAACGGAAATAGACCAATTCAGAGTTTATAAGGCATCAGGGAGACTTCAAGTTGGGAACAGTACAAAGTTTCTCTTATGTGTCTGTAACTTGAGGTAAGTTAAGCAAAACTATTAATGCTCCCCCATTGGTGATTAGATATGCCTAGCTCATTGTAGATAAGGAGTTAGAGGTAGCTCTTCTATGCTAAGTTTGATAAGGGAAGTTATAAAACGCTCCAAAGGCTCTAGAGTATATGCTTAAAGCCTCATATATAGTCCAGTACCTTAATCTGGTGCTGTCTGTAAAGCAATGGGCTGTCACCTCCCTCAAGACCACTGCTTGCCTCATTAATACCACTGGAACAAATTATCACTTCACAGCCCAGAAATCTTCTATAGCAGTTGTGGTGATTGATGTAACAAGGCTAAAAAATAATGATGAAATGCATGTTCCAGAAGACAGATTCAAATGGCAGGAGCTTCAAAGGCAATTAAACGTGACATAGAAGGAGTCTTCTTGGAATAAAGTATTTTCAAATAAATGGTAAGATAAGTGTGATAATCTCCTAGACTCACATTACACATAAATTATCTTGTTATGAATAATTATTTCTGAAGGCTTAGTGTACATTGAAGTAAAAGTTTAGAAATAGCCAGTTTGAGCCATATAGATAATTTTTGAGGGATTTAAGATGGGGTAAAAAACAAACAAACAATGCTTTGGAACTCTCATAAATGCTGATGATAGAGTTTGTTTATTTGTAGCCATAGTATTTAAATGACATCTTTTGATATGTTTTAACATTTCTTGTTGCTTAGAAAGTAAAGAATTGTGACTACAGATGTCAAGTTTAACTGCCTTCTTCCAAAGTGAGTCAAATATTTCTTATGATGTATTGATTCTATACTACTAAGTTACTAAGTGTGCTGTGGGAGGGACCTGCCCACTCAAGAGAGTGCAGCTGTACATTAGACAGGCACATCAAGGTCTCTGTGAAGGGGAAATTTAAGACATGTGGAAGTATCTGGAACAGCTGGGCAATGTGAAAGCACTCTGGCATCTAAAGCCTTGGAAAGGTAAACCTCAAACTGTCTTTCAGATCTGTAGGTGTTACTTCCTTGTTTTCTTGAAATTTGGACACTGGACAGATTAAGAGAAGTACTGGGTCAGATGTTGCAAGAGATAGGTTATTTTTATAGGGATTTTTGATTAAAAAGTTAATTTTAGAACTAGATTTCCAAGGAGAGTTTTAAGAATAACTTCTAAATAGTAATTTTTAATAAAAATCACGTTGTTTAAAGTTATTTCCTTACTAATCTATTAGCCAAGCCTGATGAGGTCATTTGTTAATTTCTTGTCATGATCAAAGGCGCACTTTTATTTAAGGTTATGTATAAGTTGATTTCACTCAGAATTATCTAGATATGAATCAATGCAATTCAGCATTCACTTTATTAATCACTGACATTTATTTGTAACAATATCTTAACTTGCCTTTTCAGTGATACGATCCAATGATTGAGAAATTTGTTTCTCCTTGTAGAGGCCATCATTCACACTGCTCTTTACCCTGAGGTGATTGAAGTGTCCTTATGAAATAAAAATTAAAGATTATTGAGACCCAGTTCTTTAAAATAAGTAGCACTTTCACTCCAGGACACTGGTTAACATGTAGACCACAGACAGACATCTTCACCAACTGTCCAAAGAGACTGAGAAGCTGTTTCCACTCTAAGATGTCTGTAATTCACTAGATTAGGTAAAGAATTAAGTGAGTTATTTTTTTTAATTGGGCTTTAAAAATTGCCTCATTTTCTTAAACATTTTGAGTTTGGACTTGGGAAATTCTGCCCTTTACTTACCTGGCTTATTAATTGTTTAGAAATACTGAACACCTACTTACTTATCATAGATGACAAAAAACACATATGACTAATATGACAACTGCGTGAAATAGAAAAAGAGATAAAATGACTTTATTTTTGTGATAAATTTATTGTCTGGTAATAAAGCTCCTTCCTTAATCTCATTCTGTCATCACAGTACTCAAATAATTTGTGTAATTATTATTTTATCTATCTTTTTAAACAATGAAAAAGCAAGGAGAGGAACCTAATGACCCAGCATTCATTTTATTGTAATCATCCTTCAACTACATGAATACTCATAATCATTTAAAAAAAATCTTGATTTTTTAAAGTTATATCAAAAAGCATATCAATAAATTCCCATATTTTGTGACAACTGATAAACAGTTGGAGTGTATTTTTATAACTGTGATTTTACATAAAATTGAAAATTGTTTGCGTATATGGGTAATTAAATTAAAACACATAGATAAGCCGTTTAACTGAATACTTGAAACCATGCAATTCCAAATTAGTCATGTAATTTTTTTAATTTTTATTTTTTTAATTTTTTTTTGTATAGCAAAGGTGGAAATTTATTGAAGAACAAGTACAGACTCCCGCATGGGGAGAGGGAAGGAATCTCACAGCATAGACTCCCACGTGGGAAGGGGGTAGAGACCCCAGTCATGTAATATTTTATGAAAGGAAATATACTTCCATGCACTGAGTGCCTGCTCTGGGCCAAATACTGTAATATATGTAAACATATTTAACAGTAACCTCACAAGAATATTGTGCTATAATTATTTTTAAAAATATATTTTTGTTGATTTCAGAGAGGAAGGAAGAGGGAGAGATTGAAACATCAATGATGAGAAACATTGAACAGTTGCCTCCTGCATGCCCTCCACTGGGGACTGAGCCCACAACCCAGGCCTGTTTTTGGACCAGGAATTGAAACGTGATCTCCTGGTTCATAGACAGATGCCCACCAGTAAGCCATGCCAGCTGGGCATGCCATAATTATTTTTATGCCTTTTCATATGGAGGAAGAAACCCAACCTCAAAAATGTTAAACAACTTCTTCAACGTCACACCAACTACGTAGTGGCAGGGCCAATATTCAAATATACCTCTGCCTGGTTCTAATTACTACATTACATAGATTTAAATAAATATGAAGACTATGTTTGATAATGATGGCTAAATAGAAATACATTGGAATAAATTTGTGTAACACTGCTCATCAAGGTAAAAGTATGCTTTAGTTTGTTAAATTGCTATATCCAAGACACTGGGATAAATTAAATGCCTGAGTGACATCAGAATTTACAGAATTGTATTTATTATATACTAGAGGACCAATGCACAAAATTCGTGCATGGGTAGGGTCCATAGGTCTGGCTGGCAATCCGGGCACCTGCTTTGGCCAGCCTGGCACTGCCTGCTTAGGTGCGGTGATTGGGGGCCAGTGTCAGCCCACTTGCCAGCCAGCCAGCCCTGCCCCTTGATCACTCCACTACCCCTGGTTGCCTCCCTCTGTGGGGCACCCAGCAGGGCAATTGGGGGCCCTCCCCCACTAGCACCTGCCTTGGCTGGCCTGGGGCCTGCGGGCTGGGGGTAGCTCCTTTATTGAGCATCTGCCCCCTGGTGGTCAGTACACATCACAGCAACTGGTCATTCCACCAGTGGTTCCACTGTTAGGTCGATTTGCATATTAGATTTTTATTATATAGGATGAATACTATTTTATAAATTACAGCATTGATTTATATCTAGGAACAGCCTACATTATTTAGTGGACAAAATAGGTTAAGTAAAGCTATTTGCATCCATGCAGTCTTAAAATTATGGTTTTTAAAGCTGGAATTTTTGTTTTCTACAACCTTGTATATAAGCAAGCCACCACAACTGAAAAATGATATTGCTTCAGATTTGAACTGTTGTTTGGTGTGAGGATTTAAAGATATCCTGGTACAAATTACTCTTAAATTAAATATGTTCAGCTGTATAATATACATTTGGCTTTAGGTTATAATATAATCAATTATTTCACTGTGATTTAATATTGACATGTTTCTGCTAGAGCAAAAGGCCAATTACTATGGAAAGCAGTTGTATCGTTCTACATGTGTAGAAACCTTGCAATATAATTGCATTCTTGTTATTTTTTTCTACTAATCATTTATGAATGTTTAAGGCTTTTTATTTTTTTTCCACTTTCAATGACACTTTTTTTCTTCCAGAATTAAAGAAAAAAATAAGTTAAACCTAGAAATGACTGTATTATTTATTAGAAATAGTAGCTATTCCAGATAGAGCAGCAAAATAAGTTTCCAATTTTTCATCAATGAGTTCGTGCTAAGCACTTATGATATCCCTTTAAGTCCTTTTGACCTTGTAGTTCTATAACCTCTTGGAGCTGATAGCTTCCTTGTCTACAAAATGGGATAATAATTATTTCTCTGTTGTACTATGATTATTACTTAATACAGTGTATGTAAAGAATAATGAACAGCACCTGGAAATGAGTAGCTATCAAATTATTATTGAATTCAGCATATTTGAAATATGACTTAGGAACATGGTATAATCTGATGCAGAAATTGATTTTAAAATAAGTGAAATCTCAATTTTCATGCAGCTGTTTATCAGATATCTTTGATAGCTTCCTCAGTATTGATCAAAATGATATTGACCTCTCACAAGCATAACTCGTTTGTCACATCTTACCCTCCTGTGTTTCACGAGTTTCTTTTCAAAGAAGAGCATTTTGATATGGCTGTTTGACATGACTATTTTTAAAATATATTTTTATTGATTTCAGAGAGGAAGGGAAAGGGAGAAAGAGATAGAAACATCAGTGATGAGAGAGAATCATTGATTGGCTGCCTCCTGCACACCCCACACTGGTGATTGAGCTGGCAATTTGGGCAGTGTCCTGACAGGGAAGCGAACTGTGACCTCCTGGTGCATAGGTCATTACTGAGCAACACCTTAGGGTGACATGATTATTTTGATGGAGACATATTGGCATAACCAAATCTAAAGAATTCAATCAAATATAAAATGACTGTTTCTTTTTTCCCCCAAGGATTATATATTATATCAGATATTTCTGAGCCTATTTCTTAATCTAACTACCATCCAGACTGCATGGTTCCTTTTATTCCTACTTTAGTCATATTTGAATGGTTTGGTTTTTCTTTTTCATTAAAACATGTTTCTTTAATATTTATAAAAAGCAGAACTATTTTAAAAATGCATACAGTGGAGTTATCCTTCAAATGAGGTGTGATTTTGTCCTCCAAAACTATAATCATAAAAGAGTATTACCTCATAATTTACATATATCACTGTGGAAATTTTTAGAAGAATTATTTTCCTACCTCATCTTTATTTTCTTACAGGGTTAGAAAAATCAAGAAACCTACCCCAAACAAGTAGCCACTTAAAAATATTTTCTACTGAAAAACACAACGCATTTCATGATTGTAATGGCAAATTTGTATTTCACTGGAGATCAAATAAGTATGACCAATATCGCATTAAGATATCAGATCATTTGAAATGGTGACCATTTAGCAAACAAAAAATGAATTATGACTGATATTCTTTTGTGGAAAAATATGTGTGATAAGCATGTGTGACTCTAGTTTGCTATCTTGAGTATGCTAGATGGTGCCTAATCCCTACCACATCTTTTACCCCATTACTGAGCTACTTGTGATCCCATGCTCTTCTGCTATGTAGATCAGAGAGAGATGGGGTGATTCCTGAAGATAGGATGAAGGTGATTGCTTCACATACTGCTGGATTTAAAATAATCAGTTTAACTAATCATTCTGTTGTCTAAACCTTTTCACATTTTCAAAATATCAGGTAGCCTCTTCCTTTTATTTCTGTATTATTTTCTCTTCTCTCTACCAAAATATCAAGTGGTACCCTGTTTCCCCGAAAATAAGACAGTGTCTTATATTAATTTTTGCTCCCAAACATGTGCTAGGTCTTATTTTCAGAGGATGTCTTATTTTTCCATGAAGAAGAATACGGTTCACATTTATTGTTAAATGAAAATAAAGGAAATTTATTACCTGTATATGGTACGGTAGTACGGTAGTTCTCAACACAAACCAGACAAACTGTGAATCCTACAGTATCAAGAATTTACTCATTTATTCAATGACAATCATGTCATCATCTTCTGGAACATCATCATAATAATCTAATTCCTGAATTTCCTGGTGAATTTCTTGTGACTCCATTTCTTTCAGAATCAGTGGACCAAATCTCTCATGTTTAGCAATAGCACTGTCTTTAAATGAGTACTTCTTGTCAAGGTAGCCTGCTCGCAGTGCATTTGCAATGCAACTGTCAGTGATTTTCTCCCATGAATTCTTCACCCAAGTCACAACTTCTCGCAGTTCAGGTTACACAAAGTTTCCACGCTGATTTCTCTCCATTCTGTTTCCAATGTAGTCATTAATTTCCATGCACAAATTGTCTTTGAATGGCTTGTTTATTGCAATATCAAGAGTGTGGAGATAGGCCGTCATTCCTGCAGGAATCATTATCTGATCTATTTTTCTTTCGTGAAGAAATGTCTTCATGACTTTAGCGTGGTGAGTGTTCGCTGCATCCCAGACTAGCAGACCTCTTTGGCTCCCTCGCATAACAAGCAGCAGCATTAAATCGACCCACTTCCTTATAACTGCTTGTGTGGCCCAGGCTTTTTCAGTTTTAAGAATAAAAACACCCAAAACACGTTCAATCTTTTCCTTCTTGCCCTTAGAAATGATTAAAGGTGGGATTTTAGTGTCATCCAGACGAATTGCCAAAATACAGGAAACACGTGCACTTTCGTAAGCAGTGGCGGGAATGTACACTAAGGAGGCACCTCGCTGTTCAATTGTTGTTTGAGATGATTGGGCCATAAACACTGCAGTTTCATCCATAGCAATCATTTTGGAAAGGTAGTATTTAGAGAAGTCAGCATCATCAATAAAGGACTTGAATGCAAGTACTCGCTTAATAACTTGAGTATCTTCCAACCTAAACAATGTTGTAGATCTTCTTAAAGACAGTTCACTTCACTGAAGGAAATTATCCAGCCAGTGTTGTGATGCTTTGAAGTCTTTGGGGGCTATGTCAAACTGTGGTGCCATTGCAAGGGCAAATTCTTGAATCTGAGACCTATTCACAACCAAAGCCTCTGCTCTCCTGTCAACAACTCATTCACAGATCAGGTCTTCCAGCTCAGAAAATAATGGTTGCCCGATCTGATCCTCACTTGTGCTTTTTAGCATTTCCCTTGTCCACTTGTTCAATGAGATTATACTCTGCTCGCCATTTTCAGACCAATTGGATACTCAACATCTTCTCTTTGCAGAAAGCAGTAAGATTTTGGCCCCAAGAGTTTTCCACGATTCCTTTCTTCTACTCCAAGGAGTAGCTTTTTCCTTTTGCGCTCATTCCTAGGGGTAAAAAAAGGAATTGGGGTATCAAGGTGGGCAGAGGGGGATCACTTAAAATGACACGGATGGGGGATCAGAAGGGGGAATCAAAATTGCACAGGAGAATCAGAGGGGGGATTGTCATTTTAGTAACCCCTTTTGATCCTCCTGTGTCATTTTGATTGCCCCCTCTGATCCTCCTGTGTCATTTTAAGTGATCCTCTTCCCCGCACCCCTGTGCCACTGAACACCTTCACCAGACATCCCCCTACCCCTTTATCAGACATTTACCCCCTGGGGCCTGCCTGGGGACTGTCATTGGGCTTGCTGGGGCCTGGATCTGGGCTGGAGCAGGGTCTGCCACTGACTGAGAACCATCAGTCATTATGAGGGTGGCTGTGAGCATCAGGTAGTGTCACCAGAGACAGACCAGCACTCACCACCTTCTCCTCGTCCTGTCCGTTCTAATCCTTCTGTTCTTCTACATGTATCTGCAACAGTCTCCTCCTCTCTCCCGCCCTGCACTCACCGCTCACTCCGACCTCCGCTCTGCTTCCACATAGCAGTGAAGTCAGGACTCTGCTTAAAGTCACTGGTTGCTAGATGCCAGTCAGGGCGGCCCTAGTGACCCGTTTATAGTCAATTAATTTTCATTCTGAGACAGAGCCTAGGGG
The DNA here is from genome assembly GCF_014108245.1 of Pipistrellus kuhlii. Taxonomy (NCBI): domain Eukaryota; kingdom Metazoa; phylum Chordata; class Mammalia; order Chiroptera; family Vespertilionidae; genus Pipistrellus; species Pipistrellus kuhlii. The sequence continues at coordinate 16,709,592 of NW_023425504.1, forward strand.
GCCTTATTTTTGGGGGAACGCCTTATATTTCACTCAGAAGGAAACCTGTAAGTAGGTCTTATTTTCAGTGGATGTTTTATTTTCAGGGAAACACGGTAGGTAGTTGTGCTGCAGTTCAGGGTTTTGTGCTTGTATGTGTGTACAGTGGTGCCTCGCATAAAGAACGCCTCGCACAGCGAACGCTGCACACAACGAACTTCATTTCATGATTCATACAACGAACTTCGTTTCACACAACGAAGTCGCCCGAGCTTTCACGACCGCTTTGCCCGAGCTTCCACGACTGCTTCGCCCGAGCTTCCACGATCGCTGCGGATGTATTGCATCCTTCCGCGCAGGCACTGCAGGCAGTCGTTAGTCACTGCGCTTAACTTAAGCACGTATCGCGGCAATCATTCTTCATTACGAATTAAATCACGCACGTATCACGGCAGTCGTCCTTTTAAGTTAAACTCAATATTTTTTTTATATCATGGCTTCTAAAAAAAGCAGGAAGGTGATTTCTGTTGAAATGAAACAGGAAATAATTAGAAGGAGTGAATGTGGGGTAAAACAGTGTGACCTCGTCAAAGAGTTTGGCCTTAGCAAGACCACCATTTTCACCATTTTGACAAATAAGGATGCAATCAAATCAGCCAAAGTAGCCAAAGGAGTATCAAAACTATTTCATGAAAAACATAGGTCTTCAATCCACGAGGAAATGGAGAGGCTATTAGCGATTTGGATTAAGGACAGGCAGGTGAAAGGTGAGGTAACAACCCAAGATATTATCTGTCACAAAGCCAAGAGAATTTATGACAATCTAAAGAAAAACGTCCCTGGAAGTAGCAGCAATCAAGATAATGAAGAAGAATTCAAAGCCAGCAGGGGGTGGTTTTTTAGATTTAAGAAAAGGTGTGGAATCCACAGCGTTACTATGCATGGTGAGGCTGGCAGTGCTGACAAGAAAGAAGCAGAAAAGTTCTCTATTAACTTTCAAAAATGTATTAAGGATGAAGGATACTGCCCACAACAAGTGTTCAATGCCGATGAAACGGGTCTTTTCTGGAAAAGAATGCCGAGCAGCACCTTCATTACAAAAGAGGAGAAGAAATTGCCAGGACACAAAGCCATGAAGGACAGACTTACCCTTATGTTTTCGTCTAATGCCAGCGGAGACCTCAAGATCAAACCTCTATTGGTTTATCACTCTGAAAATCCAAGAATTTTCAAGAAAAATAACGTTATTAAGTCCAAACTGCCCGTCCATTGGAAGTCCAATCAAAAAGCCTGGGTGACCCAAGTTATCTTCAACGAATGGATTCTGGAAACCTTTGCTCCTGCCGTGAAGAAATTCTTGCTGGAAAAAGAACTGCCGCTCAAAGCCCTTCTGATACTTGACAATGCCCCTTCTCACCCAAAAGACCTAGAGGAAATATTGCAGGAAAATTATCCTTTTATCAAGGTGCAGTATTTGCCACCAAACACCACATCCATTCTTCAGCCAATGGATCAGCAAGTTATTGCGAACTTTAAAAAACTCTACACTAGAGCCCTCTTTAATAAGGTATTTGAAGAATGCGAGTTTGGTGGAGACAATATGACTGTCCGAAAGTTTTGGAAGGAGAAATTTGATGTCCTTATGGCAATACGACTTATACAGAAGGCCTGGGAAGAAGTGTCACAAAGGACCCTCATTTCTGCTTGGAAGATGCTTGTGCCTTCGTGGACCCAGGAAGAAGCAGTAGTTGATGACACAGAAGTGGTGAAGGACATCATCACAGTGGCCCAAAGGTTGGAATTAGAGGTAGAGGAAGAGGATGTAGAGGAGCTTATTGAGGAACACGAAGAAGAGCTGACAACTGAAGAGCTCCAAGCACTTCTGGTCCAGCAACAGGACAATGCTCAAAGGGAAGCGTCATCTGATAACGAGGAGCAACAATCAAACAATCAACCAATCCCAACTGCTGACATCAAGAACATCCTGGTCAAATGGAAAGCAGTTCAGGAGTTTACCAATGCCCACTATCCGGATTCAGCTGAAGCAAACAGGATCAACGATCTTTACTCCGATACTCTTGTCCGTTATTTCCGGCAGATGTTGGAGAAAAGAGAAAAACAAACGACTTTGGACAGGTTTTTCATGAAACCATCGGCCAAAAAGCAGAAAATGGATGAAGATGTGCAAGATTCGGTAGACTCTACTTAGTCTGTCTTAAAATTAAAAAAATGTGTTTTTTTTTTTTTTAAATATGTTTTTAGATGTGTCTAAATAAAAATAATAACAAAAAATTTATCTTTTTTTATGTCATCTTAGCATATTTTATGCTACAGAACGAATTATTTTTTTTAACATGTATTGTTATGGGAAAACGCGTTTCACATAACGAACTTTTCGCATAACAAACTTGCTCCTGGAATGAATTAAGTTCGTTGTGTGAGGCACCACTGTATGTTGGGGTGTGTGGGTAGTGTGGAGAATGGTGTAAGCAATTCATGTAAGAAGTTGGGCATCATTTTTTTTTCTTTTTTCATTTTCATTCCTTGTTTTATGCCACATAAGAAGTAAATGTAAAATTATACATTAAAGGAACTGAGATATTGCTAAATAATAAAGAATATTAAAACTAGAGGCCTGATGCATGACATTCGTGCATGGGTACGGCTCTTAGGCCTGGCTGGGGATCAGGGCTGACCTGTGGGGTGACTGGCAGGGTGATTGGGGAGGGGCCCCGCTGGCACCTGCGTTGGCCAGCCTGGTGCCGCTTGCTCACTGGCCCTGCCTCCTACCACCACGGCCTACTCTCCAGCTGTTCTTACTCGCTGCCACAGCTGCCTGTTGCCTCCCTCTGTGGGATGACCAGTGGGGATCTTGTGGGGCCCCCTTTGGCACCTGCTTTGGCTGGCCTGGGGCCTGTGGGCTGGGGGCAGCTCCTGCATTAAGCATCTGCCCTCTGGTGATCAATGCGTGTTATAGCAACCAGTTGTTCCACTGGTTGTTCAGCCATTCGGTTGATTTGCATATTAGCTTTTATTATGTAAGATGTGCTTTCAAACAAAATTAACTCCTATTCAAAGCTAATTTCCTGGAAAATGCAGTGGAGAGGCTAGAACATCTGCAAAATCGACAATTTACTCATGCTATTATGGGAAACATATGATAGATTTGGAGAAGTATTTGTGTAAAAGAGAAACGGGCCCTATTTTTACAAGCAACCTGATTAGTTATATAGCAACAGGCAAAGATTTAAATGAGTAGAATGATTGTGGAAAACACCAATGTGGAACAAGCTAGTGATGTAATTTATATGGTCGTGTTGGTCATGGCTTATCCCGTTCAACAGGTAGATGTTAAGATAGAATTGCAGCCCTTCCCTGGCTAGTGTGGCTCAGTTGGTTGGGCATTGTTCTGTGCACTGAAAGGTTGCCAGTTCACTTCTGGTCAGAGCACATTCCTGGTTTGCAGGGCTCGATCCCGGTAGGTGGTGTGTAGAGTGCAGCCTATTGATACTTTGCTCTCATATTGGTGTTTCTCACTCTCCCCCTCTCCCTTCCTCTCTCTATAAAAGTCAATGAAAATCTTTAAAAAAAGAAGAGATAGTTTATTGTACATTTGTTGAACATCAATGAGCAAAGTGTTTTTATAATGTAACGGGTGCAGATATTTTAATTCCTGCCTTTAGATGGCTTTTAGTCTAGAAGGGACCATATAACATGCTGACATAGAACTGATTGTGAAGAACAGTTCAAAACATTTCTTAGCCCAGCTGGAGAGGCTAAGTTTATTGAGCATCATCCTGTGCAATGAAAGGTTGCCAGTTTGATTCCTGGTCAGGCCACACACCTGGGTTGTGGGTTTTAACCCTGGTTGGGGCCTGCACGGAAGGCAACTGGTCAATGTTTCTCTCTCTTCCTTCCTCTCTTTAAGCATGTCCTGGGGTGAGGATTAAAATTAAAAATAAAATAAAAATTCCCTTATACAGATCTTTAAATATTGTTAGTACATAGTGCTGATTTAGTCTATGTTAATCCAGAAAAGTTCTCTGAGCCAAGTGAACAAGAAAGGTTTAAAAAAAAAATTCATTAATTTTTTACAGAGAGGAAGGGTGAGGGATAGAGGGTTAGAAACATTGATAATAGAGAAATATCAATCAGCTGCCTCCTGCACACCCCTTACTGGGGATGTGCCCACAACCAAGGTACATGCTCTTCACCAGAATTGAACCTGGGACCTTTCAGTCCAAAGGCTGATGCTCTATCCACTGAGCCAAACTGGTTAGGGCCCAGAAAAGGTTTCATTAAGTCTTATTTTTGAATCAGAGGTATTTTAAAGATTGCTCAAGGAATCCTGCAAGTTATATTATTTTCTAAACCTAGAGAGGAAGAATGTTATCAGAAGAAAAAGTCCCTGAAGAAAAATTGATCGAGGCTCTGGTTAGTTTTAGTACATGCTGATTTTATGGTAACAATATGTCATCAACTGGTGCTATAAAGATATTGCACACTACTCAGACAATTAGATGCTAACAACATTCACTGCCATTCTGATCATCTTCCTTTTTTCTAGGATATTTGTAGCTTATAAAACAGAATAACCTGATTAAATTTAGTCCCTTGAATCACAAGGAATTCTCAATTATTTCCTTTTTAATTCTGGGAGAACTTAAGCCATCTGTTGCCTTGAAGCAGGGAGATTTAGTAATCAGGCACAGCAGTAAGAAGATATTTGTCTAGGGATGCTATTAATTAACAAACTTGGAAAACATTCTGAATTTCTTACCTTAAAGTCAAAGCACTCCTAACAAGTACAGTGGACATTTAGATGAGAAAAACCTGTCTTGGGTCAGATGCTCTTTCTGTTCTGCTTTGGATAGTATAGAAGAACATGTGAATAGAAGGTGTTAGATCCATTACCATGCAATTTTTAAAAAGCAGTAAATGACAAGAATTGTTTATTGTGAAATCCCAAATAAGCATGCGTTTAGAAAACCCCAATATTTCTAAACCAGTATTATGGTATTGTTTACAAAATTCTTTTTCACTTAAAAGTAACTCTCCTGGTATTCCTTCTAATTTACTCTTAAATTTTAATTAAAAAATTTGAGCAACAAATTTTGAGAGAATTAGAAAATATGTTTTGTTTCTTTAAAAATCAATTTTATTTAGGTATTATTCCCATACAATAAAATGCACAATGTATGATGAGTTTTGACTAATATGTATCAATAGAATCACTCACAGCTACTTAAGACTTAGGGTGTTCTTCCCATCACCCCTTAAGACAGATTCTCTTTTTCCCCTTTCCAGGCTCAGAGAATCTCTGATCTGCTTTCTGTCACTATAGGTTAAACTTGTCTTTCTAGAATTTCATATTAGCTGAATCATGTAGTATTTATTCTTTTGTGTATGATTTCTTTCACTTAGAATGTTTCTTTCTTTCTATCTTTATTAAGGTATAATTGACAAAAATTATATAGTTTTAAGATGTGCAGCATGATGTTTTGGTACTTGCATATATTGTGAAATAACCCCTATAATCATGCTATTTAGCATGCGCATCACCTCACATAGTTACCATTTTCTATCTTTAATTTTGTGGTGAGATCATTTAAAATTTACCCTCTAAGCAAATTTCAAGTACACAATGCATTATTGTTAACTACATTGACATTTCTATGCATTAGATCTTCAGAATTTACTCATCTTACATAATTGAAACTTTGTACTTTATCTCCCCCTCCCCCATGACCACCATTCTGTTCTCTGGTTCTATGAGTTTGACTACAGTACTGTAGATTCTATTTAAAAGTGAGATTATGTGCTATTTGTCTTTTAGTGTCTGGCTTATTTCATTTTGCTGAAGGTCTCCCTGGTTCATTCATATTGTTGCAAATGGCAAGCTTTTTTAAATCAATTCATCCATTAACAAACATTCCATATCTTGGTATAGTGTGAATAATGGTGCAGTGAACATAGGATTGATAGGATTGTAGCTATCTCCTTGAGATCCTTTTTTCCTTTGTATATATATCCAGAAGTGGAATTGCTGAATCATTAAGTAGTTCTATTTTTAATAATTTGAGCAACTTCCACACTTTATTTTATATTGGTTATACTAATTTACATTCCCAACAGTGTACAAGGGTTCCCTTTTCTGAACATCCTCTTCCATACTTGTTCTCTTAAGAAGTGTGAGGTGATATCTCAATGTAGTTTTGATTTGCATTTCCCTGATGGTTAGTGATATTGAGCCACTTTCATATACCTTTTGGCTATTTGTATGTCTTTTATTTTTTATTTTATTTTTTTTAGAAATGTTTATATTCAGGTCCTTTCTCTGCTTTTTAGTAGGATATTTTTTTTCTCTATTGAGGTTTGTAAGTTCCTTATGCATGTAATAGAGTAAACTCTTATCAGATAGATGTTGGCAAAAAAGTTTCACATTCCCTTTTCATTTTGTTCAGTTTCTGTTTTCAAGTGCCTCAAATAAGTAGAGAATGTCCAATTTGGACTTTGGCATCAAGCAGATTGGTGTTTGAATTCAAGCTCTTCCATTTGCTACTACCTTTTTACTTTTGGCAATTTGCTTAACCACTCTAAATCATTGCTTTTTCAATTCACAGTTAATGAGAGTACTTTATGGATATGATTATTGCTAGACTTGAATGAGATAAGGTATGTAAAATGCTTTTATAACAGTGGCTGCCACATATTAGTTTCCTACAAATGTTAGCCCCTTTCTTCTTCTCTTCCAGCCCCTCCCTCCTAAGAATTAGCTTTATTCTCCAATAAAGTTCTGCAAAACCTGTCCTTCCCAAGTCTAAAATATCCTATATAGGAATCTCCTAAAAATAACTTCAGGGTCATGCTTTATCCTGCCAACCAGTCTCCAATGTGGCCCTATTATAATCTGGGTAAAATTCGAACTTCTAAGCCCCTCCATAATCTGACCACATATGTCCCTTCCAAGCTATATGAAAATTTCATTCAGGCTCAATTAGCAGGTTTTCTTTTTTACTTGTATGTATTTTTATTTTTATTTTTATATATTTTATTTATTTTTTACAGAGAGGAAGGGAGAGAGATAGAGAGCTAGAAACGTCGATGAGAGAGAAACATCGACCAGCTGCCTCTTGCACACCCCCTACCGGGGATGTGCCCACAACCAACGTACATGCCCTTGACTGGAATCGAACCTGGGACCCTTCAGTCCACAGACCGATGCTCTACCGCTGAGCCAAACCGATTTCGACTATTTTTGTGTATTTTTTTTTAAATTATTGATTAAGGTGTTACATATGTGTCCTTATTCTCCTATTAGCCCCCCTATCCTCCCCACTCATGCCCTCACCCCCCTGTTGTCTGTGTCCATTGTTAGGCTTTGGTTGATCTCTCCCCCTTACCCCCACCCACCACTACCTTCCCTCTGAGTTTTGATGCTCTGATCGATGTTTTTCTGTCTCTGGATCTGTTTTTTGTTCATTACTTTAGGTTGTTCATTATATTCCATAAATGAATGAGATCATGTGATATTTACATTTCTCTGACTGGCTTATTTCACTTAGCAAAATGCTCTCCAATTCCATCCATGCTGTTGCAAATGGTAAGAACTCCTTTTTTTTTTTTTTTTTTTTTTTTAACCTCAGCATAGTATTCCATTGTGTAAATGTACCACAAGGTTTTTAATGCACTCATCTGCTGATGGGCACTTAGGCTGTTTCCAAATCTTAGCTATGGTAAATTGTGCTGTTATGAACATAGGGGTGCATATATCCTTTCTAGTTGGTGTTTCTAGTTTCTTGGGACATATTCCTAGAAGTGGGATCACTGGGTCAAATGGAAATTTCATTTTAGTTTTTTGAGGAAACTGCATACTGTTCTCCACAATGGCTGCACCAGTCTGCATTCCCACCAGCAATACACCAGGGTTCTTTTTTCTCTGCATCCTGGCCAACACTTGTCATTTGTTGATTTGGTGATGATAGCGATTCTGACAGGTGTGAGGTGGTATGGCATTGTCGTTTTGATTTGCATCTCTCCGATGATTAGTGACTTTGAGCATGTTTTCATATGCCTTTTGGCCTTCCTTCTGTCTTCTTTTAAAAAGTACCTATTTAGCCGAAACTGGTTTGGCTCAGTGGTAGAGTGTCAGTCTGCGGACTGAAAGGTCCCAGGTTTGATTCCGGTCAGGGGCATGCACGTTGGTTGCGGGCACACCCCCGGTAAGGGGTATGTAAGAGACAGCTGGTCGGTGTTCCTCTCTCATCGACATTTCTAGCTATCTCTCTCCCTTCCTCTCTGTAAAAAAAATCAATGAAAATATATTTTAAAAAGTATCTATTTAGGTCCATTGCCCATTTTCTTATTGGGTTGTTTATCTTCCTTTTGTTAAGTTGTATGAGTTCCCTGTAAATCTTGGAGATTAAACCCTCATTGGTGATAACATTTGCAAATATGTTCTCCCATACAGTGGACTTTCTTGTTGTTTTTTGATGGTTTCTTTTGCTGTGCAGAAGTTTTTTCTTTTCATGTAGTCCCATCTGTTTTTTTTCTCTTTAGTTTCCATTGCCCTAGGAGCAGTATCAGTGAAGAAATTGCTTGGGCATATGTCTGACACTTTGCTGCCTATGGATTCCTCTAGTATTTTTATGGTTTCTCATCTTATATTTAAGTCCTTTATCCATTTTGAGTTTATTTTTGTGTATGGTGTAAGTTGGTGGTCTAGTTTCTTTTTTTTTCCTTCTTTTTAAAAAAATTTATTTCATTGATTTTTTACAGAGAAGAAGAGAGAGGGATAGAGAGCTAGAAACATCGATGAGAGAGACTCATCTATCAGCTGCCTCTTGCACACTCCCTACTTGGGATGTGCCCGCAACCAAGGTACATGCCCTTGACCGGAATCGAACCTGGGACCTTTCAGTCTGCAGGTCGATGCTCTATCTATCCACTGAGCCAAACCGGTTTGGCTCTAGTTTCATTTTTTGCATTATCTGTCCAATTTTCCAACACCATTTATTGAAGAGACTATCTTGACTCTATTGTATGTTCATGCCTCCTTTGTTGAATATTAATTGAGCATAGTGGCTTGGGTCAATTTCTGGGTTCTATTCCATTGATCTTTATGCCTGTTCCTGTGTCAGTACCAGGCTGTTTTGAGAACATTGGCTTTGTAATATTGCTTGATATCTGGTAATGAGATCCCACCTACTTTGTCCTTCTTTCTCAGGATTGCTGCAGCTATTTAGGGTCTTCCAGATGAATTTTTGGAAAGTTTGTTCTAGGTCTGCAAAATATGCCATTGGTATTTTAATGAGGAGTGCATTGAATGTATAGATTGCTTTGGGTAGTATGGATATTTTAATGATGTTGATTCTACCAATCCATGAACATGGTATGTTCTTCCATCTCTTTATGTCTTCCTTTATCTCTTTTTTCAATGTCCTGTAGTTTTCTGAGTACAGGTCTTTTACATCATTAGTTAAGTTTATTCCTAGGTATCTTAATTTTTTTGATGAAATGGTAAATGTGATTGTTTCTTTCATTTAAGTTTCTGTGAGTTTATTATTGGTGTATAATAGGGTCATAGATTTCTGGATGTTAATTTTGTATCCTGCTACATTGCCAAATTGATTTATTAGATTTATCAGTTTTTGATGGAGTCTTTGGGGTATGCTATGCATGGTATCATGTCATCTGTGAATAAGGACAGCTTTACTTCTTCTTTTTCAATTTGGATGCCTTTTATTTCTCCTTCTTGTCTGATCACAATGGCTAGTACTTCCAGTACTATGTTGAACAGGAGTGGTGAGAGTGGGCATCCCTGTTTTGTTCTTGTTCTTAGGGGAAATTGTGTTAGCTTTTGCCCATTGATAATGATGTTGCCTGTGAGTTTGTTGTATATGGCTTTTATTATGTTGAGGTATGATCTTTCTATTCCCACCTTGCTGAGAGTTTTTATCAGGAAAGTGTGTTGGATTTTGTCAAATGCTTTTTCTGTATCAATTGATATGACTCTGTGATTTTTATCTCTCAATTTGTTTATGTAATTTATCACACTTATTGATTTGCAGGTATTGTACCATCCTTGCATCTCTAGATAATCCTACTTGGTCATGGTGTATGATCTTTATGTTGTACTGATGGATCTGATTTGCTAGAATTTTGTTGAGGATCTGACAACTATGTTCTTGAGGGATACTGGCCTGTAATTCTCTTTCATTGTATTGTCTTTATCTGATTTTAGTATTATGGTGATACTGGCTTCAGAGAATGATTTTGGAAGTGTTTCTTCCTCTTGAATTTTTTGAAATAGATAGTCTGAGGAGGATAGGTTTTAGCTCTTCCTTGAATGTTTGGTAAAACTCCCCTGTGAAGCCATCTGGACTTGGGCTTTTGTTTGCTGGAAGCTTTTTGATAACTGCTTCAATTTCTTTCATAGTTATTGACCTATTGAGATGTTTAGAGTCTTCCTGATTGAGTTTTGGAAGGTTGTATTTTTCTAGGAATATGTCCATTTCCTCCTGGTTGTCTAGTTTGTTGGAATAGAATTGTTCATACTATTTTTTTTAAACAATTGTTTGTATTTCTGTGGGGTCTGTTGTTATTTCACCTCTTTCAGTTCTGATTTTGTTTATTTGGGTCCTCTCTCTTTGCTTCTTGGTGAGCCTGGCTAGAGGTTCATCAATCTTGCTTATCATTTCAAAGATTCAGCTCTTGGTTTCATTGATCTTTTGTGTGTGTGTGTGTGTGTGTGTGTGTGTGTGTGTGTGTGTGTATGTATGTATGTATATATATATATTGGTCTCTGTCATTTATTTCTGCTCTGATCTTTATTATCTCCTTCCTTCTGCTCCCTCTGGGATATTATTGTTGCTCTCTTTCTAATACTTGGACTTGTAGAATTAGATGATTTATTACCATTTTTTTCTTGTTTTTTGAGGTAAGCCTGTAGAGCTATAAACTTCCCTCTCAGGACTGCTTTCATTGTGTCCCATAGGTTTTGGATTGTCGTGTTTTTATTGTCATTAGTTTCCAGGGTGTTTTTATTTCTTTGATATCTTTGATAACCCAATCACTGTTTAATGTCATGCTATTCTGCTTCCAAGTGTTTGAAAATTTTGGGATGTTTTTATTGTATTTTATTTCTAATATTATGCCATTGTGGTCTGAGAAAATGGTTGATATGATTTCAATCTTCTTGAATTTGAGGACTTTGCCTGTGACCCAATATGTGGTCTATTTTTGAAAATGTCCCATGTGCACTTGAGAAGAATGTATATTCCATGGCTTTGGGGTGAAATGTTCTGGAGATGTCAATTAAATTCATCTGATCTAGTGAGTCATTTAGGATTGCTGTTTCTTTGCTGATTGTTTTTCGTCTAGAGCACATGTGTCAAACACAAGGCCGGCGGGCCAAATCCGTCCCGCCAGGCCTTGCAATGTGGCCTGCACCATGCTGTCATCACTGCACTCCGCTGCGTTTCCATCACAATGACAGTTTATGACTGTTCAGTAAACCATTCGGCCCGCGATTTAGGCTGGATTTTAGATTTTGGCCCCTTCTCTGATTGAGTTCGACACCCCTAGTCTAGAGGATTTATTCAGTAATGTCAGTGACGTATTCAAGTCCCCTACTATGATTATATTCTTGTCGATCTCTCCCTGGATATTTTCCAGGATTTTTTTTTTCTTTTTATGTATTTGGGTGCTCCTGCATTGGTTACGTATGCTTATCAGGGTTATATCCTCTTGTTGTATCAATACCTTTAGTATTATGAAATGGCTTTCCAAATCTCTTGTTATGGCCTTCACTTTGATATCTATTTTGTGAGATATAAGTATTACTATCCCAGCTTTCTTTTCTTTTTTTTTCTTTTTTTAAAATATATTTTATTGATTTTGTACAGAGAGGAAGGGAGAGAGATAGAGAGTTAGAAACATCGATGAGAGAGAGTCATCGATCAGCTGCCTCTTGCACACCCCCCACTGGGGATATGCCCACAACCAAGGTACATGCCCTTGACCGGAATCGAACTCGGGCCCTTCAGTCCCCAGGCCAACGCTTTATCCATTGAGCCAAATCGGTCTCGGCCCAGCTTTCTTTTCATTTCCATTTTCCTGAAAAATATTTTTCTATCCCTTCACTTTCAGTCTGTGTGAGTTCCTTGTTCTGAGCTGGGTCTCTTGTAGACAGCATATATATGGGTTATGCTTTTTTATCCATTTACTCACTTGATGTCTTTTAATTGGAGCATTTAGTCCTTTTACATTTAAAGTTATTATTAAAAGGTAATTGTTTGTAGCCATTTTTATTTATTATGCCTGTGTTCTTTCTTACCTTTTTATTTCTTCTTTTTACAACAGTCCCTTTAGCTTTTCTTGCATTGTTGTTAGCCAGGCATTTTTAAAAAATGTATTTTTAAAATTGATGAGAGAGAGAGAGAGAGAGAGAGAGAGAGAGAGAGAGAGAGAGAGAGAGGGAGAAGAGAGAGAGAGAGAGAGAGAAGAGAGAGATACCTAGATTGGCTGCCATCTCTTCGCCCCACCTACTGGGGATTGAACTGAAACCCAGGCTTGTGCCCTCAACAGGAATCAAACCAATGACCTCTCCATGGATGGGACAATGCTCAACCAACTGAGGCACACCAGCCAGGGTTTAGCCAGTAATCTTTTTATAACATTTAAAAAAATTTATTTTATTGATTTTTTTCAGAGAGGAAGGGAGAGAGATAGAGAGCTAGAAATGTTGATGAGAGAAAAAACACTGACCAGCTGCCTCTTGCACACCCCCTACCAGGGATGTGCCTGCAACCAATGTACATGCCCTTGCCCGGAATCAAACCTGGGATCTTTCAGTCCGCAGACCAACGCTCTACCACTGAGCCAAACCGGCTTCGGCTAGCCAATAATTTTTAAAAAAATAATTAATGATCACCAATTTTATGTAAGCTATAAAGCTAGGAATGAAGACCAAAGTGACTTTCTTCTTAATGAGCTCATCACAAATAGGAGAAGATAGGGATGAAAACAAATAATTAAAAATTATAATATGATGTGATACTGTCCTCCTAGGAGTATTTACATGTGGTTGAGCATATGTGTGTATATTTGTATTCTGTAGAAATAGAGGGAAGTGTGACAAATCTCTGTAGGTAATCATTTTTTAATGAGATGGCATTTGAATATGAATTAGATATGTGAAATTTTAAGATGAATAAGAGCACTGAGTAATGATAAGAAAAGGGAGGACATTTGAGAAAGAGAGACTAGAAGATGCAGAGAGATAAAGGTGAGTTTATGTTCAGGGAATCACACAATCACACGATGTCTAATGCATAGGAATAGATGGAGGATGGAGTGGGAAATACTGAGAAATGTGGCTTTGAATGTATATTGAAGCCAGTCTGTGGATTATATTATGACTTTTAATTTATCCAACAGTTACTATGTGCTGTGTAAAGTGTTGCATATGCACTGCTTTTTTCAAAGTTTTCTGTCAACCATATGAAGACGAAACAATATTATCTCCATGTAACTGCTCAAGGTTACCAATAAGAAATGACAGAGCAAAGATCCAAACCTAAGTCTATTTCAGAGTTCATGAACATTCATGATTTGAGATAGTAATCTTAGTGAGGTGGCTGTAGAGCAGTGGGAGTAGACCTATGCATACTTTGAGCTAGAAAAATAGTATTAATGTAGCTTCATCAGTGACTTGGTGTTGAGTGATGAAGTAGACTGAGGCATGGAGGAGGACTCTAAGATTTCTAATTGAAGAGATATGGTTTGAGGCTAATATTCATTAGCAGAGTTGGGGAATTTAGGAGGGAAAAGAGAGAATGTTGTGTGTGTGTGTGGCGGGGGAGGGCATTAATGATTTTGAATTCGGATTTTTCATAAGCTTCAAGATCTTCCAGTGGACTGAAGGTAGTCACTAGATAGTTATTAAATTCAGGTTGAGAGGTCTGGACTGGACATATAGATCTGGAACCATCAGCATAGTGGCAATAATAGGAGATTTAATAATAAACTTACTCAAGGATAATGTGTAAAGCTAAAAGAGTAGAGCACCATAGATGGAATGCTCTTTTTTTTAAAATTTAAAAAAATACTTCCTTGCTAAATAGAATAAGTTTCCTAGTATTATGTAGAGTTTTCTATTTTTTAAAAAAACTTTTCTTATACTTATGGGATTATCAGCTACTTGAGGACAGATAACTGCTCTGATTTTCTATGAGCTAACCGACAATTAGCAGAAGTCCTTAGGCATAGTGGAATTCATTATATTGGATTGTCCTGGACCGTGGGATGGTGTTAAGGATGGGACTATGAGAAACCATTAATGAGGGACTTTGGACTGTTGGCTAGTAGCCAGGGTGACCACTGTGTATGTGGAGCAGGGGAGGGGAGGAGAAGTTGTGTACTGCTCCAATCTTCCCAAGGGTTGGGCTATTTCCCCCATTTAAAGGCAGAAATGCAATCATGTTTCAAAGTAAAAACTATGTGTTTTATTAAGTAAATATTCTGAGGTATGGAGTTTGATAGAATTTAGAAGTCTTCCAATTTGAGCTCATATTCTAAAGAAAACATCTGATTGTAGTAAATAGTAACTGAAGTTTTTTCTTTGTCTTAAAATTTAGGAATAACATTTTAACTATGCATCACAATGCAACTGTTTTAATTAGCTATTCACTGATTATTCTGGGATTTGAGAAGTTACAGGGCACCAAATAAAAGCCGAGTATTGTTATTTCATTGTTGCTAAAAGACGAAATCAATAACTTGATTACTCCAAATTAGTATATCCAGCCATGCAAATCTTTAACCTCAGATTAACTAACTGTAGGACCGTGACCCAACCTACATCAGTAACATTTAGAAATTGAGAATTAACTGATGTAGAGCCCATTTGTAAAGTGCAGAGGTGCACTGATGCCCAAACCAGTTTTCTTCTTATCATTCTGTCTATAGTAGCAGCAGAATTAAGGCAAGCAGAATTTTAACTCATTAGCATTTCTGTGACCCTTTCCTTTTTTATCTCTACTACCTGTTATATAACACAACTCTTAAATGGAATCTTCCTATCCTGAATGGTATTTTGCATAATATTAAAGGTTGTTTCCTGTGTTAATATTCCAAATAGTTTCACAAATTGCCATTTCACATATCCCTAAGTATTCATTAAAGTATCCAAAATTTAACACTTAGGTATTGAGTAATTGCTCTGTGTCAGTTAGTATAGCAGTATACTAAACATTGGAGCTGCTGTGATGAGCAAAAAACTGTCAAGGATCCTGTCTGTACATTCTATAATAGGAGGGACATATAACATACAAACAAAGACATAAGTAAACTTGGTAATTACAGATAGTGATTAGTGCCATGTAGACATTAAACAGGGTAATGGGATAGAGTGATTAGGTGGCAATGGTAGTGAGTGCTGGAAACATTAAGGTTGTCATAGGAGAACGCTTCACTGAGGATGTGACACTTGAGCTGAAACCTGAGCGATGGGAAGGACTCAGTCAGGCAAAGATATGGGAGAAGAGGGTTCCGGACAGAAAGAACAGCAGGTGTAAAGACTCAGTTGGGAAGGAGTTGGCAGGTCTTAAGACTGTAAAGGCCAGTGTGGATGGAGTGGAGTGACGGGGAGGGGGTGAGTACATAGAATACAGTCAGAGCATCAGGCAGAGTCTGGATCACTCAAGGCCTCATGGGTCACGACACCCAACTTGGATTTGATTCCAAGGACAGTGGGAAGTCCCTGTTGGGTTTACTACTTGGGCTTCTGAAAGTGCCTTATTTTCTCTTGTTTCCTTGCTTCCTGCTTCTTCCCAGAGTGAATGTGCCAGGTTCTCACTGTCGCAGAGAACCAAATAGATTTCAGGTGGTTTAGAACCATCCATTTTGTGCTGTCCCTACCCTCCTCATTTCCCTTCTCCTTGAGTGGCTCTGAGTGGGAATTCCTCATTGTTTTAAATAGAGGGGCACACCCAGGATTTGGGGATCAGATCAGAAAGGACACCCCCTGGAATGAAAGGTACCATGAAACTTTTCTGATACCTATGGGATTATCAGCTACTTGATGACAGATAACTGCTCTGATTTTCTACAAGCTAACCAACATTTAGTAGAGGACAATTTTTGCAGCAGCACCCCTAGAACAACTGCGTGAAGGTGCAGTTGCTAAGGTGGGGGTGTGTCTAACTACTAGACAGGGAGATATCCCCAGGAAGGCATCCAACTCTCAGGGAATTCATGGGAGTCCCTGGCAGTATCATTAATTTCAACATCTGTCTCATGAGGTGGTGTCAGGATGATAGAAGCTTTCGATGTGTGATAAGAAATTTTGAGAAAAGTGATTTAGAGATCTGTGATTTCTCCATGTGTCTAAGGGACTGAGACTCTGTGTGGTGGCTTCCAGTCCTTACACAGACAGTCTCTGAAGTGCAGTGTGTGCAATGTTTTATGTTCCGCCAGAGTAGGGGTAATATTGCCTACAAATTCTCTAGTTACCCTTTTTCAGGCTCTGTGTGCATCAAACTGCCTCCTTCTTGGGGAAAAATAGTCTCTTCTATTTGTACTTTGCTCACAAGTATTGTCACATTGCAATTTAATTTAGTCATCAAACCAACCCTACAAGGTAGGCTTTATTCTATGTCAAAAATTATGAAGGTCCATAGAAAATGCCTCCAGGAAAATATCAATCTTCAAATAAAATGTGGGGAAATGAATTAATGTGGTAAATATCTTGGAAATAGAGCCAACAGGATTTTCTTATGGATTAGATGTGGAAGATGAATAGTAAGCTTCTTTGTTATTGCTATACAGAGAGAAATTGAATTAGTTAAGGTTAGTCTATAGTTGTTGCTAGAAAGCAGCTATTAATTCTTCTAACACATTGTTTTGTTTGGGTTTTGAAATAAAAACTTTTAGAAAAATGCTTTTTCTTTTCTTCTTTCTAGTTATTTCATCCTTGGAGTAGTTCTAGATTAAGTCATCAACTGTGAATATTCTGTTTATTGATATTAAATATTCTGTTTAGTAATGTAAAATGCTATTTTTAATGTTAGCAAATTGGGTGTTTGCTTTAGTGTGTCAGGAGAAGTGGCTGGGGTGAAAGGAATTGGACCTTTTAAATGGGAGAAGATGCTCTTACTAATGAAGAGTAGATACCAGTGATGCAATGATAGATGAGATTCAAGGAAGTCTGGAATTCTGTGAAGGACATTTGACAATATCTTAAATGGGAGGATGGAGTTAAAGTACATCTTGGTTTCCCTAGGCTTTTGTAATTAGTGATATACTATATATAAATCACTTCCCTTTCACAAAGTTGTTGGTATTAAGGAAAACTTTTGGAATTAACTGGGAAAGATAAGTTGAACTCAGATTTATAGATCCCCTATTGTGCCAGGGACTGTGGCAATATTTTTCTGAATGTTATCCAATCCATTTGTCACAAAAACATGGAAGTATTAAGCCTTTTAACACATAAAAAGAATGCCACTGACGTTTAAAGAGGTTAAATAACTTGTTCAGGGGACAACACTACTAAGTGGCTCATTCAAGATTCAAACCCAGGTAACTTCTCTTTGCACTAGAGCCCTAATGGTGACAGGAATGAACTACCTTAATTAAAATTTCTGATTTATTTGTATTTTTAAATATGCATCATAACCAAGCTTGCCTAATTTTACATTGAGCAAACAAGATTGACCTCATTCATTCTGGAAATCAGATGAATGAGCTATGAAAAAAATGCTTTATGAAACCACTTTACAAGGTAATTTTGCTTTCAGGATTAAGAGAGCAATCCCCCTTAATATCATGGTTTTGGGCTATTTGATTGGCTTCTCTTGGGGATTGTCAAAATATTTAAAAGTTTGTATTAAAAATAGACCCCCTAAAGTGTGGAAAATCACACTATAGGCCAAAGAGAACTTCAAACACTAGTGAGCATGGGAATCAAGGCACCTGATTATATATATATATATATATTAAGGTACCATTAAGACCTGTAGTGTTAGCATCCAATGGCAACAAAATGGGACCAGAATTGTTTATAGCTTTCATGATGAATTTATAATATTGAAACCGAATTAAAATGTGCCATTTTAAGATATCTGTGTTAAAAAAAAGAAAACTACTAGAGCTTGGAGAATCTAGGAAAAGCCAATAAAAACTGAAAAAGGAAATCTTTTTCATTGGGTTAGAAAAAATAGAAGAGTACATAAATTCAACACACACACACCTACCTTTTGTATTGTAGTTGTAAAATTTTTTTATTACAAAGGAAAATATAATGGCATTGCCAAGTTGGCTACCTCATTGAGATTAATTTATTGAAAGTCAAAATGGAAGGTTTAAAAACCATTTCTAATTAAAATTATTTTTACCATGGGCATTTGTTAGTTTCTTATATTTCAGAATTTTCCTCACTAATTTGGCTTAAGTTTCCATCTCCAGGACTTAATCTTGCAAGATCACCTCTCACCCTTTACTCTTGGTGACTGGGTATTGAGATGGGACATTATGAACTTGATCTGACAACTTAATAAGATGTAATAAGACCTGAAATAGGGGCAATGCCCTCTCAACCAAGAAGATCTAGATAGGAACAGAATCTTTTCAAGGGTATGTCTATCTAAATTCCGTTTAAGACTTTCTTTAAAGCATTACATGTCTTTTCCTGTTTTAAACTAGAATGTGATCAGTTGGAATATTGGCGAGGAACAGGTCATTAGTGAAAACTCCAATGAAGACAATTGGCTTTGGGTTTGATTTTTTTTTTTTCCGGTTAGCTTAGCACCAGATGGTGCCCTAGTGAGTTCTGTATAAATAATACAATCATAGGGTTGAGTGATTCTCTACCAGTCACAGACTCAAGCAGAAAATAGCACTTGTCTTTCCACACAAGCCCATGTAGATTCTCTTACTGTGGAATTGGTCTTATGTAGCTCTTACCTGTAAATTGTTGTTATGATTGGTATTTCCTTCCCATTTCTTTATTGGGCAAGCAAGCAGTCAAATATTCACTGTGACCCAGAGGGAAGGACTACTGGAAAATCTTTAACTGATACATCCATCCATTGCGGAGAGGAAGAGAGGCAAAGAAGCAAAAATCTCTATAGTTCCTCTATTGTTCCTTAAAGGGAGGGAAGCAAGGCCCCAACACTCCCTTGACAGTTGGTGCACAGTAGGGGGTGAGGGAACTGGCTTTGCTTACAGAAGCCCTGTAGCAACCCCTAACAGGCTTTCAAGGTCCAGCTCAACTGCCAACTCCTGCCCATGATGCTCAGTGATCTTTCCTCTTTCTCAGGGTTCACATGACAATTACAGTTTGTACCTCAAGATTTAGCTCTTTATTATGTACTAGAGGCCCAGTGCACAAAGTTCGTGCATGGGGGGCCTTCAGCCCAGCCTGCGCCCTCTCACAGTCTGGGATTCCTTGCTCCTTACCACCTGCCTGCTAGCTCCTTACCTCTTGGCTCGCTGCTCCGTAGAGCTGCCACAGAGGCGGGAGAGGCTCCACCACTGCCACTGTGAGCCTGGCTTCTGGTTGAGTGGTGCTCCTCCTGTGGGAGCGCACTGACCACCAGGGGGCAGCTCCTGCATTTAGCGTCTGCCCCCTGGTGGTCAGTGCACGTCATAGTGCACATCATAGTGACCAGTCATTCTGGTCGTTTCATCATAACTATTGCTTAGGCTTTTATTAAATAGATTGTCTGGTATTATACTTTTCCTGTGCTTCTCCCTACAGGATTCTAAGTGGATTATATTTTCTTACAACCTGAATTACTTAACACAGAATTGGACATTTCGTAACAGTTATTGACTTGATAATACACATGTAGATCACGGCTCCCATACATCAGAGCACAGTTTTAATGGTCACTCTCCCATTCAATGAACGGAGTTCATGCATGGTGACTCAAAGGATTTTAGTTCCTTAACCGTGATAAAGAAGAAAAAAAAAATGAAAGCTTCCCCTGCTCTTCTTTTTTTTTTTACTGTCTTGAAGATTTTAAAAATATTTTAAAATTGATTTTAGTTTAGAGGGAGAGGAAGGGAGACATAGAGCGATAAAAACATCCATGAGAGAGAAACATCAGTTGGCTGCCTCCTGCATGCCCCCTAATGGGGATGAGCCCACAACCCAGGCATGTGCCCTGACCAGTAATCAAATCAGGGACCTCTTGGTTCATGGGCCAATGCTCAATCACTGAGAAGCACCGGCCAGGGCTTTGACCCATATAGTAGCAAAACACAGAGAGTGACAGAGCATATTGAGGGGAAGCAAGCAGAATCGCTATGAACCTTTCTTCTTTTTAAAGCTGCCTGTATTTTTACTCTTGAATCACAAATAGCTATGCAATATGTCCAGTCTTCACATAGACCTGCAATAAAATTGACTTACTCAAGTGTCTTTCTGAGCAAGCTTGAACACCATTTCCAAGTGATTGTTACTTTCTATGTAATAAATGTTTGGGGTGATCTCAAAAAGGTCACCAGGCTATTCAGATCAGGCTATTTAAATCAGCCATTTATTCATTACGTGTAGACGACTCATTTCACATATTTTCCTAAATATTTTATGGTCTGCAGCAGGGTTCTCCAAGTGTGTCCTGTGGAATATTAGTCTTCCATGACATATGAATATATGCTTCTTGAAAAAATAATGGGCTGTTTGGCTGTTTGGTTGTTTGGAGAAAGGCTACATTCTTTATTTGCCTCTTGGGGCATTACATACTATATTAAAAACTCCAAGGGGTCCTGTAGCAAAAGGAACTGTTTTATTTTTTTTTAATTTGGCATTTAGCAAACATATCTGACCTTAGGAAGAGAAATATTATTTAATGAATATTATGTGCCAAGTGTACATTAGCTTATCGAATTTGCACAATAATACTCTAAATTAGTATCATTATCTATAGTTAAAGATGGACAACTTTTGTTCTACTTTATTTTTTTATAAATATATTTTTATTGATTTCAGAGAGGAAGGGAGAGGGAGAGAGAACTAGAAACACCAATGATAAGAGAAAATCATTGATCGGCTGCCTCCTGCATACCCACACTGGGGATTGAGCCCTTAACCCAGGCATGTGTCCTTGACTGGAATCAAACCTGGGATCCTTCAGTCCTCAGACCAACGCTTTATCTATTGAGCAAAACCAGCTAGGGATGGTATTTGCTTCAGCCCGGTCAGTGTGGCTCAGTGGTTGAGCATTGACCTATGAGCCAGGGTGTCACAGTTCCCAGTCAGGGCATATGCCCTGGTTGTGGGTTTGGTCCTCAGTGTGGGGCATGTAAGAGGCAGTCAAATCAACAATTCTCATCATTGATATTTCTTTCCATCTCTCCCTTCCTCTCTGAAATAAATTTAAAAATATATATATTTTTTTAAATTAAAGGTTTTCCGTCAAAAAATGACAAAGTCTTGCATAGTGTTCTCATGTTGACTCTGCCACCAATTAGCTGAGTCATTTTGTAGTACCATTTGGACAAAAAATCAATCTTGTCTTAATTTCCTTATCTAAGAGTCACATTAAAGTAATAATGTGGTGTGAGGATGATAGGGGTTGAATATACATCAACATGTTTTTGGTTTTAAAAAAAGTGTTAGGTAAGTAGCATTTGTACTTTACAAAAATAGGAGGAAATGGAAGAGAGTAACAAATGACTAGTCTTAGGAAACATGTTCACCATAATGTATAATTCTAAGTGCTAGACCTTTAACAACAAAAACAGACTAAAATAAAAATAGTTGTAGCTGTCCTGAGTGCTCACCAGAACATGTACATTTTCATTTGTCAGTATTATGTATTTTGGGTATAGTCAGACCCTCAGACTCATAGATTAATCACATCAAGTAGTACATTATTTTAAAAAAATATATTTTATTGAATTTTTATAGAGAGAAAGGGAGAATGAGAGAGAGAAACTTTGATGAGAGAGAAAACATCGATCAGCTTCCTCCTGCACATCCCCTACTGGTGATGTGCCCGCAACCAAGGTACATGCCCTTGACCATAATCAAACCTGGGACCTTTCAGTCCGCAGGCTGAAGCTCTATCCACTGAGCCAAACAGGGTAGGGCACTAGTACATTGTCAAGGTACCCATTGATACTGTTATGAAGTGTTAAGACTAGAAATATATTATGACTAGATACTGGAGCTTTGATCCTTAACTGTAACTTTGCTTGCTTCCATGGCTTAAAGCCAGAAACTGAGCTTCTTTCAATTTATTTTTGTACCATTCATTAAGTAGGCATTACATAAACCATTTGTGGCTCTGCCTCACTCCACCAATTTCATCATACGGTACCTGATTTTTTGGACTCCATTGTCTCAACTTGTCAAATTTACCATATGAGGCAAACCCATTTCTACTTGGCCTTTTGAAAGCTTAAATTTGAATGATTTTTTTTTGATTATAGATATATTCCCCCTAATTTTTGAAAGACTTTATAAGATGGTTTTACCTGTAAATTCTACAAATAATTGCATAACACACTATATCCCATAGTTTCAGTTTTCTCTAAATTTATTCTGCAGACCGAACTGAATGTGGTGATGGGTTTATGACAAAGGAGAAGAGGATTGCTAATTAGATGTCTACCTTGCCAAATTGGAAACTGATTTCCTTGTTACCTAAGTTGAACTGAATCCCGTTTTCAATCTAGAAGTAATTACCAAGGCAGTGCACAACTGAACGGAGGCAGACTGCATTTTGCATTCTGCATCCCTGAACTATCATTAGTTGATATCATAAATATTGATATATAGTATAATTCTCTACCAAGTTTATTAAAAGAATAATTTAGAAGTCCATAGTGGTTTTATCATCCAGGGTTCTACCATTCTCAGTAGTGTGATGAGTGTTTTCGTGGTTTTCCTAGATTTTGTATTTATGAGTTGTTTATGGCTCTGACATTATTTTATGCCAGAATGCATTAACCTTTAAAAAGTTTCTGATATGGTTAGGCACTATTGTCACTTCTGGTTTCTAGACACATAGAATACATCCTTAAAAAAGAGCAAATGGAACCGATAGCATTCAGATACACTGGAAGCTGCTTTCTTTGGCCAGTTGGTCTCTGAGGTGTATTGCTGGGTATTTTGGAGAGGGCAGAACTGCCTTTGATATGATGACATTTCAGTTCCTTTGTTAGTGCCACAAATTACAAGCTTTATTCTCTGATAACTGAGTTTTGAAAGGTGTGCATTCATATCTTTATCATAAAGAATAGAAGAGAAATAATGCCACTATTTAAAAGCAAGGTTTCAGTATATAAAAAGGGTAATTGTCATGGAATCTGTGCATAGCTTAAATACTCTGACAAAAGCATTTCTCTAAAGGCAACTCCATAGGTAGGTTAATGCTACTGTCTGGGTTCTGCCCAATAGATCTATGGGATTGAATGGGATGGGTAATAACAAACAGACAGATATAAAAACAAAAACCTCGTCTAGTCCTTTCTGAATCCTTTGGTCTTTATGCAGCTCAAAAGATAAAGCAAGTATCAGAAGTAGTAGTTTTTAACACTTATTAAATACTGACCTTTCTGTTGCTAAGCAGGGGAAGGACTGAGGCTGAAGTTAGGTCTATTTTAATATTGGTTCTGGCCTGAAATAAATGTTTATGTCCTTGAAATAATTTTCTGGTGGTTGTTGATTCATTATTTTCTTTATATATTAAATAGAAATAAATAGTCCTTGGGTGTCCTTTAAGTTCTGGATGGGTTAATTAGCCAGTTCTAAACCAATATAGTATAGTATTTTATATGGATAAATTAATTTAGAGTCTTGCATTGAAATGTAATTAAAATGTAGTTGCAATTACTTTTTAGTCCCTAATCAGTAATTGCTGTTACTCTGTACATGAATTGGATGGTAAATTTCATTAGCTTATTTTCCTGGGCAAAATATAGTGCCTACTCACAGTCTCTGATCCACAAAGCTGCAGAACAAACCCTTGGATTCAGTTTGCTAAGCAAAAGTTGTCCATTTCCTGTTTTAAAGATATAGGGATAAAGATGCTCCTCTTTGCTTTGATATTATACATTTCGTTTCCTTCATTTTCCTCTTTATACTTGACAATTTCTGCCTTATGGACTTGAAAAGAAATAAGGCTTTTTTTTGTTGCAGTTTAAGCCACTGTTCGCTTATTTTGTTCTTCCTGCATAAATTGCAATCAATCCATCACTTAGTCTGCCACTGCTATTTAAAAGTAAATTTCAACATTGAAGCTTATCCATTCACTCATGTAGTCTGTCACTCAACAAATATTTATGTTTAACTACACTGTTCAAGGAATTGTACTGAATACACCCTATAATGATCTTTTTGTGAACATAGCAAGGCAATTTATTAAGTGTAAGCTTTGAAGTTAGTTAAATTAAAACTTTAATATGATTTTTAGTAGAATGAAGCCAAATTGGTGAGAATATTTATCAGTAAGTATGGTGCATTTTCACAACTTTCATACTTAATAACTAATTCTATAAAGTGCAACATATTTGTCAAATGAGTGACATTTTTGGAAATTTAAATTGTTTGGTAGCCCTTTAAGAAACCACTCACAGACTTTTCTGTAATAGTCTGTGCAATCATGTGATTCACATTACTAAGCTTTTTTTTTTTTTTCCTGGGAAGGCACATTACCTCAAGATGAAAATAAATGCTGTACTATGTTTGTGTCGCAGACCTCAATTTTAACACATTTAGTAAATCAAATTGAACGAATTAAAAATCACTGGGGCTTTTGGGTTGTGAGAAGGTTATTTAGCATTTTTGGTAACAGTTCTTTGCACCTTAGGTGAGATTTAAAAAATGCTTAGTGTTGCTTCACAACATTGCTTGATTTTTGTAGAAATAGGGTTTTGTAATTGTCTCTCTCTCTGTGTGTGTGTGCACACACACACACACACCAGTTGAAATTTAAAAAAAGAAGTTTGTATCTAGTTAGAACTAGTAGACACAGCATAGTTAATGAATCTCTGTCTAATTAAAATTATATTTTCCTAATTGCTAGGGGGATGATAGGCCAGCAAAATACTCTGGAGTGGGAACTATTTTACATTATACTTGAAAATGATTAAAAATGAGCAGAAAATGCCCTGTTATCTAAACTTATTCTCAGGCATCAGGTCACAACTATCATTTAGTAGCAGAAATCCAGTAGGTAGGTCCAGATGGGTAGCCAGCTGCCTAACATGAGGTGGTGGTTGGTGAGCATGGAGGT
The DNA here is from genome assembly GCF_014108245.1 of Pipistrellus kuhlii. Taxonomy (NCBI): domain Eukaryota; kingdom Metazoa; phylum Chordata; class Mammalia; order Chiroptera; family Vespertilionidae; genus Pipistrellus; species Pipistrellus kuhlii. The sequence continues at coordinate 16,734,821 of NW_023425504.1, forward strand.
TGGAGAGCCCTGAGGTACAGGGCTGCACTGTTCTATGGTGGCCGAGCACGTAGAACAAGGTGCCACTCTGACTAGCTTCTCTGTGTCTTATTAGGCTCTTGTTTTCACACTGCCATTCCTAACATCTTTTCACTAGAGATTTAGTAGTCATTGTGCCCAAATTTTGCATGAATTTTGAAAAGGCAGTGCTTGTGCTGTTGAAGGGAACTCTTTTCCCCATCACTTACTATATGGTAGTCCCCAGAGAAGTTTCACTCACTAGAAACTCTGCTCCTGGTGCCATAGGGAATTAAGGCTATTTATTAGGTCTAGTTAATCAAGTATCATAGACTCCCAGGGTAGGAGAAAACCTTATGATCATTTAGGCTAACATATATCTGATGTTTGGATTTCTTCTGTTTTTAAAAAGTGTTACTCTTACAAAGAACACATTCATTGCTTCCTGAGACAGCCCTTATTCCGTGATTCCTCTGGAGTGTTTTCTTTTACACCAGTCCCAAAGAGGAGCTCTATAAAAAGAAGTGTTCCATGGTCAAATACATTTAAGAAGTAAGAGTTACCACTTAGGCTTATACTATTCCTACAGAAAATAGACTTGTTTAAATTAACCTGGAATTTCTATCAAGTGAATATATCTCTTTCTCCTACATGTTTTAATATTTTATTCCACAGAAAATGCTTCCGTATATGTGTTTTTCAGACAATACTTATTTGTTAAAGCAACCTAAAATTGAATTGCCTTTCTGGACTCATATCAAGCTGACCTTTGACTCATTGAGTCTTATTCTCTAGTTCAGCTTGCTGTCTAGCCACATCTACTTCATGTTTTGCTGTGCTTGGTTTTCTGGACTAGTGTATTAGCTTCACACCCCCTGCCCCTTACATTGGATCTTGTTGGGTTCAGTCCACCTCTCCAGTTATGTCATCATTTCTGAGATCTTTGTGATTCACTGATGTCATGAGCATGCCATCTCTTTTATTATTAAATTGCTGGATTTGGAATGATGAACAGGACCGGATAAGGTTAGTATTGTTGTGGCCTAGGGCAGGCTGTTTCCAGGCGTTACACAATGGCTTATTGATTCATATGAACTAAAATTACCTGAGAAGTAGCAAAAGCACAAAGAGCTTTCTGACTCTCCTCTGTCCCCCCAAAGCAGGAAATAAATCTCCATGCTAGGTGCTTTCCCCACTCCTGAAAAACTGAGAGACAACCTTATCCAAAGAGTTATAAAATCCAGACTCAAAAAAGTGTATATAAACATATTTGTAATGCCTTTACTAATTTACTACCCAAGCCCAGACTTTGTGTAGTTTCCTCAGTAATGAATACCCAAACCTGCTTAGATTCCTTTCTAATGAGCACTGACTTTCTTTGTCCTGTCAATTTCTCACAGTTTTTCAGTTTCTTTGACTAAAAAGTATAAAAAAGTGGCAAGTCCAATCACTTCCTTGAGCCTCGTTTTATAATCTGAGCATCACATTGTGATTTTCCCATGTGCATGTATTGAATTGTTTTTGTGTGTGTCCTATTAATCTAGTCTTGTGTCAATGTTATTATTCTAAAGCTAGCCCAGCCAGAACAACTAAAGACGGGTACAATGGAGGAATTATCTCCTGCTCCCCAAAAGCATCATGCTATAAATCATCAATCACCCTTTGGTTCCAATTGCTGATCTCCCTAATTAGTAACAAATATTTCAGAAGACAGTTTCCAATAGCACAAGCCTCTAGTTTTTGTGGTTTGCAAACCTCTTCCTGTAAAAGGCAAATCATCTTTTGCTATTTTTAGCTCCCCAGTTTTTTTCCAAAACAAAACTGGTAATAATTTGTTTTCTAAATATAGTAGCTCATCAACTGTTCATAAAACCGATGCCACCTCTTTAGAAGAAGTATGTTGATTAAAATCCTGCCTCCTATTTTGCAGAAACTATTTTTTGGATGCTTTATAACACTGATGGTGCCTTTTTGTGCCTAAAAAATTTAATTTGTGAGGTTTCTGTATATTTGTATTGCAGTTTTCTATTTGAAGGAATAGTCTCTTGAAATTGTATATATTAGTTAGTGTCGTGTTAAAAATAATAGATACTTTTGAATGTGTGGGAGGTGAGACTTTCAAATGCAGCATTTAAATATAATTGTTTAAACATTTCACTTAAAAGATGTGTATTAATTCATTTTTTATAACTGCAGGTTTGGGATGGTCTTTTGTTAATTAATCTGCATAAAATAGAATAAAACAATCCAATATATTTCCCAAACTTGCTCCCAACATCCAATTTTTAACATTGTTTACTTATATTTATGCAGGTATATTTGCAAAGGTTTAGCCTAAACTATTTATTTCCATGAAATTGAATCCTGGAGAAGAATTTTTGCTTTGTTTGCAAATAACTAGAATCATATTATTGAGATTTTAAATTATTTTTCAATATCAGAGCATCATTAAAGTTTCATTGCTGAGGTCAACTTAGAAAGGAATGTGTCAGAACCAGCAGAGAGCTTAAGTTCTGCGATTGAAAAGACAGGAGTTCATAATTGATGCCATGCCATTTTTCTGGCTGAGGTACCTTGAATGAGTTGTTTAATGTGTCTAAGCCTGAGGTCCTCATTTGTAAAATGGAGATGAGGATGATGATGGATGCCTACATCATAGGATTGCTTTAAAGAGTACATGAGGAGTATTCAAATAAAGCACTTAGCACTGTGTTTCACATTGAGAATCAGATGAGTGATTATTAATCTCTTGTTTCATCAATAATGAAAAGCCTTAAAATGTCCAGAAAAGTAGGAATGTTATAAGTCAAACTTTTGTTTTCACAGAGCTCTGGCAAACGACATGGTTGCATTTCTCAAAAGTCTTCAATTTTCATGATGACTGAATTTCTATTATTTGACTTAGGGTGATACAACATTGCAGCATATTTGGAATTCAGACTGTTCCAGCTAACCTATTTCATACAACCACCAATAGTACCCCAAACAAAGCTCAATCATAGCACTTACTCAGTGTATGCAGATGTATATTCTAAATAGGATAATAGGGTCTATTGCCCTTGTATGGACCCAGCAGTTTGTGGGGAAAAACAAAACAAAACAACAAAACAAAACAGCAGTCCCTTTCTATTGGGCATCTGACTATTCTGAATTTGTAAGTGTGGAAAAGGGCTTCTTTAAAATATATACTTAATGCCAAAACCAGTTTGGCTAGAGCATCAGCCTGCGGACTGAAGGGTCCCGGGTTTGATTCCGGTCAAGGGCATGTACCTTGGTTGCGGGCACATCCCCAATGGGGGGTGTGCAGGAGGCAGCTGATTGATGTTTCTCTCTCATTGATGTTTCTAATTTTCTATCCCTCTCCCTTCCTCTCTGTAAAAAATCAATAAAATATATTTTTAAAAAGATATATATTTGAGTTTTGGACATGGTTCTGGATATTTTGTTCCCCATCAATGTCACCTAATTTTATTCACATTTTATCTGGGTATTTTTCATTTCATAGGAATAGCTTAAGTTACAAAAATACAGCAGGTTGTACCAGGACTCAGAGTATAAAATGTCTTTGGATGGACATATGCCCATATTTAATATTGAAAGGACAATGGAATTCAATGGTTATCAATGCTGTAAGCACCCAGGTGAGGTGACATCCAGCAGCCCAAGTACACTGAAGTAACATCCTCAAAGAACAAGTCCAATAGATGGTATCAGGCACCCAGAAGGAATGCTTGTGCAATTAATTTTATGCACAAGGATGCCATACTGAGGGGACATGAATTTGGGCTGATGGGCTGAAATATAGCCTGCACTTCACTCACTGTTGGCCCTTTGTAGTTATCCTGCCTAGAGATGGCACCTTGTGGTAATTCTTCCAACCAGAGGAGGTATCTTTTTCTAGTTTGCACAAAGGTGCTTGAAAAAGAGTATAGACCTGGTAATCAGTCTGCACTCAGCCTTTGATTCTATTCCCTTCTGACTTTATCTTAAAGGAATAAAACCCTTTTACAGAGAACTTGTCTTCTTATAGGGGCTCTGAAGACATATACTGGTCCCTCTCAGAATGATATTCTTTGTTTCTGCGATATTGTGATTTATAAGAAAAATATTTATTTGGTCTTCCAGGGTTCCTAGATCAGGGCTTTCAAAACCTTTGGAATTTCCTAAATGCTAAGAGTGATGAAGGTGTCTTTATTATGTTAATGAGGTTGGTTTTGGGTAGCACCTAAGCATGGAGAATTGGTTGCCAGTCCAGCCAACCACAGGATTAGGGGGTTGGAATTTTCAGTATCTCCCCTCACCCCTGCAGCAGTTGAATCAATCTCCAATGATTTAATCAATCATGATTATCTAATTAAGCCTCCATAAAATCTCAAAAGGACAGGGTTCAAAGAGCTCCCAAGTAAGCAAACACATGAAAGTACTGGGAGAGTGAATGACAAGCCTGGAGAGGGTATGGAAGCTCTGTGCTCTTAATCCATGTCTTATTCTATGTATTTCTTCCACCTGGCTGTTCCTGAATTATAATTTTTTTGTAATAACCAGTGATCTAATAAGTCACATGTTTTGCTGAGTTCTATGAACCACTGTAAAAATTAATTGAATCCAAGGAGGAGGTCATGGGTGTATCTTATTTATAGCCAGTCAATCAGAAACACAGGTCACAACTTAGATTTATGACTTGTTTCTGAAGTCCAAGGAGGATGTCTGTGTAACTTCAGTCTATAGTTAGTAGGTCAGAAGCACAGGTAATAATATGCCTGTAAGGTTGACACATTGGGCAGTGCAATGATTAGTTTCTGTAATCTGATTGGTGCTCTCAAATTTCAAGCTATTTAAAATGTAGTGTGGCATGCGGCATGCCCTTCTGCAGCTCAAATGCAAGTGCGTGACATTACAGTATGGGAGTCACTTCCTCTAAACCCAGAGGCAGCCATTATATACAAGGTGCTTCTCTGAATTCCAGAATTTGCACAAATGTAAGAATCATTTTCAGACAACAAAAATCAGAGGTGGTTTTCACCTAGGATAAATATTGTAGGCACGATGACAATTTTGTTTTAAAATATCAAACAGATTCATTTATTTGTCTCAAAACCATTTCTTTCTTTCCATTCTTGTACCAAATTTCTTTGAAATTTAATAAAATTCACAGCATATATGACTATTTAAAATGTTACAGAGAGCCAAGATGATGATATATATGCCTCAAGGGAGAGGGCAGTCTTATGGTACTGAGCCCTCAACCTGTGGATTATGATGCTATGTTTGGGGAGGAGATAGGTTGAAATTGAACTGAATTATAGGACACCAAACTGCAGTCAGTGTGGGATACCGAGTCTCAGAAAACCAAAAGAGTTATGCAATATTTGTAGAAATGATACAAGGATCACCTTAATGATGTAATAGAAAGAACTGAAAATTTGTAGACAGAAAGCCAAGGTTTTTAATCCTAATTTCAACATTTACTAGCTTTGTGTCTTGGTCACATTAATGAAATACATTATCATTTTGGTTCTCTAAAACATTTAGAATAGTCATATATGCTATGAATTTTATTTAATTTCAATGAAATTTGGTACAGGAGTAGAAAGAAAGAAATGGTTTTGAGACAAAGAAATGAATGTGCTTGCTATTTTTAAAGCAAAATTGCAATCATGTACACAATATTTATCCTAGGTAAAAATCACCCTTGATTTGATTTGATAATAATTCTTATAATTGTGCAAATTCTGAAATTCAGAGAACCATATTATATATAATAACTGCCTCTGGGGTTTAGAGGAAATCACTTATGTGCTGTAATGTGGTACATTGGGATTTGAGCTGCAGAAGGGACATGTCCCATGCCACTACATTCTGAATAGCTCAAACTAGTCTTTGCATTTGTCCACTGTGCCAACCTTATAGGTGTATTTCAGAAATTGATTGGTGTCCTACAAAAATCCTATTCTGTTAAGTTTTATTTCTCAAGGAAGAGCCCATTGCACATATATACATTTACCAACAATAATATTTCCACATCTATAAGTGACACATTGAAGGGGCAGACTCAGTGAGCACCAAGTTCTAACTGAAACAAGTCCTGTCCCTTAAGGGTGTCTCCTGCACAGCAGCTCTTCCACTGTAGACATAGCTGGCCCTCACAGCCAATTGACCTGGAGGTCAATTCTTCCCAGTGATTCTACAGCAATCAAGGCTCAACTACAACAAGACTGTGCACACAGCCCACAAAGGGATGCACCAATAGTGTCCACCTCAGGTGATTGGTGAAGCTGAAACACAGGGCCCTGTAGGACACCTACTACTCAAGGCCACTATATCAACTCAAGGAGACTTAGAAGCTACCCAATACATAGAAACAAACACAGGGAAGCAGTCAAAATGTGGAGACAAAGAAACATGTCACAAATGAAAGAAATTGAAGAAATCAAACTACTGGATATAGAGTTCAAAACCACAGTTATAAGGTTACTCAAGACTCTTCTAGAAATCTCTAAGGAACTTAGTAAGACCTTCAAGGAGCTTAGTGAGAATGCAATTAATTAATTAATTAATTGAAAAGGAATAGTCAGAAATTAAGCATACACAGACTGAAATAAAAAAAATAATATACAGACACTCAACAGTAGACTAGAGGATCCCAAGAATCAAGTCAAATATTTGAAATACAAGGAAGCAAAAAACACCCAACCAGAAAAGCAAAAAGCAAAAAAAATAAAAACAACAAAAATATGAAGATTGTATAAGGAGCCTCTGGGACAACTTCAAGCATACCAACATCTGAATTATGGGGGTGCCAGAAGAAGAGAAATAGCAAGATATTAAAAACCTATTTGAAGAAATGATGAAAATCTCCCCTATCTGGTGAAAGAAATAGTTACAAATCCAGGAAGTGCAGGGAACCCCAAACGAGGAATCCAAAGAGGACCACACCAAGACACATCATAATTAATATGCCAAGGGCAAAAAACAGCAAGAAAAAAAAGTTAGTTACCTACAAGGGTGTACTCATATGACTCTCAGCTGATTTCTCAACAGAAACTATGCAGGTCAGAAGGGAGTGGCAAGAAATACTCAAAGTGATGAATAGCCAGAACCTACAACCAAGAATACTCTACCCAGCAAAGCTATTATTTAGAATTGAAGGCCAAATAAAGAGCTTCACAGACAAGAAGAAGCTAAAGGAGTTCACCACCACCAAACCAGTATTATCTGAAGGGTATTCTTTAAGAAGAGGAAGAAGTAGAAAAAGGTAAAGATAAAAATTATGAACAACAAAATGATAACAGATACATATCTATCAACAAGTGAATCTAAAAATCAAGTAAATAAAAAAATCTGATGAACAGAATAAACTGCTGAATATAATAGAATCAGGGCATGGAAATGGAGCAGACTGACATTTCTTGGGGGGGAGGGAGAAGGGGTGTAATCTGTAGCTTTGAGATGGAATTTTCTGAAGATATCAATTAAGTCCATCTGAACTAGTGAGTCATTTAGGATTACTGTTTCTTTGCTGATTTTTTTTCTAGAGGATTTATTTAGTGTTGTCAGCTGTATGTTCTACTATGATTGTATTGCTGTCTATCTCTCCCTTGGTATTTTCCAGCAGTTTTTTTTTGTGTGTGTGTGTGTGTGTGTGTGTGTGTGTGTGTGTGTGTGTGTGTGTGTTTGGGTGCGGGTGCTCCTGCATTGGTTGCATATATGTTCACCAGAGTTCTATCCTCTTGTTGTATCAATCCATTTATAATTATGAAATGGCCTTCACTTGTCTCTTGTTATGGCCTTCACATCGAGGTCTATTTTGTCAAATATATGTATTCTATCCCAGCTTTTATCATCATTTTCCATTTGCCTGAAAGATATTTTTCCATCTTTTCTGTTTCAGTCTGTATGAGTTCATTGTTCTAAGGTGGGTTTTGTGTAGACAACATACATATGGGTCATGTTTTCTTATTCATTCAGTCACTTGATGTCTTTTGACTGGAGCATTTATTCCATTTACATATAATGTTATTATTTATAGGTACTTGTTTGTAGTCATTTATATTATTTATTTCTGTGTTCCTTCCTCCATTTCTATTTCTTCTTTTTACAACAGTCACTTTAGCATTTCTTGCATTGCTGTCTTGGTAGTGATAAACTCCCTTAGCCCTTTTTTTGTCTGTGAAGCTCCATATTTTCCCTTCCATTTTGATTGACAGCCTTGCTAGGTAGAATATTCTTGGATTCAGTTCCTTTCTTTGCATCATTTTGTGTACTTCATTCCATTCCCTTCTGGCCTGATGTGTTTTTGTTGAGAAATCATTTGATAATGTGTTGGGAGATCCTTTGTACGTAACTCTCCATCTCTCTCTTTCAAGTCTTTAAATTTCTGTCTTAGTTGTTAACGTTTGCCATTTTAATTACAATGTCTCTTGGTGTAGATCTTTTTGAGTTCATCTTGTTTGGGATTTTCTGTGCTTGTGTGACTTTTTTTCCCATCTCAGGGATGTTTTCTGTTATTATTTCTTCAAATAGATTCTCTAATTCTTACTGCTCTTCTTGTCTTTCTGGCACCCCTTTTATATATATGTTTCTTTATTTCATGTTATCCCAAAGCTCCTTTAGGCTCTCCTCTTGCTTTTTATTTTTTTTCTCCTATTACTGTTCAAATTGGGATTTTTTTTTCTTTACCTTATCTTCTAAATCACTAATTAGGTCTTCTGCTTTTCCTTGGGTACTGTTGAAACCTTCCATCATGTTTTTTATTGTAGCTATATCACATTTGATTTCCTTCTGATTCTTGCATATGTTGTTGATTTTTCTCATCCATCCAGTTTATGAACTGTTTGACCAGCACTCTGAATTATTTTTCTGACATATAGCATGCATCCATTTCATTTAGTCACTTTCTCAGAGATTTCTTTCCTTTGGTGATTGTTTCGTTGTCTCCCCATATTTGCTATCACTAGATGGTCCCAGTGATGAGTTCCGGGGGCCTGAGCTGTGTGCATCAGGAGCGTCATTCAACCCAACTGCCATTGAAGAGCTCTGGCATTGAGATGCCTGGCTGCCTGGGATTGGCTGGAGCTGCGTGTGCTGAGAATTAGAGTCCCCGTCTGTGCGTGTGCTGTGTCCTAAGAGTCAGAGTCCTCTCGTGTGTGCGTGCAGAGAATGAGAGTCATTGGCACTTGGTGTGACTTCATGTGTGCCAAAAATCAGAGTTTCCAGGTGCATGCACAGAGAATCAGAGTCCCTGTGCACATGCGCTGAGAATTAGAATCACTGGCGCTGGATGAGGCCTTGTGCATGTGCCGAGATCAGAATCCCTGCATGTATGCACTGAGAATTTGAGTCACTAGTGCTTGATGGAGCCTCACTGTGCACCAAGAATTAGAATCCCGGCCCACGTGCACTGAGAATCTACATCATGGGCCTACTAGGGGACCGGGTTGCATGGACACCCTCTGTCAGGAGCAGGCCTGCCTGTGTGCTGAGAGTCTCACAGGCCCTATGACACTGCAGCACACCACCAGGAGCGGGATGAGCTCTGTGACTGGAGTGACTGGAGTCTGTGTCTGTGGGTTTGCAACTGTGTTATCAGGTCTTTGTCCAGAGTGACTGTAGAGTCCCAGTTTGCATCTGAGGCTGGTATGGTTGGTGGTGAGATTGGGCTTCCCTTCACCACAGTTTTGCCCTTCAAGATGGCATGGTTTATGTGCCTGCACTGGCTGCCCAGGAATCTATCCTTATTATTCTTACTAGCTCCATGAATATTGTGATAAGCCCTCCAGAAAATGAATTCCTTTTATGTAAATATTTTAGTAAATAACAGTGAATCAGAGAATATTGTATGTATTGTTTGCTACTCAGTTTTATAATTTGATCTGTGATTGACATATTTAGTTGTTTTCCATATCTGTTCTTTATTTTCCTGTGAGAACCAATATTAATTTGAGGTTTACAAATTTGTATATCTGTGGAGCAATGTATTGCATATTGGACCATAGGATTACGTTTTATTGAGAAATTGTTTTTCTAGCATTTGCATTCCTGAAAATCAATTCTGCTGTTGGATTTTGTTTTCCTGGAGAGTATTGTCTTTATTATGACCTTTATAATGTGTCTTGTGTATTTTTTATATTGTTGCTTCAATGTTAAATTAGTTCCACAATTTGTTTGTTTCCTATGAAGTCTAAAGAGCTTTAATTACAAAGAAATATTGGTAAAAATAATAATCTGATGATGCAAAATATAACTTAATCAAGTTTAATATGATCTTTCCCCTTCCTTTTCTTTATTGAATAGCTTCCTTTTGCTGGGCTCCTTAAATTGAAAAGCTAGTTAAGGAGGGAATCATATTTGTTTGGTAGATTGGTTGTGTTGTCATAATATAGTAAGTTATGATTTGATATGTGCTTTGATTAAATAAATTTATATATAAGGGCAAGGCATGATTTCATCAGTTGGTAGGGTTTATTTAATTTTTTTCTATTTTAATGCCTGTATCTTTCTATTCAAAAGATCCCATTGGCAGATACTGGTATAAATTTATCCCAAGCCAAAATTTTTTTTAAACCATCCATTGTCCTAATGACCACAAAATAATCCATTTCTTCTCTTAGATACACTATTCAGGGCTTCACATTAGATGCAAGGTAAGTACTTTTTCTTCTATATGATCTCATTGTATATGATAGGTTCCCGAGTTCATAAATTTGGATCTCACGAACTTACGATGTGAATGAACATTGGGTGAGTCTTCCTGATCCCTAAAAGGCCATCTTGGTATTCTGTCTACCTGGGGGTAGGTTTCTGGGTACCTGCCCTATACTCTCCTATGGGTCAATTTTCCTGACACCCCGATGTTATTTGCCTACCTGTTCTCCTGTTAGTTGACTATACTACAATTTGAAATTTCCAAACTTACTGAACTCTCAAGCATTTATTTTCTTTTTTAAAATTTATTTATTTATTTATTTATTTATTTATTTATTTATTTATTTTTGGTTAATCCTCACCCATGGATATTTTTTCCATTGATTATTGAAAAGAGGGGGAGAGACACAGAGAGAGGGGGAAAAAACGGATTTTAGAGAGACACATCAATTAGTTGCTTCCCACACATGCCCTGACTGTGGGCTGGGGGATTGAGCCTGCTTCCAATGTCGTGATCTTGAGCGGATGGAACCCGAGACCCTTCAATCTGTGGGCTGGAACTCTATCCACTAAGCAAAACTGTCAAGTGCAGCTCTCATCATTTTTAAGACAGTCTTTTTTTTTTTTTTATCTCATTATCCCTCACAGTAAACTTCTTTCTGTTTCACTCAACAGCTCTCTCCAGCCATATATCCCCCCCCCCCCCCCCGTAAATGATTAGGCCCCTAATTTCACTAAGAATATGGAGGTTTTCAAGCAAGAACTCTCTTAAATTTCTTCATCACTACATTTAAAATATTGTCAAGCATTTTTCTCTTTCCCTCTTGTGTTTGAGTAACAAGCCTATTTTACCAGTGTTTGTCTCTTGTCCTTTTGCTTTTTACTTTCTTGGTACAATTACCATAATTGAGGCTGTCATCAATTGTCATCTTCTAACTATCATTGTCTCTAGTTGTGTCCTCCAAACCACCATCCATTCTTCATAGAGATTTACTACTCTAATCATGTCAATCCTCTGTTTCAGATTCTTCATTGCTTTAAGATTAAAATCTAAAATATTTAACTGAATGAACAAAGTCCTTCCTAATCTGGCGTATTATAACCCCACTTTTAACTGTTTCCTTTGCTGCAGTCATAGTCACTGTTTCCCAACCATAGCATGTAATTTTATATCATTGTGCTCTGCCTATGTAGTGATCTCTGTTCCCTTTACCTAGAATGGCTTATCCACCTTCTGGACATGGTGAACTCCTATTTTTTCTACAATCTCTAGTTGAAATGTTGCCTCCATATGAAGCCCTTTTCAGTCCAACCCTAGGCAGCATTCATTGGCTTATTTTTCATGGTTCTCTTTGCATACTTATAGTTCCTCTATATTCCCTTGCAATGAACTGTTTATATGCCTTTCTATCCTTACTAGTCTGATGAACATCCTGTCTTAATTATCCTTATTTTTTAAGCTTCTAATGTAGCGCCTCACATGCAGTGGGTACTCCATATTGTTGAATGAGTAAATTGAAGAATGACAAGTGAGTAGCACAGATTTCAGTTTGGATAGGTAGGCATAACTTGAAGACTTAAACTCAAGACACTTGGAAAGATAAGGAGCATTACAGCAAAACTGGGAGATGACATGGATTGGTAGAGATAATCAGTGGATCACTAAAGTTATACACTAGAGGAGGCTTTTAAAAATATTTTTATTGATTTCAGAGAGGAAGGAAAAGGGAGGGAGAGAGAGAAAGATAGAGATAGAGACAGAGAGAGATAGAGAGAGAGAGAGAGAAAGAGAGAGAGAGAGAGAGAGAGAGAGAGAGAGAGAGAGAGAGAGAGAGAGAGAGAGAGAGAGAAACATTAATGATGAGAGAATCATTGATTGATTGACTGCCTACTGCACATCTCCCATTGGGGATCCAGCCTATAACCTGGGAATGCGCCCTGACCAGGAATTGAACCAGGAAGTCATGGTTCATAATTTGATGCTCAATCACTGAGCCACACCAGTCTGGCACTAGCTGAGGCTTTTGTATTATATTGGGGGAGTAGAGGAAGCAGAGATAGAAAGAAAAGTAGAAAAGGAGAATGAATGGGTGACAGTAATGGGTTTCCTCTCCATCACATGAACTTCACACACACACACACACACACACACACACACACACACACCCCTCTAGATTTCCTCTCTGAGACCTATAATGAATCATCTTAGAAAGAAAAGTAGAAAAGGAGAATGAATGGATGACAGTAATGGGTTTCCTCTCCATCACATGAACTTCACACACACACACACACACACACACACACACACACACACACCCCTCTAGATTTCCTCTCTGAGATCTATAATGAATCATCTTACATTAATATAGGAAGTCAGTATCTTATTTCTTTCCAAAAGTAGTTTCCCAAAAGGTCATGGGCACCAACTAACTCTGGTCTTCCATGAATGGCCCTCCCTGTGCTCTTCCAAGGCAGAAACACCAAAGAGAGCATAGTTCAACTTCCTTTCTTCCTCATCTATTACCATCTTCAGACTTCTCCTATTTAGTTTGATATCCCATACAATATGCCAAATATTTTTATTCTCTTAAAAGGCTTTAAATAAATCTAATTACCCTTTAAGCGTGTGCATGACATATGCTTAAATTATTAGCTTCTAATAAAAAATGTTGATTATCATTTATTCATTAACTCAGCAATCAATTATGAGTACCTACTGTGTGCCATGCCACAGAATACTCAGAAAGATGTTCATCATGCCTTATATACTAATTTAAATGCTACAGTCCCCCTGTTTTTTAATTTTAGGTAGTTTTTTTGAGTTTTGTTACCAGTCTCCTATAAGGATGAGTAAAGTTATGTGATACTAATCAGTAATTTTAGACCCAACAATCTTAAAATGATCTGATTGCAGGTAACTGCAGGATAATTTTGACAAAATATGATCTTATGAAATAATTAATTTTTCCACTCAAATTGTTAAAATCATAATGGAGGTATCCCGAACAGTGAGGATGACCTTGAATATTTATGAACCTTTTCTGGAGATCTTCATAAGAGATCAATACCTCACTAAAATGTTATATACAATCAAAAACTTGATTCAGTTCCTTTAAAACTCTACAATCCCATAGTTAGAATATGTGCTAATCATAGGATATCACAGGTTCTAGGACAAACCTCTATTCAGCTCTGGATCCATTTTTGACATCTCATTTAGGAAAGTGAACTACAGTAAGCAGTCTTTGGGCTATTTTGGAATACAGTGAGTCCTCTTTACATCACTGTTGATGGGGAAAGAACTGTGTTATGTTAAGATTTTACTGTCTATAGGTATTTTTGAAGCTATAGTTTGACTTAGGTTTTATCATTTTTCTGTTCTAATGAGCTCTGCTTTTACATTGACTTTAGATAAAGTGGATTTGATATTAGGAAATACTTGTCTGATGTTGGTTTTATACCTATTTTCCCCAAGAGGTCAATTTTTCCTTTTTTCACTATAATCCCCTAATTTTCCTGACCTCTTTGCTGTTTTAAAAAATAAACTTAAAAATTTAATAGATTATTTTTAGAACTATTTTAGGTTTAGAAATAAATGAAGCAGGTAGTACAAAGACTGGCCATATCTCCTCCCCCTAGAATTTCCCCTGTTATTAATGTCTTGCATTATTATGGTACATTTGTTAAAATTAATGAACTAATATTGATTCATTATTATTTTTTGCCCTTTACTTTTGTATTTTATTTATTAAGTTTATTAAAGTAATACATGTGCATCATTTAAGAGGTCATGAAGCATTGCAAGGTTGGTGTCAAAAATACCACTATATGCTCTCTTCCCCATCACTCCCTCACCACAGACAACCTCTTTTAATCTTTCAGCAGTTATTTACTTTCATATTTATTATGCTGCTATTTATTGACATTTCAGTTTTTATAGTTTATTTACATTTCCTTAGTTTCTATCTGATGACCTTTCCCCATTCTAGAATCCTATCCAGATTACATTACACTTAGTTGTCATGTTTCCCCAGGCCCCTCTTGGTTGTAACTGTTTCTCAGACTCTGTTTTTGACTTTGGCAATTGTGAGGAATTTAGGTCTGCTATTTTGTAGAATGGCCCCCGTTGGAATGTGTCTTATGTTTTCCTTATGATTACACTGGGGTTATGGTTTTTGGAAAAAGACCACAGAGGTGAATAAAATGCCATTTTCTTCACAAAATATCAAGGGTACATATTATCAACATGATTTATCATTGTTGATATTGACCTTGGATCACCGAGATAGTGTTTTTAGGTTTCTCCACTGTCAATTACTCCTTTCCCCCTTTCTATACTGTACTTTTTGGAAGGAAGTCATTATGTGCAGACACATTAATGAGTAGGAGCTAGACTCCACTTCCTTAAAGGCAGAATATCTATATAAATCATTTTGAATATTGCATAGGAGATTCACATCTTTTTCCCATTAATTTATTTAGTCAATCATTCATTTGTATCAGTAATGACTGGTGGATATTTGTTTTATATTTTGGGTTGTATCGATAATCCAACACTGATTTATTTTGTGGCTCAAATTGTTCCAGCTTTGGCCATTAGGAGATATTTCACTTGGTTCCTATGACTGACCTATCTTCATCAATGTAGGTTGTTTTTAAGCATTTACTTTTAGATTTTTGTAAAAAATGGGATGCTTCTGCTTTTCATTTTGTTTCATTTTGAATATTTACTTTTCTGCTTATAATCCCAATGATCTTGATAGAAGCTGCTAGAAAGTCACAGATGACCAGCAAAAGCTGATTATTGGCTTAGAAAAGTAGTGACCTCACACCTTTACTAGTCTCTTATCTGTGACTTCAGATTGTAGGTAACAAGAATTCTTTTTATGTTTTATACTAGAGGCCCGGTGCACGAAATTTGTGCACAGGGGTTGGGGGGGAGTGTCCCTCAGCCCAGTCCGCACCCTCTCCAATCTGGGACCCCTTGAGGGATGTCCAACTGTCCATTTAGACCAGGATTGGGCCTGGTCTAAATGGACAGGCCCTCTCACAATCCAGGACTGCTGGCTCCCAACTGCTTGCCTACCTGCCTTCCTGATTGCCGCTAACCACTTCTGCATGCTAGCCTAATCACCCCCTAACCACTCTCATGCCAGCCTGATTGATGTCTAACTGCTCCCCTGCCAGCCTGTTGCCCCCAACTTCCATCCTCTGCCGGCCTGGTCACCCCTAAGTGCCCTCCCCTGCAGGCTTGATTGCTCCCAACTGCCCTCCCTTGCAGGCCTGGACCCTCTCAACTGCCCTCCCTTGCAGGCCTGGTGCCTCCCAACTGCCCTTCCCTGCTTGCCTGATAACCTAAAACTGCCCTCCCTTACAGGTCTGGTCCCTCCCAACTGCCCTTCCCTGCTAACAACCTTATATTGGCCATCTTGTGTCCACATAGGGGCAAGATCTTTGACCACATGGGGAAAGCCATCTTGTGTGTTGGAGTGATGGTCAATCTGCATATTATTCTTTTATTAGATAGGATAGAGGCCTGGTGCATGGGTGGGGGCCAGCTGTTTGCCCTGAAGGGTGTCCCGGATTAGAGTGGGGTTTCCCTTGAGGCATGGGGCTGCCTGGGCAAGGGGCCTGTGGAGGTTTGCAGGCCAGCCATGCCCCCCACCCCCAAGCAACCCAAGCAGAGGCCCTGGTATCTGGGATATATTTATCTTTTACAATTGAAACTTTGTAACCTGGAGCAGAGTCAAGCCTCCTGCTTGCTCTGTGGTGGCAGCCATTTTTGGTGGAATTTATGTATCTTTTACAGTTAAAACTTTGTTGCCTGGAGTGAAGGCCTGAGCCAGCCAGGGCTGCAGAAGTGTGGCTTCCTCCATTGCCATAAGCAATCCTAGCCTCCTGCTCTTCCAGCTCTGTGGCTGCCGCCATTTCTGTTGGAATTTATTTACCTTCTATAATTGAATCTTTGTACCCTTGAGTGGAGGCCTTGGCTGTCCAGCGTGTGCAGAAAGCTTGACTTCCTCCATTGCTAGGGAAACTCAAGTCTTCCTCCTGCTCTCTGTGGCCGCAGCCATCTTTGTTGGGTTTAATTTGCATAATCCCTCTGATTGGCTGGTGGGTGTGGCTGCTGGGCATGGTTTGTGGGTATAGTGGAGTGATGGTTAATTTGCATATTTCTCTTTTATTAAATAGGATTGCTTTATCCAAATTTTTAACTGTTTCCTTTATTAGAAAATTGGTGTGATGATGACTTTCATAGATATACAAAGCTTTCTGTGGATATTAGATTCAACTTGTATCTTTAGAATAAAGTAGCTGTTAAGTGTGAAATTTTCTCTACAGACCAATATTTATTTCAACATAATTTACAATAAGACATAGAAATTTGTGCACGGGGAGGGGGGTGTCCTAAGTAGAAACAACCTAAGTATCCATTAATAGAAACAACCTAAGCATCCATTAATGGGTGAGTGGATAAAGAAATTGTGGCATATGCACACAATAGAATATTAGTCGGCCATAAAAAGGATGAAATCTTGCCATTTCTTGCAATATGGATGGATCTTGAGGCTATCATACTAAGTAAAATAAGTTAGATAAAGGAAAACAAATACTGTATGATCTCTTTTATATATGGAATCTAAAAATAAAACAACACTAAAATAAAATAGAAACAAAACCCAAGGTCATAGAAATGGAGAACAGATTGATAGTTTCAAGAGGCAGGGGGTGGGGTGGGAGTCACAGTAATGGGTGAACATTTTTTTTTAGTTTAAAAAGTAATAAATGGTATGCATAATTCATTTTTAAAAGATGAAACTATCTTATCTGTTTGTATCCAGATATCATACACAATATTTTTAATTAAAAAGTTAGAAGAGATTGTTTTTCTTATATAAATCTTGAGGCCTGATGCACGAAATTCATGTACTCACAGCAGTGTGGGGGATCCCCTTAGCCTGGCCTGTGCTCTCTTGCAGTCTGGGAGCCCTCGAGGGATGTCTGACTGATGGCTTAGGCTGTCAGTTGGACATGCTTAGAGCTGCCACTGGGTAGGAGAGGCTTCTGCACCACCTCTGCACTCATTTGCCATGAGCCTGGCTTCTGGATGAGCCATGCTCCGCCTGTGGGAGTGCATTGACTACCAAGGGGCAGCTCTTTCTTTGAGCATCTGCCCCCTGGTAGTCAGTGCACATCGTAGTGAACTGTCGTTCTGCCATTCGGTCGATTTGCATATTAGCCTTTATTATATAGGATATTGAAATTATGATTTATAATTTATTGAAAAGTTACATCCTAATAGTAGTGTAATGGAAAACAATGAACATTGAATATTATAAGTAGAATAAAGCCTTATCAGTTTATATACACTCCCTATGTATACAGATTTTGTTGCTTACATGTAAGTGACATTAGAGGTACTCACGATACTAAAATTTTCTCTTGAAAGGTCTATCAGCATTTTCATTATAAACATGCTTTTCAAAGGCATATAACATCTCTAAAATTTCATTTGGGATTTAAACTTAGCAAACACAATTGCACACTGTGAAAATTTCTTTTGAAAATTTAATCAGAATCATTGTTTTTGTCCTAGTGCTTTGACTTGTGTGATAGCTATTTCCTTGCTTCCTGTGTCTTGATAAATGGCTTCTCTCTCATCCGAGAATGATGACTGTTGAATGAGAACATGGTCTTAAATTCTCTGAGTTTGATGGGTAGTATGTAATATCATAACTCTTTGATTCTACGGTGGACAACTTCCAGAAGAGAATAGGTTTCCTAAATGACAGTGTTTCCTCTCTTTTTTTGTAATGGTCTATTAATGTAGTCCCTAAGGGTTACACTATACTTCTCTGTGGATGTACCAGCAATAACCAGTTAGAAATTTTAAATATGAAAAAAGAGTTTATTGGTAATATTTAACAATAAAAATTCAAATTCTAAGAACAATTCAAATAAGAAAACCATAAGGCATTCTTTTTAAAAAAAATCTATCAATTTTTCTGGAGAAACAAAGTAAAATTTGAATAAATGAAGAGATACACCATATTTTTGGCTAGGATATCTGAATGTTTAGAATATATAAGATTTTCCAGCTTAATTGATTTATAGCTTTATTGGTATAGGAAATTCAAATTTAATTTATAGGTTCCATATAAATTTAATAAAATTTCTGTTACTTTTAATATAATGGTTCTGAAATTCATTTTGGAAGAATTTAATAGTTAAAAATATTTTAAAACATCAACAAGAGATATTAAAATGCACCAGAGTGATAATAATTACTAGGATGGTCAAGGTTTTAAGAATGCATAGGTGAATAAAATGAACTAGATGATGGCCTTGAAATAATATTACTTTAAAAAATATTTTTATTGATTTGAGGGAAGAAATGGGGAGGGAGAGATAGAAACATTAATGATGAGAAAGAGTCATTGATTGGCTGCCTCCTACATGCCCCACACTGGGGACTGAGTTGGCAACTCTGCATATGCCCTGACCTGGAATAGAACCATGACCTCTCGGTTCATAGGCTGGAGCTCAACCACTGAGCCACTGTGGTTGGGCTTACTTTTTATTATAAAATAAACATAAAAACAATGGAGATAGAATCATTTGATAAATACTTCTTGGAAAATTGGCTATTTGGAAGGTGAGGGAATTTACCATAAATTCTAAGGTTAGAGCCACACTTCACACCATATGCCTAAATAAATTTTTGAAACATCTAAGAGTTAAATCTTCAAAAAGTTCAAAAATATAATTCACTAATTAACCGATTTTATGATGCAAAGAAATCATAGAAGAAAAGGATTTAAATTTATAACAACCAATATATTTTCTTAAAAACATCATTAGAGTAAAATGGCTAATTATAAAGACGGAATATATATATATATATATATATATATATATATATATATATATATATATAGTGAAAGCCCAATGTCTGTAATATATAAGTATCTTTTATAAATTAATAAGAAAAAGATGAACACCAATATACGAAAATGGCAAAGATATGACTAGGAAATGAAAAGGAATGTAAATGGACAATAAACATTTGGAAAATACAAATGCAAATTGAAAGCGCAGTTTGTTGTTATTGATCATATTCACAGAGATTACAAATAAATTCTTATGGAGATGCTGTGATAAAGACATGCTTATAGACTTCTATAGAAGTATAAATTAGTTGAGTCTTTCTGGAATAAAATGGCAATAAATGTATGTACAAAAAGCTATTGAGCTTTAACCCAGAAATCTTGTATCTAGAGAACAATCAAGAGAAAATAATCAGGATGTGTACAGATATATACACGGGCAATAATTTTTATTATTACTAGTAATGATAAAAGACTGAGAAATCTAAATGACAGCAAGATGGAAACATTATGGTACATCTATTATGATAGAATATTGGACAGGTATTTACAACTATATTACATAAACAATTACAGTTATCATTTGAGTATGTCACTTTTTTCTCCCCCTGTACATTTCATCCCCTGAGACTGATCAACTTAAAAGATTGGCATTTGGGTCTATAAAACTTTACAGAATTTCCAAAACTCTAGACAGTCAACTGTTCACTGGTTTGTGGTGGATCTTTTGTTTTGGATCAAGATAGCACTTTTGCTTTTTTATAGGTATCAGATTACACTTGAGAGCTGTTTAATTATCTAACCCTGAAAAGACCTACAAAAGGATGTCCCAGTAATGAACTCAGCTTCTGTTCAAAAGTAGGCACGTCAAAAGTTTGACCATTTACTTTCCTAAAACTCTTTTTACTGCTGGTTTAGGACTATCTACTGGTTGTTCACCCATACTTCAGTTGTTACTTTGCTCTCTCTCTAAGATTATGGTAGAGGTACCATATAGGTCTCTCAAAAAATCCTGCCATTCAAATTGACTGTGCTTTGGGTTAAGACATTTAACCCATCATGAAAGAGAAGTACAAACTAGAGATTTGGGGTCAAAGAGACCCCAGCTCTGCTACTATTTATTGACTTTGGGTAAATGAATTAATATCACTGAGCTTTGGTTGTTATGGTTTAAGAGACAAAAAATATATATAAAACAGTTCATTGCCTGGAATATAGAAAACAATTAAAATGTTTCCTGTTGTAAGAAGAAATAACTCTGGTAAACATATATGCACCCAATACAGAAGCACCCAAATACATAAAAATTTCTGGAGGATATCCAGGGAGAGATTGACAGCAATATAATCACAGTAGGAGATTTTAATACCCCACTATCACCATTGGACAAATCCTCTAAACAAAAAATCAGCAAAGAAACATCAATCCTTAATGACTCACTAGACCAGATGGAATTAATTGACATATTTAGAACATTTCACCCTAAAACCACAGAATATACATTCTTCTCAAGTGCACATGGGTCATTTTCAAAGGTAGACCACATGTTGGGACATAGACAAAGTCTCTTCAAATTCAAGAAGAGAGAAATCATATGAAGCATCTTCTCAGATCACAGTGGCATAAAACTAGAAATCATCTACAATAAAAACAATCCAAAAAAAAAATCAAACACATGGAGACTAAACATCATGCTATTAAACAATGACTGGGTTAGCAGAGAGATCAAGGAAAAATAAAAAACAGCGTAGCAACAAATGACAATGAAAACACAACAATCAAAAATCTATGGGACACAGCAAAAGCAGTCTAGGGAGAGAAGTTCCTATCTCTACAAGCCTGCTGCAAAAGAACCAAGAAACAATGGTAATAAATTATCTAATCATACAACTCAAAGTGTTAGAAAGAGAGCAACAAGAAAAGCCCAGTGTAAGCAGAAGGAAGGTCAAAATAAAGATCAGAGTGGAGATAAGCGATATGGAGAACAAAGAAAAAAATACAAAAGATCAATGAAACCTAGAGCTGGTTCTCTGAAACGATAAACAAGACTAATGAACCTCTAGCCAGGCTCACCAATAAGCAAAGAGAGAGGACCCAAATAAACAAAATCAGAAATGAAAGAGGTGAAATAACAACAGACTCCACAGAAATACAAAGGATTTTTTAAAAATACTAGGAACAACTCTATTCCAACAAACTGGACAACCTGGAGGAAATGTACATATTCCTAGAAAAATATAACCTTCCAAAACTCAATCAGGAAGAATCCAAACAGCTCAAAAGGCCAATTACTATGGAAGAAATTGAAGCAGTCATCAAAAAGCTTTCAGCAAACAAAAGCTCGGGGCCATATGGCTTCACAGAAGAGTTTTACCAAACATTCAAGGAAGAACTAAAACCTATCCTCCTAAGACTATTCCAAAAAATTCAAGAGGAAAGAATACTTCCAACTCCTTCTATGAAGCCAGCATCACCTTAATACCAAAACCAGATAAAGACAACACAATGAAAGATAATGACAGGCCAATATCCCTCATGAAAATAGATGCCAAAATCCTCAACAAAATTTTAGCAAATTGGATCCAGCAGTACATCAGAAAGATCATACACCATGACCAAGTAGGATTTATCCCAGGAATGCATGGATGGTACAATATCCGCAAATCAATAAATGTGATACATCACGTAAACAAATTGAGAGATAAAAATCACATGGTCATATCAATTAATACAGAAAAAACATTTGACAAAATCCAACACCCTTTCTTGATAAAAACTTTCAACAAGATGGGAATAGAAGGTTCATACCTCAACATAATAAAAGCTATATATGATAAAACCACAGCTAACATCATACTCAATGGTCAAAAACTATAAACAGTTCCCCTAAGAACAGGAACAAAACAGGGATGCCCATTCTTACCACTCCTATTTGACATAGTACTGGAAGTATTAGCCATTGCAATCAGACAAAAAGAAGAAATAAAAGGCATCTAAATTGGAAAAGAAGTAAATCTGTCTTTATTTGTAGATGACATGATATTGTACATAAAAAACCTGAAAGACTCCATCAGACACTAATAGACTTAATAAATAAATTCAGCTATGTTGCAGGATACAAAATTAATGCCAAGAAAACTATGGAATTTCTATACACCAATACTGAGCTTACAGAAAGAGAGACTAAAAAAGCAATCCCATTTACCATCACACCAAAAAATTAAGATACTTAGTAATAATTGATCCTATCATGACAGAATATCAGGTGAGCTGTCAGTCTAAGTACTGAAGATATAAAGGAAGGAAGTAGCTATCAGGAAATGCTCCTTAAGCATTGGCACGAAAAGATCATGCTTCATCACCTTTCCATCACCAGCATAGTTCCCAGTAGGTTGTAATGCTCAGTCAAGATTTGTTGAATAGATGGCTGGCTGGCTGAGGTGTGACACATCAAAGCCTCTGGTAGCTAGAGTAATGTGAAGGAATCTAGTGCCCTCGTGTCTGGAGAAGATGGGATATAAGTATGGAGGAAAAGAAGGGACAGGTAAGACAAAGGGCAATGGAAGGATATGAAAAGATATTTCCCAACTTTTTTTTAGATACAATCCTTCTATCCTCTATGATGTTTTCACAGTCAACTTAAACCAACTAGGAACATATAGGAAGAAAGGAAAACTATTATTGTCTCACTGATGGACCTGAGAATCCTCTCCTTGACTTCCACCCTCTTAATGAATATTGGTAAGCAGATGACAAGGCAGAGGCTACTCTACTTGTCCATGTGGATTCAGAATCTAGGCTAACAGAGCAACAGGGCTATGGGCACAGTGCCCTATTATCTGAGACTTAAGTAGGGACACCCTAAATATGTGAATGAATTCATGGTGACAATCTCACAAGATACATATACATATCTCCTTTAATGAATTGAAATCACTTGAAATAAAATTCTGTGAAATTAGAGCTGTTACAAAAAGTTATTGTAGAAGCATATGGTTACCATGGTTTTGGCATGTTTTAAAATACAAGGATTTGGGTGGGTTTGGAAAACTTTGATATCTCTTAAATCTCTCTCTCTCTCTCTCTCTCTCTCTCTCTCTCTCTCTCTCTCTTTCTCTTTCTCTCTCTCACACACGCAAACACACACACACACACACACACACACACACACATTCACACTTATTGTAGGAGGTCCTGTCAGGAGGATTTTAGGCTGCTAGATTTTTCCATAGTCCAGACTGTGGTGCAAAAGTGCAGATAGCGCACATTGAACCTCAGAGGTAGTAGAGGAGTGGGGACCTATACATGTGGAGTTAAATAGACTTGACTGATGAAGGTTAAAAAAATACAATCTTGATAGATACCAGGAATTCAGGAATTTATAATAGGTCTAAAAGGGAGGATTTGGCTTTTACGGAATTGGAATATGGTAATTCTTTATGCTTTGTAAATAAATCAAGAAATAGTTGCATTTGTTCAGTGGGAAACTGAATCTTTGTGGAAAGACCCTAAGAGATGTTGGGCTTTATGGAAGAGAAAAATGCACGTATTCAGTTGGCTTGTAAAGAGAATAGTATGAGGAAGGTTTCAAAGACAAATGTGGTACCCATCACCATTCATTTAGTCAATAAATATTTTGGTGTGCTTACCACATACTAGATTGTGTTTTAGGATCAAGGGATACAATAAAAAAGATTGATCAAGCTCCTGCTTTTATGCAACTTGCATTTTAATGGGAACACAAACAATAAGTTAATAAATGTACATGTATTAGGAATATATGTTATAAAAGAAAAAAAAAGACAAGGCGATAATGGATGGTGTAGTGCAGCTAGAGTGTTATTTTAGCTATGATGGTCATGGACCTTCTCTTTGAGGAGGTTACACTTGATCAGAGACATGAATTAAGTGCAGGGGACAGCTGTATAAAACCTAGGGCGAGGGGGCCGGCATTCTAAACAGATTGATTAATAAGTGAATGTGCCCTGAAGTGGGATTAAGCTTGGAGTATTTGAAGAACAAAAAGCAAGCCAGTAAATTTGGAGCTTAGAGATACAAGGGTGGCAGGGACAGTTTGTGTGGGGCTCTGGAAGCCATGGTGTGGAATTCAGTTTTATTTTAAGTTTGATGGGAAGTCTTTGGAAGCCTTTGGGCTGAAGAGTTAGGAGATCTCATTTATGTTTTAGAAAGATTACCCTGTTTTCTGGGTAGAAAGTAAGTTTAGGGAGTTAAGAATTGAAATGCTGAGAGCAGCTAAGGGGTTATTGCCATTGTCTGGGTGCTGGGTGATAGTGAATGATATGGACAAAAGTTGGAGTGGTAGGGATGGTGAGCAATGACTAGATTCAGAAGGTGTTTTGAAGGTAAACCTGATGAAACTTGTTGATTGATTGGAGGCAAATAGGGGAGGGCACCAAGGTTTTTGGTCTGAGTAACTTGGGTAAGTAAGGATGCTTTTTATAGGGGCAGGGTTATAAGATTGGGGAATGTTTGGGAGGAAAACCAAGAGAGATTTTGAACATGTTAAATTTGAGATGTGCATACTGTAACTAAGTGGTGATTACCAAGTGGTAAGCAAATGGATACATAAGTATGAAGTTCAGGGTGTGTTCAGAATTGAAGTTATAGATTGAGGAGTGGACACATGGTTTTAAAACTGTGTGAATAGAGATAATCTAGTGAGTGAGTGTGGATAGAAGTCCATTCCATAGAAATTACTCTCACTGAGATTTATTTGTTCAGTCAACAAATACAGCAGTCCCCCCCAAAAGTCTGTGGTTTCTCTTTCCTTGGCTTTACTTTCCATAGTTTCAGTTACCCATGGTCACCATGGTTTGAAAATATTAAATGGAAAATTCCAGAAATGAACAATTCACAAGTTTTAAATTGTGCGCCATTTTGTGTAAATGTGATGGAACCTTGCGCTGTATTGCTCCACTTAACCCAGAATGTGAATAATCTTTGTCCAGTGCTCCACACTATTACACTGAGTGGCCAGATTATTATGATCACTAAACGCATAATAATCTTGTCACTCAGTGTATATCCTATATGATAAAAGGCTAATCTGCAAATTGTTCCCTCGACTAGGAGTTCGACAAGTAGGCAGGCTGGCCAACCACCCATGTCCCCTCCCTCTGGCCAGGCTGGCCGGACCCATGTATGAATTCATGCACCGGGCCTCTAATACCCTGTTTCCCCGAAAATAAGACAGTGTCTTTTATTAATTTTTTCTCCCAAAGTTGCGCTAGGTCTTATTTTCAGGGGATGTCTTATCTTTCCATGCGCTAGGTCTTATTTTCGGAGGATGTCTTATTTTCGGGGAAACATGTTATAGATAGAGTGGCCAGATTATCATGCATTCAGAGATCATAATAATCTGGCCACTCAGTGTGTGTGTGTGTGTGTGTGTGTGTGTATTAGTTCTACATATGGCATTATATGATATTAGCAGTTTTAGGCATCCAGTAGGGATCTTGGAATGTATCTTCTGCAAATATGGGAGGAGGCTACTGTATTTTTTTAGTGCTTATTATATGTTAGGCACTGTCCTAAGCTCTGGAGATATAGTGAAGAACCAGATAGATAAAGTTACCGCCCTTACAGAGCTTAGAATGAAAAGCTACATGGTTGATAAGAGGATCAGGACAAAAGTTTCTCCCAGAAAGATAGATTAAAATGTTGAGTTTTACAAAGAATAAAATAAACCTAACCATTGCTAAGTCAGTTTGATTCAGGTAAGCCAGAAGACAGAGAAAATAAGAGTTCAAGGTATGTGTGGGAGATGGGGAAGCCAGATAAATTCAAAGCCAGGGACTCCTCCAAGGGTGAAGTTAGATATCTCTTGAGAACTTGCAGGGAAAGCCAAATGAAACCTTGAACAGAAATTTTTGCACCTATTGGGGAAATGTCTTTCTCACCTAGAGTAGATTTAGAATGAAATGACAGCAGGGAACCACAAATAGAGAAAAGATCAGACAGGCAGTAAGTGGTCATGAGCTCAAGTTCCAAAGTCACACTGACACGGCTTTATGTTTGCCATTTTTAGCTATGTGACTTAGGCATAGTACTCTTTTTGAGTCCCAGTTTCTCCACCTAAGAATTAGGGAAGAAAATACTGACCTCAGATGGTACATGTGAGGATTGAAAGGATAATGTATGGAAAGTATCTAACAAGATGCCTGATATATATAAGAACTCAATAAATGATGGCTTATAATACTAATTCTGATTATAATAAAGTGAGAATTTTCTACAGCTTAGCTAGTTTGTATCTCCTTCAGGCTGATATTTCCTCCCAACAAATTAAGAAAAGAAATGGGGTTAATGAGGCTCACCAGTAAGCTTGTTGATGCTTGGTTAATATATCTGCTTTTGTGATCTTCTTCTCTTAATTTCGCCCTTTCATTTTTCATTGTTTATTGGTCAAGATCTTTTCATATGTTTCCTCCCAGCTGTCTCATGGAGAAATAAAGAAAAGTCTTCAAGTGGGCATCTTGTAATCTCTAGAGCACTGCTTTCTCAAACATGAATGTACACAGGAATCACCAGGGGACCTTGTTACAATGCAGATCCATGCAGTATATCAGAGGGGGGGCTGTGGAGCCTGCATTTATACAGACTTCCAGATGATGCCGATGCTGGTGCTGCTCTCAATGCACCAACCTTTGAGTAGCATTGAGCTAGGAAAGTGAGCTGGAGAACACTAGAAAATGTGCAGAAGCTGGGGCAACCGGTGACCTTAGTCTCAAATAAGTGAGGCATGACTTCTTCTGCTGGTCATCTCCACCTCAAGTGGTTCCTTATACTGCACCTTGTTTAAAAAGAAGCTTTAGCGGTGGGGAACAGGGTTGTAAAAACAGGAATGCTGCACATGAATCCTTTCCATCTCCATGTTGTCCTGAAACAGATGTGAGTGCACAGCTGTCTACTACAAAGAGAGCTTGCGAGGAAAGTCTCCATGGAGCAATATATCTTACTTTTATTATTTTCCTCTTTATGATGTTTTCTTTACTCAATCCCATGAAAAATCACATAATGGGATTTTATTGTAGCCTGTTTGAATAGATAGGACAATAGAGAAATAATATAGTCAAGAAAGTGTTCCCACAACTAAAAGAAGTTTATCTGAGAAATGTTTGTGGCAGAACATAAGCAACCATTAGAAATGAAATTTGGGCAAGATGAAAAATCATTCAATATAAATTGCATATTGTTTATCAGAGATATTTGTAATATACAGAAAGATTTTCATTATGATTATTGTGAAAAAATGTGGCTTTCAAATATATTGTTCCAATATGACCAACATTTTTTATTGCAGAAATAGTCCTTACTCAAGAAAGGTCTATGATAAATGGAGATTGAAATAGACAATATATTTAGATGCTACTGAATATCCTCAGATAGCTTGCTTTACAGCAAGTAAACCAAAAATTGATGGTGGTAGTATTCTGCTTGTTGGTCTTTTCAACGTGTTCCACCTTTTTAATTAATGAAGCATTGAGTTTTATTCCATTATTTTAGAGACATTTATCATCTTTGTGTATTGCTTAGTCTTTCTTGGTTGAATAAAATCATTTAGTTTTCTTTTTTTAAATATATATTTTTTATTTTTCAATTACACTTGACATACACTATTATATTAATTTCAAGTGTACAACATAGTGATCAGGCATTTGTATGGCTTACAAAGTGATCACCCCAATAATAAATCTACTACCCATCTGACACCATACTTAGTAATTACAGTATTATTGACTATACTCCCTATGCTGTACCTTACATCCCCATGATTATTCTGTAACTACCAATTTGTACTTCTTAATCTCTTCATAAGATTATTCAGTTTCCGGTCTACAGCCTTTAGTCACTTTTTCTGTAGATGATTGATTGAAATGAGAGGCCGAACAATGAGGAGTTAAACGGCATGGGCTTTTGAGACAGATTTGAATCCTGCCACTGCCAATTACTACCTATGTGACTATGGAAAACTATCTTAAGCCTCTGGTGTTAGCTTCTTCATCTGTAAAATTGAAGTAATAATAGTCCTTAATTTATAGAATTGTTCTTGGTAATAAATAAGTTAACACATGTAAAATAGCTAAAACTATGACTAGCACAGTTGTGAACACTTACGAAGTGTTCAAAATATTTTGACTAATCTTATTAAGGACTAGAGGCCTGGTGCATGAAATTCGTGCATAGCCGGGGGGGAGGTGTCCCTCAGCCCAGCCTGCACCCTCTCCAATCTGGGACCCCTTGAGGGATGTCCAACTGCCTGTTTAGGCCTGATCCAGGTAGGATTGGGTCTAAACAGGCAGTCAGACAACCCTCTCACAATCCAGGACTGCTTGCTCTCAACTGCTTGCCTACTTGCATTCCTGATTGCCCCTAACCACTTCTGCCTGCCAGCCTGATCACTTCCTAACCACTCTCCTGACAGCCTGATTGATGCCTAACTGCTCCCCTGCCAGCCTGATTGCCCCTAACAACTGCCCTTCCCTGCAGGCCTTGTCACCCCCAACTTCCATCCTCTACTGGCCTGGTTACCCCTAATGCCCTCCTCTGCAGGCTTGATCACCTCCAACTGCCCTCACTTGCAGGTCAGGTCCCTCCCAACTGCCTTCCCCTGTTGCCCATCTTGTCACAGGCAACTTGTGTCCACATGGTCATCTTGTGGTAGTCATTTTGTGTCCACATGGGAGCAGGATCTTTGACCACATGGAGAAAGCCATCTTGTGTGTTGGAGTGATGGTCAATCTGCATATTACTCATTTATTAGATAGGATAGAGGCCTGGTGCATGGGTGGGGGCCAGCTGGTTTGCCCTGAAGGGTGTTCTGGATCAGGGTGGGGGTTCCCTTGGGGCATGGGATGGCCTGGGCGAGGTGCCTGTGGTGGCTTTCAGTCTGGCCATGCCCCCCGGTGACCCAAGCAGAGGCCTTGGTATCTGGGGTTTATTTATCTTCTATAATTGAAACTTTGTAGCCTTGAGTGGAGCCAAGCCTCCTGCTTGCTCTGTGGCTGCAGCCATTTTTGTTGGGATTTATTTATCTTTTATAATTGAAACTTTGTAGTGATGGCCAAGTCAGGCCAGGGCAGTGGGAGCTTGGTTCCCTTCATCACTGGGGACAACCCAAGCCTCCCACTCTCTCCAGCTCCATGGCTGCCACCATTTTTGTTGGGATTTATTTATCTTCTATAATTAAACTTGGTAGCCTTGAGTATAGGCCTGGGCTGACCAGGACAACAGAGAAGCTTGGTTTTCTCCATTGCTGAGGAAACCCAAGCCTCCTGCTTGCTGCAGTTCTGTGGCCACAGTCATCTTGGTTGGGTTAATTTGCATACCCACTCCTGATTGGTTGGTGGGTATGGTCAATTTGCATATTACTCTTTTATTAGATAGGATGTTACTTGGTAAACATTTCATACCAATACTTACGTTTTAGCTCCCCACCCAGCCAGATTACAAACACATTTTATGTATGGGAACAGTACCTTTATTTTCTGTTTATTTCCTCCAATGCCTTTATTATTTCTGCATGTTTACCATCATCGCTATAGATTTGGGTTGTAGATGCAGCTACCAAGAGATGCATTATAAATATAAAACTGGAAAATTCAATGAGAAAATACTGTCATCAATAAGCAGTAGGTCATGAGGTGGGGTAAATGGAAAGCAAATATTTTATCACTAATACTAACTATAATAAAGCTGTTTATCAAGTATCTATTTTACTATGAGAAACAATGTCTTCCCTTCTTCTTCACAATAATTCTATATATAATTAGAAAAATGAAACTTATAGAGCTTAGTAACGAGTTTCAAGTCACTCAACTATGATTCCAACTGGTTACTCTCTAATTGCAAACATTTCATTGCTTATGCCTTTTAAAAATATCTAGAATAGGGGTGTCGAACTCAATCAGAGAAGGGGCCAAAATCTAAAATCCAGCCTAAATCGCGGGCCGAATGGTTTACTGAACAGTCATAAACTGTCATTGTGATGGAAACGCAGCGGAGTGCAGTGATGACAGCGCGGTGCGGGCCACATTGCAAGGCCTGGCGGGACGGATTTGGCCCGCGGGCCTCGTGTTTGACACATGTGATCTAGAATATAATTCTTGGTTAAAACAGCTGAATTGGGTTTACATGACAGTTCTACTCACCAAATGCATGACACTTGATACTCAGAACCCCTGTTTGTACCAAAAGACCCTCTAAGTTTATACCTGAAGTTTCTTTCTAAAAGATTTATTCCTCTGCCATTTCCCTGCCAGGTGGCTGCTCTTGCCTCTAGCACCCCATGATTTGGTCACATCCTCAAAATTCCTCAGTTACTGTACACTAAGAGTGTGCATTCTTTGTTATCAGGCCCTAGGATTTGTCCTCCTTTTCTTCATATAAGTTATGATAATACATTTCTGGTTTTTCCATTCAGTGGGAATAATCCAAATATGAAAACATTGTATTACTCCATCTGTTTCAACACTTGGGCTAGCTATCACAGTTAAGTACTACTCTGAAGCAATGGTTCAGAACAAAGAGAATGATCAATACTGCTGGTTCAAGTCCAGATGTATGATAATGAGCATCTTGGACATAAACAGGATTACTTTGTTTGGTTTATCTTGGCATTGGCAGATTATTAAACCACTAAAAATCTCCTAGTTCTAATTTGCCTGGGGCCAGTAATTTCAAGGAATTTTAGCTTCTTTCCTGAGCACTTTTATTGCTTACTATTCTTAGGGAGTGTGTGTTGAGTGCGGGAATTGGTAAAAGGCAAGAGTAGAGATGGTGATACATCAGAGAATAGGGAGATCTATGAATGTACTTTCTTTTTCCCAAGAGTCATTAGTATGAGAATATATTTTGCTTTATATTGACTCAGTCACCTGAATAATATGTGTCATTAAGGTTTTGATTACAGTTTCTTCATCATTTGCTTTTCTTCCAAATTGAATATCATTTGCAAACTAGGAAATGTTTTCAATATCCTCATCCAAATAATTACATTCATATAAAAAATCTGTTAATGAAACATTAGAGCTAAGGGCTTAATTGCTAAAAAATCAACTCCCAGAGCTAGAAAATTCAGTTAAGGTTCCATGGTAACAGGATCTATTATTAACTGTATAAATGTTATCTAATAACATTTTGAAATTAACCTGCTGGTTTAGGTACTTTCAGGACTATATATAAAGTATAAGGCACTGTTTAAAAATAAAACAGTCATTTAAATAGTTTCTCTGGTTAAAAATTAGGGACAAGTTCCTTCCAATTATTTTATTCCTTATATTTTATGCTTGGTTTTTTTTTATCAGTTAATAAGAAAATGCCTCATTTCTTTTGAAGTATGACAGCATTTAATGTTGATGAGTCATATTTTTTCTCAGTTTTTTCTAAAGATAAAAAAACAGTAAAGGAAAATGCAAACACAAATTTAATGAGGCAGGAAAGTTGCTATAGGATGTGTCCTAAGAAGGGAATCCAGGAGAGTAGATTTTCCTTTGAAAGGAAGAGTTCTAGACATAAGAAAATAATTTTTAAAATTTAAAGGGGGAACAAAGTTATCTCAAATTGAGGAAAAGATAATACATATTTATTTGCTACAAAAGATGAAAAATTGCCTGGGTTCATAAAAATAAAGTGTAGGAAGGTGGTAAGAGTTTTCAGTAAGCACATCATTAATATCAAGGTAAGAATTATTGGATATTGAAACTCCTGAATTTATGACTGAAAAGGTCTAGTAAGCATATTGAAAAGATGGTTCAGGAATGGGAAGCACTGGTGAAATTTTCTCATTCATACAGTGCCCATGCCACAGATGGCAAAGCAGGGAGCCAAGGAAGGGCATCGGTTTTCCTAAAGGCATATAGCACAACAGTAGCAAGCTCAGCATATAGAAGAATGCTAGACTCCACTCCAGAGAAAAAACAAATCATCATGAGAGACTCCTTTATCACCATGGCATTCAAACACTGGAAGAAGTATTTATTAGACACAGGCTGTTTATTGATCACTGTTGCTTAACACAAAGGATCCAAAACAAAAAGACATGCATTTGCCCATGAGAAGCTTTTTATCAATTTTGGAAGTCAAGGTCTAACATGTTTACATTAATACCTGGAGGATAAATCCAAGTTAAAGTAAAACATAAGGATCTAAAAGACTGCATGGTGCAGATATACATATGTTGCTGGAGAAATTCCAATTAAAAGTAGGTGGTTATGGGGTATGTGATTTTAAAATATGATGGAGCTTCAGCTGCTGGTGCTATGTTGACACGAAAGGAAAAACTGAAAACTGACTCTTAATAATAGTACAGGTTCAGTTAATAATAAGGAATATCTTTCATTAATAAAAATATTGAGCTCCTTTTTAAAATATATATTTTATTGATTTCAAAGAGCAGGGGAGAGGGAGAGAGAGATAGAAACATCAATGATGAGAGAGAATCATTGATTGGCTGCCTCCTGCATGCCCCACACTGGGGATCGAGCCTGCAACCGGGTCACTGACCAGGAATTGAACCGTGTTGGTTCATAGGCCAACACTCAACCACTGAGCCACACCAGTTAGGTTATTGAGCTCTTTTCACAGCATGTTTTGGGACTGATATAAGAAGTCTAAGGATATACTACAGGCTTCCTGTTCTTCATAATCTTATGGTTTAGTTGTAGAGACAAGGCATCATTTTTGAGGTGTAAGACATAGATTAGGAAATTGGTGAGCACTAAAGGAGATATGTAAACAGAAAATCAAATGAGCATTCTGCAATGATCTTAGAGAATATGGACTCTGAGGATTGACAGTCTGGCGATGTGGAAATACTGTAAGCTATACAGAGTGGCTTCAAATGTATGTAGCTCTGATACTTAACGGTATGTGGCTTGGCTGCGCCTCTATTTCTTTACCTGTAAAACTAGGGATGTAATACCTAACTTATAGGGATCCTTTGAATATTGTCAACTATGAATACAAGGGTATAGGGCTTCTTTTCAGGGTAGTGAAAATGTTCATAAATTAATCTTGGTGATAGTTGCACAACTTTATGAATATCCTAATATCAAATAATTGTATATTTTAAATGGGTCAGTTGTAAGGCGATATATATTCAAAAAGTTAAACATAAATTTACCATATGAAAAAAGTTTGTCATAAGCTCTAACAATTCTACTCCTAGATACATACACAAGTATAATAAAAATGTATGTCTAAAAACATATTTTAATGTTCATAACAGTGTTTTTATTCCTAAAAGCCAGAAATTTTACCTAACCCAAATGTCTATAAACTGGTTAATGGATGAGTAAAAGGTAGCATATCTATACAATAGAATATTAGTCAGCCATAAAAAAAGAAGTTCTGATATATGCTACAACCATGATAAATCTCAAAAACACTTCACTAAGTTAAAGAAGACAGAAGCAAAAGACTACATACTGTATGACTGCATTCATATATAATGCTCTGAAAAGGAGAATCTATAGAGACACAATAGATTAGTGGCTACCAAAGGCTGGGAGTGGGAATAGAGAGCGACTGCAAATGAGCACAGGGGATGTTTTGGAGGTGATGTAAATATTCTAAAATTGGATTGTGGTTCCCTAGCTGATTTGGCTCAGTGGATAGAGCATCGGCCTGTGGACCAAAATGTCCCGAGTTTGATTTCTGTCAAGGGCACATACCTTGGTTATAGGCTCCTCCCTGGAATGGGCCATGATCAGGACTCATGCAGGAGGCAACCAATCAATGAGTTTTTCTCACATCAATGTGTCTCTCTGTCTTTCCCTCTTTCTTCCACTCTCAGTAAAAAGCAATGGAAAAATATCCTTGGGTGAGGATTAATAAAATTGGTTTGTGGTTATGGTTGCACAACTCCTTGACTTAACTAAAAAAATAATTGAGTTGTATATTCTAAATTGGTATATTTTATGGTATGTAAATTATATCTCAATAAACATTTAAAGGATTCAAAGTGTCAACTAATATATACTCAAAAATGGTAGCTTCTATCATTATTGAAGTGATCATTGAAGGCCTTCTAAGAAAGGGACCGTTTTAAAGATATGTAGATTTTTAAATTGATTTTATACAGGAAAGGAGAGGGAGAGATATAGAAACATCAATGATAAGAGAGAATCATTAATCTGCTGCCTCCTGCACAACCCCCACTGGGGATTGAGCCCGCAACCCGGGCACGTGCCCTGACTGGGAATTGAACCCTCCTAGTTTATATGTCAATGCTCAACCACTGAGCAATACTGGCCAGGCAGAAAGGGACCTTTAATGATATGTGTTGGGTCGTGTGTGGCTAAATGTTGGGGAAATGAAGTAGAAAGGATAGGGACATAGTAAGAGCAGTGGCCTGGAACTCTGAATGCATAATAATCTGTCCACTCAGTGTATATCCTATATAATAAAAGGCTAATATGCAAACTATCCCCTTGACCAGGAGTTCGATCAGCAGGCAGGCCACCCAACTGCCATTGTCCCCTCCTCCTGGCCAGGCTGGCCGGACCCCACTCATGCACAAATTCATGCACCAGACCTCTAATATATATATATATATATATATATATATATATATATATATATATATATATAATAATCAACTCTAAAATATTACATACTTGAGCCTGATTATCATAATAATCTTAATAATCTGGCGATTCAGTATAATCTTAGTGTAATTAGTGTTGCTATAGAGCTGACTAGAGAAGCGAGTCTGTACTAGGAGATATTGATAGATAAGGAACTGTTGGAAACAGACCTAAGACTGAAAAACAGAACCATGGCTGACACATACCATTGATGAGTAGGTAGAAATGAAGAGATTTGAATGGTAGAGACCCCAGGTGATAGAGATAATTTATAATATGGGTGGTCCTGATCCAAAATATTTAGAAGCTGAGTTAGGAAGAACTTAGATGATAGTATGTGATATGGTGTGGTGTGGTACGATGTGGAATGACCAGTGCCTAAACAGCAACTTATATAAGATCAGTTCTGTGTCTAAGTGAATAGGCTAGAAGGGCCAGCCTGAGGAGCCAGGCCTAGAGTGATTAGCATGGGAACAGATCTAAGGTAAGTATATTGTGGAGACATGTAGGTAAAACACAGACAAAAAGTGGGATCCAACTGTTTTTTCTTTGGCTGCTGGTGGAATCATGTAAGCACTGACCAAACTATTTTCCAGTCTTATGAGTTATTTCAGTAAGTAGTCCTGTCAACATCATGCCCTCCAGCTTTCCAAAAAATTTAGTGAGATCACTGGGGTAGAAATCTCTGAATGTCTTCTTGAAGTTGTCTAGAATTTTAAAGATTTCCCAACCAACTTATAGCAAATCCTTACAGTGCTTAATCTAAGTGATGTGATAAGATCATGACCTTTTCAGAAATGCCTTTGATGTCAATCCTAATTCTGCCAAATTTTACCTGACAGGGTAAGAATGAAACATTGTAAACTAGTTTGTCAAGCATCTCAGTAATCTGTTGTGGCAATAATCTGTTGCAACTCAGCTCTGCAATGATGGGCCTGGTGAATGATGTTCCCCGACTTGGAAGGAACTTATTAAGTGTTTGATCATTGATTAATGAAGTAAAAATACACTAGGTAGACCTTGAAGTGATAAACGGAACAGTAACCTTGGCAGCCAATAGTCGATCCTGCCCATGGTCCACACTGTCATTTATTCTGAAAATGATGTCTGCTCATTTTCTCATCCACATACCTACAATGACTCAGAAAAACCAGTGTTGACAATCAACAGATACAGAAATGAAAAATATTGCAGATAACTCCTATTTTGAGTTATAATTACCATTATAAAAGAGAAAAAAATTGGCCCATAAAGCATTAGAGTTGTAAAAGCCCACTTTTCCTCAAATGGCCTTTCTGATGTGTAAATGAGAAAACTGCTTTCATTTTTGATAATATAAACATAAAAGATCAAGTTAATTGAAATTGCATTTTTATTTTTTCAGGTACACTTTATGATTGACCATAACAGCAAAGTAAGTATGTAATATTTTTGAGTTGATTATCCATTTAGTTTCAGAATGCTTTTAATCTTCTTCATTATGTATCCCATTTTCCCAAAGATCATACCACAGTTCACAAACTGAAGAAATGGGATTATTTTTGTGTTTATTGTTTTTCTTAATAATTTCATCAGTTATCAGTTTTCTTTCCCTCCATGTCCACACATTATTGACTGTTTAGAGGATTGACAGTACACAGCACACTAATTTTCCTGCCCTCTGCTTTGTGCCTCAGTGTGATGCACAGGTTCGATCTGAAATATTAGGATACTTTTATACACCAGCAGCTCATGAATCCCTATTGAGGCTTGTTTGCCATGAGTAAAAATTTTCTTTAATTGCCCAGGCTAGATTTTAGCCTGTCATTCCAGACTGTAGTCTTTGAAGCTTCTTTCTATAGGTAATCTCTCAATGTGATCGATCATAAGGAACATGGCCAGCAACACCACTTTTTATCATAAAAATCCATAGATAGCCAAAACCGGTTTGGCTCAGTGGTAGAATGTCGGCCTGCGGACTGAAAGGTCCCTGGTTCAATTCCGGTCAAGGGCATGTACCTTGGTTGCGGGCGCAACCCCGGTGGTGGTGGGGGTGCAAGAGGCAGCTGGTCGATGTTTCTCTCTCATCGACTTTTCTAGCTCTCTATCTCTCTCCTCATCTCTGTAAAAAATCAATAAAATATATTTAAAAAGTTTTAAAAATCCATAGATAACACCCTGAACATAGCATTCATAACATTCAAAACCAGTTGAAATATAAAACCAAGGGGGCATGGAAAATTTCATCGGACCTGAAGGTTTACCAGTGATGCCTGACAATTTCTTCCCTAAACTTTTAAAGCTTTTTTTAGTCATTACAGTCCTTTAAACTTTTGACTACTTGTGCTCCAAACCTTGCTTCATGACAGTCCCTGAGTGGGCAATTCATTCACCAAAAATTACAGTTTCTTAAAAATGAAATGAGAATTTATAAGTTTGATAACACAAAGCAACTCTGCCCAACTTGTAGTCTTATAAATTACTGACAAATAATAGGATATGGCAATTCCTCCATTGCTGCCACAGATAGATAAATCTATGCCATATTATTCTGGATTTTATTGTCTCTTAAAACATCATCAGATTGATTTTAGAGTAGCAAAGACATAAAATAAACATACAAGATACCTTTGCAATAAAAGAGAGGAGAACCAGCTTTCTTTGTGCCAGAAAATTTTGTTGTCAAAATGGAATGATGTTTCTTTTTTTATTGAGTGTATTAGGGTGGCACTGGTTAACAAAATTATACAGGTTTCAGGTGCACAATTCCACAACACATCATCTGTACATTGTACTGTGTATTCACCACCCCAAATCATCTTCATTCAACACTATTTATCCCCTTTATGCAATCCTCCACCTCCTGCCAGAAATATGTCCATGTCCATATTTCTTAGGAAACTTTTTGTTTTACCACAAAATATGTATATCTGTTTCTTACTTTACTTAAACAATATGGAGCCAATTTGTTGTAGAAGAAAACTCACAAGATTGAGAAAAAGAAAAAAACAATGTTTTAGTCCTGCCTCTGTCACTAACAAACTATATGACCTTTAACAAGTCACTTAAGTTCTCTGCACCTTAATTTTCACCTGTATAAAATTATATGGTTAAATTAGATGACCTTTAAGACCCCATTTGGCTTTACTATCTTACAGTCTAATCTGATGAATGTACCATAATGTTGCATGTACCATATTTATATTTATCTATCTTAAGTGTAGGACCTGACAGCAGTATGTAACTACAGAGCTAGCAACTTTTTGAGGATGAAAAGAGAAAATGTGGCTACTGAGGCAGGCTAATATAATAACTAATATTTGTATATTATTAATTCACCCAACAAATACTTATTGAACCCCTAGATGCCAGATCACCTGTAGGTACAGAGGTAAAAATGAAACATTCCCTTCCTTCTCACATATAATAGTGAAAGACATGAATCTAATGTAGACAAGTCTTAATTAACTAGATGCTTAGGGAAGAAGTTGTTAATTGAGGCTTTTAAAAACATGTATATTTTTATTGATTACAGAGAGGAAGGTAGAGGGAGAGAGAGAAATATAAGTGATGACACAGAATCATTGAACACTGCCTCCTCTACACCCCCCACTGGAGATTGAGCCCACAACCCAGGCATGTGCCCTGACTGGAAATCAAACTGTGACCTTCTGATTCATGGGTCAGACACTCAACCTTGGAGCCTCGCGGGCTGGGCTAATTGAGGTTTTTAAGAAATCAACACAGCTGTCTTTTACTTTAGTCTTTGTGGTTGAAACTTTTTATAAAATTGTAGTCCACTTTACTACCTTAATAAGTACAGTTTAGTGAACATAATTGTGTTTTATTTTAATATTTGGAATTTTTTTTCAAGGCCCCACATTCATCATTTTGAAAGCAGTTCTTATTGTACAGGAAAAGCAGGAGATCGTGACTTCTTGAGAGATGAGTTTGTTTTTATTTCAGTAAATTGAAGATATCTGCTTGCTTAGTCACCATGTTACTTTTTCTCATAAAAGTTGAGTATAGAACATGAAATAAAATGTTTCATTAGTTGGCCCTCAGTTAATTGAGTTTTTACTGTGCATAAAATCCTAATTAGTAACATGGGGATCTAGTTCCCTTTTGGGGAAATAAGCAGTATGCTCAATTTTTGGTGTCATATTTAGTTAGGAACATGGGCTGACCACATATGATGGTATGTATTCAGAAGAGATGAACCAGAAATGTGTGAGTAAAGAATGCTGTTGTTACTATTTTTTTTACCCAGTTTTATGGAGACATAATTGACATAAAATATTGTGTAAATTTAAGATATATTATGCAAAATGGGTAAAAGAATTTAAAGTATTTGAGGTAAAATAAAAAGAGCAGGAAAGAGCTATTTGAAGAGCTCTATTGTGGAAGAGTGAATAGAATCCCACTTGGAAGGGATATGAAAGGTTGTTTAGTCCAATACTTCAATAACATCTATAATAATAAGAGCACAATATGCTAATTAGACTGGATGTCCTTCCATCCTTCTGGACAAAGCTGGGGCTGCAAGGGAAGCCCGGGTCCTGGTTGCCTGCCTGCGGCTGCAGGGAAGCCCAGGTCCCAGGTGCCAGGGGGAAGCCAAGCGGATGCCAGCATCTGGGGGAAGGAAGGCCTAGTCTTGCACAATTTTCGTGTATTGGGCCTCTAGTATTTTTTTAAATAAGTTTTTATTGTTCATATTATTACAAATGTTCCTTTTTTCCCCCCCACCATTGCTCTCCTCCACCAGGTTCCCACCCCACCCTCTGCCCTTTCCCCTCTCACCATTGTCCTCATCCATAGGTGCACAGTTTATGTTCAGTCTCTTCCCACGCCCCCCTCTCCCCTTTTCCCCAAGAATCGTCAGTTCACTCCCCTTCCATACCTCTGATTCTATTATATTCAACAGTTAATATTGTTCATCAGATTTTTTTTAATTTCCTTGGTTGTTAGATTCACTTGTTGATAGTTACATATTTGTTGTTCATAATTTTTATCTTTGTTTACTTTCTCTTCTGAAAGAACCCCCTTCAGCAATTCATATAATTCTGGTTTGGCGGTGATGAACTCCTTTAGCTTTTTTTTATTAGTGAAGCTCTTTATCTGGCCTTCGATTCTGAGTGATAGCTTTGCTGGGTAGATTATTTTTGGCTGTAGGTTCTTGCTATTCATCACCTTGAATATTTCTTGCCATTCCCTTCTGGCCTGCATGGTTTCTGTTGAGAAGTCAGCTGACAATCGTATAGGTGCTCCTTTATAGGTTACTACCTTCTTTGCTCTTGCTTCTTTTAATATTCTCTCTTTGTCTTTTGCTCTTGGAATTTTAATAATGATGTGTCTCGGTGTGGTCCTCTTTGGATTCCTTTTGTTTGGAGTTCTGTGCGCTTCCTGGACTTGTAAGTCTAATTCTTTCACCAGGTGGGGGAAGTTTTCTGTCACTATTTCTTTCATTATGTTTTCGATATCTTGCTCTCTCTCATCTTCTGGGACCCCCATAATTCTGATGTTGGTTCGCTTGAAGTTGTCCCAGAGGTTTCTTACATTATCTTCAATTTTCTGGATTCTCTTGCCTTCTACAATAGCTTCTGTGGAGGAGTGTCTTCTGGCTCTTTATGTTCCAAATCTTTTGACTTGATTCTTGCGATCTTCCCTTCTGTTTTTAGGACTCTGTAAAATATTTTTTTTATTTCAGACAATGTATTCTTTATTTCTTGTTGATCCCTTATCATTTCTTGTTGACTCCTTATTAATTCTAGTTGATCTCTTTTCATATCCTCATAGGCCTTATCCATCTTTTCTAGGAAATTCTTGAAAAACCTTATAAGCATAGATTTGAACTCTATATCCAGGCGCTTTTTGTCCTCTATTTCTTTCGTTTGTGATCTATTTTGTTGTCTCATTTCGCAGTTACAGATGGGGCGAGGTTTCAGGGTGGAGCCTGCAGCTTTGGCTTCCGTCAGCCCCGCCCTATGTGGGTTCTTCAGTGCTTGCTGCTGGCGCCTCTGAGAGAAAGGTGCCTTCGATTTTCGCCTGCTGCCAAACAGTCTGTGCTCTCCCACAATGAGCCCGGTATTGGGGTTCAGTTCAGTTGGAAGTGGAGTTGGAGGTGGCGTTCACAGCAGTCTGGAGCCCCAGTCTCCTTCCTGTCAGGGCAATCCCGCAGCACAGCCGACCATCCCTTCTCTGCGCCGCCAGGAACTCCTTTCGCCACTTCCCCGGGGTTCCACCTTACAGCCCAGCTCCCTATGGCTGAGCCTGAGTCCCCGGGGTCTGGCCTAAAACTGGGGTTAGAGCAGTCGGGGGCCCAGCACAGTCGGAGTTTTATCTCCTTTCCGCTGGGGAACGCCCACTCGGCCTCCCTCCTCTCCAGCTCTGTCCTCTCCACTCGCTGCATCTCTGTACCTTGGGCTTTTCCAGCTCCTCGGCGCCTCCTTCTGGTTTTCTCCTTGCTTCTCGCTGTAGAATTTCCAGTCAGTCAACCTTCCTGTAGTTCTGGGCAATGTCCGTTTTATATTTTAGTTGTATTTTATTGAAATTGTTGTGTGCGGCTGCGGCTAGGTGTTCACCTGGGCGCAGCCATCTTGGATCTCCCGGGCCTCTAGTATTTATACAATATTTGAGTACCTTCTACAGCATTGTATTAGGTGACTGAGAACATCTGGAGAACTTCTGAAGCAGACTCTTCCACTCCCATGACCACCCCATCAGCTCTTCTTTTTACTGAGTTCAAATATATCCATCTATTGGTTTGAGTCATACAGAATACAACACACCATAGCTTCTCAGATATGTAAAAAACAGTTAAGCATGTGCTCCTATTGGATCTAATTTTCATTTCCCTGAATCTTTACAAGTAGATTCATTCTCCAGAAA
The DNA here is from genome assembly GCF_014108245.1 of Pipistrellus kuhlii. Taxonomy (NCBI): domain Eukaryota; kingdom Metazoa; phylum Chordata; class Mammalia; order Chiroptera; family Vespertilionidae; genus Pipistrellus; species Pipistrellus kuhlii. The sequence goes on from NW_023425504.1 coordinate 16,776,825, forward strand.
GAGCTGGCATTTAAGGCTCTTCCTACCTTTGGTTTTATTTCTCATTATTTATTTCATGCCAGCTACACTTCAACCTCCCTGGACCTTTCTCTGTTTCATTAACATGTTTATTTTGTTTCCATCATGCCTTTGCTTCTTCTAGAATAGCCTCCTTTCCCTCCTGAGACCAGTGAACTTTCAAGTAATTGTTCAAGATCCAACTCAAATGCCCTCTCTTTTGCCAAATTTTCCTACCCTCCACTTCATAACCATCACCTTCCCTCAGAGAACTATTTCCTAATATGTTCTTATACTCACTCATAGCCTGTGCCTTTTAAAAATCATTTATGACATTTTAATATGTTTAGATTTTGTGCATTTGTCCAATTTGAATGTGAACACTTGAGGTTAAATACCATGTCTTATTCCAATTTCTTTTCCCTAAATGTAATGCATTTGAAAAAATTCATGTGTAAATGATATATAAAGTAGTATTTCATTTCATTCATTGGTCATAAACATCATTTATCTATTTCATAGGTTGTTACCTAATTTTATAATCTGAAATGTGATTTGTTCAATCCAAAACTTTATTTGTTAGTTTTCCATCATATACCTTTCTTCTCAGCCTTTGTCTCTCCAGGTGAAGAAACTTACTGGTAGTACTTTTTGTCTATTCTCCATTCCATTAATTAAGTTTTTTTCTGGAACTTTCCCATAAATACCATGGAGCAGAACCTAAACAGGAATAATTGAGTGGGGAATAAAGAGACATGCCAGCAACTGATAGCACCATTCGTCTTAGGTCAAAGCCCTCAACATTGTCATGCTGCCATCACCACTTCTTTTCATTGTCAATTGCTTCCCCCAGTTCAGCTCCTAATTCTTACAATCACATAGCAGTTGTGATTATTTCCAAGTCAGTTCTTATTAGTTTGTTTTCCTTTGCTCAATAATGCAAATTGGAAAGTGTTTTATATAAAACTAGATGCCCCTTGCCGGAAGATTCCTGCAATAGGGCTTTCTGCTGTGGTCTATGCTGCCCTGCCTGCTTCTCTCCCTTCTCCCCACCCTGCCTGCTTCCCTTCCTTCTCTGCAACCCTGCTTGCTTGCTTCTCTTTCTACTCTGTCTTCAGTCTTCGCTCTAGCCTGGATATGCAAATTAATCGCCATCTTGGTTGGGTTAATTTGCATACTTTCCCTGATTGGCTGGTGGGTGTGGCTGTTGGGCATAGCAAAGGTGGGTTCAATTTGCATGTTTCTCTTTTATTAGATAGGATTATGTGCATTTTAACATATGGTACTAGAATATTAGTTCTTACTCTTCCTTTGATCATATGTCTTCCAAAGCATTGCAGGTGAATTCTTAATCAGTTTTTCACTGGGATTTATAGAAATTTATAGGATACTTTAAAGTCAACTTCAATATTCTCTCTCTCTCTCTCTCTCTCTCTCTCTCTCTCTCTCTTTCTCTCTCTCTCTTTCAAAAAAGAAAGGATGAGAAGGAAAAGTGTAAAGAATTAAATGGGGGCCTGAAATTAGTTTCTTTAGATAAAAAGAATCTCCTTCCTAAACAAAACAAACAAAAAATAAAACAAAAATAACCTTCTCAAGAAGCCATTTCAAACTTTAGCTGCATTAAGGAACCTGTGACCTACTACACAGTTCAAATATGACAGAATTTGCCTGCTTCACCAATAGCCTTAGAATAAGCAGTCTTGAATTTGAGTGACTGAAAGCTTAGATGAGTGATACAATAGCCCAAATGGAGCTCAAGAAGTAATGAGCATAAGTGAATGCTTTTTAAAATGGGAATAGTAGGTAAAGTTTTTATTAGATAAACTGTATATCTCTCCCTCCCTGTCAACAAATAGGATTTTAAATTTTTTCCTCTAGAGACTCTGGCAATACAGCCTTAACCTGGAAGGCTCCCACATAAACTGAAATCTATTTGAACACTAATATTATTTGGGGAATAATTGGTCTAAAATGCTTGGGAAGCTACTCATGTCACTGGATTTTTTATGAGATTGGATTTTTCCTCAGACCCTTTGACTTCGATTCTAAGGAAAACTAAACCTTTTCTTTTGAGGTGTTGAACAAGAATGTATTAGTAACATTTACTATGCATCTCTGTGAACTAATATACTATACGGTGAGACATAAACATTGATTTTCTAAACTGTTTCTGATAAAAACAATATTTGAAAGTTACTGAAAATAAAGGATTTTTGTCCTAAATCCTATACTTGTAAATATTATATATTTGGGCCTTTTACTTTTTCCTTATGCCAAATATTTTTCCCTTTAAATAAAGACATATTTAGGCTCAAATATGTAAATTGAATAAAAATTAGAAGGAGCCATTCTCACTTAAAGAAACCCTGCTTGGGGAAATTTATAGCAGGAATTCCCAGGCTCAGTCCTCTTCTGTGGTCTTGTTGGGCTTATAATCTTCTCTCCCAAGCGTTAAATAAGTTCCTTTTTTTGCTTGATGTAGGATTTGCTATGCTAGGAGGCCCCTCTTTAAAGGCTTCTGTGAAATTCTACCAAATTGAACTAATGTTTTAAAGACTGGACCTAAGTTCAAACCAGTCAATCAAACACCAAACAAGAGAACATTCATTTAAAGCAATTAGAATTGGTAATAAAGCCGTTGCATGAATCACTGAATTTAAAAGTTCTTATCAGTCTCTGAACTGAATATGTAGCATGGCAATATTTCATTCACTAAGTCAAATGATTACTTATTTTCATGCTTTGTAATTGCCTTTGAAAAAGCCATAAACTATTTTTAAAAACTAACTTATTATTGATAGAATTATAATATACTAGGGGCCCAGTGTATGAATTCATGCACCTTGAAAGGAATCGGGGGCTGTGATGCTGCAGTGGGCTCAGGTGAAGGTTTCAGCCCATCCTCCCCACCCCCACCAGGCCCTTCCCACCATGGCTCTTGGTCCCCTGTCTGCCAGTAGCCCTGCTCCCGCTGCTACTACTACCATGTACTGATAGCACCAGCCCCGCTCGCACCCATTGATGGTGCGAAACAATTGGGACCAGTGCTATTAGTGGGTGTGAGTGGCAGTTGCTTTCCTGATCTCCCCTCAGGAGAAGGGGGAGGTGGAGGGAAGCCATTGGTTGATTGAGACCAGTAGCTGCTGCTAGCATCCAACTGATGGCGCTGAGCGATTGGGACCAGCGTTGGGCACTGGTAGCAGGTATGAGCAGCGATTCCGGTGCAGGCTGTGAGTGTAAGTGGGGTCATCACTGGCAGTGGGTGCAAGATGTGGCTGCCAGCCCTGATTGCCTCCTCAGGGGTAGAGGGATATGGAGAAGCTCTGAGGGGCAATCAGGACAAATAGGTGTCACTCACACCCGTTGACAGGGCCTAGCTATCAGGGCTGGCATCAGGCGCTGGCAGTGGGTGCGAGCAGGGCCTGCACTGGAAGCAGGTACAAGCACCAGGCGGGACCATGGCATGTGGGAGCAAAGAATTTTTAGTAACCACCAGATGGTCACCCTGATGACAGCTACCGGCATTCCACCTTGGTCTGGCACCCTAGTTCACCTGCTCCACCATCCTGCCATGACCAACACCCACCATGTTCCATGCTCTGCCACCTGCTGCTAATGCTCACCATGTTCTGCGCATGCCCTATGGTGTTCAGTGCAAGTCATAATGACCGGTTGTTCCACCTTTAGGTCTATTTGCATGTTATGGTTTTATATATGTAGATTTTTTTAAAAAATATATATATATATTTTTAACTTTTTACAGAGAGGAAGGGAGAGGGATAGAGAGTTAGAAACATCAATGAGAGAAAAACATTGATCAGCTGCCTCCTGCACACTCCTTTCTGGGGATGTGCCCACAACCATGGTACGTACCTTTGACCAGAATCAAACCTGGGACCCTTCAGTCCGCAGGTTGACGCTCTATTCACTGAGATAAACTTGTTAGGGCTATATGTAGATTTTTAATCTGAAAATTACCTTAGAGACTAATCTGACAGCCTTCTTTCTCAGATGACAAAATTGAGACCCTGAGAAAATGCAGGTTTTACACAACCTTGGTGTTCTCTCAGCTCAGTGATCTTTCCAGTACTGGAAGATGTTCCTTATGCATCAACTATTTGAGAATTATAACTTGAAGAGAACAATAATGAAGACATTAAAATTTTCAACTAATTCATTTGGATAAATAGCTAGGCTCAGAATCAGGCTTATTGGAGTGAGAGACTGTGTTGGAGCCAGAAGTAGAAGGAACTAGGGAAGGTAGACCCACACTATCTGAGTTTCAGAGAAAAGTTGACCCAGAAAAAAATTTACCTATGGAATATCATTAATTGTGTAGCAATCCTGTGTTCTCAGATTCCTACTAGCTCTCACTCCTAGCTCCCAGCTTCCTACAAGTTTGTCCAACTTAAGGCATAGACTTAGAAGAATCCTTATACATAAGTCATATATTCATGTTGTTTGTGTTATTTTCCTAACTTTCTTGTCAAGTAGCCATTATACACATGCAGCTACAACATAACTTCATACCATCCAACTATCCTAGTGACACTCCTCAACATCGTAAGTATTATTGGTACACAATATTATATTGGTTATATTCATTTCAGATGTACAGTATAGTGATTCAACCCATTAAAGATGATGAGCCCATAATTGAACAAAATATTCTAAATATAGTTTGAGTACTCAAGTTAGATCAATTGTATCATATTTTTCTTTCTAGAGCCTACATTTCTATTCATGCAGCATATGCTCACATCAACCACATCATCCTGCCAACTCATTGTGCTTACAGTCAACTAAAATTTTGTATACATGCTAATTTAAAGCCAATTTCTTGCACAATGTACCAAGGTAGTCAATATATTTTTAATACAAATGCAGAATTTTATATATCTATGAAATTATAACATGTCATATTTAGATCATAGTTATACCCTGGCATAAATTTTGGGTGTCATGATTATATCATTCAACAGGTTAGCTATTCAGACTAGTTCCATGTCATCTAAAAACTATTTCCTAACCCATGGTATATATACTAGTAGAAATATTAAATAGTATGAGTCAAAGATGATCACTGGAGGCAAATTAACCAACATAAACCTTGGTATGGTTGTTCATTCCCTTGTGTGTCAACTGAACTGTACGCTCATTTATTTTATACATTGTTTAAAATTATTTAATAATATATTATGGAAGACATTGCAAAATGCTTTACTGAATATGAAACACTTATATCGACCCATTTCCCTGTCCTGTCTCTTTAGTGAATCTGCTCAAAAGGAACTTGAAGTTAATCTGTCAAGTCATATTCAGAGTATGCCTATGCTGAGTATGGTTCCTCACTGCTTCCTCTTTCAGAGCTAACTCTGTACTCTCAGAAACCTTTTATAAGGGCTAAGGAACATAAATGTTTTTAAACACTACCTTCTCATGAATCCTGGACTTCAATTCATTATTACTAATAATTTGATTCTTCTTCTTCATAAAATATTATATCTCTTTGACAAAAAAGGCAGATGGAAAATAAGGGTTATTTACTTATTGATTCCAGGATTTGTTTGACAAATATCATTATTACACCACTGACTCTAGCACTGTTTTTATTCACTCATTTTTTAAATATATTTTTTAATTAAATTATTATTTTTGTACATATACCAATGCCCCCTCCTCCTGTACATACTCTCTCTCCCCAGAGTTTTGTGTCCATTAGTTGTACTTATATGCATGTATACAAGTCCTTTGGTTGATCTCTTATCTCCCCCAGATCTCCCCAACCTCCCTGCTATAATTTGACAATCTGCTTGTTGCTTTACTATCTCTATATCTATCTTTTGGTTCTTCAGTTTATAATGCTCTTTATCATTCATAAATGAGTGAGGTCATGTGGTGTCTATCTTTCATTGACTGGCTTGTTTCATTCAGCATGATGTTCTCCAATTCCATCCAGGTTGTTGCAAACGATGAGAATTTTTTCTTTTTTATGGCAGCATAATATACCATTGTGTAAATGTACCATAGTTTTTGGAACCAATCATCTGCTGATGGGCACCTAGGCTGTTTCCAAATCCTAGCTATTGTAAAGTGTGCTGCTATGAACATAGGGGTGCATATATCCTTTCTGATTGGTGTTTCTAGTTTCTTGGGATATATTCCTAGGAGTGGGATTAATGGGTCAAATGGGAGTTCAATTTTCAGTTTTTTGAGGAAGCTCCATACTGTTCTCCACAGTGGTTGCACCAATCTGCATTCCCACCAGCAGTGCACGAGGGTTCCTTTTTCTCCACAACCTCGCCAACACTTGTCGTTTGTTGATTTGTTGATGTTGGCCATTCTGACAGGTGTGAGATGGTACCGCATTGTTGTTTTGATTTGCATCTCTCGGATAATTAGTGACTTAGAGCATGTTTTCATGTGCCTCTTGGTCTTTCTTCTGTCTTCTTTTGAGAAGATTCTATTTAGAACCGTTGCCCATTTTTTAACTGGGTCATTTATCTTCCTCTTATTAAGTTGTATAAGCTGTCTGTAGATGTTGGAGATTAAACCTTTATCAGTGATATAATTTGCAAATATGTTCTCCCATACAGAGGGTTTTCTTGTTGCTTTATTGATGGTTTCCTTTGCTGTAAAAAAGCTTTTTATTTTGATGTAGTCCCATTTGTTTACTTTCTCTTTAGCTTCCATTGCCCTAGGCGGGAAGTATCAGTGAAGAAGTTCTTTTGGCATATGTCTGAGATTTTGCTGCTTGTGGATGCCTCTAGTATTTTTATGGTTTCCTGTCTGGTGTTTAAGTCCTGTATCCATTTTGAGTTTATTTTTATGTATGGTGTAAGTTGGTGATCCAGTTTCATTCTTTTGCATGTATCAGTCCAATTTTCCCAACACCATTTATTGAAGAGACTGTCTTGACTCCATTGTATGTTCGTGCCTCCTTTGTCAAATATTAACTGAGCATAGTGATTTGGGTTGATATCTGGGTTCTCAATTCTATTCCATTGATCTATATGTCTGTTCTTGTGCCAGTACCAGGCTGTTTTGAGAACAGTGGCTTTGTAATACAGATTGAAATCTGGTATTGAGATCCCTCCTACTTTACTCTTCTTTCTCAGGATTGCTGTGGGTATTCAGGGTCTTTTGTTGTTCCAAATGAACTTTTGAAGAGTTTTTTCTAGGTCAGTGAAATATGCCATTGGTATTTTCATGGGGAGTGCATTGAACCTATAGATTGCTTTGGGAAGTATGGACATTTTGATGATGTTGATTCTACCAATCTATGAACATGGTATGTTCTTCCATCTGTTTACATCTTCCTCTATCTTTTTTCAATGTCATATAGTTTTCCGTGTATAGGTCTTTTACCTCCTTAGTTAAGTTTATTCCAAGGTATCTTAGTTTTTTTGGTGCGATGGTAAATGGGACTGCCTTTTTAGTCTCTGTTTCTGCAAGTTCACTATTGGTGTATAGAAATGCCATAGATTTCTTGGCATTAATTTTGTATCCTGCTACATTGCCAAATTCATTTATTAAGTCAATTAGTTTTTTAATGGGGTCTTTTGGTTTTTTTATGTACAATATCATGTCATCTGCAAATAAGTATAACTTTACTTCTTCTTTTCCAATTTGGATGCCTTTTATATCCTCTTCTTGTCTAATTGCAATGGGTAGTACTTTCAGTACTATGTCAAACAGGAGTGGTGAGAGTGGGCAACCCGGTCTTGTTCCTGTTCTTAGAGGGAATGGTTTTAGTTTTTGCCCATTGAGTATGATATTGGCTGTGGGTTTATCATATGTAGCTTTTATTATGTTGAGGTACGATCCTTGTACTCCCACCTTGTTGAGAGTTTTTATCAGGAAAGGGTGTTGGATTTTATCAAATGCTTTTTCTGCATCAATTGATATGACTATATGATTTTTATCTTTCAATTTGTTTATGTGATGTATCACGTTTATTGATTTGTGGATATTGCACCATCCTTGCATTCCTGGAATAAATCCTACTTGGTCGTGGTGTATGATCTTTGTGTTGCTCTGCTGGAGCTGATTTGCTAGAATTTTGTTGAGGATTTTGGCATCTATGTTCATGAGGGATATTGGTCTGTAATTCTCTTTCATTTAGTTGTCTTTATCTGGTTTTGGTATTTGGGTGATGTTGGCTTCATAGAAAGAGTTTAGAAGTGTTCCTTCCTCTTGGATTTTTTGGAATAGGCTGAAGAGGATAGGTTTTAGTTTTTCCTTGAATGTTTGGTAAAACTCTCCCGTGAAGCCATCTGGCTCTGGGATTTTGTTTGCTGGAAGCTTTTTGATGACTGTTTCAATTTCTTCCCAAGTTACTTTTTTATTGAGATTTATAGATTCTTCCTGATTGAGTTTTGGAAGGTTGTATTTCTCTCGGAATATGTCCATTTCCTCCAGGTTGTTCAGTTTGTTGGAATAGAGTTGTTCATAGTATTTTGTAACAATCATTTGTATTTCGGCAGGGTGAGTTGTTATTTCACCTCTTTCGTTTCTGATTTTGTGTACTTGGGTCCTCTCTCTTTGTTTCTTGGTTAGCCTGGCTAGAGGTTCATCTATCTTGTTTATCCTTTCAAAGAACCAGCTCTTGGTTTTGTTGATCTTATGTATTGTTTCTTTGGTCTCTATGTCGTTTATCTCTGCTCTAATTTTTGTTATTTCCTTCCTTCTGCTTACACTGGGCTTTTATTGTTGCTTTTTTTTTCTAACTCTTTGAGTTGTAGAGTTACATAATTTGTTATCATTTTTTTCTAGTATTTTTGCAATAGGCTTGTAGGGATGTGAACTTCCCTCTCAAAACTGCTTTTGTTGTGTGCCATAGATTTTGGATTGTTGTGTTTTCATTGTCATTTTTTTTCCAGGAAGTTTTTAATTTCTTCCTTGATTTCTCTGGTAACCCAGTCCTTGTTTAATAGCATGCTGTTTAGTCTCCATGTGTTTGATTTCTTTGGATTATTTTTATTGTAGTTAATTTCCAGTTTTATGCCATTATGATCTGAGAAGATGCTTGATATGATTTCTATCTTCTTGAATTTGAAGAGACTTTGCCTATGTCCCAAAATGTGGTCTGTCTTTGACAATGTCCCATGTGCACTTGAGAAGAATGTATATTCTGTGGCTTTGGGGTGGAATGTTCTGAAGATGTCGATTAATTTTATCTGGTCTAGTGAGTCCTTTAGGATTGATATTTCTTTGCTGATTTTTTGTTTAGATGATTTGTCAAAGGATGACAGTGGGGTATTAAAATCTCCTACTATGATTGTATTGCTATTAATCTCTCCCTTAATGTCCTCCAGCATTTTTTTATTATGTATTTGGGTGCTCCTGTATTGGGTGCATATATATTTACCAGGGTTATTTTTTATTATTGGATTGCTCCCTTTAACATTATGAAGTGGCCTTCATTATCTCTTGTTATGCCCTTCACTCTGAGATCTAATTTGTCAGATATAAGTATTGCTACCCCAGTTTTTTTTTCATTTCCATTTGCCTGGAAAACCTTTTTCCATCCCTTTACCCTCAGTCTGTGTGCATCTTTTTTTCTGAGGTGGGTTTCTTGTAGACAACAGATGTATGTTTTCTTATCCTATCTGTTACCCTATGTCTTTTGATTGGAGCATTTAAACCATTTATATTTAAAGTTAATAATGATAGGTACTCATTTGATGCCATTTTTATTCTATACCCCTGTGTTCCTTCTTCGCTTCCTATTTCTTTATTTTTACAGTAGACCCTTTAGCATTTCTTGCATTGCTGGTTTGGTGGAGATAAATTCCCTTAGTCTTTTTTTGTCTGTGAAGCTCCTGATTTCACCTTCAATTCTGATTGATAGCCTTGCTGGGTACAGTATTCTTGGATTCAGACCCTTCCTTTGCATGACTTTGTATATTTCATCCCATTCCCTTCTGGCCTGAAAAGTTTCTGTTGAGAAATCAGTTGGGGGTTCCTTTATGTGTAACTTTCTGTCTCTCTCTGGCTGCTTTTAAGATTCTTACTTTGTCGTTGGTGTTTGCCAATTTAATTATAATGTGCCTTGGCATCGGGCTTCTGGGATTCATTTTGCTTGGGACTCTGCGAGCATCTTGGGTTTGTGTGGGTTTTTTCTTCTCTATCTTGGGAAAGTTTTCTTTCATTATTTCTTGAAATACGTTTTCTATGTCTACCTCAGTTTCCTTTTCTTCCGAAACCCCTATTATTCGAATATTGTTTTGTTTTGCATTGTCCCAATGCTCCTGTAGGCTCTTCTCCTGCTTTTTAATTTTTTTTCTAGAAGCTGCTCTAATTGGGTATTTTTTTCCATCTTGTCTTCTAGCTCACTGATGCAGTCCTCTGCTTCTTCTAGTCTGCTCTTGATTCTTTCTATTGAGTTCTTTATAGTAGCGATGTCATTTTTCATTTCTTCTTGAGTCATCTTCATTTCCTCTTGGTTTTTCTTCATTTCCTCTTGGGTCTTACTCATATTGTCAAATTTGTCTTCCATTCTTTTTAGCCATCTTATGATCGTTACTCTGAATTCTTGCTCTGGTAGGTTGCTTGCCTCTAACCCGTTTACTACCTTTTCTGGTGATGCCTGCTTTTCTTTCATTTGTGGGCTGTTTCTTTGTCTCCCCATGGTCTCTTTTTTCAGGATATCTCTCTCCTGGGTTGATTTCTCTCTCCTGCGTTGATTTAAAGGCACAAAATACAACACAACCAGGTACAACACACAAGGCACTGAACAGAAATGTATTTGCAATATTAATAACCTCCAATAAAGGTAACCACTAGGGAGAGGCAAATTAGGTTAGGGAATAGGAATGAAAGCGAAGAGTAAAAAGAGAAGAGGGAGGGAGCAAAAGAAAAAGATTGGAAAAAGAGTGTCAAAATGAATTTACGAAACAGGGAGAAGAAAAAAAAGAAAGAGAGAGAGAGTGAGAGAGAGAGAGAGAGAGAGAGAGAGAGAGAGAGAGAGAGAGAGTTTAGGGAAATAAACTATATATATGGGGGGATAATTTCAATTGAACAACCACTAACACCATCAAATGCTGTCAGCTGTACCTGGAGAATAATACAATCTACAACATCCCCTAATTTCCATCACAGGAAGGGAAAACAGAAATAATAAAATAACAATGAACAAAAACCAATCAAATAAGAAAATACCGAGCAACAGCAACAACAAAAGAATAAGCAAAATACTCTCACTAAAAAGCATAAAAATATGGTAGAATCTTCATTCCCCCAAACAGCATCAAAAGAACAGTGAGGAAAACATTTTTTTTTCTAGTTAATACAGCTCAGAGAGGGGTGTGTTTGCAGTTGGCACAGGGGATTGGAAATTAGATATATAAGTAGGGTAGAAATTTTGGCAGGGGGGATATAGAAAGAGTATGGAAATCTAAAGCAGGAAAGGGTTAAGATAAACAGGATAGCAAAAGAAGGAAGGGTAGAAAGAGAATGATGGTGTAAAGGTCATGTTGAGATAGGGTTAAACAATGTTAAAGGAGAAATGAAAATAAAATGAAGAACACTAATTTCAATGTAAAATAAAGAGAAAATAAAATGGCACTTAAAAAAATTAAAATAGCAGTATTAAAAATGCTTATTGAACCTAAAAATGTAATAATTAAAAAGTTAAAATCTAGTGAGGAAAAAAGGAAAAAAAAAGTTTTTTAAGTAAAAGATGCAAAAAATGAAAATTAAAAAAAAATAAAAAAATAGAAAATAAATTTAGCAAAAAAAGTGTGCAGTTGTGAAGGCCATTCACTTCTGTTATTCTATTTGACACACCCGTTTTTCAGTCCAGACCGTATTGCAGTTCCCTGCGTTCTGCTGCACCTCAATGGCGATTCCTTAGTTTCTTGGTTTTTGATCAAATAAAACTAATAATAAACACAGTCAGTTTGTACTCCATACCCTAGGTGGCAGTGTATGTGGATTGATGGCCCGTCTTTTGGCTGCTCTAGCCTTCTTTTTCTGTGGCACTCAATACTGGTGTTCTGTTTTTGTTTGTTTGTTTGTTTATTTATTTTTTTGCCTCGAAGCTGAATCCTGGATGATTTCTCCCTGCTCTGCTTCTCAGTTTCCAGAAAAGCAGTTTCCCCTGCTGTCTCTTAGGGTCAGCCAATCTGGGTGATCTTTCCTTTGTACTCAGAAGCAAAGTGTTGCAGGGGAACCAGCCTAGGTGCGTGATGGGCGAGTCTGCGTGCACTTACAAACAGACTGCTTTCCAACTCCTATGTTCTCCGGATCAGAATGGGTTGCTCCCTAGAGAACCCCACTAGTAGCAACCTTGGGGACCCCTGTTTACTCTCTTGAATTACGTCCTGTGGACGCAGATTTCCAGGGTCCCAGCGTGCACTTTTTCTCTGTTGCCCCAGTAGCCGTCGCTTCTGGGGCAGCCACAGCTGCTGCTTTCGCTTTCGCTGTTGGGACACAGACACCCCGCGTTATCCCAGGCAAAATCCAACCTTTCTGTGAAATCTGCGTGTCCGCGCTGGTAGGGGCCCCACAGTTGTGGTCCTTTCAGGTCTCAGGTAAGATCCCCCGTTGCAGCACTGATATGGTTGTGGGAGACAGCCCTTACAAGTGTTTACCTGGCCACCATCTTCCAGGAAGTCCCACATTTATTCACTCATTTTTAATCTTGCCCTAATATACCTCAAAAGCCTGCACACCTGAATATTTTAGCCTCTACATCTTTCACGGTTTGTAATAGTTTCAGCTAGTTAGACTCTATTTTTGATAATATGCTATTATTTTTATCTTTTCATATAACCTTTAAAATATAAAATTTTGTCAGAAAGTTCCTACTTGTAGCCATATCTTAATCTTATGGAAATTTCCCTTTCATTTCCCATCACTATTACTAGGATAATGATGATGAAGGTTATAAAGATGACAATGACTACAAAATTATTATAATAGCTAAAGCAATTAAATACTTACTATCTGTCAGGATCTATACTCTCTTAGTTTCCAATGCTATGACAAAGTACCATAGACTGAGTGGCTAATAAATAACAGTAATGTATTTTAACAGTTCTGGAGGCTGAGATGTCCAAGATCAAGTTACCAGCAAATTCCGATTTTGGTGAGAGCCTGCTTCTCACTTTCTCCTTTCATGGAAGAAGGGGCAGTATGGGATCTCTTTTATAAGGGCACTAATCCATGCTTGGGGACTACATCCGAATGACCTAATCATCTCCCAAAGGCCCTACCTGCTCACATTATCACATCAGGGGTTAGGCTTTCAACATACACTGTTTGGGAGGACATAAACATTTAGTCGTTAACATAGCTAAAGTACTTTCCCATATTAACTTTGAGATAGAATCTATTACTATCTTCATTTCACATTAGGCACATGAAGGCATAGAGAGATTAAGTACCTTGCCATAAATCCCTTGCTTAGTAAGTCTCAGAGCTGGAAGCCCTCCATTCTGATTTCACAGCCTGGAATCAAACCCTTTATTGCTTGAGATCTGAGGTCAGACACTGAAAGGTTTAATTGATGGGGCATCATGATGTAGTCTCAGACCATTTTATAGGAAAACTTTTGGGGTATATAGAATTAGTTTTTGGCATACCTCATCTTCTCTCCCACACATTTAATTCCTCTTAATGTTTCTTGTTGCCAAACTCTGAGCTTCCTCTACTTGTAAGTTAGACTTAGCTCTTTAGCTAAACTCTAAAGTTCAAGTGTATGGTTTGGGCTACGTCTATTTCTTTGTTCTAATTCCCCATGTATAATAGCCAAGCACATGTTACATATGGGGTGTACATGAGATCCTTGTGGAATTAAATAAATGACAAACTTTAGAATTCATTGCTTAAAGAATGATGAGTTATGTTCTAGAGGAATGTGCACACACATTCAGGAGCATTCTAAAATGAACTCTGAGTAGGGAAGGACATACAATATCTGGCATAGCGACTTTCTATTAAATTTAGTGACTGTCTATTAAATGCATTAATGAATAGGTCAGAGAGGCAGAGAGAGTTTCCCTGGATTAAGATAAATATACATTGTCCCCATACCATATTGCTATAAAATCTATATTCTTTTAAACCATTAACTGATGCAATGCACTAAAATCTTTTATTCAGATCTGAGTCATAGTAATTATACTAGAAGTTTACAATATTATTTTATTACAAGTTCATTTAAACACACAAGTGTGGCTCTGTGTGTGATGGATGTATACAGTACAGATACATGTGCATGTGCACTCGTGCGTGACACACACACATGTGCACACACACACACACACATAATATCCAAAGACACATAACATATTTTGTTTTGTTTTTTTATTTGGGTAAACAGATCAACTCCTAGTGTCCTTTATCTAGGATAATACAGTTTTATTATCTGAATATCTGGGTAAATCTTGAGGTGCAAATTGACTCAAACCTATTCAAATTTAACATCAGACTTTAGACAAATCCTTTCATAACAAAAAATAAATGGAGAACGTATGATGGCTTAGGTCTTTTATATATAATTATATGGTTCCCAGAGGGGAGTTATAATTGAATTATAAGCTGCCTCATGAGTATTCTAGCCAGTGTTTAGAGAACCACGAAGCAGAGCTGAGCAATTTTTTTTCCACGAGCTAGAATGTGAACAAGACACCCTATAATTCAATTATAACTAGCCTCCAGGAACCATATAATTATATTATAAAGTAGTTTGGGGAAACTGGGAAAGTGAATATTTTTCAACACATTGTACATGTTTAAATGATAATTTGATCATTTTATTTGACCTCTCACCTTTTCTAATTACACAGGTATGGGGTCTTTTTGTGACCTTATTCCCATGTACTTTTCAAAACCTTTAAAATAAATTATCATCCTAGCAAGGTCTTAGTTTATTCTCCTCTGTTGTAGGTCCTCAGTTTTCCCGACTATAAAATGACAGGATTTTATTGAGATGATCTGTACTTTCTAACACTAACACTAATGCTCACTGAGTCTTGTATTAATAAGGCTCTTCAGAGAAACAGAACCAATAGGACAGATATATCTACTTATCCATCATTCATGTGTGTGGGGTCAGGGAGAGACAAGAGAGGGAGAGGGGGAGAGAGATTGGCTTTCAGGAATTGGGCTAGCAAATTCAAAATCTGCAGGATAGCTAGACAGGCTGGAAACCCAGGGAAGATTTAATGTTCCAGCTTGCATCTGAACCCAGTCTAGAAGCAGAATTCCCTCTTCTTTGGGGCACCTTAGTCTTTTCTCTTAAGGCCTTCTACTGATTAGATGAGGACCGCTCACATTATGGAAATTAAACTGCTTTACTCAAAAAATATAATACATCTAGACTGATATTTGACCAATAAGTGAATACCATCGCCTACGCAAGCTTACACATAAAATTAACCATCACAGGCTATGTAGCAAGAGGATTTTGTACTATTTAGAGTCTGCTTCTCCAGATTGTGGATTATCTTTTAGGAACATCAATGTACATCAGGAAGGTGAAACTGTAGATCTGAAACTCTGGTATAATTCAACATTGTTATGAATATACTATAATATATTAAAGTAGATGTTTTTATTTGTAACAAACTTGTCCTAAATCGTAAGCTTTCAGAAATGGAAAATAGCCCATTCAAAACCACTTCCTCAAAATTTCGATTCTATAAATTACAGCCCTGGCCGGTGTGGCTCAGTTGGTTGGAATGTCATCCCGTATACCAAAGGTCATGGGTTTGATGCCTGGTGAGGGCACATATGGGCAGCAACTGATCGGTGTTTCTCACTCATATCCATGTTCCTCTCTTCCTTTCTTTTTCTCTCCCTCTCTATAACTTTCTTTCTCTCTCTCACTTTCTCTTTCTTCCCCATCTTCTCCTTCTAAAAATTTTTACTTTATGAATAACTGAAGATAAAATAATTCTCCATAGAAAATCTACCCCATTCCCCACTATCTTAGTATTTTATGGAGGTTTCCTCTGAGCAATTAATAGTTGTGGTGGCTATATTAATTTTTAAACTTTGAACTAGTTTTTATTAAAATATAATGCATACATACATATGTACATGAATGCTCAAAGCAGCGCTATTCATAATAGCTAAAAAATATAAACAACTCAAATATCTATTCAATCAGTTGAAGGCCTTAAGAGAAAAGACTGAGGTACCCCAAGAAAGTGGGAATTCTGCTTCCAGATTGGGTTCAGACTTAAACTAGAACATTAACTCTTCCCTATGTCTTCAGCCTGCTGGCCAGTAGATAAACAAAATAAAATATTTTTCAGCCATAAAAGTGAGTAAAGTTCTGTTCATGCTATAGTAATGATGAACATTGAAAACATTATGCTAAGTGAAATAAGACCACAAGGGGCCACATATGATTCCATATATGATGTATCACAAATAGGTAAATCCATGGAGCAGAAAGTAGATTGATGGTTATCAGGGGCTGAGGGTTAGAGTGGCAAATGGGGAATGTCTGCTAGTGGGTTTCTTTGTGAGGTGATTAAAATGTTTTAAAGTCAATTGTGATGGTTGCACAACTTTGTGAATACATTAAAACTTATTGAATTGTGTATATTAAATAGATGAATTGTATGAAAGCTAAATATATCTTAATAAAGCTCTAAAAAAGTAATGTGCACATAGGAAAAGATTCCATTAACATTGAATAGTATATATTGGAAAGTTAATCTCCCTTTCATTCCCAATTTGCACTGACTGCTCTACTCCCTACTAGGGGTCACTAGTATATCTTATTTTCCCCCAAACACTGTTATGTCTCTTGATTTTTCACTCAGTGATGTTTTCAAACTCTTTCTATATCAGCATATGTATACCTTTAACATTGTTTTGAACAGCTGTCAATTAATCTTTTATATGGACACATCAAAGTCTATTTAAACATTTTCTTTCTAAGGAATTCTTAGTTCTTTCCAATGCTTATGAAAATGCTGCATAGACATTCTTTCATATTTATTCACAAGGCAGTGTAAAAATATATCTGTAGGATAAATTCTTAGAAATGAAATTATCTAGTCTAAAAGAATGTACTTTTTTTTATGATTGCTGCATTGCCCTATATCTACAATAGTGGGAACAATTTAGACTGCCATTGGCAATGCTTAAAAATGCTTGTTTCACCAAATTAAAACTGGCTATTTTTAACTCACTAATCTTTGTCAATATGATGGGTAAAAAAATTTCTTATTTTAGTTTTTAGTTGTTAGTGAAGATAAACATCTTGTATTTTGTCACAAGTATATTTTCCTGTGAATTTTCCGTATGCTTTGTTCACTTTTCTATATTGGTTACTGGTCTTTTTGTTATTGATTTGTAAGAGCTCTCAAACATTAAGGAAATTAGCCCCTTATCTTCTGGGTTCTTGTCTGCTGCTGAGATTCCCCAAGTTTTCATTTGTCTTTATCTTGTGTTTATAGTATTTTTTAATGGCTATTTTTTAAAAAAAATTAGTTGTTCTGTTACTTTAAAATAGATTGGAATGTACAATGGAAAGTATAGCCCAAGCTGAAATCACAACTTTATGTAACATATCATTATTATTGTTATTATTTGATTTTTTAGAGAGAGAAAAAGAGGGGTGCAGGGAGAGAGAGAGAAAGAGTGATATTGAGAGAACCTGCAACCTGGGTATGTGCTTTGACCAGGAATCCAACCCATGTCTTGGTGTACAGGACAATGCTCCAACCAACTGAGCCACCAGGCCAGGGCTAGGTAACTTTTTCTTTCTTTCTTTTTTTTTTAATTTTTATTTATTTATTTATTTATTTATTTATTTATTTATTTATTTATTTTTATGAAGCCATCAAATCTGCTCAGGAGAAACCCTCAGCTTACCAGTGGTATCAATTCTTTCCTTCACAGATACTTGTCCTCGTGGATATTGGATATCCCTTAATCCTCATCCTGAAGTTTGTTTCTAGATAAGAGTGTTTTTTTTTTTGTTGTGTACTTTTTAATTGGTCACAGATTGATCAATAAAAATGTGATAACACTGAACAGATTTTCAGATCCTTTCCCTTTGCCAGGTCATTCTCACTTCACTCAATGTAACAGCTGCCACAGTGCTTACATTATTTGCTAATTTAACTCTTTTTTATTCCTTCCTCATATACCACACACACAATTTTAACATGGAGATAAAAAGACACATAAAATGGTTTAGAGTAGAAAATGCAATTAAAAGCAAGAAAAGCCTGACAACAGTGTACTCCCATTAGGGTTACTTTCCTTTTCCCTTTCACTATTATTTCTATTTTATTTTTTTCATTTTTTTCCGTCCTTTCCACCTGTTCTCTTTCCCCACCTCCTTCTCTCCTAATTGTGAAAACAATACATATTTACAGTAAAATATACAGGTTGGGCAAAGTATATTTACAGTTGTTCCTGTGGAAAATAATACAATAAGTAATATATAATAATAGAAGAATAAACTGTTTTCTGTACTCATTATTAGAAACCTATTTTCCCCCCACCCTGTTTGTGTGTATGTACATACATTACACTGAGTGGCCAGATTATTATTAGGTCTAGTAATAATTAATGTCGTTTTCTAATACTTTTTTAAATCGAATTTATTTAAACAATACAACAAAATTTAATCAACAATATAGTTGCCGTTGTTTTCTACTACTTGTGCCCAACGCTCAGGAAGCATTTTAATCCCTCTGTTGTAAAATTCTTGTGATTTTGATGCAAAAAATTTGGTCAATGCATTTTTGAGGCATTCTTCATTATTAAATTTTTTCCCAAGAACAAAGTTTTGCAAAGAACAAAACAAATGGTAATCGGAAGGGGCAATATCAGGAGAATATGCAGGTTGAGGGAGAACTTCCCATTCCAACTGGCGCAGTTTTTCAGCAGTGATTCTTGCAGTATGCGGTCGTGCGTTATCATGGTGAAGAATTACGCCCTTCCGATTAATCAGCGCGGGTTCTTTTTCTCTTAAAGCTTGGGCTAACCTTTCCAATTGGGCATTATACACTGCACTTGTAATGGTTTGGTTAGATGGTAAAAGTTCATAATGAAGAATTCCTTTAAAATTCCACCAAACACACAACATCACTTTTTTCGCATGCAAGTCAGGTTTTGGCGTGGGCTGCGGAGCCTCATTTTTGTCCAACCATTGAGGCCGCCTTTTCAAATTAACATACAGCATCCATTCTTCATCTCCGGTAACAATTTGCTTTAAAAACGGCAAACGGTTTTGATGAGAGAGGAGCAAACTGCAAATTGTGACTCTTTGATTACGGTTGTTGTGGGTCAACTCATGAGGAACCCATTTTCCAAACTTTTGGACTTTGTCAAGTGCACGCAATTGATTGGAAATTGTTTTTTGTGAACATTTAAAGTTGTCGCAAGCTCTTGTTGGGTAATTTGAGAATTTTGCACCAAAAAAGCTTGAAGAGCTTCTTGATCAAAATTGGACACACGGCCTCGACCACTCTTGTCATCTAACGAAAAATTTCCCTCGCGAAATTTCTCAAACAAACGCTGGCATTTTCTGGCGCTAACTGCATCTTGACCAAGAGCACTACAGATGTTTTTTGCAGCCTCACTTGCTTTTCTTCCTAATTGGAACTCGTAAAGCATGCAGTGCCGAATATGCTCTTCATCCGCCATCTTCTTAGCCCTAGTTTTGCAACAAAAACCAAACCAAACACAAACTTTTTCAAGCAAAACTTGTTAATTGCACTTCACACGTTCTGTAGATACCACGTGTTTGAAGGTTATGTCAATACAAGTCAACGCCAAGCAAGATTTTAAACAAATGTTAAAAAACGACATTAAGTATTACTAGACCCGATATGATCTCTGAACACAAAATAATCTGGCCACTCAGTGTATATCCTATATAATAAAAGGCTAATATGCAAATTGCCCCCTTGACCAGGAGTTCAACCAGCAGGCAGGCTGGCCAACTTCCCATGTCCTCTCCCCCTGACCAGGGTGGCCAGACCCCATCCATGCACGAATTCATGCACCAGGCCTCATACACACACAGTGAGTGGCCAGATTATTATGTGTTCAGAGATCATAATAATCTGGCCACTCAGTATATATTGAAAGATGTAGATATACCATTAGAAATAGGGTATGTAAATTTGAACTATTATACCTCTACCCCATCTCCTAACCTCCCCCCCCACAACTCTCCATTCATATGCCCCAGAAAGTACAATTTTTCTTTATGTATTTTTTTTGAAATTTTCTATGGCAATACAAATGGCTATGTGGGTGTATGGGTGCAATGTAATATATTATCTTAAAAGAATCTATGCATACAAATGAGTGTGAGTTCCTTAAGAATAATTATCTCAAGCTGTACACTAATTTCAATGATATCATTGCTAAAATTTTTCTTAGGGTCTCTTTGTGACTACTGATTGTAGACTTTGGGAATTATCATGAAATGTTCTTATTGGTAGAATTTATTTTCTTTGAAGATAAGATGGATTTGGGGGCAAGTCTATTGGTCATAGGTTTTCAAAATATGAGGTATGACCTTTGATAAAAAAACTCCAGAGCAGTAAAGCTGAATTTTTTCAAGTAGCTCATAAACAAGCACTTAAGATAATCAGCCAGGAGGAATTCTAAAAATGCTTTGAGTAATGAAAACATTGTCTGTATGTTTATGGAATTACAAGGTAGCAGAATCCATGAAGGAGCCAAGGCTCATTTGGATATATGAGTTCTGTTGTGCTGGTATTTGGATATCAGAATTCTGCTTTCAAAATATGCCTTAGTTCCTCTCCTTAAGAGTGCAAAAAGCCTCAACCCAGGTTAGCAGTGTGGAAGTGGTATAAGCACTGACTTCTGCTTCTGGCAGTAGCCCTGAGGGGCATAATGACAATCTCAGAAGTGAGGAAGGAGCCCCCTGGATTTCCTTGGCGGTCTTCAGTAACCTTTTGAATAATGCTTCTTTTTGTTGTTATTTTTTTTAAACCTATTTTTTTAAAGTCTGATTACAGTGTTTTTTTTGACCATATATATTGTTTCAGTTAAATTCACTTATCTCTTCAGAAAAGTAAGATATACATCTTATGAAATTCTCTATCATATTTCACATTAAAACACTTGTCAAAAGCTTTCACTTCATAAAATCATTATTATGTACCAATGTTCAAGAATCCCTTGGTTAAGGACAGCTTCTATTTTCATTGACTTTAATGACCACTATAGAAGCTTGAAGTTTAAATTAATGAAGGACACAAAAATTATTTTTTTTAATTTTTTATTTTGTAACATGTGCAACTTCTAGGTGCAGTAGAACTGGGAAAAACATTTTACTATAATTATAAAAAGGATTGGTGGTACTATGTGTAGGGCATGAAATTAGGTAATCATAAAGGCATTTATAAAAAGTGAGCCTTGATTTTTAAGTATCGATATTATAGCATATGCAGGAGGCCAGTAATTTGGACTTTTAATAAGAGCCCTGACTTTCTAAATGGACAGTGATAGAAATTAACTGCATATTTCCTTCAACATTTAAAAATTTGTTTTTATTGTTGAAAGTCCATGAGCTATGAATATTTGTATATAAGTTCATTGGTTAATCTCTTCCTGCCCTTTCCTCTTCCCTCTGAAACATGTCAGTCAGTTGCCTGCTTCAATATCTCTCGACCTTTTGTATTCATTATTTTGTTCATCAGTTTATTACATTCTGCATATAAGTGAGATCATGTGATACTTGTCTTTCTCTGACTTATTTCGCTTAGCATAATACTCTCTAGGTCTCTCCATACTGTCTTAAAGGGTGAGATATCCTTTTTACAGCTGCATAATATTCCATTGTGCAAATGTTTCACAGTTTTTTAATCCACTCATCTACTAATGGGCACTTGGGCTGTTTCCAGATCTTAGCTATTGTAAATAATGCTGTTATAAACATATAAGTGCATATATTCTTCCTGGTTGGTGTTTCTGGCTTCTTAGGATCTCCTAGAAGTGGGATCACTGGGTCAAATGGTAGGTCCCTTTTTATTTTTTGAGGAAACTCCATACTGTTTTCCATAGTGGCTGCAGCAGTCTGCATTCCCACCAGGAGTGTACTAGGGTTCCCATTTCTCCAAATCCTCGCTGGTACATGTCATTTGTTGTTTTGATAGGTGTGAGGTATACCTCATTGTCATTTTAATTTGCATCTCTCTGACGATTGGTGACTTAGAGCATTTTTTCATATGTTCCTTGGCCATCTGTATGTATGTCCACTTTGGAGAAATGTTTATTTTGGTTCTCACCCATATTATAATTGGATTCTTTGTCTTCCTTTTGTTAAGTTCTGAGTACCTTATATATTTTGGGTATTAACTCCTTATCAGATGTATAATTAGCAAGTATGTTCTCCAACCTTTTGATTTTGATACTGATTTCTTTTGCTGTGCAGAAGCTTTTTATTTTGATATAGTTCCATTTGTTCATTTTTCCCTTTTTTTTCCCCCCTAGGTGTTATATCAATGAAAATTCTGCTACATGCGATGTCTGATATTTTGCTGCCTAAGTTTTCTTCTAGGATTTTTATGGTTTTATGACTTACATTTAAGTATTTTATCCATCTTATCTTGTTTATTTTTAGTCTCTATGTCATTTATTTCTGTCCTCATTTTTATTATTTCCTTCCTTCTACTTATCCTGGGCTTTTTTTAATTGTTCTTTTTCTAATTATTTTAGTTGTAAGGTTAGGTAGTCTATTTGAAAAATTTCTTGTTTCTTTGGTTAGGCTTGCAATGTTATGAACTTCCCTCTAAGACACATGTGTCAAACACAAGGCCCGAGGGCCAAATCCGTCCCGCCAGGCCTTGCAGTGTGGCCCGCACTGCGCTGTCATCACTGCACTCCGCTGCGTTTCCATCACAATGACAGTTTATGACTGTTCAGTAAACCATTCCGCCCGCGATTTAGGCTGGATTTTAGATTTTGGCCCCTTCTCTGATTGAGTTCGACACCCCTACTCTAAGAACTGCTTTCTCTCATTCCCATAGATTTTGGGTTGTTGTGTATTCATTTTCATTTGTTTTCAGAATTTTTTTTGTTTCTTTCTTTTTTTAATCTCTTTGGTAACCTATTCATTGTTTAATAACATGCTATTTAGCTTCCATGTGTTTGAATCTTTTGGTGTGTTTTTATTGTAGTTGATTTATAGTTTCATGCCATTGTGATTCAAGAATATGCTTGATATGATTTCAATCTTCTTGAATTTGTAGAAACTTCTTTTGTGTCCTAACATGTGATCTATTTTTGAGAATGTTTCATGTGCACTTGAGAAGAATGTATATTCTGAACCTTTGGGGTAGAATGTTCTGTAAATGTCAATTCAATCCATTTGATCTAGTGTGTCATTTAGGGTCACTGTTTCCTTGTTTATTTTGTATCTAGAAGATCTATCCAGTGATGCCAATGGTATAATTCAATCCCCTACTATGATTGTATGTAGTTCTGTTGACCTCTCTCTTAAAATCCTTCAGAAGTTTTATGTATATATTTGGGTGCTCTTGTATTAGTTTCATATATGTTTACCAGGGTTATATCCTCTTTTTATATTGATTACTTTAATATTATGAAGTGGCCTTCATTGTCTCTTGTTATAGCCTTCATTTTGTAGTCTATTTTGTCAGATATGAGTATTGCTACCCCAGCTTTTTTTTTTTTTTATTTCCATTTGCCAGTGATTAAAACCTTCTGGGGGGGGGGGCAGCTGGCAGAAGGGAGGGGCCACGGAAGGTTGGCTGTGGGAACACACTGACAACTCCTGAGTTGAGCACCTTCCCCCTGGTGGTCAGTGCGCATCATAGCAACTGGTCAACCGGTCATTTCGATCATTCGGTTATAACGTTCGCTAAGGTTTTTATGTATATAGATGCCCATGTTCCTCCTTCTCTCTATTTCTTCTTCTTACAACAGTCCCTTTATCATTTCTTGCTGTGCTAGTTTGGTGGTAATAAATTCTTTTAGCCGTTTTTTGTTTATGAAGCTCTCTATTTCATCTTCAATTTTGAATGATATCCTTGCTCTATAGAGTAGTCTTGGATTCAGTCCTTTGCTTTTCATTACTTTGTATATTTCATGCCACTCCCTTCTGGTCTGAAGTGTTTCTATTGAGAAATCAACTTACAGTCTAATGGGAGCTCTCTTGTTGCTAACATTATTTCTCTCGCTGTCTTAAAATTCTTTCTTTGTTTTTAATGTTTACCATTTTAATTATGATGTGCCTAGGTTCTTTTTAGGTTTATCTTGATCAGGACTATCTTTCCTGAACTTGAATGGCTTTTTCCTTCACCAGATTAGGGAAATTTTCTGTCATTTCTTCAAACAGGTTTTCTATTCCTTGTTCAGATTTTTCTCCTCCTGGCACTCCTATAATGCAAATGTTTTTGTGTTTCATTTTGTCACCAAACTCCCTTAAACTCTCTTCCTGCTTAAAAAAAAATTTTTTTTTTCCATTTGGTGCTCTAAATGCGTGGGTTTTTTCTCCCTTCTTCTAGTTTGCTGATTCAGTCTTCTTCTTCTAGTCTACTGTTGATTCATTCCAGGATTATTTTTTATTTCAGCAATGGCATTCTTCATTTCCACTTGATTCTTATTCATGGCTTCTGCCTCTTTTTCTATGCTGGTGTAGTTCTTATTAAGTTCCATAAAGTTATCAATCATTAAGTGTCTTGTAGTTCTCACTAAGTTGTTTGTGTACCAGTATAACAATTACTTTGTATTCTTTATCTGACAAATTGCTTTATTCCATTCATTTAGTTCCTTTTCTGGCAATTCATCCTCCTCTTTCATTTGGGGGTTGTTTCTTTGACTCTCCATATTTTCTGTCCCTTTGTAATTGTTTGTAGGACTCCCAGCTGCTGCTTATTCCTCCACCCCCAATGCTTCTTCCCATCCAGTATCTCCTTAGGCACTTTGAGTAGGCATCACCCTCCCTCCATCTAAGCCTCAGGCAAGTAGCTACAAATTAAACTCCTATGTTTGGGGTCTAAAAAACAAATAAAATTGTGATTTTTCTCTCTCGCTTCAGCTCAGATCTACAGGTAGCTAGAAGCCCAGCTGTTTTTCACAGCTGGATGTTACATGGGCCATTGGTCTTGTCTTTGGTGGTCTGGGCTGTGGAGCTAAGCCTGGGTTCCATGTTCTATCTTCTCAGGGAAATAACCCTCAGGTAACTGTTGGCATGTTGTTGGTGGATGCTGGATAAGCACCTCTTGTGACCTCACTCTTCTTACCAGTCTCCAGGTGTTTTCTATCTTTCCTTTATATAAGTCTCTTTCTCAGTTGGACCTCAGTTGGTAATTCCAGGTGAAGGTTCCCCAATTTAGTTTTATTTCCAGCCTTGCCCTGGAAGGAGGTGCACCAAAGGTCTATCAATTTGGCCACAATCATCTCTCCCACTCTTTCAACATTTTTAGATCAATGTAATGGGGCATCTCTATGTTAATTAACTTTAAATATATAATGCTTTAAGTCTGAAATGAAGTGTTTTGTCAGGCAGCCCCAGTTCTTGTTAAGTAAGGACTTCCATGCTTCTGTTACTGGTTTGTTCCTTATTGCCAGGAGGCCTTTCACTGTAATTGAATGGGTAAGATGTAGAAAAAAGTCTTTAGTATGGTTTTATTGAATTTATGTTGACAAAATGTCATTTCTTCATTAAAAGAGTATGCGTTGAGCACCTACTATGTGTCAGACTCAGTGATAGTTACTGGCAATAGAGAAATGAAGAAGGTGGCCTCTGCCCTCGAGGACCTCATAGTCAGAGGATAGAGGTTGGAGTAAGAGAAATCTGGCCACCAGGGCAGTTAATTATAAAATGTGCTGAGAAAGAAGTATCTGCATGGTGTGTATTGACTAAAGATGTTCTCAATCTCCTCTTCCAGCTGGATTCCAATCCCTGCCCTAGTTTATTAGCTGCAAAGCCTGTGCAAGTTCTCCAAGTTTTGTGAGCCTTTATGTTTCTCTTTGTACAATTGACAAAATAATAGTTACCTCACATAATTTGGGTGAGCTTCAAAATCAATGTGTTTATGCCCTAACTGGTTTGGCTCCGTGAATAGAGCTTTGGCTTGTGGACTGAAAGGTCCCGGTTCAATTCCGGGTTCAATTCCAGTCAAGGGCATGTACAATACCTTGGTTGTGGACACATCCCCAGTAGGAGGTGTACAGAAGGCAGCTGATCAATGTTTCTCTCTCATCAATGTTTCTTACTCTCTATCCCTCTCCCTTTCTCTCTGTAAAAATGAACAAAATGTATTTTTTAAAAAGAAAAACATTAATGTGTAAAGTATGACTAGTCTTTTTTGAGCAGTCAATAAATGGCAACTAGGATCACGATTATTCATATGCAATTTACCTGTAAGGAGGGATGGAATGATATGTGACTTTCTTTCTTTTCAGAAACAAGATTTTTACAATTTGAAGGGTACAGACATTAGAAAAGAAAATGACTATTTTCCTAAAGCTTTACACATCCTTGTAGAACACACCAAACATGCTTTTATGGTAATGCATTTGTATCTGTCAAGCATAGCATGCATATTATGCTGGCCTTAAATACTGTAATTTCATTTGCCACTTAACTTCTATCTCAGACATTTTCCCTTCATATGTCCCCTATTAAGGGTCCTGCCAGGAATGGCTGTGCATAGAAAAAGATTACCCTCCCATCCTCCAAATGTCTCCTTTCTATTCTCTGATATCCTTCCTGTCAAATTAAAGTCTTAAAATTGGACTAACTTTAGGACATGAAAAGCCAGCATTGAAAAAAAAACACAAAAAACAAAAAACAAAAAAGACTTCAACCTAACCTATGATAGAAACTTATACCTGCTGTTTACCTCTTTTTGAAATTTATGCTACTGGTTTCATGCTTTATCTACTTAATGTTGAAATATTCAGTCACTGGGGGAAAAAACACAGAACCAAATTAGTTGATTTGTAGACTTTTTTTTAACTGCCTGAAATTTCTGGAAGTTTTTGATTTTATAATATGTTGGTACCGACTTAAATGTATCTTTCAAGTGAGAGATAATATTTGCTTTGGGGCAGGAGTATCCATTTAATCACATTTTTGGTTAACTGAATATTAAACCTAAATTAATTTTTAATTTGTTATTAATTAAAAATCTAATGAGTAATTTTGTTCCTTAGTAAATTCAAAAATAGGTACTATGTGCAACATATTGCATATATGTATATTAAGAAACGTGTCTATAATATGCTAGCTATTATGGTACATACTGAGGAAACTGGTAAGATGTTAACTTTAGAAGAATAAGAGTCACAGGGTAAACAGAATCTTACCATACAAATCTGGTGAATACTACGATAGAAACCTGAACACAGAAAATAGGGCAATTAACTATCATTTACTTAAGAAATATTTCTTGAGCACCTACTACAATATGCCAGTCACTATGCAAAGTGCTAGGTATGTAGCAATGAAATAGATAGACCCAGTCTCTGTCTTTATAGAACTTAATGTTGAGACAGACAAGAAATAAAAGCTATAAGATTAAAATTGTGATAAGTATGCTGAAAGAAATGCTATATGAAAATATATCAGGGTCCTTAAAACCAGTCTGGTGGCCAGGGAAGTCTTCTCTAAGTGGTATTTTAGTGGAAAAGTAAAGGAAGGGCAGGTGTGATAAGTACGAAGAAAGCAGAACAACAATTTGTTGCATTAGAATGGTAATTTTCAACTGAGGTTGATTTTACTTCCCCAGGGGACATTTGGATATTTTTGAAGACCTATTTGATTGTTAAAACTTTGGGGGAGGTGCTACTAGCATCTTATTGATAGAGGCTAGGGATGCTGTGGAATATCTTACAATGCATAGGACACCCCACTCCCCAAAAAAGAATTGATCAGCCCCAAATGTTAATAATCCTGAGGTTGAGAAACCCTGCATTATATTCTAGAAGAAGAGGGGAAGATCAGCATACTGGGGAAAAGTACAGAAATGGTACAAAAGGAACATACTAGTAGTTCAGTTCAGCAAACTTTATTGATTACTTATTATGTAATACTAGAAGCCTGATGAATGAAATTTGTGCAAGAGTAGGCCTTCATTCTCCTGGCTGCAGACACCAGCTTCCCTCTGGTACCCAGGACCTAGGCTTTCCTCTGGCTGCCGGCTTTGTCCGGCAGGACGTCCAGTCTAATTAGCATATTATGCTTTTATCATTATAGATTATTATAGAGTATTATAGATGTCTAAGGAGACATAATTCCTATTCTTATTGAGCTTAATAGTAAGAAAAACATAGGTAAACTCCAGAAATAATATGTGATTTAAATAATCATACTAAGCTAAGGATACATTGAGAAAGGATGCCTTAACACATTTCAAAGAGGTCAGGAAAACCTTCACCATAGATAATTAGACTTGATTAGGTTTTCAATTGTGAGTAAGAATATTTTTTGAAACTTCTGGAATCATTGATAGTAGAGAGTTAAAAACGAATTCTAGAGAGTTAGAAATGGACCAAGGAGTCAAATTTAAGGCTTGAGTGCACAAGACAAAGGTATGGCATACCATAAGCCAGCAAGCAGGCTCATCCCAGAGGGTCCTGGGACAGTATACAAATTGAGACTCAGTTGTGCAGCCTGGCCTACTTCCTTGCCATCCCAAGCTCTGTGTAGGCAATTTGGGCAAGGAGTTGTGGGGCACAACATGGTCTGGATAGAGGGGAGGAACAGGTTCAGTGTGGGTATGGCTCCCTAGCTCTGCATAAGTCTCATTTTGTGTGCAGCAGAGTGTCTAAGTGAAAGCCAAATCAGGGCCTTCTAACGTGGGGTACAGGCCAGGGGTATGAGCAAACCTGATGTAAACAATGAAGCTAGAGGTTTGAGTAGTTACAAGTTAGAACATAGAAAACAAATTAGTTTTAGGAAATGGGTATATTCTGGATTTAGGATATCTTCAGGATATAAACATGAGACACTCCTAGCAGGCACATCTTTATCAGGATGCACCAACCTCTGAAACACCCATATCAACCAAAATCTTCTTGTGTATCTCCTAAGAATGAAGGAACCAATACAAAAGTATAAGCAATTAAGTAGATATTTCTTCAAAATAATTAGATATTTTGGGTACCTTCTGAAATCTTTTCACTTGCTCTATAGGATTATAGCTAGAAAGGGTATAGGAGGTTTAGTTGATTAAAATAAGATTTTTATTGATTTGAAAGAGAGAAGAAGGGAAAGGGAGAAAGAAAACATGGATCAGCTGCCTTCTGCACACCCACTACTGGGGATCAAACTAGCATGCCCCCTAAATGGAACCAGTTATCCTTTGATGCATCGGATGGCACTCAACAAACTGAGTCACACTGGCTAGGGGGTTTTAATTTATTTTATCTTGACCCTTCAGCCTTCTATGTGAGTAAATGCTGATATTAATTCATCATTGTAGAATTATGGTATTTTTAAGATAAAGAGGTCCTTAGAACTCATGTAGTTTAGTGGGGTTCAAATTTTACCTTATATGTATTTTATTAATATTTTGAGGTAAAATTGGTTAATAACATTATGTTTCAGTTATACATTATAGTTCAACTATGGCCCGATGCACAAATGAAGATTCATGCAAGAATGGGCCTTCATTCTTCTGGCTGCAGGCACCACCTTCGCTCTAGCTGGAGCAACCTTTCTGCTTTTCCACACTGCCCAGAGGCCCTAAGTGGCTGGGGTGATGTGGAACACCTGCGTCATCTTCATGATGATGATGCAAGCGTCCCAGGTCCCAGCCCGTCCCAGCTGCTAGATGTCTGTGTACGCAAATTAACCCACCATCTTTGTGGGGTTAATTTGCATATTCACTCCTGATTGGCTGGTGGATGTCATGAAGGTATGGTCAATTAGCATGTTATTCTTTCATTAGGTAGATATCTGTATACAGTGTAGCATGCTCACCCCCCAAAATCTAGGTCAAATGTATGGTGATGGATTGAAAATTTTACCTTTTATATTTTAAGCAACAGAAATATTTGTTTTTGAGACAGCATAGCATAGTGGTAATAAGCATGAATGATAGAACCAGACTGCCTGGATTCCAATTCTGCGGCTTTTATTTACCAGCTGCATGATCTTGGGCAAGTTATTGAATGTCTCTGTCTTTTGATTCCTCATTTGAAAAATGGGGGTATGCCCATTGAATTGCAGTTATTAAATATTCTGACAATATGAATCTTCATATGCAAAATGAGAATTTATTTTTACATTGCTATTATTGTTGTATCTTTAAAGGAAGTGAGAAGTCTGGTTGTTTCCTTTGATTATTCATTTATTTATTTATTTATTTATTTGTTTTTGTTGTTAATCCTCACCTAAGGATATTCCATTGGTATTTATACAGTGTGGAAGGGAGAGGGAGAGAGAGAGACAGACAGACATTGATGTGAGAGAGACACATTGATTGGTTGCCTCCCACATGTACCCCTACAGGGGCTGGGGATCAAACCCATATGTGCCCTTGATTAGGAATCAAAGTCTCAACCCTTCAGAACGCAGGCTTATGCTTTAACCATTGAGCACACCAGCCAGAGCTGATTAGTTATTTTAAAATATTTGGTTGAGTGACAATTGGTGGGACTTGAGCTTGCTCCTATAGAAGAAAAGCAAGGTTTTTGTGACTTGGGTTGGACTGTCCTCAATATAAGGTATCTTTGGTTAAAACTGAATGCAATACATTTTTTCATTGCATCTGATTACTTTGGTAATTGAAAAGGATAGCATTCCACTTAAAAATACACACTTATTTTTTTTTAATTTCTTGATTGACTTCAGAAAGAGAGAGAGAGAGAGAGAGAGAGAGAAACTTCGATTTTTTGTTCCACTTATTTATGCATTCATTGGTTGATTTTTGTTTGTGCCCTTTTGGGCAATCAAACCTGTAACCTTGGCATATTGGGATGATGCTTTATCCAACTGAGCTACCTGGCCAGAGCTATATAAAATATTGAATTATTATGTTGTAGACCGGAAACTAATATGTTTCAGGTCAATTATACTTGAATACAATATATAAATAATCTAAATGCATTGTATTTAGTAAACAAAAATATAAATACATACATTTTGAAAAAGGAAAAAAATTATATTTTTATATATATATGTAAAATATAATTTTTTTCCTTTTTCAAAATTTCAAAAGATGTTTTCAATTACTTTTATATTCTATCAGTTGTGAACATAAAATGTTACCATTTTATTCATGGTTACATTTTATTAAATGTTACCATGTTTTATACCAACCACGTGTTGGACATCAAGACCTTCTATAATGATATAAAATGGTGGGAAAGTGGGTACACCAAAGTTTTGATTTTTCTTCTTGATGAAAACAAACAGAAAAACTCAAAAGCATATGTCCATTTTACTAGAGTGTCCATAGCATCATTATTCATAATAGCTAAGAAGTAGAAATATATAAAATATCTAGCACATGTTGAATGGGTTTAAAAAATGTGAACTATACTTACAATGGAGTATTATTAAGCTGGAAAAATGAGTGAAGTTCTGATTCATGCTATAACATGAATAACCTTAAAAACATGCTAAGTGAAAAAGCAACACATAGAAGGCTACATATTTTATGACTTCATTTATGTGAAATACCCAGAATAGCCTTTGGGGTTAGGGAGGAATGGGGATTCACTCTAATGAGTATAGCAATTTTGGGTGGCGTTGGGAATATTCTGGATTTAGATAGTGGTGATGGTTACATAATTATGTGGTTGTACTAAAACCCACTAATTGTATACTTAAAAAGGTTGAATTTTATAATATGTAAATTAGGTCTCAATAAACCTTTAAAAAAATTTTTAAAGGGGTAAGAGAATAATAGCAAATACTGAGCACTTATTCAATTCTACATATTAGGCTAGTACTTTTCCATGCACAACCATGTTTAATGTTCAGAACTGTATGTGCATAGGTACTGTATTTTTTCCCACCATTTTACAGATGTGAATGTTAAAAGTTAGAGTAATATTACTCAAATTACTTTCTAATTTGCCCAAGGTCCCAGAGGCTAAAAGTCTAAGAACTGAAATTTAGTATCTAGGTAGCCATTCTGTATTCTTGAACATTACTTGTACTTCCTGCCTACATTTTAAATAATAGATTTATAAGATAAAATCAACTTAACACCACATAATTTGCCCACTTAAATACACTACCCATTCAATGCTTTTTTATTATATTCATAGACATATGCAACCATCACATAGTCAATTTTAGAACATTTTCATTATTTTATAAACAACCCCCAGGCAATTATTAATGTGTCACTGTAGTAGTAGATTGGTACTGCCATCTATGGCCATTTGTATCATTGTATTACCTGTGAATATTGTGTTGATGTGGATACAACCATGGAATCATGAAAAAGTAGGACTGCTTTTAAAGATGACTTGGAAGCCTCTATTGGTAGAAAAGAGAATAACTGAATATGATTTAAATGTACTCCTTAAGGCAAAGGAAGGACATTACAGGTGTTGATTTGTTGTGCTTCTGGAATTACCTGCATTGTTTTACCTTGAGGAGTTAGGTCTGCTAAAAAAGAAAATAAAATAAAAAAGGAAATCTTGATCACAAAAAGTGTAGATTATATTTTACTTCAGAGAAAGAAAGCAGAAATTGTGAGGAACTTCCTTTGCCTTTGAAATTGGCATAATGCCCTCTAGCTAAGTGGTTTTGCTAAGTGACTTTGCTAGAAAACCTTTTCTACCCTCCTTGTCCAGAACCAACTGCTTTTCCTCTTGACCCTTTTGACTTCAGTGTGAGTATATGTCTTCCAGTTAACAAGTAATTTGGGGGAGTGTCAAAAGGTAACTAGTGTCCCCTGGGTTACAATTAACCTAAAAATTAAAAGGTGGAGTTTAAAATCCTCATTAAGTATAACAAAAACATAAAAGGGAGTTTCTGAATTGGACTTGGATTTAGAAAGTCACCTTTGAATTAATGAAACTGACCATACTTGACTGTGTACCATGCTAGATGTTTGAGAGAGGTTATCTATATTTAGGAGAGAGGATATATAGTGTACTTTAGTGGCAGTTAGTGATTTAGGCAAAATGAGTAGAAAAAAATTCTTTCTAGGAGCCTTTTTCTGTGCTCCCACTCACAGAACACATACTAATGCCCTTCATTTTTAATTACTTCTAATTTCTGAAATGTGTTTGTGAGTGTTATATTATTTGAATTATAAATTGGTATCTTGTCATTTAATATGACCAGATATTTGGCAACATCTTATTTCTCTGAGAAATTTTCTTGATGATTTATTCTTTAAGATAAAAGAATAAAAACAACTGAGTTCTCTAAAAATGATTTATTGTGAACTCTAACAGCCTAGTAATAAATTCTAACTAATATTTATTACTCATAATGGAGGCCTATAGCTTGTCAGCCAAGCTGAAAGTAGGAAACAATATTGTTATTTTTCTTATTATGTAAACATTAAGCACCCATTTTGTGCTCAGTATACTCAGAGCATGGTAGATGCTTAAAATATTTAATAATTCAGATATGTCAATGTTTATTTTTAAATAATTCTAAAAATTGGTTTTAAAAGCAATGCAGTTCTTACTCTAAGATAGCATTTACAATTTCATTTTATGGAAGTCAGTTTGTGCTCTCTAGAAGCAGAAACATACAAATATCATAATCATCTACCGAGCAGGAAACATTAGAGAAGGTTAAAAATTATTCTTGCTGCCAGGCCAGCATGACTTGGTAGTTGGGCATCGGCCTATGAATTAGGAAGTCCTGGTTTGATTTCCAGTCAGGGCACATGCCTGGGTTGCAGGCTTGATCCCCAGTGTGGGGTGTGTAGGAGGTAGCCAATCAGTGATTCTCTTTCATCATTGATGTTTCTCTCTCTTCCTCTCTGAAGTCAATAATTTTTTTTTAATTGTTCTTGCTTTTTTGGAATATTCAAAACCAAATTGCTCCTAGAGATGTACATACAGCCTCATAAATGGTTCTTGGGTGTAATAAGGCTGCCTTACATATTTAAATGTATTTATCTCTTTTTTAAACCATCTTTATTTATTTATTTGATTGTTTGAAGTATTATCTCATCCTTAAACACACACATATGTGTTCATGTGCACGCACACAGACACACACATACACCCACATTTGAATACTGAATGACAGATATGCCATTGTCTTAACCTTCTCTAAAAAGGAAAGTTCAGTTGGGAGCATGGGAATATTTAAAGGTGAAATGAAAATGATCCTACTAACACACAGCAGGACATGCCCTTTGAGTTTAGAAAAGCAGGTGACCTTGCCAGTTCCTTTGTAACCTGTTGGAACACATTTCCGCTGCAGCTGATTGAGTTAGGCTTTCTTCTGTATCCATAAGGCAGAGAAAAGATAACTGGCCTGTTTGAAGATCGAACCATCACCTTGGTTTCATTAGTGTTGGGCTTTAACCAACAGATATGGGGTTACATAAAAGAGAACAAGTAGCAAAGGGCAACTAGGAATTTTATAGTTGTATGACAGAGCTATGTGTTGGTATTTAGAACATTTTCTTCTTCATTAGGAATGCCTCTGAAGGCTCATACACTTCATTTCTTCATAGAACCACTTAATACTAGTACATCTCACGTGTAAGGTTACTACTGCATTCAGATTGTAGGATTTTGACTAAAAAAAAAGAATTTTAGTTGGTGTGAGTGCATGAGCAACCTTGATTCTTTTCAATACATGCATAGAGATGAATATACCACCTCCTAAAAGCTTTTTGTACTTATTTCTTTCATCTTTTAATACATATGTAAAAAGTGAATGGAATTGGATAATTACTAGAATTCATTTCAATTTAGTTTATATCACCAGAAATGAATTGGCAATATTTAGAATTTTATTTTTATTCTGTTGTTAGTACTACTCTTCCAATATTTTTTCAAACTACCTCCAAATCAGGAGTACAAATATAGGAACTGATTGTTCTCGTTATTCAAGAGAGAAAGATGTTTCTTTGAGAGAAAAAAAGGTTCCTAGTGTTTGTACATAAAAAAAAGTGGTATACAATGCATATGAAGGGGCCTTTTAATTGAAATTAAATTGAAATTAATTGGTGAAACTGGTTTTGGCTTAAGCTGAATGAGTCAGTGATATGCTTTAAACTCTCTATAAATTAACAAATTGATGGTAGAAAATAGTTTGGATCTGACCGATGATGGTAAATTCACTATCTTGATTGTTGGAAACTACTTTGTGCTTCACCATAGTCACAATGATGGTCAGAATTTCTGTTGGAAAGGGTTATGTGCCTAACTGACATAATAATTAAGGAATGTGACTTTTTTCTGAATCTTGAATTTATAATTTTATAATTTCCCTGATGTTTAATACTGACCATCTATAGCCACAGGTAGTAAAACATTTAGGAGTAAAGGAAAAAGGATAAACAAACATACCAACATGGTTCCAACTTTTTCCATGGATATATGCATAGGAATGGAATACATCTTAATCTAGAATCTTGTTTACTTTAAAACCAGCAACAAAACTAGAAAGCACTGCATAGCTTTGAGCTTTTCTAGAGCATCATTAGTTTTAGCTATATTTTAGAAAGAAAAAAACAACTAACCATTAAGATATGAATCACTAATAGAATCATTAGTGTTATATTATCTTTAACAAATTTGAAATTATTCATATGGTCCAGTTGGCTCAGCCCTAGAACACCAACCTATGACCCAGGAGGTCATGGTTTGATTCCCAGTCAGGGCACATGCCCGGGTTGCAGGCTCCATCTCCAGTAGGGGGCATGCAGAAGGCAGCTGATCAATGATTCTCATCATTGATGTTTCTATCTCTCCCTTCCTCTCTGAAATTAATAAAATATATTTTAAAAATGCCAGCCTTGAGATTATTCGTATGGTTATAAGATTTGGTAGTATGTTACTTCTCCATTCCTCCATTTAATGTAGAAGAAGTTGAGTTTTAGTTTGGCTCAGGAGTGAGAGTAGCAAGACGGATACATTTTTGTACATTTTGCTATTAAGTCAGAAAACTGCTTAAAATTACTGGTGTTAACAACTGAGACAAACAGAGGAGGGGTATAGAAATAGGGAAAGAAGACTTAGAAGGAAAGGCAGTTCTCCAAAGACCAATATTACTTACTTAACTGTTCTGTCCAAGTCTGATCCAAAGAATCTAGAAGTAACTCAGCTCATTACTGGCATTCACTTCAAGCTATAATATTGCTTTTAAAAACTTAAACTGTGTCTAATTCTGTGATGAAGATAAATTAATGTACAACCTAAACTTTCCAGTACTTTTTTCTCTAAGAGCACTGAAGCCACACTTAAAGCTATTGAATGGAAAGTACCATTAATTGAAGTATGGGATATGTCCAGATATGAGAGGTTTTATTATCCTGTGGAATGAATAATATAATCTTTAAAAGCCATTAAAGTACACACATTCAACTTGACATGCTATATTTACATAAGCTTTGCCAGCATTTGCCCATATCACTATATCCTTTTCAATTTTTTTCTTTCCATTTTATCAACCTCGGTATTAGTGCTTCTTTCAGCTGTTCTTCAAGTTGCTAAGGTGAAGGAATCTATAACCCCCTGAGTTGGTACTACTGCATGGTACCATTTGAGTAATGCTTTACAAGATCTACTCTGTACTGCACTGGTACCCAAAATTTCCATCATTTTGGTTATGGTTTGTGGACAAGGGACTAGCCTTATAAACAAACAAACCATAAGGATAGTATAAAACAAGTAAACACATTTATTCTTTAGAGGCAGAGAGAGGATAATATAAGTTTCTTAGAATTCATGTTAGAGTTGGAAAAGATTTTTGAGGCCATCTCCAGTTTTTAATTAAAGTTGGATTCCTTTGTTTCTTTTTTGTTTGTTTTAAAATCTTTTCATTAAATGAAATTTGATGGGAAAGTACAATGAGTAAAATAGATGAAAGGGAGAACATTAGGGCTCACCTCTGCTCATTATCAGTTTTGTGGAAGTTTAGTGGTTCCATGGAACTTAAAATGAAGTCACAGTCCCATAGCTATTTTGTGGAGAAAGTATTACTAGAAGCCCATTCTGATTCCTAATCCCAGGTTTCTTTCCATTTATGAAACTCGTCCTAGTGATTAATTTATTCTTTCACTCGCTGGAATTTGTTCTACTCTGTGGAAATAATCTTATCAACATGCGACATAATTCTGCAGTAGTATTAAATAGTGAAATGACAACCATGGGGAAAAATCCTGCTAAGGGAAAGGAAGAAGAATGGTTTTGAAACAAACTTTCCTTTCAGAATTTTGAAGAGAATCTCTAAAATACAGTATTATTAGGAATTTTTATTGTTTTTAATGACTCCTCAATTGACATTAAAGCAATATCCAAGTAAAGTGGCCTTTAATAGAAAGAGAAATGAATTGTGGGTAGGTTTCCCCAACTCCAGAAGATTACTTTCTGAAAACAAATAGTAATATCTGGTGAAAATCAGTTTACTGAGGTCATGAGCCTAAATTTTATTGCAAAGTTCCAAATGATGAATAGTATCAATTTTTCCCTTTCAGCTCAGATTTTTAACATCAGAAGAAATCATGTTGTACATGGCAAAATAGATGTAATCAGTGAATCCAAACAGAACAGTTACTGTTCAGTGAAATACTGGGTCCAAGTGGAATCTTATTAATCTGAATGTACTAATTAGGACAGTTGATGTCATAACGTATATCTAGTACTATTTTTAAAATATTGTAACGGATGAAGCTTGCCTATATTAAGCATTTAAATGGGTTTTTGAAATGGGTGGACTTTTTCAATTTCCCAGTTTGTGGGAACTGCAGTCTTAGTGTTGGAAAGATGCTGACCATGAGGCAGATAAATATCATATTGTGACATTTTATGGTCCTAATTGCCATAGAGTTCCAATTATTTAATTTTTGCTGTCATAAGTGTCTACAGCTTTTTCTTTCAAAACACTTCTTCTGGAAGACACACAGAAAGGTGAAGATGCAGGTTGTGTTGGAGCCTGAGGTTTATACAATTTGGAGGCCCCTCTTTAAAAAAGGGAGAAAAGATCACAAATGCAAAATTAGGTATGAAAGTGAATATTTAGAAAGGGACTATGCAAGTGAGGTGCTCTGAGGTTTAATCTTCAAGGTAAATCCAATTCTGCATGCAGAACACATCACTAAATAATTTAGTTGATCAGTGAAGGAGAGGGAAGATTTTCATAAGCCACAAACCTTTGATATTAGAAGGGTTTTTGATATATTAATGACATGTATAAGTAAAAGTGACAAGATTGCAATCATTTGGTTAAAAAAGACAGAATTATAATGCACAGTTTGATAAGATGAGATCTAAATTAGAGCAATTAAACTTTGATAGTGCAGTGGCAATCTGGTTTGTCTTAATGCAATATATCTTGAGGAATTTAGTTACAATTATTTTAAATCACTGATAGTATATTTTATACCAATGAAATGGGAATTACCAAGAAATATATCCAATCTGATCAAGGTTAACAAGAAAAGGCTCAACATTTTCATAAATGTCCTTTTAAACAGATGGTCTCATATAACATGTAAAATGAAATCTGGGGTTTAAGTAATGATTCCTTTTTAATTTGGTATAAACTGCAGTTTAATCTGGAATCACTATACTTTTAGGCATCTAAATCTATTGTCTGAGTTGTTCACTAAATAGCAGCAGCTAGTTATCTTCAGCCTCAATAAGAACCTTTGTGTGCACACTTTTTCTCTATCAGTTTCTAGTTAAACTTTGTCTACTGCTTTTTAAAATCCATTAGAAGCTTAATTTAAGGTCTGTCTATGTACATCATTACTAGCAGGAAACTTAGAATATATACTGATGATCACTAATGGCGGATGAACACAATTGACTAATGCTTTAGAGACCTACCATATAGGTAGGAAAGCATTTGGCTCCCTGAGTAGTGGTACTATTAAAGGGATATCAGAATTGCAAAGTGTCTCCCTCTCCAAACTACACTGGTACCTGAAATTCTGGTTTGGTGCTCAAAATACTATTTTTTTTTTGAAAAACAAATCATCAGAAAAATTAAACCTGCTAGAATTAAAAAAACCATATATGTTATCTATTTATATCAAATATAAAAGTGATATATCTAAATCCAGTTCTAGATGCCTAGTCAAGAACAAGATAATAAGTGTGATTGGAACATATTAATGACCTTGGTAAACTGATTTTCACCAGATATTGCTATTTGTTTTCAGAAAGTAACCTTCTGGAGTTGGCTCTTGGGAAAGAGACCTTAATTCTACTCCTTCTTGACTTTAGTTATTTGTTAATTGTATGGCTTCAGCAAAGTCACTTGAATTCTGTATGTTAAGAATTCTGTATGTTATCCCTCTCTGTAACATGTAGAAATTGGTCCCTTCTAATAACGAAAGTCTGCTTATTTAAATATTTGTTGAGTATCCGTGTGTATGTGTGTGTGTTTGGTTTTCTTTTTGCTTAGTCTCTGAAATATCAATCCAGCTTTTCACTGATGGTCCTAGCAGTCACCACTGGCTGATATACTACTAAATTCATATTCACTTTCCCTTTTTTACTGTTCACTTTTGGTGTACAGGTCTAGGTCAATTACAGTGGTTTTGTGAGATGAAAAATATAGATATACTTAAAATTTTGACTTATAAATTGCCCACTGTAGATGCCATAATTCAAAACAGGTGTCAATGTTAGATAGGACCATAATGTCTATTGCACATAGTTGGATGTGGCCCTCAGAGAGAAAATTATAATAAAGGTCTCAGTTTAAATAGTATTTTATGTGGCTATAATAGCCATTATAAACAATAAGGTGGTTTTTATAAAAACAAATGTATATATGTAGCACTTACTGTGAGGTGCTGTTCTGAGTACTTTAATATATTTAGTGATTTAATCTTTATAGTACATCAGTAAAGATTATCTCCATTTTACAGATTATAGAATCAAGACTCAAAGAGGCTAAGTAACCTGCTTCAGCTATAAAATAGGAAAACAAAGGAAAGCTAAACAAAGAGCATATGAAGATCTCTGTAAGCATCTGCAAAAAATGTATTCTAAAAAGCATGTAGTTATTGACATCTACTTGTAGCAATAATCTACAAGAGTGTCTAGTATGAGATAAAGAGGAGATGTGAGACAAATATGGTTAGGCAAATGTGAAAATCTGGATCATGAGTCTCTGCTGTTTTATTGTCTCTCTGCCTTGGGATGATGATTACATCCCTTGCAGAAATACACCTGTGAGTGTGGTGGTCCACATGCCAATATGGAACAGATCAAGTTCATTCACACTTGATTCTGTTGGAATGCTGTGTGAAATACATACAGGACATGTTATTTTTAAAAAGGCTGGAAAAATATAGTGCACAGTACTGAGAACATCCCAGGAGCGACTAATTTATGAAGAAAGATTAAAAGGATTAATTATGTAGAGCTTGGCTAAGTAATGATTAATGAGAAACATGATAACTGTCTATAAGTATCTGAAGGACAAATATACCAAAGAGAGAAGGGATTTACTCAGTTGGGCATAAATAGATGAAACTAGAAACATTTGTTGAAATTATAGAAAGTATTGTTTTGGCATGGTTGTATATAAAACTTTTTGACTGGTGTTATTGACTATATTGTAAGATAGATTCAGAAAATAAAACCAAAAAAAAGCTCACTTTGGTGGGCACTGATATTTTGAATATCAGCAGGGTTTATGGGAAGATGCAGGATGTATATTATGAGGTATAGTTTAGGTTGAAGAGTATAATATCTCTTATATTTGGAGGTCACTGCCCATCTTGCTTATACCAGTGATATAGTACAACTTAAAGTTTTTATGTTTTCCTTCTGATTGCTCAATGGCATGTCCAGTAGTTTGTTATTTTGTAAGGTTTTTTTTGTAAATATATTTTTATTAATTTCAGAGAGGAAGAGGGAGGGAGGGAGATAAAAACATCAACATATATCTCCTGCATGCCCCATAATGGAGATTGAGCCTACAACTGTATATATGCTGTAATGAGGAATCTATGCAGTGACCTCCTGGTTCATAAGT
Organism: Pipistrellus kuhlii; assembly: GCF_014108245.1. Taxonomy (NCBI): domain Eukaryota; kingdom Metazoa; phylum Chordata; class Mammalia; order Chiroptera; family Vespertilionidae; genus Pipistrellus; species Pipistrellus kuhlii. Next base: position 16,817,908 of record NW_023425504.1, read on the forward strand.
CAATGTTCAACCTCTGAGCCATGCTGGCTGGGCATGTCCAATAGTTTTTGTGCCTGGGCTCTGGATATGTATTGCTATAGGAAGAGAGGGGTCACCAGTGAGAACCAAAACTGTTCTCCTGTGGGAGGAAGTCTTGTTTTAAGCAGATTCTAGATGCTGGAGCCCAGGTGACTAAACATTGCAAATTTGGGCATTATAATTAGCATAGTAGGTGTTTGCTTATTATTCATAGAGTGAATAAGTGGATGGATGAACAAACCTCACTAAATCGGAATATCCTGTTCTATAAAATAAGGTTAGCTAAAAGTACATGCCCATTAACTAAATTTTAGAAATTAACTAATGTATATGAAGCCTGACAAAAACTGTATGCTCATTAAATAGTATCTATTATCTGTTGCTCAGTGAATTTGTTCAAAATGATGTTTAAGCTCTTCTTTAACTACTCCCTGCCCTTGCACCCTGATCATGCCTACTTCATCAGGAGTGTATTGGCAGGGGTAATAACAGTTAAACTGCTCGGGGTAAGTTGGACAACAGAATAAGCCACTTTTAAAACACTTGTTTTTGGATCTAAATTAAGGCATTCTTCACAGAATGGGAGCCTGATAGTGCTACTAAAAAGAAAAACAAATTACCATGTTATACAATATTGCTCTGGTAGAATAAATTAAGATTATTTTATAGCATAGGTTACCAAAGCATTTTCCTGTCCTTTATTTTTCTGTCACTAAAAGACACCTGTGTTCATTAAGTTGACTGTCTCAGTTGGCCATTGGAGAATTCTCATAGTCCAAGTTTTTGGTGGGCACTGGAATAAATCTGAATATAAATGTACTATGTCCTAACTTCTTTTCAATACCTTGTGTTAAAATGGAATTCTAAGTAGTCTTTGTCTTTTTATAAAACTACTAGAGGCCCATTAGGGTCCCTCAACCAGGCCTGTACCCTCTAACAATCTGAGACCCTGTGGGGGATGTCAGACTGCCAGTTTTGGCCCAGCCCCACAGGCACTGGTGGGGTCCCTCAGCCTGGCCTGTGGAGACCAGGCCGAAACTGTTCCAGTGCACAGATTCATGCATCAGGCCTCTAGTATGCATATAAAATGTTTGGTTAATCTCTTCTCATCCTCCCCCCTCCCACCTTCTCTCTGAGATTCATCAGTCTGTTCCATGTTTCCAAGCCTGTATGCTGAGTGTCTGCCCCCTGGTGGTCAGTGAATGTCATAGCTATCAAGAGTCAAAAGGTCACTTAGGCCTTTATATATATAGATATCTTTATTGATTTCAGAGAGGAAGGGAGAGGGACAGATAGAAATATCAGTGATGAGAGAAAATCATTGAGAAGCTGCCTCCTGCACACCCCACACTGGGATTCAAACCTACAACTGGGGCAGTGTTCTCTGACTGGGAATCAAATTGTGACCTGGTTCATAGGTCAATGCTCAACCACTGAGCCACCATAACTGGGCAGTCTATGTCTTTATATTTCCCCCTTACAACTACATTTTGACACCATAATGCATAGCATAAGCATTTCAAATTTAACAGTGTTTTTAATTCTCAGATGTTAAAAATCAACACAGATATGTTGCAAACCATGATACTTTATTTAGGGTGAAAATAATTCTTTTTAAAGATATGGTGGTTGGGCTTTCAACAAATGTATCCTTAAAATGAATATAACAAAAGCACAACTTACATTCAAAGATAAATCAGGTTGAAATAAGAAAATTTTAACTAAGTGCCAACTGCTACATAGTGTCATTAAGACTTAAAGAATACATTTGCATTTATTTAGTGAAGATTAAAGGCATCTCTGTTTGTGAAATTTCAATTAATAAGGACCTGCAGTTTTTGTTAGAATGAGCATGCATTCTAATAGTTTCTGTGGAATTTTAATAATTCAATTGTCCTTATAACCCAATTATTAGCCCTCAGTCTCCAGAGTGGCCTAGGAGATAATACATAAAATAGTTCCAGTAATCTTTTTAATAAACTTTATCCACGAAAGTGACATGCTATTGTTTCTAATGTAGCACCATAATGGGAGCACAACACACCTTCTCCATTCACAGAGGATAGGCCCTGAGACTTTCCTGACCCCCCCCCCCCATATCCTCAAATATCACTGTAGCATTTAATTTCCCTCATAAAATGCAGTAAAGTATAACTGAAAATTTAACAGACCCTTTTCAAACCATTAATGATTCTATAAATGCAGACTAACATCATTTACAAAGTCATTTTTTTTTCTGGCTAAGAACTAGCACTTTCTTTTCCCTGCCAGTGTTAGCTCTAGCAGTTTTTTTTTTTTTTTTTTTTTTTTTTTTTTCTGGGCCATTTTCACATAGAAATAAAGTTAACTTTCAACACTTCAGCAGAGTTGCTCTATACAGCCCAACACATATAGCAGGGTGTAGAGTTTTGGATGCTGGGCAGTTGGCCAGCTCACTCACTAGCTAAATCAACTTTACTATACCAGCCTTTCAAGATCCAAATTCGTGGGTCAGCAACATTATAAGTTACTACAGGTCATGGACCCATGGAATCACTTCATGAATAGTCAAAACTGCAAATGTTAAATCCATAAATTCCAAGGATCTACTATATTTACTAGCTTATTGAGCTTGGAAGCTGCATTTCACTGGTTGTTATAACAGAACATCAAAATCATTGAGTCTTAATGGACTCTTGGTGCTATTGTCAACTCTACAAAGAAATCTAGAAAAGTGTTTTATTTCTTTCCTCATTTTCAGGGTATATAACATTTTATTAGTTTCAGGTGTGCAACATAATGATTTGATACTCATTTACATTGCAAAATAATCACCGCACAAGTTTAATGTTTATCTCTATACATAATTACATTTTTTTTGCTTGTGATGAGAACATTTAAGATGTATTTTCTTAGTCACTTTGAAATATACAATATAGTATTATGAACTGTAGTCACCATGCTGTACCTTATATCCTTATGGCTTATTTATTTTATAACTGGAAGTTTGTATTTTTTGACCCCCTTTGCCCATTTTGTCTACTCCTGAACCCCTGTCTCTGGCAACCACCTATCTGTTTTCTGACACTATGAGTTTTGTTTTCATTTAGATTTCACGTATAAGTGAGCTCATATATAATACTTTCAATAATAAAGACAAATTTAAAAAAATTAACACATGGACACAGACACTAGGGGGGTGAGGGCATGTGCTTGGGAGTGGGGGTGGCCAGGGGGAAGTCAATGGGGGGAAAAGGAGACATATGTAATACTATATGTAATACTTTAAACAAACAATTTAAAAAAACTAATAAAAATAATTTTAAAATACTACATGACATAGAAAAATGTTTTACATTTTAGGTGTTGAAGACCAACACTGGCCTTTATTCATGCTTACTTTCTGAATCTCCTGAATATAGAATGCCATTTCTAGTAAATTTTATTTATTTTTCTAGTAATAATTTAGAAAGCATTTTATTTATCTGGAAATTAGAGGCTAAATAGCAGTATGTACAGTTGACCCTTGGACAACATTGGTTTGAACTGCACAGGTCCAATTATACATGGATTTTTTTCAACATATGCTGTAAATGTATTCTATCAATGTATTTTTCTTTTTTTATTTTCTTAACATTTTATTTTTGCTATCTTACTTTATTGTAAGACTGCAGTATTATACTGCATACAAAATATCTGTTAATTGATTGTTTGTATCAACCAGTAAGACTTCTATTAAACAGTAGATTATTGGTAGTTAAGGTTTTGAGGAATCAAGTTATATACAGATTTTTGACTGGTGTATTGTTGCCCCCAACCTTGGCGTCATCTACATAAACACTAACTACCTGCTGTATCCAAACATTGTTCTTGGCTCTATTAGGAATAAAAATGTTGATATAAATGTTTTCATTTATTGGTCACTCAACCATATGTCAGACACTGAATGATCCCTTTACATGTATTATCTCATTATTACTAATGATGAGCCTATAAGAAGTTCTCCCTGCCCTTATGGAATATGTAATCTATTTGAAATGGTAAATCATAAATGTTACATTTGCGTGGTTCCTTAGGATGGTCTGAAAGGCATATAAGGTTTTACTAAAAAATATACTAGGAGTCCAGCATCTAGTTTTCCCAGTCAACTGCATTTTCTTTTTCTTTTTTCACAAACTTAGTCATTCTGTTAATTTAGTAGATATTTCTGAAGTTAACCTCAGTATATCTAATTTTAAAGGTTTTATAAAATAGTATATAGGGAAATATTATACTAAAAACTTTAATATTCATTGGAGAAATCTGCCTTATTGCTTTTTATTCCAAAGCTTTCCATTGCATAGAACGTATTTACTTTCTCTTGATGTGGATTCTACAGCCCTGTTGTACTTGTGTTAGTTTGGCAGTCTAATATATTCCTACCAGTGATTTAGATCATATTTTACATTGTTTTCCATAGGAGTTGCAGGCATGAGGCATTCCCAAGTTTGTTCCTTTAAAGCAAGTTCAACTTACTGAGTGAGAATTTGTTGATCAGTGCAGAATGTAGCCAACATTTTCAAATGACAATTTTTGTTCTCCCGCCTCCTCTGGTGTATAGTTAACTAAAAGCAGTGTAATAGAAAATCCTGTGAAATGAAACAGATTGTAGAAGTCTAGCATCTCGGGTGGTATGTAGATTTGTTGCTTTTCCTGGAGGACTTTTTCTTTTCTGTGAAGCAATAAAGGCAGATAAATAAAGTCTCCCAAGTAATATATTTTCTAGGGAGTCAAGAGTACTGACTTCTAGTCCAGGCCTTGACACAGACTATGTGACTTCCAGGAAGTTACATTATCTCTGGGGACAACAATTTCTACAGCTATAAAATGAGATGATGATGTCTATCTCATAATGCTATTGTAAGAGCAAATGCAGAAAAAATGAGCTCCCTTCAGAAGAAAGACACAATATGCATTTAAAGCAGTGTTCTTAGATATGCACATATGTATTTTTTCATTTGTTGACATATGTAATGAAAACTATTTGTCATTTTATTTAACTGTTGCAACACAACAAGAGCTACAGATGAATATAATTTGGTTGTAAACAAAGAATATTGTATAGATGAGCTGGGTAAATTTTTCTTCTGCACGGTATGCACTTTATGATTGTTATAGTCAGGAAGAGGAAATGAAAAAAGAAAACAAATCTGCAGTTATTCAGCACCAATCCGTAAAAGGTAAAATGTTCTATAATAAACTCATGGTTCAAGGGAAGGAATTGCCGCTCCAGTGCTTTCCTGACACTTTCTTGTCCCCTGTCTCCTACTTATTGTCAGAGGCTGTTTTTCCACTCCAAAAACTTCATAGCTGGCCCTCAGGAGGATTAGCAGGCTCGTGTCACAGCTTTGTCTTCTTCATTGATTTCAAAAAGCTGTGATGATGACATGATTATCTGCAGAAATATTACTCCCCTGGAGGATATAATATACATTGAATTTTAGGGTTTTTCAAAATAGGTTTCAATTCAGTAAGTTTTTACCTAGTACCTATCGTGTATCTTGATAAGTACTAGGTACTACAAGGGACTGAGAGAAAATAACCAACACAGTCTTTACAACAAATAGTTTACCTTTTGAGAATGTAACACTTTTATGCATGACAGTCATGCCATTCTCCCTTTGAACAAATAAGCTCATTGAGGCCACAAGTCATATCAGATTCATCTCAGGGTCTTTTCATGCTCATAATTTAGGAGGGAGAACTCTTCAAATAATGGAACTTTCCAACAGCATTGATAATTATTATCCCTTACCACTCTAGACTAAATGCTAGTAGCATCTCATAGTGACTCTTATAAGCAAAACTACCCACATACATTTTCAAATTTGGGGTGATTGTCCTCTCCAACTGAGAGTCACAGTTTTATAGTCTCATACATATTACCTTGCACATGATAAGAGCTCTGTTAATATTTTTGTGAAAAAATTAATTCATGAAACAACAATTGGAGATCACATGCAAGAATCTTTAGAATAGAATACTAGTACATCAGGACTCTGGGAAGAGAGACCATGTTATGTTAAGCTGTGTGAATTATTATCGTGAGCTGTGCCTTAAAGGATAAGTAGGCTTTCAAAACTGAATGGCAGAGCAGCAGTCCCTGTAAGAATTACAAAGTTAAATAAGAACAATTTTTGGTAGCACCACACTGTCTGGGTTAGAAGGCTGTTTTGGGGGATAGCATAAGGAATGTATGACTCTGCAGGAGTGGGCCAGCTGAAGAGTCGGGACCTGAGCCTGTAATCAGTAGTTTGCTCCCAAAGGCTTTTTCCCAATGTTATAACAAGATTGAAGTCTTATTTTATGGAGATGAATTTGCTTATTTGCATATAAGTGGATTTGAAAAGGCATAAACTAGAGACAGGTGACTAGCTAGGAAGTTATTCCATAAACTAGTTGAAAAATATATCATACCTTCTTATCTGTTTGTTTTCCCATCCATATTTTCTTTTATTGTTTCTTCATCTCTTTTAGGTAGTGAAATATTAATTTGATGGCAAAAATCCATTAATGTTTCCTTTCATTCTCCTTATCCTTCTAGTACCAGTGGAACATATTCTATGACTTTCTTTAAGGGAGAGGGAGAGAGAGATAGAAATATCAATGATTAGAGAAAATCATGGATAACCTGCCTCCTGCACGTCCCCGCTGGGGATTGAGTTATACCCTGATCAGGAATCAAACCACAACCTCTTGGTTCATAGGTTGATTCTCAATCACTGAGCCATACCAGCCAGACTCTATTACTTTTAAGATTTTAAAAAAATCAGCTATTTTTATTTCATAATTTTAAATTCAGCAAATGCAGCGAAAGATGAAAATGAGAGTCAACTTACTAGTAGTGGGAGATGAAAAGGAGAGTCAACTTACTAGTAGTGATCAATCTGCTTTCTCTTAGGAGAAATGAAAGAATGAGAGAAAACATTAAACCCTATATCTGAAGGTTCTTATATTTGAACTAGAGGCACAGTGCATGTTTTTATGCACTGGTAGGGTCCCTTGGCCTGACCTGTGCCCTCTCACAATCTGGGACCCCTTATGGGATGTTGGAGAGCAGGTTTTGGCCAGATCCCCACAGGCCAGGCTGAGCCACCCCACTGGTGCATCATGCACCAGGCCTCTAGTATGCAGTAAGATCTTTGGTTAATCTCTTCTCACCCTCCCCCTGCCCCTTCCCTCTGAGATTCATCAGTCTGTTCCATCTTTCCATGCCTGTGGTTTCCTCTCCTGCATTAAGCGTATGCCTCCTAGTGGTCAGTGCATGTCACAACTACTGGCTGATCAGCCAATTGCATATATATATATATATATATATATATATATATATATATATATGAAGTTTTTTACAGAGGAACAATGCCTTCTAGCTTCAGGAAAGAAAAACTTGATGATGAGTTGGATTATATTAACTCATGTTTCTGTTTGCAGATTCTTTTATTCAGTTGTCAGTATTTAAAAATTTCAGTTGGAAGAAGGTTAGAAGAAGGAACGATATATGTTCTTATTTCTTAAATCAATTGTTACTTATTTAAGATAATCAGAAAAAGAACACTATAGTAAAATAGCAACTGAACATGCCAACAAATCATTAATTTATAGAAATTATAATTAATATACTAATACAGGATTCCTTGGATGGTTTTTTAAACTTTTAAAATAATATATTTCCAAAAATATTTTATTCAAGTATTTTTATACTAGTTTAAAATTATTTTTATTTACTCATTGAATGTCCCAGGAACCATCATTAGTAATACTTAGCAGTTATTGATATTATGGCTTGCAAATTAATTAAACTATTGCATTAATTAAAATATTTTAAAATTTATTATTTAAAAATCATTATTTTATTATTTTTAAAATAATTATTTTATCACATAATTAGGATTTTACTCTCTATTTAATGTATGTGTTAACATATAACTTTAAGCAGAACAGTTGTTAGACTGCTTATGTGGAGATAAGCATCTGTCATTCATGGTTTCAAAGAACATTCTGGGGGAAAGAAAGGATAACATTGGACATTTTCATGAGCAATTTATTAAGAAAGCATAGAGTATAAAATCTTAGATGATATAGCTAGTTATATTTGTAGCTCAAAACTATAGAAAGATAAATCTTTTTTAACTTGTTTTTATTTGATTATTTTTTTTATTGTTTAAAGTATTATGAATAGTAGTACATATGTTTCTTCCTCTGCCACCCAGCACATGCCCTCACCCCTCACTCAGTGTCTTGTGTCCATTGGTTATGCTTAATGCACTGGTCGGCAAACTCATTAGTCAACAGAGCGGCAAACGAGACTCGAGAGAAGCATGTGGCTCGTGAGCCGCAGTTTGCCAACCACTGCTTATATCCATGCATACAAGTCCTTCAGGTGATCTCTTACCTCCTCACCGTCCCAACACTCCCCGGACTTCCCACTGTAATTTGACAGTATATTAGCTTCTTCTCTGCCTCTGTATCTATTTTTTCATTCATCAGGTTATAATGTTCTTTATTATTCATAAATGAGTGAGATCATATGGCATTTTTCTTTCACTACCTGTTTTATTTCACTTAGCATAATGCTCTCCAGTTCCATACATGCTGCTGCAAATGGTAAGAATTCCTTCTTTTTTATAGCAGCATAGTATCCCATTGTATAGATGTACCATAGTTTTTTAATCCACTCATCTGATGAGGGTCATGTAGGCTATTTCTACAATATACCTATTGTAAATTATACTGCTATGAGCATAGGGGTACATATATCCTTACTGATTGGTGTTTCTGTTTTCTTGGGATATATTCCTAGAAGTGGTATTACTGGGTCAAATGGCAGTTTCATTTGAGGAAACCACATACTGCTTTCCACAATGGCTGCACCAGTCTGCATTCCCACCAGCAGTAAAGGAAGGTTCCTTTTGCTCCACATCCTTGCTAGCAGTTCTCATTTATTGATTTGTTGATGATAGCCATTCTGACAGGTGTGAGGTGGTACCTCATGGTCATTTTGATTTGCATCTCTCTGATGATTAGTCACTTCGAGCATGTTTTCTTATGTCTCTTGGCTTTCTGAGTGTACACTTTTGAAAAGTGTCTATTTTAGGTCCTTTGCCCATTTTTTGATTGGATCGTTTATCTTCCTTTTGTTAAGTTGTATGAGTTCCCTGTAAATGTTGGAGATTAAACCCTTATTGGTGATAACATTGGCAAATATGTTCTCCCATGCAGTAGTCTTTCTTATTGTTTCATTGATGGTTTCTTTTGCTGTGCATAAGGTTTTTCTTTTGATGTAGTCCATTTATTTTCTCCTCAGTCTCTTTTACCCAAGGCTCTGTGTCTATAAAGATATTGCTATATCAGCTAAAACCGGTTTGGCTCAGCAGTAGAGCATCTGTCTATGGACTGAAAGGTCCCAGGTTCGATTCCGGTCAAGGGCATGTACATTGTGTTGTGGGCACATCCCTGGTAGGGGGTGTGCAAGAGGCAGCTGGTCGATATTTCTCTCTCATCGACGTTTCTAGCTCTCTATCCCTCTCCCTTTCTCTCTGTAAAAAAAATCAATAAAATATATATAAAAAAGATATTGCTATATCATATGTCTGCAATTTTTCTGCATATGGAGTCTTGTAGGATTTTTATGGTTTCCTATCTTACATTCAAGTACTTTAGCCATTTCAAGTTTCTTTTTGTGTATGGTGTAAGTTGGTGGTGTAGTTTCATTTTTTTTTTGCATATATCTGACTAAATTTCCCAGCACCATTTATTAAAGAGATGGTTTTCACTCCATTATATATGCTCTTGACTCCTTTGAGAAATATTGAGTATAATGGCTTGGGTCAATTTCTGGGTTCCATTGGTTTAAGTGTCTGTTCTTGTGCCTGTACCAGACAGTTCTGAGAACCGTGGCTTGGTAATATACAATAGCTTGATATCTGGCATTGTGATCCTCCAACTTTATTTTTCTTTTTCGGGATAGCTACAGCTATTCAGGTCTTTTTTTATTCCAGATGAATTTTTGGAGAGTTTGTTCTAGATCTTTGAAATATGCCATTGGTATTTTAATAGGGATTGCATTGAATCTATAGATTGCTTTAGATTAGTATGGACATTTTATTGATGTTGATTCTACCAATCCATGAACATGGTATGTTCTTTCATTTGTTTCTGTCTTCCTCTATCTCTTTTTTCAATGTCCTGTAGTTTTTGGAGTACAGGTCTTTTACGTCCTTAGTTAAGTTTATTCCTAGGTATATTAATTTTTTATGCCATTTTAAATGGGATTGTTTCCTTCATTTCTCTTTCTGTGAGTTTATTGGTGTATGAAAAGGGTATAGATTTCTGGGTGTTAATTTTGTATCCTGCTACATTGCCAAATTCATTTACCGTATTTTCTGGCGTATAAGACGACCCCCTAATTTTACAGTTAAAACATAGGTTTAGGCCTATATTCGCTGTATAATACTACCCCCCACTTCCGAGGCAACACCAGTTCTTTTTTTAATAGACCGCCTCTCTGACTCTGGCCAATCTGAGCAGGCTTTTTACTAGAACACAGTGTACATGTTCTGTACCCGAAGCTACACTGTGTTCTAGTAAAAAGCTTGCTCAGACTGGCCAGAGTCAGAGAGGCGGTCTATTAAAAAAAGAACTGGTGTTGCCTTGGAAGTGGGGGGTAGTCTTATACAGCGAATATAGGCCTAAACCCATGTTTTAATTGTAAAATTAGGGGGTCGTCTTATAAGCCGGAAAATACGGTATTAGGTCTAGTAGTTTTTTTGATGGAGTTTTTGGGGTTTTCTATGTACAGTATTATGTTATCTGTGAATAAGGACAGTTTTGCTTCTCTTCCAGTTTGGTTGCCTTTTATTTCTTCTTCTTCTTTGATCACTATGGCTAGTACTTCTAGTACTATGTGGAACAGGAGTGGTGAAAGTAGGCATCCTTGTCTTGTCCCTGTTCTTAGGAGAAATGGTTTAGTTTTTTCCATTTGAGTATGATGATGGTTTCAGATTTGTCACTTAGGGCTTTCATGATGTTGAGTTATGATCCTTCTATTCTCACTTTGCTGAGAGTTTTTATCAAGAGATGGCGTTGGATTGTGTCAAATCCTGTTTCTGCATCAATTGATATGATTATGTGATTTTTGTCTCTGGGTTTGTTTATGTGATGTATCACATTTATTGATTTGTGGATATTGTACCATTCTTACATCTCTGGAATAAACCCCACTTGGTCATGGTGTATGATCTTTGTTATGTAATGCTGAATCTGATTTGCTAGAATTTGTTGAGCATTTTAACATCTATGTTTGGATATAAGCATGTAGTTCTCTTTTTTTGTGGTGTCTTTATCTGGTTTTGGTATTATGGTAATGCTGGCTGCATAGAAAGAGCTTGGAAGTGTGCATTGCTCTTGAATGATTTTGAATAGTCTGAGGAGAATAGGTTTTAGTTTTCTTTGAATGCTTGGAGGAACTCTTCTATAAAGCCACCAGGCCCAGGGCTTTTGTTTGCTGGAAGATTTTTGTTTTTATCTCTGTTTCAATTTCTTTGGTAGTTATAGGCCTATTCTGGTTTTTTGATTCTTCTTGGTTGAGTTTTAGGAGCTTGTATTTTTCTAGGAATGTTTCTGTTTTATTTAGTTTGTCCATTTTGTTGGAATAGAGTTGTTCATAGTATTTTTTCATAATCGTTTATATTGCTGTGTGATCGGTTGTTACTTCAACTCATTTTTAATTTTGTTTATTTGGGTCCTCTCTCTGCTTTTTGGTGAACCTGGCTAGTTTCATCAATCTTGTTTATCCTTTCAAAGAACCAGCTTTTGGTTTTGTTGATTTTTTAGGGGGTCTCTATGCCATTTATCTCTGCTATGATCTTTATTATTTCCTTCCTTCTGCTTCCGCTGGCATTTTCTTATTGCTTTCTAACACTGAGTTGTTGGGTAAGATTGTTTATTACCATTGTTTCTTGTTTTTTGAGGTGGGCCTGTAGAACTATGAACTTCCCTCTCAGGACTACTTTCACTGTGCCCTATAGATTTTGAATTGTTGTGTTTTCGTTTTCATTTGTTGCCATGATGCCTTTTACTTCTTATTTGATCTCTTTGGCAAGCCAATCATTGTTTAATAGCATGCTCTTTAGCCTCCAGGTGTTTTGATTTTTTTAAAATTGTTTTTATTGTAGATTTCTAGTTTTATGACATTGTGGTCTGAGAAGATGCTTGATATGATTTCTATTTTCTTGAATTTTAAGAGATTTTGCCTGTGTCCCAATATATGGTCTATCTTTGAAAATGATCCATATGCACATGAGAAGAATGTATGTTCTGTGACTTTGGGGTGGAATGTTATGAAGATGTCAATTAATTTCATCTGATTTGGTGTGCCATTTAGGATTGATGTTTCTTTGCTAATCTTTTGTTTAGAGGATTTTTCCAGAAGTGGTAGTGGAGTATTAAAGTCCCCTACTATGACTGTATCGCTGTCAATCTTTCCCTTAATATTCTCCAGAAGGTTTTTTTTTTTATGTATTTGGGTGCTTGTGTATTGGGTGTATATAGGTTTACCAGAGTTATATCTTTTTGTTGGATTGCTCCCTTTAGTATTATGAAGTGGCCTTCCTTCTCAAATTAGATCCACTTTGAGATCTAATTTGTCAGATATAAGTATTGCTACCTCAGCTTTTTTTAATTTTTTTATTTTATTTGCATTCACCTGAAAATCCTTTTCCATCTCTCCACCATCAGTCTTTGTGAGTTCTTTTTTTCTGAGGTGGTTTTCCTGTAGACAGCAGATATATGGGTCATGTTTTCTTATCCACTCAGCTACCCTCTGTCTTTTCATTAGGGGATTTAATCCAATTACATTTAAAGTTATTGATAGGTACTTGTTTGTCACCATTTTTCCCCCCCCTTTATGCCTATGTTCCTTCTTCGCTTCCTATTTTTTTCTTTTTGCAGCAGACCATTTAGCATTTCTTGCATTGCTGTTTTGGTGTAATAAACTCCCCTAGTCCTTTTTTTGTCTGTGAAGCTCCTGATTTCCCCCTCAATTTTGATTGATAGCATTGCTGGGTACAGTATTCATGGATTCAGACCATTCCTTTGCATGGCTTTGTATATTTCAACCCATTCCCTTTTGGTCTGATGTGTTACTGCTGGGAGACCCTTTGTAGGTAACTTTCTCTCTCTGTCCGCTTTTAAAATTCTTTTTAAAAAAATATATGTTTTATTGATTTTTCACAGAGAGGAAGAGAGAGGGATAGAGAGTTAGAAACATCGATGAAAGAGAATCATCCATTAGCTGCCTCTTGCACACCCCCTACTGGGGATGTGCCTGCAACCAAGGTACATGCCCTCAACCAGAATCGAACCCCGGACCTTTCAGTCCACAGACCGATGCTCTATCCACTGAGCCAAACCAGTCTCGGCCGCTTTTAAAATTCTTACTTTGTCTTTGGTGTTTGCCAATTTAATTATAATGTGCCTTGGTGTCAGTCTTTGGGGGTTCATTTTATTTGGGACTCTGTGAGCTTCTTGGATTTGTGTGAGTTTCTTCTTTCCTATCTCAGGGAAGTTTTCTGTCATTATTTCCTCAAACAAGTTTTCTATTCCTTGCTCATTTTCCTCTCCTTTTGGCTCCCCTATTATGCCGATGTTGTTTTGTTTCACTATGTCCTAAGCTTTCTTTAGACTTCCTCCTGTTTTTTAAGGTTTTTTTTTGTTTGTTTTTGTTTGTTTGTTTTTTTTCTAGATGCTTTTCTGCTTGGATATTTTTTTCCTACCTTTTTTTCTAGCTTTGGAGAGATTTCAGCAGAGATTTCAGCAGCAGCGGAGGCTGCCTGGTCAGGAGAGCCTGGTCTGGCAGTCCCCAACAGTCCCTTGGAATATAGCTGTCTGTCATTCACAAATACACACTCCCCATAAATCCACACACTCTCCTTTCATTCTCTCACACACTATCTTGCAGCCTGCCTTCCCATTGGCAGCCATCTTCAATCTCCCGTTTTTATCTTGATAATTAAATTTCCTTTAACATATTTTTGAACTAAAGATTTTTGGTAAGTCAACAAAAGACCAGTTAGAGTAAATACATTTATGGAGCAAAGAAAAAAATATGGTATGAATGAAAAATATATATTTTCCCATATATAAGAGTTTATTTGATCTTTATGGGTTTCCAAATGCCAGCTTTCTTTGAATATTTCAAGATTTAAGTTTGATAATGTTTAGCCAATTATGATTCTTTGATTTAATTTTTAGGCCTCATATTGCCTGCAGATTCTTTCATAAATTATGGGATTAACTAAATTATATGCCACTAAAATATATTTTAAAAAATATATTTTATTAAATATATTTTATTGATTTTTTACAGAGAGGAAGGAAGAGGGACAGAGAGCTAGAAACATCGATGAGAGAGAATCATCGATCAGCTGCTTCTTGCATCCCCCCCTACTGGGGATGTGCCCGCAACCACGGTACATGTCCTTGACCGGAATCAAACCTGGGACCTTTCAGTCCACAGGCCGACACTCTATCCCTTGAGCTAAACCAGTTTCGGCACTAAAATATATTTTAAATGGCTTGAAATACATTTTAGTTAAAAAGTACCCGATAGTCCTAGCCAGTTTTGCTCACTGGATAGAGAGTCATCCTGTAGACCAAAATCCTGGGTTTATTCTGGTCATGGGCACATACCTCTATTTAAAGGCTCCTGTCTGGCCCTGGCCCTGGTGGCGGCATGAGCAAGAGGCAATCAATCAATGTGTTTCTCTCACAGTGATGTTTCTCTCTGTCTTTCCTCTCTCTTCCACTCTCTCTCAAATGAATGGAAAAATATCCTTGAGTGAGGATTAAAAAAAAAAAAGAGTAGCAGATACAATATAGATAGTCACTAATCAAGTTCAATCACATATAATACAAATGACATAGATCTAACCAACAAGTAAATATATTTTCTTAATTGAGGTAATATGTTTAATAACATTATTTAAGCTTCAGGTAAACAGTATTATAATTTGATATCTGTTTACACTATAAAGCATGCTTACCTCAGTAGTTTCCATTGTTACCATACATTTGACCTCCTTTACCCATTTTGCACACCCCCATTCTTTCTTTCCCTCTTAGAACCACCAATCTGTTATCTGTACCTGAGTTTGTTTGTTTTTGTTTATTTTTTGCTTTTATTCTCCACATATAAGTGAAATTATACTTTGTTTTTCCTTTTCCATCTGACTTATTTTACTTAGCATGATATCCTTAATGTCTATCCAAAGTTGTCAGAAATGGCACTATTTTGTCTCTTCTATATCTAAGTAGTATTCCAGTGTCTAAGTGTGTGAGTGTGTGTGTGTGTTTGTAGATGTGTGTTTCTCACATTGTCTTTATCAGCTCATCTATTTATTGGCACTTAGGTTGTTTCTCTATCTTAGCTATCTATTAAATAAAAAGTCTGTGGTCATCACTCCATCTCAGCATAATGACCTATTAGTAGGAGGCTGCATGATTGGGGTGGGTGGGGCTGTGTATGCAGTGAGGTGCCCGCAGGTGGGTGTGGACTTGACTTTGAAGGACTTGACCGAAGGCATTGGTGGGTTTCTGGGTCCCGGTGTGGCTGCAGGACTCTTTCTGGGTCCCATCCCTCATGGCAGTGGTTGCTGTGGGACTCTTTCTTGGTCCTGCCAAGCCTCAGGACTCTGGGTCCTGGGTCTTGCACAAATTCACTTGCTGGGCCCCTAATTATAAATAATGCCACAATGATCAGATGTGTATGTATATATCTTTTAGAATTAGTGATTTGTATTCTTTGAATAAATACCCAGAAGATAAATTGGTGGATTATATGGTAGTTAGTTCTATTTTTAATTTTTTTGAGGAACCTCCTTACTGTTTTCCATGGTGGCTGTACCTGTTTATCTCACCAGCAGTGTATGTGGGTTCCCTTTTTTTTTTACATCCTTTTCAAAGCTTGTTATTTCTTGTCTTTTTGATAATAGCTATTCGAATAGGGATTAGGCAATGGATGAATATGGTTTTGTAAATCTCTTTTAGTTGTGCAAGTAAATTGACCTAGATTATGATCTTTAATCCTATTCCAAATATTTACCATGGCCAAATTTCCCCAGCGTGGTCTTAAACCTGATCCATACCCTCTTCTCTCCCCCCCTTCTCCCCCTCCCCAGCAAACTGGCTTATACTTTGTGTAAACTGCAAGGACTGTTGCTTAGGGCATGGACAAACTACAGGGAAATGCAACACCACTTGTTACCTGTTAGCTTTCTAAAAGAGGTCTATAATGAAATTTAGCCTGTGTTTCTTCCATGAGGAATCCCTGGTTCTTCTTACTGCACTGGCTTCAAAATTCACTTGCTGAGCCACTAGTTATAAATAATGAGTTCAAAACATTAAAAGAAGAACAGTGTAAATATATACCTTTGAGGTTTATTTAAGTTATCTTAAGCATAGGAGAAAGAACATAGACTTTGTAATCAGACCAGCCTAAATTCCATTCCCAGGTTTAACAAATATAAACTTTGCCTAATGACCTCAGACAAATACTGCTCTGAGTCTGTATTTTCCATCTGCAAAATGTACAAAAGCATGCCTACTACTTGCATGGATGTTTTGACTTTAAAATGCTGCAAAATGTGAGAAGAGATGGGGTATCTCCTTCTGGATATTAGAAAGAGTTGATTTAATATAGACTGTTTCCAAGAAAGAGTGATCAATATCTGTTGACAATATTTAGCCTGAGGATAAATAAGAACAACTGGTTTATGAGTAAATTTAAGAAAAATCAGAGAAGACATAGATCAGGATGAAAGTAAAACTTCAGAGAACTGGAGCTAGTGAGCTAGCCCAAGAGAAGGGGTAAAACAACCACCTATTAATTCAGCTTCAGGCAGCCTGAAGACCATCATGACTCAATGTGCATCAATGCAGAATCAACATTGCCTAAGGTCTCCACAGAGTAGAAACTCAGAATATTTCATGGCAGATTATACCAGGAAAACAATAGTGATGTCCTTTAATGCTGGTAGGCTACAAAGCTTTTTCATATCCATTAAGTCAGTTAATTCTCACCACAACTGTGAGATGAGCATGACAGCTAGTCTTATCTCTCTCTTTTTCCAATATAAGACTTTTATTACATCTTTAAAATATTGAAAATGTAACAAATCATTCACCATCTTGGTGTTTCTATAGCTGGACAACTTAGATCTTATTTATCAGCCTACTGAACAGTTCCTTTTTCAGAAACATACCTACCATCCAAAAATTGCCAGATATCCTTGTTTTTAACTGTTGTGACTTGCTGAACCAAAACAGCTGAATTTGATACAAGTTCAATGTTGCTTCCTTCAAGAATCAACTCATCTTTCTGGACATGAGATACTGAACAAGCAATGCCTAACCTCATTTGAACCCTGTAGATATATTTTTCACCCAAGAAATTTCTTTATGATTTCAACAAGAGAAAAACATTCTCCTGAATAATGACATTGATGGGGAAGTGAGCGTACACAGACCTCATCTTGTAACAGAAGCCAGTGTAATACCCTTGATCATGTTCTGTACATGACTGCAGATAATGTGAAAGGTAGCCAGTTCCTTTCTATTTCTCCACCATTTGTCAACTGGAGCCTTGTCTTTTTCTTTCTAAGGAGACTGAGTTCTACATTGATGTGGTTGAAGTCCCTCTTCAGGGTACTTCTGGGCCCTTCACCATAACTGTGTGTTTCTTCAGAGTGATGTCCACATTTTCTTGGATGTCCACAATCTGATGGCTGATAATCGTCTTCATCCTCACAGTAGATGTGGCAAAGAACACTATTCTTATCACTTAAACACACACAAACTTCTTTTTAACACACTTTTAAGTAAATGTATTATATACTCCACTCTTGACAAATGTACCTTCATAGTAACCTAGAGGGCCAGATTCAAATTTAGAACAATTATACACCTATAAGTATCCTCGCACATACACAGTTGACATCCCACCCAATCTATAAACTCCATTCATATCTGCATCTTGACCCAGTTGAACCCAGACATGTGTACATAAAAATCATGTCTACCATTACGTGTAAGGACTTAGAGTAGAAGCCCTGATAAATTCTGGAAATGAGTTCTAGATATTGGTTGGGGAATTCCAGACTCTTGGGCACTTGGAGCATGGTCTCTTCTGCCCTCCCTTTTATTCCCTTTCCCTGTCTCCTTCTTCCCCTCTCTATTATCTTCTATATGTGAATTTTAGGTAATTATCTATTCATATAAAGAGGTAATATGCTAATTGCCGTTATGGTGTCCCAGTAATGACCAATTTGCATATTAACAGACCAGCAGGAGGATGTGCACACAGCAGGGAGCAGGTGGCCAGAGCCAAGTTCCTGGGGGGTCTGAGGAGAGTGCCTGACAGGAGCCCAGACTGCAAAGAAGGAAGAGGAAGCAGCCATGGGGAGCCCTTCCAATCCCCCTGCATGGACATCCTGCCCTAGCACCTGCAATCCTGGGGGAACTTGGAGGCTGACCCGATGTGGAGAAGACCCAGCATCTGGGGTAGCTTCAACCCATACCTCTGACTCCCAATCTCTTTCCCCGCCACCGCTGGTGGGCCCCCTCTACTGGGGATGGGCATGCCTCTCCTCTGTGTAACTCCAGATCCTGGTGGAGGCAGGCCTGAGCAGCCCCCAGAGTCAGACCCTTCCTCCCAGACAGCAGCAGTGGTGTATCCACAGCTGAAGCACACTGAACCTTGCTGGGGGCGTGCCTAAACCGGCCCTCCTAGCCAGCCTGGCTCTGCTCTGGCCCAGCCCCCACCCCACTGCAGGAGATTGGAGCCCCACTCTGAGCAGGTACAGCTCAGAAACAACCATGTATGACATAAAGAATGGTGCCAAGTGGGAAGGTTTGACAGTTACTCCCCCTTTGGCCTTGCTGCCCCCTAACACCCCGCCCCCACCAGCGCCTGCAGGGACGACCACCGCTACAGGAACCCTCAGAGGGTTCCTCTGAGGCCTGCGGAACCCTCTGCAAAGCTTCCATAGCTACAGTCCCTGGAAATGGCCATGCCCTCCTCCCCTAATTAGCACCTGCTACCTGTAAGGGTACCCGTGGGCTTAAAAGTAACAATCTCTTCCCATGAAGACATCACTTACTTGATGAAACATTTCTAGGTTTATTAGCTCAGAACCTCCTCGTGACAACCCAGTGAGGTAGGCGGAGAAGAGATTACAATTCCCATGGTATATGTGTATGTATTCAGAAATGAAGCTCAGAGATGAAAAGTGTCAAGTCCAGAGGTTCCCAAGGTGCAGCACACGCCCCATAGGGGGTGGGGGGCAATTTGATTTTAAGTGGGGGCAATTCGAGAATGAGTTAATAGTGAATTTTTTGCATTTCTTAGGGTTCTAGGGGCTACATCTACAGGGTCTCCTGTATAATAAAAGGGTAACGTGCAAATGACCAAATGGTGGAATGACTGACCAGTCACTATGATGCGCGCTGACCATCAGGGGGCAGACACTGAATGCAGGAGCTGCCCCCTGGTGGTCAGTGTGCTCCTACAGGGGAGCGCTGCTCAGCCAGAAGCCGAGCTCATAACTGGTAAGCACAGCTCCATGGCAATTCCTAGGATGTCCGACTGACAGCTTAGGCAGGCCCACAAAGCCGTCAGTTGGACATCCCCCCAGGGCTCCTGGACTGCTAGAGGGTGCAGGTCAGGCTAAGGGACGCCCTAGGTGCATGAATTTTGTGCACTGGGCCTCTAGTAGTATAATATACTTGACCTCTAAAGCCAAATTTCATTTAAAGGTATCTCTATCTTAGCAGCAATTAATAAGAAAATTAAATCAGCTCAGCTCATGATTTTTAAGTTTCTTTGGTTTCTTGTCTCATGGTTTTTGTTTTTTGTTTTTTGGGAGGTATAAGGGGCATTAAGATGCATTAGTATATATTTAAAATAGCCTATATGGTCATTTAAATCACTTGATATTTTATCGAATTTATTATATTTGGAATTAATATTTGGAAATCTTCAGCTGTATATGAAGTCAGCATATAGCTGCTAAATGCCAACCTTACTAGTACCTGAGTACAAAACTGGTCATTCTGCTCTCAAAATCCAGGACTGCTGGCTCCCAACCATTCACCTGCCTGCCTGCCTGATTGCCCCTAACCACTTCTGCCTGCCAGCCCGATCACCCCCTAACCACTCCCCTGCCAGCCTGATTGATGCCTAACTGGTCCCTTGCTGGCCCAATTTCCCCTAACTGCCCTCCCTTGGCAGCTTGGTAACACATAAATGCCCTCCCTTACAGGCCTGGTTTCCTCCAACTACCCTCCCCTGCAGGCCTGATCACCCTCAACTGCCCTCCCTTGTAGGCCTGGTACCTCCAAACTGCCCTCTCCTGCTGGCCATCTTGTGGTGGCCATCTTGTTTCTACATGGGAACAGCCAACTTTGACCACATGAGGGTGGCAATCTTGTGTGTTGGAGTAATGGTTAATTTGCATATTACTTCTTTATTATATAGGATATATTTTTTAATGATGAAATATGTTAAGTGTACAGGGATTTCACATAGCAAGTGCTCACATACTCATCACTCTTGAACTCAGCTCATATCTGTGCTACTCTATTTTATGTAGATTAATTTTTAGACATTAAAACATTACAGACAAAATTGAAACTTCTTATGTACCCCATATCATTTCTCTTCTTCTCAAATGTAACCAGTATATTGAATTTGATATTTATCCTTCCCTTTTATGCTTTATTATTATTTTTTACAACATCCAAATAGGTCTTCTTTAAATATAGATTCTTCTTTGATATTAAGAGATAAAAGTGTTCTTTTATCTCTTAACATTGTTTCTGTGATTTAACTTTGCTGGTATGTGAGGCTTTGTGTCATTCTTTTCATTGCCTATTAGATGAATATACTTATCCTCCCCTGTTAATGGACATTTAGACTGTTCCCCAAGTTTAATTTTGTAAACAGTACTTCAGTAAACATTCTCATGAGTATTTCTGTGTGTATTTGTGTGAGTACTTCAAAGTATATATACCTAAAAGTGGAATTTCTGTATCAAAGAGGATGAATAGCCTCAACTTTGCTACATGCTGTCAAATTGCTCTCCAAAGTACATGATATGGGAATCCTACCATCAGTGCATGAAATTCCTGATTCTCTATATTTGCTCTTGTTAAATTCTTGTCAGTCTGCATGCATGTTATGAGCACTCACTGACATAATTTATATGCTATGAATTATTTGTGGGAAAGATCTTTTTAATATGTCTATTGTCCATTCAGATTTCCTTGTCTGAAAATTGCCTGTTGGTAACATTTGTTCATTTTTCTACTTTTTGTTTAGATGTGTGTTGTTGTTGTTTTTTTAATGAAATATGGATACCTATTTTTATAGTTTGATCTTTGCAGTTGTCTCCAAGTTTGCGACTTGTTTTCAGTTTGTTTCTTGTGTCTTTGATTGACACTGCATTAAATCTATAAATTAATTATAGTGCAATTCATATCTTTATGATTATAGCCCTAAAGCTTTTTTATGGCATTCAATAATTTTTGTATCTTACTCTATAAATGTTTTGCATGACTTTTGCTAGATTTTATCCTTAGGTTCTTTTGGCCTTTGTTAATACTACAAATTGAATCATTATTTTTTTTTATTGAATCATCTAATTGGTTATTACTTGTTTAGAGTTTTGCTATTGAATTTAGTATATTGATTTTGTTCTAGCAACCTTGCTAAACTTTCTTGTTCTAATAGTTTGTATTCTCTCTTGGATTTTTGTATGTAGTTATATCTTTGGAAATAATAACAGTTTTGACTCATCCTTTCCATTTTTATACCAGATTTATTTTCTTTGTTTTATTACATTTTCTAGGACGTCCATTAATATGTTAAATAGAAGTGGTAAGAGTTGGTGTGTTTGTCCTGACTGTAATGGGAACACTTCTAAAATTATACCATTGATTATTATGTTTATTGCAAGTTTTTAATAGATACCCTTTAAGAAGTCAGAGAGACTACTGCTGTGTTCCTAATTTGCTATATATATAAAGGTTTTTAAATATAAACCTTAATTTTTTAACTGTTCTTTCAGTGTTTATTCACATGTTTTTGCTTCTTTAGTTTGTAATTTGTTTAATTACTTTAATTATTCTAGTGTTAACCAGCCTTTCATTTCTTGGATCAACTCAGCTTGGCCATAATTTATTATTGTTTTACACATCCCTGGATTTGGTTCAATATTTTTAAAGGACTTTTTCCATGAGTAAGATTGGTCTGCAATTCTCCTTTCTCAAATTGCCCTTGTCAGGTTTTTGTGTCCTGGCTATATAAGCCTCAGTGAATGAGTTGAATAGTTTTCCCTCTCTTTTAAGTCTCTGAAACAGTTTATAGAGACAGAAGTTATCTAACTCTTTAAAAGTCTGATAAATTGTGCATTTGAAATTGTGTGAACCTGTTATGTCTTAAAGTCAGAGACTTTTTACTACTCACTGCATTTGTTTAATGGTGATTGTCCATTTTTAATCTTTTATTTCTTTACTTGGTTTTTATTTGCATAAATATTTTAAGTTATATATTTTGTAGTTTTTATTGTATCTGTATTTTCTCCTTTTAGTTTTATTTTTTTCTTTTTTTAATCTCTTATGTCAGTTGTTAATTTTATAATTAAAAAAATTAATCAGTGTTTACTTTTATAGTACCTTTCTCTGCATTTTTCTTCTTTGTAGTAATTTCTCTGCTTATTTTTATTTTTCCTTCCTTTTACTTTTTAAGTTAGTCTGAGGTTGTTTTTCTAACTTCTTGAAATATATATTGAACTCACTTATTTTTATGCCTTCCTTATAGTTAATCCAGGCATTTAATACTCTCTGTCTCCCTCATTATATACTTTCAGGTGTACCCACAAATGTTAACATGCAGTGTGTACTTTTATTCTCTAAGTTCTACATGTATTTATAAAATTTCCAGAGGAATTTCATCTTTAACTCAAGAGTTATTTAGCAGTGCTTTTAAAGTTGTCATGTTCCTGGGGTTTGGGATTGCCATTTTTGTGTTGAGTTTTTAAGCGTTTTTAGGGCTCTCACTAATCCTGGCTCTTAGCCAGTGGGTCCCTAGCTCATTGTTGAAGTGGAATCCTGTGCCTTCCTTGTTCCTTTTCTACCTAGGTCAGAAGTCTCTTATAAATCTGTATCCCTGTTCAGGATTCCTTTCCTCAGAGCCCTTGGCTCTCCACCTTGCTTGCCTCTGAGCTATTTTATTACCGACACACCCCTGTAACTCAAGTCTGGTGTAGTAGTGCTTGCTTCTAGACTCAGAACTCTGCATATCATTGGCTTTTCAGTTTCTCTACTGTTCCTAGTCCAAGAAGATGTTAATCTTGTCTTTGAATTCAACTTCTTTATTGTTATGAATTTTTATTTATTTAGAGTAGAGATATGAGTCATTTTGACTTTCAGTATCTTTCATAGTGCCAAACACATTTACTCCTGTGAAATTAAAAAACTGACATAACATCCTCACTTTCAAGACTTCAAATGACAGTATGTGTACTTATGGTCTCAATTAACCTTTTATTTTAACTAAACACCCTTCTTCCTGGAATCTTGAAAATTCATCTTTGCTTTATAGTCATGCATCACTGTACTAACAGTAACACTGTCCTCTGTATTTTTGACTCTTCAGACGTCATTATTCCCAAATAAAATAATAATGTTGCTTTACATTGAATAGTCTCAATATTACTTTTTTAAAAATTTAACATTTCAGTATAAAAGTGAAGGTAATGCTGTCTGTTGATAACTAGCTCACTCAAATAACAGTGAAGTATGAGGCCAAACAGAATTAATTCATGGGGAATTGGCAGGACACTGTCAATTCTTATGGCTTATTAGGAGATTTAGTGAAAGCTCACCACTCCACTGCAAAAAGAGCTAGAAATTTGAAGATCTTTCCTGCACTTGATAAAGTACAGTATATTGGTGGTAATTAGATGAGAATAATACTTCCCACTAACTGCATTATTCTAAGCATATTGTAATGGATAGTAAGAGTAGTATAGGTCCTGGCTTAAAGGCTAGGTGTTAAGAATACATCCAGGACTGAGAATAATGATTACATGCCTTGTACCAAACCATCCTGGAACATTATTTATAGCACTGACCCATCCACTGAATTTTTTTGGCTCTTCTGTCCTTATATATGAGGCATAAGCCTCTCAGTAAAATTGTATGCATGTCATCATCCGTCATTATCTAGAATTACTCTTCTGGATCATTATTTACTCCAGAGTTTTAAACTGTCTCATTTATAAGGAATCATAAGACTGTGATCATTCTTTTTACCTATAATGTCAGTACATGTCCATACCTAAAACTTAATCAAATGCTGGATTAAACAGCTTGATACATGTGGCTTTCAGAATTGATATGGTCCAAAGCTTATTGGACGACTTTGTTCCTTTAATCCTTTAATGCATATTATTTCTACACATTCATTATACAGAATATATAATTTTTAAAATAAATCCACATTAAGAAAGATAATAACTGAACATAAAAAAGATAAATGAAAAAGGCTTATGAAATTAAATTGTATTTATTGAGGAGCCATGTCCAGCTGAAAAGACGGCAAGAAGCAGTCCTGAAACAACCCAAGAAGCAGGCCAAGGAGATGGACTAGGTGAGAGTGGCATGGAGGTATGGGCAGGCACAGAGTGACCTGGAAACCCAGCTAGAATCAACCTGCTCTGCTTCTCCCTAGGAAGTAAGGGATTCAAGCAGAAGCAAAAAGAAAAGCAGAATCTGAGGAACTAAAAGAGAAGGAGGCAGGGAAGGGCCCCCTGGCCACAGGTGGAATGAAGAAATCTGGCAAAAAGTGAGCTATTCCTTGTGCCTAGAGCAATGGTGATCCTTAATTCCATTCTTGTTTTAACATGTAGATTCCCTGTTATAACATCCCTTGCCATCTATAGCTAGAATGAAGTGTTGTCTTGGAGCCTGTTGTACATTTAAAAATAAACTTTTGTAAAAAAAAAAAATCATAATAAAGAGGAACCAAGATGGCGGCATAGGTAAACACCTGTACTTACTGCTTCCCACAACCACATCAAAATTACAACTAAAATACAGAAGAACCATCATCCAGACCATGGGAAAGCTGGTTGAGTGGAATTACTACTGTTAGAGAGTTAATGAAGAAAGTGCAGAGACTAGTAGGAAATGTGGAGGTGCAGAACAGGCTGGTCCAGCACCTGGGTGTATCACTTTTTTTAATTCAGAGGGAGATCACCTCTGCGGTGGCCACTTGGAGGAGCAAGGGGTCCCAGCCCCACACCAGACCCCCAGCCTAGGGTACCAGAGTTGGGGAAAGAAGTTCCTACAGGCAGTAAGAACTACAGACTGTAAAATCAAGTGTGATTGGGGCTCAGCGTCATAGAGACTTATGGAGGGAGACCAAGTTGTTCCCATTAAAAGGCCAGCACCAGTGGCTGACTTTGCACCTCCTTGGAGATCCAAGAGTCAGTGTACCCAGTGGTCAGATTGAGACCATCCAGATTACAACTCTTCACATCCATAAGTGACACACTCAAGGGGCAGACTGAGTGAGCACCGAAGCCCCACTGAAGCATGTCCTGCTCCATAGGGGTGTCTCCTGCACAGCAGTGCTCCCACTGTAGTTGCAGTTGGTCCCCACAGCCAATTGGCTTGGAGGTCAATTCCTCTCAGCAATCAAAGTTCAACTACAACAAGACTGTCTACACACCCCACAAAGGGGTGAACCAAGAGTGTTCACCTTAGGTGAATGGGGAAGCTTAGCCACTGGGCCCTATAGGACACCTACTACACAAGGTCACTCTAGCAACTCAAGGCGACTTAGCAGCTCTACCTAATTCATAGAAATAAACACAGAGAATCAACAAAAATGCAGAGACAAAGAAACATGTCACAAATGAAAGAAATGGAAGAAAGCAAACTACTGGATATAGAGTTCAAAACCAGTTATAAGTTTACTCAAGAATCTTCTAGAAATCTCCAAGGAACTTAATAAGACCTTTAAGGATCTTAGTGAGAATAAAAAGGAAAAAAAAAAAAAAAAAAAAAAAAAAAAAAGGAAAAGGACCAGTCAGAAATGAAACATACACTGACTGAAATAAAAAATAATATACAGAGATTCAACAGTAGACTACAGAATCCCAAGAATTAAGTCAAAGATTTGAAGTACAAAGAAGCAAAAACACCCAACCAAAGGAGCAAAAAGAAAAAAATCCAAAAATATGAAGATAGTGTAAGCAGCCTCTGTGACAACTTCAAGCGTACCAACATCTGAATTAAGGGGGTGCTAGAAAAAGAGAGAGAACAAGATATTGAAAACCTATTTGAAGAAATAATGACAGAAAACTTCCTCTAGCTGATTAAAGAAATAGTTACAGGTCCCAGAAGTGCAGAGAACCCCAAACGAGGAATCCAAAGAGGACCACCAAGACACATCATAATTAAAATGCCAAGGGCAAAAGATAAAGAGGGAAAAATCTTAAAAGCAGCAAGAAATAAAACACAGTTTGTTACCTAAGAGGGAGTACCCATTCGACTGTCAGCTGATTTCTCAACAGAAACTATGCAGGTCAGAAGGGAGTAGCAAGAAATATTCAAAGCGATGAATACCAAAAACCTACAACCAAGAATACTCTACCCAGTAAAGCTATTATTTAGAATTGAAGGTCAGATAAAGAGCTCCACAGACAAGAAAAAGCTAAAATTCATCACCACCAAACCAGTATTATATGAAATGCTGAAGGGTATTTTTTAAGAAGAGGAGGAAGAAGAAAAAGGTAAAAATAAAAAATTATGAACAAGTGACAACAAATACATATCTATCAACAAGTGAATATAAAAATCAAATGAATAAAAAAATCTGATGAACAGAACAAACTGGTGAATGGAATAGAATCAGGGGGGTGGAAATGTAACAGATTGACAATTCTCAGAGGGAAAGGGGAGTTGCGGGGGTGCGGGAAAAATTGCACAAAGATCTTAAATGCATGTATGCCGTACCTATGGACACAGATGAGAGGGTGGCAAAGGCCTGGGGCGGGGTGGAAACCAGGTAGAGGGGAGCTAAGTATGGGGAAAAAAGAGGGACATCTTTAACAATCTCAACAATAAAGATTTAAAAAAATCATAATAATCATGCATTATCTCATCTCTTTATGTCTCATTCTGCCATTCCACCCTTAGCTGTGAGATGAGTAAATCCAACCCTGAATCCTGTCAAAGTGTGTTCTTTAGTCTTTGTTATAGCTGGAATTCTGCCCTGCAGGAATTAAAACAACTCATTTGAAATGGCAAAAAAAAAATTGTATTTCATGGGGATTAATAGAGAACATACACACATTTTATGTAGACCTGAGTTTCTCAAATATATAA
Organism: Pipistrellus kuhlii; assembly: GCF_014108245.1. Classification (NCBI taxonomy): domain Eukaryota; kingdom Metazoa; phylum Chordata; class Mammalia; order Chiroptera; family Vespertilionidae; genus Pipistrellus; species Pipistrellus kuhlii. Next base: position 16,845,394 of record NW_023425504.1, read on the forward strand.
TCAATTGCACTTTACCTCAGAGGGATAAGTGGTCTGTCTTAGTAGAAACTGGCTTGCTCTCAATTAATTAGCCCCCTTGATGGTTGGGGTGCTAAATTAATATTTTAAAAGTAATGTTGTAGTAATAGAAATGTTCTTTAAAGTGTTCATTATGTGTCATATTTAAAGCTGGAGCTTATAGAGCACTGGACTATTATTGAAGTTTATAAAACCAAGGACTAAACAACTATTTAGAATAATAATTTTGCTCCTTGGCCCCCATATCATAATGCCACTTGATTCTCTGAAGAGTTAACCTAAAAGTACATTATATATTTTATACATTTTGACCTGGAAGTTTCCATGTTGTTTTCAGCCCAATTTTACTGAACTCTGAATACCATTATGCTTGTTTTTATTATTTCTGTTTTGTTTTTGCTTCTCTCTTTGCATAGGGACACTAAATCAGGTCAGTATGAATAGTAGGACTGAAAGGTGTAAGGATCGGGTTTTATTTCTCCTTATAATTTTAGTTTCTTTGAAAAATCGCTACAAGTCTTATAGCCACTGGGTGTACAGTCACTATGTGCTAAAGCAAGGCCTTTCTCCTTGTGGAGGAAATTATTTGACCTGCAGGTATGAGGCACATATTGATATCTGAATTTTGGGAGGACATGTTAACACGAGGATTTATTAACATTCATTTATAGCCAGATAGGCACTCAAAAGATAATTTGCTGAGTGAATGAATGAATGAATGGCCATACATTCTTCTGAACTTGCTATAACTTCCTCAACTTTTTAGTGTTGTATTTGTCATCATTAGAGGAAAATGGGATGATGATTTCTGCCATGTACAGTATCATGGGACAGCTTAGATCAGGGATTGGAAAACTGTGACCCTCAGCCAAATGCAGCCTGCCTCTTGCTTGTGTATGGTTTGTGAACTAAGAATGATTTTTATATGTTTGAATGGTTGAAACAAAAATAAGGAAGAATAGTATTTCGTGGCATGTGAAAATTATAATAAATTCCAATTTTTGTGTCCATAAACTGAGCATTATTGAAACACAGCCATGTCCATTTACTTACATCCTGCTTTTTGTGTATTTATGACACATTCTATATGACATGCAAAGTCTAAAATTTTACTATCTGGCTTTTTACAGAAAATTTGCCAACCCCTTACTTAGAGGATTGATGAAATGGTTTTCATAAAGAAACCTACTAGGGGGAAAATGGTGCTGTATAAGCACAAAGGCATTGTGACTTTCATTTCTAAATCTGTTGCTATTATTTCAGAGTTATTTGCTTGCAGGCCTTATAATGGTAACAGGTGCTAATGCATAAGACTAGAACAATAACTCCTTCTATAATTGTCCACATTCATAGAAAACTACAGGTATAGCTGTAGCCAGATGTTTAAAGAATGAGAACTAAAATGAAAATGTAAAAGTCTTCACTGGAAAGAAAATGATGAATGATATAGGAATTGAACCTAAATCCTGGTAAAAAGCCCAGGCAAAATAATTATTTGTCTTTTCTTTTTCTTTTTTAATATATTTTATTGATTTTACACAGAGAAGAATTGAGAGGGATAGAAAGTTAGAAACGTCGATGAGAGAGAAACATCGACCAGCTGCCTCTTGCACGCCCCCCACTAGGGATGTGTCCACAACCAAGGTACTTGCCCTTGACCAGAATCGAACCCAGAACCTTTCAGTCAGCAGGCCGACGCTCTATCCATTGAGCCAAACCGGGTTCGGCAAGAATTATTTGTCTTTAATTCATGTGCATAATCCCCTGGGATGGATTTTTATTAGACAGACTTACAAATAGCCCAAGAAATCTTACAAGACCATAAAACAGTTTTCTAAGGCAAAACCTTTAATAACCTTAAAATTTACATAACATTAACCACTTTAAGTCAAAGTCACATTTTATTAAGAATGAACCATATAGAAAACATTGCTGGTACTTTCCTTACAATTATAACGTAAAGCCTTGATGAGATGTTTATATTCCTGTGGGATAAATGTGTGGAGTATAATTCATTGAAAGAGGAAAAGAATGACATTTCAAATTTTGAATAATTTAAAGAAAATTGAGCAAATTTTAGGATTACATCTACACAGATTATCTTAAAAGAGCACAAATGGAAGTAAAGTTTAAATAATGGAGTTCATTTAACTAATATAGACAATAAAACCAGGTATTTCACTCTCTGAATAGGATTACATTTTGGCAGTAATCTAGTTAATTTGATTCATGGGGATTTATAAATTGGATCATTCAGACTCGAAAGTGAAATGGTGATTTAAATGCAGCCCAATGGCTTCTGGAGAAATAATCAATTCTTTAGAATTCATCTGAAGAATAAAGTTTTATCCTAATTACTCACCTGGAGAATTAACTTGAATTTTGAAGCATTTGACTAAGAACCCCCCCCCCCCCATAAAAAAGCCCTGGGCATTGCATTTATATATAAAAAAAAAAATCCCTCTAGAGAACAAGTATGAAAAAAATTGTACCTAGTAAATGACAGACCAGAAGCCTACTTTCTTGATAAAAAAAAAAAAAAATCATTTATATTGCTTCATGGAGTTAGCAAATCTATTCTCTTATTTATTTAGTGAATGTTTATGAAATCTTCTATGTGCCAAATACTTGTGTAATCACTGGGAATACAGAGGTAAACATGTAGACAAGACCAATAAATTCTCTGCCTTCTTGGAACTCACATTCTTGTGGGGTAATATAGATGATAATTATATTAAAATAATTTTAGGTAGTGACATATTGCATGTAATAAAATAAAGCAATTCTATAGAGATGGAAATAAGAAGCACTGCTCTAGATACTGTGTTCAAGAAGAGCCTCCCTGAGGAGGCAGCTTTTGATTCTGAGAACTGAATGATGAGGAGTAGATCATGGGCAGTTCTTAGAGAAGATGTATCCAAATATGTGAAATTAACCTTAGTATGTAGGCAGGTTTTATTCCAGAGATGATTTGGTTCTGTTCAACATCAAAACCCAACCCCTGTTTTCTTTTCTTTTCTTTTTTTAAAATATATTTTATCGATAGGAGAGAGACAAAGAGCCAGAAACGTCAATGAGAGAGAAACATCGACCAGCTGCCTCCCGCACACTCCCTACCGGGGATGTGCCCGCAACCAACGTACACGCCCCCGACCGGAATCGAACCCGGGACCCCTTAGTCCACAGACTGATGCTCCACCACTGAGCCAAACTGGTTTCGGCTCAACCCCTGTTTTCTAATCAATACTTGGCAACATCTACGAGGGATAATTATGAGATGGATTTATTACTATCATTATTGTTGATATATTTAACATTTTAGAACACTTAGACATTAAGAGATGTTTTCACCCATATTCCATTTGAATCTCATGTTGGGTAGGAACTAATATATTCCAGTTTTATGGAAAAGAAGACTTGGGTTTTTGGGAGAGAGCCAGAAGATGGTTTAAAGCCACTCAGAGAACAGTTTAGTAATTGTGGAGCTAGGGCCTTGAAGCCAAGACGTTTTGTTGCAGACTTCCAAATTGTTCATTTTATTATACAATTCTACCTTAAGCTATACCTATAATGATGAGTCTGAATACTAATTCTTATATGCAGTAGAAACCATATTTCTGTCTGATTAAGTAAGATTGCTTAATATGTGCTACAATAGGAACAGTAATTAGAATTAAATTTTCCATCTGAAATTTCATGACGGGTTAGGATCTAAAGAGAGGATATGATTGATTTTATATACTATCACACATGATTACCGATGTGGGTAAATACGAACATTGTTATTGGTTTATTTTTTAAAGGGTAATTGTTCTTTGAACATATAATTAGTCATTTGCAATCTGGTAAAGATTTGCTTGGTTTATTTATTTATTTTTTTATGAGCTGTCCTGGCACTAATGCTAAAATGCCCACCTCCAATGGCCTGGGTTTGTGGGGCACTCATTGACTTTGTGTCCATAGTAAAGTAGTGCACATCATCTTATGTGAAAAATACATTTAGCTATGGTTGACAGAATTTTCATTTTTCCATTCACAGATGTAAAGCATTTTCAATATAACACAAGCCTCAGCATAACAAAGTCAGCACTTTATGAGAGGCACACAGCTCTGCTTACCTTTCATTTGTCAAAGGTTGATAGGAAACATCTATATTGCTTGTTCAATCTGTTAATTGTATGTTTTCATCCAAGCTGAACTGACAAGCTAAGATCTGTTCACTCATATTAGTCTGTAGGAATGTGTTTGTTAATAAGTCCTTTAAGCTGCTTTACATGTGACCTATAACTCAAGTAATTCTTACTCAAACAATATTCAAAAGGTTATCTGCACTCTAAAACTACTTTAAGAATAGGTTACAGGGTGGGGGGTGAGGACATGAGTGGGGATGGGGAGCAATGAGGGATAAGGACACATATGTAATACCTTAATCAATAAAGAAAAAAAAAGAATAGGTTACAAACTTAAATATTCCAGTTTCATCATCTTTAAGGTTTGTAATTTTGTTCTTTTTAGATGAGTTAATATTAACTTTGAAAAAGGAGTTATGAAATTTAACAATGAAAACAGTGTGCTTTTAATTTTTAAATTATTCAAACCTTTGGGGAAGTTTGGATAAGTAACATGGTGAATTTTAGAGATTGTTCTCTTCAAATAAGACCTGAAAAATCATTTCAAAATCCAAATGGTAGAATATTCAAATATAGAAGCATAGTGGCACATGAGCCCCTTGATAGCACTATCTCAACTCCTTAGTTCTGGTTCTAGGGTATAAAAAGTGCTCAGTAAATAATTGATGAGTAAATCACTAGTTTAACTTATTAATTTTACTCTTTTGGATCATGACACTAAAAGAGGTGCAATGACTTTTACATATGTAGTCACATAATCAGTTCATGGCAGAAAAGGAAAGAGAACTCTGGTCCCTTGAATCCTAGCCTACTCACTGCCCTTTCCTATAATTCATTTACCTTGCTGCCTCAGTCCTAATTTCCAGTAACTTGGGTTAGTAGATGAATGGCTATTTAGGCTATGTCCCAATAAAAGGCTGAACTCTCAAAATACGGAAAGTATAGATACTATATCAAAGCATATATATCAAGCTTTAAAGAAGTGGGGGGAGATAAAAATAATTTTCTTTCTCTCTAAGTTCTTCTGGCTGGACTAATAAAATTAAAATGAGACATATTAACAGAAGAGAATGATCATATGGGAATCAAGAACATAAGACCAAGGGACATATTAAGCAGTTGAGTTTTATATACCATTTTTGACTAAGGGGTGAGAGGCAGGGGTCTGGTACTTAAAGGGGAAAGTAGAAAATTCACAGATAAAAACAAAAATTTGGTCATTAGCCCTGGCAGGTTTGCTCTGTGGTTAGAGCATCAGCCTTTGGACCAAAGGGTTTCTGGTTTGATCCTTGGCCTGGTTATGGTTCATGCACAGGAGGCAACTGATCCATGTGTTTCTCTGACATTGTTGTTTCTCCCTATCTCTTCCTCCTCTCTTCTACTGTCTCTAGAAATCAGTGGAAAAAAATATCTTCAGGTGAGGATAAAAAAATAAAAGACAAAATTTGGTGATGAAAATCTTGCAGGTTCACTCAGAAATAATGTGGAATCTAACAGACCGTAGGTTTTGTCCTGTCTGCAATACTTAGTTGATATTATGCGAAGGTGATAGCTCCCTTTATGCTTTACTATCTGATTTCCTTTATGCAGGTAAGGGGAGTGATAGGTCAAAGGCTCTTTCTGAGTCCTTTGTTTGTTAAAAATAACCGAGTTAAAATAATTGATATATCAAACTTTTGGGGTTTGCTTCCCCTAAAAGGTTAATAAAGTTTTCTCCATAAAGGGTAGTTTTTATTTGCTGTTCCTACCAGAGGTTGAATTTGAGCAGTGACAGCCAGTACAGCCTTTTTTGGAGGGGAGAAAAAAAAAAGGGGGGGGCATCAATGTAAGAAACATCTATTGATCAGTTGCTTCCCAGGGATTTAACCCACAACCTGGGTATGTGCCCTGACCAGGATTGAACCTGCCACCTTTTGGTGTAGGGCCATGGTTGGCCAAGCGAGGCTTGAGAGTCACATGCGGCTCTTGAGTGTGGCTTTTCCACAAAATACCATGGCCTGGGCCAATCTATTTTGAAGAAGTTTTAAGTTTAAAAAATTTGGCTCTCGCCCTAACTGGTTTGGCTCAGTGGATAGAAAGTCGGCCTGCGGACTGAGGGGTCCCTGGTTTGGTTCCAGTCAAGGGCATGTACCTTGGTTGCGGGCACATCCCCAGTAGGGGGTGTGCAGGAGGCAGCTGATCGATGTCTCTCTTTCATTGATGTTTCTAGCTCTCTATCTCTCTCCTTTCCTCTCTGTGGAAATCAGTAAAAAATATTTTTAAAAAATTTGGCTCTCAAAAGAAATATCAATTGTTGGACTGTTGATGTTTGGCTCTGTTGACTAATGAGTTTGCTGACCACTGATGTAGGGGATAATGCTCCAACCAACTGAGCCACACTGGCCAGGGCGCTAGCACAGTCATTTCTCATTAAGGAGCTATTGGGCAGCACTGGGAGCAAGAACATTTTCTGAATAAATGATCAAGTTGAATTGCTTGCTCTGATATATTACATATATGCTTTATGATATATTGCATAATTCCTTGGGAAGTGTTATCTTATTGATGTGCTGGAGGCAAGGTTTCACCAAGTGTTGCCAGATAAAATACAAGATGCCCAGTTAAATGTTAACTTCAGATAGAAAATTAATATATATATATTTTTTTTAGTTTAAGCATGTCCTAAAGGTGAATTATTTGCTAAATCTGGCAATCCTACATTATCTTTCATACAAAACACCCAAGGCTATCTTGATTTGCTTTTTAACAGCTTACTCTTTATTGTTTGGTTTTAATAGTTGTGGTGGTTGCTTTGCTTTGCTTTGCTTTGGCTCATCATCCCTTTACTGTATGTTAGTGAATTTTCTGTGCACTAACTGTGGACCAGTCACTAATGCTGACAATTTGCATGACCTGCTATTAGATTACTTATTCAGGCATAACAGAAACCTTCCCCTAGAGCATTTTGGGAGCTGTGACTAAACATTCCAAGCACTATTTTAACCTATTCAGACACACATCTCCTTTTAAAAAGCATAAAAACGTATGTCCCTGAACTCCATTGAGAGTATTTTTTCTATAGATTCTTTTATGAAAATATTTTATCTTTCTCATTGTATAAATATAAAACATTTTATGATAGTAACTACGCTGTTTCAAGTTACACTCCATATAACATTGCTCTGGAGATTTTGAAATCCACCCCTAGAGAACAAGGTCCGCAGTTAAGAATCAGTGGTCTATGAGATGTCAAAACCAATCAGTAAAAAATCAAGTATTGAATCAAGCTATCTATTAAAATTTTTCTTTTTCTTTTATTTTTTAAAAAACAATACAGAGGTCTTTTATTTTTTTCTACTTTTCATGCCATGAATCCATAGGGAATGAGTTCCAGCAGCTCAGGCTCCTTTCCCTTGGTTCTCACAAAGTATGCTGCTCTGGGTGGAGCAGGCCGACTCTTGAGTTGAACCCAAGTACCTTTTTCTTTGGCTTCCTTCTTTTTCTGATCATTTTCCTTCAGATATTTCAGGAAGCTACCTCGGCTCTTGGATTGCATAATATGCTCAATACCTACATTAATTCTTGTGGCAAGAATCTTGCCCTTAACTTGCTTGTTCACAACAATGCCCACTTCATGCTGGGTGACATTGTAGACTCTTCCAGTTCTGCCATGGGAATATTTGTAGGGCATTCCTTTTTGAATAGTGCCCATTCCCTTGATGTCCACAATATCATCTTTCTTGTAGATTCATATGTATGTGGCCAAAGGAACAACTTCATGTTTTCTGAAAAGCCTAGAGAACATATGGTGGGTGCCTCTCCTTTTTCCCTGTATGTTGGTTATTTTGTCAAATTACTGGAAAATGGTGGTTCCGGCTAAAAATCTAAATTTTTGTTTTTATTTATTGCTAAATCAGTGTTTCTCAATGAATAACTTAACAAAGGTTAAATAATAGTTATATAATTATTTTTAGTGTGTGTTAGCAAGCAAGGTTTTCCACTCTATTGTAGAGATAGAAAGCTTCAGGTTGGAAACCACTGGTCCATATAAAAGCAAAGAAATAGTATGCCTCTGTTGGAGCTGAAAAAAGTAACTTTCTTCCCATTTCCTAAGTTCTTCTAATTGGGCTAAAAATCAAATTAACATGAGACATATTACTCAGAGAAAATGCCCAAGATTTATTATGGATATACATTCAGGGGTGCCATAATATATGTGACCAGAAATGCATTAGGCAGTTTAGGTTTATGTGCCTTTCTGGACAAAGGAGAAAAGGGGAACAGGGGTTTGGGATTTCAGAGGGAAAGTTTGCAATTCACAGGTTGATAAGAAAGAAGAAACATATGCTAATCAAAGTCTTAAAGGGCTACTCAGAAAAAAAAAATGGGACACAGAGGGAAGTCTAACAGACTTCGTTAGGATCTTCCCTGTCTGTCACATTTAATTTGTACAATAAAACCTTGATATATTGGGCTAATTCGGGCAAGAGGATGTCCTTTAAATCTGAAAGCCCATTATATAATAAATCAGGTTTTCCAAATGTGTATGCAAAAAAATTGACAAATTATTTTACCTGTTTTTACTTATGTAGACATGTTTGTGTAAAATATTAAGTGTGTATGAAAAGTTTAATGTCACAGAAAAGTTTTCTATATGTATTACTATAATTTTAAGTTTTACTGAATAGGTCTAGTAAATGTGTGCATTCACCAGTCATTGCAATTAACAAATGCACAAGACTGGGGTGGGGCATGTCAGAACATAGGTGGCACAGGTTAAAACTGCTGCAGAAAGTCACACCACGTGACAACAGAACTGATTACCTCACTTGATGCCATGTGATCACATACTAGTTATTCACTGAACATTGTTTAGAAGCAGTGACTTTGGATTTAAATATGTAGATTATAGTTGTGGATATATGATATTTATGTAGGTGAAATTACTAGTGTTATTCCCAGCATATGGCCTATTTGCTAAAATTTGTTAAAATAACAGTGAATTACCAAAAAATAACATGTTAATCGAATTATAAGAAAATCCTGGTTAAAAGTATTTTAACCAAGGTATTAATTTTCACATATGACCTATGGACTGGAAATTTTGTCAGTTAAATTCAAAGTACGTTAAATTGAGGTCTGCAAAATCAAGGCTTTACTGTATTTGCTAAAATGAATATGCTAAGGTACTCTTCTTAAACTGGGTGTTTCTGTCTGAATTCATTTAGGTGGGCAGTAGGAAAGGTCCAAAATTTTCCCAGAGTCTTTTAATAGCTAGCTTAAAATCTATATCCCTAAAGGCATATTTCAGGTGGAAAATCTTAGCTTCCCCCACCTTTTAAAAAATTCTATTACCTATCATTTTTCCCTCTAAGTTGACCAGCTGTTTGGGTCTTTTTTAAGCAGAAGATTGCTGCCTTTAAATATGACAGGCTACGTACAAATCTGAAATGCCTTTTATTGTTAACAACAGTAACACACCCTAATCGGTTTGGCTCAGTGGATAGAGTGTCAGCCTTCAGACTCAAGGATCCCAGGTTTGATTCCTGTCAAGGGCATGTACCTTGGTTGCGGGCACATCCCCAGTAAGGAGTGCGCAGGAGGCAGCTGATCCATGTTTCTCTCTCATTGATGTTTCTAACTCTCTATTCCTCTCCCTTCCTCTCTGTAAAAAATCAATAAAATATATTTAAAAAACTGTAACATTATAATACCTTATTTATTCTCATTTATCTTTTCAACACAGAGATGAGATTATATTATTCCCATTTTGCAGATGAAGAAGCTAAAATCAGAGTGAAGAGATGCCTAGTTAAATTATTGAGGAATAGATTATAATCTTTATTAGAAACCATAGCTTTTTATTTCTATTGAATTAGTTTTAAAATTACATTATTGCACATTTCTGTGCTTCAAGTGTCTATTGATATATAAACAATTAGATTTAAAGGAGGATGTTTCCATGAGATTAATATCTAGGCAATTATAGCCCTAGGAAAGAAGCTTAGAGATATGTATTAACTTTTCTTATAGATATTTATTTTATTTTCACCAAATGATAGGTTTAGCATCATGCAAAAACATATATAATAGTCAGGTTTTTTATTGTATCATCCACTTGTAGATTAAGCTTACTGAGCTGCTGTGGCAGCCCAGAGTTCACACACTTAATCTGGTTAGGCTGTTGCCTGCCGATTAACTAGGATTTATTGATTTCTTTTCAAGTTGGAGAGCAGTGTGACTCAGAAATCTTTACTCCTGATTTAATAAACCTAAAATAAATACCAGACTTAAACTGATTGCTGAGTTCATCACATAATATTGATAGAGTAGGCAGTTAGACAGGCATGAGCAGAGCAGGAACCATAGGCCAGGTAGGGAATATCACCAGGGTAGAAAGTCCCAGGGGTTTAGCAATTTGCAAAACTAGAGAAAACAACTACTATAGGCTAGTGTCAAGCCTCAGGGTGACCTTTCCTCCCTTAGCCTGTCACTAGTCATTCGGTTTAGACATTCTTAGATGACCACTCCCTTAAGCATTAAGCTCTCAGGCAATGAGGCTCTGGTCAGTATTTAAAAATCTTAGGAACATAGCCTCAGGTCTGTTGACCACAGACACAGAGTTTTGGTCAAACTAGAGATAACATCTGGGCCTCAGTTGTGTTTCAAGTGCAGGTCCAGAAGAGCAGTAACACCAGAAGGGACACTATTGTGACATCAGGAGCAGAAGAACAAATAAGTAGAGACCACTACCCTTAAATTACACACCTAGAAAGCTGATGAATATTCTATTGAGATCCTTCCCTGAGGCCTTACCTAAAATTTATGCCTTTAGAAAACAGACACAAATTCCTAGCCTCTCTCTCTCTCTCTCTCTCTCTCTCTCTCTCTCTCTCTCTCTCTCTCTCTCTCTCTTTCTCTCTCTCCCTCCCTCCCTCTTTCCAGCCTCCCCCTTCAGCCCCACCCACCCGACCCCTACCAGCTTCTTTCCCCCTCTTCTCTTAGACCTATTATCTTTGCTTGCTTTCCCCTAAACTCTAAGGACCCTTCTTTTGCCTCTGTAGCTTGTTTCCTGAGTCCATGCAGCCCAGCTGGGTCATTTCCTCTACTTCTGTGACTTTCTAAATAAACTTCTTGTGTTAGAGTTCTTGGCTTGGAATTCCTTCTTAGCTGAACTCGAGAACCAAGGTTGCTGAACCAAGATCTAACACCGCCATTAACAGTATCACTCAAGCATGGACCATGATTTATCATTGTGGCAAACTCTGGCCTCCTAAATAAAGGAAAACACAAATTACCTAGTAAAATTTTTGCTGGAATGGTATGAAAACATCATTTTACTAATTAATTATAATAGAATCCAATATCAGTTCTTCATTTTAAGAAGAGGCAGAAATAAACTCAGTATTTGTAGTGGTTGCTGTAATATGAATTATGTATTTTAAGGTTATTGCAGATCACTAAAGTATTAAGCACTGATTACTATTAAAATTAAATACTAAGATATTTATCAGGCTCACTTTAAAATGCATAGTCTCTCTTGAAACAAAATTTTTACAGCAATAAAATTTAGATAAAATGTCTAAAATGCTAACCTAAAGCAATCATTTCATAGTTACTCTTCATTTACTATGATTACCCACTTCTTTTTGCGTAGACATCTTGAGTTTTGAGACAATCAGTTTCATTTTTTCCTTTTTCATCATAGAACATATAAAAACCTTACCAGCTTCTTTGGAGGAAAAGATGATATAGGAAGATTAAGTAACTTTATAAAGAACTTTCCTAAAGCTTCTTTCTTAGCTATCACTGGAACAGAATTATAGAGATTAAACATTTTGGGCCTCTGTCTTCCTGATGAAAAACCATTCATAGAAAAAGTAAAATATTGCCTGTTAATTAGTTAGTCAATCTATATAAAACCCAATTTTGAAAATACCTGATTGATAATTTTCTTTTATAAACCAGATGCTTGAATGCCTTGTTAACATAACCATCCTGTATGTATTTACATAAAGCTAAAATAACATGTTAATCAATCAGCTACACACCAAATGACTTCAAGTAATAACTATTGTAAATTGTTTTGACCTCATGCACACTCATCTTTGGTCTTATGCCACATCACTGTTTTCATGTTTCCTTCCTGTGGCTTTCATTTGAATTGATTTTAGAGATAACAAAATATAATTCATGTTAAATACAATTTTACTTGATTAGAGTGTGATTTTGCAAATATAATTATTATAGGATTCTGTGAATATCTTAATCATTGTCAGATGACTATAATGAAATTATTAAGGTGTATATCATAGAGAATACTTTAATTAAATTATTATCACCTAAAGTGACTGTGGATATGATGATGTGATTAAATTATTATAATTTTATGATGTTTTTACTTTAAGTGAGTTATAAATATATTTAACTTGAAAATCTACTTTAATAATAATAAGTTAAACTTGTGAGTAGTCACTTCTACATGAGTACAGGGATCTGTTCTTAGCTTCTCTCACAGGAATATTATATCATTTTTCCCTTGAAAGTTTTCTTGAACCTGTAAAGTAAAATCCTAGATTCTCTTAGTGATACATTTATCAAAATGTTATCTAGATATTGTCCTTAAACAACAAAACACACACACAGAGTAATAATAATAATAAAAAGTTTATCATTTAATACAATAGAGAAATATTGCACACTTATAGTATCAACCTGGAGAATCTCAATGTATATTAGTTCTTTAGAGACTTTCAAAAGTTTTGCAATAAAGAAACCTGTGTATTTAACCCAGGGTTTCCAAACTTATTTGACCATAGAACTTCCATGTGTTCATTATATCACCAATTAGCAACCCGAAGAGTGAGTATTATGTAGGTCACACTTTGGCTAATTTGGGCCTAGGCTAATATCTTTCAGGAATATGAAAGCAAAAGTTCAGTATAAAAGCTTATGTTCTTTTTATGTATGGAAATATTTACGGGGGAGAAATATCACGACGTCTGGTGTTTACTTTAAAATACTCTAACTAAAAAAATAAAGCAAATTTTATGTTTGAAAAATTTTATGTTTGAAAAATTTTATGTTTGAAAAATTTCAGACAAGTTTTTAAAACTAAAAATTATATGCTCCTTTTAAGTAAAACTGCAGTTACTACTAGTAATTCAGACTTGTTTGCCTGATTTTACAGAACAAGCTATAAGATTGCAAAGAAAAATGCCTATTTTGTCATCTTGTCCTCTCTGTAACCAAAGGCAGACATTTGTTGAATTGTCAAGCCTAGTTAAAGTGGTCACATCAGAATTTTCCTCTGTGTAAAAACAACTTACTGAAATAAGCTGAGATTTGAACTGAAAACTTCAGCCTCATTATAACTATGTTCTGGCACAGTAATTCTTACAGTGTCTTTTTTGAACCAGCTGCATTGGCCTCACCATGTTAACTTGCTCAAAATGCAAATCCACAGGTCCCCTCTGAGACTGAATCAGAAACTCTGGGAGCTGAGTCTATATATATATATATACTATAATTAATGCATTCAAGCTCTCCCATGATTTTGATAACTGGTAAGCTTTGAAAATTACTGTTCCCATCTATTGTATTGATCTACACACAGACTTGTAATATAAAATGTCTATCTTTAGCATTATGTAAGTTCTCTCTTAACTTTATAATAGGACAAAGTTAACAGGGAGTGTGTCATTGGTTGACTTAACATGCTGCTTCTCCACCTTTAGAGCACATTTTAGACATGTTGAAAGCAGATTGAGTTAGGAGCTGAGAATGTATCTACTATTTTAATAATGCCACGGTGGTCCCATCCCACTTATGGGATGCAATGATAACCTTTCATTGTGCATGTATATTTAGATCATTCAAATTTTCATTGATGGCTTTTTATCTTGGTTTTTGTGGCAAGGATATCCTCCGACAGGATCTGCTTGCCTGTTGATGGTGGATGGGCAGCCTGTCTCCATTTCTCAGCATATATAAAAGCATACAAGTTACTGGATCACAGAGTTTGGGTCCAGTTGCTATTTGGGTACTAGTGACTGAAGTGGAAACAACCCTCTCAGTTTTGGTAAAAAGCAAAAGGAACCCAGTCATCAGAACAGCCTTCCAAAGGTTGTAAAGCAACCCAAACTCTCACTCTTGAGGCTTTAGGTGGCTAACATGTTACATTTTGAAAATAAAACCCTAAATCAAGCTTCTTCAGAGGAATTCATAAAGCTTTGCATTTCACTATTACCTTGTTTAATTAGAGGATAATTATTTTATAGAGGGAGAGATTGATGAGGAAATGGAAATTTGGGAACTTTTCCCTAATTTTACACTTAGCCTTATACATGGATTCTAAATGCAAAGCAACATAGCTCTGTATTCTTACATTTTAAAAATATTTTTATTGATGTCAGAGATGAAGAGAAAGAGAGAAAAGAATAGAAACACCAATGATGAGAGAGCATAATTGATTGGCTGCCTCCTACATAGCCCACACTGGGGATGGAGCTTGCATGTGTCCTGACCTGGAGTCAAACTGTGATCTCCTGGTTCATAGGTTGAAGTTCAACCACTGAGCCACACTGGTCAGTTTATTTTTACAGTTTTTAAAAAATGAGGAAGGCTGTTGAAACCGGTTTGGCTCAGTGGATAGAGCATCGGTCTGGGGACTGAAAGGTCCCAGGTTCGATTCCGGTCAAGGGCATGTACATTGGTTGCAGGCACTTCCCCAGTAGGGGGTGTGCAAGAGGCAGCTGGTCGATGTTTCTCTCTCATCCACGTTTCTAGCTCTCTGTCCCTCTCCCTTCCTCTCTGTGGAAAATTAATAAAATATATTAAAAAAATGAGGAAGGCCATTTTGTTGATCATATTTCACTTTTCATGTTAACACTTGGCAAACATTCTTCCCTAATACTCATAGAAACATAGGATCAGGTATGGCATCATAGGTAGTTTTCTCAAAACATCTCCCTGTTTCTATTGCCCCATAAAAAAACAGAAGCTTTGGCTTCATAGAGACCCTGGTCATTTTTAAACATTACAGCTGTAGTGTGAGTTTTACTCACACTGTCCTGCTGGCAAATCCAGGACATTTTCTTACTTGGTACATTGATCAATATTGGAATATGTTTTATCATTCACAGTGTTTCATTTCCTGCCTACTTTTAATTTAATCAATTCTTAAGCAATTAAAACTGTGAAAATTTCCCAGTCCAATTTAACAAATGTCTTGGAACAGTTAAGAGTTAAGTCAATTTATGGAGAAGTGGGATGTATTATAGAAACCAGAAGGCCCCTTAATTAGTTAATAGAATCACTTGAGTTAGTAAAGACCATTTCATCTTCTGGGTCTTTATCTGGCAGTTGCTACACAGAATTCTGGTAAGGAGAAGAGATGAGGGAGCAATGTTATGGAAGTGGTCTGTGTTTTTTTTTTATTTTGCTTGATTTTCTTCTAAATTTATATGAAATGCTTTATAACTAAAACCCATTTGAAAAGGGTTTGACTTTGTGAGTTAAATGCACTAATGTAGCAATAAATGTTGAGGCTATATTTTTACCTTTATTGAGCTATAATTGACAAATAAAAACTGCATATATTTAAAGGGTACGATCAAGCTATAATTAATGCATTCAATATCCCACATAGTTGTTGTTGTTGTTGTTATTATTATTATTATTATTATTTGTATGGTGAGAACACTTGAGATTCACTCTCTTTGTAAATTTCAAGTACACAGCAGAAGGTTGTTAAAAGTCTTCACCGCATTGGACATTAGGTCTCGAGAATTGATTAATCTTATAACTGAAAGTTTATACCCTTTGATCAACATCTCTCCCATTTCTTCTAACCTCCAGTCTTGGCCACTATTATTCTTTTGATATTCTGGACTCAGGCAGGAAACCAGGCTCTTGGCTTAGGTTAGATTGAAGGCAAGTTTGTGATGAACAGGAACACGGGTCTGGAGATTCAGAAGTACCAAGGCACTTGAGCTTTGGCATAAGCAGGAAAGGACCCTCCATCACTCAGAGAAAAAGAAAGTGACTTAGAGAACAGGTCTGACTGAGGGCCTTTATGTATATGACCCCAAAGCTCTTTTGTTGACCCTAGAAGGTTGGCCCTTTCAGTATTAAGAGAAATTCATCTAGTACAGTCCTTGATCAAACAAATATTTATTGAGCACTTTGTTCTCTAAAGGAGACAGACAGTATATTGCAATTACAATATACAGAGATACATGCAATGATAGTGCAAGGTCAAGGTGCTGTAGGAGCCTTTATGTACTTTAAGCCCTCATTCATTCATGAAACAAATGTTTAGTAGGCACCTACTATGTTCCAGGCACTAGGTGCTGAGAGGAGGCTGTCATTAATAAAAAAGATATGACCCCTGCCTTCCTGGGGCTTGTAGTCGAAAAGGGAAGAAAATCCAACACCTATAGTCCCCAGGTGTGATAAATTTAGTCATTCTGAGGTCAAAACAATCTTCATGATAGGAAGTATGTAGAGTCTCATCTTTTGACATGAAGTGTGTGTGTGTGTGTGTGTGTGTGTGTGAGCTCTCTGGACAGACAGAGGTAGAAGAAATGATAAATATATATATACACAAAAAGTTAGGGAACCTGGCTGGTGGAGCTCAGTGGTTGAATGTCGACCTATGAACTAGGAAGTCACAGTTCGATTCCTGGTCAGGGCACATGCCCAGGTTTCAGGATTGATCCCCAGTGTGGGGGGTGTAGGAGGCAGTGCTGCTTGCCTGCCACCCCCTGGGACTGGGGGACTCTGGTGGGGATGAGGGGACTGGGTGCTACCATTTTGTGGCTATGGGTGCCACCATCTTTGTGATGGCGTGATGGTAAATTTGCATATTCCCTCTTTATTAGATAGGATGTCCCTTACTAGCTTTCTAGCCTCCTTTAGACTCTTAAACCTCTTCTTTGTATTCCCAGGCTTATCATTTGTTTGCTGAAGAATAATTTTCTAGATGTGTGAACATTATTAATTCAAATAATGGAGCAGATTCAAAGTGATTTGAATCATAGAAAGTTAAAGAAGGGAAAAGAACTTGATTATTTAGTCTCAGCTTCCTCGTTTTACAGATAAGAAAACAGATTTAGAAAATATATACTCCTAAAACTATTATTTTTTCTCAATGAATCTTACTGGACATAGCCAAAATGGAAGCCCAATCTCATATGTAAAGGGCATTGTGTGACTAAACAAAATGATAAAAGGTAATGAACTATGGTGTCCCTACTTCTCTTTAGCTTGCAAGGTAGGTTAGGAAGGGTGTTTTAGCTAATCCAAATTATTTCTGGTTCTTGGACCCCCTCCCTCATCCCATCAATTTAAATGTCTGAGGATCCTTTAAAATTTATAGCATAATTTGAAAAGAATTGAAGATAGACAAAAAAATGAAAGCACACATGTACTTATGGGATGTCTACAGTACACTCTCTTAGGATACTGGGCAAGCCCTTGGCAGGCTTGTTTTAAGCAGAAGTCTCCTCTGGAATTTAATCAAGACACTGAATTGAAACAACTGGTAGGGAGTTGGGAGGAGTGAGCTCATTCAACTGCAGTAAATTTGAATTCCAGAGGAGTCAGTCTTCCTTTGACTGTGATTTGAAGCCAATGGAAGTCTCAAAAACTAAAACAGGGACCCCAAGCTCATAAGAATCAACAGCTCAAGATGAGCTTGAGAAAGGTTTTATTTTAAAATATAACTCTCAAATGGCTGGGCTTGCTAGCCAGCGAAAAACAACTTGGTTGGAACAATTATAACATGTACATGGTCAGATCTCATTTTATATGAAAAAGCAGACCCAAACAAGGTTTAGAATTTTCTATACAGTTCATCACTTAGTGCATAAAACAAACATTATTTTTTTATTAAATCATACCTCTTCTCTTTATGCCAGAATATAATTCTCCTCTCATATTTATAACATATTCATTTTGGAAATAGACTTTGAAAGGAATTCCAGAAATATGAATACCGCAAAACTATGTAAATTTTCTTTGTTCATTTACCAGTTTTCTATCCTATAAATAAAAAGATGGCTCTAGTGTTCAGAGACTTGTCTTTCTTAACTGTGAATTTCAGATGAACTTTCAAATTTCCAGCATTTTTCTTGCTTGAGGTCAGATAGTATTTTCAATTATTAAAATCATAATCTTGAAGACAAGCATAATTTTTGCAGCTTACTTGTAAATTTGTAATTTTAATGACTTAGTTTATGCTGAACATGAATAATAAACTATCACCTATTAAACCTGGAGAGCACAAGAAGTTGCTAATATGATTTACAATGCACTGCAAAATTGGATTCATTATTATCTTGCATTCTAAAGATTTGCAGTAGAGTAGTGTAAACAAGTATTTACTTTAATTAATGAAATAGCAAGGAGTTTTTAGGGCTGTATTTTATCTAGAAAATAATTATCCAATAACCCAGAAGGCTTATACTTGCTAAAAATAATTCTCTGCATTTACTGAATTCCACCAGAAAATCTGTTCATTCTTTTGAAAGACAATAAAGCATCTCTAAAAGCTTATCTGCACACTGCTGATGGTCCCTTTCAGATCTTGCCAGCTTGCCCTGTCTTTAAAGCAAGGTCAGTAGGAGGACCTTTACTCAATGGAGAGAGAATTTGAAGTATCCATGTTACTTTTCTTTTCTGTTCTTAAATTGCCTTTGTAGAGCAAGACATTTATTAGTGGGCTTTGACATATTCTTGAGGTTACAAAATCACAGGTGGAAGTGATAATAGACTAACTTTAGATCATGTGCAGACTAACCAGATTGCGTTCATTAGGTAACCTGCCCCCTGTAATCTGGGTCTACCATGCTATCTATGTTTGTTTCTCATTGCTCTCTAATATTAACATCTGCTTTTATTGGTGTTTTCTTTATGGATTTTCTAATCCTATTTCATATGGATTAGAAAGTTTTTCAAGTCCACTTTAATTAACGAATCAAGTAAGATTCCTCTACCCTACATGGAAGATCTTTTCTCTCATTTATTGAAATTTAACTAATTCTCCAAGCCCAGGTAATTTCTATTTTTTTTCCATGAAAACCATTGCCAACTAATATGTAGTCCTTGCTAAACTTCACATATTTGAGCAGCTATAGTACTTACCATGTATCTGTGCCTGGATATCTCATATGTAGAAATATTATTCTCTAATAATCTTACATAAAATGTATGATGTAAAATGCATAAACTCTGAATTTTACTATAGACAACATTTACATTTTAACATGAAAACACATACTAGCAGTAGAATTTATAGAGTTAAGTTTTCTTCTAGGGAAGTTATAGCTGATTTTAGAGATAGTGCCACTCTTCCAGAATTTGGGGGGAATGGAAAGAAAAATTTCATCTCAATTCTTTATATGACATCACATTTTTACTCCAAATGAAATTATTTAGCTAGAGAACACACTTCACTTGACAGACTTTATTCCAACTTAGTATTTTTAGGTATTTAAACATTTTAAATTTAACCTCAAAGATAGATTTCCACTAGTGAATAAAATCAGGGTGTTTGTGGGAGGAACAAAGTTTTTTCTACTCTCAAGGTCCTTCCCCCCTTCCCCCTTGGTTTAATAATCAAATAGACATGAGACAGATTAGCAAGAAAAAATAATCAATTTAATACATGCATGTATAAAGGAGCATTACATATATGAGAGAGTCAGAGACCCTACATACAAGACATGTTTGGAGACAGAAAGGGAATATGGATACATATAACATTAGGATCTTGGGATAAGGTAATGCACACTTACTTCAGAAAGTCACTGCAAGGAAAGCTCGCATTCAGTAATTGTTATTTTGCCTTGCCATATAGATAGTTAAAAAGTCATTTCTGGTGCCCTGGTCAGTGTGGCTCAGTTCGTTGGGCATTATCCCATGCACTGAAAGGTTGCCAGTTCCATTCGATTTCTAATCAGGGCACATGCCTGGGTTGGGGGCTCATTCCATGGTAGGGGGCATGCAAGAGGCAGCTGATGGATGTTTTGCTTTCACATCTATGTCTTTCTCCCTCTCCCTCTCCCTCTCTCTCTCCCTCTCCCTCTCCCTCTCTCTCTCCCTCTCCCTCTCCCTCTCCCTCTCCCTCTCCCTCTCCCTCTTCCTCTCCCTCTCCCTCTCCCTCTCCGTCTCCCTCTCCCTCTCCGTCTCCCTCTCCCTCTCCGTCTCCCTCTCCCTCTCCCTCTCCCTCTCCGTCTCCCTCCCTTCCTCTCTCTAAAAAAATAATTTAAAAATATTTTTAAAAAGTCATCTCTGGTGATAACTCTTATCATGGGTCAAGCTCCTAAATTTAAATTCATCTAGATAGTTAAGGTACAGGGAAAAAGTTTCCCTTGAGCCTGTGGGTCTTGGTTGCCTTTAGGTAAAAATAATCCACATACCACTAAGGCACATTTGGGTGGTTTTCTCTGAATCCCCAGAAGTGTTTCAGGTTTAGAACACAATCACTAAAGAAGAAGAGTTACAGTAATGTTTGCAGCACTGTAATAAGTGTATGGCTCCCTACTGTGACTACTTTGAACAATACAATCCTTTTTTGTTTGTATAAATTTTGTTGTATTGTTAAAAAATAAATCCATGTATTCTCAGGAGGCATATATTAAAGTATATATTCAAGTTTTATAGCCTCAACCAAGCATTTAACCTCAGGAAAGTTAAGTAACAAGTTCTCTGTGCCTCACTTTTTCCATAAATCAAATGGTTATAATAAGGCCTGTCTCATAGGATGCTATGAACACTAAATGAGAATACATGGAAAGCAGTTATGCAATGATCCTGCCATGTTTTAAATACTTAATAAACATTAGCTGCTTTTGCTATTATTATCATTGGTTCCTTGGAAATCCTTGTTCATATCTGCTCTTTTTAATCAAATCCTATGCTCAGATTGTATAGTTTGGACTTAGTTTCCTTATATTTACGTGACTATGCAGCATACTCCTGCTAAAATTATCTTTATTTCCAAGCTCATCCCTTTAAGACTCTTAGTGGCTTTATATTCTGTTCCAACTTCAAACCCCTTGAAGCCAGTTTCAATGTTTTTGTCCTATTACTAGAGGTCCAGTGAATGAAATTTGTGCACAGGGGTGTGTGTCCCTCACCCCAGCCTGCACCCTCTCCAATCTGGGACCCCTCGAGTGATGTCCGACTGCCTGTTTAGGCCCAATCCCACCTGGTGTACAGGTAGGGTCCAGCTGGTTAGCCCCAAAGGGTGTTCTGGATCAGGGTATGTGTTTCCTTGGGTCATGGGGCAGCCTGGGTGAGGGACCTGTGGTGGTTTGCAGGCTGGCCACGCCCTCTGGTGACTCAAGTGGGTGCTCTGGTATCTGGGATTTATTTATCTTCTATAATTGAAACCTATTAGCTTTGAGCAGAGGCCAGGGCTGGCCAGGGTGGGCAGGAAGTTTGACTTCCTCCATCGTGGGGGGCAAACCAAATTTCCTGCTCTCTCCAGCTCCGTGGCTGCTGCCATTTTTGTTGGGATTTATTTTTCTTCTGTAATTGAAATATTGTAGACTTGAACAGAGACCAGGACTGGCCAGGCAGGCAGGAAGCTTTGCTTCCTCCATTGCTGGGGAGACCCAAGCCTCCAGCTGGCTCCAGCTCTGTGGCAGCCGCCATATTTGTTTGCTTAATTTGCATACTCACTACTAATTTTCTGGTGGGCGTGGCTTGTGGGCCTAGCAGAGGTATGGTCAATTTGAATGTTTCTCTTTTATTAGATAGGATACTCATTGAAGTGGGGAACTATACTGTTTTACAGTATCTAGTATGTAAGTTACATTAATAAATAACAGTAATAACATAATGAGCTGCATTGAACAACTGGCAGCAACCTGAAAGGAATTTAGGGGAAATACTTGTAAGAAATCTAATTTTTTTCTAAAATGAAACTCTTTAGTTTGAAATCACATGGTGATTGGCCATAATTCAGAATCACACAAGAAGCAAATGAAAAACTCACCCCCTTCTAAAAGGATCATGGACAACTGATAATGTTAATAAGCAAACTCAGGGAGCACTGCCTTGACCTTGTACATAGATGAAAACAGAGTATTTTAGGAGATGGAGCTTTTCCAGAGTGGCTTAAAAAATGGTCAGAGATTGTTCTACTTGACCAACCTTACTATCCATGTTGAAAATGGGACAAGGGAGTAATCAGATATAAAGTAGAAAATTATAGCCCAATTTGTGTTCCAGTCTCCTATGTGTCTCCTTTTGGTGTCCAGAGCCACTGCCTCACACCTGGCACTAAATATACCAAGGAATGTAAGACTTTGGCATTTGACAGAGAACATTTTTAAAGTTCTTATCATTCACTTGACCTAAATTAATGGGAGCATTCATGATGGGAGCACATCAGTAATGTTAAAGGACATTAAATTGAGACCTTTTGTCTCTGCAGAATAATGTTCTATTTTGAGATTTCTCATTACACAAAGTAATGAAACAGCCAAATCATTATGTACATCTGTGTTTGTTGATACTTGACATTTGTTTTTAAAGTGAGATTTAGGAGGACCCTTATTTAATCTGGGTTGGGCTCTTTTGAGATCCAATTTATTTGCTGCCATTTGGATTTCATTTCTATAGTTGAAGCATCCAGTTTGTCCCAATATAAAATTAAAAGGCCTTATTCCTTTAATTAATTATACTTACCATATCTTGCTCATTCACATTGAAGAGTTGGAATTAACAGTATCTCAGGGCCATAGACAAATGGCACTCTCAGCTAAATCTATGCTTTGGAGAGGTTTTGGAATACAGTTGTAATTTCTTTTGGCTCAAGTTCACACCCCTTAATCTAGCATTTGAAGCCTTCTATAATCTACTCCCAATTTGCCTTATCTTGTTCTAAAATCCCTTCTACATTTCCTGGACATGGATGGTAGTTGCTTAATAATTCAGTTATATTCTTCCTTCTCTGCAGCTTTCTTTGTGCTTTAGTCAAGCTGGTATCTTTATACTTCCATGCTTTTCAAACCATCCATCCTTTAAAGTCCATTGAAATCCCACCCTTTCTGAAAAGATTTCCTTGTATCATCTTTCACTACTCTTTTTCTTCTTCAGTTTGGGGCTAGGTGCCAGATGCTGGAAGTCAGTTGATAAATGTTTCACATAAGCAGATCTTTTTCATTAAGATTATAATGGCCAAATGGCTGAGGGTCACACTTTATATCCTTACATATTCTCTAAAATGCCACTGTCAGTGCCAAGCTGATCACATGATTGATTCGCCTGTTGTAATTTTGAAATAGTTTATTTGATGAATGAAGTTTGGGGTTGAATTTCTTTTAAAAGTACAATTATATTATACTGGAAGGGTGAAAATGGTTGATTTTTTTAAAATGTTATTTTGCCTTTTAGTTGTAAAAGAATAAGTAAATCCCCTCCCTATTTAACATGGAATGTGTTGGTTAGGTTCGTAATCCTGAAATACAGAAAATAAACTTGGACTTTTAACTGGCATTTCTATTTTAGGAGTGCCATATTAGACCTGTGTTTTCATGTGGACTACTCAGAATCCAACTACATTGTAAGATAGTTGTTAACATAGGGCAGCCTGAATAAATTAGGTTTTATGTCACTAAAATATTTTCAGGGACTTAAAAGTGTTTGTAAAAAGCTAGGTCAAAAAGTTAATATGGAGAAGGATTAAAGAATTTGAAAGATCAGGAGCCTATTAGATGATTATAGTACTTTAGGATTATAACTTTCATTTTCTAAAGAATATGCATAATTCTCAGAATTCACTATTCATAGTCTACTTATTAGTTTAAAATAAAAAGCTTCTATAAGTACTTTTTCAAGAAAAGCATTTTAGAAATTTTCTTTAATATTCTACGTAGCTTTAAAGTATACATATATAAGCTGATATATATATATATCAGCTTATATTTTTAAGAAAGTGCAATGATCTGTGTTTTTTCCCCTTTCAAATAAGTAACAACTTAGTCTGTGAAAGGTTGTTTGTGGTATTTTTATAAAAACATTATACACATTAAAGAAAAATGAAACTCAGAAACAAATTGAAAGTATTGGGGAAAAACAAGTCTGTTATGATAAAAAAAAAACAACAAACAACAACTGTAAAACTGTGCCTGTGATAATAAGTACGTGGAAGGAAAGATACAGTGTTATATAAAAGCATAAAATGAGAGCATTTGAAAAAGTCAGGAAAGTCAGAACTTGCTTCCCCAAGGAAGCATTGATTAATGCCTGAAAGCACAAACTAGGCAAAGGGGGATGGGGAAGGTCATAAGAAAAGCATAAGTTCCTATGGTGTGAGGGAGGTTGGCAAGTGTAAAGCAAGTTAGAGTAGATAGAGCAGAATTAGTGATAATGCAGGTTGGGCAAGATGAGACTGCAGAGGTTAGCAGGGGCTAGTTAGCATAGGACTTTTGGGGTCACATTAAATACTTTGTTATTTATTCTACAATCAGTGAGAGGTCTTTGGAGAGTTTTAGGCAGATAGATTGTGTTCAGATTTGTATTTTGAAAAGATCACACTGACTATAGCATGAAGAGAAAAATCAGACTGTGGCCAGAGGTGACGCAGGGAGACTATTTAGGAGATGGTTGCTATGAGTGGTACAGGAGAATGGTCATGCCAGTTTATACTAGGATGGTAGCAATGGAGCGAAGTGGCAAGATTCAATATGGAGGGTGTAAAATTGAAAAAGTTCAGACTGGATCTATGCTGGGATAATGAATAGGGGCTGTCAGGGATGACCTGAAGATTGCAAGCTTGTATGATTAGATAAATGGTGTAATTCCTTGAAATGAGCAGCACTATTAGAAGAACTGTGATTATTTTGTGGGGGGCTAGGAGGGTATTTTAAAAAAATCAGATATATTGAATTTGAGTCATTTAAACTGTTTGGGCTTCAATTTCCTAACCTTTAATATAAGGGCCATGAATCATTGAGGTCTCCTCTAGAGCAGAGGTCAGCAAATTTCTTCTGTAAAGGACCAGACAACATGCTGTCTCTGTTGTAACTACTCCACTCAGATGTTGTAGCTGAATCAAACCATTGTATCTCAGTTATCAGGTATAATAATCCTTATACCATGTCTACACAAACCTGCCAACTAATTTGGTTAATTACAAGGAATAATCAGTGAATTCCAATGAAGTACTGATTGTGTCATTAATGAGTCAAGTCAATAAAATTAGTTGAGGCAATAGACTTGAATAGACAGAACTATATGAATTATAAATATAACAGACCCTGCCATTAATCTAACAGGTGATAATCAGAAGGGTATGGAGTGAGTATCCACCAATGCAAAACCTAAACAAAGCAAACCAGAACAATCATTGTGAAATGTAGGCTATACTAGGCACTTATCTGAGTAGAAGTTTCTGTTTTAGCTGATATTGCTTCCTATTGTCATGGGTGTTGGTACTGCCTCTGTCTTGGAGCCTCAGGTATGACTGATGGGCCAGCCCAACCACAGAGATGATGTGTGAGTTTTTAGGCAAATAAAATTATTTGATGAATATTATATTGTAACTTGAATGAATATTATATTGTAATTTGATTTTTTTGCTTAATGAATATTTTGGACATTTGTTCATTTTATTAGAAATATGCTTATCTAAACTTTGTGAATTGTCTGTTATTTTTTAAAATATGTTTTTATTGTCTTTAGAGAGAATGGAAGGGAGAGGCATAAAGAGATAGAAACATCAATGAGAGAATGTCTCTTGCATGCCTGCACTGGGAATCCAACCAGGATCTCTTGGTTCATGGGTTGATGCTCAATCACTGAGCAGTACCAGCTGGGCATGGATTGTCTATATTTAATTCTCATTTCACGTTGTCCTTGCTACCCAAATTTTTTGGAAATAGCTTTTTCTCATCCTAGGTTAATATGTAATTTGTCTACAGCCACAACTCAATAAATGTTTGTGTGGAAGTGGGGTAAAAGCATCAAATAGTGCACTCCCAAAGCTCATGAAATCTATATTTTGGCTGAAATACCATTGTTGATGAAATATTTTTTCTTGTCATTACAATTAATAGGGATGATCAATGGTTAAGCATGTTTGAACATGACTTATACTAGTATAATAGGTATGCAAAATGAGGTTTCCGAGTATATGGACTATGGCAATTGGGTGAATAATTGACTATCTCAGGAAAAAAGTATAATTTTAATTGAATCATACCCATAATTCATCCTTGTGAAATACTAGTTCATTTCCATTCTTTACAATTTATTATGAATGGATATAAGAAAGCTAAGCCTACAGCCAAAGATATTTTTCATAAAATTATTTCAATTTGCGACAGGTAGGTTGACATTTCTATGATTTATTTAATGAGATACTTTTCTCCCATGCTATATTATTATTATTTTTTAACTTATTGAACATTATAGCCTGAGATGGTTGGAGGGGGAAGAGAAGAAAGTTTATCAAGTCTTAGTTTACACCAATTATAAGCAAAAGTTTTCAGTAGCATTGAATCAAAACCACTAGCTCTGCCTATCGTTATGGGAGAGGGCCTAGAAAGTATTATAAAGATCCAGGAAGGTCTTGGCAGTGGGGAGTGAATACTAGAAAGTCTACAGAAGAAGGTAATTATCTTCAGAAAAGCTGAGCAATATGGTAAACACAAACATAGCAAGCAAGTTTATCATGCACCAGAGAAGGTCTATGGGAGATATTGAGGTATTCCAGTAGTCACTAAATGCTAAGTCTAGCTCTATCAGGAGATGATGGGGTCTAAGACTCAGAACCAGGTTTCCACTCATCAGAAGGACTGTAGTGAAGGCACTAGCCACACCCTGGGGAAACTGTAGCTTTAGTCAATCTATAATAATAAAAGCATAATATGCTAATTAGACAGCTGAATGACTTTCCAAACGTCATTCAGGATGTCATTCAAGACTAAGCTGAGGCAGCAAGGGCGGATGCAGAGACAGTTAGGGGTGATCAGGCAGGCAGAGGTGGTTAGGGATAATCAGGCAGGCAGGTTAGTGGTTAGGGGTGATGAGGCAGGTAGGCAGAGTGGTCAGGGGCGATCAGGCAGGCAAGTAGGTGGGCAATTAGGATCCAATGGTCCAGGATTGAAAGAGGGATGTCCAACCAGCTTAGCCAGGATCGGGACTAAAATGGTAGTCGGACATCCCCAGAGTAGTCCTGGATTGCAAGATGGTTCAGGACAGGCTGTGGGACCCCTGCACCCTGTGCATGAATTTCGTGCACCAGGCCTCTAGTAGTGTTATAAAGAAGCAATTCTTAGTTCCTGGAACTAGGGTCAAGGATAGGGCTTAATTATAAAGGAGCAATGCTGAAACACTAAAAGGATTCATAGGGTTAGAGCAAGTCTAGCAGCAAGGCTACTTTGATACCACACATTTGAGTCACTTAGAACTTTTTAATAATTCTGCTTGCCTACTTTGTGATTGGTCCCAGATTCAGGGATGAGGATGAGGGTGGATGCAGGATGATAAGTGGAATAAAATCCATTTTCAATCTATCATTTGACTGAGAATGTGAAAATTTTGATAGAAATAATCATGAGAATTGCTTTGCTACATGAATTTGAATTCTCTCTCTCTTACACACACACACACACACACACACACACACACACACACCACAACACTCACACTCTCACAAAAATATGGATCCACAAGAAGATAGATGAGCCAACCTTAAATGTAGATAGCCTTCCGTGGTGAGATGCTCTTCTCCAGCCCTAGCCATCTCCCACTATGACTGGCCCAAATTCCTGCTACTGGTCACTCCTTTGGGAAGAAAAAAAGATGGTTGCTGCATAGTTGCTTTCAGAAAAATATATTCCAGATATTTCAGGGAAGACACAGAAAGGGTAGGAAATGCCTCTTTATCCAGAGATAGTACTATACAAAATTCCTATGTGGGAGTGAAATATATATTTGCCTCCCTCCCATCTCACCTTTTATAATAATAAACTAATAATATAGTAATTAAAATATTTCTCTGAGTTTTGTGAGCCATTATAGTAAATTAATCAAATCTGGGTCTTTTGAACCTGCCAGTCCCTTAGAAGTACAGGTAACATCTGAACTTGAGAGTGGCATATGAAGTGAGGGAGAGGGGGCGTGAAGAGGAGAGTCTTGTAGGACTTAACCCCTAACCTGTGGAATTTGATGATTTCTCCAGGTAAATAACTATACTTGAATTGAATTATAGGACACCTAGCTGGTGTCCTGAAATGTGCTTGCTATGGTGGGGAACCCTCCCCCAAAACACATTGGAATTGGTACCAGAACCAATTTGTGCCAGGCATTATATTAAGCACTTAACATGCAGTTACATTCAGACCTTAATAGAATGCTATGAGGGAGACACATTCCCTTTCACTCCAGGCACCAACTTATTTTCTGTGTTTGTGAGGAAGGTTAAAAATGAATTTATTCTTGTTCTTAACCTTAGTGGCTGTCAGGTTATAGGCAGTTAGTAGAAGACTGCTAGTTGAGTGAATTAATACTTTTCCTTTGTTGTTCAAACCCTCCAACCATGGTGTGCTACCTAGGCTTGGGCAATTTAGCTCATCCCTGGCTCCACCCACATTAAATTGTATCTTTCTTACATTTGATATCCTCAGGGCTTTTATTTCTGCTGGACAGTTGATAAATTAATCCTGATAGGATTATAGCAGCAGATAATTACTGTGAGTATGTTAATGTGTCACCCCTCCTACATAGCTTATTTGCATGTTAATGGAGCAATTCTGGAGATATTCCCTTAAGGCAAAGACATGAATCTTGAGGATGAAAAAGCCTGTATCAAGGCAATCTGCAGTGTGGGAGTGAAGTGGAAGGTGGTGATGTACACATCTCAGAACTGACAACATACAGACAGCTGCCTACTCCACCTCTGTGTTGTGTCAGCTTTGATGAGTAATTGTTAAAAGTAAGAATTATCATCTATTGCTATCTTTCCTTACTTTTATATTAGCTTTGTTGGTTCTCTAGAGCAAAACCTCAAGCTCTTTTTGGGCTAAGACGAATGGCTAAGCCTAATGAGATGCATGGTACTGTGAAATTTGATTAATTAACTAGGATTTGAATTAAAATTGTTTTTGGGATAAAATTTGTCACAATGTATTTTTATGAAATGTTTGTTTGCAGCACATATAGTAGCCACATTGAATGTAATTCTCTTGATACTGGGAAGGGGAGCATGTGATGGGACATCTCAGGATAAAAAATATTATAGTCCATACCAATGATCGGCAAACTCATTAGTCAACAGAGCTAAATATCATCAGTACAACAATTGAAATTTCTTTTTTGAGAGCCGAAAACCAACTTCTGCGCATGGGACACGAAGTTTCAATCGCACTTTATGTGAGCGCCTAAACGTGGTATTTTAGGGAAGAGCCACACTCAAGGGGCCAAAGAGCTGTATGTGGCTTCGTGAGCTGCAGTTTGCCAACCATTGGTCTATACCCTTCTCTTATTCAGAAGGCTATATATTATACTACATTTTATTTAATTGTATTTTAAAGAGTCCTAAAGAAGTATATTACAGGGGATTTTAAAAACTTAACATCACCTTTCTAAGACATAGCACATAGTCAGCTTTTATATATATATTAGAGGTCCAGTGATGAAATTCGTGTACGGGGGTGTGTGTCCCTCAGCCAAGCCTTCACCCTCTCCCATCTGGGACCCCTTGAGGGATGTCCGACTGCCCCTTTAGGCCCAATCCTACCTGGTAGGATTGGGCCTAAAGGGGCAGTTGAACATCCCTCTCACAATGCACAACTGCTGGCTCCCAACTGCTCTCCTGCCTGCCTGCTGTCCTGATTGCTCCTAACCACTTCTGCCTGCCAGCCTGATCACCCCCTAATCACTCCCCTGCCAGCCTGATTGATGCCTAACTTCTCCCCTGCCAGCCTGTTTGCCCCTAACTGCCCTTTCCTTCAGGCCTGGTCACCCCTAACTGCCCTCCCCTGAAGGCTCGGTCACCCCCAACTGCTCTCCCCTGCAGGCCTGGTTCCCCCTCTCCCCCCAACTGCTCTGCCTGGTCACTCCCAACTGCCCTCCCCTGCTGGCCTGATAGCCCACAATTACTCTCCTGTGCAGGCCTGGTCTCTCACAACAGCCCTCCCCTGCTGGCCATCTTGTGGTGGCTATCTTGTGTCCACATGGGGTCAGTCATCTTTGACCACATGGGGGCAGCCATCTTGTATGTTGGAGGGACAGTCAATTTGCATATTATTCTTTTATTAGATATGATAGAGGCCTGGTGCATGGGTGGGGGCTGGCTGGTTTGCCATGAAGGATATCCTGGATTAGGGTGTGGGTTCCCTCGGGATATGAGGTGCCCTGGGTGAGAGGCCTGTGGTGGATGGCAGGCCAGCCACCCCCCCCGGAGACCCAAGCAGAATTCCTGGTATCTGGGATTTATTTATCTTCTATAATTGAAACTTTGTAGCCTTTTCAAAATCGTTTTATCTATTCTGACTCTTTTGTTTGTCAACTAAATTTTAGAATCAACTTATCAATTTCTATAAAAACAAACAAACAAACCCTGTTATTTTGATCAGGAAGTTAACTGGGAAAGAATAAACATGTTGATATACACTGAGTGGCCAGATTATTACAATCTCTGAATGGATAATAATCTGACCACTCAGTGTATATGCTATCTCATAAAAGGACAATATGCAAATTAACTGTCACTCCATGACAAAGATGGCAGTGCCCATAGCCACAAAGATGGCAGCATTGGCCGGAGCCATGGAGCCTAGCCTGCCCAGGCCCGCTGCTGAGGGAGACATGCAGGGAGTACAGTGGGGAGATGTGGGGAGTGAGCGAGGTTCCCTGTCTGGGGGTTCCAAATCCACCATTGGTTCCTTTCACCACTGATTCCCATCCTCTCAGGTACCCTCCACATAAAAGCCATTCCATGCAAATATATCATGTCCTAATGGGTGAATTCTAAACTGAATGAGTGTCATATCTAGGCAACCTAACTCCTGTTAGAAAAAGGACCTGGAAGAAGAAATTTAGGAATCACAAAGCCATCATGACCTGCTCAGTATCCAGAAATGCTGTCAAATACAGGCAGTCTGAGACCCTCCCAAACACCACCTGTGCTAAACCTGAGAACCAAGATATTTTCAAGTCCCAAAGTTGACAGGGGTAAGGCAGCAGGGGAGCAAAGAAAGCAGAACCAGCCAACTCAACCAAAGATGCAGGAGCCTAAGATAAAGCAGAGAAATGCCCCGGCCACGATGCTCTCCCACAGACATGGTGCCCACACTCAGCTCGGGGGACAGGATGTGTACATGCAGAATTTAAAGCCACTGGCAGGAGGGAAATTTGAAGTATGCCTAAAAATTTTTTGTACATGTCCCATAATCCTGAAGCAGAGTCAGAATCAAGAAGTGAAGTCTTACCTCAGTGCTGGTGTGTTTAAAATTATCTAAAAATAGAAGTTCCATCACTAAGTCTACTGCCATGTTTGGCATGGATGGGAGGTGTGAAGAGGACTTCCAGGGCAGCCCTATAACCTTGGGGCTGACAGTGGTTCTGGAAAGGGAGACAATGCAGCATTTCCAGTGTACAAAGAGCTAGCGCTGCAAACCTTGGCCTATTCAGAAGCTCAGTGCTGCTGGAAGTTGCTGGCCCCGCCTTCTCCAGCCATGCAGAGAAAGGCTGAGAGAGGAGAGGCGGATATGGTGGCTCCAATGGTCCAAATCCTGTCATTGTCTCTCTTACCTAGCCTCTGCACCCTCCAGGACAGCCTCAGTACTGTGCAGAGGAGGCTTTGGAGAAGGTAGTGGTGAGCCCCTTTGCAGTTCCTGGAGGTAAAACTGGGCCTAAGGCCTCAACAGGTGAAAAGTAAGCTAGATGAGGAAGAGGAGCGGAGGAAAAGGTGCTGGGAAAAGAACAAAGTGGTGGCAGCCCAATGCTGGAACAAGGAGAGGATGGAGCTTCTGCAGCGTGAATCTGAGTGGCTGGAGCTCATGAATGTGGAGCTGAAAACTCAAATGGAGGAGCTGAAGCAGGAAAGGCAGCAGCTCATCCTGATGCTCAACCAGCATCACCCCACCTGCATCATCAGTACCGACAGCATTGAGACCCCTGACTCAGAAGGAAACCCACTCCTGGAGCAGTTGGAGAAGAAGTGGCCATGGGCTGGGAGGAGGACGAGAAGGAGGAGGAGATGAGAGGGTGAAGAAGGAGGGTCCCACAGGGCTCTTCATTGCTGCATGAAAAACTCTTCAATGAGGCTCAGCACAACCAGCACTGACCAGACTATTTTGTGAAACTCAGATCAGCCACACCAGGGAAGAAACACAGTCTCATGAAACCAGGAGCAAGCGCTGAGTCCTGAGGGGGGCCTGTTGTGCCTGGGGCCAGGCTTGCAGGAGGCAGGCATAGGCTCTGGGCTGGAGATATGCCCAACAAGGCAGCTGTGGGCACACTCATGCAAAGGACCTCTGAGCATCCAGGAAAAGCCATGAGTTGCAACCAAAATTTGGCTAAGGATGGAACTCAGAGTGCAACTGCAGTTGCCTCCTGCCCCCTGCCCTGACCCTAATCATGATGCAAGGCTGGAGAAGGGCGCAGTGTCAGGCCCATTACTATATACAAGCATCATCACCAACATATGAGCAATGCATTGTACTGTGACATCACTCTCCAATAGCAATTGTTCACCTCTATTTTAATCTTATGGGACTGTATATGCAGTCCATCATTGATTAAAACATTGTTATGTGGAAACTACTGCTCCCCCCCCCCAAGGAATTTTTAATCAATAAGAAACAAATCTATTATCCTGAACCAATCAGACAATTAAAAAAATAACTGCCACTTTTGAACTTTAATGTGTACAGGAATTTTCAGATTGTGCAGAACAATGCAAAACTTGATGTTAGTGTAAATGCTTGAATTAATCATCCAGAGTTCATAGTCCTGTAGGTGTTCTAAAATTCTGGTGAGTGGAATGTAAAAGAAGTTAGGAAGTATACAATATTAGCTGAAAATTGAATTAGTGTCTTTTAAGGCAGCTTCATAGAAAAAATTTAAAAAGTATTTTAAAAATTTTATTTTTTGAGAGAGAGGAAGGGAAAGGGAAAGATAAATACATCCATCAGCTGCCTCCCACGTGCCCTCTTCTGGGGATCCAGCAGGCAACCCAGGCATGTGCCCTGACTGGGAATCAAACTGGTAACTTTTCAGTACCCAACCAAATGAGCCACACTGGCCAGGGCTAAACTTTTAAATTTAAGAAAAGCTTTGTGCATGTGATGGAAAGCTTGTGGATAATATATATCAATCATAATTTCAACTTAACTGCTTTCATTTTTATGAATTTTCATTTATTCCTTTTTAGGTGTTTTACTTAGTGTTTTTAATGCACAGATCTGCTTTGGCTTAGTTATAAACAATAAGGTATATTTATTTTTCCACCACTTAACATATCATAAGCATATTTTCAAGTATTTACATAATTTGCCTTTACTTTTAATGGTGGCATAATTGAAATCAAGTGGCTGTATCAAAATAGAACTATTTACCTACTTTAACCTATTGGATTTCTTCCCCAGTATTTTGAATTCTCTAAAAAAAATGTTTAGATGAACACCTATTTCCAGTATATAACTTTTCTCATTATATTGCACTAAAGGCCTGATGCACGAAATTCATGCAAGAGTAGGCTTTCTTTTCCCCAGCTTCCCTTTGGCACCCATGACCAGGGCTACCCTTGCAGCCCTGGCTTTGTTCAGAAGGTTGTCCAGAAGGATATTCCATCTAATTAGCATATTATGCTTTTATTATTATAGATTCTTTAATTAAGGTAGGTTAATATAGTGAGGTTATAATCATAAGTTAAATAGGAAAGCCATTGGATTTAAACAAAAAATTGGTTAACTATAGAGATTTTGTGATCATGGACATCCTGTTGGAATTTCTTATATGTTGAAGATGGCATTTAATATAGTTATCATGGGATCTCAATTTTGCATTCAAAATATATCTTGAGCAACAGGTAAGGCAGAGTATAGCAGAAACTTAGGCAAATGTTAGACCTTTCAAGGTCATGGATTTATAAGGAACCCAGGTCTAGAAAAAGAATGTAGTGAAGGCATGGGGGGGCTGCATATGCTGTTAAATTCATTGAAGAGTGAGAAGGTATGTAACAGCTTAAGAAGTTCCATTGCTGAGAGATCTGAGACACATCTATTGGGAGGATCCTTGTTTCATAGAAAAGTCATTTAAATATTCTCTAAGAATTCAAAGCTGCAAACAATATGGTTGCTTCGAAGGTTATTGAGCATTAAATTGGCTTGTATTCAGAGGGAAGCATTCAAGTATTTCATAGGAAAATGCCTCAAAGAGAATGTTGTCTGATCAAGTAAATCCTAGTACAGAAGCCTCCACGCTTGAAAGAATCATGGCTTTCAAATTTTTTCCTCAGCATAAGGTTTAGTTATTATATGATAGTGACAACTCTATTTCATTTCTTAATTAAGAGGAAAAAGGTCACCCTGACCATCATGCTCAGAAAGATTCATGAAAAAAGTCAAAAGTAAAAGTGCTATGATACCATTGGACTAGCCTTTTTCACATAAATTGCATACCTTAATATTT
The DNA here is from genome assembly GCF_014108245.1 of Pipistrellus kuhlii. Classification (NCBI taxonomy): domain Eukaryota; kingdom Metazoa; phylum Chordata; class Mammalia; order Chiroptera; family Vespertilionidae; genus Pipistrellus; species Pipistrellus kuhlii. Next base: position 16,880,178 of record NW_023425504.1, read on the forward strand.
CATTTTCATTTACAAGGAAAAAGGGATATAAGAAAGAAACATGAAAGAATTTCTTATTTAACATATATAAGATTTTGAGTCCAGCTATTATTAATATTGTTATTGTAAAAATTAACAGTGATTACCTCTTTTTATGTTTTCCCCTGTGTCAGCTTGTACACCATTCTTTCTAACTTATATCCTGATTATGATTAGAGACTGCAAACTTTAATTAGCAGATTCTCCCCACACACACATACACACACACAACTGGCACTGCAGTTCAGTATACTTGATGTGCCACATTTAATTTTCAGTGCTTTTTAAAATGATGTTTGAGTTGTGATGTTGTGTAGAAATATCAGGGCTCCTGACTTGTCAACCTCATTATGCTGTGCTCCAGTGACTGCTTCCCAAACATTAATTATATTGCACAGAGACCATGTCTATTGTTTTTCGTTTTTTTCCCCTTTAAACTATGAACTGTAAATTGCTTTAAAAATTAAATGCAGCTAATTAGTGTTTAGAATATTCTCTTAATTAAACACAGTTGGAGGTCCAAGTTATGTAGTATATGAAACACTGACAGCATTGCCAAAAGATAGCCCACACCCTGTTCATTTTCTGTGACAAAGTTGGTAAATGATTACTGCTCATGCCACATTTGTCAACCTGTGTGTATTCTGATGTCAAAATACCTTAGAGATATAAATGACTACTTATCTCTAAGCATAGTGGTGTCACCCATGTGTTAGTCACACTTGCTCATGAGTAAGTGCTTTAAAGGTGACACTGCATCAAAGAAAGCTATAGTGGGCCTAGTGGGTGTTTCAAAAGTCCATGTTTTGGTGGTGATGTTTTTATAAATTCAGCAGGATTGAAGAATCAGATGTCCCACTTAATCTATAAATAATATGCTTTGTACCACTTCCAGAGAATGGGAATTCAGTAAACAATACTTAAATATAAAACTATAATGAATGAAGTTTACTTTGAATATCCAGTTTATACTGTTCTTCAGGGTTATCATGAGAGATGTCTATGATGGTACTATCTGAAGCTCCAATCAATAGACATTTCCTGGTGACAGTGTGCCAGAACCCAGAATGTTGACTGTAATTTAAATGCTTTGTTGAAGAAGAAAGAGTCAGAGTCTGTTAGTGTCGGCATTTTTAACATAGATATTTGAAACAAATACCAAGTAAGACTCAGTGGAAAATAAAGTTCTAGATATACTAATTTATTTTCAGCAACTATTATTTTAATTTTCACCCCATAATATTTTACCATTGATTTTTAGAGAATGGAAAAGAGAGAGAAAGACAGAGAAATATTAATGTGAGAGAAACACATTGATTGGGTGTCTTGACCAGGGTGTGCCCACTCAGGGAGGAGCCTGCAACCCATCCAAGGTAGGAGATATATGCTCTTGACTGGAATGTGCCCTTAGGTCTGACTATCCACTGATCCAAACCAGCTAGGGCCTTTTTTATTAACTTGAAACCAATAGCTTCTCAGGACTACTCCAGCATTGGCAAAGGGGGAAAGAGCCCTAGCTTTGTATCATTAAATCCAACTAGAGGAATTGCATATTAACACATGAATACTACAATTAATAAGAAGTACCAAATTCTCAACCTATGCAGTAGTGTTAATTCATAGGTTCAAGCAACTGATGATGTGACACTCAGTCCCTCTGAGACATGTAGAAGGGAAAAAGTTTATCTAGGGATGAGCTCAGTTCTCTTTACTTAATATTAAATCCATAGAAGATATTCTGTGAGGATTTAGGTCCATCCTGTCTCTGCCCTGAGGCTTGAATAATCAAGTCCAGCTAGAACTCTGCTCCATAAAACCAGGGGTTGCTGGAGTACTTTGGCTTTGGAGACTTAAAGGAAAGCCCATTCTACACAAGGTATCATCCTTAACAGTCTCCTGTGGGGCCTAAGTTTTAACACGAAATTAATACCTTTAGTCAAAGATGTTTAATTTCCAAAAGACCTCTAAAAATTAATTTCTTCTGAGAAGAATAAGTCATTTCATTCTGATTAGTCATTAATCACTTTGAATAAATTGTTGACAGGTAGACATCTGGTAAAGACATGAGAAAAAGGGACATATAGATTCAAGTAACCTTTGATGAAGGATAGGAAAGAGGGATAGATTTAGAGTAGGAATGAAGGAAAGGTTCTATAGTAGGATTTTTATTCAGTTTGGAAGCAGCAAAAAGACTCTGAGATTCTGAAGGGGAAGAGATTTCCTCCGTGTGTGTGTGTGTGTGTGTGTGTGTGTGTGTGTGTGTATGTGTATGTGTATGTACATGATTGAGAGAGAATGTAGTGATGTTAAAGAAAAACTGCAACTAACATTTGTAATCTGTGAGGATTGGTAAATTATTATTCAAGAGCATTGTTATCTTGAAAATTTTATTACTTGAAATCCTTTCATTTTCTTGGTGTTATTTCATGTCTCTGTCAAATTTTCTCATCATTTTTTTATATGCATTATCCCCTTTTCAAAATTTTGCTCCATTTCAGTCTGATTCAGTGAGACACTATTGTGTATTATTGTTCAAGTTTGGGTTGGTGACTTTCTTAACCTAATCTACTTACCCATGACTCATTAAATGAGATGTATCTACAATATTATATATATGTGTATAGTTCAAGCAGTATGTTAGGTATTTTACTTGCTCTGAGATATAGGCAGTTGAGTAAGTTACCAAAGCTATTTTAGCCTCTATTTTCACACCAATAAAAGGAACAGTAAGATGCTAATGAGTTAATGACAACAAAGATGCAGTCAGCATTGAGGAAATTAGTACTTCCTGTGTGACCCTCACTAGAACAAGAACTTTACATATTTTAAAACTAGAGGATCCCTTAGCATGGCCTGCACCCTCTTGCAATCCAGGACCCATCAGGGTATGTCAGACTTGTCAGACTGCCAGTTTGTGCCTGATTCCCAGGCCTGCGGGCCAAAGCCAGCAGTCTGATATCCCCTGAGGGATATAGTATTGCCCAAAGCAGTAGGCAACCAGGCCTGGGCCAGATGCCACACAGCTCCTGCTCCCACTCAGCCTGGCCCCACTGCATCTGCCTCCACTGCTGCTCAGTAGTGCTGCTGCAGCTGCGCTCACTAGCCATGAGCCCAGCACCCGGCACCCATCAGTCAGCTGAGCAGTGCTCTCACTGTAGGAGTGCACTGACCATGAGGGGGGAAGCTCCTGCACTGAGCGTCTGCCCCCTGGTGGTCAGTGAGCGTCATAGTGACTGGGCAACCAGTTGTTTGGTTGTTCGGTTGCTTAGGCTTCTATATATCTGGATGGTATGCGATTATAATGTTAGAATATGTTCGTTGTAAAAAAGGACAATAAAAAGAAACAGTAAAAAGTTGCCTTTTGTGCCACCATCTAATAACCAAGTTATTCCATTTAACAATTGATACTTTGATACTGTACTTACACTTTTTGCTATAAAGTGCATCCAATAAATCTTTTGTTAATTCTTACATCAATGTTGTAAGTAGACATTGTCTTTACAATTTTATAGGAAGTTAAGCAAATGGAAGAGCTAGTCTGTCTGACTCACATGCTCTGTCCCATATTTTGCTTCTCATTTTTTTTGTAAGAGAAGTAGTCAAGGACACATACTTCTGTACTCCAAACAAACTCATCCCCTGTACAAACTAACTTCCAGTATGGAGTCATCTGAATGTGAGACAAGCTGTGTTAAATGGAGAAGATTGGTCATGTCAGCTGGAGGAACAAGTCAACCATAGTGACAGTGGTATTTCTAACAATGATTAGATCTTTTGTAAAGACCCCTGTCTCACACAGTGAACCCCTCTTCTTAAAAATATGGTCTTCTTTCTAAATTGGTATTTTCCCTTTTAGTTTCTACTGAACTGTTAGCAAAGGTTCTTGTAGCAAAGCAACAATTTCTTGTTCTTAAATATTTACACAAGAAAGGATGAAATAGTACTATTTGCAACAATATAGATGGACCTTGAGAACATTATGCTAAGTGAAATAAGTCAAATAGAAAAAAGCTAAGAACCATATGATTTCACTCATATGTGGGATATAAAACTGAAACTCCTGGACACAAACAGCAGCATGGCGGTTGCCAGAGGAAAAGGGATGGGGGGAAAAGGGGGTCCTAATGTAAGGTGACAGGAGAAGATTTGACTTGGGTGGTGGGCACACGGTGCAATATACAGATCATGTAACATAGAAATCCACACCTGAAACCTTTTTCATGTTGATCAATGTCACCCCAATCAACTTAATAAATATAAAATTTAAAAATTTTTTTTACAGAGATACCTTCTTTAAATAGCCCATGGTACCTTTCTCCCCAGTATCTCCCTTCCCTGCTGGAGGTGAGGTTGCCTTACTTGCAATGATCAGATCTTTTTTTTTTTTTTTTTTTTTTACCAAACTAATGGGCAAAAAAAAACCATACACAAAACCCCCCCCAGTACCCATGGTAAAAAAGGTGCAAAATATTATTCTGTACTAGTGGCCCTGTGCACAAAATTTGTGCATTGGGGGGGGGGGGGGGCATTAGCCCAGCCTTCATCCTCTCCAATCCGGGACCCCTCAGGGGATGTCTGAATGCTGGTTTAGGCCCAATCCCCGGATCACAATTTTATATCACTGACTCCTAATCGCTCACCTGCCTGATTGCCCCTCACTTCCTCTGCATGCCAGCTTGATCATCCCTAACTGCCCCCCCCCCCGCCCCAGCTGGCCTGATCATCCCTAACTGCTCCGCCTGGGGCCTGGTCACCACAAACTGCGCCCCCCACCAGCCTAGTTACCCTTTGCAGCCTTTTTGTTCAGTCATTTGATCATCCCCCACTAATGCCCCTCCCTGCCTGGTCATCCCACGCAAACTTCTTGTTTAGTCATTTGGTCTTCCCTCACTAACCCTCCTGCTGGCTTGGTTTCCACACACAACCTGCTTGTTCAGTCATTTGGTCATTCCCTCACTAACCCCTCTGCTGACTTGGTTGTAGGTAGCCATATTGTGAGAGCATGATGGTCAATTTGCATATTACCTCTTTATTATATAGAATAAGAGCACATAGCTACTTCTGCCCTACATTCTTAGTATTCTTCATCCACTTTCTGATTTAACTTTTCTGAGCATTATTTTCATTATCTGAAATTATAAATCCTTATTCCACTGCCATAGATAAACCTAAGAGTCAGTTGTAATCCTAGTTTTTATGAGCTGATAGGGACATCCAGATGACAACCTAGAGTCCTTCTCCATAGTGGATAATCTGGATAGTTTATACCCACAAATGGGTCAAGCATATTGCATTTAATGTTCCATCAAGTCATGCCAAGTCCATGCTCTCATGGGTTTAGATTTCAGAAGAAAGGGCTAGGAGGTTGTGCATTTCCTAGCATGTGGTATGCCTCTTAGTGAAATGAACGACACTTTGCAGACCAAAAGCTGGCATGAAACATACCTTTGATTTCATCAGCAAGCATGCCATATGTCACAGAATTCTTCTGCTTCCTCCCTGTTATTTCATTTTGAGTGCCTCTTTTCTGCACATGGCTTTTGGTTGCAGATACGCAAAATGGATAGTACAATTGATTGCTGTAAATAACTTCAATTTAATTTGGCCTAATTTATTTTAATTATTACCAAATTAATTGTATTCTAAGTTTGATATTCTTTATGGGAGGCAACATGTTATATTGAAAAGAGCACTAGACTAGGAGTAATGAAACCTGGGTTCTTATCAAAGGTCTATTACTGCCTTACTATTTTTACAAATATTTGAGGTTCTGTTTTCCTGTCTGAAAGTGGGATTAATAATATCCTCCCAATGTGCTATGTCAGAGGGGGGTGTATGCATATAAACTTCAATACTGTATGTTAAATTCAAACATTTGAAAATGTCTACAAGTGCTTTGCAAAATATGAATTATTAATATATACCATCTAATAGATGGCTGGATAGCCACACATCTGAATGAACATAGAGCAGAAAGCAAAGTCCAAAATTGAAGTTTTTTATACAAAAGTTAGTATTTCTATTTTTCTGATGAAAAATAATATATCCTCAAAGTAAGAAATGAAGAAAATATAAAGGAAATAAAAACAATGCATATAAAATACACACAAAAATCCTATATAGCAAAAGGCTAATATGCAAATAAACCAAACAACAGATCAACTGGAATAGCCGAACAACCAGTTGTTATGATATGCGCTGACCACCAGGGTGTGTGTGCAGAACATGGTGAGTGTTGGCTGCGGTAGGATGTGGAACAGGTGAGTGGGGGTGTCAGTTGCTGTCATTGGGGCGAGTCTCTGGTGGTTACTGAAAATTCTTTGTTCCCTGCACCACAGTCTACCTGGTGCTTGCACCTGCTGCCAGCGCTGGCCCCACTTGCACCTACTGCCAGCACCAGAGCCACTGCTTGCACCTGCTGCCAGTGCCTGGTGCCAGTTCCGATCACTCAGCATCATCAGTGGGTGCAAGTGGTGGCTGCCACTGATTGCCCTTGAGGGCTTCTCCATCTACCCCTGCTCCTGAGGGATGATTGGGGTAGCAGCCTCTACTAGCACCTGCTGACAGTGCCAGCCCCACTGTATCTGCTGCTGCTGGTGGTCCTAATCACTCTGTGCTGTCAGTGGGTGTGAGCAGGCCTGACGCCATCAGCGTGTGGGAGTAGCAGTGGTGGGAGCTAGACTGCCAGCAGATAGAGGACTGGGGGCCATGGCAGGAGGGCTGGGTGGGGGCATGGATGATGTGCCGAGACCCACCCCTGTGCCTATCATAGCTTTGTGGCCCACAGTTCCTTTTAAGATGCATGAATTCTTGCACTGGGCCCCTAGTATAATCACACAATACCCCACACCAGTGTGGGGGTAAAAGTGGGTTTATAGTTGTGAGTATGTGAAACACAGACATTCTTCTTGTATTATTATTTACTAATTATTATATTATTTTCCATACAAACAACTGTAAACCCACTTTTACTCCAACCAGTATTTTGATCTATTTCCTTTCAGTGTTTAAATTTTGTTCAAATAATTGGTAATAAACTTTTATGTATGAGGCATACTGCTTTTCTGATTAAAAATTAATAAAAGCTAATTAAGGAGAATTTAATAGAAAGTTGAAGTTCTTTGTAATCACCCTTTGTTCCCATGAAACTAATTTTAACAATTTTTCATTATTAATTCAGTTTTATATCTTTTATTTAATATTGTACCATGTGTGCCCTACATTGGAATAGGAACTTAACCTAATATATCAAATTATCAACAATTTCTAAAAACTGTTTTTGTTTTAACTTTTTATTATCTAAAAGTTTAAACATATAAAAGAAGAGAGCATGATTGAATGAACCCCAACACTCACCCATCATATAACTTCAACAATTTTCAAGGCATGGGAAATTTTACTTCACTTACCTCCCCACTCAATTCCCTCTCTTACCTACCAAAACTTTTAGAAATAAGTTTAAGATATATAATTTTATCAATAAAACTTCAGCATCTGATTATAAGATGTGAAGACTCTCTTTAGCCTAACTATAACTATAATACCATATTTCACCTTAAAAATAAACAATACATTTTAATATAATCAGATATGCTGTACTTTTCCAAATTTCCCAGACTATCACATAATGTATGTGTAGTTTTTTATTTTTTTATTTCTTAGTCCGAATGAGAATCCTAGAAAGGTATACATATTATAATTTGTAGATGTACTCATTACATCTCTTTTAGTCTGTATATTTCCCTTTCTACTATTTTTTTTGCAATTTATTTGTTGAATCTAAATATTTTTCCTATACAATTTGCATCCCTATTGCATTATTTGATTCATTTCTCTGTTCTGGTACTTCCTATAAATTGGATGTTAGATCTAGATATGGTTGCTTAATAGAAATACAATGCAGGACACATAGATATTTTTTAAATTTTGGAAGCCACAAAAAGGAAAAAAAATAAACAGGTGAAATTAATTTTAATAACATATTTTACTTAACCTAATATATCAAAATATCCTGTTAATATATAATCAATATAAAATTATTAACAAGAATTTTTACATTGCTTTTTTAATATTGTCTTTGAAATATTAAGCAAAACCTCACAAATCCTAATATATAACCTGTCTATAAATTTTTGCCATTGATAGATCAGTGATTTAGGCAGGTTTTCTGGCTATGTCCTACTGAGTATCCATTTCTTAAAAATCATCTATGAATTATAAAACTTGACAAGTTGACAAAAACAACCCCTTATGCATTCTGGAAATCAACCAAAAGCCTACAAAAATCCAACAATCAGTTATACTTGAATAAACTATTTTACTTTGGGTAATAAAAGTGGGAATATATGGTATTTTTGCCTGCAGATGCTCATAACCCACTCCCTCAGATTGATCAATTCTCATGGTGGGGCAGGATTAAGAACTGTAGCTGAACTATCATGGTAGGTGGTTCACTTGATGTGGAGAGTTGCATGATGCCCTTGTCTAGTGACACTGTTGGTAGAAGTGACCAACTTGGTGAAGTTGGGCCAGTAAGAAGGGCCAACAATTCTGCTAACTTCAGGTTGTGAAAACATATTCCTAAGACTGTGCACATATGCAGCAGACAGTGGAGACTTGAGAGGGCTCAAGCCAGCCACACACTCTGGCAGTGCACAGAGGAGATATATAAAGGCTCAATGGAAAATAAAAGTTATGGCAAACTTAAAAATGGTATGAACTTTGAATGTGCTCCCTTTCTCACACACAGATCTACTGGCAGAAAATAAAACCCTTACAGGCTTGAGATGGTTTAGCACAATCTCTGTACAATCATTGACCACAAAACTACAAAGAGAGTTCACTATTAGTAAGCCAGGCTTAAAATAAAAGAATATAGCTGAAATCGGTTTGGCTCAGTGGATAGAGTGTAGGTCTGTGGACTGAAGGGTCCCGGGTTCGATTCCAGTCAAGGGCATGTACCTTGGTTGCGGGCGCATCCCCAGTAGAGGGCATGCAAGAGGCAGCTGATCGATGACTCTCACCAATGTTTCTAACTCTCTATCTCTCTCCCTTCCTCTCTGTAAAAAAATCAATAAAATATATTAAAAAAAATAAAAGAATATAACAAAAATCCTGATATATAATTAAAATGTCCATTTTTCTACAAAAAAAAGAATTATACAAAAAAAATTAAGAGAGCATGACACACTCAGGAAAAAAAAAGTCAATTTGAACTGTCTCTGTCTCTTGATGTAGTAATTAGCCAACAGGTCTTCAAAGCAACTATTATTATGTTCAAAAAAGGAAAGGAAACCATGAATACAGACTTAATGGAAAGAATGACAAAAATGAACAAAGTAGTGGTTTTGAAGAAGGAAGTAGGAATTATAGAAAGAACAAAATGGAAATTCTATGATTGGAAAGCACAATAATTGAAATGTTCACTACGGAACTCAACAGCAGATTCAGGTTGGGAGAAAGGGTTTGGTAACTCGAATGTTTAACATATAGAAATTGTCCATTGTGAAGAACAGTCAGAAAAAAAATCAAAGAAGAATGAACAGAGCCACAGGTACATGTGGGGCAGCAACAAAAATATCAACATATTCATAATAAAAGGACTCCCAGAAGAAGAGATGAAAAAGAAAGGCCAAATATCCTTAGCAAAAATATTTTCAAATTTAACACAACATGTAAAAAAGGATTATATTCAGAAGTAAAGAAGATATGAAATACTGACACATGTCACAACATGGATGAACAAGAACATTATAAAAGTGTTATGAAAGAACTCAGATGTAGAAGACCACATATTGTATGATTCCACTTGCAGAAAATGTACAGAATAAGCAAATCCATAGAGACAGAAAGTATATTGGAATTATCTTTAGGGTGAAAGAATTTTTTAAATATGGGTGGTGGTCATGGTTTTATAACTCTATAAATGTACCCCATATCTTTGAATTTTACATTTGAAATAAATGAATTGTATATTATGTAAATGATACTTCAATAAAGCTATTTAATAAAGAAATAGTAAATAAACCAAGACTAAAACAAAAATATCAGTAACATTGACTCCCTGAGTAACATTTTTCAAAACAATAGGTAACCTAGAATCGATACATTTATAATTTCAAATTTTATTAATTGACAATGGTAATTATAAAATACTTTACAATTGACATGGTATTTTCATATATATTATTTAGTGAGAATATTTCTGCCAGCACTCTGAGAGAGGCTGCCATTTGGCCTTTATTATGCAAAGGAAGAGAGGTTAGCTGATTTATTCAATGTCATACAGTAAGTGGCACAAGATGGGCCCAATCTCAGACTTACTGACTTCAAGTTCCATGACCTTCCTACTACATTATTCCAACCTTGATTCTCTATGGAGGCAACCCAGTTGTAATTATATTGTATTACTCCCTGTAGGTGAATATGGAAACTTAAGATATTAGAAGAGGGAATCACAAAGGTGAAAATTGCATTGCGATCTGTGCTGTGTTCTTACTGTGTATTATTGGTAGGAAGCTGAGGAAGTCTAGTAAATTTCCTCCTTGTGTCCTGGAATGGGGCAGAGATCTGTATCAGACTGATCACACATTGACCCAGCAACACCAAGTCAATTAAAATATCTTTTCTTCTGCGGTGTCCAGTAAATGCAAATCATGGTAGACAAGAGTAATTGTGTTGCAGACCCACACTTGGTAACCTTGCAGAATACTCATGTCTTTATAGTTTCATTGGTTTCACTCATAGCATTTTGGGACCCTTCCACTCAGGTCTTAATTTCCTCTTTTCTGGGCCTCTTTATGTCATCCTTGCCCAGAAAGCTTATTTTGTTACATAAGCAATGCAAAATACCTTTTAGATGCTGTGCAAGCTCTAGAGGCTACTTGATCTCCTTCTAAGCTGCAACCTTAAAGTCTTGCCTGAGTTTTCCACTCTGGTTCCTTCTACTTCTTCTGAGTCTTATATCAGAGAATCTGTGACCCTTGTATGGCAAAGAGATTAAGCATATAGGCTCTGGAGCTGGGCCTTTTTTATTTGAATTCTAATAGCTCTATCAGCTGTGTGATCTTGGTAAAATTACCTAACCTTTTCATGTCTCTGGTTTTTTTTTTTTTTTTTTTTTTTTTTTTTTTTTTTTTTGTCATTTGTTAAATGAGAAAAATACCTAATTATGAAATTTTCAAGAATTAAATGCAATTATGGCCGAAACCGGTTTGGCTCAGTGGATAGAGCGTCGGTCTGCGGGCTGAAAGGTCCCAGGTTCGATTCTGGTCAAGGGCATGTACATTGGTTGCAGGCACATCCCCAGTAGGGGGTTGTGCAAGAGGCAGCTGGTCAATGTTTCTCTCTCATCGACGTTTCTAGCTATCTATCCCTCTCCTATCCTCTCTGTGGAAAATCAATAAAATATATATTAAAAAAAAGAATTAAATGCAATTATGGATGTAACATTCTTAGAGTTGTTGAATCTTCTTTCTAGTCCTTTTAATTAAGCAAGTTGACAATTGAACTTATATTGGGGGCTTTCCTATGGCACTTGTATGTTTAAAAAATTCAATCATATTATTTTCATGTGCTAGCTATAGAAGCCCTGTGAGGTTCATAGGATTAATGATATTAAATCTCCCTCCCCTTTATAGATAAGAGAATGGTGGCACACTGCTTTATCACAAAGCCTGGTCTAGAACTTACATTTTAGGATTCTCTCATAGGGCTCTTTGTAATATGACCTGCTGCCTTTTCTCTAGTTAGGTTTTACCAAGAAAATCAAAATACTTAGTTCAAACCTCTGCAACCAATTATTAACCTGTTTCTACCTTTACAATTAAGTCATTTAAGGGTCTACTTCTTTGTATCGTAAGTTAAGTTAATTTGGTTAGCTACTTTCTCTCTCTCATATTTAAGATAATTGAAAATGAAGTTCAAGTAGTAAGCAATAAAAATATTTCTGCTCCCAGCTGTTATGCATGAAACTTGAGAGGGTTATAGGTAAAATGTAGATTTGACTGAACTAATGGAGAAGATGGATGGCAATAGAGAGCTATGCTAATGCTTGTTATTTGCAAACTAGAAGAAAGTGATATCTTTGGTTGTTCAATACCATATTTAAAGCTTATAACGTTTCAAGATAGCATATTAAATTTGATGCTACATTTTGGATAAGTATGTTAATGCTAAAATTACTATGGAATGTACAAAACCCCAGTGGATTCATTGTAAAAAAATGAATTGAATGTGATTGTTTACTTGGGAAATAAGCAGCTATTGTTCTTCTCAAAAAAGTAAAAAAGCTTTTTATACATTGAGCTACCTTCAATTTTCTTGAAAATTGTTTCCCATATGAATAGTTTAGCTCATTTACATAATCCACCACAAAGGATATTGAGAAGTTATAAGAGAAAGATAATTTGAAATTACTTTAGAAAGTTGTTTCAGTTCCAAAAGAGATGTTGTGATAAAGGTAGTTGTCACTGCAACTTAGGGATGCATTATTATTTTAAAATTACTAAGGGATAGAGATGTTGTAGGTACTTATACAATTTAAAAAAAAATCACTATCTCAGTGAATTTGAAATATAAACCATAGATTCTGGACTCTGATTTTGGCATGCCCTTAGCTGTTGCCATTTATCTATTGGATATTATTAAATACTCAGTAAACCTTTAACATAGGGGAAACTCTGCTCAGCCAGAAGCCCTAAGCTGGGCTCATGGCTGGAGAGCATAGAGGCAATGGCAAGAGCCTCTACTGCCTCCACGACAGTGCTAAGGATGTCCAACTGATGGGGAGTGGGCCTAAGGCATTAGTTGGAAATCCCCTGAGGGCTTCTGGACTGTGAGGGGGCACAGTCTGGGCAGAGGGACTCCCCCAAGTGCATAAATTTTGTGCACTGGGCCTCTAGTGTGTGTGTGTGTGTGTGTGTGTGTGTGTGTGTGTGTGTGTGTATGTGTATGCCTAAGCGACCATTACAACTGAACTACTGGTCACTATGATGCGCACTGACCACCAGGGGGCAGACACTCAATGCAGGAGATGCCCCCTGGTGATCAGTCCTCTCCCATGGCCCATTTCCTGTGGCTAGCCAACCTCCCAAGGTCCCTCCCCTGGCAGCTGGCCAACCTCCTGCAGTCCATCTCAGCTGGCCGGCCCTGATGGCCCCAATTAGGACTGGTTGAGATGGCCCCAATTGGCCCTGGCCAGGCCGAGGGACCCCACCCATGCACAAATTTGTGCACCTGGCTTCTAGTTTGTGTGTGTGTGTATCATGAGACACCACTTTACACCTGTTACAGTGGTCATTATCAACAAAACATAATAAAATAAAATTATGTTCTAGGCCCCAAGAAGTTTGTGAAACTTGTGTGTGTGTTGAAGGAAGTACTTTGAAGTCCAGATCACTAAGCAGCACTGGAGAACACTAAATGGGAGTAAACGTTCAGAGTAATTGGTCTAGAGTTCTGGCTGTTAAGTTTCTTTTAAAAACAACTTCCAGGTTAGAGTTTCTTTGTGGAATCTAGTGACACCAGCAACTTTTCTATTCACTTCTTTTTTCTCTCTCTCCATTTGCCTCATGTGCCCCAGCATCAGTATTTATAAAAAATGTTTGGAGTTTTTATCCAAAAATAATAAGAACAAAGGATAAAAGCAGTTAGAAAAACAACAGAACATGTACAAAAAGAGTTGTGAGATTAATTAATTATCACTCTTTAGTTGTGAAATTAAGTGACTTATATGTTTCTCTTTCAAAATGGACTAAAGAGCCTGCATAGGCACCAGGAGGACATCCTCTCTAGCTGTTCTCAGAATTGAGTCATACCAGTTTTTTTTATATTTTAAATAAATCTTTATTGTTCGAATTATTACACACAAGTTTCACAAACTTCTTGGGGCCTAGAACATAATTTTATTTTATTATGTTTTGTTGATAATGACCACTCTAACAGGTGTAAAGTGGTGTCTCATGATACACACACACACAAACTAGAAGCCAGGTATTCCTCTTTCCCACTCTCCTCCCTATAGCTGCCCTCCACCTGATTCCCCACTCCACTCCATGCCTTTACCCCGCCCCCCCACTGTCTTCATCCACAGGTGTAAGAGTTTTGTCCAATCTCTTCACATCCCTCAGACCCTCTTCCCCCTGAGAATTGTCAGTCCACTCCCTTTCTATGTCCCTGATTCTATTATATTCACCAGTCAATTCTTTTCTTCAGGTTTTTTATTCACTTGATTTTTAGATTCACTTGTTGATAGGTATGTATTTGATGTCTTTTTGGTGTTCATAATTTTTATTTTTACTTTTTTCTTCTTCTTAAAAAATACCCTTCAGCATTTCATGTAATCCTGGTTTGGTGGTGATGAACTCCTTTAGCTTTTTATTGTAATGAAGCTCTTTATCTGACCTTCAATTCTGAATGATAGCTTTGCTGAGTAGAATAATCTTGGTTGTAGGTTCTTGCTGATCATTATTTTGAATATTTCTTGCCACTCCTTTCTGGCCCGTATAGTTTCGGTTGAGAAATCAGCAGACAGTCGTATGGATACTCCCTTATAAGTAACTGTTTTTCTCTTGCTGCTTTCAAGATTCTCTCTTTGTCTTTTGCCCTTGGAATTTTAATTATGATATGTCTTGGTGTGGCCCTCTTTGGATTCCTCTTGTTTGGGGTTCTGTGCACTTCCTGAACTTGTAAGTCTATTTCTTTCACCAGGGAGGGAAAGTTTTCTATCATTATTTCTTCTAATAGGTTTTCAATGTTTTGCTCTCTCTCTTCTTTTGGCACCCCAAAAATTCAGATGTTGGTATGCTTAAAGTTGTCCCAGAGGTTCCTTACACTATCTTCATATTTTTGGATTATTTTTTTCTTTTTGTTTTTCTGGTTGGATGTTTTTTGTTTCCTTATATTTCAGATCTTTGGTTTGATTCTTGGGGTATGTTGTTCTACAGTTGAGTTTCTGTATATTCTTTATTTCAGACAGTGTATGCTTAATTTCTGACTGGTCCTTTTCCATTGTTTTGGCCTTGTAATTAAGGTTCTTGAAGGTCTTTTCAAGTTTCTCGACGACTTTTAGAAGATTTTTGAGTAACCTTATAAATGTGGTTCTTAACTCTGTGTTGTCCAGTAGTTTGCTTTCCTCCATTTTTTTTTTTTTCATTTGTGACATGTTTCTGTGAATCTGCATTTTGGCTGCTTCCCTGTGTTGATGGAGTGGCTTTGTGTGATAGGTGACCTATTAATATAAGGGTCAGTGGCTCAGCATCCCCAATTACCTGAGGAGGATGCTATTGGTATACCCTTTGTGGGTTGAGTGCAAAGTCTTGGTGTAGTTTAGCCTTGATTGCTGTTGATACACTGGGAGGTACTGACCTCCAAGCCAATTGGCTATGAGGACCTATTGTGTCTATACTGGAAGAAATGCTGCACTGGAGACCTGCTTATGGTGTAAGCCTTGTTTCAGTGGGGCTTTGGTGCTCCCAAATGTGTCACTTATGGATGTGAGGAGTTGAAATCTGGTGTCTCACACTGACCACTAGGTAGACTGGCTTCTGGGTCTCCAATGGGGTGCAGGTCAGTTACTGTCTGAGGCCACCCAGCAAGAACTGCAGCGAGAATCAAAGTCCTCTCCTCCCTGCTTGGGGCTTGGAGGCTTTGGAACTTTCTGAACAGGGTTGCAAGTTTGTTAGGTTATGCTGTGATAAGGAAGGCCATTCATATGCAAAAGCAGCTTCTTGGAGTTTGGGTGGGCTTGCAGGTAGTGTGGGGTGGAGTGTCAGGGTGTCACCAGGCTAGGGTGTGGCAAACAGTGATGGCTGCTAGCCAGCTGTTCCAGTGCTTCCGACAGCGTCCCCGTGTCCTGTGTTCCGGCACAGCAAGCAACTATTCCTGTGTGCAGCTCTGCAAGGAAGTCACCCTCACTTTCTGACCTGATGGTAGACAGTCCAGCTTCTCCCTGTAGGAGTTGGAGTCCCCTGTTTCTCCCCCAAAACTGGATTTCAGAGAAATCGGGAGCTTGTCTCCCTTTGACTTGAAAAAAGCAAAGCCCACCACCAGCCAGGATCCACTGCCAGCCAAGATTGAGCGTGCCTCCCTTACCTCAGCTTTTCAGCACTTGTGCCCTGAATGCTCTTTTCTCTCTCCTTCTAGTTGTAGAATTTCCACTCAGCCAGCTTTCCCGTGGTTCTTGGTGATAGACATTTTGTCTTTTAGTTGTAGTTTTGATATTGTTGTGCAAGGCAGCTGTTTAGGTGTTTACCTATGCCGCCATCTTCCTGAGTCATACCAGTTTTGAAGAATTATTTTTCCTGGAAGGACCTTTTAATCTCCCATTGTAAGATTTTTTTTAAAAAAATGCTAATAGAACTATTAGCGTAAACAAATCCATGTGAACCAAAGTAGTAAGAAGAATTTCAACACTTGAGTGTTATCTCTTCCATATAATAGGATATCCTTGTACCACAAAAGTAGTCTACTTAGAAAGCCATCATTTCCTAGATAATCAGTTCCATATGTAGTACATAAAATTCTCAACCTCTCTCCTAAAACATAATGTTGTATTTCTCTTTTGATTTACTAAAATGTCATGGTTGCATTCATGAGACCAAGTAACTGGCAATTTCCATGACAAAGTCAAACTTTAGTGCCTTAGGCTTAATGTAACTATCTAGGCTCCTATCACACAACAATTAATTTTTTTAAACATTAGAATTCAGTCAAACTACAATTTATTTGGTGAATAACTTAAATGAAGTCCATCGAACAGCTGTTTGTAATTAGAAACTAACAAATTATTTTTAGAAAAATTCTCAATTATACCAAGTTTGTCATATGTTTCTAAAGCAACTGGTTTATGTCTGGACAGTGATTATGCTTTCCTAATATAATGTTCTTTCATCTAAAATGGTCAAAAATAAAAAGTGGAAAAAAAAACAAGCTATGGTAGATACTTTCAGCAAATACTATAAAGACTTGATTTGTTTGTTTTATTGCACCAGTATAGTTTAGTTTTAAAAAACTTACTAAGATCCCCAGTGGTTAAATGCACAATAGCCATAAATACTTTATGCAGAAGAAAGGAAATAGCACTAGCAAACACATGTAGGAAAATATTCAGCCTCGCTGATAAGCAAGAAGTGCAAACTAAAAGAATATATTTTTAATTATTTCAAATAGACATTAAAAAATAACACGCAAAGTTGTCAAAAGTACAGTGAGAAAAGATTGTTCCCACACATTGTCATGGCAGTGTAAATCTACCCCAAAGCTCCCAAATGTTCAAACTTATTGGTTCATTAATTTAACTTTGTGGAGTCCATCCTAAAGAAATAATAAAAATGTTGAAGGTGTTCATGTTATATTCATATTGATATGAACATTTTGGACTGGAACCAGGATTCTTTGTCTGCCAGAGTTGAAGGATGAATCCATGGACAGAGGGTAGTAGAGCAAAGGTGGAGATTTATTGAAGAACAAGTATAGACTCCCACATGGGGAGAGGGAAAGAGTCCCACAGAATGGACTCCCAAGTGGGGAGGGGGAAAGGGTCCCACAAACTTCCTTTCTCCATGGTTTATAATTGCTGTAGTTCTTGTGTCCTGATAGCCCCTCTGATTTGTCAATATTCCCTTTCCAATTGGTTACTATTAGTGAGTCCTGAACTCAAAGGTCAAATACCACATGGGACAAGTGATGCCCTCCTCCCTTATTGTTCTTTTCTTTCTGGGATTCCTTCCTTCTTTATTTTGTAAGCATACACCTTTTGGAATATAAAGGACTTCCAAGCCCTTGTCTTATGTAAATGCAACTATTGCTGCTCCCTGCACCTGGCTTCCTTGTGTTATGGAGATGTACCTTCTCCCAATCTATGGCCTTATGTTTGTTTGTTTGTTTTTCCCCATGGGCCCCAATTCTAAAAATCCCCGGAACCTGCTTATATCCCCCTAAAATTCCTGTTTCAATATTAATTTAGTTTAAGACTTTAAATGGGGAGGGAAAAATGAAAATACCCAATAATAGGGAATGGGCATGTAAATAGTACATCCACTCTGCACTGCTCTTAAAAATCACAGTTATAGAAATGGTGTAGAAACATGCAGAAAACATCTATAATGAAGGAAGTGTTAACGAAAAAAACCATTGAAACCTGTAAAGAATTTTTTAATGAGTTTATTTGAGCCAAAACTGTCGACAATTGCCGGGAAGCAAAACCTCAATGGATTGAGATAATGCTCTGAAGAATGGCGAGTTACATTTCTCTATTTATACACTGAAATCAAAGGAGGGACATAGGTGAGTTACATGAAATTCATTGGTGATGTAGTAAGGAGGCGGGTTAAAGCAAAGCCGTGGGAAACTCCTGGGATTGGATAAAAAGTAAAATGATGGATATATACTCATGTGAGTGCAGGAACAATTAACATGATAAAGAAGGAATTTGAGGCATCTGTCCTGGCGCCCACCACATTTGGTTGTTCCCCAGGGGCTCCGGAAAAAGGGAAGTTACAAGTTACCCAGACATCTCACAGATATGTTATCTTAGAGGCAAAAAGGCAAATGGGCTCAGTAAAAAGATCAAAGTTAATCTTTGTCTGGGAAAATATCTGGGACATGACTACCTACTATAACCTATTAGATATTTAATTTTCAAACCATCTTTTGTGGTTACCTTAGGTCTCTGGGTTTGCAAGACTGCCACGAAGGCCTTCCCTGAGCTTGTCAGGTTAGCTTGTGGCTCTTTTCTTTCACAGAAGCAACATGACAAAAATGTATGTGTATAAGGAAATGGACCAGAGTGACAGCAGTCACACTTACAGGCTGGTAGGGCTATGGTGGAGATTTCTTCCTCAATTTTGTAAAGATTCAAGTGATTATGTTACTTTTATAGCTTCTTCTCTTGCCCACAATAGATTACTATGTAAGTGATTCCTTAAGTAAAACAAAGAAAGGTGAGAGAAAAATCAGCCAAGAGCTCACATTACTTTTAAGGTCTCCCTAAATCCAGGTTTTTCTGAATCAGTCAATCTGAATTCATGTTAAAGGTCTGGTTAAGGAAAAGTTATTGTAATATTTGCAAAGAGTTCTATCCCCTTTGGTAGGTATTCTCCTGGTAATTGGTGGCATCCTTTCCTCTGTCTGTTGTGCTATGAATGTCTGCTCTCCTTGACCCTATGACCCTTTGACCCTATGACCCTGTCCTATGACCCTTTAATTTTTTTCTTGAGTGGAGTGAGCCTTTTTGGTGAAGACCCCAACTAATAAATAGCTGCTATCAATAGGACAGGCCTGTCTTTGCTGAGGATGGAACAGGAACATTTTTCATTTGGAGGAGCATCTATAAAAATAAAAGCATAATATGCTAATTAGACTGGACAGCCGAATGATCTTCCAGACATCATTCCGGACATCCTTCTGGATGAAGCCAAAGCAGCAGGGGCCAAGGCAGGGGCAGTTAGGGGCAATCAGGCAAGCAGGCGAGAAGTTAGGGGCGATCAGCCAGAAAGGCAGAGTGGTTAAGGGTGATCAGGCAGGCAGGTGAGTGGTTAGGAGACAGCATCCCAGAATGTGAGAAGGATGTTTGACTGTTCTGACTGCCAGCTGTCAGACATCCCTTGAGGAATTGCGGATTGTGAGAGGGTGCATCCTAAGCTAAGGGACCCTCTCCCCCTATGTATGAATTTCATGCACTGGGCCTCTAGTTATATCTGATTAAGAATGAGAAATGGAAAAAAATAAAAGGATAGAGGAAGAGGAAGAGAGGTTAGTCCTAATGCTTTGATGCAGTATATACACAGACCTGTGGATGGACTCAAAAGTAACATTTTAGTGAAGCTATCTTATAATAGATTGGAATGTGTATAACAGGGATGGGAAGAGGAAGAGGGAAGGAAGTGAAAGGACAGGTGGGAGGGGGAATGATAAATAATGTAAACTTAGCCTTGAATATACCCACTGTGCTTTGTTTTGGTTTGTCAACCTATATTTCAATTTCATGTGCAATTGTGGGATTTTAGAGCTGGAAAATCTCTTTGGGATAATATAATCTCCTTATTACATTTATAGAAATTAGAGGCCTTGAGAGATGGAACCTGTTGTACCTAAGACCACTAAGAGAGGGCCATGGCTAATATTCTCAGCCAGAAAAAGGAATAAAATCTTACACCATTTGTGACAGCATGGATGGACCTAGAGGACATTATGCTAAGTGAAATAAGTCAGTAGGAAAAAAACAAATACCATATAATTTCACTTATATATGGAGTCTAAACACCATTATAAACAAAGAAATAAAACAGAAACAGACTCATAGATACAGAGAATAGACTAATGGTTGCCAGAGGGTATTGGGGTTGGAGGACTGGGTGAAAAAGGTGCAAGGAAGAGGAAGTAGAGATTAGTAGTTACAAAATAGTCATGGGGGTGTAAAGCATAGTGTAAGAATTATAGTCAATAATATTGTAATAACTATGTATGGTTTCAGGTGGGTACTAGAAATATTGGGAGGAACACTTTATAAAGTATGTAATTTTCTAACCGCCATGCTGTACACTTGAAACTAATATAAAATATTGAATATAAACTGTAATTTTAAAAATAAAACTAAAATCATTTTTTAAAAGTTTATTATTATCAAAGTATAGAGAAATTAATGTTTTGATGTGAATACACTGTATGTAGGACAGGTTTTTCTGTGAGTAGACGATATTACTACCATAACTAAGTAACATTTGCCTGTCAGTGGACCTCCAGTATGCCAGGTTGGGCACTGACTGCAAAAAAAGGACAATTAAGCAATATGAGCCTATAGTTGACTTGAGACTATTTGGAATAGCATCTTTTCAGAATTAGATTTGAACTTAAACTTTGTTAGATTTAAAAAATTAATATTTTTCTTACTGTTTTTCCACTTTCTGGTTTTCAGAAAGTGAACTATGTGTGAGTGAACTCAAGCTCTGCCTTTGAAAATTTTGGTAAATAATTACAGTTCCATACTTTCACAGGACTGCAGAGTTGGGTGTGCCTTCATATCATGTACCCAAAGATATCTGGGAGGTGGCCTCTGCCTTCTAGGTCTGCTGAAACAATTTTAAGACAAGAAGTTGTGGTTGAAGATCTGGGAATAAGGAAGGATTATTTTTCTTGATTTATACCAATGTTATGGTCTAAAGGAAGATTGCTTCCAAGGACACTCGTTAACCTTGAATAGATCTTACATTTCCTGGCTGATGTATAGCTGCGATTTAAATCTTCAAGAATGGTTTGAAATGGCTAAAGGAATCTCTCTCTCCCTCCCTCCCTCCCTACCTCCTTCCCTTCTCTCTCTCTCTCTCTCTCTCTCTCTCTCCCTCCCTCCCCTCCCCTCCCTCCCTCCCTCCCTCCCTCCCTCCCTCCCTCCCTCCCTCCCTCCCTCTCTCTCTCTCTCTCTCTCTCTCTCTCTCTCTCTCTCTCTCTCTCTCTCTCTCTCTCTCTCCCCACCCCAAATAAACACACTGAAGGAAAAGATAATTTCTAGATTTCCATACATAAAAAATAAGGGTGATTTGAACATGATAAATCATAGATGCCAAAAGTTAACATTAGTCAGTAGAATTGCTATGCTTTTTATTTTTAACTTTAACTTGTTAGTTTTTAATGCAGTTTAAAGAAGAATAAATTCATAACCACTGAGGCTTAAGAGCAAGTGTTATTTTGGCTATATTTCTGCCATATTAATCCCAGTCAGAGTGAACCAAAGGCTTGATTGAAAAAGCAGGTGATAGCCGAAACCGGTTTGGCTCAGTGGATAGAGCTTCAGCCTGCAGACTGAAAGGTCCCAGGTTCGATTCTGGTCAAGGGCATGTACCTTGGTTTAGGGCACATCCCCAGTAGGGGGTGTGCAAGAGGCAGCTGATCCATGATTCTCTCTCATGGATGTTTCTAACTCTCTATCCCTCTCTCTTCTACTCTGTAAAAAAATCAATAAAATATATATTTTTAAAAAGAAAAAGCAGGTGATAGATGGGAAATATGTTTTAGGGACTAAAATGCTATCTATCTCTATATTATAACAGAAAGCATTTTAAGTTATTTTAAAATATAAGACCCTTGATTGACATTTTCGTATTGTCAATGTCCTTATGTGGAAAATAGCTCTCCACTCCTACATGGTAAACTTTCATTTTTTAATGAATAAAGAACTAAAGAGTGAAAGTACAATCCTCAGCTGCAAAAATGCATCTCTGGAAGTCTGCTATTGGTACATTTCTTACTTTAAAATACTTGTAGCCAGTGCCTATAATCAAGAAAAGGTTTCCCTTACCCCTTTAGTTCTTCCATCTGGTTGAATAATTGAAACAACTTTCAAAAGATTAACAAGAGACAATGAACATTTTAATAAGTGCACATGGAAAATTCACATAAGAATGAGAACCCCAAGACAGTGATGCAATATTAAGTATATAATACATTTTTTGAACAAAGGATAAAATGGGGATAGGAAACTGCATCTCAGAAGTGAGAGTGGGTGATTTACAGGTGTTTGAGGAGAAGTGGAACACGTGGCAGGAAAACATCTTTCTAGGCAACCCAGAAACAACGGGACACAAGGTGTGGGATGTATCAGACTTGGAGTGTAAGTCAAGGCTCTCTTCCTAAAGCAGGATTTTCTATCTGAATTTCTTAAGAAAAAAAAGGGGAGCTAAAAAAGTGTATCTGAGCTTGTTGGACTTTAATTGATTTTATTTCAAAATAATGTGCAAGCCAGGGTGACATATTTTAGGGGCACTTGGTCCAGACCCCCCACATAAATGTGTATCTCCTGAGCAACATGCAATGAGAACCTAAAAGTAAAACAATTAAAACTGGTCTTATAAGTTAGTTGCTGAATGGAATTTCAGTGGTTGTGGTGATGGCATTAGTGATGAACAAATAAGCAAATCCAGTACAGCCCTCTCCCAATATCTTCATCTTTGGTGCTCAATCATTACTTTGTTTTTCTTTGTAACAGTCATTGCATTTTGCTTTGTAGTAGAATTGTTTATCACTTGCATAAGTTGTGAGCTTCTTGGGCAGAGAATTTGGCCTATTCATTTTTACATTCTCTCTTTCCCCTGTTGTGAGGGTGTGGCAATTTTTATTCAACTAATTCAATAAGTACTAGTCAAATGTCTACTATCTGCCAAACTCTGTGCTTATTCTGGGGCTGTAGCAATGAATGGAACAAAGAAAAGTACCTACTGCCAAAACCAGTTTGGCTCAGTGGTGGAGCTTCGGTCTGCGGACTGGGAGGTCCCGGGTTCGATTCCGGTCAGGGTCATGTGCCTTGGTTGTGGGCATGTGCCTGGTGGGGGGTGTGCAGGAGGCAGCTGATCGATGATTCTCTCTCATCGATGTTTCTAGCTCTCTATTCCTCTCTCATCCTTTCTGTAAAAAAATCAATATAATATATTTTTTAAAAGAAGTACCTACCATCATGGAGCAGACAATAAACAATTAACCAAAATATATAGTGTCATCTGGCGATAAGTGCTATGAAAGATATGAAGGAGCATGAGAAGTGACATTTTTTGCCTGTTTACAATTGGAAGTTACAGAGGCCCTAAGTTGGAAACATGCCTATTTTCAGAAGCAGCAAGAAAGCTAGTGCATCTAGAGTGAATGAGATAGGGCAATTACCAGGGGATGCATTTGGAAAGGTTAGATTAGGTTAGGTTAGGTTGAGGTGGACCTTCTAGGGAGCCTTATAGGTCATTTTGACTTTTATTTAGAAGGAAACAGGACAGCATGACTTCAATTTTTAAAGCTTTATTCTGTCTGTAGTATGGGGGATATGCTAGAAGGGACTAATGGCATAAGGAGCAGATCAATTAGGAGGCTATTACATTAATCCAGATAAGATATTATGGCTTGAACAAATGTTTTAGTAGAGCAGTGGACAGGTATTATTGGATTCTGGATACGTATATTTCATAGCTAGCTACAATAGCCTTTACTAATGGATTGTATGTGGGATGTGAAAGAGAGGAATCCAGGATGACTTGACATTCTGTGGCCTGAATAAACAGAAGAATGGAGTTGCCATTTACCAAGATGGAGAAGACTGTGTGAGGAGCGAGTTTAGGAGTGGGTGGAAATCAGGAGCTCAGTTTTGAATATACTAAGTTTGAGATGCCTTTTAAATATCCAAGTGGAGATATTGAGATGGATATTCATGTCTGTGCTCATAGATGAGATCTATGCTGGAGCTATAAATTGGGGATTTATTAGTATTTAGACAAACATGGAGCCATGAGTTAGCATGAGATTAGATTGCTGTTGAATCATCAGTATATATTCATTTATAGTACGTTATCTGTTTTTTCTCTAAGTATGCTCATCGTTAATATTATTTCAAACCAAAATAGGTTTCTCTGTAGACCATTTATAGGATCTTTAGTTTCTGAAGTTAAATAGTTTCTGCTATGTATGCGCCTAGAGTAGTGCTAAGTGATATGGGGGAGACAGTATGGGGAGACATAAAGAAGTATGATACTCAAATTCTGCCTTCAAGGACTTTAATATTATGTTAGGGTAATAACACTTTGACTTGTGAAACTTTGTTCCTACCACAAAGCATTATGTATCACTGAATGCATATCAGTTAATCCATGACCATGACCGTTGAGTGTTTTTGCCTGTATGTGTTTACTGTACATTCAATAGGAATTTCAAAAAGTGAGCTACTCTCCATAATAAAGGTGCCACCACCTACATGTCTGTAGATTTCTTTGAAAAATACACCTGGTGAAAATCTGAAGAAGAAGAAGGAAGGAGTCCATTTCATTGCAAACTAAAATAATGAAGTTATTTGTTTTCAAACTAGGGTGTATTTTTTTTTTTAACATTGTATGAAAGGACTAAGTTGCAAAAATTGCAGTAGTGGATGAATATCATGGTCAAAGAATGTAAAGAATGAAAAGGACATTTTTCCCAGAGCTTTAAACTTTTCGGATGACTGACATCTCAGGTGGCATTTGGTCTTCTTGACCCTCTTAGGTCTAAATAAGGCAGATAGTGCCTTGGCTTGTCCTCAGAGCCTCAGTGGCTCCTAGCCCTGCATTCTCTGGGGAACAAGGTTTTTTTTCAGTGATTTATCATGAAGTTTAAAATTTTTATTTCTAAACCCAATTTAGATCCTGCTGTTGCTATATCAGTGTACTCACCAGAAGCATTGTTTACATCCTCTCGCTGCTATGAAGAACAAGAATTTACCACCACCTAACTCATTAAAAATGCTCTGCAAGCCTGAGGCTCAAAAGCCACAATATGAGCACAAAGAGCTCAGTGCCCCTCAAGGACACTATTTCATGAGCTCCTTTCAGAATCCTTCCCTTCCTCAGAGCCTCTGTCTTAAGTGCAATATTAAACCAGAGGCAAGAAGGTGTATTTTTTTTCCAGAATATAGTTCTCCTCCTAGCTTTCATTTCAAATATGGGATGTGCTGGGTTAATATGTGTATTCCTGGCCACTTTCAAACCTTATTATGTTTTTTAATCAAACTACTGACTTTAAAAACATGTACACACCATATAACAGTGTTGTTTTTTATTTGCATTCCAATACAAACATTTTTGAAGTCAGTCTCTCTTTTACCTTTGAGTATTTTCTGTTACTGCAACCTCCTGCTTATTCCTAAATGCTTGACAATGTATGCATGTAACTCAGTGTTATTATTGCCTCCGGCTAGCTTCATGTCATCTAGTTTGTCTTTTGCTCCTCTCCTTTGATAGTATGATCAGGACCAATTGTGAATCTGCCAGATGCATTTCCTCACAAAAGGACAAATCAAGATAGCTTGTGTTTTTCCCTCTGTCTTTCAGGACTGCTCACATTAAAGGAGTTCCTCTTCCCTTTTTTATGAAACTGAGCTTGCTTAATCAGAGATGGAGCAAACAGACTGCAAACCCTACCAGCCTCTGTCTAAAGTCAAGCATGAAATGGATCTAGCTTATACTAGTTCTTCTGATGAGAGTGAAGATGGAAGAAAACCAAGGCAGTCATACAACTCCAGAGAAACTTTGCATGAGTATAACCAAGAACTGAGGATGAATTACAATAGCCAGAATAGGAAGAGGAAAGAAGTAGAGAAATCTACTCAAGGTATGTTTTTATTGGATTTTTGTAACCAATATTATTTCTCATTGGGAGATGCTTGTATGAGCAAACTTATGTTTCAAAAACAAATTTGCTCATGTTAACTGGTTAATAATCTGCACTGCTTGCATATGCTTAGTGAATCTTTTTCATATGTCAGCCCAGCTGAGGTTGTAGGTCACATGTGCTTTTTACAGATTATACATAAATTTGGATGCAACAATCCTCTTATCAGAGCATGCAAAATTTGTCTAATCCTACAAATAGCCATTTACAAACTGAAGGATAAATAATTTGTAGTAAGATGAAAAGTAAACAGCCAAGTGCTTTTCAAGCCATTGGCTATATCGGAAGAAATTCTCAAATAGGTATTTGGCATCCAAAAGAGCTTCAGAAAGATTTGTGCAGAGCACCAAACAGATGTGTACGTAATAAGTCTTTCTATACAGTGCTGAAAAGTTAAGCATCACAGTTTTAAGGGAAAGTAAGACTTGGTTGGAATACTTCCTGCCACAGCCATACTGTGGAGCATATCCTTTAGACAGTCTTGGTTTGTCAATTATGAATTGACAAGAAAGTTTCTAATAAATAGAAAACAGGTAGCTAGAAATATGAGTTTCTTTTTTTTAATGACTAGATAAGCAGTTTTAGACACGCTTTTAACTACATAGAAAAAAGTATAATGATATTGGCATATGTTACCTTTTTTCTTTTAAAGAATAAGTCAACGTTAAGATGAAAAAAGAGATTTGATTATCTAGATCTGTCATTATCAAAGTATGTAATCTTGGCCAGCAGCAGCAGCATCACCCATAACCTTGTTAGAAATGAAAATTCTCAGGTACCACCCCAGACCCTATAAAATGTAGTAATTACAAATGAAAACAACTGTGTTCTAATGACTTTTGGGATTTCATACTAGAGGAACTTTAAATTGATTTAAAGATTTAAGATATTCATGATAAGATTTAAATGTACATTAAATGTTTTTTAATATTAACTGTATTGCTTATTTTAAGTTCTTAACATAATTGGTAAAAGTTTTATATCTGTTTTTTTCAAGTAATTAATTTTAATCTTCCCTATTGATTCAGCTACAGACAGTATAAATTTGTTACAAAATAATTGTATTCTTCTGCCTACATGGCGATTGGGAAATGTTTTCCTATGGGAATTTTTTGGCTCTATTATGATTTAAGAAATGTGTAGTTCCCATTAAAATATTTCCCTGTAACTTTGTCTTTAAATAATATGAACTTACAGTTGTGAGTTGTAGGTTATGGGACTGGAGTTCAGAGTGCTTGAACTAATATGTTTTTAGTTTAAATAAGAATATACTTCTAGTGATATTTCTAAAAATATAAGCAACTTTTTACTGAGTCAGTATGAGTTAGCCAGCTTCAGATTTTTTTTTTTTTTTTTTTTGTGTGCATTGTGATCAAAATGAATTTGGGGAAGAGATAATTTTATCTTCTGTGATGCCATCCTAACTTCCTTTCAAATAACCTATTATTACTCAGTTAGCTTTTATTTAGCACTTCCTGTGTGTCAGGCCTTGAGTAAGATGCTGGTGAGGGAGATGACTATGATAGTTTCTTCTTGAAACTCATAATATTGTGGAGAAAATAGACATCAAACAAATCATTGCAATTAAAAGTCCAGTGGAAGAACATGGGAATTGGTTTCTATGGATATGTAATATTTGATCTAGGTTTTAAAATGTGAAGAAGAGCTTCCTAGGAAAAGGACATTCTAAGAGAGTAATTAGCCGGTGCAAAAACATAAAGGCCTGGAACGGTGAATATTGCAATATGGCTAGAAAAAGGTACATTGGAGCCAGATCACGAAAAGTCTTGCATACCCAATTTAAGAGTTCTTTTTTTTTCTTTAAGCATTAAAGAAAGTTTTTAAGTGATAGGGAATTTCTTGGTGAACTCAAATTTTTAGGATGAGAAGTGTATAAAATAATTTTAGATGTGTAAGCAGTGATGGGTGTGGAAGATTGATTGCAATTGGGGAAAATGATAAAGGGAGACAATCTGTGAAGTTACTGAATCAGCCCAGGCTCAGAAGGTCTCAACTCTGTCTATATCAGTGGAGGTGGAGAAAAATATTCAAGAGATATTAGTGTGGTGGCATTGATAGGACTTGGTAATTGATTACTTGTCGAGGATGAAGGAGATAATAGAGTGAAGGATTACTCTAAATTTCAAGTTTGGGAAACTGGGAGGATGGCGATCCATTTACCAATACAAGGAACATGGGGGAGGGAGTATGAAGGGTAGAGAACAGTTTTTTTTTTTCTTTTTTCTTTTTTTTTTCTGGACATGTTAAGTTTAAAATGATTGGGTGACATCAGATGGATTTTCCCATCAGACAGTTAGAAATGTGTGTCTAGAGTTCAGCAAAGTTCTGGACTGTTGATATAAGATTTGAGTTTATTAGTATCTTATAGTAGGAGATGCCTAGGGATGAATGAGATTACACAGAAAATGTGTAGAGTGAGACTAGAAAAAAAAAAAAACCATGGACAAAAATCTGAATATATCAGTCATGTACTGATATAAATATGTTTTCAACCTATTTAAATTTTCAACTAGCACCATTTTATAGTGCACTGACATCTAAGGTAAACTAAAGTATAAAGATCTAGGTCAAGGTCTAGAAACTCAGAATCTTATCTGCTAGTGATTTGCTGATTTTTTACAGAGACCTAAGAAGGAAATATGACCTCTTTGTGAGAAAAGTGTATTATCCTACATCAGGTAAAACTTTGGGCCAGATGATCCTGTTTTTTGTAAGGTCCAGAATCCTCTTTGATGTTTTGTTCCACATATTAACTACCTGTGAGAAAAAGACAATGTTCTTAATTTTCACAAATATATGTCAGTGGTAACATCTTGAATCAGTCTAGCTAGAGTAGAGCCTGACTCAAAAATATTGTCGAGTTTTAAATCAGGAAGGAAGAGAACAAGCATGTTGATTGGTTACCTACTGTAGTGCCACACTGTGCTAGATGCTTTTCAATTGTAGTAGCTGTGCATCCTGAAGCAAGTTACTACAGCTCTCTGGGCCTGTATCTCATCTGCAAAATTGACATCTTCATCATCATAATACCATAATCACAATAGTAAATAAATAAATAAATAAATAAATAAATAAATAAATAATCTTCCATAGTACTTACTCTGTTCCAGGACTCTGCTAAGTGTTTTACATTTGTTCTTCATAAACATGAGATATAGGGTATTATCCCCAATTATAGATGAGGTAACTGAAGATTGGGGAGAAAGAACTTGTCAGAGTGTCTACAGCTAAGAAGTGGTGAGAACTGGGATTAAAGATAATTCTGTGGCTCCAAAGTTCCCATAGTTTGCTGTGCTACACTGCCTCCCATACCTACATTATGAGGTTGTAATAAGGCTTAATTGTGATCCTAAGTGTGGAAGCGTTTAGGAACTCAATATATGTTAGTTTTCCTTCATTTTCTTCTCCAACAACCCTGCCAGTCTCTGATGTTCCAATGACCAAGGGTTCACAAGGAGCTTTAAAAGCCTTTCCTTTTTGATTATCTTCATAAAAGGGCAGACGATAACCTATATAATTTATAATGAAAGATTCTTGAGTCTGGTTGTAAGTTTCCACTTTTTTTTGGGGGGGGGGTTACTGTGTCATCAATTCAGGGCTTGTTTTGGGGTAATATTAACAAGAGAAAATGCTTGCTTGATTCCACCTGAAAGTATCTTTATATTCTTATCATTATTTGCCAATAAAGAGGCACCTTTATATACAAGTGTTGGACTTTAAAACTGATTTTCTTCATTTTCAAAAGCTTTCATATTAAGAAATGGACACTAATCCAATATTATTCACAATTCTTTACTAACAGGGTGAATGATCCTTAGGCAAGCTTATTTCATATGATTTTTGGCAGGTGTCTAATAGCAGGGGTGAATTTCCTGGAGGCACACAGGCTAGCAATTGTTTCCAAGCAGCCTCACTTCCAAAGAAAGCATCAATTAACTAAGAAATTAGTGTAAGACAAATAAAAATATAAATATTTAGATATATAAACAAAGGATAATAATTTTAGCTATGAGAGTTACCCTATCATTTTTATAACAGATTAGTTTTGAACATAGCTATTTTACTGAAAAGTAATTATGAATGAAAAGTCATCCATGCATAAAAAGATGTATGGTGAGGATCTATTACAATCCCACCAGAGCATAGACTTCCAAGATACTACAGATGATACAAACATTTCATTTCTCCCTTCTTAAACTGCTCTTTTGTGCTTCTCTTTCTTCTAATATGGGTTTTTGTTTGTTTGTTTTTTCATTATTACAACCTAAGCCTAAATCTCACATTATCGCCATCTGGTGGAAGAAATTTAAAATTGCCAATCTGTGTTTACCAACATTACTTGGAAGGAAAGCTTATCCTGTCTTACATCCATTTTTTCATTTACTCATTTATGCATCAAGTATTCACTTACTGTCATCCATCTATCCTTTTTTTCATTTTCCCATTTATGTATCAAACATTCATTTAATGTCAACTATGTTCTAGATATTTTGCTAGGGGAATGAAATTCATCTTGAAATAGATACAGGTGACTACTATTTCCCCCCTCATTGCCCCAGACTTCATCCCAAAGGTGCTCATACAGCATTATCACTTGGAGGCTCAAGGAGTAGACAGAAGCCCAAATTCAAAAAGTACATTTCTTGATTCTTATTTCAAGCACTTAATAGTAGTATAAACTTTTATTCGCTTATATCTAAAGAGTTTAAATAAAAATTCTTACAAAAATCTTGAAAAAAGAACTCTTAATCTCCAGGTCTGTGTTTATGTGGTAAAGATCACAGATGGCAGGTGTAATATAATGTAGCCTGGCTTTTAAAATGAAAATTTCAATAGTATTTGATCATCTGTGATACATTTTCTGCTGTGAGCATGTTATACTTCCAGTTGTCACAAGTTCCTAGCATAAAAAGTTATAATGACTGCCCAGAAAGAACTTAG
Organism: Pipistrellus kuhlii; assembly: GCF_014108245.1. Lineage (NCBI taxonomy): Eukaryota > Metazoa > Chordata > Mammalia > Chiroptera > Vespertilionidae > Pipistrellus > Pipistrellus kuhlii. The sequence goes on from NW_023425504.1 coordinate 16,911,327, forward strand.
ACTATAAGGTAAAATGAAGTTATTTAGCACCAACTCCAATGGACTCATGTCTTTTAGCCAATATCATTTGTTCATGAAAACTTATATAGCATCTAAAACTGGGATGGAATATCTATGGCACTTGTGCCACTGCTCTCTTTACCTGCACATGGTAGGCATCCTTAATCAAATCATGGAACTCTTTCTTGTTGAGCTAAACTCAGCCTCACTCTTATCAACACAGTATTCCATGCGAGCATCGTCAATCAATTAGAGTTGGAAAAAGAGATAGAATCTATTTCCTATCTGTGGCCTGCTTATCTTTGCCAAGTTCTGCATTAAAATCTAAAGATATAGAGATTAATAGGAAGCACGTTTTGCCCTCAAAATATTCAGTGTACATCTGGGAAGGCAGATTTAAAGCAACAATAGTGGTGCAATATAATTGGTGTTGTGATCGCAATATCTGTAAAGTACTATGGGAATCTAGAAGCTAGAATCATATACCCTGCTTATGGAATGATAATCTGTCTATTTATATAAAAGCCTAAGCAACTGAATGAACAAATGAACGATTGACTGATTGCTACGATGCACACTGACCACCAGGGGGCAGACACTCGATGCGGGAGCTGACCCCTGGTGTTCAGTGCACTCGCACAGTGGGAGCGCCACTCAGTTGATCAACAGACACCAGATGCAGGGCTCATAGCTGGCAAATGCAGCTGTGGTGGCATGAGCCTCTCCTGCCTCCATGGCATTGGCAGCAGGCACAGCAGGGTCTGAATGAGTGGGAGCAGTGCTATGCCTGGTCTGAGCTTGGGCTCCTCCCAGGCTGCCTGTCACTTCATGCACTACTACATCCTTCAACACAAGGGTTTGTCTTGCTCCCGTTCTCTCCCTTCCCTGGGGGCCACACACCCACTCAGTGGTGGCATGGTAGTGATGGAAGGAGGAAGGGGGAAGCAGGGAACCATGTGGTGGTGGGGAACTAATGGCAGTGGTGGCGTCTGTTCCTTCCATGCCTGGCCCAGCGACTGTCGCCTCCTCTCCCAACCCTGCTGGGGCCCGTGGGCCCAGGCTGGGATGGGGAACCGGGGTTGGGTGTCAGTGGACACAGCCCTTTTTCCAGGGGGGCTGAGGGCTGGCTTCCTCCTCAAGGGTTGGTGGCCAACCTCCCACGAATCCTTCCCCCAGGTCGGGCAACCTCCTGCAGTTCTTCTCCCCCATCCCCCTGTGCACTAATTCATTCACTGGGCCTCTAGTAATGGTTATAAGAGAAACACCCAACATTTATTAAGGATAGGCACTGAGTAAGGCACTTTAGATGGATAATGTTATTTAATCTTTCTGATAATGCTATGAGGTTGGGATTATTATTATCTCTATTTTACATATGAGCAAAGTGAGGCAAAGAGATACTAAATACCTTGCCCAATATTACAGAGTTTGTAGGTAACAGGAGTGCTATTGGAATCCAGGCATTCTGACTTTAGAGCCCACTGCCAGAACTACTGTGTAGAGATACATAGCTCTGAATCCAGGTCTCGAGTTCAAGAAAATGGTGTGTATGTGTGTGTGTGTGTGTGTGTGTGTGTGTGTGTGTGTGTGTGTTAGTGTAGTTGGATTCCTCTGTAGATGGTTCCTGAAGCAGGTAGTAGAAGAGATCATCCAATGATAATATGTACAATTTGAAATAAAGAGAGCCAAATATGGTACCCCGAGACACATTGGAATTTAAATTAGTAAGGAAATAATAAGTAGAAGAACAGAGTTGGTATCGAGATTGCAGAGAAGAATCCAAAGGTTAGGGTAATTTATAAGCCAAGAGTGGAGACTTTCCAGCTGCAAGGTGTGACTAATATTGTCAAACACTTCAGAATCAACATGTAGAATGAAAATTGACAAAGGGCAATAAAATAGGCAGTTTAGAAGGTCATTGTTGACTTTAGACTAGAGATTCTCCACTTCAGTTGGACATTAAAATTGCCTGGGGTGTTTTACAAATTCCAATGCCAAGACTGCTCCTCAGACCAAGTAAATCAGAGTTTACAAAGGTGGATCCAAGCCATTTTTCAATCTCAGGGGATTCCAATGTGCATAGAAGGTGGGGATTCGTTGCCTTAAAGAAAGAAGCCAAGTCATAACGATTTGAAAATAAATACAAGTGAACAAAATTTCTGGAATAAGGCTCTGTTGGCAAATGTTTCAGATCTCATGTGGGAGGAAAGGCTTTGAGGGATTCTGTGCTTCCTCTGAGACAGAAAGTAAGTTCCTGAATAGAATGGCAAGAGTTGCCGAAACCGGTTTGGCTCAGTGGATAGAGTGCCGGCCTGCAGACTGAAGGGTCCCGGGTTCGATTCCAGTCAAGGGCATGTACCTTGGTTGCAGGCACATCCCCAGTAGGGGGTGTGCAGGAGGCAGCTGATCGATGATTCTCTCTCATCGATGTTTCTAACTATCCCTCTCTCTTCCTCTCTGTAAAAAATCAATAAAAAATATATTAAAAAGAAAAAAAGAATGGCAAGAGTTGAAGTTCTTGTCTTAGTGATCTCAATTTTATTGGATAAAGAAAAGACAAGGCTACCTTCTGGAAGTGTGGATTAAGTCAAGAGCTTCAGATGAGTAAGGAGAGATGTTTATTTGTACATATAATATATATATCTGGAGCTCAGATGAGGAGGGACTAGAGATGTGGGAATATTAATGACAGTAAATACGATTGCCCATTATTTGTCAACTACTCTGCTTGATGACTATAGAAAGTTTTTATTTAGTCAGTACCATAATTCTATGATGCAGAGATAATCATCATGACCCCTATTTTATAATGTTATATAGCTCAAGTAAATAGCAGAGCTAACATGTAAATCCATGACTCTCTAATGCCTATATTCTTTCCCCTACATGATTAGGTGCAGCTCTAGTGGATAATGTCCACCTTGTGCTACGAACTTTAAATATTAATTCTCATTTGGAAAATGTGGTTTCCAATCACAGCTGAATGCCAAACTGAAATTGGAAATCCTATATTTTGGGGGTGCCAGTCTGTAACAAATTTAATGGAGATAGGATATGTACTTTGTGTTTTGAAATGTATTCTTCTAATGTAAAAGGAACTTTTGACTGATCTTATTGTTACCAGTGTTTGTTCTAAAACACAAATCAGGTCATACCAGTCTTTTGAAAATCTTTCAATGTCTCCTAATGTTCAGACAAATGGTTCCCCACAGTGGGGTGCAGAGGAATGGACCTACTAAATGCCTTGAGAATCTGATAAAAGTTCTTAATCTTGTTTTCAGGGGGAAAATGCACATATTACAACATTAGTCATACATTTCAAGGGATTCAGGAAGCCCTTGAAGTCCTTCTGCATCCCTTTTCCTCTTCTTCAGTTAGCCACAGAAGGTCAGAATTTGTCACTTGTAAGATACCAATTCATTATCAAATGATAGGATTCACTAAAATGTGGTGGAAATAATTTAGGAAATAGGTTCTTAAAATTAACTTTGGAAAAAATACATGGCTCCCACTAATTGCAGATATATTACAAAAGCGTGGTTTTGCCTTTGACCTTCTCTCTTGTTGATGGATATTTTTTATCCCAGAATAGCTAGGTCACTTTTTCAGTTCTTTTACTGCACTGCTTCTGAGGCTACATGGCCTTCTGCTCTCAGTCTGAAAATATATCTTTCCTCTTATCTCATCTCATTCTACTGTGTATCCCTGAGCCCACTTTGCTTCATACAATGTTTAACCCTTTAACACTTCTTCCAAAATCTAGATTAAAACCTGCACCATAGTATGGGGAACAATTCTAGCATTATCTTCTTAAATAGCTCTTAATTCAATGGAGTTGCACATTTTCCTTTGAGGATCTACATAATTTCGGAATGAAAAGATTGGCTCCTGGCTAAGTGTCACAGAGATGACTGTGTCCTGGGAAACAAAGCAGCTATCCTCTGTTTATTATATGATTTGGTTCCTCTCTTTAAATTTCCTCAGCTACAGGGCAGCATCAAAGGGAGTATATAGGTCTGGTATTGGGAAGAGTAAGTGGGGAGGGTTGGGGGAAGTATCATTGTTTTCCTTTTAACTCTTTAGGGCCCATTCATTTTATGGTTAACACAAAAAGCTAGACAAGGCTAAGTCAGATAATTTGAATGGCAAAAAAAGATAATGTAACTGAAACAGAAAAATTACTGAAGACTGATGAAAATGGTAGGTTGGTGAAATATAGAAGAAAGCAGCCCTTAAACCTAAAATGTTAGTGAAGGGGCATTGATTTGGTTCAATAGATTCTCTGTGGCATATTGAAATGTTTTAGTTCATATAGGTGATTGAGATTACATCCATGTTACCATGTTATATGTTGATTTGGTTTTATTACCAAGATTTGAGCAAGAGTCTGATTGGCATTTGAAAATGTAGCTTTATATTCATGTGAGCAGTCAAAAGCAGTTTGAAATATGTGCGAAGACATGACTATGAGGTATTGCCAACATGTCCTGTGAGGAAATCGTGCTGTCAGGAAACTACTCTCCTGCTTTTTTGGTCACCTGTGATGCAGAACTAGCTCCATATACAAATAAGATCTATTTATTTTCAGCACTCTTCTTTCTCATTATAATTCTGCAAGGGTCTAGAGGTGACAGAAGATAAATCTTGACTCCCCTGGAACCTTGGAAATATTCTCATTTGAAGCCTTTATACCAAAAGCTAAGGATCCTGCCATCTTGTCAGCATAAACTGAACCATATGCAGTGCTATTTTTGTGCCAATCATTCCTGCAACACATGAAGTATTTAATTTTATTACTCTTGGGTTTTTAACTGTCTGAGCAAATGACCTCTAGTGTCTTTTATGTCATGTAAGAAAGCAGTTGGAAGGGGTCTCAAAGGAAAAAGAAAAAATTAATCAGGACTTGCCCAAACCTTTTATAGAATTTAAAGGTTTGAGTTAATATTCATTTCTCTATTTTCAACTGAGACATTTATACGGCTCCCCTACTAAAGTCCAATTATGTCTCCTCATTAATGGTTCAAGCCTAGAGTTTGAACAATTTAAAAAATTATCACAGACATACAACCAGGCTGAATGCTAACCTGGTTCAAGTTAATCAATAAATATGGCCCCAAATCACCCTTGCAAATTGGAAAAAAGTAATCTGTGGTTTTGAAAAATGGGAGAGTCACAAGAAAAGCAGGATTTTATATGCATAGATATACATATTTAATTTGCATATTTTTTGCTCACTATCATTTATGTATATAGTTTATATTTTATGATTTTATAATTATAATTTATACAGATGTATAACTAATTTAAAGAAACAATGAGATGGATCAATATTTAATGGAATAGCTCTGTAAATTTTTTTCTATTGATTGCATTTTCTTAAACAAGACACACTTGTATATAATAATGGGGAGGCACTACAGAAGAGAAGTTATATAGAGCAGCACTTAAAATTCATACAAGGATGCTCCTGCCTCCTGTTTCTCCTATAGGTTCCCACCCTACATGCTCTAAGCCCCACACATGCTCTTCAAGTATTAGTGGCTGGCAAGCTATGTGTTTCTCACTTGTTCCCCTCAGACACTTGCATAGATAGCAATTAAACTGATTTCAGAAGCATTGTAACTGTAATACACAGCCAAGGCCATCAGTAAGCATATTCTTTCCATCCTCACTATGGATTGGTAGGGCCAGTGTATCTAGCTAATGGATTGTGGAGCATATCTAATTAATTTGACTTAAAATACACTTGAGTTGCTGTGTCATCTTTAATGCTTTTGGAAATAATTTTAGAGCCTGGATCACTAGTTGGCACATAATAGGTGTTCAATGAATATTCATTGAACAAATGAATTTAGACTCATTGAATGTATAGCACTTAACATTCTCTTCTCATATATTAAATTTATAAGAGGCTCACATTTGAATATTGTCCACCTTGATGCTATACAATTGACCCTTTAATAACACAGGTTTGAAATACATGGATGTACCTATACATGGATTTTTTTTCAGTAAATAATGTAGATGTATTTTCTTTTCCTTATGATTGATTTTTCTTAATAATAGATTCTGTTCTATAGTTAACTTTATTATGAGAATATAGTATGTAATACATATAACATAAACATTTAATATACTGTTATTGGTAGGGCTTCCTATCAATTGTAGTTATTAGTATTAAGTTTTAAAGGAGTCAAAAATTATACATGGATTTTAATTTATCATTATTGTTGAAAGTATAACAGATGTCCCCTTTTCCCGCCATTGACCCATTCCAACCCATGTTCACCTCCCCTGCCCCAAGCCTACTACACTATTGTCTGTGTCTATTGGTTAGCATATAAATTATTTGGTTACGTGGATTTTCTACTTTGTGAAGGGTCACCATACCTAACCCCCATATTGTTCAAGGGTCAACTTTCTATCTCACTTTTTATAGAAAAGTATTTGATAGTTTTAGTATATGATGCTTTGTTTGAATGGTTTCTAGTCTTTACCACACCATAAAAAATAAGTTTCTATAAAATGCTTATGCAATTAAGTGTAAGTTCAAAAAGTTCAAAACCTTTTGAGTTAACAAGAGTTAGCCTAAAATTCATTGATGAAAATCTTGTCAAGATGTATATCCATTTTTATTCCATACCTTAGTTTGTAGAGTTGGATTTGGATGTGAAATTGAAATCAGCCTTTTTGTGTTAGGCAGGAGGGTGTTATTCTGATAATTTACTTCCACTTCTATTGTACTAGACCAATGGTCAGCAAACCATGGCTAGCTAGCCACATGCGGCTCTTTACCCCCTTGAGTGTTCTAACCCCACTTCTTCAAAATAGACTTGCCCAGGCCGAAAACCAACTTCTGTGCATGGGCAGGCCACGAAGTTTCAATTGCACTGTACGTGCGCTCCTGCACGTGGTATTTTGGGGAAGAGCCACACTTGAGGGGCCAAAGAGCAGTATGGGGCTCGCGAGCCGCGGTTTGCTGACCACTGTACTAGACTATAGATATAGACTCCATTGAAGAAGTGACTCAATGTAGAAGTAGAGAACCTGAAATCTTGGAGGTGGCTTTGTATTTTTAAATATTTGTCTCATTCTTATCAATACCAACTGCCAGTGGTAAATGGAAAAGGAGATATTTAAATTAAATCCTATTATTAAATTTTTGTTAATGGAGGTTATACTGTACTTATAAGATGATATACAATGTATATTTGTAACTTTTATTTGCATGTATTCAGTATTGTGGGATTTAAATTTATGTTCCAATATAAACTTTGGAATGTATGTTGTTAGAATTATGCCTTCATAGGAACACTGTGAAGGTCCGTTGTCCTCAGATTTGTAATCAGATTTAGCAAGAGTGCCATCTGAACTGACTAAACAGACTCTCATAAGTCATTCATTTTCTTGGTAAAACTCTTGAACTTTTGCTAACATAACAATTTTTTTGCAAAAGCTTTAAAAAGGCACACAATTAGCAGTGTTTATTATTCAGGTTCCAAACCAAAGGTCAAACCTCTTAAAACTGAATAACAAGGTTGCCTAGGACCATCAGAGAACATGCCTCTAGGCAGGACCACACCAAACACACCCCTCTAGAAATTACATGAAATTTGATTCTATTTTACTCCTATTACCAAACTTTCTAGTGTTTGACAATGTTTACTGCTAAGTGTATTTTACATTCCACAGGTAGCATTTTAAATTTCTTACCCCTTGCCCTGTCCTTGAAGATCATAGAATATTAAGAGACACCAGTAATCAGTACCTGGACACTTACATAGTGCAGTATTTTGCACATAGTGGGGCAGACATTTAACAAATATTAATAAATCGAATTAAAATTTTTCATGTCTTTGTATTGATGTTATTTGTTGGTGAATTATTCTGAGCGGTGTAATAGAAGGAATACTGAACTAGCAGCAATGAATTCAAATTGTTCTTTTATAATACTTAATAGGATAGCACAGTGTCATCACAGAAAAAGTGCTTAGTAAACATTTCCTGAAAAAATGAATGAATGACTTAAGTTGAATCCAATGGAAATGAATGAAGCCTTGGGCGCCCACTCCACTCTAATCCTCTCAGGGTTTTTCTCACCTTCCAACCTACCTCAAACATGACTCCTCTGAAGCCATTGTTTCTCCATCAGCCACTGTCCTGAAGCCTACTCTTCACTATCCCACATTCCACAAACCTCAATTTCTAATGCAGCACTAAAACTCCTTACTACTGTCCTGTTAAAAATTACAAAGAATAAAACAAAACAAAACAAAACAAAACAAAACCCTACTCCTCTGTGGGATACACCATACAACTATACTTTACCAACCCTACAGGTACAGTCCCTCATTTCTTTAAAGGTTTTGTGCCTGATAAGTTTTTCCTATTGATTCCAACTGTTGGTATAACTCTGGGTTCATTTGTACCAGCTTTCATTTGTGGCTGAACCGTGTGTGTGTGTGTGTGTGTGTGTGTGTGTGGCTAAAGTGTCCCCTCAGGAGTTCGACTGGGAGACTGGGAGTTTGATCAGTCACTATGACATGTGCTGACCACCAGGGGGGTGGCATGGAATGAAGGAAGGCCCTGGCCAGAAGCCAGCAGCTTGGGAATGAAGGCCCAGCCAGCAGCTGGAAGGCCCTGATCAACCCTGTTTGCTTGCTAGCCCTGGGGATCCTACCAGTGCATGGATTTTGTGCACCGGGCCTCTAGTTTTTAATAAATCTATATTTCCCTCTTCATCTGGCTAGGTCCTTCTCACCCTGCAAATCTCCATCTAGGCACTGCCTGCTCTGGAAAGCCTTCCTTGATCCTGTGCAATCTTGACTGGCTGCCCCTCCTATATGCTCTTTCAGTACTCTGTCAAGCCTGTCAGACAAGGCATGTGGCCTGCTGATTGCGAGTTTGACATGCTTGTGTAGATACTCCTACCACAGTATCAATCTCCCTTAATTCTAATTGACTGTTAACTTTTTTTTTGTTTCTCTAACTGAACTGTAAATTTCCTGAGGGCAGGGATTATTTTTTTCACAATTAAAACTCTATCATATACAAATGCTTAAAAATATGTTTTTCTGCTCAGCTGGCCAGACTCAGTAGTTGAGTGTTGACCTATGAACCAGGAGGTTGTCGTTCAATTCCCAGTCAGGGCACATGCCTGGTTGTGGGCTCCATCCCCCCTCTATGTGTGGGGGGGTGTGTGCAGGAGGCAGCTGATCAATTACTCTCTCTCATCATTGATGTTTCTATCTCTCTCTTTCTCTTCTTTACTCTTTGAAATCAATAAAATATATTTTAAAAAGTATTCTTTTCTTTCAATAAGGTAACTTTTACAAGGTTTTGTTTACTATTATGTAAAGTGAAGATACTATTTTCTTATTGTGGTACAGAGGATCAACAGATTGTGTACATAAATCATTGTGAAAACTGCTGGGATACAAATATTATTCCAAATTGTCAAATCCTTTCACAGTGTCTTCAACTCACAGAATACCAATTACAGCCATTTTCAGAGAGTGATTTCCTGCCCATCCTTAGGATCTAGGAAATTTTGTCACTGGAAATAACATGAAAACAAATGAAGGAGAACTTAATGCATGAGCATGAAAGAGCATTCCATGTCCACAGCCAATCTGATTTCATTTAAGAGTGTAAGATTCCATGTACTTGCTCTATCCTTAACTATATGAATGAGCCCTGTCATAGTGAATGTAGTGTAAGACCTTCAATTAAACTGCTGTATAACACCAGGGAATGGTTTTAAGTTAAAATCTTCTCGAGAATGTCTCTCCTAAAAATGACATGATTAATGCCAGATAATAAAAGTTTTAAATTCTGAAAGAGTATTGATGAAAATCAAATTCCTAACACCCATCATTTTCAGGAAGGTAGTCATGCACATTAACCAAACTGGATTCGAAGAGTCTTACTAGTCTGTAATCTGCCAAAAGCAGATTGGCTTTTGTTATATTGTAGGTCTTTGAAAACTCTATCCAAAATGGTTTTCAGCATTAAAATATGTACTCCTAGTAATACTAGCTGATGGCATTGACCTTAAGGATGGAGTTTTAATGACTCTTCAATAGCAGATGAGACTTATTCTTTTTAATTTTTCGCTGCCTTCTATTGCCTTCATGACACAAACCCATTTGAAATGTTTTATAATCTAATCTCATTTCAGTTACATACCCATCATTCAATACCAATATTTGTTCAAAATTCTGAACCTACTAATGGTTCTATTATGTTGGGAGTGCGCAGAAAATGTTAATAATTGGACAAATTAATCTGAACATTATGCTTTATTGGTAGTATATAGGAAGCACATTGTATTGATGTTGTAGTTTGAAGAAATGGAAATATTGCTCTTTAGTTTATATCCTGATTGCCTTCATAATTAAGCATCCACTGGATTATTTTACAATTTTGTCTCCTCAGAGTGAGAATGGGAGAGTTTCTAATCTTCTAGGCGATATTTTTCTTCATTGAAAAAGGTTATGATAACTAGATTTGGTAGCTCATAGAAAGCCCAAATCAATATTGCCATTGACTTTATCCACATAAGAGGCTTAACTTCATAGGTGACTTCTGAGCAGCTGAAACAAAACAAAAATCAGTCTCTGGTGAGTTCCCAAATTTGAAATAAAGTTGAAAGCTGACGCAGAAAAATGCTTCCAGACTAACAAAGACAGCAGTGTGGGACCTTGTAAACAAATATATTTCAGCAAATAAACCTATCCTCTTGCTTTCCATTTTGAAGAATAATAACTGTTTATTATATATCAGATACTGTGTTGAGCATGATCTCTTTTGACCTTTAAAACAACTCTGACAATTAGACACATGTATAATCCACCTTTCTCTGATACTTCCCTGGTCCAAGCCACTATCATTTCTCATTGATTTTTGTTGTAGTCTTCTAACCTATCTTCCTGATTCTACCCTTGCCCTCCAACAATTTATTTTCAATACAATAGACAGAATGAGACTTTCAAAACCTAAAGCAAATCATCCCCATTTCTCTCTACACAGTCATCCCTATCAGAACCGACATTGGCTTCCCATCTCCTCTCCTAATAATTCTTTTATTTGTCTGCTAAAACCACATCGTTTCTCAAACAACACAGACATACTTGGCATACCACTTAATAATGTGGATTTTGCAATCAAAGAAAACACGAGAATTTCTTCTCAAAAAAATGTTTTATTGATTTTTTACAGAGAGGAATGGAGAAGGACAGAGAGCTAGAAACATCAATGAGAGAGAAACATTGATCAGCTGCCTCTTGCATGCCTCCTACTGGGGATGTGCCTGCAACCAAGGTACATGCCCTTGACCGGAATCAAACCTCAGACCTTTCAGTCCACAGGCCAATGCTCTATCCACTGGGCCAAACCAGTTAGGGCCGATAATTTCAAGAGAAACATCAAAAATGCTTTATTCAAAGTAATGTCCATAGCTAGCTACACGTTTCCCCCACCTTTAAGGTAATTTGTGGATACCGTCCCAATAGAAATTTTCTTGTTTTGATGCAAACCATTCAGAGACCCAATTTTCCACTTCTTCATATGTTTTGAAGCGCTACTAAGAAAATGTATGTGCCATCAATCAGAACAAGTGGTAATCTGAAGGAGCAAGGGCTGGTGAATACAGTAGGTGGGTTAATATTTCCCAGGCAAGATCTTTTAATGTGTCTTTAACTGGTTTTGAAGTGTGTGATGGTGCGTTATCATGAAACAAAGTTACTTTGCCCTTTCTTCTGGCACATTGTGGTCATTTCACAATCAAAGCTTGGTTCAAATTGATTATTTGTTGTTGGTAGCCATCAGTTTTAATGGCTTCACCTGGTTTTAGAAGCTCATAATACACCACACATTCCTGATCCCACCAAATGCAGAGTATTGTCTTCTTTCTAAAGCGATTTGGCCTTGCAGTCAATGTTGATGGTTGACCTGGATAAACCTTTGATTTTGTGCATTTGGGATTCTCAAAATAAATCCACTTTTCATCATCAGTCACAATTTGATACTAGAAAAAGTTTTTCATGCCGTTGAAGCAATGTTTTACTGACGACTTTTTGGTTTTCCATTTGTCTTTTGTTCAGTTGATGTGACACCCATTTTCCTTCTTTTAAAATATTTCCCATTGCTTGTAAATGATCAGAAACATTTAATCTGTCTGCAACGTTTGAGCAACATATAATCTTTCTGTAAATTGTTTTTTGAGTTTGATGCATCTTCATCCAATAATGCTTGTGATTGTTGGTCTTCAAACCTTTTCAGTTGACGTAGATGTTCTTTGTCTTTCACATCTTTCATCACTTTTAAAGAGTTTAAACCAGAGTTCACAAGTATCTTGGGATGGAGCATGTTCACCATAAGCTTCTGGAAGTATACAATAACCTTTTCTTAAAGAAAAAGTAATGCATTAAAACTTCCCACAAATGCTCTTTTTTTGGCATGAAATTCGACATTTTTAAGCATAAAAATATCTATGATGTTAACACCTTCAGCAAATTTGACATATTAAATTTTGAAGCTTGCTATCAATACAACAAAATAGCAAACATATCAAATCACATATATATCAACATATGTGTAACTACATCTATTGAAAAAAATCTGCATTATTAACTAGTACACATATTATTATATTTCTGCCCTAGAGCCTTCGTAATTACTATTCTCTCAGCCTGGAATATTATTCACTTTGATATCTAACAGGTTTTGTCTCTCACCTGATACAGGTTCTTAGTCAAATGTCATCTTTTTAGTGATACATTCTCTGACTATGCTATTAAAAATTACAATCCTCCCTCCACACACACCTTTTCTACTCCATACTTCTTATCACTTAGGTGACTTAGGTAAAACTTATTGTCCAAACTGGGACTTTTTCAGAGTGAAAAGGTTTACTAGGAATAATCACATTAGGACCACAAGTATAAAACATTATGCTTACTTTACCATCTGAGTCTATTTTATTTATTTTTAGTTATACTTTAAATATTTACTTATAATTACTGTATATGTAATATATACTTACTATTCTGTAATATGTATTTATTTGTACTTATTATTAAGTTTTTCTTTTACTCATTTATTTATGTCCTCCCCACAAAAATCAAGTTCTACGAGAATAAGGATTTTTGTCTGTTTTATTCTCTGCTGAATCCTAGTATTTGGAACAGTACCTGGAACATAATAGACATCTGACAAACATTTATTGAATTAATGCAAATCCACTAGAACAGTGTCTGGCACATAATGAACTCTCAGTGAATATTAGTTATTATTATTAATACTTATTATTATTATTATTATTTGTTGTTGTTGTTGTCAAACAGAGTGACCTAGCTTTGACTCAGAATGGTGTTTTTTGGGGTGGCTTTGCTCTACTTTATTTACTCCGTGGTAGTATTTTATGGGCTACCTGTATAGAGATGCTTGCAATTTCCAAATAATTTTTATTGAAATTGTCTGCTTACTCCTCCAGCTTTTTAATCAAGATGCCTAATAGTTGAATGACTTATAATCTTTTGTGATTTATGACATCCTATGAATTTTCTTTGTACATCAGGGCAGATTTAAAAATTAGCTGGTAAAATCTTGAAGTTTGTATTTTAATACATTGGATTAACTTATTTGAAATCCAATTTTGAACATTTTTTCAACAATGCTTAAACTTATAATTGTGCTAACAAATAGTATATCTTTTGTACACTTGATCCAGTTGGAGACTGTGGCTAAAAATATCTTAGAAGAGTGGTTTTGAGTTCATTCAGTAGAATTCTAGAAATGCAAATTTAGATAATTGTAATGATCAATCGTTTACTGGTATGTTAGTTTCTTAATGCATTCAATTTATCAGCTGCAGATTTTTTCTAATTCTAAAGAAGCAACGCTTAATTCTCTTTTTACTGATTAATTGTGGAGAATTATACTTCTGGCAGTTGACAAAGGGACTTACATGGCTTGCTTCAATACCATTCAAGACATAGGTAAATAATAAAAGTAAATAATTCATAAGAAATGGAAACATAATTAAAGGCAATCTTATGAATATCTGTCTCCTCTTGCAAAAATCCTCATAAGCTATGGCATGAGTTTCTAGTTTTCTTTGGATGAGAACTTGTTAGCTAATCAATGTATAATTAAAAATGTTCCTTAAATGTTACAAAATTGACATTAGCCAATTAGATAATTCAATTGGACAAGCATTTATGGAGTATTTACCATTCAAAGAATTTCCTTTTGATCATAGGCATAAATTAAACACAGTAGTATCCTTTTGTGAAGCTGATGTTTGGAAGCATAAATGGTAACTTTCTAATTCTGGTTTTGTCTTACTGAGCCTTTATAGCTAAGTCACAGGATTTTCTCTACAGTATATCTATAGCCTTATAATCATGGGCTGTGTTTTACAGGCTTGTGCTTTATTGAGATAGAATGGTTGTATTGAAAGTTCACTTGGTAAATTCTTTCATTTTAATACCGAATTCCATGCTGTGAAGCCTTGTCTTCTAACCTTTTGTGCAGATAGTGTCCCTTATTCCCATTTTTCCACTTTTGGATTGCCTCTACTATATTGTCTACTAGAAAGATCACACCACTGGGTCAAGACACATGCTTTCAATTTGTCTTCATTCACTCACTGAATGACCTTAGGTCTTCTTTTAACCGCCTTTACTAGTGTATTAATAGTCACCTGGGGTCTTATGGCACAGTTAATCAAAGTCCTAAAAATAATTTGAAATTCGTGGTCCTTTTTCTGCCTCTAGAGAGAATCTTTGAACCAAAGAAGAAAAGTAAAATGGAAAGGGAGATTTGCAAAGATAATCAACAATATCTCTGTGTGATGATTTCTTTTTTGGCACTGGCCTGTCTGATCTTTCTTAGTCTCCTAAAACTGAAATACTGTACTCATTTCTGAGGTTCTTCTTTATAATCTCTCATTTGAAGAATAGACCTTAGAAAATTATGACTGACATCTACTTAAAATAAAAATAATAAAACTGGTGATATTTATATATGTTGCCTGAGTTGAGGTACAAGAATACAGAAATGGCTTCTCATATATGCTAATCATACAATAGCAGGCTTGATCTGAATGTAGATATGGTTCAAAATAAGTGATTGAACTCTCACAATATCCAAATTGTAATAAAAAGTCAGGTAATAGTTTAATTGTCATCTAAATGGTATTGTCATCTCTTTCCCCCCTCTGTTTTTAAACCCTCTGTCCAATGTTATTACCAGTATTCAGTGACTTCCTTTTGCCATCAATAGACTTCTACTTAGTTAATTACAGCCTTATCAAAATAACTTTTAAAAATTCAAAGGTACCTTTTTGACCTATTCATAGTGAGCTCAATGAGTATTAGGAAAATGTACAATCTTCAAGGTGGACTTTGGTGCGCTTTAAATACATTCCTTTACATGGAGAGGATTTTATAACATGTGGTTTCTGTTGACAATGTGGTGGACATGTTAGAGGAGAAAAGATACAATTGAAAGTTATCAGTTAAGAAGACATTGCAGTGATCCATAGAAGGAGATGATGAGGGGCTTAAATTAACACTGAATGTCTGAATAATGGAAAGGAGTCATACATAAGAGAGAGTTCAGAATTGGCTAGATTAAGTGGATGCCATCTAGATGTATGTGATGAGGGAGAGAAAGGAATGAAGGTTTTCCTCTTTGGTAAGTCAGTGAAGAGGTGTGCTAGCAATCAAGGTAGGAAAGCAAGTAAGGCAAAGTTTTAGATTTAAAAATATTCTCTTTGAATATGACTTTTCAGGGACTGAAGTATTCCAGGCAGAAATATTTAGTATAAAGTAAAACATATAAACTTGGAGTAGTCATGCTAGAAAATGAATTTGGGAGTTGTTGATATATAAATAATACATGAGATTGGATATTATCACACAGCAAGAGCTCATATAGTGAGTAGAGCACAGGAAAAAGAAAGGAATGGACAAAATCATAGTACTTACTAACATTTATTTTTTTTAATTTTTTTAATAATAATTATTTTTAAAGTATATTTTATTGAATTTTACAGAGAGGAAGAGAGAGGGATAGAGAGTTAGAAACTTCGATGAGAGAGAGAGTCATCAACCAGCTGCCTCCTGCATAACCCCTACTGGGGATATGCTTGCAATCAAGGTACATGCCCTTGACCAGAATCGAACCCGGGACCCTTCAGTCTACAGGCTGACGCTCTATCCACTGAGCCAAACCGGTTTTGGCATAGTACTTACTAACATTTAAAGGGCTGGCAGAAAGAGGAGCCCATGAAAAAGGCCGAGTAGTTAGAGAACCAGATGGAAAATCAAGACAAAGTAGAACTACAAAAGTCAAGAAAGAACAAAATCTAGAAAGAGTGGAAGACATTATCATGTAAGAGGGAAGCTCTAGTAAAGACTCTGAAATCTTTACCAGATTTGGCAATTAGGAGTTCATTGCTGATTTTAATGAAGAGAGTTTTTAAAGTGAGAGTTGAAGCAGAGGCAGATTCCAGTGGGATGAGGTATGAGTGGAAAGGAAACAATTGGATTCATTAAGCATAGGCTTTTAATATGCTTAGCTGAGAAGGGATAGAATAGTCAAGGAAAGAGGCAGTAGTTAAGGACAATGCAGGTTCTAGGAAGGAATTTTTTTTGTTGTTTGTTTTGCAGATTTAGAGGAAAAAACAACTTGCACATGTAGGCTGGTCTAGCCCTGTATCTCTGAAGTGGCAATAAATAAATATGGATGAGTGAATGCTTATTGAATGAGGGCAAAGGAATAGTAAAGAATGACATTAAAATATATATATATATATATATATATATATATATATATATATATATATATATAAATAATTGACTTTTTTACAGAGAGGAAGGGAGAGGGATAAAGAACTAGAAACATCGATGAGAGAGAAACATGGATCAGATACTTCTTGCACACCTCCCACCGGGGATGTGCCTGCAATCAATGTACGTGCCTTTGACCAGAATCGAACCTGGGACCTTTCAGTCCACACACTGAGCCAAACCAGTTTCGGCAAGAAAGACATTTTTTAAGTGATAGAAAAGAGGTAATATGTGATGGAGCAAGGTCCTAGAGAAAGTGTATGGGAATGAGAACCAGAATACAGATGAGAAATTTAGTCTCTGAAATATGAGAAAAGGAGGGGTAATTGAAGTTCATGATGTCTCATAATATGTTTTCTATGATAAGTAGAAGGACATGCCATTTGCCAAGATTCAATGACAGAGGGTTATGAGTAGAAGAAGACAATTAACAGAGGGAACAATTAAGAGATAGATCAATCCAGGAATAAATATGCTAAGTGGTATTAGGGTTGTGAGGAAAGTTAACATGTAAATTTGGATCTTGATTGTAAGTGGCAGGAAGTCAACTCTAACTTAAGCAAGAGGGGGGAATTTATTGGTTCAGGGAACTTTAGAAAAAAAAATGTTTTTAATGCCACACTTAAGAGAGGACAGAAGTATGACTGACATCAGAAGCAACTAGAGCTAGTGAATCAAATATTATCGGCATATTCTAATTCTCATTAATGGTCTTTATATTTAAGATTCATTTTCTTTTATGAAAGGCTTTGTCTACAGTATGAGAATCATGGCTGGTAAGGGTTCATGAGCTTCTCTTGTAGTTCTAGGCACCCTGAGAGAGCAGGATTCTATTCTATGAGCCCCAAATCCCAAAATACTAAGCAAAGACTGGTTATTCCTGCTTGGTTCAGTTGTCTACTTCTGCATCTTGACCAGGAGTGGGATCTGTGAAATGTACCTTAATTGATAAAGCTCAGATAAGATGCTCAGACAGAAACTTATCATCGGTGGCAATTTATTATCTCATTCAACAAATATTTATTGGGTGTTTACAGTGTACCACATCTTGTTCTACGTGTTGGTGACATAGTGGTGAAAGGCACAGTTATGGTCACTGCTTTGGGGAGCTGACACTCTAGTAAAGGGAATTTGGTAATATATAAGGAAGATATTTCTGGCTATTGATATATTTTCTATAAAAACAGGTTTTGAAAGTAAAACAGGTTTATAATGGAGAGTAACTACTGGTGAGGTATAATTCAGACTGGATGGTCATCAGGGAAGTCTGAATAGTTGATACCTAGATCACAAAAAACCAGCTACTTGGAGAGTTGGGTGAAGATCCTTGAGGCAGAGGGAAGAACAAGTACAAACGCCCTGAGCAGGGGATGACCTTGGCATATTTAATTTACAGAGTGCAAGATTTTCTGTTAATTTCTGTGGTTGGACATTAGTGAGTAGAGTTGGGTAAAATGATGTCAGGGAAGTGGGCAGGAGCCAGATCACTGTAGAATCTTGTAGGCTACAATAAGGAATGTCGTATTTGGTTGGTCCACTTAACCCAAATGGTCGTTCTTGTAGTAATCATTTGGATGGAGGGCAATATTCCTAGGAAAGAGATATTAAGTACTGTAATAAGCAGTTTCTTATCAGTCCAGGTGCAGGAACAGTGGAAACGTATGTAAAATGTCTTCTGGGATTACAGGGCAGGTCAAGTGGAAAGATGAAAGAGAAAGGAGAGGTAGTGTTGCTGAAAGACTAGTTGAA
Source organism: Pipistrellus kuhlii (assembly GCF_014108245.1). Lineage (NCBI taxonomy): Eukaryota > Metazoa > Chordata > Mammalia > Chiroptera > Vespertilionidae > Pipistrellus > Pipistrellus kuhlii. Next base: position 16,929,935 of record NW_023425504.1, read on the forward strand.
ATGAGTGTTCCTGGATTAAAGACTGTTAGGGAAAAGAGCTGAAGCTAAGATGGAACTGAAAGACTTGGAGCATAGAAAGAGGTCATCAGCCTTATATCTTTGCCAAGGTTGAAGAGTAGATTTTATGGCCATGAGACTATCCATAGGTATAGGATAAGATATCATTGTCAGAGTGAGATTTCCTTGTCAAAGGTGTTGTAGTGCCCTTCCTTGTTCAGATGAATAATTATTTTGATATATTTACATATATCTAACCTAAATCCATGAATGCCATGTTAATATACCTAGTTTCCTGGAACTTGATAATGTGTATTCAAAATACCTTCTCTTTTCCCCCCTCCCTTTTAAATTGTAATCTTTTCCATTATTAAACATTGGCTTTTTTCCCAGGGATGGCATTGAAGAAGAAAATCAATGAGATATCTAGCCAGCCGCCTTGGACTGAATGGGCATTCAAATAGACTCCAAGGGCCAAGTACAGATGGTGATTTATTGTGCATACAACTTCTACAAAATGCCTTCATTTGAGCATTGATGTATGTACAATTATAATACCTACCCGAATGCTGCAGTTTTACAGTGTAGCCAAGAATCTGTGGAGAGATTATGTTCACTAAGAAATCTACAAATGTACTCTCTATCTTTTTCAATAATTCTACATACTCTGTTTGTAGTCTTCTGCTTGAAGAAAAGAGGTTTCAAAATTAATTCTTCCATTTTACCACATTTCTCACTGTTGTCTCCCTATGAAATGCCCATTTCACAACCAATTCAAAATTATTAAACCATGGTCCTCTCCTGACTTGTAAATGGATGGAGTTGCTAGAGGCAAATCATTTCCTGTGTCTATTGTGAAAGGCAAAATTGTGGTAGTCATGTACACATATCAGAAGCTTGCTCATTGTGAAGATCTTTTTAAAGCAATGTTTATGTGATACTGAAATAACCAATTGAGAGTTGAACAGTTTACATAAACCAGATACTTGACATCTCTTAGGCAGAAAAACAATGAGGGCATTCCAAATTTCTTTTTCTCATTGAAAAATGGTTTGAATTACCAGAATTTGTCCTTATAATTTGAACTTCAGTTGAAATTGTAAAGATATTATTGCCTTTAGGAGGATTTTTTTTAATCTTGATTTTTCTCTCTGGTCAAATAGTACTTCATTGTTGTGTTGTTTTGGAGATTGCACCCATGCCCAAACATTTATGGGCTTATATTGTATATATGTTTTATAATATTGTGGAGAATGGGTTGTTCTGGTTTACAGTTGAAATTGAATCATGTTTTTCTTTGTACCAACATAAATGGAGTTATATCACAATATATTTTCTTTAACATTTTGACTAAATTTCAGTGAAAAATGTTAATCATTTTAATAGAATCACTGTAGACCACTCTTTAATGCAAACAATACACAGGCAAGATTAATAGTAGCTATAAATAAAAAGAAGCAGTAATAGTATTGATAAAAATCAGCTCAGTAAATGAAAATGAGGAAGTTCAATAACAAATAATATACTGCAATGACATAACACATCGAGTTGCTATATAAGGTAGCATGAATAATAGCCCTTCAAATTATTTATGTGCCTTGCAGTATAATCAGCATTTGAATGGTAAGGTACTAGAAGGGATAATCAAACTTAGTATGTATGGTGCTGAGCTTAGTACCACCCCAAAATTAAATGTGAATATACATTTGATGATGCATGATAGTGTTTCTCCTAATGTTATTGTGCCCATCACCATTGATTAACTTCTAAGTTCTTATTAGGGCTTTTTTTGTATCAATATTTTCTCTGTCTTTTCTCAGGGAATTTTCTATTATTGTTTCATAATAGCGAAAGCTCATGGTCTATGTCTGTTAATATAGGGAGAAACTCTGACATGAGCATCATTAATTTGCTGAGCATTACAATAAGCAATCTTGTAGCAATGGATATAAAATAAAATCTATAGACACTGCCCTCCATGTATAGAGTCTAGACAGGAAGAATAAGCACATTACCATGGAGGAATTTAGAGGATCTTAAACATAACTTACCAAAAAATAAAAATAAACTAATAGTTTCATTTTTAATTGGACCCATCCATTTATGAGGGCATTAATTCTATAGATTATAATATTTATTGTTAATTTCATATTACTATATCTTTCATTGAATGAATAAATTAATAAATGGATGAATATATTTTAATGATTAATTTTTGCCAGTATTTAAGGATAAAGTGTAGTGGATATGTTCCAATAGTTATACTACATTTTAAGAATCATGACTAGCCACTAGAGATCTATTTATTAAGAGTGTGCTTCCCTCCCATGATTAACTGTATTTGGTTTTGCACCAGACACAACTTTATCATTATTTGCACTCTCAATCTGTATCTATTATGCATTTACTTATTAGTATTCCATTAAAAATATACTGTGCCAGGCAACTTACTACATGCTGAGTATTGTGGTAAAGGAAACAAATATAGACTATGCCTTCATTAAGCTTATGGTCTCCTATGGGAGATATACAGACAATAAATGGTGTTATGAATGTAACCAACAGAGTGTATGCATTGTTAGAAGATAGCAGGATAAATCTAAGGATCTACTTTGTGTGTCCAAGGAAGGAGTATTTAAAGAACTATTTTAAAGTTGAGATAAGAAGAATAAGAAAGAGCAAAGCACATGGAAAGGACAGAGACTGAGCATTCCAAGCTGGGGGATAGCATATGCAAAGTCTTTAAGGCATGAAAAAATTTTGATGTTCCAGTAACTTTAAGGAGACCAGTGCATCTCTAATGCAGTGGGAAAGCTGCTACTTGATTAAGCTGAGGAGAAAGAAAAAGACCATACATAGGTCTCTGTAGACCATGCTAAGGATTTTAGTCTTTCTCTTAAAGGTAATGGGAAGATATAGATGGGTTCTAATCAGCACTAGAGTGGGGTTTACATATTTAAAAGAGTACCGTGGCTATTGTTTGGATAATGAATGCAGAATACAAAAAAGAACAGCAATCCACTATAATGTTATCCACAGAGGCCTGTGCAAGAGGTAAAGCTAGAGGGAAGTAGACTAAATTGACTAGATATATTTTGGAGATACAACCTATAGGGCTTTCTGTTTGGGGTTATATGTGAATGGAGAGGGAGAAGGAAGACTCAAGAAAGAATCTTGTTTCTGATGAAGGGACGACTGAGAAACAAATGAGTTTCAGGCTCTAAAACAAGCATTATGTTTTAGACATTTTCATTTTGAGATACTAATTAGATATCTAAGAATGTAAATAGATAGTTTTATTTACTAATCAATGATGTAGCAAGTTCAGAAGTTTTTACATTAAAAATAATCTATAAGAATGGTTTGATAGTCATGCTTTAACTAATTCAGCAAACGTTTGTTGAGTCTCTGCTATGTGGCAGGTATTGTGCTAAGCACTCAAATATAAAGTTATAGTCTACTGCTGGTATGGAACTTTATAATATAATAAGGAGGGCAAGAAAACATGGATAATTTAAACTCCAGTGTGAAAAGAACAGTAGATAGGCGGTTGGTAGGGTCAGAGAAGGATTGGTGGAAAATAGGATATGTGAGTTAAATTCAATAGTAAATTCTACCCAGGCACAGTGGAGCAAAAGGCATCCCAGACTACCTTTATTAGAAAAAAGTATCAATAATGTACTTAAGACAAGTTTACAATGGAACATTTTAATATTTTTCTGACCACAGAATATTTTTACAACTACAATATGTCCATAATATTAGAATTGTAAAGTGAAAGAGCTATTAGAAATCATCTAGTATAGTTACCTAATTTTATAGATGTAGAATTAGACTCAGAAGCGACCTCTCCAAATAATCAATTCCACTGTTACTTGTTCGTTTTCAAATATTCTAAGTATACTGTGAATGTGCAATCTAAATGGTATTTCCAAGCATTGATTTCATCATCTGTACTGCCAACCTATTATAAGAGAGTAGTTTTTATTCCCGGAGAGATTATGTTGCACCCTGATTCTGCTGTTATCATTTCCCCCTTAATTTACAATGGAATGATGTGAGGCAATTCTTTAGTAAATGGTGTCTGTAATTAAACAGCCTATTTAACTTTATAGTGTGACACTGAATATATAATCTTCAAAAGAACCATTGTGGTCACATTTTCTTGACCTCCTAAGTTATTCCTAATTCTACATTTATTTTTCCCTGAATGTACCAATTTTTTTTTGGGGGGAGGGGGTGTGAAAGAATTGACCCTTCAAAGTTTGGCTATATTTGGTTGTCTTGTAGCCCTTTATTTTTATTGCCCCTATCCTTTGCCAGACTGACTTTCTGTTAAGCTGCCCCATTTCTTGGCTACCTATTCTGTCACCATCTTCCCTACTGTACACTCTAGGAAAAGCGCACACTCGAAAACCCCATAGATTGTAAGCAAGAAGAATACAAAAGCAGAGAACACTACCATTTCCCTTCCCTGCAGTTCCAAATATGGTGAATGAACTGAGAGAAAAGAGGACAAATTATGCCACAATAATAATGGCAGTCTTCAAAATTAAAGGAAAGAATCATATAGCAGGTCCTCACTAATTTAGATTAGAGAAGAAGCTTATTTGAATGTTTGAATTTATTAGTAAGAATGCAGTTTTGTTACTCCGAAATACAGAGAATCAGGCACTCTCATATAATGCAAGTCCATGAAATGTCGTTGGGGGGATGATTATGGTCATATCTGACCCCCCAAAATAGAATCAGCTTAAATTTGATTTTAAAAAGTAAATTAATTATTTTCCCCAATGGAATACTATGTAGCCATTAAAAAAGATGTAGACGTGTATAAAGAGGATAGTCTGTCAAAGTTTTCAAATATAATTTAAAATGTATTTTACACACATATACACAAATGCAAGCACATTGTACTTTGATCCAAATATACAAAGGCATGCATATACACACAAACACGTAAATGTGTGAATATACATAAAACATATGCACACATTCTTAATTGTTACCTCTGGGGAGTAGCACTTAGGAACAGGGATAGACAAGCATCACTTCTCATTCTACTTTTTAATAATTTTGGAAATGTTTATCATGAGCGAGTATTCTTTTTTTAATAATAAAATAGTATGAAGATGACAGGTGAAAATATTTCTGTGGAAAATATATTGTGCAAAATAGTAGATGTAGTATTATGTAGCTGTATGCACATTATAAAGTAAAAGATGCCAAAATTATTTTTAAATGCAGAGGAACTTAAACTGGGTAAATAAAGTGTGGCCCAATAAAGGTTCTTTGGCATCTGCTTTAATGAAGAGATAAGAATGATTACTATTTATGGGAATGAAAATGCATGCGTTTTAAAAGTTTATTTTACATAGCTAAAGCTGTCCCCCTCCAAATTTTAATTTTGCAGTTAAGTTGTTTTCCATGCATTGTTCACTCATAGTAAATATCTAACAAAGACTGTTGGAATTTTAGCAAATTCTGAATGTGCAGAACATTAACAAAGATTTTAAATGTCTTTTAAAAATTAACAGTGGATAATATCCAATCCCATCTTTAGCAGCACAATCTACAATAGCCAGAATTTGGAAACAGCCTAGGTGCCCGTCAGCAGATGATTGAATCCAAAAACTATGGTACATCTACACAATGGAATACTATGATGCCATAAAAAAGAAGGAATTCTCATCATTTGCAGCAACCTGGATGGAATTGGAGAACATCATGCTGGGTGAAATAAGCCAATCAATGAAAGAGAAACACCACATGACCCCACTCATTTGTGGATAATAAAGATCATTATAAACTGATGAACCAAAAGATAGATATAGAGACAGTAAAGCAACAAGCAGATTGTCAAATTACAGCGGGGAGGGGAGGAGGATCTGGGGGAGATAATAGATCAACCGAAGGACTTGTATACATGCATATAAGTACAACCAATGGACATAAAACTCTGGGGAGGGAGATATGTGGGAGGGAGGGAGGGGGGCAAAAAAATCATTAAAATATGTTAAAAAAATTGTATAGTGGTGAATGATATTAAATGGAGATAACAATCCTCCTTTCTAGATTTCACTACCTAGAAGTATCAGCTTTATTTATTTCATCTGATATTTTCTTCCATATTTTTACATAATGTTCTTGTGCTACCATTTATTTTTGAATTAGCATTTTTGAATATGTAATACATATGGCTCTAAAATAAAACATACAAACAGTAAAAAAAAAATAAATAAAAAAATAAAGTACTCTTTGAAATACTGAATTAAATATTGTCCATAAGTGGAGAAAGCACTCAGTATTGTTCAGCTTAACAATAACCCACAACCTTCGGACCAACTATAAAGCACTCAATATTGTTCAAATCACCCTGAATAAGTCTTTAGATTTATTTATCCTCTTTGATATCATGGACATGTCCTATTTGATTCATGAGTCAAATGCTCACAACTTTGGGTTGTTGAAAGAGGGCTTTCCCAGTTGGTGGATGGTGTGTGCCTCTCCTTTGTTTGCTGGCCTTTGGCTCTTTTGCTGGTCATTAACACCTACACCTTCATGAGTGTGGGGGCAATTGGAAAGGAAGTGAAAGACACTGTGCTTGATATTCCTGCCCCCAGGATAAGAATCTGGGAGGAAGGCTCCATGAGCACCAGAGGTTAATTTTATCTACTACTATGACATGGATAATCAAGAATTGGAACTATAGAGTTGGAGGATTTGGTTTTATGATTACTCCTGGAGTTATTTTTAGATAGAATTTGTGATTGATTTGAACGTGCATTCACCAAGTGTAGTAACTTTATTGTGGAACTGTTTCAGAGGCCCCTCTTGGGATTTTTTTTTTTTTTTTTTACTTTTACACTGATTGTGATCTTAAACCTAAGTATGCATAGACACCTGAAATTTAATTAAAGTAAAAATTTCAAATGTATTTTTCTGTTTGCATTTTATATGCCATTTTAGAAAAACCCTGCATGAATCATGGAGATTTATTTCACTTTAATCTCTAGGGACTTTAATTTCCATATTAATATGAATTTCTATACTGATTCTTATGCTCAGGAGTAAACATAGTAACTGTTGACTCATGCTGAAGGTCATGTTTGTAATCTCATATTCCCCTTGAGTTTTAGATACAAATATTCTATCTGGAATTCTTCATTGCATTTACAAATCCTATTCATCTCTCAAGGCCTAAATTTCCCCTCTTTGATAAAGTCTTCCTTCCCAACTTTTGCATATATTGCTCACTGACTTCTGTGAACTCCTATGGCTTTTACTGTCTGACATTCACAATCTTGCAGTTGACTATTTACTGGCTTACACATTGATTGTAAAGATTGTCTTCCCAATGAAATGGTAAATTTTTTAAGGGTAGGGACTGCAAATACTTTTAATTATAATCATAGAGGTCTTTCTAATGCTTTACAATACTCCACATATAGTACCTAGTATGTGCTCAGAAATACTAGCTTTTTCTAGTCCATTTTTTGGGGGGGCTGTACATGAGTTACATTTATTTATTCATTTTTATTTTATTTTATTGATTTTGTACAGAGAGGAAGGGAGAGAGATAGTTAGAAACATCGATGAGAGAGAGTCATCGATCAGCTGCCTCTTGCACACCCCCTACTGAGGATATGCCCGCAACCAAGGTACATGCCCTTGACCGGAATCGAACCCGGGACCTTTCAGTCCCCAAGCCGATGCTCTATCCATTGAGCCAAACCGGTCCCTGCATGAGTTACATTTAAAGTTCTTTCTATCTCACTATTTCCACAGCCTCAATTAGTTCTATTCCTTACTATATCATTTTATTTTTACAAGGCAGGACAAAATATTGCCACCAATATTGAACTCTAGTTTGGCTTATCTGCTGGCAGCAGGCTTTCCTGTAGGGCATTGTGAGTGTTTACAAAGCTAGTATAGTGAATCTGTTACAGAGCTATCTTGCCCTTTTGGTCTGATTTATTTTCATGGGGCTGCAATATTCTCTGGGTTACTGTAGATGCTCAGAATTCAACTTTTGCAAGCATCAATGACCAAGTAGTAATCGTGCAACTAGAAATTAGGCAATGCTCAAAAGTGACCATCTATACTTAAAAGGCAGGTACTTTCTGTGGTGATGAAGGGACTTTTAGCAAGTGGTTTGGGGGGGTGGGCATGGTGGTGGTATGTTTACCTCCCCATATCCACCCTACCAGTCTCAGTAGGTCTCATGCCACCTGAGATATAAAACCTTTAAGTAATATCTTAATACAGCACATAATAATTTATCTTATTTATCCAGTATAGGTCATAGAAAATGTTTGCCTCACTCCTCTGTTCAGGTCTTTAAGGAATTTTCTTCTATTTGTCAGAAATTCTATTTGAGAGAGTATGAAATTTGAAAGACTGCATGAAACCTTATGTGGTTACTATGCAGCCATTCCTGCCAAGGAAATAACTCCATAGGAATCAGGGATAATATTTAAGGGGCACAAGAGGCATCCTATTCTGCTCTTGGGCGTTTTCTGCTGTTTCAGCCTTAGGGTTCCTTTCCCTGAAAAGAACAGGTGTGCCTGACAGCAGGTGTGTTTGTTCTACTTTTCCTATGGCAGCTGCCACTCCCCAGGTTACTTTCCTGGCTACCATTATTTTAAAAAATGGTTTGGCTGTCAGTGCTCCCTCATTGGACCATAGACTCAGTTGAAACATATTGTTGTCATAATTTATTTATTTATTTATTTGTTTGTTTATTTTTTCGCTTTTGTGTTTTGGATTGATTTTTCAAAAAGGGATAATATGTCTTGAAATAGATGCTATTTACAAGTCAGACAAACATGACATTTTTCTTTCAAAATTCTCCATGAGAGTCTGCGATCCTCTTTGATTTGGATAGAGTTTTGAAGCCTTCTCTGGTGAAAGCTTTCAGTTTCTCCATTTTTGCATTTTCCAGTAGATCTTGGGGTCTGTGCTCAGTCAAGACACCTGCTGCTGGGACTGCCAGTCACCACATGCTTGGCTTTCATCCTCCCTAGTTTCTATTCATAGCGGCTACTTCTCATAACTGCAAAGGACTATTTGATGCCCCCACATTGTTTAATATCTACATAATTAAAGCAGCTGAGAGAATTAGCACATATCATAAGCCTAAGGAAAAAATCCAGTCCAAAGGAAAATTTATCACTGGCCTGAAACATTTTTAATAAGCTTTGCTGATTACTCCTATCTATTCCTCAAGTTTGACTACCTTAGACATTTTGTAGGTATTTTAGAGTTAGCTTTAAAAGGATACATTTAGGCATGTGCTTGGCTCTCAATATAACATTTACTGAGCCTCCACAGAGTGAGGATACATACAGTGGTAAGATAAAAAATAAAAGAAGCATACTGTGCTAACATTCGAGGAATGGGACTTAGATGAATCCAGAGAGATAAAACACACACAAGTAAAAGATTTAGGGGAATTCTTAAGGCATCGGGGAGAAAAGTGCAACATGGATATCAACTGTTTACATAAGGGGTGCATCAAATGAATGTGTAATCACAGTTGGAAGGAAGCAGGCATCTTCAGAGGAGTGAATGTGAGTGCAAGAGCATTTCTCATGAGGGTTCTCAGGTTCTTCAGTACGGCAATGTACAGTGCAGAGAACAAGTTTGTCTTCTGATGGAGTTACATGACAATAATAATAACTGGTACTATCTATGGAACTTATTTCTGTCAATGTAACATTAATGGAAGACTAAATGAGCAAGAAAATAGAAGCTTTAAAGTGTGTGGGTTGCAGTCTAGCTAGGGAGGTGGGTGAAATGTGTGTGTGTGAGTGTGTGTGTAGATATGTGTGTGTGTGAGAGAGAGTCAGAGAGCAATGGAAGAGAGAGACTCACAGAGAGACAGAGAAACACAGAGAAATTTGGAGAATACTTACGGTGTAGTTGAATAGTAAGTTAAGGGAGGTATAGAGTATGTATAAAAAAAGAGAGACAGTGTTCAAAGAGAAGAATTTATAGTCCTAGATCTTAGAATTAATTTTTTACCTTTTGAATGGATTTTTCAGTAAAACTTTAGACTTATTTTGTTCATTAGGATTTGAAAATAGTTTTAACAGAAAATGAAGAATTTATTTTAAATGTTAAATTCTTGATTTCTACAGTATGTCCAATTTTCTACATATTTGTAGTTCATAATTCTATGCATATCCTACTGGATATTAGAATGCCAAACCCATGTTAGAAAAGTAAGTAGGTAGAGATTCATAGTGAATTATTTAAGACTCCCATCATCACATTAGAACATGGTTTAGCTATATTATGACAGTAGAAAACTTGGCATAAGCGCCTCCTAGTGCACCAAGCAATATGCCTGGGATCCCTTTCCTGCAGGTGAATTCTCTAGTGGCCATTATCTCAATGTATGCCAGAGGCTTATTTTTATGCAGACATAGTCTCTGGCAGAAATTTCACAGCCTTTGTTGACAGAACTGACAGTGTATGTAGGCAGAGGTTACTATATAACACAGCAATCAGTTAGCAGTCAGCAAATATTTATTGTCTTGACTATGTGCCTAGCATCAAGCTAGAAATGGGGGTGGAGGGGTTACAAAAAGAAGCAGCATACACAATCCCCTCAAATACTTTACAGTCTAAATTGAGCAACAGAAGTGATATATTTAAAGTAGCAAAAATAGTGACAAGGATATACTTAATCAAATGCTGTGTTGTGGTGTATTTCAGAAAAGAGAAAGAGGTAAATTAGAGCAATAGATTGGGAGTCTTCATGAAGGAATTTTAACTTGTCCTATAACTCAAAACATGGGTAGAATTTAAAGAGGCAGAGTGAAAAAAGGAAACCCATTTTCATTGAGCTTAATTTAAAGGAAGGCCAAGAAAAAAACTGGTATTTTTATAGTGCAACAAAAAGAGACCAGCTTGATTGGCATGGAAGACATGTTTGAAATCAATAGAAAATAAAGTATATAGGGCAAGATAATAAAAGAACCTTGACAATCAGGCCAAATACTTTGGATTTAATATATTGAGAAATGGAGGATCATTAATAGTTGTAAGATAGGAGTGTAGCATGATTATTAAGGGAGCATTCTAAGAATAATATGGTCATGATATATTAGAGGGTAGATTAGAGAATGGAGAGAAAGATATACAAATATTACCATAGCTAAAAAACAAGTACTTATTTGACTTCAAGTTCATCTTTATTTTTATTTTTTAAATCTTTATTGTTGAAAGTGTTATATATGTCCCCTCATTTCCACCATTGACCTCTTCTAACCCACCTCCACCCTTATCCCAGGTCTTCAGCACCCTATTGTATGTGTCTATGTGTTATGCATATAAGTTCCTTGGTTGATCTATCCCCACTACTCAATCCTCCCTCACCACATCTTTTAAAGAAGTCATGTAGACCATTGCCATTCCCAATGAAATCCTATATTCCATTGTTAGAGGGATCATTCATTTGCCTCAGAAGAGAAAAATCTCTTTATCTCAATTTTGATTAAGTTTCTAAGATTTTTTTAATTAGAGTGACTTAAAATTTTCTCCATCTAATGCTGATGGAGTAGCTTGGCAACTCCTATCCTATATATCATAATAAAGAGGTAATATGCAAATTGACCCTCACATCCTATCAAGATGGCTGCCTACGACCAGGCTGGCAGAGGGATTAGTGAGGGTTGACCAAACTACTGAATAAGCAGGCTGTGTGGGGTGACCAGGTCGGTAGGGGGGTTAATGAGGGATGATCAAATGACTGAACAAAGCAGGCTGTGTGGGGCGACCAGGTTGGCAGGGTGGTTAGTGAGGAACAACCAAATGACTGTACAGCAGGATGCATGGGGCGATCAGGCTGGTGGGCAAGGGGGAGTTTGGGGCAACTAGGCTGGCAGGGGAGCAGTTGGGGGCAACCAGGCTGGCGGGGGGTGGTGGTTATGGGCAATCATGCCAGCAGGCGGGGCAGTAAGAGATGACCAGGCTAGTGGGGGGGGGCAATTAGGGGTGACCTGGCAGGCAGAAGGGGGCAGTTGGGGATGACCAGGCCAGTAGGGGGGGCAGCAAGCAGTGACCAGGCAGGCAGGCAGGTGAATGATTATGAACCAGTGGTCCAGGATTGTGAGAGGGATGTCTGACTGCTGGTTTAGGTTGGATCCCGGAGATTCTGCCTAAAATGGCAGTCGTACATCCCCCAAGGGGTCCTGGATTGGAGATGGTGCATGCTGGGCTGAGGAGACCCGGCGCCCCCCCTAACCCCCCACCGTGCATGAATTTTGTGCACCGGGCCTCTAGTTATAGAATAAGTGAAATATATAAAAATATGAAGTACTTTTAAGGAGAAACAATATGTTTTATGAGGATAATATAAGCAAGTTAAAAGAAATAGTGATGACCTAAAACCCAGAATGTAGCTGAAAATATAAGGAAAACAAGTGCCATCCAAAATAAAGATAACCTAGAATAAAAAGATGTGCAATGCAGAAAACTCAGCACATAAAACCAAATTTCATCAGATTTATAAATGAACATTGAGACTTAGTTATTTCAATTTTGATTCATACACTTGGAGATTTCCCTATTAAACTTCATAAGTGTAAACTTGGTTAGATTTACAGTATATCATCAGCACAGAAAAACTGCTAGATATAAGGGAAGGAAACATTTTTCTTTAGAGAAATTAAAAGATAAAGACTCAGGAAAGCTATTTTTTCAATGAAAACCTTTTTAGATGATTGATATTGTGAATGTTTAATTAAATGACAATATAAAGGAAAAGAAAGTCCAGTGTGTCTTATTAGTCCTTTGCTTTCCTCAGTTCTTTCCCTAAAGCATGATTTCTTTCCTTCAGACAAATGTTTCTCAACTTTATTTTAATTTATCTTTATTTTTGAAAGTATTACAGATGTCCCCCATTGATCCTCTCCATCCCGCTCCCCCTCCCTCCCCAGGCCTTCACCATACTATATATGCATATAAGTTCTCAACTTTGACTGTACATTAGTATCTCTATTGGAACTTTCAAAAAGTCCACTGTCCAGAATACATCCTAGATTAATTCAAGATTTGGTTAATTTCAAAGCTCCCTGGAGGATTCTGAGAGGTAGCTAGAGTTGAGAAGCAGTGTATTCGATTAGCTCTACCATCTTTTCCTCTAAGATACTTATATAATTCTTTAATGCATAACACATTTTGTATATATATTGTTAGTTGACATAAAATGTTATATTAGTTTCAGGTGTGCAATATAATTATTATTTATATACCTTAAATAGTGACCACCACAATATATCTAGTAACCATCTGTCGCCATACAAAGTTATTACCATATTAAGGACTCTATTCCCTATGCTATACATTATATCCCCATGACTTATTTTATAATTGTCAGTTTGTACTTCTTAATCCCCTTCACCTTCTTTTGCCTATCCTTTCATTCCTCTTTCATCTGGAAACTATCAGTTTGTTGTCTGTATTTATAAGTTTACTTCTCTTTTGTTGGTTCAATTGTTTTATTTTTTAAATACCACATATAAGTGAACTCATATGGTATATGGTATTTTTCTTTCTCTGTATGACTCATTTCACATAGCATAATACCATGTAGGTCCATCTATGTCATTGCAAATGGTGAGAATTCATTAATTTTATGAACAAGTAATATTCTATTTTATATATATATATATATATATATATATATATATATATATATATATATATCTCACATCTTCATTGGTCTATTGATAGACACCTAGGTTGCTACTATATCTTGACTATAAGGAACATAGATAGGGATGCATATATCTGTTCAAATGACTTTTTTTGTGTCCTTTGGATAAATACACAGAAGTGGGGTTGATGGATTACAAGGTAATTCTATTTTAAAAACTTTTAAATATATTTTATTGATTTTTTACAGAGAGTAAGGGAGAGGGATAGAGAATTAGAAACATCAATGAGAGAGAGACATCAATCAGCTGCCTCCTGCACACTCCCTACTGGGGATGTGCCCACAACCAAGGTGCATGCCCTTGACCAGAATCGAACCTGGGACCCTTGAGTCTGCAGGTCAATGCTTTATCCACTGAGCCAAATTGGCTAGGGCTATTTTTAATTGTTTGAGGAACTTCCATGCTGTTTTATATTGTGGCTGTACCTATTGACAATTCCACCAACATTGCACAAGGGTTCCCTTGTCTCAATATCCTCACCAATACTTTTTATTTATTTATATTTTATCATAGCCATTCTAACAGGTGTAAGGTGATATCTCACAAGTTAGACATATTTTAATTAGATTAAAAACTAATGACTGAATACTTTGAGATATGATCCTTGATTTATTCATTTCTATATCACTCACTGGACTTGATCAGTAAAATTTGTTAAATATCAAGTAGAAGTGTAAGTTGTAACTGGGCTTGGAAATAGGTCATAGGACAGGTGATTTTTATGTAAGGGGTGAGGGACAGGAGAAACCTGGATTGTAGGATATAGTAGTGTTGGCTATTGCAGAAAAGTATTAGATAGTTCCTGTGGACATAAAATACCACTTTAGAATTGTAGTCTATTGTTAGAATTTTAGTTATTCATACTGTGACTTTAGGTAAGTTGTTTGTCACTGGATGTCTATGATCTGTGCAAAATGAGGAAAATAGTTCCTGCCCCATCTAGTTCACAAGGTTGATATGATATTAAACTGAAATTTATAGTTATAAGTGTTCATTTGATAATATTTTAAGTATAATATGCTAGACATATGTAAAATTGTTATTATTATTCATAAAGCTAGTGAATAGACTTTTTGTCAGGATGAAAAGACTAGAAGACTTAATTGAGCACTATACTATAAGTGCCTTTAACCATCAAATTCACTAGAAATGTGTGGGACAGACTTCCTCTGAAAGGCTTTTTCTCTTCAAAGATTGTATTCTCTCTAAATTTAAAAGAGAATAATATCCACGTTGGACATTGTATAATTATAGCGGACTTTAATAATGCAATGAAAATAATCCCAAAGAACAGTATTAACGGGCTTTATGATCTGGGACAATATACATATACTATATATGTATTTGCATTTGTTCAAAGTATTATCATTTGTTGATATCATTAATATATTAATCACATATTTATTGAACACCTATTATGTGTCAGGCAGTACTTTTAGAGTTGGGAATATCACAGTGAAAAAAGAAACCTATTCCCTGCCCTCATGAAATTTTCTTTCAAGTAGGAGGCAGGGCATAATGTAATTCCAGGTATAGAGAATGCTCTTGGGAAAACAATAAAAAGCAAGGTAGGGAAGCAGAGCAAAGACTATGGCTAAGACAGTGGTGTAGTCTATGTGTCAAGATCCACTGTACACACTTCCTATATATTATTTTTATTTAATCTTTACAAGTAACCTAGACAACAGATTATCTTTTAATTAGAGAAAAAGTAAGGTTCAGAGAGTTTAAAAAAAAATTGCCAAAGGTAATAAAGTGGATATATAACAGTTAGAATTGGATCTCAGATTGTCCAATTTGAAATCCTATATTCTTTCTAATAGTTGTGACTTAGTCTGTCCATGTTTGCATATTCCTTTCTGCAAAACAAAATGTTTTACTTGATAAGAAATTTAAATTTCATATGCCATGCACCCTATATGCCTTTCAGACATGTGTTTTAGATAGTAACATTTTATTATTTTACACAAAAGTCTGGATTTTATTTTACTCTTATTTTTAAAATTATATTAAATTTATTGAGGTGATGTTGGCTGATAAAATTATATAGGTTTTAGGTGTACAATTCTATAATATAGACAATAACATTTAAAAGTTGAATTCATTATTAGAATTTAAAAGCAAGAGATTTCATTTAAAATAATTTATTTTTAACTTGTCTTAAAATATTGGAAACTCTAGCAAGCCTGAACCTGCATTTCTACATGTCAATACCAGCTGAAGTTGAGCAGTAGTGCCTGTTTTTATTTGTTTATTTGTATTGATTGCAATTTTTTTTTTAGAGAGAGAGGTAGAGAGAGAAGTGCCAATTTGTTTTTCCAATTATTTATTCATTCTTTGCTTAATAACCAGAGATTGAACCTGCAGCCTTGGTGTATCGGGATGAGGGCAGTAGCACCTCTTTCTTATTTATTACATACAGTTATCTACACTAATAAAAAATAAACACATGCAAATTAATCATCACTCCACTACACCCACCATCCAATCAGGAGCAAGTATGCAAATTAACCAAACAAAGATGGTGTCATGGAGCTGGAGGGAGTAGGAGGCTTGGGTTGCCCTCAGTGATGGAGGAAGCCAAGCTTTCTGCCCACCCTGAATGGCCCTGGCCTCTACTCAAGGCTACAATGTTTCAATTATGGAAGATAAATAAATAAATAAATAAATAAATAAGTAAGTAAAATATTTGGCCTTAGTAAGGAGAAAAAAGAAAAAAAAGATAAACAAATCCCAGATACCATCTTCCAGCCAACCCTGGTCTCCACTCAAGGAGGCACTGAAAAAAATAAAAAAGGAGGGGCTGGGAGCTTGGGTTGCCTGGGGTCATGGCCAGCCTGCAAACAGCCATCATCCCCTCATCCAGACTGGCCACACCCCCATGGAGTGTGGGTCCCTACTGGGGCTTTGTCCAGGCTGAAAACATTCCTTAGCCCCTCACCCATGCTGGTCAGGCACCACAGCAGGACCCCCACCCTGATCCGGGACACCCTTCAGGGCAAACCAGCCAGCCTTCACCCATGCACTAGGCCTCTATCTATACTAATAAAAGGGCAATATGCTTATTAGACTGGGAGACCTTCCAGGAGACCTTCCGGATGTTCTTCTGGACAAAGCCATGGTGGCGAGGCTGAGGTAGAGGCAGTTAGAGCACAAGATGGGAGGGCAGTGGTGGGTGATCAAGCCAGAATGGGACTGCAGTTGTGAGTGATCAGGCTGGTGGGGGGCACAGCCATTGGGGGTAAGCAAACCATCAGGGGGGCAGTTGGGGTTGAGCAGGCTGGCAGGGGTGGCAGTTGGGGTGAGCACACTGGCATGGGGGGCAGTTGGGGGTGAGCAGGCTGGTGAGGAGGCATTTGTGGTGAGCAGGCTTGTGGCAGGGGGCACTTGGGGGAAAGCAGGCTGGCAGGCAGAGTGGTTAGGGGCAATTAGGCAGGCAGGCAGGCAGGTGAGCGGTTAGGAGCCTGCAGTCCTAGATCGTGAGAGGGATGTCCGTCTGCCGGGTTAGGCCTGATCCCTGTAAACTGGCAGTAGGGCATCCTTTGAGGGGTCCCAGATTGGAGAGGGTACAGACTGGGCTGAGGAACACCCCCCTCATGTATGAATTTCATGTACTGTGCCACTAGTACTATATATAAAATGTATTACATATATTTCAGAGAGGGAGAGAGAGATAGAAACATCAATGATGAGAGAGAATCATTGATTGACTGCCTCCTGCACGCCCCTTACTGGGGATCCACCCTCAATTTGGACATGTGCCCTGTCCAGAAATTGAACTGTGGCCTCCTGGTTCACAAGTTGACGTTCAACCACTGAGCCACACAAGGCTGGGCAGAAGCACCTCTTTTAGACAGAGCATGTACTCTCTGGTTCTCCACAGCCCCTACTAATCCAGATAGTCATACCTGACCCACTGCCCTTACGTACATTAACTTACCAGGCCCATACAGGTATTTAAAATTATGATTAACTAGACCACATAATCTGAGAAATCTCTTCCAGTTCTAAAGTTATGATCTAATGCAGAAAATTCAGTTATACATTTCATGTTTTTTCTTTTAGTTTTTAACTATTCATTTGATAGCCTTAACTATATTTCAGTTATTTTTTTTCCTTTATTTCTTACTTTGCTTATTTTTTATGCTTTAGCAACCAAGTAAGTGATAATCAAAACTGCATGCTAACTCCTACATTTTTCCATTTTAAAGTATGATCCAGTGAGTCTTTATGGAGGGAAAATGTGAAACATGCTAAAAATTTTAAAAGTCTGAAGTATGTATATAAAATATAAACAGCATAATAAGTACTGTACTGCATAACAGTAGTTAAATTCTACCAACATAGAAGTATGCATACCAGTTTAGAAGTCAGTGTTTTAGTCACCATAGCCTTTAAAATTCAAATAACTTATTATGATAATATGGTTTGGAAGAGAAAATCCAGTGATAATGTTGAATAAGGTGTGGGGAAAGATCTCTTTCATGAAAATTATTCAAAGTATCATTTTTAAGCACAGTATTATCAAAATGTATTTCTATAATATGAAAGTTTTTATGAGAAATCTGTGATATAAGGTGCCCTATTGCAGCATTATGTTAAATTTTCTCTCTCTCTGTATTTATATTTTATAGCATTTGTTTTACGGAAGTAAATAATGGAATCTCTGCTAGACTCAAGAGCGAGTTACAGTTGTTTAATGGTGTGGGTACAAGTTGTTTTGTCAGCTTATAGGCCCAATTATCTGTCTGTGTGGTTGCCCTAGAGCTGCCCTGAGGCACGATAGCCTGTAAGGCCAGGATAGTCAGCTTGTTTGGTGGTTCATACTCTGTAGTTACTTGTTTGATTTCACACAGGAGGAGTAGGATCCCATTTACATAGGGCAAGGTGAAATATGACATAGAGTCCCCTTCTCCTCCCTGCAGCCACAAATGCCTCCCGCCTAGGCTCCACAGCCTTGGAAAATAATTTATTTGAGTGAAGTTGTTATCCCCTTCTGGAAAGCAAAACTAAGAAAAGGTTAAGTCATTGTCCCACATAGAAATAGTATTGGTTTCATTAAAAGCATAAAATTATTCATTGGTTTACATGCCAAAGGGTCATGGAGCATAGAGTAGGTCCCTGGGGGAACATGCCACAGAAGAGTTTACTGTTAACACAGAAGATAGAATATTTGGGTCAAAATATAAGTTCCTGTTAAGATGCCTTCCATGAACAGGAAGGTCATGCCTGGGATGATGCTCTTAGGTTGAGTGCCTTAAACAGTACTACTTGGTTGGATATAAAAGTACAGTAAAAATGAGGAGGTAAAAGTGAAATAGGGTTAAATTTTACCTATTTCCTATTACTCCTTCCCTGAGGTCAAACCTCATGTTATCTGTTAGTTGTAAATTAATAGGATAGTAGTAATTTTTCAATTATTAGGTCTAGTAATAATTAATGTCGTTTTCTAATACTTTTTTTAAATCGAATTTATTTAAACAATACAACAAAATTTAATCAATAATATAGTTGCCGTTGTTTTCTACTACTTGTGCCCAACGCTCAGGAAGCATTTTAATCCCTCTGTTGTAAAATTCTTGTGATTTTGATGCAAAAAATTCGGTCAATGCATTTTTGAGGCATTCTTCATTATTAAATTTTTTACAAGAAGAAAGTTTTGCAAAGAACGAAACAAATGGTAATTGGAAGGGGCAATATCAGGAGAATATGCAGGTTGAGGGAGAACTTCCCATTCCAACTGGCGCAGTTTTTCAGCAGTGATTCTTGCAGTATGCGGTCGTGCGTTATCGTGGTGAAGAATTAAGCCCTTCCGATTAATCAGCGCGGGTTCTTTTTCTCTTAAAGCTTGGGCTAACCTTTCCAATTGGGCACTATACACTGCACTTGTAATGGTTTGGGTAGAGGGTAAAAGTTCATAATGAAGAATTCCTTTAAAATTCCACCAAACACACAACATCACTTTTTTCGCATGCAAGTCAGGTTTTGGCGTGGGCTGCGGAGCCTCATTTTTGTCCAACCATTGAGGCCGCCTTTTCAAATTAACATACAGCACCCATTCTTCATCTCCGGAAACAATTTGCTCTAAAAACGGCAAACGGTTTTGACGAGAGAGGAGCAAACTGCAAATTGTGACTCTTTGATTACGGTTGTTGTCGGTCAACTCATGAGGAACCCATTTTCCAAACTTTTGAAGTTTGCCAAGTGCACGCAATTGATTGGAAATTGTTTTTTGTGAACAATTTAAAGTTGTCGCAAGCTCTTGTTGGGTAATTTGAGGATTTTGCACCAAAAGAGCTTGAGGTTCTTGATCAAAATTGGACACATGGCCTCGACCACTCTTGTCATCTAACGAAAAATTTCCCTGGCGAAATTTCTCAAACCAACGCTGGCATTTTCTGGCGCTAACTGCATCTTGACCAAGAGCACTACAGATGTTTTTTGCAGCCTCACTTGCTTTTCTTCCTAATTGGAACTCGTAAAGCATGCAGTGCCGAATATGCTCTTCATCCGCCATCTTCTTAGCCCTAGTTTTGCAACAAAAATCAAACCAAACAAAACTTTTTCAAGCAAAACTTGTTAATTGCACTTCACATGTTCTGTAGATACCACGTGTTTGAAGGTTATGTCAATACAAGTCAATGCCAAGCAAGATTTTAAACGAATGTTTAAAAACGACATTAATTATTACTAGACCCGATAGAATGAGTTCTTGAAGAATGGGGCAGTATAACTGAAGGCTGTGTTAATTTAGACTGAAATATACTGTAAAATAAAGATAGCAGTGAGGTTGCAAATTGCTGTGAAGTAGCAGATAATGGAGAAAGAGCCAATTTAAAAGTTGAATAAGAAAATGGAAAGAGGGATAAATAACACAGAATAATATTAATGTCCTTATTTATTTTTTGAATTGACTTTCCCTCATTATCCATTTACTGGACTTCCCCCCAGTAATTTAGAATCATACTGTTAACTACCTTTTATAATATTTTATTTTTTTGTTTATTGCTACTCTGATGAATTACCACAAACTTAGTGGCTTAAAACACCACAAATTGGTTGTCTTCCAGTTCTGGAAGACAGAAGGTTGAAATGAGTCTCACTGGGCTAAAAATCAAAGCTGTGTTACTTTCTGAAGCCTGCAGGGGTCCTCAAACTTTTTAAAGTGGGGGCCAGATCACGGTCCCTCAGAGAGCTGGAGGGCCGGACTATATGAACTACTAATTCCTACTGTAACACCTCGGCTGCGCTCACTGCCCAAAAAACCTGGCGGGCCGGATCAGACTCCTCTTCGGGCCGCATGTGGCCCGAGGGCCGTAGTTTGAAGACCCCTGCTAGGGGGAGGATCTGTTTCCCTGACCTTTTCAGTGTCTAGTGGCTGTCCACATTCCATAGCTCGTGGCCTCTCTCCCTCCATCTTCAGAGCCAATAATGTTACATATATTTGGTTTTTAAGCCAACATCTATCTCTCTATGACTCCTCTCTGCCTCACTATTACACTTTTAAGGAGCCTTATGAATATATTTGGTATACTCAGATTACTTCAGGATGTCTCCCCATCTTAAAGTCAGTTAATTAGAAACCTTAATTCTATGTGCAATCTTAATTCCCCTTTGCCATTGATGGTAATTTATTCATAAGTTCTGGGGATTAAGACACTGATATAAGTGGGGGCCATTATTCTGCTTTCCACCAATATAATAAACATGAATTATTATTTAACTGTAATTCACTTTTGAGTCTAGACATTGTATTTGTCACAATAATATAAATGGGTTAACACCTTTTATTCTTAGACAAAACACAGTTTTATAAATTTTAGTTAAATACACATGTAAAAGAAAAAACTAAATATAATGATAAAAATGTTTCAAAAGAAAGGAATGGACAAAATATATAAATACATTTTCAGTAGAGAGTAGAGTAAGAATGCCAGTATCAGATGAAGTGGCATTTAAGTCCAAAGCATTAAAACAGGACCTACATGTATTCATTCATTCAACAAATATTTGTTGTATGTAACTACTGAAATGATACACAAAGCATTTGGTAAAACTGCAATGACAGTTGTAGAATATACTTTCAAGCTTTGAAAACGAAGTAAGTATAAAAGTAACAATATAATGGATTTGAATAATATAATTAAGAAGCTGATCTTATGCTCTAGCCAGTTTGGCTCAGTGGATAGAGCATTGGCCATAGGACTGAAGGGTCCTGGGCTTGATTCCTGTCCGTTGCAGGTTTAATTCCTGGCCCCCATCAGGTAGTGTGTGGGTGACAACCAATCCATATGCTTCTCTCACAGCAATGTTTCTCTTTTTCTATTTCTCCCTCCCTTCTACTTTCTCTTTTTAAAAAAAGTGGAAAAATATCCTCTGGTGAAGATTAATAACAACAACTAAAAACACACTCACATAAAAGAAAAAGCTTGATCTTATACTTTGACAAATACATAGAATTATATACTCTAATGCAAAAGAATATACTAGTAGATTCATATCTGGAGCATTTACAAAAATTGACCATGTACTTTGCCATAAGAAAAAACTTAATAAATTTCCAAGTAGAGAACTGATAAGTCACATTTTCTGATGAGTATTTGATAAAGCTAGAAATCAACAATAAAATTATGACAAAAAAAGAAATGGTAAATTAACTTGGAACCATAAAATACATTTTGTAAATAATTTTTGGATCAGAGAGGAAATATAAATGGAAATTTAAAATTATTTAAAAATAAACAAAATGAAATTATTTCATAAAAAGCCTAGAGTTGATATTAAAAACACAAAGGAAAAATTATAAATATAAATTAATTTAAAGAAATATTGAAAAAATAATCTAACTCAGGGAAACAAAAAGAAAAAAATATGTGTGTCACATGTAACTAGTCATACAACTAATAAAGGCATAAGCTAAAATTAATTATAAAATTTAAATGTGAGCTAATAAAGACAAAGTTAGTTCGACAAAAGATCTATAGAAGAAGGAGGGTTCTTCTTTGTTCTATATTTAAACATATACTGATAAAGTTTCTGAACTTCAAGGATAAAGAGAAAATCTTGCAAGTTTTCAGATACAAGGACCAAGTTAGCTACAAAGAAAAAAATAAGACTGGTATTGGTTTTCTCATTGATAACATTGAGGCTAGAAGACAAAGGAATATCATCTAGAAATTTCCAAGAGAAAAGAACTACAAAGCATTGTATTATCCAATCAGTATATCATTCCCCTATTCGAGTCAGAGAAAGCTGTTTGAAAACATTCAAGGATTCAGAAAGTATGTCTTTTTCATACACCATTGAAAACAATCTTTGAGAAAAGAACTCAAATCAAACAAATGAATCAGAATAGAGATCTCCATATGGAGAACATAAATAAGAGAAGAAACAATGAGAGACATTAACTAAAATAACTAAAATCTAAATGAAAATACAGATTGTTTAAGGTAAAGTTCCAGGCTAAGATTTTTTAAACAGAGAAGACATTTTATAAGGTAATTGTAATAACAGTCCAGAAGAGACTGATCAATAGAAAAATAATGCAAGATATATATCTAATTTTAATTTTCTAGTAGCTTTATTTTGAAAAGTAAAAATTAAATAGATGAAATTAATTTAACATATTTAACTCAATATATCTAATATTATTTCAATTTGTAATCAACATACAAATTATGGATGAGGTGTTTTTATTTTTTTTCTTGCTATTTTAGCAATCCCACATATATTTTTTTTACTTATAGTGTGTCTTAGTTCAGACCAGCCACATTTCAAGTGTTCAATAGTCACTTGTGTTTAGTGGCTACCATACTGAACAACGCAGGCCTATCATTAAAAATATTAAGCCATCTCAGTAGAACATAAGACTTGGGGGTGATACCAAGGGGGGAAGTAACAGCACTCAGAAGATTTCATGAGGAAGAAAAGGGAGAGGGAACCCAATACTGTCAGTAGGGTTAACAATAACAATAAAAAGAAGCAACCTGGATGTCTAAAAAATTAGATTTTATGTTCATAAAAAATTAATGGTACATTCATGAAATTGAATATTCCCAGATATTGAAAGAATGAGTTGGAGGCATATCCTGTCCTAGAGAGCCATTCAGTAAGTAAAATAAGTTAGTGTAAGCATAAAATATTCCATTTTTATAAAAATAAGAGAGAAGTCTCTTTCTATGTGTGTGTGCGTGCATACACACACACGCATTTAAATATATTTTATTGGTTTTTTTATACAGAGAGGAAGGGAGAGGGATAGAGAGTTAGAAACATCGATGAGAGAGAGACATTGATCAGCTGCCTCCTGCACACTCTCTACTGGGGATGTGTCCACAACCAAGGTATATTCCCTTGACTGGAATTGAACCTGGGACCCTTAAGTCTGTAGGCTGATGCTCTATCCAATGAGCCAAACCAATTAGGGCTTTATATATTTTTATGGGCCTATACTTTCACTCACTCTCCAAAGACTATTAGTTGCCTTATGACAGGATTGGATGAGGTAGGGATTGAGTTATTAATTCACTTTTTCTTTATGAACATCTGTATTGTTTGAATTGTCATAATGAGAAATTTGGGGAGGTAAAACATCTTATATAGAATAAATGATATGCAAAAGAAAGAATGAAATAGCAATAGCTCTTGTTGAAATGGAAAGGACTTGATCTCTGTTGATGGGGTCAGACAAAGTTTAGTTGATAAAACTACTAAGTTATTAATAACAAGTCTGTGGGATTAAAGGAAAATACAGGTGACATATTTAAAAACATAATCATGTTAAATAGAAGGCCTTCCTAAGTAAAGCATCAAATCTAGAATCCCAAAAGGAAAAAAAAAGTATAGATTTCATAATATAAAAATTGAGCACCCATAAACAACTATAAAGGAGGAGCAATAGGATGAAAAATAATATTTGGTACATATAAAATGCAATGTGATGGCATATTCCATTTACAAATGAAAGATTTTCCTATCACCAAGAAACATTGGAAAGACATTCAAATTAAAAATAAATATAAATACATATAAATACATATAAGTAAACATATAATTTTTTTTTCAAATATTTTTGATTTGCCAAAACCGGTTTGGCTCAGTGGATAGAGCATTGGCCTGCGGACTGAAGGGTCCCAGGTTCGATTCCCATCAAGGCCATGTACCTTGGTTGCAGACACATCCCCAGTGGGGGGTGTGCAGGAGGCAGTTGATTGATGTCTCTCTCTCATGGATGTTTCTGATTTTCTATCCCTCTCTCTTCCTCTATGTACAAAATCAATAAAATATATTTAAAAATATTTTTGATGTGCAGTTGGTTGAATCCATGGATGTGAAATCCGCTGATACAGAGGCCAACTGTTATAACATGCTAAAATTATAATTGTGATAAGTGCTTTGGAGAAAGAAAGACCCAATGTATTCTGAAGGACCAAGGAAGTGAGATGAAATCTGAAAGATAGGAACAATTAACCAAATGAAGAAAGGATAAAGAGGTGACAGGGAACAGGAAGGAGACAATACATACAAATGTTATGAGGCAAATAGGAGATTGGCACATTTGAGAAAGTGGAAGAAGTATAGTGTTGCTGGAACAAAGAGCAAGAGGCCTGAGAAGTAGACAGGGAACCAGATTATATAAGAAGGACTTCCTTATATTAAGGATTTTGGTATTTATCCTAAATATGACAGGAAAATATTAAAAGGGGATGATGTATATAATTTTTTTATCATAACTTTGATTGTTATGCAGAGAATGGAACAGGCGTCTTCAAACTACGGCCCGCGGGCCACATGCGGCCCGCAGAGGAGTCTGATCCGGCCCGCCAGGTTTTTTGGGCAGTGAGCGCAGCCGAGGTGTTACAGTAGGAATTAGTAGTTCATATAGTCCAGCCCTCCAGCTCTCTGAGGGACCGTGATCTGGCCCCCACTTTAAAAAGTTTGAGGACCCCTGGATTAGAGGGTAACAGAAATTGAAGTATGGAAACTAGGTAAATTATTGAAGTTATATAGACCAGAGGTTATTCAATGCAGAGAAGGAAAAAATGTGCTAAGTTCAAGGTATAATTAGGAGATAAAAATAGCAAGCTTGCCCCACCCAGTTTTGCTCAGTGGATAGAATGTCCGCCTGTGGACTGAAGGATCCCTGGTTTGATTCCAGTCAAGGGCACATGCCTGGGTTACTAGCTCAATTCCAAGTAGGGGGCCTTCAGTTCAGGAAGCAACCAATTAATGATTCTCTCTCGTCATTGATGTTTCTAGCTCTCTCTCCTTCTCCGTTCCTCTCTGAAATCAATAAAAATATACTTTTAAAAAATGGCAGGTTTTGTTGTGTTGCATATAGGGAGAATGTCTTCTGGGTTTCTGACTTGTACAAATGAGGGAAGGGTGGTTTCATTCACTGAAAGGCAATGCCAAGAGGAGGATCGGTTTTGCAAGCAATGATAATCATATTAGCTCAGGACTTTTTATTTTTATTTTTGAGGTGCCTTTCAAACTTCTAAGTTAGGTAACAGATGAACAGTTGGATATATCAATCAGGAGCACAGCATCAGGATCTAAACTATTTCCTTTATTCATTCAAACCTTACCCATTCTTTAAATCCTAGTTTAATTTATCTACCACTACCATGAGTATATGCTTACTTATCCATGCTTTTGCTTTTGTATATAGTAGGATTTCCCATCATTCTCTATTGCAGAGATCAGCCATCAATTTCTCCACTTTGTCCCTAGCTGGAGCTTAGCCCCTGGTTTTAGAGAACATTCTAGTGGAGCCAGTCTCTTGTGTTTCATAAAGCATAAATTAAGGTTTGGCTGAAATTCACAATGTGTGCATTGTGTGCACATGCAGATATATATATATATATATATATATATATATATATATATATATATATATACCTATTCATCATTTTTATTAAGAGTACCCATTACTCATGGTATGTGCCATGTATTTATCATTATGTTGCTGACAAGTAAAAATAAATTACTCATTTTAGAGGAGAGAAACACATTAGCTTTTCAAACCAGTAGGGGGTGCTTTTAGTAAATTACTTCTTCCAGTTGCTTTAATGTCACCCTAGTCACCACACACTAATTTATTTCTGAGCACTAAGTAGTTTTCTGTTGCCTCATGAAGAGAAGTAGGATATTTCTTTTTTCATAAAGAGCCTTGGGAGAAGGTATGGAATTTTTTCTTTATTTATATTAATGACATATTTATGGGCACATATTGGAAAGGTATATAAGCATATAGTAGATGTAAAGTACTTCTATTTGTGAAAATTCAGTATCTCTTTTAAATGAATTATTGTAGCAAGAAAAAAGTTATGATAAATGTTTTTCTACTTTTACATACCAATAAATTCAATATTATACTTATACTTCTAATTCTCATTTTAAACGGCTTATTTATTGAAATGTAGCTTTGGAATCTAGTGGTATTTTTAATATAGTAATAGATAATATATATGTATTTCAATTTTGGATATGAATAGTTTGAATTCAAAATGACCATTGCAGTTAGTTTTCTTTTCACACCTCTCCTAAGGCCCATTTGAATTTTATGTAGATTAAGAAATCAAACTGATTTCCTAGATGAGTGAAAGTTATTCTTCTATAATTTTAACCTAATGCTAAAATTAAACTGTTCACAAATGGAATTTTTAAAATAATTATGCCCAGTCTTGAAATTATTAGAGCAAATATTATTTGGCATTTACAGAGGACACCTTATCCAGAGTGGACTTTTATTTATTGACTATATGTCTGGTGCACGAAATTTGTGCACTGGTTGTAGGGGGATGTTCCTCAGCCCAGCCTGTACCCTCTCCAATCTGGGACCCCTCGGGGGATGTCCAACTGCCAGGATCAGGCCTAAACTGGCAGTCGGAAATCCCTCTCACAATCTGGGACTGCTGGCTCCTAACCACTCACCTGCCTGCCTACCTGCCTGATTGCACCTCACTGCTTCTGCTTGCCAGACTGATCACCCCCTAACCACTCCCTGGCCAGCCTGATTGACATCTAATTGATCTCCTGCCAGCCCAATGACCCCCAACTGCCCTCTCCAACTGTCCTGATGGCCCTCTTGTTCTGGCCATCTTGTAATGACATGGGGTGGCCATCTTGTGACAACATGGGGGTGGCCATCTTGTGATGACAGAGGGTGTTGGATGAGGGTTCGAGGGGCCCTTAGGCTTTTACTAGTATAGATTATGTATCATGAAGTAGAACAGTGATACTAGATGTACTGGTTAATAATAATGGATTTTGTAATCAAAGAAAACACAATAATTTCAAGAGAAACGTCAAAAATGCTTTATTCAAAGTAATGTCAAACACTAGCTACACATTTCCCCATCTTTCAAGTAATTTGTGGATACCGTCCCAATAGAATTTTTCTTGTTTTGAGATAAACCATTCAGATACCCAATTTTCCACTTCTTCATATGTTTTGAAGTGCTGCTCAGAAAGTGCATGTGCTATCAATCAGAACAAGTGGTAATCTGAAGGTGTAAGGTCTGGTGAATACAGTGGGTGGATTAATGCTTCCCTGACAAGATCTTTTAATGTGTCTTTAACTGGTTTTGAAGCGTGTTGTGATGTGGTATCATGAAGGAAAACTACTTTGCCATGTCTTCTGGTCCATTCTGGTCGTTTCACAATCAAAGCATGGTTCAAATTGATTATTTGTTGTTGGTAGTAATCAATATTAATGATTTCACCTGGTTTTAGAAGCTTATAATAAACCACAACTTTCTAATCCTACCAAACACAGAGAATTGTCTTCTTTCTGACCTGTGTAGTGATTGGGGAGGCAGCACCACCTGCTCAAAGGCCGCCCCCACCCCCTAATTGCCCTGTCTCCTCCCTCTGCAAGATAACTGGTGGGGCAATCAGGGGGGACCTGCTGGCACCCACCTTGGCTGGCCTGGGGCCTGCAGGCAGGGGGAAGCTCCTGCATTGATTGTCTGCCCCCCTGGTGGTCTGTGTGCATCATAGCCACCGGTTGTTCCACTGTTCAGTAGATTTGCATATTAGGCTTTTATATATATATATATATATATATATATATATATATATATATATATATATATATATATATATATATATATATATATATAATTCTTTGAATCCACCATTCCCTTGCACATATCTTTGCCATTGAACGTGTGCTTCTCTCTGCTATAAATGCTTCTTCCACCTTTTAACCTGCCAGAGGCATACTCATCTTTAAGGTAAAACTCAAAAGTATCATCTCTTCTGTGAATCCATTCTCAATCTTCCAGACAGGATGACTCCCTCCCCTTGGACTCCATAGCCCTTGCATAAGTAATCATGCACTGGAAAGGGGGGGGGGGGGTCCTCAGCCCAGCCTGTGCCCTCTCGCAGTCTGGGATCCCTCAGGGGATGTCCTCCTGCTGTGGAGGTGGGAGAGGCTTCTACCACCACTGCTGCCCTTGCCAGCTGTGAGCCTGGCTTCTGGCTAAGCGATGCTCCCCTGTGGGAGCACATTGACTACCAGGAGCAGCTCCTGTCTTGACTATCTGCCCCCTGGTGGTTAGTATGTGTCATAGCGACTGGTCATTCGGCTTTTGGTAAATTTGCATATTAGAGTTTTATTATATAGGATCTGTCATGATACTTATCTCATTTTCCTGTCATTTCCATGTCTGCACTAGATTGTCAGCCCTTCAAAAGCAGAGGATATATATTTTTTCTTCCTTCTTATCTGCCAGGATCCTATCACAGTGCATATCACACTGTAGGTGCTTAATAAGTGCTTATTGAACATCTTATGGATTGAGTGCATGAAAACTATGGGGGAAAGTGCTGTATTAAAATGATACATAAAATTTGTTAAGATTTGTGGAAGAACAAGTATACTAAAACTATCTTACATTTATCAAATTTGCTAGCACAGTGTTTTGAATTGAGATAATTTACCTTAAAAAGGGACATTTGAATAAAAAAATGAGAATAAAGAAACTGAGGAGTGGTTCTAAACACCATAAAATAATGTATGCCAGGTATTGGATGGGAGAAACAAAGGGATAAGTAGATGGACAAAAGGAGCATGCATGCCTTAGGATCATGCCTAGGACAAACATTTGATGTGGTAACAGAACCAAGTAGTTGTCAAAAGTGAAAATTCAGCCAAGCAGATCTTTTGTGAATATAACATCAAATCATTGTTTGGGTTTGCTTGGTATGTTTTTCCCCCAAGGTGATAATTTGGGGACTGATTGGAATAAACTGTTCAGGCATTGTACAGACTGTTATTACATCTCTCATGGATATCATTAATGTTTTTGGGCAATCCTCATAGATTGTCTAACCTACATGTCTTTCCAGATTCTGTAAAATGAACACAATTGCATTCATGTATCTAGATTGTCCATTGTTTTTTAAGTGCCTGAAACGTTCATTTGCTTGTTCTGGTTAAATGTTTAGGCAGTGTTAATAAGGAATCAGACCATATAAGTTTCCAATTCAAAAGCACTAATGTTATTGTTGCTCTTTGTATTTGCTTTCTAGGTTGGTTTTGGAAAGCACATTTTGCAGAAATCGCCTACAGTGTTAACACTCAGTGATGGCTAAAGAGAAGCATGCCTTTATCTAATTTCATACCTCCTTGATAAATTTAAAATAAAGAAAAACCTTCCTCGACATTTAATCAGAAACTGTAGAATATTTTCAACTCAAAGCTGTTCCCTGAATGTTGTGATATATGTAAAATTGTTAATGTAGAGCATAGATTTTGGCTCCATCTATGTAGCCTGAGATGAGAATGCTAACTTGTAAACAGTAAATGCCCCCAATTTTTATCTGATTGTCTCCTCTGGCTGGGTGACAATATGCTGAAGTAATAACCCAGCACACATTTCCCAATGAATAATATTCCTCTCATCTTTGTCAATGTTGCTAAATAATTTCAAAACTTTCCTCAAGGCAGCTGTTGTGAGCTTGGGAGCTAAGCACAGGAGAGGCCAATGTTTCCTTTTATTTGTCCACTTGTAGACACAGATGTTGTTTGTGTTGTCTGCAATCACAGAATATGCACTAAAATATTATTGTTATTTTCAGTGAGTCAATGTGACGTGGCGCTGCTGAAGTAAATCCATAAGAATTAGTACAAACTGAAATAATACTTCAAATAGGGTTACAAAAATACATTAAACTCATATAAGAACAAAGAGCTAATATATGCACAGTTTTAAAGTCTCTTTTTATTCTGAGTGCCCATTGTCTCCCAGCTGTTATATCCCTCAAAGTATTTTGGCGGCTGGCTGTGAAAATCCAGATGGAAACCACAGAGAGCTGAATGAAACCTAGGAGGCGAGAAGCAGGAAGTTCTAGCATCAGCCACATGCACACTGCATAAATGAGGAGAACAAGGCTGTGAATTTGAATGTGCTACTTATAACTTCATATGCTGTATAAGGCGATTAGAATTGTGTTAAAATTGTTCCAAGTTATCTTCGTCACTTGGTATCTATGTGGCCTTCGACAATTTACTTAATCTCTGTTTGAGCCGCAGTTGCTTTATTTGAAAAAATAGGGATAATAATGACCTTTCTCACAGGACATACTATGAGGATTAAGGAAAATAATGTGTATTTCTGGCCTGGTACCTAGAAGATGCTAAAATCACATTTTCATGTACTTAAAAAAAAAAGTAAAACTGCATATTCCTTGATAGTTTGACCTCCATCCACTTGTGCTAGAGAATGTGTGCTTTAAAATCAGAACTGCTCGTTGTGATATACAAGTCTAAAACCTTGTACTTTGTCAGTTATAAGTGAATTTCTTGGTAAATTAAGTAGATTTGCTTACCAATTTCCATAGTAAATAGAGAATGGCCCTTTCTAAATAGTTTTACTGGTAAGACTGTAATGTAAACACAACTCTGAAAAATAATTCTATCAGTTTAGATCAACTGTACTTCAGAATAAGGTCATGACTGAACCTAATTACTAAAGTATTTGATTAGATGCTTCTGTTTCTATAATAATTCATTCTGCTATTTACTGTATATACATTATGCTACTAAAAAGCCCTCGTAGAAATCAGTGCTAAGCAAAGGGGACATTACTGACCTCTCATTGTTGACAGGTAATTTTAAAGGATATCTATACTAATAAAAGGGTAATATGCTAATTAACTGGGAGACCTTCTGGGAGACCTTCATGACAAAGTCATGGTAGCAGGGCCAAGGCAGAGAAAGGTTAGGGCAAACAGGCCAGCGGAAGGGGCAAATGGGGGTGAGCAGGCCAGCAGGGGGACAGTTGGGGGTGATCAGGCTGGTGGGGGGCGACAGTTGGGGGCAATGAGGCCGGCGGGCGGGGGTGGGGGGTGGGGGGAGCAGTTGGGGGTGAGTAGGCTGCAGGGTTTCTTTTCACCCTCAGATTTTATTCAGCTCTCTGTGGTTTCCGTCCGGATTTTCACAGCCAGCCACCAAAAGAAGGCAGACGGGGGGGCGAACAGGCCCTCAGGGTGGGGGGTAGTTAGGGGTGATCAAGCCAGCAGGGGGGACAATTGGGAGCAATCAGGCTGGCAGGGGTGGGGCAGTTAGGGGTGATCAGGCTAAAAGGGGGGAGGCAGTTGGGACAATCAGGCCAGAAGGCAGCGTGGTTAAAGGTAATCAGGCAGGCAGGCAGATGAGTGGTTAGGAGCCAGCAGTCCTGGATTGTGAGAGGAATGTCTGACAGCCGGTTTAGGCCCAATCCCACAGGGAACGGGCCTAAATCAGCAGTCGGACATGCCCCGAGGGTCCTAGATTGGAGATGGTGCAGGCTGAGCTGAGGGACACCCCCTCTCCATGCACAAATTTCATTTACCAGGACACTAGTTTTAAATAATAGGGCTGTATTTGCAATGAGTTAACCATATCTTTCATCTAGACTTCTTTGAAACAAATAACATCATTCTGCTAGAATGATAAGCTAGGATTATGAGAAAAACCTTTAGCTATAGTATAAAACAAAGACAACTAGCTTGTTAAGGTTGCAATAGCAAATATGTTCTGCTGGCATTGGCTCCATCTGATCTGTTACAGTACTTTATTCTTCAGCCCAGATTGGCTCATGAATTCTTCTTGCCACATTAGAATCAAACCTAATCTGTTGATCATGTTTGCATCAGTCTATAACTACTTAAGCATTCAGGAATTTTGGTTTCCAGAAATGAAGCCCTTCTGATTTCAGGGGATTGAAGGAAAAATGGCAAACAAGTCAAGAGAAATTAATCTGTCATTTCCTTCATTAATGGCAGTTTGTGAAAATAGATTAGTTTTTAAGTCTCATCAATCATTGTACAATGTTTCACTGTTCCCATTGTTCACCTGGGACGTTTATTTAAAGTAAGCAGCAGAAGCCTTCCTGTCTTCTAAGAATTGGTTTATTAAAGTGTAATTAATATACAATAAACTACATATTCATACTGTACAATTTGCTAAATTTTGACAAATGTATATACCCATGAAAATATCATCACAATCAGCATAATTAACATGTTTCTCACCCTCAAAACTTTTATTTTGTTTTTTTTTTCTCTCACACTCCCCACTCACCCTACTCCCAGACACCTACTGATCTGCTTTCTGTCATTACAGATTAGTTTGCATTTTCTAGAGTTTTATATAAATGGGAAAACATGCTATATGTAGACTTTTTGACTATTTTCTTAAATCTGAACTTAGTTTGATATTGATACCTATTATTATATGTATCAAAAATTCATTCCTTTTTAGGTATTAACTAGAGACCTGATGCACAAAAATTTTTGCAAGAGTAGACCTCCCTTCCTCAGGCTGCCAGCACCAGCTTCCTCTGGCAACTGGGACCCGGGCTTGCTTCCCTTGGGCCCCCGCAGGCACCCGGGGCCCTGACTGGCTTCCCTTGGGACCTGGCTTCATCAAGAAGGATGTCCAGAATGATGTCTGATCTAATTAGCATATTACCCTTTTATTACAGATAGTACTAGAGGCCTGGTGCATGAAATTTGTGCATGGTGGTGGTGGGGTCCCTCAGGGTGGTCCCACTGGGATCAGGCCTAAATGGGTGGTTGGACATCCCTCTCACAATCCAGGACTGCTGGCTCCCAACTGCCCATCTGCCTCTGCCTGATTGTCCCTAACTGCTTCTGCCTGCCAGCTTGATCATCCCCTAACCACTACCCTATCAGCCTGATTGACTATTAACTGCTCCCTGGCCAGCCCAGTTGCCCCTAACTGCCCTCCTCTGCTGGCTCAGTCACCCCTAACTGCCCTCCCACAACTGCACTTCCCTGCAGACCTGGTCTCCCCCAACTGTCCTCTGTTGGCCTGGTCCCCTCCAACTGCCCTCCCCTGCTGGACTGGTCCCCTCCAACTGTCCTCCCCTGCTGGCCTGGTCCCCCTCAACTGCCCTCCCCTGCAGGTCTGGGTCCCCCTCAACTGTTCTCCCCTGAAGGCCAGTCCCCCAACTGCCCTCTACTGCAGGCTTGCCCCCCCCCCCCCAACTGCTCGCCCCTGCAGTCCTGTTCCCCGCAACTGCCCTCCCCTGCTGACCTGGTCTTTCCCAACTGCCCTCCTCTTCTGGCCAGGTCACCCTTAATTGCCCTCCCTGCTGTCCTGGCCTCCCCCAACTGCCCACAACTACCCTACCCTGCCAGCCATCTTGTGTCCACATGGGGGCAGCCATCTTTGACCACATGGGGGTGGCCATCTTGTGTCTGGAGTGATGGTCAATTTGCATATTACTCTTTTATTAGATAGGATTCATTGTATGAATATACTAGAGTTTGCAGTTATTCAACTATTAATGGATATTTTAGTTGTTTCCAAATTTTTATTATAAATAAAGTTGCTATAAATATTCATGTACAATTCTTTGTAGGGAACTGTTATTTCATCTTACTTGTCTAAATATAGGGAAGTGCAATAGTTAGATCATATGAAAGTCTAATTAGCCCTAGAGCAAATGTTGCTCTAAACCCACTTAACAAACCTTAATAGCAAGACTCAAATGTATAAAATTATTGACAAATATTGACCATATACCAGAACAATCCTATAATTATAATAAAAGCATAATATGCAAGTCGAACAAAGGGCAGAATGACCAGTCACTATGATGTGCACTGACCACCAGGGAGCAGATTCTCAACACAGGAGCTGCCCCCTGGTGGTCAGAGTGCTCTCATAGGGGGAGCACCACTCAGCCAGAAGCTGAGCTCATCAGTAGGCTCACGGCTGGCAAGCACAGTGGCGGTGGTGGGAGCCTCTCCCACCTGTGCTGCAGGTGGGCAGTAAGGAATGAGGAATCCTGGACTGTGAGAGCCATGGACTGTGAAAGGGATGTCTGGTCAGGCAGGCAGACATCCCCTGAGGGATCCTGGCTGCGAGAGGGCACAGGCGGTGCTGAGGGACCCTCTCTCCCTGGTGCATGAATCTCATGCCTCGGAGTCTAGTCTATACTAATAAAAGGGCAATATGCTAATTGGACTGGACATCTTCCAGATGACTTTCCGAACAAAGCCATGGTGGGGGGCCCGAGGCAAAAGCAGTTCGAGTGATCAGGACTGCAAGGGAGAACAATTAGGGGGATTGGGTCGGCAGGGGAGAACAGTAAGGGGGATTGATCCATCAGGAGAGAGCAGTTAGGGGGATCGGGCTGGCAGACAGGTGAGTGATTAGGAGCCAGTGGTCCTGGATTGTGAAAAGGATGTCCAACTGCCGGTTTAGACCTGATCCTGGCAGTCGTACATCCCCCATGGGGTCCCATATTGGAGAAGGCACAGGCTGGGCTGAGGGAAGACCTTTTGATATACTCTACTCAATGCCCAATAATTAGAGAATTTCTCACTCTGATTTTTGAGAACAGTACTATTTCCAGTCCCATTTAAGATTCAGATTGTTTTCTTTAATCCTTTCAGATGGTTGTTTCTCTAATCACAAGAGGTTTCCTTGCATGTATGTGCTATTTGGTGAATATCCAGAGGGACCCTCTGCACATCTCTGGAGTTCTCTTTGGTACTCTGTACTGCAAACTCTAGTGGTCTAGGCCCTCCCATACTACCAGGTTCATCTCAATTCAGAGAGTTTGACAAGCTCCACCTATATTATTCCCTCCTGTGGTAAAACCTGTTAATTCTTTGCTGTCAGTAAGCTGGGGCAATAATAAGGCTATTCTCATTTGCTTCCCACATCTCAGGCATCCTGGTGCTTCATTGCCTAATCTCTGAGCGCTGTTCTGTCATATATTGGTTGTTGTTGTTTCAGGCAGGAGAATAAATTTGGTCCATGTCACCCCATCTTGACTGGAAATAGAAGTCTTCTCCAGAATTTAACGTTTTCCTTTAAATAGAATTCCAATTCACAAGTCCTGGATGAGTGTCCTACGTATTCTTTCCATAACCTTTTATTTTCATTATATTAGCTAACCATGTGAAACTGGTGTGTGTGTGTGTGTGTGTGTGTGTGATAATTTTAAACATTAATCTTAGAGTTTCATCTTTCTATCCCTGAAAAAATAAAAACCTTTGGTGTGGCTCAGTGGTTGACTGT
Organism: Pipistrellus kuhlii; assembly: GCF_014108245.1. Taxonomy (NCBI): domain Eukaryota; kingdom Metazoa; phylum Chordata; class Mammalia; order Chiroptera; family Vespertilionidae; genus Pipistrellus; species Pipistrellus kuhlii. The sequence continues at coordinate 16,966,208 of NW_023425504.1, forward strand.
CCATCTATTAACCAGGAGGTCATGGTTCAATTCCTGGTCAGGGCACATGCCTGGGTTGCAGGCTCCATCCACAGTGTGCAGGAGGCAGCCGATCAATGATTCTCTTTCATCATTGGTGTTGTTGTTTTTTTATCTCTTCCTCCCCCTTCCTCTCTGAAATCAATTTAATTTTTTTTAAAAAAATCTGAATTAATGAAAACAGAATCTTTCACAGGAGCCACCCACTCATTCCAGGTCACTCTGCAAATTTACCAAATTTACTCTGATAATTTCTGTCTGGTTTATGAGATGAAACTGACTGATGAGAAGGACAAAAGAAGCTTTGATTCAAGCCAGCTAAAAGTGCCTTTTGACAAGGCTTTGTGACTAGTTTTATAAAAGCCTCCCAGCTCTATATCCTAGGATATATTTTAAGAATTTTTATAGAAAGTCATTTCCCAATTCATTAAGCCAAAAAGTATAGTGAGGAAAGCTTCCGCATGAGATGATTTCAGAGAACTTGTTTTGCATTAGTCTAATATTGCTATCAATTGTTGTATTTTTCTTCTTGCCAAATTTGTAGAGTATTTATTATTTGAAATGCATAGCTAATTTACCAAAATAACATTTTTTTTTTCAATTTGTGTTGGTAGGCATTGTTTTATGTTAAGCAAAACCATCTTATATATGTCAAAATTGTACTGAAGAATTGAACTCTTTCAAGAATAATTTCATATTAATTACTGACTTTAAAACTTTGGTGCTTAATGATTATTCATTGCCTAGAAATATTCTAGGGCATAAAGAGATAGAAATACTACTTTATATTTCCACAGTCCTTCATACATCATAGAACAGTTACAAGAAATTATCTTGATTTTGAGATATACCAAAAGTTTAGGAAACACTATCAGATTTGGAGGTATAATTCAAAAAATGTAAATATTTAAAACTATTGTATATACAATCCTGTATAAAATTATATAGTAAAGATTAGAAATGCTATAGGGAAGGGTAATATAAATGGGAGGGGAGGGTGTAAAGTTGAAACACCCTTTGTGAAAATACTGACATGGTCTCATTTTAGTAACTAGGTTAGTGAAAAATCACAGGGAGTAATTCCAAGTGTCTGGTAAAACAGTGTTTTTCAACCTTTTTTGGGCAAAGGCACACTTGTTTCATGAAAAAAATCACGAGTCACACCACCATTAGAAAATGTTAAAAAATTTAACTCTGTGCCTATATTGACTATATATAAAGTAATTCTCTTGAATAGGAATCAAATAAACACAAAGAAAGTATTTTATAATGACTTTATTATGAAATATTAAGTAAACAAAATAGTGAAAAATTATAAAATTCTTGTCTTGTCTGCACCTACGGCACACCAGGCAACATCTCTTGGCACACTAGTGTGCCGCGGAACAGCGGTTGAAAAACGCTGTGGTAAAATATGGCCAAAGATACAGAAGCAAGACTGAAAAGGGCACCTATGAAAGATGGTGAGAAGAATCCCATAATAGAGCAGAATATAGTTTATTCAGTAGTTCTTCATGAACACTGATTCTGGAGCACAGTTCTATCTTGGCATCTTTACCCATTCATCACAAGGTAAATGCTTACAGATTACTGTAGAATGCTATGGAAGTCATATTGTTTGCATTTATGAGTATGTGTTTGAAGCATTTGCAAATGTTTATAGTGCTCATTTAACCCTTTAGCTCACTGTTCTCCCTCCTCTTTATGGAATTGTGTGACATATTAATGTAGTTTAAAATTAACATACACACATGGGCACACACAGACACACCCTAAACAAACAGCTTTACATGCTTAGTGAATTTACAGAAAATACAGAAATATACCTGGAAGACCACAGTGGTCAATAAAGATTCAGGCTCCAAAGTGTTGTGAACAGCCAGAAAATTGGACCAACAAAGGTAACAAATGAGAAATTTTTAGGGCCATTGAGCACCATGCATTTGCAGTGCTCAGTAGCCCTGAAAATTTCTCATTTAGGCCAGGAAGTCTCTGTCTCATTCAAAATGTTGAAATAAAGGGAACATACATAGGTTCTCATTGATCTAAGTTTCTGTTGAAACTGGACCTCCCACCATCTTTTCTAGTCCCTGATTCTTTTTCCAGACCCTTGTTATGGGCTATAGAGCAGGGATCATCTTTTCAATTGTAGTGGTAACTGATGTCTGAATTAGCTTCAGAACACGTTCTCCCATCATAGGTGGGTATTGGGGAAATGGAATTCTGTACTAAAGTGAATATTTGTTCAGGGAATAGAAGTTGCTTATCCCCTTATAAAATCCCATTCCTCTTTAGATTGATGAGGGATATTGTCACCTATCTCTAAATATGATTTGAGTCCCTTTTAAATTTTCCAAGGTTCCTACCACATGTCCCTTCCTTTTGCCTTTATGCTGTAATTCTGTATCCTTCTCTAGGTTGAGCCATTTTTACAGATTTGCAACTCATTGTACTTCTGAGAGCATCCTTTTTGACATAAACACGGTCTTTTAACTAAGTTCTGAGACAGTTCCAGTTAGCCAATATTGGCCAAAAAGCATGAATGTTTCTACTTCAGGCTTTATCTCTGCCCAGATTTTTTTTTTTTTTTTTGCCATGCTTTTCACTATACTGACAGATGGTGAAATCTCAGAAATTAAATAAGGCATAATTGATAGGCCCTGAGCACTGAGATAATGGGTGCATTTGGAACTGTGAGGGGGAGATTAGACTGGAAGAAGCTTAGTTATTTTCTTTAAGTCCTCTGATAACTACAGGCTCCAGTTTTGCATGTGGGAGCACTCCATCTCTCACTCCTGTGCTGATGAGTCCTCAGTATAAAAATAAAGACCAGGTCTGGGTGGTGCCTTTATTACTTTGTTGTCATTTTGGCCTTTAAATAGGCTCTCTGTGGAACTTGACAAAGGATAGGACATAGTCCTGTTAACTCACTGATTAATGCCTAGTTCAGTACTGTGCTTTTGATAAAGCTTTTGCACAAAGTAAAAGAAGAGGAAATTAAAATGGGTTCATTTTCTAAGACTGTGAGAAATCAAAGAAGTCTATTTTGTTTTGTTTTCTTGACTTGAAATTGAGTGGGTGTTCAGTGGAGCTATGTTTAAGTAAGCTCACATGAACTTACTTCTTTGATAATTTGATATCATTTGCTTTTCAAAGCCAACAAACTGAGAAATACAAATGGTATCCAGTAGTGAAAAGCATTTGTATCCTATCTGATGTTGCTCATTTCTTTTGTATTTGCTGCTTAAGACTACAACAATCCATTGCATTTTCCCCGGAGCCAATAATGAATTATTAGTGGATCAGTAATATTTTAATTGTGTGAATTTTATTCATTATACTATAAAGTACTCTTTGCAATAGCCATGTTTATATAATTTTGTTTGATGAATAGCTATTTACTCAGTTGCTTTTTTACATTATATACATTATATACTCTATCAATAATCTCACAATTCACAATATATGTGAGGCTGTATCAGTACTTTATTATAGCAAACTTATAACCATGTCCCAAGCTCTTACTTAGCTAACATATATGATTGTACTTCACAATTGAAGTGTGAATAGCACTTTGATTCATAAAAATGCTAATTTTTCCCATTTGAAAAATTTAATCTTTTCACATTTTGCCATAACAGGCTCATGTCATAATTATAGAATTTTAGGATATGATAATTACTTAAAGATTTATTTCAAGTTGGACCTAAGCATATTAAAAATGAGGAAACTGAGGCCCCAAAATGTTAAGTGACTTATACAAAACCACATGGCTAATTAATAACACCTGCTTTTGCATATAATCAATCTGTAGGGTTCTATGAATCACAGTACTTAAAGCTAAGAAATGTATTGTATCCCCTTTCCCTCTTCCTTATTTTCTAAATGGATTACACTTAGAAGTTATTTCCCAAATCAATTAAGTCATGACTAAAATTAATCATGGATTTTTACTTCCAATTATTTATTTGCAGTGTGATGCCTTAAAGCTCCCTTTCTAGCGAAAGTGTGGATGGGTTCAATTGTGTTGTTGTAAAGCCTGACCTGAGGATATTTTTCCATTGATTTTTTAGAGAGCGGAAGGTACAGGGAGAGAGAGGAGAGGAGAGGAGAGGAGAGGAGAGGAGAGGAGAGGGGAGGGGAGGGGAAGGGAGGGGAGGGGAGGGGAGGGGAGGGGAGGGGAGGGGAGGGGAGGGGAGGGAGAGAGACATTAATGTGAGAGAGACACAGTGATTGGTTGCCTCCCACTTTGGCTCCACAAGGGCTGGAGATTGAGCCTGCAACCAAGGCACATGCCCTTGACTGGAATCAAAGCCAGGACACTTCAGTCTGCAGTCCGATGCTCTATCCACTGGGCTAAACTGGGTAGGACTGGAATCGTTCAATTGTAAGAAAATTAAAGTCTTGAGTTGCAGAAAAACATTGATATGGATGATCCTTGTTACTTTCCCTTATAAGTTTTTTTCATAATTGGCTTCTCCAGGATGAACACCTGCAGATTAGTCTCATGATCCCCAACTATAGAATGTTCCTTTAACTGCTCAAATCTCCTCAGTGATGATTCATCCTTAGTTTTGCCTTAAATTTGGCTTTCAACTGTTATGTTCCTAGGAAGAATATGTTCTCTGTAGGATCACCATGCATCAGTTAGCCTTGATTACCTCATGGCTCAGTTACACGCAAGATAACATTTTGACTACCTTTTTGTTCATATTATATGTACTTTTTTTTCTGCTAGGAGGAAAAGAACAGGGCATCCTGCTAGCTTGGAGACCCTTGGTTTCACCTATGAAATTTGTCTGATTCTTCAGTCTCCTCACTGTCTTACTATCTGGTGGTGTATAATCCACACAAAAATTATAGAGTTATAAATAAAGTACAATAAAGCACATATATTTAAAATGTACAGTATGACAACCTTTGGCATGTATACACCAGTTAAACTATTGCTACAATCAAGATAATAGTCATTGATCATCCAAAAAGTTTCCTTTTACCCCTTGTTCTCCATTTTTTCCTTACTCTCTTCCTCAGGCAACCACTGATCTCCTTTCTGTCACTATAAATTCGTTTGCATTTTCTAGACTTTTACTTAAATGAAAGCATATAGTATATAGCCATTCTATCTGTCTTCTTTCATTTAGCATAATTATTTTAAGGGGCATGTGTCTAATTATATATCATTAGATCATTCATATTTAGGACTAAATAATATTCCATTTTGTGGGTATCCCACAGGTATATCCTTTCAGCTACTCATAGACACTTTGGTTATTTCTGCTTTTTGACTGTTATGAATAAAGCTTATGAGCAACCTTGTATAGGTTTCTGTGTAGACAGATGTTTTCTTTGAGATAAATGAGCAGGAGTACATTGCTCTCCTGTTAAGTACAGCTTCACCTTTTGGGGAAACTGCTGTTTTCCAAAGTGGTTGTACCTTTTTAATTTCTTACCAGCAGAGTATATAGTTGCACTACATCCATGTCAACACTTGGTATGGTCAGAATATTTTAAGCCATTCTGATAGGTCTATAGTAGTATATCATTGTGGTTTTAGTTTGTATTTTTCTGATAACAAGTGATATTGAGCATCTTTTAATTTACTTATTGCCAATTCCTCTATCTTTTCATGTAAAGTGTATCTTCAAATCTTTTGCCCATTTTAAAAATTATATTTCATCTCTATTAATTTACTCTATTAATTTTGTCTCTTACAAGGTTGGAAAGTAGGTAGGTTTTCCTTAAAATAAAAATTAAATACATATGTAGGATTCCAAATACATCATTCACTTGGCAATATCTATATCTGTTTATTTCTGAAGTGTAGTTTCTTATGGTACTAGTCTATCCATTTAAATCATAGATATCCTAAGATTTTACTTATATTTCTCTTGTGGCTAGCTTTTTGGTAAGAATAGACCTATAATAAATCCAACTGAACTTTTATCTTCTCTAGGGAATATATAATATTTTAGGTAACAAGGTTATATGTATAAAGCTAAAAACAACCACTTAAGGTGCATTGTAAGTGCTTTCTAGAAAAATGCATCCTCTGGGAATTTTGAACAGCACCAAGACTCTTGTGAATTTAAGGAAATAATTTACAGTGGTAACACTGATTTCAAGAAAGGGAAGTAAGACAGTTCAATGAACATCATTTACTGTAAATAACTGAAACCTTTTATTTCTTTCCTTCTTTGTTTTCTAACTATATATTCACAAGGAAGTGTACTTTTATCTGACTGTTTAATGAGGTAATATATGGATTAGTCTTTGCATTCAAATAAAAATATAATTTTAAAAAATATCTTATGAAATGTTTGATTATTTTATACTACATTTCCTTAGAAGGGAACAAATCCATGTTCAAATTATTTGAATAGGAATAAAATCTCTTTAACAAAGAGGCTTCTTTCTGTTAACTTTCTTTAATCTTATCTGGCATTTTAATATATGGAATGACAAATTGGCTGTGTATTTTTATTTGCTCATTCTTTTCCAATGAATGTCTTTACTATGGCTAAGACGCTTATATTAAAATCTTTGCAAAGTCAGCCGAGACCGGTTTGGCTCAGTGGATAAAGCGTCAAGCTGCAGACTGAAAGGTCCCGGGTTTGATTCTGGTCAGGGGCACGCACCTTGGTTGCGGGCACATCCCCAGTGGGAAGTGTGCTGGGGTGTGCAAGAGGCAGCTGGTCGATGTTTCTCTCTCATTGACGTTTCTAACTCTCTATCCCTCTCAATTTCTCTCTGTGTAGAATCAATAAAATATATATATATTTTAAAAATCTTTGCAAAGTCACACCTCAAATGCCATTGTATGAGTGAAAATAAATGCAAGTCTGTGCTTTTGAAAGTGAGTTTCCTAATTAGTGCCCTGAATCCATGGAAAATAAATGGGAAGCCATCACAGCATTTCAGCTTGAATGCCTTATTTCTTATGTCTCCATATAGAATTAGAATTGGTTGCTGCAAAATCTTTGGTGATGCCACATAGGTTGTTCTTTCTCTTTTTCTTCCCTTTTCCTGGTACCCACTGACTTCAGAGAATTCTGTAGGGAAATAGTTTACAAAGTGAGGTCCCTGGACCAGTAGCATAGGCCTTGCTAGGAACTTGTTAGAAATGCAGAATCTATAGCCCTTCTCCAGACCTGTTGAATTAGAAATTGAAAAGGGAGATGTACATAGCAATCTGTGTTTAACTAGCCTTCCAGGTGATTCTGAATTATGCTGCAGTTTGGGAAACTCTGTTCTAGGGCAGTGGTCGGCAAATTTATTAGTCAACAGAGCCAAATACCAACAGTACAACTGAAATTTATTTTGAGAGTCAAATTTTTTAAACTTAAACTTCTTCTAACACCACTTCTTCAAAATAGTCTCATCCATGCCATAATATTTTGTGGAAGAGCCACACCCAAGGGGCCAAAGAGCTGCATGTGGCTCATGAACCGCAGTTTGCTGACCATGGTTCTAGGGGAATGAAAGAAGCTGTGAATGCAGGCTTATGTAAAACTCCTTTCTTATAGCTTTAAGGTTCATTATCAGTTTTCTGTAGCAACAACTGCACAGTAGGATTGGATAATGAAACACTGTGAAATTTAGAGGCATGAATATTAACTGATCACAATATTCTTGATCACTACGTTTTATGTTGGACAAAATGGAATTTTACTTTTAGCTTTATATCAAGGAGAAACACATTTTCATAAAGTTTTGTGGCTCCTAGCCAGTTGGCTCAGTGGATAAAGTGTTGGCCTGCAGACTGAAGGGTCCTGGGTTTGATTCTGGTTAGGGCACATGCCCAGGTTGTGGGCTTGATCCCTAGTGTGGGGCACGCAGGGGGCAGCTGATGATCAATGATTCTCTCTTATCATTGATGTTTCTTTCTCTCTCTACTTCTCCCTTCCTCTCCTGATTATATCCTATATAATCAAAGCCTAATATGCTAAGCGCCTGGTTATCTGTTCAACCAATCAAAGCATAATATGCTAATGATATGCTTAAGGTTGCACAACTGCTTGCTATGACGTGCACTGACCACCAGGGAGCAGATGCCATGACCAGTAGGTTAGCTTGCTGCTGAGGTCTGGCTGATCAGGACTGAGGGAAATGGGTCAAACATGCCCTGAAGCCCTCCATGGTCCCTCCTTAGCTGGCCAATCTCCTGCATACCTCCCTGGTTCCTCAGCCTGGCTTGTACCCTATGGCAATCCAGGACCCCTCAGGGATTGTCCCAGAGCCAGTTTTGGCCCTATCCCGCTCAATGCAGGAGCTGCCCCCTGGTGGTCAATGCACTCCCACAGGGGAAGAGCTGCACAACCAGAAGTCTGGCTAGTGCAGCAGTAGTGGGACATCCTTAAAGGGCTCCTGGACTGCGAGAGGGTGCAGGCCGGCCTGCGAGACCCCCACCCCCAGTGCACAAATTTCATGCACCAAGACTCTAATATTGCATTCAAATATGTAGTTTTATGCTTGACAAGTGGAAACTAGGCTTGTTTTTTTTTAACATCACTCCTCTTTAAACAAATTTTTGTAGAAAAGTATAATTATGCTTAAAGACATTCATCACAGAAATTATAAGTAACATTCTCAGCAGTGACTTATAACCCTGAAATAATTAATTATAATTGAATTTTCCTAATACATTATAGTACCTTTATTTGTCTACAATAACTACAATATTTCACAGAGCACAGTACTGGGCACCTAATAGGTATTAAGTAAGCATTAAGGGGGGGGAAATTATGGGGCATCGTAATAATCAACAATTTAAAAAAAGATTTGATTTGTTAAACCCTTGTTTGTCACAAAAAAGGCTATTTAAAAGTATGTTCATATTCTGTACTCTTCGTTTTAGAATATAGCCTGTCTAAATTTTAGCACTTTCTGTATTCGGAGACTTGAATTCATTTTAGTGTTTGCATCTTATTGATACGTGCCAAGGATTAGATGTACTCAGTTAAATTTCTACTTGGCCAAATGACAAACCCTGTTTCCGATGTCAGTCTGAGAAAATCCTATGCAGTGTACAACATCCCCCGGATTACCTTATCTAACTGATACATGGACATTTCAGATGATATGTCTTGGCATGTGGTCATTTTTCATTAACTTATTAGGGACTGTTAAAGCATCTTTTCCCCTTTCTGACACCTTACCATAACTGAATGCAAAATTGACTGTAAGACTGAATGCCTGATAGTTATATAATAAGTTGATGGAGTTTCATTGGTGTCTAGCACAAACTATGCCCAGATGGGTGTTTAGCAAAAAGGGCTCTGTCGCTATCTCACATGGGCTATATCTACATTCTGGATTTTATTTTCCTCAACCATAAAATGGGATGATTAGTGGCAGCATTTCTAAGATCCTAAACATTTTATGATTTTAAGATTTGGTGGGAAAGGGGATAAAATCCAAACTATGAAACACTGCTGAGGTACAGTTTACAATTATGTTTTTGTTGAAATAATGAATGAAATAGAATGATTAGCATAAAGTAGGGCTCAAACTCTCTTGAGATAATGCAAAATAATGATATTAAGAACTTATAATTTTAGAGATTAGACTAATGTATTTCAGGAAAAACACTTTAGGAAAGTATATTTAAACTTAGTATTTTTTTTCTTCAGAGTTTTCACTTTGAATTTTTTATTTTTAACTCTAAGGTATATGACAGGCTTAGAAAAGCTAATAATTTTAATAGTTTTAGCCTAACTGTACTCTATAGATCATATATATTTTTCCTGCAAGGGAAATATCTTTTAAAGGATAGCTTTCTACACTTTATACTCCTCTGCACTCACTTATTTCATTACATTTGTGCAACCTAAAATTGTAGCTATAAAGCTATTTTGGGCATGCTTTTTTCCAGAATCTTGTACAAATCAACAGGAGCATAATTCTAAGTTACAGAAGTGCAAAATAAGCACAGAATGTAGCTACCATAAATAAAATGGCCAGAATTCTAATTTTGCAAAAACACACAATTACTAGCAATAGGCGAGGGGGACATGAGGACAAAAAGAATTTTATCAGGTATTGTTTCATATTGCTAAACTTTTTCTCTGAACTTTGTTTCTCTGTAGAGATAGAATTCTGTGAAACTCCTCGCACTCTCTGTTCTGGCTACCAAACCGACATGCACAGTGTCTCTCAGCATGGCTACCAGCTTGAGATGGGATCTGATGTGGACACAGAGACAGAAGGCGCTGCCTCACCTGACCATGCACTGAGGATGTGGATAAGGGGAATGAAATCAGAGCACAGTTCCTGTTTGTCCAGCCGGGCCAACTCTGCATTGTCCTTGACTGACACTGACCATGAAAGGAAGTCTGATGGGGACAATGGTAATAGAATTTTCTATATCATTTAAGGAAAAACTGAGAGAAGGTAGTTTTTAGCCTTAACGTTGTTTTCCTTCTCTTTGTATGCCTGTTTTTAATATGCAGAATGAAAATGCAAGTTAACAGGGTCACATGGACAAGGAACATACCTAAGGATCTGACACACAGGCACATTTATTTTACAATGATAGACAAAATACTTTTCCTTTCTGGTGATCCCCCAAGGGAAATAATCTAATGTAATCAGTGATATGTCTTATTTATTACTCACCTTTTATTTTCAAGTGCAATACTAATGGTATTCATTGTAGAAAGTACGTATTCCCTGTATGCTGGCTTTATATCAGTATATGAACAATGAGATGAACAGTTGTATAGTAGCCATATTCTGGATGTGCTTTCTGTTTGATTCAGATTAACATATTGAGTGTAAAGACAGATTCAAATTAATCAAGTTAGGCTGAAATGATTTTTTTAAAAAAAGAAGGCAAATTAATTAGCATCACCTATTTGCTAGACAATGAGTAATAACAGTAGTGTCATTAAATTGTAATCATATGTTATTTTCTTACAACTTTTAGAAATGGGAAAGTTTTGTTTCTTTGGTTTGTTGGGAAGAGGTTGATTCATTTTATTTCTGCTCTCTGTCTTTACCAAAGAACAAAATCCTTTCATAAAAAACACATTAATGCTTATTAAACACATTAGTCTATTGTCTTTCTCATTCTATTTGTCTAAATTTGATAGGTCCCCATCACCATGACCACAAGGCTTGTTGTGATAGCAATGGGTAATTAGTGTTTTCCCAGGTGGGAGATAAGTAGCCAACATCCCTGTATTTACAGATTTTTCTATTCTGTCCTTCTTATACCCTTCTGCCGACAGGGAACACTAACCACAGGCTATAATTTGGAATGACCATTTGCCCACTAGTTAGAGTATCATTTCCTACATGATAGGCCATAACACTTTGTAATATCTTTAAGTATCCTTGGGGTCTTAATTTTCTTAGTTTAATTTCTTGTTTTTGTTAATCCTCACCTGAAGATATTTTTTTTTCCCATTGATGTTTGGAGAGGGTGGAAGGAAGGGGGAGTGACAGAGAAAACAATGTGAGAGAGACACATCAATTGGTTGCCTGCTGCATGTGCCCTGACTGGGGCCCAGGATAGAGCCTGCAACCAAGATACATACCCTTGACTGGGATTGAACCTGGGAACCATCAGTCCTAGGGCAGATGCTCTATCCACCGAACTCACCAGCCAGGCTTCTTAGTTTATTTTCACGTCTATATGTAGGTTTTGTTGACTTGTGTTAAGAGTATAGGAAGTGAAGTATAGAAATGAGAAGGGAACATATTTGATGTATGTATGCATATCCATGTAAGTAAAAGAGCATTAGGATGTAACTTAGGAGACTTTGGAATGGTTCCTATACTTTCTGGGCTTCAACTGTCAAACAAAATTTAGTAACCAAATTTATGTGAAATGAGGTGGTGGATGATCTCCTTATTGCCAAGCCTTCTCATTCTGCTTCATCTCACTCCTGACATCTGAAGTTATAGCCAGTTCACTGGGTTGAAACATTAAAATATTCCTGCCAGACCCTAAGTATGGGGTTTGGGTTTTGGGTGATGAAACTATTCTTAAAATAGATAATAGTGATGGTTGTACAACTCCATGAAACTACTAAAAACCACTGAATTGTACACTTGAAAAGGGTATGGGAATCATATTTCATTGAATCTGTTAATTAAAAAATAGTATATATATATATATATATTCAACATATATATATATAACATATATATAGTATATATTTAACATATATATATATATGTGTGTGTGTGTGTGTGTGTGTGTGTGTGTGTGTGTGTGTGTGTGTGTTAAAGATTTAGGAATCCTAGCTGACTTGGACAAGGATTAATTAATAAAATGTTTCATATTACAGGCTTCAAATTCTCTCCTGTTTGTTGTGACATGGAGGCTCAAACTGGATCTACACAAGGTAAGTATTCCCAAGATTTGACCACTGATTATTTTTATCTCATTCCACTCCTGACACCCGCCCCACAAAGTGGACTCCTACCCCTCTGACAGATACCACACTGACCTGGCTAAGCTGTCAGAGATTAATTCCTTGGCAGCTTACTATTGTAGTTTGTTTTTCTCTGGAAAACTTCATTTGTGTATATTTGTGATAAAAATGAGATGAGGGGTTGATGGGGAGAAAGAAAAGCAAGATTTAAGGTGGGAGAGGGAAGCATAGATTTAGCATGGAGGCAGAAATTTAAATCAGATTGCTTTGGGTTTGGCCTCATGATTTCATATGTTATCTACAACTTGTTACAGAACTCTAGCCATGAATTTATTATAGTTCCAATACTGTCATAACTTTAAAGTGCTTCCTACCAAATGGTCTTGGTCTTTCCCTTCAGCTGTTTCAGCTTGGCTTTATAATCACACTATCTATATCCGTGTCATTAATTATAAATAGTGCCTTCAAATGAAAGATGTCCTTTTACCTTTGCCTTCATTGTGCTTATTGAGTTTTGCCCTTTTGCATATGGACACTGAAAACAATATTTTGGGGAGATCCTCACATCTGACCATAGGGCAGAGTTTCACATTGGTAGGAGCCTGGGGGAAAGGGATCAGGGGAATATCTATTGTAATCAGCTTTTCCCCCAACCATGAGAACTGCTCATCCTGGTGAGCCACTATACTTTGTTAATGTGTCATCGCTCTTAGATGTGTTAGGGATTTTCAGGAATATTTTGGGGCTGTTCAGTTACATTTGGCCTTTAGTCTAATCAACCATCTACCTTGATCATTAATTATTTCTACTTGGACAGGGTTGGAAGACTCAGGAGTAAAGGACATGCATCTTTCCCTTGCAGTTTTATTTTCCTTATGGTTTATTTTTGGATCTGGATAGGTTTGCATGAAATTGGGCTGGGCTGCCAAGGTAAGCCTATGATCCAGTCTGCTAAAAACTAATCCTTAACTGCAAGCTTCTGTTGGTCCAATGTGCACCTCCAAGAATGACTTCAATTTAGAGAGACAGTAGAGCATAGTTAGTAAAAGTTTGCACTGTGGAGCTAGGCAACCTAGGTTTAAATCCCAGCTGCGTAATCTTGGGAAAGTTATATAAAGTTTCTGTGTCTGAATTTCATCATCTGTTACATAACGGTAACTGTATCTGCCTCTAGGATTTTGTGATACTTGGATGAACCAATGTATATAAAGGTTTAGAATACTACTTGTAACATATAAGTACAATATGAATGTTCACTGATATTTTTGATCAGTACTTTATAATTTCCAAACATACTTTTAATGTTTTCATCTCATTTTATCCTCATGACCATGCTGTGAAATCAATTATATTGTTAGCTACATTATACATAGGAGGAAGAGTTAAAATAGCAATTCAGATGTCAGTTACCTAAATGCAGTTGATTATTTTCCAAATAGCCATTTTTTCCTCCCTTGGATTACATATATATTCTTAAAATGGTAATATGTTAATTAGACCGTACATCTTCCAGACAAAGCCACCATAGCAAGGGCCGAGGCAGAGGCGGTTAGGGGTGATCAGGCCAGCAGGGGAGAGTAGTTAGGGGGCAATCAGGCCAGCAGGCAGAGATGGATGGGGTGATCAGGCAGGCAGGCAGGTAGGCGAGTGGTTAGAAGCCAGTGGTCCCAGATTGTTAGAGGGATGTCCAATGTCAGAAAACCCCTGAGGAGTCCCAGATTGTAGAGAGTGCAGGCCGGGCTGAAGGACTCCCCTCCCTCTACCTCTGTGCATAAATTTCATTTACCAGGCTTCTAGTATTAATATAAGACTTGAACTTGAACAAATTTTCTCTGCTCAGTTACAGCTCTGTAAGTGTTACTCTTACTCCTGCTACTAATTTCCGATAAGCAGCATAAAATTTGGAATCTTATTTATGACCTATAGTGAGATTTCTCCAATTTGGATTTCATAACATTTCAATCAGTGATAAGCAGACATGACCTGCTTTCAACATTTTCATAGATTCTTACAGAGGAGCTTGGAGTTGAAATGAGAGTGTAAATGGTTCTTCTGAAAGCATGCTAATTTGAGGAAATAAGTTATTTTCAATGAATTGAACTTGATGTTTGTGTGAAAATGTAGCTATTTATTTCCCATCGATCTCATCCATTCATGAAAGTAGGCCTATCTATTACATTAATTTTAGTTTATAGATGATATATTTGAAAAGAGTGAAATGGCTTGAAAATTTTAGTGTTTATACATTTCACTGCTGAGACTCCATGCCACCCCATCCCTCTGCCTCAGTATTGTTAATGACATTTTATTTTGTTTCTATCTACCTATACATTCTGATTTTCAGATTATTGATGAGGCAGTGCTCACAATATCACGGACCATCTTATGGTGATTTAAGCTTCACTCCTGTGGGAGAAAAGTGAAGATAGGGGAAATTGTTAATTTGGGCGAATTGTTCAACTAAGAAAGATTCAAAGATGGGATTTCAAAGACTCTTTCAGTTATCTCCATCTAGGAGATTATGATATGGATTTTCTACTTCCATTCCAAAATTTTTGTCTATGAAGGACTTCTTTCATTTCATTAATTGGGCAAGCCTTTCAAAATACTTATTTTTTTCCCATTTTCATAAACTTCTATTATGAATTCCCATAATTGAATTTAAGTCTCTGACATGCAATAACTTATAAAGAATTCAAATAAATAGCCCTTCATTTCAGCACCAAAAGCGAAACGGAGAGCACCAGGGAGCAGAGGGCATCTGGAGTTCCTGGCTTTCACAAGGGAATCAGAACACTTAGGAACTATGTTTCTATTCCTTCACATCTGTCCTAAATAAACATTTTGTTGTCTATTGATGGTTAATGGTCTATTAGGAAAAGTGTACATGTACTGAAGCTACCTCCATCCTGAGGCCTGTGAGCAGGAAACTCTGATATCAGTCATAATGCTTTTTTTATTTTAACCCCTTTCCCCTCTCATTTCACTTCCAATGTTACTATTAATTGTAGTCTAACTAGAGGCCTGGCACACAAAATTGGTGCCCAGGTATGGTCCTTCGGCCTGGCCTGTGATCAGGGCCATCTTCCCCAGCTGCCTGCAGCCAGCCCCACCCCCCACTGCCACCCACCCTCAGTTTCCCATTTGCCATTGGGTGATTGGTGCCTGACGGTTGGGGGGAAGGGACCAAGAGGTCAGCTGTTCCCACCTGCTTGCTGGCCTACTCCTGCAGCAGGTGACCTTCAGGTGATTGAAGTCTGCCTACTGGGGAAAGGGACCAAGAGGTGATCAGTGTGCCTCATAGTGACTGGTCCAGTGGTCATTCTGGTAGTTCTGCTGTTAGGATCAATTTGTATATTACCCTTTTATTATATAGGATGCTTGAGTTTTGTGTTTTGTGTCCTCATAAGAGTTTTTGATAAATACTAGACAACAAGCTATGGGAAGATAGGGCCTGATCTATTTAGGTTCAGTGTTTAGTCACTGGATCTGGAGCACAGTGAGGGCTACAAAAGTGAGAAATGTGCACTACTCTGAGGGGAAACATTAAAACTAAAAGATATAATATTTTTGTAGCTCTTCTCTGATCTTTCAAGGGCAGAAATGGGTCAAACCTCTGGTCATCTAACCGCAACTCTGCCTCTGATAGGTTATCCAGTGGATGTTTCTTAGAAGAATTTGGAAGTCCTATCTTAGCATACACCTCAGTGCAGTGACTAAGGTATTCTTTAATAATCACATTTGACTATGTATTAGACTGGCGAGAAAAACACACACAAACACACTACATCAGCAGCAAAATTTAAATAATCAATTTCCAAGAATGCATTTTTCACATATTGCTTAAATGAAACAGTTGTATTATAAAAAGTGAAAATTAAATTGCTTATTAAAAAGCTAAATGTAGGTAACTATTTAGGAAAAATGTATTTGCAATCTTTAACTAATAAAGGATAATTTGCTAAGAAATTATTAATAACTATATTTTCTGGATAATGATATTTCTGTGCAAATAGTATTTATTGATTACCCACCCTAAACCAGGCTCTATATTAGAGGTAGATGTATAAAAGATGACCAGTACAGTAACCAATCTCAAGGAAATTACAGGCTAGTGGGAGAGAGTGATGCCCTATTAGTTAGGATTCTTTATTATTGTTATTACAGGTAACAGAAATCAACTTGAATTAGCTTAAGCAAAAACAGCAACAACAAATTCATTTAAAGGAAATGAGAATGCTTCACAGGACCACAAGAGTGTGGCTAGATTATAGAAGGTACAGATTAGAAAAATTGCCCAGACTTTGTCTCTTGCTTTTGAATTCATTTCCTTCAGTCCTTTGTCTGCAGGTTGACTTTCTCTAAATATCCATCCCCGAGATGGGCATAAAACCTCAAAAAGTCCCCCAATATGTATTTCTTTCATTTAGGAAAGAAGTTGAGATTAAATGGATTTTTTTTCAGTGACATTTCTAAATTTCAAAGAGGCAGAATAATTTTTCCATCTTAAGACATCTTGAGTCAGGTGTCTATCAGTGGTCCCATCAGCTATAACCAAGATCAGGAATACAAATGTTGCTTTCTGGGTAGCCAGCCATTGGTGTTTTGAAGCAGTTCTTAATGCAGGGCAAAGTTGAGTGGGCATTTCTACCCAAAGAAGTCTTCTAGAGAGGATAAAGAGCTGATGTTAATTCAGTTAGTACCATGATAAAGATATGTGCAACTCACTATGAGAGCACAAGGAATGTGAAAATATTTATTAAAGTAAAAATGGTCATAATAGTGCAGTCTAAATAAGCAATGGTCTCTATACAGTGAGTGATAAAGAATAACGGTGGTATAAGATAGACAAGTTTGTGCTCTGGTTCTGCCACTTACCTACTGTGTGTCCTTGGGCAGGTACCTAAGGCTGTTTCCTTGTCTATCAAATGCAGACATTACTATTTCAGGTTTTTTCATGTGGGAGAATTGAAAGAGAAAATGGATATGTACTTCCACATTGTGTCTACTATATATTAGTCAATAAATGTAGTTATGGTTGTTATCTATCACTGAGCAAGAATTTATTATGTATATGTTGCAGGATAGGTACTACAAGGTGAAGTCTCTCTTATCAAGCATTAGCCAGACATGCAATGTGGCTTCTGAATCATCCGGTGTCCTAGGAAACTCTCTAGCTTAGCAGAGTCATTTCAACTCTTTCCATATTTCCAACTGTGTAAAATTCCTTGCATTTGTCTTAGGTTAAATAATACATCATTTCAATAACCATCTATCTTGTTCTGCTAAGTATAGAAGACTGTGAGAGGAAATTCAATGAAGCACTTCAGACCTGGCTGAGGGTTAACTTGTACTAGTGTATTTCCTATTTCCATGGGAGTAACCCCTAAGGTAGAGCTGCTGTTTCAACTACCCAGAAGCCCTGTTGATTTCTATGATTGTTGAGTTGCTCAGGAACTTACTAGTAACAGGTAAGCAATTATGTGCTGGAATCCCAGAATAGCCAAAACATCCACTAGTATTGCTCCTCTTTGCTTCTGTACTTTATACTACAGAAATCTGGTAATGTACCTTGTGTTACCAATAAACATCATATCATTACAGCCATGCAAATGTTGTTCTCAGACCCTAAACTGCTTCATTGGAACAGCCGGAGTTGTGAAGAAAAAAAATAGCTAGTCTAACACCTGGGTTTCTTGAATAACTTGTAATAGTATTATATAATAATACCCAAATGTGGAGTTAGTCCTTCTGATATTTGACCATGTGGGGCCATTCATGTGTATTTAATGGAGAGAATTTGTTTGTTTTACATTTATTTCCTTTGCTTTTTTATTTTCCCCTGGTAGTGTAAGCTATACAGGACACTTCCGTAGCAGTGATAACAGTTCCTCAGGAACCATCTGAATGTCGAAGGAAGTGTGTGAAACAATGCAATGACTTGGTAATAGCTTTAGCAGGAGCCCTGCCATAGAACTGACATCCTAATGGCTCTGTTGGACCCATTAGGCATGTATAAAACAGTGTAGTTGACTTTGTGATGGCTTCTTTGGAGATGTTACATGATCAGAAAACTGTGTAAGTCACTGGGATTACTTTATGTGTGGGTGAGACACTTCTGTGGTGACTGCGATCCATCGGCTTACAATTGAAAACAATTTTGATGATACTGAAATTCAAACCATTATAAAGTTAGATATAACAAGCTCCTATTTTTTATTAATAGTTAATTTTAACTAGTTTTTTTTTTTTAGTATGAAGTGATATCAGGTGATGATTTGTTTATTTTTTCTTTATTGATTAAGGTATTACATATGTGTCCTTATACCCCCTTGCTTGCTGTATCCCCTGGTGTCTGAGTCCATTGGTTAGGCATGCATATAAGTCCTTTGGTTGATCTCTCCCCCTTAACCCTTCCCTCCTCGACCTTCCTCTGAGGTTTGATGGTCTGATCAATGCTTCTCTGTCTCTGGATCTGTTTTTGTTCATTAGTTTATGTTGTTCATTATATTCCACAAATGAGTGAGATCATGTGATATTTATCTTTGGCTTATTTCGCTTAGCATAATGCTCTCCAGTTGTTTATTTTTATTTATTAAATTGATTGGGGTGACATTGGTCAACATGAACATATAGGTTTCATGTATGGGTTTCTATGTTATAAGATCTGTATATTGTACCATGTGCCCACCACCCAAAGTCAAATCTCCTCCTGTCACCTTATATTAGGAACCCCTTCTGCCCCCACCCCTTCCCTCTGGCAATCACCACTCTTTTGTTTGTGTTCATAAGTTTCAGATTTATATCCCACATATGAGTGAAATCATATATATCACTCTTAGTTTTCTGACTGACTTATTCACTTAACATAATGTTGTCAAGGTCCATCCATGTTGTGGCAAATGAACAGCCAATGGTTTAAAAATTAAAATAGTAAAAACAGGTTAAAACTCTACATTTTTCTCTCTCTTGACTCTTCAGGTGCCACTCTGAGAGGTAGCCAGCATTAGCAGTGTACAATATATTGTTCCTCAGAAGTTCTTTATATGTAAAATGGGATAATATGCTATAAAAAGCCCATTAACTTTTAAAATTAATATTATATTTTGGATAGTTTCTTCTATTTGTATTATAGCTCTCTTTCTCATTTTTAAAATGATTGTATAGTATTCTGTGTCTGTATGTTTCATTTTTAGTTTATGGATATCTACATTTCCAGTTCTTTGATATTAAAAACACTGCTGCACTTAACATCCTTATACACATCTTTTTTGGCATACATTTCTTAGTAGAATTGATAGACCAAGAACAGGTATATTTAACATTTTTTACAGATGTTACCAAATTTCCCCCTTAAACAACCAATTTATCTTCCTATTAATGCTTTATACTACTAATACACGGTTTTCCCATACTCTTATTAACATTGGTAATTAAAAAAAAAAAAAAAAAAGGTTTCTGTTACCTGACCTGCTAGGTGAAATGTGGTATCATTTTGTGCAATTTTGCATATTATTCATAAGTAAGCTTGGGCATCTTTTTATATATTAATGAACCATTTGCATATCTTTTTCTCTGAATTGTCTGTTGATAACCTTCATCAATTTTTCTATTTGAATTTTCACATTTTCAAATAAACTTAGTATTAAGGGTAAAAAAAAACCTTAGTCATATTTTATACATCTGTCCTAGTTTGTCATATGCCTTTTGAAATAGGGTCCTAAGATGTGTCTGTATGTGCATCTATAGAACTTTATGTTTTTAAGTGGTCAGATACAACTGTCCATACTTTTTGGCTTATTGAAATATATGAAAATAGATAGATAGATAGATAGATAGATAGATAGATAGATAGATGTTAGGTAGGTAAATAGATGTAGATAATTGTTAACAACATTATAATATCCCCATTTCTAATATAAACTACTTAAAATTTGTTAAAATTTTAAATCCTATATAATAAAGAAGCAATATGCAAACTGACCATCACTCCAACACACAAGATGGCCTCCCCCATGTGGAAACAAGATGGCTGCCACAACATGGCCAGCAAGGGAGGACAGTTGTGGGTGATCAGGCTGTCAGGGGAGGATAGTTAGGGGTGGCTGGGATGGCAGGGGAGAGTAATTAGGGGCAACCAGGCTGCTGGCAGAGGAGGGCAGTTAGAGGTGACCAGACTGGCAGGGAAGGGCAGTTAGGGGCAACCAGGCCTGCAGGGGAGGGAAGTTAGGGGCATTTGTGCCAGCAGGGGAGCAGTTAGGCATTGATTAGGCTGGCAGGCAGAAGTTGTTAGGAGCAATCAGGCAAGCAGGCAGGCGAGTGGTTGGGAACCAGCAGTCCTGGATTGTGAGAGGGGTCCCGGATTGCAGAGGGTGCAGCCTGGGCTAAAGGACACCACCTCCCCTCATATACGAATTTCATGCACTGAGCCTCTAATTAGAAAATAAATGTCTACATACAAATCATCTAAACGTATGGTATATATGCATGTAGTATGCATCATGCATTCATTTACATGAAAATAAACTTGAATGTAGAAAAATTAAATGTAGTATAAATAATGTAAAGCTATAGGGCAATAAGGACACATATGTAATACCTTAATTAAAAAATGATTAAAAATTAGAATTATTTAGATTAGTCTTTATAATTGATCTTGATATATTGTTTAAGCATTTATTTCATTTATATTAAGTAGTCTAAATGAGTTTATATGCTTACAGTGATTATTTATCAATAGATTTTTTAAAAGAGTTTAAAAAATGCAAAAAAAAATGGCCAAGCCTACATTTACTGGAAATAACATGACAGTACTGTCATCTGAATTTGAAAATAACTCTTCAGTTGTCACAGTTAAAACATATGCTTTTGTTTGTTCTTTTCTGGGTTGGGAATAGGTCATGTTAAGCCATTCATGTTTCTTGGCACTCTCCATTTTTTAACTGTTGATAGATATTCCTGAGATTGTTATTAATTCTTCTGTGTGTATGTGTGAAGGAGAATACAAAACAGCTCAAATTGTATATGCATGCAGTTGATTTCTTTTTGTACATATAGCTCAGTTGATTACTTTTGGGAATAATAACTAGAGAAAAAGAAAATCACACTGGCTATTTCAAAAGCAAGTTAATTGTCCTTTAATACTTTTTATTAAAGAATACTTTATTAAATAAGGAAATTATTAAAAATTATGAAAAAGAAAACCTCAAGATATCTCCAAATAAAATGTCATGCACATTTTCTTGTGAAATAGCATTTCTCCCCCTGCCTCCCATTCATCATGTTACTTTTTAAGGGTCCATACAACCTGAAATTTCACTTGAAGTAAAACATATGTCATGTTATCAAATCTTAATTAAATAGTACTTTAATTAATCATTCAACTATTATTAGATATTAACATTTCCAGCATTTCACTAGTATAAAAAAGCCACAACAGACATCTTTATGGTCAAAGCTTTGCTCCTTTTCTTCTTTAGAATAGATTTCTACAAATAAAATTACTGGGTTCAATAAAGTTTACATGCAGATATATGATATACATTATCAAATTATTTCTGGATTTATATTCCTCATTAGTAAAGTGTAAGAGTAGCCATTTCAGAGTTCTATCACTGGTATTGGAACTAGATAATTTAATAGTTTTTAATTAAAATAAAAATAAAAACTTTAAAATTATGCCATTTATTGATTCTTGAATTTAACCTTTCATCATCTTTTTTCTAATTACATTTCCACGTTTATTAATTAAATTGATTTAAAAATATATTATAAAATATCTAGAACTAAAAGTCCAATATCTAAAATAAATTAATCCAAGATCCAATGAGAGGTAATAAAATAGATAACACAATCAAGAAAAGAGGAGAAGATAAGAAGTATGCATGTCAAAATAACTACAGATAAAGAAGAAATTGAATGACTCAAGAAACCACGGTGTGCACCTCCTTTTAGATACACTTGAAAACCTGGCTGGAATGGATGGTTTTACAGAAAAAGTATATATGATGAAAACTGGTTTCAGAACATAGAAAAAATATAAACTTTCTAATTTATATAATATTAATAAAATTGCCAAAGAACTACCTAAACAACAACAACAAAAAAGAGTAGTAGTATTGACAGTTTCATAGGAAAAACCTCCTAAATCTTTAAGGAACACATCATTTTCATGCTATGTAAATGTTTTTAGAATATAACAGAAGTGAAAGCTTCCAAATCTTTTTTAATTTTTTGGAAGCAAGAAAATCCTTGAGATCTAAAGCAGCTAAAGAATCCACACAAGCCGAAACCGGTTTGGCTCAGTGGTAGAGCGTCGGTCTGCGGACTGAAAGGTCCCATGTTCGATTCTGGTCAAGGGCATGTACATTGGTTGCGGGCACATCCCCAGTGGGGGGTGTGCAGGAGGCAACTGGTCGATGTTTCTCTCTCATTGACGTTTCTAACTCTATTCCCTCTCTCCTCCTCTCTGTAAAAATTCAATAAAATATATATATTTTTAAAAAGAATCCACACACACAAAAAAAACCATTTACAAACAAATTGTACTCGTGGGTAGTGATTCAAAAATTTTAAGTAGAAATTTAGTAAATAAGGTTAAAGAATATAGTAATAAAGAATAAAACACTACAATTAAATACAGTTCATACTAGGAATGTAAGGTTGTTAAATGTAAGGAATTCTGTTACCCAAATTATTATATGAAAAGATAAATATAGATAAAACAAATGACAAATTAGAAAGCACACAAAATTTATTTTCCTCCATACAAAATACAACCAATTAGAAAATGTATTTGAATAAATTATTAATTTTATAATAGTAATGACAGTCAAAATTCCTAGGAAAAACTAGCAAAAAGAGGAAGAGGCATACATACATGTACACACACACAAGTGTGTACATAAACAAATACACATAGTGTAATGTTATTGAGCAACATAGAAGAAAACAAATAATTGGAAAACCATATCCTATCCTTGGATGATAAGTCTTAGGATCATAAAATTGTACTGAAATTAATCTGTTATTTGACTATGCCTCCAATAAAATATCAAGTGGACCTGTGAAAATTCTGGTTTACTAGGTATATTGTTCAAATGGATAAAAAGGAAACATATAAGAACATTTTAAAAATATTTATTGTAGAAAAGAGAAACTAAGATGGAAGCATAGCTAAACACCTGAACTTGCTGCCTTTCACAACCACTTCAAAACTACAACTAAATGACAAAACAGACATCATCCAGAACCACAGAAAGCTGGCTGAGTGGAAATTCTACAACTATAAGGAAAGAGAAAAGCACACTAAGACTCAGAGGAGCTGTGGAAGTAAAATGCAGAGGTACGGAGGAACACATGTGAAGAGGGTTGGCAACTGAGGACACAGTTGTCTTTCTTTTTTTCTGTTTTTAAAAATATATTTTATTGATTTTTTACAGAGAGGAAGGAAGAAGGATTGAGAGCTAGAAACATCGATGAGAATGATATATCAACCAGCTGCCTCCTGCATACCCCCTACCTGGGATATGTCCGCAACCAGTGTACATGCCCTTGACTGGAATCGAACCTGGTGCCTTTCAGTCTGCAGACTGATGCTCTATCCACTGTGCCAAATTGATTTTGGTGCAGTTGTCTTTTTCAAACAGGAGGGAGAAACAAACTCCCAACTGCTCTGAACTCCAGTTTCAGGTGAGACTCTGGGGTCACAGGCTCATACAGGGAGAAAGTGGACTGTCTGCAGCGGGCCAGAACATGAGGGCAGTTGTCTCTCAGAGGTACTTACAGCAATTACTGGATGACCTTGACACCCAGGGGCCTCTTAGGGCAGGAGTGACAGTCAGCCATTGCTATTTGCTCTGCTCTATTGATTCCCTGAGACCCCACCCCACCCCACCCAAGCTGTGATCAGAGGCTTTTGCATATGAATGGCCTGGCCCTTTGCAATCTAAAATTACCTAACAAACTACAGCTGGGTTGGAGAGCCTCAGAACTTCCAAAAGAAGGCCCAAGGCTCCACAGCAGCATGCATTCCTTCACAGCAAGGCCTCATTTGTGCACCTTCAAAATCCAAACAAAGAAGAGGAATCTGCATATCTCTCCATAGCTCCTGCTGGGTGGCCTCAGGCAGACGCTAAATGTGCACCTCCTTGGAGATCCAACAACCAACGTACCCAGTGGTCAGAGTGGAACCATTCATATAACAACTCCTTAGATCCATAAGGGACACCCGCAGGGGGCAGGCTCAGTGAGGGCCAAAGCCCCACTGAAGCAAGTCTTGCCCCATAAGGGTGTCTCCAGAACAGAAGTTCACCCATCATAGACACAACTGATCCTCATAGCCAATTGGCCTAGAGGTCAGTGCCTCCCAGTGATACCAACAACAATCAAGGCCTAACTACAACAAGACTGTGCACACAGTCCATAAAGGGGTGCATCAGGAGTGTCTACCTCAGATAATTGGGGTGCCAAAACCGGTTTGGCTCAGTGGTAGAGCGTCGGTCTGGGACTGAAAGGTCCCAGGTTCGATTCTGGTCAGGGCCATGTACATTGCTTGTGGGCACATCCCCGGTGGGCGGTGTGCACAAGGCAGCTGGTTGATGTTTCTCTCTCATCGACGTTTCTAGCTCTCTAGCTCTCTCCCTTCCTCTCTGTAAAAAATCTATCTATCTATATATATATATATATATATATATATATATATATATATATTTTTTTTTTTTTAAGTTGATTGGGGAATCGGAATCTGAACCATTGGGCCCTATAGGACACCTAGCACACAAAGCCACTCTTATCAATACAAGGAAGCAGCCAAAATATGGAGACAAAGAAACAGGTCACAAATGGAGGAAAGAAAAATACTGTATATAGATTTCAAAACCACAGTTATAAGATTATTCAAGAATCTTCTAGAAACCACCAATAAATTTAGTGAGACTCTCAAGGATATGAAAAAGGACCAACTAGAAATTAAGCATACACTGACTGAAATAAAGAACAATATACAGAGATTCAACAGCAGACTAGAGAATTGCAAGAATCAAGTCAAAGATTTGAAATAAGAAGCAGCAAAAAACACCCAACCGAAAAAACAAAAAGAAAAATGAATCCATAAATATGAAGATAGTGTAAGGAGCCTTTGGGAAAACTTCAAGGGTACCAACATCTGAATTATGCATGGGCCAGAAGAAGAGAGAGAGCAAGATATTGAAAACCTATTTGAAGAAAAAATGACAGAAAATTTCCCCTACCTGGTGAAAGAAATAGACTTACAAGTCCAAGAAGCACAGAGAACCCCAAACAAATGGAATCTAAAGAGGACCACACCAAGATACATCATAATTAAAATGCCAAGGGCAAAACACAAAGAGAGAACATTAAAAGTAGCAAGACAAAAACAGTTAGTTACCTACAAGGGAGCACCCGTATGGTTGTCAGCTGATTTCTCAACAGAAACTATGCAGGCCAAAAGGGAGTGGCAAGAAATATTCAAAGTGATGAATAGCAAGAACCTACAACCAAGATTACTCTATCCAGCAAAGCTATCATTCAGAATTGTAGGTCAGATAAAGAGCTTCACAGATAAGAAAAAGCTAAAGGAGTTCATCACCACCAAACCAGTATTATATGAAATGCTGAAAGGTATTCTTTAAGAAGAAGAAAAAGGTAAAGATAAAATTTCTGAACAACAAATACATGTCTATCAACAAGTGAATCTAAAAATCAAGCAAATAAAAATCTGATGAACAGAATAAACTGGTGAACATAATAGCATCAGGGGCTTAGAAAAGGAGTGGACTGACAATTCTCAGGGGAAAGGGGATGTGGGAGGTGCAGGAAGAGACTGAACAAAAATCAATATACCTATGGATGAGGACAGTGGCGGGGTAAGAGCAGAGGGTGGGGTGGGAGCAGAGTGGAAGGGAGCTATGGTGGGAAAAAGAGGAATAACTCTAATAATCTGAACAATAAAGAATTTTTTTCATTTTTTTTATTGATTGAGGTATTACATATTTGTCCTCATCCCCCCATTACCTTCCCACACACCCACACTCAAACATAATGTTGTGAGAGTAAGTTTGGCAGATATTAAAATACATTTAATTTATTTAAATGTAATCAGTGTGCTGCTAGTGTACAAATAAATAGTGATAGAATCAAAGGGGAAGCCTAAAAATGGACCCAAATACAGATAGGAATAGAGTAAATGATAATAATGGCATTTCAAATTAACAGGAAAAAGATGAATTGCTCAAAATATATATTGAGACAATGACATAGTTTTCTAGAACACAGTAAATTTGGTTCTTTACCTCACTACGTACACCAAAATAAGTTCTAGATAAGTCAAAATTTAAATGTGAAAGTTCTAGAAGGAAATATGAGAGAAAAATGTCTATTCTTTTATTAAAGTAGAAAAACAATTTCTAGATATAGCACACAAAAAATAGATGCCATAAATAAAAATGTTGCCCATCAATATTTGTAGCATTCAGAAACAAAGGGTTAATTTCTTCTAATGTAAAGAGTACTTACAGCCTGACTGGCTGACATGGCTCAGCGTGAGCATAAGCCCTTTATGAATCAGGGGGTCACGGTTCAATTCCTTCTCAGGGCACATGCCTAGGTTGTAGACTTCATCCCCAATGTGGGGTGTACAGGAGGTAGCCGATCAATGATTCTCTCATTGTTGATGTTTCTCTCTCTCCCTCTCCCTTCCTTTTTGAAGTACTCTTAAAAAAAAAAAAAAATACGGGACCGGTTTGGCTCAATGGATAGAGCGTCGGCTTGGGGACTGAAGGGTCCCAGGTTTGATTCCGGGTCAAGGGCATATACCTTGGTTGCGGGCATATCCCCGGTAGGGGGTGTGCAAGAGGCAGCTGATCGATGACTCTCTCTCATCGAAGTTTCTAACTCTCTATCTCTCTCCCTTCCTCTCTGTATAAAATCAATAAAATATATATATATATATATATATATATATATATATATATATATATATATTAAAAATATTTTATATATATATATATATATATATATATATATATATATATATATATTTTTTTTTTTTTTAAGAGTACTTATAGTCAATAAGAAAAAAGTCCCAAAAATAAAATGGGGAAAAATGGATATAGATCATGGAAAAAGAAATGAGAATGATTACTGAATGTCTGAAAAATGTTAACCTCACTCCTAAGAAAAATGCATAATAGAACTCTTAAGTTATCATTTACAACCTATCACATTGGAAATAAAACAATTGATAATATACTTTGTTGACAATTATATGTAAAATGCTGGTTGTAGGAGTACTAATAGATATAGTCTCCATGAAATGAAATTTGGCCAGAGCTAGCAAAAATATAGGGTATATTCTTTGACTCCATAGTTTCACTTCTTGCAATTTGTCCCACAGATATTGAATGAATATACAATGACATGTATGAGGATGTTAACAGTAGCATTGTTTGAAATGCCAAGGATGTCAATCAATATATTCATCAATAAGAGGCTACTTTAACTTATGGTATGGACATGCAATTGAATACTTTTCAGCCTTACAAATAATGAGATATACATGGTAGGATGAGAAGTGGAATAGTTTAGAGAGAATTGCCTGACAGGATTTTCACTCTATTCACATTGTATATATTTATATTTGTTTCTTAAACTGGGTGATGGGATATTTATAATATTGTTCTTTAAGTTCTTTTATGGATATTTGAAATACTTTTAATCAACTTATTCAAAATGCAGCAACTGGGTATGTGTCAAAGGATAAGAGTTTTTAGTATACATCAGTAAACAAAAGCCATTGTGTCTAGCAGTGGCTTTGTTGTCTGTGATTCAGAGTAAGAAATACATTTTACATGGTGTCCCAGCTCACAATGAACCTATAAATAAAAATAAAAACTAGAGACAAAAATTTCAAAAGACAATACCCACTTTAACATTGTTGATTCTATTTCATGTCTTTGTAATTTTAATTGTGATCCAGTAAATTTATTTCATAATCCACTAATAGGTCACAACCTGCAGTTTCAGTACCCTACACTTGATGCTTGCATATGCAAAGAATTTCTTTAGAAATATTCATAATCAATGGATAATTCTGATTGCATTTGTGGAAGGTAATTAGACGACTGTGGTGGGCAGGATTTGGAGAGATGTTTTCCTGTGTGCTCTTTTGTACCTTTAGAACTTTGTACTATGCATTATTAAAAATTTTTAATTGAACACAATTAAATGTAAATAAAAGGAAAATTATCACAAAGGAATGAATGCAACACATTTGTTTTCTAGACTACTTTTTAAAATTACCAACAACTGCTGCTTACAGAGCTCTTTCCAATGTATTAAAATAAATGGAAAAAAAACATATACCTTTTTTAAAAAAAAAGTGTAAGAGCACAGGATTATATTTTTTATTATTATTTTGTGATCTTCAACTGAGAAGGATATGTTTATAACTGATTTGAGAGAGAGAGGAAAGGTGCAGAGAGAGAGAGAGAGAGAGAGAGAGAGAGAGAGAGAGAGAGAGAGAGAAGCATTGATGTGCCGAGACCGGTTTGGCTCAGTGGATAGAGCATCGGCCTGCGGACTGAAAGGTCCCGGGTTCGATTCTGGTCAAGGACATGTACCTTGGTTGCAGGCACATCCCCAGTGGGGATGGTGCAAGAAGCAGCTGATCGATGTCTCTCTCATGGATGTTTCTGACTCTCTATCCCTCTCTCTTCCTCTCTGTAAAAAATCAATAAAATATATTTTTTTTAAAAAAGAAGCATTGATGTGACAGAGAAGCAATAATCAGTTGCCTCCCATATGCATACCCCAAGTGGATCAAACCCACAACCTAGATATGTGCTCTTATTACCACTGAAAAAATGAGTTCCTGATATTAATGACTCACTACCCACATGACACCACAACCTTTTGGTCCATCGGATGCCAGGATGACGCTCCAACCAAGTGAGGCACCTGGGCAGGGCAGGATCACAGGATTATAAAATATTCCCTTTATGAAAATCCCCAGGTTTAGCTCTTGATTTATTTCTTTAACATAGCCTTTTGTGTGTGTGTGTGTGTGTGTGTGTGTGTGTGTGTGTGTGTGTGTGTGTGCTCCTTCTAAAAATAAAGTGAGAAACAAATTTGTTAGACCCAGGGTAATATTTTGCTTCCTCCATTACTATTAAGTCACTTCCTTTTTCTGATTATCCTAGTGAATTTAGAGTCCCATAAGTGAGAAAGACATACTTTTTATTTTTACTTGAAAAAGTTATATTTAGAGATCAAGTTTCTGTCTTAAGGAAGGAACAAAGCATGAAAGTCTTGTTATCCAGTGGACCAGCAGTTTTATATTTCAAAGTTGTCTGCCAAAATTAGCAGTTGTAAAACAAAAAGATAGCTAGCTGTGAATTTCAAACCTTTCATGTCATATATACCATGCTATTTTCCTTTGAAACTAAAGCCATGTATTTGTCATTTAACAATCTCAGCAGTATACACATAACTGTGTTTTCATGAACTAATGACTATTATACTAAGTGATTGATTTTAGATAGCATTTTCTTATTCACCAAAGTCCATATTTTTAAGTTTCTGTTTTCAATTTTAAGGTCACTATCACCTGAATAATTCTTACTAAAAGTATTTTCATTTATTTTGATGTTTGCAAGTTTAAGACTTGTGGTTTTTTTTTTAAGATAATGTATCTTTTATTTTCATTATTTTTTAAAAATATTTATGTTTGTTGAAACAATTCTGCAGCAAGTGTGTTTGTGTGGCCTACAAAAGTCTTTTGTACAATGATTTAATAACTTTTACTATGAGAGCATTAGCAGCCTTGTGAAATTATCCCAAAATTTCCCTTCTACCATGTTTTATAATTCTGGTTTACTATTGTAATCCTAAACAAGGACCTAACAAAAGAAGAATAAAACTAAGGCTGTATCCCATTCATTGCCCAATTTGTGAGTTCTCTATAATTTCTTTGAATGGCTTTAGGGTTACCACACTCTGAGTTGTTCTCTTATCTGTCACTTTTCTATCTTATTATAATTCACTGCTTCTTCCCCTTCCCTCTAACCTTTTAATGTAGGAGTGCCTCAGTGTCTTTGTCCTAGAGTCTTCTCCATTTACTTGCTCATTTAGTGATTTCAGATGGTCTTGAGACTTAAAATACTATATAATATATTGATGGGTCCCAAATTTATATCTCAGCCAAGACCTCTTTTTCAATAACCATTTTCAACTACTTGCTTGATAATTTCACTTGTATGTCAAATGGGTGACTTAAATTTCCCTTGTCTAAAACTAGACTCTTGATCTACCCCAAGCTTTCTTCACTTTTAGACTTGCACATTTTAGTTGATGGAAACTCCATCCTACCATTTGCTCAAGCCAAACAATTTGGAGTCATCCTGAAAGCACTCTTGCTCTCATATCTTACATCCACTCTATCTACAAATATTGTTACTTTGCTACTAATTCCACTACTGCTATACTTGTCCAAGGCACCATCATCTCTCACCTGGAGTAATTCTTTTAACAGGTCTCCCACTTCCCAGAATGACCTTCTTAGAATGCAAGTCTATTGTGCTAAGAATATTTAAATGTCTTCTCATTTAATTCTGATTAAATATATTTACATTGGTTTAAAATGCCCTCCATGATCTAGCTACTTGATACCTCTCTGTCCTCATCTCCTTCTATATTTTCCCTAGTTATCTCCATTCCAACCACACTGGTATCTTTGTCAAAATCTAAAAAACCTTCAGGGCAAGTCTGTCTTAGGGACTTTTTCTAGCTGATTCTTCTACTTGGAACTCTCTTCCTCCTGACATTGCGTGTTTAACTCTCACACCTCCTCAAGTCTTGTTCAGATGTCTCCTTATCATTGAGGTCAACTGTGATCCATACTGTATAATACTGTAAGTTTCAATCCCAACCCCATACTTCCATTTCCCTTTATCCTGTTGTACCTTTTCTTTTATGCTATGATTACTATTTATTTTCTCCCCTTTCCCCCCCAGAAGAATTTTAAGTTCCACAAAGGTTGAGATCTTTGTCTGTTTTATTCGCTGAGGTAATTAAATCTCCTATAATACTTTTGAACACTTAATAGTTATTTAACAAATATTTTTGAATGAGTAAATAATAATAGAAGTGTAATTCTTGGTATACTATATATTTTAGCTATTCCTTTACACAAAACTGAATAACTGTTTTTTATTGATTTGTTATTTCTTGCACAATTGATTTTTTTAGACTGTCTCTATATGTGTCAACCAGTTTGGTTTTTGAATGACTTGGTCAATCAGCTCAATAGTGTCAGTGTTTTTAAACCCCTACATTAATAGTTGAGAAAGTCAGACTCATTTTCTGGTTCCCTGGACCTGTTTAGTTTCAGTTTGTAATGACTACAATGGATTTTATAGGTAAAATATTCAAGCTAATTTGTGCATGGAAAAACAGCTGCTATTGATAAGCCAAATCAATACATGTAGACATAACCACATTCAATCACAATTAGACTACAAGTCAAATGAGTATTGTAGGAGAAC
This sequence comes from Pipistrellus kuhlii, assembly GCF_014108245.1. NCBI lineage: Eukaryota > Metazoa > Chordata > Mammalia > Chiroptera > Vespertilionidae > Pipistrellus > Pipistrellus kuhlii. Next base: position 16,998,171 of record NW_023425504.1, read on the forward strand.
TTTATACTCAGCATAGTTCATTTTAAGACTAAAATAGAAAATACCAGTTGATTGAAGGTCCATAAATAAATAAGCACATACATGTATCTTTTAGTGTGATTTATGAAAATAAGCAAGTCAATCAAAATTGTTAAATAGGTTGATTTATTTAAGAGACTGCCTGCATTGATATGTTGTCAGACTCAATTGCTCAGTCATTCCAGTGGAAACTATTAAATCTTTTGTTTATGAAGATACAACCATATTTTACCAAATAACTCATCAATTGACTTTAAATCTAATTAGAATCTATCAATCAATTCAGTCAAAATTTTAAAGAAATGTTATTCTACAGGAAAGTCCAGTCTAAAGTAAAACTTTAGATAAAGTGTAAAAAGATGTTAAAGTGAGATTTTACTAATCCTGAGTCATGTCAGAATTTGTGAAAATGTCTGTTAAAGTTGGAAAAAGAGTGAGAAATGAAAGTATAACATTTCAGTCTTGAATAAGTCATAAACCTATCAACACTTGACATTTTCACCAGTCATCCCATTCTTAGTGGTGTCAAAACAATGCCACAGCTGATATTGAGGTACCTCAGGAAGGAAAAACAAGAGGAAACAGAACAAAACAAAGCAACCACAATAAAGGAGGAAAGGATACAATGGTAGCTACATGGGTTAAGTACTTGATATATTTTTTTACTTGCTCTCAACATATGTGCATAAGTTGTTTTAACTTTTGCCTGCTTTTGTCTTAACTTCTATTAAGTTATGTAACTTGCATACAAAGGAACAGTATTTGGAATGTAATTTTATCTTTTATCCTCAAGTGCAGTTTTGTCCCTCAGCTCTGTCATTTGTGCATCAAGCTAATACAGTCATTTTAGCTTCAGCAACAAGGTTTATCAAGATGTTCTGTTTTATTTCTTTTTTTCTAAGCAGCTGCCTAGAACTACAGTCACGAGTCTGCTAAATCGTGCAGTAATTTGGAACTATTTTCTATCACATTCACTTAAGAGCCATAATTGTTTATAAAGAAATTACCCCAAGGTAAATCTCAGCAGAAAAGTGGTTTTCTCTGATAATAGTTTGCCTCCAACAAAGAGGTTGGTCTTTACCCACAAGAACTAGAAAGAATAATTTGGACGTATCTTTTTTTTTGTACCTTAAACCATGGGCCTATGAGACTTAAAATAAAGAAATATCTTGCTGTCCAACAAGTTAGGTTTCAGTTGTTCCAGATTGAATTAGTGTAAATAAAATAAAAAGAAAGGCCCTAGCAAATCAATACTGCATTGGTAGTAAACTGGTAAATACTGACAAATTATCCTTTTAGGCCTTAGCGAGGTTTAATCTAAACATCGTTTTCTCCTGACAGTATGAGAGAGAAGAGGGCAATTTATTACACAGTCCTGATATGAATGAGAAAAGACTGCTGCTTGTTCTTCAGTGTTCTGGCTCTTTCCCTATCCACGTCAGTTCAATTTTTGTTTTGCTCCAGAAAATCATTCTCTAATAATATGTTTATAGGTCTTGTAACTTAATGCATAGCACTGCTGCCTTATTATGGCTCATCTGTTTATATAGCTTGTTTAAGAATGTAGGGTTTCACCGAAACCGGTTTTGCTCAGTGGATAGAGCATCGGTCTGCGGACTGAAAGGTCCCAGGTTCCATTCTGGTCAAGGGCATGTACCTTGGTTGCGGGCACATCCCCAGTAGGGGGCGTGCAAGAGGCAGCTGATCGATGTTTCTCTCTCATGGACTTTTCTAGCTCTCTATCCCTCTCCCTTCCTCTCTGTAAAAAAAATATAAATATATATATATTTTTTTTTTAAAAAAAAAAGAATGTAGAGTTTTAAGTGTTCTGTTGAAACTCAGGTGTCTCTTATTATATGCATGAAGCCTGTTCCTAAAGCTTTTTATGTAAATTATTTCATAGTTTTATCTGTTGCATGAGATCAGTATATAAAGCAATCTTTTAGAAAATCTGGTCACATTATAATGGGAATATTTACCCCACCCCAAATCTATGATTTTCATAACTTGTCCTTTTTGCTTGTTGGGTTTATTTTAAAGTGTATCTATTTCTAATGCATTCTACTATCCCTTTACAGGGAAGGAGGAAATTGTGATTTTGATGGAAATAAATTTAGTTTGGGTTCTTTCTAATTTCTTACAATTTTTAATTGTTTCATCAGCTAACTCATATTCTATGTGACTGATGTGAAGTACAAATAATGTGAAATGTGTGGCAGAAAAATTAGGTCAGCAATTCATATGATTTTGTTAAATAAAGTAGTTGGGTTAAAATGTCACATTTTCCAACATGGTATGATAAAAGGACATTCTTAATTAACCCAAGATGGATATGGACATAAGAGAACCAAATACCAGCTCCAGGCAGGATAAAATCTCAAGATAGTATATCATGAACAAACTTAAATTACTGGCTATATTTATCCCACATATTTTGAAAAACCTAGTCTTATTATATTAACATTACATTTCAAAACAGTTATTATTAGAATAATGTAGAAATGAGCCTCAAACTTTTTACACATTTTGGGGGAAACAACATATATATTCATATATCTCAAGTAGTACTAAATGTCTTCCTTCATAATGTACCCCATACCAAATTATAGCCTTAATATGTTTAATTGCTCATCTGCACTGCAGTATTAATTAAATTCCTAGATATCTTGAGCCAAAATATTTAAAAATAAAATGGTGAACATATTTGTAAAGGGGGGAATTTTAGTGAAAAACTCAGTCATATTTAGTTTTATTCATTCAAAAGGGAAATCAATTTCATCTGCAAAACATTTCCTAAAATAGAAAAATGTATTATGGATATATGATTAGACTATTAAATATAAATGTTCCAATCTTAATCTACTATAGACCAAGCCATTGTGACAAGATTTCCCATATAATTAGCAGCAGAGTGCCTATGCCAGTGGGTTAAAGTGAGAAAAACAAATCAGTTTTATTCCTTAAACATAATTAACTACAAAGTATGAATTTGCTTTACTTCAGATTTTACATGCAACATAATACCAAATTGTGAGACTTTTTAAGTTATTAAACATTTTTAAACTCCATTTGGGAGCGAGGCACTGTTATAGAAGAGATATAGGGAATTGTGAGGGGAGAGAGAATGAGTAAAACACATATGGTCATAAATCTGCTTAGAATCTTGCTTACTTCAACCCAATGTTGCTGATAAAAGTAATTTTGAATGTATTATTAGCCTATTGCTATGCTACTAGGCCAATTGACCAGAATAAGATCAATATTTTTCCCACTTGACAAGATAGCCAATCATCAGGGGTTTGATTGGATCACTGTGTGGTCGATCCAATTCATTAGTTAAGATTACTGAATAAACCATACTTGGAGAAACGCGAATGCAAGTTAGTATGCATGCACTAAGTAGTAGAACAGCTTTATAAGAAGAGCAAGCTCATCAAATGGTTTCTGCAAGTCATTATTTATCTCCAGAATTGATTCAATAAGTAAAGTTATTTGAATGGCCTGAAAGATATAAGTAAAAAGAATGATTTTTAAAATTTAAAGTATAACATATGTTATCATGTATTCAAGTCTGTTTCAATATTAGAATTTATTTATTCAATAAGCATTTATAAAGCACCTATGGTATGCAAAATACTGGGCACCTAGAAATGAACAGACATTTTCTCTGACCTTGAGAAGTTCACAGTCAGTGGTCTGAGTAGAAGAGTAGACAGATAAAATATTAATTATAGTGTGACATAAGTCACACATATGCACAAAGCATAGGTAATGAAATAACAAACTGGGGAAATCTGGGAGTGTTTCACATAGAAGGTGATATTTGAAGTATGAATACAAATTTACCAGGCAGAAAAGAAAAGACATAGTGCATGACATAGAATATGCATGAACACAGAAGCATTAAAGGACATGTCATATTCTGGGAACTGTAAGGAATTAACCCTGGTTAAGTGATAACATGTTAACAGAGACAGATAAAATATGTTATTTAAAGATAATTTGGGGCTAGTTTGCAAGAGCCTCATATGCCATGCTAAAGAGTTTGGATCATTTTCTCCTGAAAATTCAGATTCACCAATTTACTTGGCAATGTGATAAGATTTGTACTTTAGAAAGACAACTCTTATGCCATTGCAGACCATGGATTGTAATTCATTCGCTGATCCAAAAATATTTATTGAATACCTACTATCTGTAAAGCAAGCGGTAGAAATAAAAAGACCAATAAGCCTGCCCTAGAAAACTCAGACTGGTAGAAAGACAGACATGCAAATAATTACAGTTCAATATAATATCTTATATCTATGTCCAACGTACAATGAGGACATAGAGGAAAGAGTACCTATGTTATCTTGAGTAAGTCAGATAAAGTTTAATGAGTATGTGACAAGTAAGCTAAGCCTTCTAATTTGTACAGAAAAGAAAAACATTTTCGCATAAGGAAAATCTAGAGGTTACTTACATTTTCAAAATGGCAAAGTGAAATTCTTTCCTCTGAAATCACCCACATATAATAAGGAGAATGAAAAACAGAATAACTTTATATCTGAACCATAATGAATAGATAAAGGTTGTCAATGCCCTGATGATCAAGGAGTGTAGGAAGATGCCTAGAAATAGTTTTCAAACAAACCAGGGCATACTTCCCCAAAGTAATCAGATCACACTGTGAAATAAACCAACAGTCCTTTATTTTTAAAAATGGGAATAAGGTCTATAGAGCTGCCATGGACCAAAGGAAGTTCATATCTGACAAGGAAATTCATCCATACATCATCTTTGCAGTAATCATTTGGAGGAATGATACAGGGAAAATACTGAATTTTGAGTAGCCCTACAGCTTCCAGTATTCATTGAATGGAGATGTTAGCTCAAACTGTGCTTGCTCATGCGTTCTCACACAGGCAATGCCCAAAGGAGGTTCATTCTGAACCAAGGAGAATTCCTGTTAGAAATACTGCATAGCCTGTCCTCTTCATGAACCTATTACCAATAACTGGTCTAGGAAGAACTAAGCTCATTCAAAGATTAGTAGTAATGCAAATGGAACCAGAGCATAATCTATGCCAAGGAACTACAAGAAAAAAAAAATAAGAAACTAAATAGGAAAAAGAAATGGAAGATAAGCACTCACTAGCGAAATGCTGCCCCCAGGCAGAAAAAACGTTGAAAGCAAACATATTGCCATGAAAGGACATAGCATATGAAACAACATAAAGAAGTAAAATCTAAGTAGAGATCAGAAAAGCAGCAAAAGATAAAAATAAGGAAAATAAAACAAACATTGGAAGCAGCACAGAAGAGAACAGGTATTGCTAAATATACAGTAAGACATGAAGAACAGAACAGAGAAAAACAAAGGAAATTAATGGATTAAACAAATACTTTTAAGGCGAGAAAGAAAATCAAATCTATGTGAGATGTGCAAAGGAGATCTAGGATAAGTGCAAATATTATTTCCAATGAAGATAAACAAAAGAGACAAAATATGCAAAGATATAATTCAAGAAAACATTTTAGGTATTAACTGACTTGAATTTATAGATTGGAAAAGCCCAGCATATTCCAGGAAAAGTGTTAAAAGGATGATCAACATTGAGACACATCCTGGTGAAGTGACTGGATATCAAGAATATTTAGCACATCCAGGGGAAACAACTGAAAATATATAAGGCTGTCCTAAGACTACTTTATAATAACCTTCAACACTAGAAGACAGTGAATCAGTGTCTTCACAGGTCTGGGATTAGGTGCTGCCTTAAATTTTGTTTTATAGGCACCTTGCTTGTCTCACATTTCAGGAGTTGTGTGTTGGGAAAATTCACTATGATGCTATTAAAGTCATTCAATTACAAGATGATAAAGGCCTAGGCTAAATAGGTGGCTGAGGAGAGAAGATGGGATGTATATGGGTGGAATTTTGTGTATGTATTTAAGGTGACTAGTCAGCTGACTTTAAGATTAGTAGATTGATCAAGTAGGCCCAACCTAATTGCATGAGTTCTTTTAAATCATAGAGTAGCTGGTAGCAGAAAGAAAAGTCAGAGAAATCTGAAGAGATAGAGGGATTCCATGTTAAAAAGGTTCTCTGATGATGAAATGGATAAAGCTATTGGGGAAATATCTGAGAATGGTCTCTAGTTGCTGAGAGTGGTACTTGGCCAATAGAGAGCTATAAAATGGGGCACCTCAGTACTACAACCACAATATATTAAATTCTTCTAACAAAAGAAATGAGCTTAGATAAGGATCCTGAGCTCCAGATGATAATGTAGCCTAGCTACTCCTATTTTCCTATTTTTGTCCCTATTTTCTAGGCCTCGTATCCTAAAGCTCCGTCCCTTATTTCTACTAAGCTTGATGCATTATACTTTTGAAATTCCACCCATATCCATCCCATCCTCTCTCCACAGCACACCAACCTAGTCCAGGCCTTTTATCACATTATGATTGAATGACTAACAGCATCATAGTGAGTTTCCCTAACACACATTCTCCTTCTCACCCATCCCATTACCTATTCTATATTAAACTATGTTGTTTAACTCAGTTTTTGTCACATCATTTCTTTATCCTAAAAACTTATTTTACTTCCTAATTTCTCTTATAATAAGTTTAAACTTCCCTATTGGCATTTACAATAAAATAATTTATAATCTAAGTGAAATAAGCCAGTCATACAAAGACAAATCTGATCTCACTTATATGTGGAATCTAATAAAAATAATTTAACAAACAAAATAGAAACAGAGTCATAGATACAGAGAATGAACTGAAAACTGTCAGAGGGGATGGGGGTTTGGTCTGGATGAAAAAAAAGATGAAGGGATTAAGTAAAAAAGATATATATAGAGAGAGATATGTACAACAGTATGATGATAGTCAGAGGAAAAGGGGGTGGAGGGAATTGGAAGTGGGCAAAGGAGGGAAAAATGGGGATGAAAAGAGACTTGACTTTGGGTGGTATGCAGTATGCAAATAATATTTTATTGAGTTGTATACTTGAAACCTGTATGGTTTTGTTGACCAATGTCACCCCAATAAATTCAATAAAATAAAAAATTAAATAATCCATAATCTGACTTCTCTTAATCTCCCTAATTTAATTTCTCCAATGTGTAAATTCTGTTACATTCAGTTCTATCCCTTCTCGTCTTCACTGAGGTTGTTTCTGCTGAGAATAGCCTTGGATCTTTTCTCTACATTGCCATATCCTATCCCATTTCAAAGTGTATCTCACATTTTAGGGTCATCAGGATTCTGCTTGCTATGTATTCCAACCCACATGGACATCCTCTTATTGACTCCTATAGCACTCATATTTTGTACTATCTCTAATTGTTTTCTTCACTTCATGGTATATGTACTATCTATCATTGTTCTTTCTATGTGCATGTGTGTGCATGTATTTTCCTATCTCCCCATCTAGTCTAAAAGTTCCTTGAGAACAAGAAGAATGCCTTGTACTTCTTTGATAGTTCCACACTACTTATCTCAGTGCTTTCCCTAATATTGATAACCTACATAATTATTCATTGACTTCAGGCATTGAGTGTAGTCAATAATGTATTTGTTAGTCAAAAGGACCCTTATTGATACCTCTTCAATTTAGATAATAACTGCCATATCTGCCTGTTTTGTAAATATATATTTTAATGCACTGTTACTAATCTAAACACCTTGTTTTGTTTTTGTTTTTCCATATTCTCCACTTGTTTTCATAGTGAGCTGATTGGACACTGAGGGTGGTGCTTTAGATTTTGCTGAGTAAAATTTTTTTTCTTAATCCTCAACCGACGATATTTTTTCCACTGATTTTTAGAGAGAGTGGAAGGAGGGGGAGAGACACAGAGAAAAATATCAGTGTGAAAGAAACATATTGACTGGTTGCCTCCCACATATGCCCAGACCAGGGCCACAGATTAAGCTTGCAACCAAGGTACGTGCCCTGGACCGGAATCAAACCCAGGATTCTTCAGTCTGCAGGCTGGCACTCTAGCCACTGAGTCAAATTGGTTAAGGTTTGATGAGATAATTTGTGATGCATTTCTGCAATAAATCTATGTGCTGTGCTTACTAGTTGGTGGTGGTTTACACTTGAACTGAGTTGATAAAGTATAGTTTATGAAGGCTGCTATAGCAGGATGGATATACTTTTCAAGTACATTATGCTTCTTGTATTTTTTTTTTTTTTTTTTTTTAGCAAATTTCATTTTCCTCACAGTGAGCATCTTGGTGTGTTTCCCCCCCGCTTTTTTTTCTTGTATAAGTGTATTTATATCAGGTAGTACCTTTTAATTTGAGAGTAACAGATTACTCGATTCAATCTTGCCTAAGGACAAAGTGAATGTTTGGCTCCAGGTATATATTTATCTTAATGTATGGCTTATTTATGGCTCAATTTACGCCACCAGTATCCAGTTTGTCTCTGTATCTTGGCTCAGGTCTACTGTCTGGGTGTTAGCTACATTGTCAGGCTAAGTAGCAATGACAGAAGCTCTTCTAGTGGAGGAAAAAAGCCTTCCTTTTCCCCAGAAACTGTAGAAAATGTATAAGTGCATCTTATTCCCTTTGGGTTAGTCATCTGCCCATTCACTATGCCCAAAGGAGTTAGATTTGCTGATTATTTAAACCCATTAAAGATCCCCCTATAGAGCTGAGAATGGGGTCAACCTGCCTCAAAACATGAATTGGAGAGGGATAGTTTACAAAATTTTACAAAAAGAAAGTTGAAGATACTAACTAGCAAAAGCAACAGCTCACCACCAATTTGCTTACTGGTTGTTTTTCCTGATCTGCACTTAATACTCAGACTGCTTCTGAACCCCTTGTTTTTGGAAGAATTATCTTCTGTTCTTTTAAACAGCTTTATTGAGATATAGTTCACACCCAAATATTCAATTGAGTGGTTTTCAGTACATTCAGTTATATGCAACCATAATCACAGTTAATTTTAGAACATTTTCACCACCTCAGAAAGAAACCCTTACTCTTTAGCTATCACCATACACCCAGCCCTGTATCTATCTACCCTAAGAAACCACTAATCTATTTGCTATATCTATACATTTGCATATTCTGGGTATTTTATACAAATAGAATCATACACTATGTGGCATTGTATTGGGCTTCTTTCACTTAGTATGCTTTTGAGATTTGTCCATGTTATAATATGTATTAGCATTTCATTCCTTTTAATTACCAAATAATGGTCCATTGTATGACTACAATGCATTTTGTTTACCCATTCATCAATTGATGGATATTTGGGTTTGCCTTTGTTTCACAGGGTGTTTTCTCTTTTTTTCTTTTATGTCTGTATTGTTCCATCTTGCTGATTTTTTTTTATCATCTTCAAGATTCATATGCATCTATATATCATTTTTCCCAGTTGAGAATTATTTGTTCTCCTGAGAATAAGATAAATGTGATTTTTTCCCTCAGATAAAAATAATCTTCTGTCATATCTGTGGTCATGAGTAAAGCTTTTTTTCTACTCTCTGTGAGATGCAGAGGCAGCTCCTAAAACAGGAACTTTCAAACTTTTTTGGCAGAGATCCAAAATAAGATATATTTTCCATTGCAGGGCAGTAAACTCATGTGTATATATAGTAAACAAAAGTTTCACAAAAACACTATATACAAAGCATTGTGATATCCTATCCGATTCTGTTCTAATCTCTATTATACCCAAACCTACTTAGCCCTACCCTACTATGCTACCCTGCCCTATTCTATTTTACCCTGCTCTACCTTACTCTACTTTGTAATTTTTTCTATTGTTTTAAATATGCCTTTCATGATGCCATACATTGATTTTACAACCCACCTGGAGTTTCAAAACTATCCAGATCCTTTCTTATCCTTCTGAGGTGATGGCTTAAGAATTATCTTATCTTTTACTAGAGGTCCAGTGCACAAAATCATGCACAGGGATGGGGTGTCCCTCAGCCCAGCTTGTACCCTCTCCAATTTGGGACACCCCTTCACAATCCAGGACTGTTGGTTCCCAACTGCTCACCTGCCTGCCTTCCTGATTGCCCCTAACCACTCTGCCTGCCACCCTGATCACCCCATAAACACTCCCCTGCCAGCCTGATTGATGTCTAACTGCTCCCCTGCCAGCCCAATTGCCCCTAGCTGCTCTCCCCTGCAGGCCTGGTCTGCCTTAACTGCTTTCCCCTGCACACCTGGTTACCCCTAACTGCCCTCCCCTGCAGGACTGGTCCCTCCCAACTGCCCTCCCCCTATTAGCCTGATCACCCACAATTACCCTCCCTTGCCAGCTTGGTAACCCCAACTGCCTTCCCCTGCTGGCCATCTGTGGCAGCCATCTTGTGTCCACAAGGGGGCAGTCATCTTTGACCACATGGGGGCAGCCATTTTGTGTTGGAGTGATGGTCAATTTACATATTACTCTTTTATTAGATAGTATTGGTGGATAATAGTCCTATGTTGATAACTCTGTTCTCAGCCTATCTAACCTTGAGAAGCAAAAGAGTAATTATTGGCATCATTTATCATGTTGGGAATACGTAGAGTAACTATGCTATGTATATTATCCTCTTCTCTTGGAAATTAACATCCTTGTTATCACCCATAATATTTATTTTGTACCAGGAATCTAATACTTACCATTTAAATGCTGTTAGCATGACTGACTCTTTATGGGTCTTCCCATCTGTATTTTAAAGGATGCCTTAAGGTCTCTCTGGAGTGACAAGTACAAAGGAAACATAAGCAAAATGTCCCCTATGGAAAGTAACAAGAAAGAATGTTCAGACTCATTTCTCATATGACCTGCTTTACTAAATTTGGCTTTAACATCTTCAGTTCTAGAAGGAAGGATAATTGCTAGTCATAAATGAAATGGCAGTGAGTAAAATGTGTCTCCAGGACACAGTATGATAATATATTAATAACAAAGTTATTTTTTAAAGCTTCAAGTCCCACCACTTTACATAACATACCCCATCATAGTTCCTAAATTGAACACTCGTATTCTCTTCCTGTGATGATTTTATTGCCGATTTTACTTATTTTCCAAGTCCCATATCTTTCCCTAAACACAAATAAAGTGGTAAAATTCACTCTGAAGTACCTCCCTACATCCTATGTACAAATTTTCCTTTCTCCTTGCCTTTATTTCACCACCACTCTCCCCCAAAAATCTTCTTTTCCCTCTTGTACTTGTGACTGCCATTTCTAAGAATCCAAAATGTAAGATTGACAGATAACACAATCTGGATTAGAGGGAAGGGCAGAAATTTCAACTTTCACTTTTTCTTCTTCATCTGTCAACTTGATCTTTTAGAGAACTTTATTTTTTATTGCAAAATTAAAATTGAGAGGTAACCACACACAATAAAGGGCTGAATGAATCCTAAAAAGGAAGAAAGTAAAGATACTAGAACCCTCTAATATGTCACATGTTTCTCATTTTACTTACTCTGTCTTTTTAAAAATCTATACTTTCAGCATGATTCATCATAACAGCTCCATCAAACATTTAATTTAATCCCTTTTATGGAGTTATTATTTCGTGAGTGGAGAATTTTACACAAAGCACTGCATTTAAGTAATGCCCAATAATGGCAAGGGAAAATGGGTTTGTGTGTGAGTGTGTGTGTGTGTGTGTGTGTGTGTGTGTGTGTGTGTGTTTTAATTTTTTTCTCTAAATGCAGATAATTCCCAATCATGTAAGAAAATACAGAAAAGTTATAGGTAAACTGTGAATGCTACTACTTACAGTTAAGTCATATCATTTATGACTTATAAAGGTCAATAGAGGAAAATTTGTATACCAGTTGTTAAGTGTAAGATATATGAATGTCTTACATACTTGTGAAATAAAAAAATACATTTTCATTTATTTGTGGGCACCCATGATTTTAATTAAGCCAGAACATCTCAAAATAGCAATAATGAAATTTATGTAGGTTGGAAGACTATAAAGCAGATTTGATTTAATGTTTGTCCTTTTCTTTGGGGATATTGATAATGTTCAGTCATCAAGGATAAAATATTCTTTACATATCCATTTGCAAAAACAATCATTTTAATACTATTCCATTTTTTTCTATTATCATACCAGGCAGAGTTCAATGCAGTATAGCTGGACTTGTGTTTTTTTTTTTTTATTGAAAAAGATTATCCTACTTGCCCAGAGTTAACATATTTTACTATTTTGAAAGTCATTATTTAGACTTAAGTGTGTTTCCCACTATTTTGCATAACAATAGTTTAGGTAGGGGTGTCGAACTCAATCAGAGAAGGGGCCAAAATCTAAAATCCAGCCTAAATCGCGGGCCGAATGGTTTACTGAACAGTCATAAACTGTCATTGTGATGGAAACGCAGCGGAGTGCAGTGATGGCAGCGCGGTTCGGGCCACATTGCAAGGCCTGGCGGGACGGATTTGGCCCGCGGGCCTTGTGTTTGACACATGTGGTTTAGAGTATCTATTTAGTTGAAGTACATAAAAAAGTATTGAAAAAACATTTTCTATTGTCCTATTGTAGTAAGATTTTATAATTGGCATTTTAATGTTTTATGGACCATGTACTACATGTACTAAATTTATGCTCTTCCTTATTTTTTGTTTGGACTGATAAATCTAGTTTTTGATAGAAAAATATACTTACCTAAAATAATCTGCCTCTGATTTGGGGCAGATAACTTCATCTGAAAGCCTAACATCATAGTTTCTTGACCTTCTTTGGGCCAATGATCTTTGCCTCCACTCTACTTCAGCAGGTCACTTCCACTCCTTCTATTCTTGCCCTCTCACTAAATGACCTTTGTATCATCAAGAACTGAAGGTCTTCACAACTCCTCAGCTACCTACCATTCAGACCTTTTCATGCTTTCTTTCTTACTAATTCTAACACTTTTTAAAATATTTTGTGTTGTGTGGTTGTTTTTTTTTTGGTTCTTTGTTTGTTTGTTTATAGAGAGAGTAGAAAACAGGGAGTGAGAGAAAGAGAGAAACATTGATGTGAGAGAGACATATTGATTGGTTGCCTACCATGTTCACCCTAATCAGGGTTGGGAATTGCATCTGCCATCCAAGTAGGTGCCCTTCACTGGGAATCAAACCCATGACTTTTTGATGCCACTTACCAACACTGTACAGGGTTTACTAACATGTTTAATACCACAAACTCATTGATACCCTTATACTGCACCATCTTGCCTATTCTGGACTTTGGATTATTTTCACTTGGTGTTATCTTCTTTTTTCTCCCATTGTGCTAAATATTGCCAAAAAATATCATATGCCTGAAAGATTGGTGTCACTGCAAATTCATAATATCCAACCTTAGCTAAGCCTTTCAAGCCACCCCCTCTTCCATTAATTTTGTCCCTTAGTCAGCTCCCTTTCAAAGTATGCCATTTTACTACTCTAACTCCATTTTCTTTGAACCACTTACTTTACCCATTCCCTCACGGACAGCAGAAAATGTTGCTTACTACCTCAGAGAAAATAGAGGCCATTAGTCATGAAATTCTGTCAACTTCCTATCACCCACCTTCAACATACCTGTATTTATACTTAGTCTTACCAATATTTTCACAGTCAAAAGTAGTCTTTCCCCTTTTCAATGTCAACACTCATTTTGTGCTTTAAATCTCATATACTCTTCACCTTTTCTAGTGTGTAAGCCTCTAGTTCTCTCTCACTTGCATCATTAGTTTTTCCATTGTTTTGTAAATATTTCCTTTATCATTTTCAGTTCTCAGGCTTCACATATTATTCTTTAATTATTTTAGGTCTTTGCTTAAATATGACCTACTTTATCTAAAATTATATTACCTAAAATTACAACTTCAGATGTCTTGCCCACACATGTAATCCCTACCACCTTTTTCGCTTTAATTTTTCTTTCAGCCCTTGTTTCCATCTAACATATCTTAATTTACTATTAGTATTTATCAGCTTTCCACACTAAACACTATAGAGCAAGGATTTATATTGAATCCTTATCAGCTGTAACTATGTCTGGCATATACTAGGACCAATTATTGAATAAAATAAATAAATTGCAAGTTGACTTCCAGTTTTACTAATATAGTACAGTCATAAAGATCAGCACTAACAATTTAGCCAGATTCTCATTTTAGATTATATCTTACTTTAATGTTAGTAGAAGTTATTACTGTTGTCCAATCGTTCTCTTGGGAAAAATTATTTCTCTAGGTTCTCCAAAAATTTTAGACTCTCACTGATTTCTCTTCATCATTCTGCCCTTTAAAGTTATCAGTGTTCTTCAAAGATTTGTCCTTGGACCTTTTTATTTCTTTTTTATACTCTTTTTTCTGAGAAATATCTCTATCCATGATTTTAAACACTGGCAATGGTTTCCTAGTCTAGATATCTAGTCCTCACTTTCATAAGAACTATTTCTAACTTTTATCAGGCATCTATAGGATGGCTCTCATGTTCTTCAAACTCAGTACAACCAACACCAATTTGTTATCTTCCTCCCTTTAAAAAAAAAAAAAAAAAAACCTCTCACTTGAGAATATGGAGAAAGAGAGAGAAATGTGAGAGAGAAGCATTGATCAGTCAACCAATTGGTTGCCTCCTGTACTTGCTCTGACCAGGGATCAAACAAATGACATAGATATATACCCTGACCAGAAGTCAAACCCACAATCTTTTGTTGTATGGGGCAATGCTCCACCCAACTGAGCTACCTGGCCAGGCCATTTTCTTCTATTTAGGAATTCCTTGCTTTAATTAAGTACATTAGCATCTATCTAATCTTCCATAATATATATATATATATATATATATATATATATATATATATATATATACACACTCATTCTAGGCTCCTCCTTGTACCCCACCTCCAATTCTGCTCCCAGTTCTAACAGCTCTACTTCCCGCCGGGACCGGTTTGGCTCAATGGATAGAGCATTGGCTTGGGGACTGAAGGGTCCCGGGTTCGATTCCGGTTAAGGGCATGTACCTTGGTTGCGGGCATATCCCCAGTGGGGTGTGTGCAAGAGGCAGCTGATCGATGACTCTCTCATTGATGTTTCTAACTCTCTATCTCTCTCCCTTCCTCTCTGTACAAAATCAATAAAATATATTTAAAAAAAAAACACACAAAAAAACAGCTCTACTTCCCAATTCAATTTCTAAAACATCCCCCCTTTTTCATGTCTAACAACTGACTTTGTTTAATCCCTCATAATGTTTTACCTATGATATGACAATCCCCTGACTTTTCTACCTTCAGGTCTACCCTTATCTGATCCAGTTTTTACACTGTCACCAGAAATACCTTTGTCCATGCAAATCTTCCCATGCTAGTTCCCTACCAAAACATTTAATAACTATCACTTAATGACATTATGAGATAAATTTACGTTCCATAACGTATTGCCTCAACCTACCTTTCCAACCTCTGAAACTCCACAGGGATATTCATTTATTCAATTTTCTTTCAAGTACACCAGGCTCTTTCATAAATCTACACATATAGTTCTTTTTACCTGGAATATCTATTTCTTTTCCCTAAATCTGGCAAACTTCTAAGCACTATTGAATAGCTAGGTCATACACCAGCTCTTCTATAATTGTTCTTCAAGTCTCACACAAAGAAAGTCAACTTGCTTTCTAATCTTACAACATTTTATATCATCAGGTCTATTAAAAACATGTTTACATTGTATTTTAGACATTTGTTTATATATTTATCTCTCTCACTGGACTGTGAGCAGTCATCTCTCAAGTAATTAATTAATATAGTCTACCTCAGGAGATGGAGCATATACTTAAAGGATTTTCTACTATAAGTTATGATATAATTATCATCATATAAGGATGGAAAATGGAAGGAATGAAGATTGGGTTGAGTAGTTAAAAGAGGGTGCACAGAGTAAGCATGTTTTGAAGATTGAATGTGTTTTGGATGAATCTAAAGACAGCAACCCAGCATTTCACTTAAGGATTATGCTCTGAGCCAATATGAAAAAAAAAATTGGTCTGGAACAAAAAGGTCAGAAAAGTAGTGAGATGTATTTTGGGATGGGGGTACTTGAACTTTATTGTGGGTTGCCTGAATATCATGAATTTATTATTGTGTTGTATATGTATGTGCATAAGCACATGCTTGCCCCTTAGATACAAGACCGATTTTGATCTGGCATCTATTCTTTTCTACCCATTCTCATCCCAAAGCGACCAGTTTTAAACCAGAATATTTCTGCAGTCTTCAGAGAATCTATCTGATTATTCTCTTGCATTAAACTATATTATTCAAAACAATCCTAGAATCTACTCAGTTCATTTTGACCTTAGTCTCTGATCTTAAGGGCCAAATTATACATTGTACTGATTCTTAAGGGAAAACAAAAAGAAAAGAGAAGGCCAAAATGGGGTAAAATGTGGAACACAAAGATCACTTTTTGATGTGACAACAACTTTAGACTGATAAGATGAAGAGGCCATAAAAGCAGCAGTGCCTATTATGGTTCTGCAGTTTGAATAGCAAATTGTAGCCGTATTATTGGATGTCCCTCTTGCTCTCTAGTTGTCTCTTTATTCACAAGTCTAAGTTAATTAAACTTGGCTCTCCTAGTTTTTGAATGCCAATTCTAAATGCCTTGGGTGAGAAAATCACAACCTATAAAATCAGTCAAAGTACACATTCTAAAAGAGTCATCACAACTGATAGTGATATTTTCTAACATCCTTTTATCCTAGTATTCCTGCTTATTTCTGTACTGTTTTTCTTCTTCTAATTATTATCTGTTAAGATTAGTGGTTTGCCCTTTGCTTCTTGACATGGCACATTGTACAAATGCTTTGTGGTAGGGCTTTAATTTGTTCATGATGACATTTTTTTTCTGCCTTTGCCCATGGGAAAAGTAAAATTGAGTCATTCTTTCTCTGGCCTTCTTCAACTACATATCCTGTCAGTATGATGTTTATCTTAACTTGCCTATTTATGATTACATTGATTGTGTCATATTTGAGTATGCTGTTCAGTGCTTCTGACTTTTTAGTTTGTAGGGTTTACTTCCTTTAAATTGGAAGCTCGTGTGAATGTAAAAGTCATAGATCTCCTGCCGAAACCAGTTTGGCTCAGTGGATAGCGCATCGCCCTGTGGACTGAAAGGTCCCAGGTTCTATTCTGTTCAAGGGCATGTACATTGGTTGTGGGCACGTCCCGGGGGCGGGGGGTGCAGGAGGCAGCTGGTTGATGTTTCTCATCGATGTTTCTAGCTCTCTATATCTCTCCCTTCCTCTCTGTAAAAAATCAATAAAATATATTTAAAAAATAAATAAAAGTCATGGATCTCCTTATACTAAGGAACAGAACTACCCTTGACATGGGTTATTAGCCAGTGTACTTGGTGTAACTGAGAAAGGAAATTATGTGACTGTCCAAATATCTGAAGCTGTGTGATAATGAGCCGAATTGTAGACAGGTTCTACTGTAACAATTCTTACTGATATTTTATTTTCAATTACTACAAATGAGTACTGAGAAATGAAACATTTGGGGGAAGAGAAGTAGGATTAGATCTACTACCTTTAGGTGGATAACCAGACTGCTAAGTTCTTTTAATCACTAATTTTTAAAGTATTTTATGGAATTGAAGCGGAATGATCAAATTTTGGATTATTTGTTGATTTTTCATTTTTTAATGTCCTGTTAAATGGAAGTTTTAAGTATGATTCTAAGATTAGCTACCTACTAGCTGTGCCACGTTGGGCCAATTTTATAACCTCTTACAGTCTCAGAATCCTTATCTATGACCACTTCATAGGAATAATGTGAGGATAAGGGATATAAATGTATGGCATACAGAAAGTGATTTATCTATAACGTTTAAGTGTATGCATTTGAGAGTGGTTCAGTGGGAGGGAGTTGGCAGACAAATTGTAGAGCAAGGAAAATATATTAGTTTTTTATTGCTGTGTAACAAATGTGTACAAACTTAAGGACCTAAAGCAACATACATTTACTAGAGGCCCAGTGCACAAAATTCATGCATGGGGGTGTGTGTCCCTCAGCCCAGCCTGCACCCCTCTTCAATCTGGGACCTCTTTAAGGATGTCTGACTGCCCTCTCACAATCCAGGATTGCTGGTTCCTAACTGCTCGCCTGCCTGCCTTCCTGATTGCCCCTAACTGCTTCTGCCTGCCAGCCTGATTACCCAATACCACTCCCCTGCCAGCCTAATTGATACCTAACTGCTCCCCTGACAACCTGTTTGCCCTTAACTGCCCTCCCCTGCAGGCCTGGGTCCCCCCCTAACTGCCCTTCCCTGCGGGTCTGGTTGCCCCCAACTTCCCTCTTCTGCCAGCCTGATCCCTCCCAACTGCCCTTCCCTACTGGCCATCTTGTGGTGGCCATCTTGTGTCCACATGGGGGCAGCCATCTTTGACCACATGGGGGCAGCCATACTGTGTATTGGGGTGATGGTCAATTGCATATTACTCTTTTATTAGATAAGATATAGGCCTGGTGCAGGTGGGGGCCAGCTGGTTTGCCCTGAAGGGTGTCCGGATCAGGGTGGAGGTTCCCGTGGGGTGTGGGGTGACCTGGGCAAGGGGCCTGTGGTGGTTTGCAGGCCGGCCATGCCCCCCAGAGACCCAAGCAGAGGCCCTGGTATCTTGGTATTTGGGATTTATTTATCTTCTATAATTGAAACTTTGTAGCCTTGAACAGAACCAAGACTCCTGTTTGCTCCATGGTTGTAGCCTTTTTTGTTGGGATTTATTTAACTTATATAATTGAAATTTTGTAGCCTTTTAGTGGAGGTCAAGGGAGACCAAGGCTACAGAAGCTTGACTTCCTCCATCACTGGGAAAAACTCAAGTCTCCTGCTCTTTCCAGCTCTGTGGCTGCCACTATTTTTGTTGGGATTTATCTGTCTTCTATAATTGAAACTTTGTAGCCTTGAGTGGAGGCCTGGGCTTCCCAGGGTGTGCAGAAAGCTTGGCTTCCTCCTTTGCCAGGGAAACCCAAGCCTCCTGGTCTCTCTGTGGGCCACAGCCATCTTGGTTGGGTTAATTTTTATACTCACTCCTGATTGGTTGGTGGTATGGTTTGTGGGTGTAGCTGAGTAATTTGCATATTACTCTTTTATTAGATAGGATTATCTCACAATAGCTGTGATCAGGATTATGGACACACCCAACTGGATTCTCTGCTCAGGGTCCCACCATGCTAAAATTGCAAGGTCTCATCTGAGAATCCTATTTTGAGTTCATGTGGTGATTGGCAGAATTCAATTCCTGCAGTTACAGGACTGATTTTCCCATTTTCTTTTTGTTTTTTTTTAATATATTTTATTGATTTTTCACAGAGAGGAAGAGAAAGGGATAGTTAGAAACATCAATGAGAGAGAATCATCTATCAGCTGCCTCTTGTACACCCCCTACTGGGGATGTGCCTGCAACCAAGGTACATGCCCTTGACCAGAATCGAACCTGGGACCTTTCAGTCCACAGGCCGATGCTCTACCACTGAGCCAAACTGGTCTCCGCTTTCCCATTTTCTTGATGGTTTTCAGTCAAGAGTCACTCTCAATTACTAGAGGCTACTCTCCAGTACTTGGCATATGGTCACCACTATAGGCCCACACACAGCTATAGCATCTTCTTTAAAGTCAGCATCAGCAGGAGATGGAGAGGAGAGAAAGGAGTCTTATATGTATAAGTAAAAGGAACAATAATAAAAGTTGTCTTATATGTATAAATGTAACTATGGTAGTTATAGCCCATCACCTTTGCCATAGTCTATTAGTTAGAAGCAAGTCATAGGTCATTCCTACACTCAAAGGTAGTGGATTATATAAAGCCATGATCATGAGATACAATCTAGAGTTTATGGGCCACAGTACTCAAAGAAATAAGAAATAATTTACTGCCCAAAAACTTATGATAAATAATGCATGTGTCCCTTAACAATACTTTAATCTGCTTGATTAGAAGTTATATCAAATGCCTCATTTCTTTTCCCTGAGCGTATGATTTTTGAAACTCATGTTTTGGAAATTATTACAATAACATCTTAGTCTAAAAATATTAGGTATACAAATAATACGTGATTATATGTTTATTATAAAAATGAAATAAACCATACAAAAGTATAAATCTAAAGATATCTTTATTCTTTATCCCTAACCTGTGCCAACCCATTCTCCTATCTAGAGGTGCTCAACAATAATAGTTTGGCAGGTATGCTGTAATATTTTTAAAACCTAGATTTAGGGATCATGATATATTTGCTGTTTTCTGACTTGCCTTTTCCCTTTCCTAACAATTCACCTTGGAGATCTTTCTAAGACAGTATATATAGATATGCCTCTACTGCTTGATACTCCTTTACTTATATGGGCAAGTTCCAGTATTTTATTTTGATGAGTAATGCTACAATGAATTTTATGTGCATACATATTTGTACTACTGTACAATTATCCTGTAGGAACAGATAGGAATAGCTTCCCTAGAAGTAGAATTTATGAGTTGAAGAGTATACGCATGTAATATTTTGATAGGAAAATAAACAAGAAATATCTGAAATATATTTACTGCTACATATGTTTACAGTTCTACCAACAGTAAGTATGTGAGAATGTTCATGCTTTTTCACAGAACAGTATTTTTCAAAATCAGTAATGTGTTAATTTTAGCAACTCGATAAGGGGAGCAATAGAAGTTGGTAAGAGTGGGAAAGCATCGGAACGTATGAGCAGGGAAAGTACTCATCTGGGTGACCACAAAAAAGTTAGGAGCACTAGTAGTTTCTGAAAATAACATTTATGACTCTATTATGCCAAGAGATTCTATCTCTTGTGATATATAAAATTAGAGTACTCATTCTAATGTAACCCACATTATGTTCACATACCTACATGTATGGGGAGGGACAGAGAATGAGAGAGAGAACATTTTGGGAGCATAAAATAATATCATGGAATGTTGATAATGCATGTTATTAACTCAATAGTCCTAAGAGTGCTTCTTCAAAGCCATTTCTAAATAACCTATGATTATACAATTAGAGACCTCTTAAAACAAGTAAAATAGTTCTATAAACTAGGTTATCTACCAGAGTACTAAAAAGCCTGCTGAGAGCTATCATGTAAAACTGTCACAATGTGTACCACCCCAAAGAAGTACAATTGCCTTGATAATATACAGTGTATAGTAATGCCAAGAGATACACTGAGTGGCCAGATTATTATGACCCCCTGACGTCGTAGGCAAATTAGCCATACACTGCATCATATGGGATATGGAAGCTGAAGGCCTGTTCAAACACCTTTGCTGTCTGTAGTTACCAAGATAAAACATCTCCAATTCACACAGGAACACAAGAATTGGACAGTCAAGCATTGGAAAAAACTCATGTGGTCTGATGAATTATGTTTCCAGTTTCATCATGCAGATGGTGTGAGAATTTGGCAGAAACAGCATGAAAGCATGCACCCCACATGCATGAGTACAGCCCTTCAAGCTGATGGGGCATTGTTATGGTTTGGGGCATGTGTTCCTGGCATGATTTGGCCCTTTAATTCGTGTGGAACATCTGAATAGCACAACATACCTAAGTATCATTGCTGATCAAATTCATCCTATCATGTTGATGGCATATACCAATGAGATGGCTTCTTCCAACAAGACAATGTGCCATGATACGGTGCTCGAATTGTGCAGAAGTGGTTTCAAGAACATGAGGGAGACTTTACCTTGCTTAGGTGGCCCCCTCAATAACCAGATATCAATCCAATTGAGCATTTGTGGGACGAAGTTAAAAGAGCCATCAGGCAGCTGGTTCCACAACCATCAAATCTCACAGAACTGGACAGTGCTATTCATCAGGCATGGTGTCGAATTCCTTGCATCACCTTTCAACATCTTGTGGAGTCAATGCTGAGAAGAATTGCCACAGTATTGAAGTACTGATGGGGTGGTCATAATAAATTGGCCACTCAGTGTATATTGTAGGGTAGTATTGCTGGAGTTGCATGGTGATTTTTCAATTTGCTGATTACAAAGGCTACTCAGAATCTCAAGGCTCATTGTGGTTTCTTGAGACCTGCATTTCTTGTTCAGTCTTCTGAAAGTAATTATGAATGTTGCAGAAATATTCAATTTATTCAATTTCTGACAGCCATATTCTGATAACTACTCCCATTTAGTTTTTCTGTTTTGAATGAGAATATATGAGGAATGTAACAAGCAAATAAACCTTCTTTCTCTGTGCTATCTGATTTTACATATACATACTTTCAATTAATTATGTCCATAATCTGTGGATTGATCATGTAAAGTGGTAATCTTGGCTTAGTCCAATTGGCTTGATCACCCTGAATTATATGTCCAATACAAAAGTTATAGACAGACTACACTGCCAAAGCTTAAAGTTGCTGATTACAGGACAGCACTAATGAATGTTTTGAAAATATTGAAGATTTTTTTTTACAAAGCCAATTTTTAAACAAATAATTGAGCAAAATGTATGCTATTTCTTTTTGTTGATTTTTAGAGGGAGAGAAAAGAAGGAGAAAGAGAGAGAAGCCTCAGTGTGAGAGAGAAACATTGATCGGCTATCTCCTGCATATGCTTTACTGGGTATCAAAGCCCACAACCCGGCATGTGTCTTGAACACAAATCTATCCAACAACTTTTTGGTGCATGGTTGATGCCCAACTAACTGAGCCACATCAACCAGTGCCAAGATGTATATTATTTCTTAAGTTTAGGAATAAATAATTATTCCAAATGTATTCTAATTTCCTAAAATATGTTATAGTGAAGCCCTAGTTTTTTACTAAAAAGGAAAAACAGTTAATGTATATACAAAGTGCTGCATGCCAGATCCAGCTCTTAGTAATCAATGATGCATATCAGCCTATTAAAAGCTCTGAGAAGTCCTATAATAAAGAAACCTATTCTGATGTGTTTGACACAAAAGTTCTCCAAATTTATTTGTTTTGAGACCCTTTTTTTTCAAAAAAACACTAACTTAAAACACTAACATTTCCACACATTAGGAAATGCTGATTTAAGAGATATTATTACTAGGATTAGCATGATTTAGCTGGAAAATATTTATTTCACCATTTACCATGCTAGGTTTGTGCCATTTCTTTTGATTAATATGATGAAAATTTTAATTTCTTTAAAAAATAAATATATGTCTTAAATATTAAAGTGACTTATTTGGCTGGTAAATTGATGACTGCTTTTACAATATTTCTAAAACTTGTCATAAAAGGCATATGCATTAAGGTTGTTGAATTAACCATGCAAGGGGGCAGAAGAGGATTCTGTATAACCACACCCCTCATTTCAAAAGATTATTTGATTCATGTTTACTAAAAAATTCAACCCTTAGAAGATGGCATTTGATAAACTCACATCTTTGAATTAATTTGTTTTTCCTGTTATCATTGTAAACTTTGCTTGTGAAAGATAATATAGGGCCACCTCAGGAATTAGATAAAAAAGGATTGCTGGGTCACCTTCATCCAAGTGATGAACTGATAACTGTGATTGAAAATGGTGGTCAACTTTAAACAAAACAAAATAAAAAAGGAAATCACTGTCAGATGGAAGTGTAGCTTTGGAAGCTCAACCCTTGTAAATTGTAGTGACGGGGAACCTGCACCTGGGCCATAGTGAATCACTTCCCTTGGATTATATTTAATGGCAATTGGAAATATCCTTGTTCTTTATACTTTATTGTATGGCATTTTTTTTTTTGGTGGTTCAGTTCAGAAAGTCAAGTTTATTGGAAAATAAATTTTCAGTGTTTCATATATTGTCTTTAGAGAAACAGTGGTCACCACCTGCCGCTTGACACCACATGATGTCATTTTTCTTTCCAATCAAAAGAATCAGGTCAGCAATTTCCAAGCAGGATGAAAGTACTAAAGGTTGCTTTTTTCCCCTGCACTATGTCATGGACAAGGCTCACAACTAGTACAATCTGGGCATATATCTTCCAAACCTCCCTTCAACTACCTCACTCTACCCAGGAAGAAAAAAACGTATTTATACAGTTGTCACACAGCCTGAAATTCCACATTACCCTCTCCTTTGGGTCTGAATAAACACAATATATTTTCTTTGAAGACTACATTTTGGCCAAGTGTTTATTTGTACAAAACTTCTTTTTTTTAATTTCTTTATTAATTAAGATATTACATATGTGTCCTCACCCCTCCATTAACCCCGCAACTCCCCTCCCACTCATGCCCTCAACCCCCCTGGTGTTCGTGTCCATTGGTTAGGCTTATATGCATGCATATACATCCTTTGGTTGATCTCTCCTCCTTACCCCCTCACTTCCCTCGGAGGTTTGACAGTCTGATTGATGCTTCTCTGTCTCTGGATCTGTCCCTGTTCATCAGTTTATGTTGTTCATTATATTCCATAAATGAGTGAGATCATATGGTATTTATCTTTCTCTGACTGGCTTATTTCACTTAGCAAAATGTTCTCCAGTTCTATCCATGCTGTTGCAAATGGTAAGAATTCCTTCTTTTTTACTGCAGCATAGTATTCTGTTGTGTAGATGTGCCACAGTTTTTTAATCCATTCGTCTGCTGATGGGCACTTAGGCTGTTTCCAAATCTTAGCTATGGTGAATTGTGCTGCTACGAACATAGGGGTTTGCAAAACGTCTAAGCCTTTATATCTGTTGTCTGTCTAGAACAGTCTCCTCCCATCTCTCTCATCTACTCACTCATCTCCCTCCCAACCTACCAGACTTCTGTGCAACTTTGAAATCTAAATCTAGATGCCATGTTCTCCATGATGCTTCCCCTGTCCCTCCCAGACACAGCCAATCACACTCTATAATGTTCTCACCTTGTCATTATTTTTAAAAATGTATGTCCCCATGTTTTATATTTTAAAACAAAACAAATATAATTTTTAATTTATAGAATAAAGGTGTTTCTTTTATGTTTAACTCCCACTGCCCCCCAAAGGATTCAGTGGCTCCTCAGCTCTAATGGGTCTACTAGTCACCTGGAGTGCTTGTGATACATGTAGATTTCTAGACTACGGTCCCTGAGAGATTCTTTATTACATGGCCTGTGATGGGTTCATGTAGATGCACTTTTAACAAACTATATAGGTAAGTTTGATGCATGTGTCTATGGACCTCATTTTTAGAAACATTGTGTTTTTGGAAGTAATAAGCAGAAAGAATGCAATATAAATATATTAAGACTTGGAGCCCAGTGTGTGAAATCGCGTGAGACCCAGACCTGGCACACTGTGGCATGCACAGTCAAGGCATTTCCTGATGACCAGTCTTTTGTCATTAAGGCATTACAACCACTGGGTTTTTATTATATGGATAGACACTATCTGCACCGAGCCAATTGTAGGTACTTTCCTAGAAATATAACACCAAATGCAGATAATTTGTTTGAAGGACCAGGTAAACAAACATATTTTTATTCATGTTTACCAAAGTGTCACAGTCAGTGACATATAATTTTTCAACATAAGATATTCGTTCTGTGCAAAAACCTGTGGTTAAAAACTTTAGCCATTATTAGCTATTGGAGCATATATAGTCCTTTACCGGAAGCACTCAAAACATAGTATAACATGTGTTGGCGAGGTTGCGGAGAAAAAGGAACCCTCGAGCACTGCTGGAGGGAATGCAGACTGGTGCAACCACTGTGGAGAACAGTATGGAGCTTCCTCAAAAAACTGAAAATGGAACTCCCATTTGACCCAGTAATCCCACTCCTAGGAATATATCCCAAGAAACTAGAAACACCAATCAGAAAGGATATATGCACCCCTATGTTCATAGCAGCACAATTTACAATAGCTAGGATTTGGAAACAGCCGAGGTGCCCATCAGCAGATGATTGGATCAAAAAACTGTGGTATATCTACACAATGGAATATTATGCTGCCATAAAAAAGAAGGGATTCTCATCATTTGCAGCAACCTGGATGGAATTGGAGAATATCATGCTGAGTGAAATAAGCCAGTCAATGAAAGAGAAACACCACATGACCTCACTCATTTATGGATAATAAAGAACATTATAAACCGGCGAACCAAAAGATAGATATAGAGACAGTAAAGCACCAAGCAGATTGTCAAATTACAGTGGGGAGAGAAGGGAGATCTGGGGGAGATAATAGATCAACCGAAGGACTTGTATACATGCATATAAGTACAACCAATGGACACAAAACTCTGGGGAGGGAGGGCATGTATGGGGGGGGGCAGTGGTATATGTACACAGATAATAATTTAATTAAAAAAATAAAAAATAAAAAATAAAAAAAACTTATTCTAAATTTTTACTTGGCAATTAAAATTTTAACTTCTCAAAAAAAAATCATAGTATAAAATGATCAACCTTTCCCTCTACTACTACCACCCTATTCAACCATATAGTCCATCAAGATTGAGAGACTGCTGCTGGGAGCACCAAAGAGAATGTTATAGAAGTTGAACTTTCTCTTAATAATCTAATTTAGGTCTATAGACTCTTTCCCATGCATTTGTAAGAACTGTAGAATAAGTTGAATCAGGATATTGAGTAATTAGATACATTGGAAAGGATAGCTTGGAATACACTTTTACAGTAGTTTGTGTGCTAGAAATAACAAAGTATTTCTATTTTTATGTCCTTAAAAATTGCTTTCTACTTGGCTGGAAGATCCAATGTCATAAACTCTAGATACAGCAGTAAAGGAGAGGCTTTGCTTATGTCTAAGTAAAGATTCCACAAAGCACTGAACTAGAGAGAGATTGTTACGTAAACTGCATCTCGAGAGAAAGGTAAAGAAAGACACTGGTGCCTAACGTGGCTCCCCTGTGAACAGAACCAGAGAGCCGGGAAGTTGATAAAGTTCTTGACTTCACTCTAGCTGCTAATGGTAATGAATCATTGAGTGCATTTGTCCATTGCATTCCTCTGGCATCCCATGAGGAAAGGAATGTAAAGCTAAAACCTCAGGAAGTTAAAAAGAACACAAAGTGAAGAAGACACACTAAGTCAAACAGGCACCTCAGTGAGGGGAGCTACAAGCACCAAAGGGTGCTGCTGAAGAGTTTGAAAAGCTCTGCTGAGATCTGCATCATGACTTGCATGGATTTATGAAGAAGAACCAGAATAAACTTTGGACCCCTCCTTTAAAACATAACCAATTTTTAAAAAATGCTCAACCATATCTGATTTTCCTTCAGTACTCTTCTGCAGAGTGTTATGATTTATATAAAAAATAAATGGGTTAGCTTCCACTCGGGTTCATGCATTGTTAAAATTAGCTGAAGAACCACTAAGGAAGAGTGGTGAGGTAAGGAGCAGATTTCTGAGATGGGGGATTTGTGATGGAGGTAGGAGGAATGGAGAAGCAACAGGAATCAGCTGTGGTTAATACACTCTTAGGCTCTGAATGAAATGGTAAGCAGCAGACATATTAGATTCTCAAGTACTGAAGGTGTTGCAATTAGCAGTAAGAACAAAGAGTTCCAGATGAATAGAATGCTGGACAAAGCTGCTCATGGAGTTAATGAACTTGAAATGGGTCTAGAAAAATGAGACATAATGCATCTTGGGTAAAAACATCTCATTGCAAAAGTGAAATAATGCATAATGGGAACAAGTATTACTTATTTATTGCAGGGAATATTATAGAAACACTGTTTTCTATCTAATTCTATGAATACCTAGTACATGATCACTTCTTGTTACTGTTTGCATTTGACCTTGGATAAGGCAAAACCAACATCCTGAATAACAGCATTTGAGGCTTCCTCTGTTAGAGGTATATTCATGCTTGATGAAAGGACCTGAGATTTAAAAGGAGAGGTGAGACTGTGTAGGCAATTAGCATCATTCGATCCAAGGGAACCTGAATAGAATGACTGGCAGCAATAGTGTCAAGGAATTCTATGTAGTTTGCTGAACTCAAGGGAGAAAAAAAAAACTATTTGGTTTCTTCTTTCAGGAACATGATTTCCTTGTATTCTGACCTTCAGACTAGAAGTCCTTCCTAATTAGCCTGAAAATTAAATCAATGGGCCATGTACTGAAATGTGCACCCCAAAATTCTTATGTTGAAGTTCTTAGCCCCATGTGGTGGTATTTGAGGATGGAACCTTTAGGAGTTAATTAGATTTAAATGAGGTCATTTGAGTGGAACCCTCATCATGGCATTAGTGATGTTATAAGATGAGACACCAGAATGCTTGCTCTCCCTCTCTCTGTTATGTGAGGGCATAGCTAGAAGCCATGAAGAGAACCCTCACCAGAACTCAACCATGGTAACACCCTTATCTCAGATCTTCAATTTCCAGAACTGTGAGAAAATAAATTTCTGTAGTTTAAGACACCTCATTTATGGTATTTTGATAGAGCTGCCCAAGTTGACTAAGACACAGTGTAGTTATAATTCAACTTCCAACTTGATTTCCTTTGCAAAAATAGAGCATCAGCAAAAGAATCTACTGCTTCTGAGTAAAGAATCAGTCATGTTTACATATCAACCTGAGTTATTTCAAACCCATAAGCTTATCTGTTTTTCCAGTCATGTAGCAGAATCCTGAGGATTATCTCAGGCCTCAGGGTTTTTCAGTCATTCATTCATTGATTTTCAACTATTTATTAAGCACATACTTTGCATTAGAAGGTACATGGGACATTGGATCATGGTAATGTGAAAGTCTGGGTGGTAGACTGAGAACTTGAAAATCATTAGAGGTGATGAAGAAACATCAGAAGAAACCTGGAAAACTAAGGGGGAGTAAAGGTAAAAATACCTAACTGTTTTTTGTCTACACCCATCTCAGATAATACTAAAAGTGGGAGATTATAATGCTGCAAATTTTATAATATTTCTAGGGAACCAAATTGACTTTTTGTAGACCAACCGTTCAATGGCAAATATAATTTGCTATTGGAAAACGGACCACAAGCCAGTTGACAGTAATTATGCATTAGAGACAAAGTTATTCAGTATATTCTTAGTATGTCCTGGAGACTTTGTTTACAGGCCTTCAAGAGTTTATATAATCCCCAGCAGGGCATCTGTTTCCATCAAAATAATATTGGCATCACATATCTTCCTGTTCAGTAAGTGGACTGTGGTTTTAGAGCATCTGAGGCGATAAAGACATAGTATCATAGGTCTGACAGAGGTAAAAGGACCAGTAGGTGGCATGTTGATTCCTTATGTATTGAATCATCTCCAAATTCATTCCTTTTTTTTTTTTTATCATTTTCAGAAAGAGGCAGCCAGATTAGTCACTGGCTAGCCAAGATGGGTCACAAGCTATGCTAGGCATGCAGAGCTTTTGAGAAGCCCCAGGTTAGTGGGAATGCTGCAGAAGCAATTGTACAAGTTTGGGCTGAGTTTTGCCAACTCTTTCCTAATAACAGGGAACACATGTTGCATGCCGAGCAAGTCCTTGTGCCTTTGCAGGAGTCCTTGCTTTCATTTACAGAATACAAGCTCCCTAAATAGTGTAGCTGGGTTTAGTTTTAGTTTAAAACTCTATAGCTTATCTGTTTGCTCCCCTGTTTTCCTTTTCTTTCTTAAACCAAAAGGACAAAAGTGTGTGCTTTCCATTGAGGCAGAAAGACATGGGGAAAATATTTTCTCCACCCAACTGAGAGTAATGTTTAGAGACAGCCAACTATTATCTGACTATTTTTTGTTGTCTTGTCATTTTACCAAAAATAGCTACATGGAAAGGTTGTACTCTTTTGAGCCCTCAGGTACAAACTCTATAGAAGTAATTTTAGACATAGAAGTATCTTATACATAGTGACTATGTCCCTATTTGATCAACAACAAAAAAAGGTAAATCACCTTCATATGAACATAGTGAATCATAATTTAACTTCATTCCCATTCTGCTTAGAGAAATTGAATTGAAACTTGTAAGTAAAATGGCATAATAACTTTGATGTAACATATTAATTCCTAGTTCAAATTAGTGTGTGTGTGTGTGTGTGTGTGTGTGTGTGTGTGTGTGTGTCTCTTCAGTATGTCTTTTAGCTCTTTAAAAATAAAATTCCTTTAGTATTGAGCAACTAAGTTTCAGTTGAGCTGGTAGAGTAAGCAGTTGGCTACTGACTAGGATATATCTTAAACATGAACTGATTAACCTAAGGAGAAGAGATCAACAGCTTTTTGGAACATGCAGCATTTCAGAGGTGTTGTGCCGTGCCCATTGGTAGCTTTGTGTGGAGTTTAAACCCCTCTTCTTTATCTTTTGCACATTTATCTGCAAATGTGCACACAAGGAGTTAGTCTTAATAAATGTCTGAATTTTTTCCATGTTTTTACCATGTTTATTACTAAATCACATTGCAAAATGAATAGTTAATGCTCAGAGTTGGATGGTGGTTAATCTGGAAATTTAATAAATAGTTTATAATCTTATTATGCCCTTGAAATATTCTAAATGAAGCAGATAGTCTTGAGGCTCTCTTAAGAGAGTTAATTAATGGGAGTACCAAAAACTTTTATAGAAGTGGCTTTTTCTGTAAGGGAATCTCATGCCATAAGTTGCTATGACATTATTATCACAAGTTTATTGTGTAGCACCTTGCATTTATCTAATGGTAGACATACAGGGAAAGAAGTATTTTTTAAAATAGTGTCTGGTGGATGATATTATTATTTTCATTTGAAAGATGGAAGAACAGAGGTACAGAGCGATCGAGCCACATGTGCTACCTATAAGCCATTGCCAGGGATTGAATTCTCAAGTTTCTAATCCTGTACTGAATCCATTCCTGTCACTCAGCTGTGAAGCCATCAAGATTTACTATAAGCAGAACTAAAAACTGCAGGACCACCTTCACTTGTGATGTATCAGAGAGATAAGGGCCAATCACTTGACACAATAGATTGAGGCTGATTGTATCTGAAGGACATGGGCTAGATAATTTAAAAGGACTTTTTTTTTTTTTTTTTTTGTCCATGCCTAAAATGACCATTGAAGCCCTTCACTTAGGGGGAAAAACACTGCAAAGATGTCTCATTAATTTCTCTGTTCTGCCCTAGCAGGTTTGGTTCAGTGGATAGAGTGTCGGCCTGAGAAACAAAGAGTCCTGGGTTCAATTCAGGTCAAGGGCACTTACTTTGGTTGTAGGCTCCTCCCTAACTGAGGCCCTGGTAGGGACTCGTGCAGGAGGCAACCAATGAATGTATTTATCTCACATTGATGTTTCTCTCTGTCTTTCCCTCTTTCTTCCACTCTCACTAAAAATCAGTGGGAAAATATCCTCGGATGAAGATTAATAAAAGAAATTTAAAAATTAAAAATAATTTCCCAGTTCTGAATTTTGTAGCTTTTTTTTTATGTCTAGCCGGTAAAGATTATCATTGGATAAACAGAGTTGATGATGTCTCTCTGTCTAATTCAGCACACTCCATCACCCTTATACACTGAGTCACTCCACTTTCTGGTCTTTTCTGAACACACACAGAGAAACATGCATAAACACTGACTTTGTTTTTCTGTATGAAACCTTTTAAACATAATAGAAAATTAAAAAATAATAAAAAAAATGTATGTGCCCACAACCAATATTAAACCTCTGTTAACATCTTGCCACATTTATTTCATAGTGCTCTTTCTTTTAAAGAAACAAAATGTTAAAGACCTGTGTAAAGGTCCACCCTCCATTTTCTCCCCAGAGTAAATCACTCTTCTGAAATTGGATTTGGTTTGTACTCTATAAGGTATAATTCCATAATTCTACTATGTATGTAACTACCTATCACTAAAATTTACTAAAATGGATTTTGTCCCTAAATTTGCATAAATATTGTATATGTTTTGTAAATTAAATTTTTTCAAACAGCATTGTTTTTAGATTTGTCCATGTTGATACAAACCAATCTAGACAATTGCTGTGGCATATTTCATTGCTTAAATAAACCAAACTTTAACTATCCATTTCCTCTGCTAATGGACATTGGACATTGTAATTAACAGAAGTTTTTATTTCTTAAACATATTTTGTAGACTTTTTAGAGAGGGGAATAAAGAGGAAGAGAGATAGAAGCATATACAGTATGAGAGAGTGGAACATTGATCAGCTGCCTCCTGCATCTCCCTCCTCTCCCCCCCCCCCTCCAGCCTTCAACTGGGCATGTGCCACAACTGGGAATTGAACTTCAACCTTACAGTGTAGGGATCCATGCCCAAGCAACAAAATCAGGGCCTAACTAATTATTTTTACCACCATGAACATGACTTCAATAAACTTCCTTAAACTTGTATCATGAAATTCATTTACAATATTTTTCTGGGTTAAGTGCTTAGAAATATAATTGGGTTTTCATCTTTGAATTTAGTAGATATACAGGTTGCCTTCCAAAGTGATAGTATCTGCTTTCATTCCTACCAGAGGCATATAACTATTTCTGTTTCCTTATATTCTCACCAACATTGGTGTTATTAGACTTACTAAGTTTTCTAGTCTAATAGATGATATACAATCTTATTACTGGTGGTGTTTAATATCTTTTCATAGTTACTGGTCATTGGACTTTCTTCCCTTGTGCATTGCCTCACTTATTTCTTTTCCTATTTTTACTGTGAGAAGGTTATGTTTTTCTAATTGATTTATAAAAATTATTTATATACTCTGGACACTGATCTTTTGTTAGTTGTATATTTTGAAAGTATCTTTCATTCTATGGCTTATTTTCTCACTTTATTTGTGGTTTTCCAATATTTTTTTTCTTTTTCTTTTCTTTTTCTTTCTTTCTTTATTTTTTATTTATTTATTTTTTAAATCAATCTTTATTGTTCATATTATTACAAAGGTTCCTCATTTCTTCCCCCCTCCACCAGGTTCCTACCCCACCCTCCGCCCCCTCCCTATCCCCCATTGTCCTCATGCATAGGTGCACAGTTTATGTTCAGTCTCTTCCTCCCTCCCTTTCCCTGATAGTAAATACCTTTTCAGATAGTAAATCTGTTACTTAGCATTTTCTCATATCAATAATACCTCCACATGCCCAATGATACACTTCGCACAAAAGACATTTCCAAATAGGTCAACCAGCCTCATCCAGGCCCCACCCAAGGCACTCACAGATCAACACCCCAGCGCTATACTAACTCAACACATCCAGATCTAAGCCTTCATCACTTGATTCAGCAGACCCTCAAGTTCCCGCAAAAGTTTCCAGCCATGTCTGAGAGGCAGCCATGGGGCAGGGGCAGGCGAGGAGCGAGCTGTTCCGGGCCTGGCTGCTCCGGACCTGGCCTCTGTTGCTCTGGTTCGTTCCACAACCAGCTGCTCCAGGTCTGGTCACTGCCACTCCCGACCTAGTTGCTCTGGACTTGGCTGTTGCTGCTCCAGGCCTGGCCGCACCCTACCTGGCTGCTCTGGGCCCATGTTGCTCCGGGTCCAGCCGCTCCGTGCCTGGCCGCTCCCAGCCTGGCAGCTGTTACTCCGGGCCTGGCCGCACCAGACTCGGCCGCTCCGGGCCTGGCCGCTCCCAGCCTGGCAGCCGCTGCTCCGGGCCTGGCCACACCAGACTCGGCTGCTCCGGGCCTGGCCGCTCGCAGCCTGGCAGCCGCTGCTCCGGGCCTGGCCACTCCCAGCCTGGCAGCTGCTGCTTCGGGCCTGGCCACACCAGACTCGGCTGCTCCGGGCCTGGCCGCTCGCAGCCTGGCAGCCGCTGCTTCAGGCCTGGCCGCTCCCAGCCTGGCAGCTGCTGCTCCGGGCCTGGCCGCTCCCAGCCTGGCAGCTGCTGCTCCGGGACTGGCCGCACAAGACCCAGCTGCTCTGGGCCTGGCCGCTCCCAGCCTGGCAGCTGCTGCTCTGGGCCTGGCCGCACCAGACTCGGCTGCTTCGGGCCTGGCCGCTCCCAGCCTGGCAGCTGCTGCTCCGGGCCTGGCCGCTCCCAGCCTGGCAGCTGCTGCTCCGGGCCTGGCCGCACCAGATCCGGCTGCCCCGGGCCTGGTCGCTCCCAGCCTGGCAGCTGCTGCTCCAGGCCTGGCCACACCCGACCCGGCTGCTCTGGGCCCAGCTGCCCCGGGCCCGGCCACTCCGAGCCTGGCCGCTCCCGGCCTGGATGCTCCGGGCTTGGCTACTGCTGTTCTGGGCCTGGCTGCTCCCAACCCGGCTGCTCTGGGCCCAGCTTCTCCGGGCCCGGCCACTCCGGGTCTGGGTGTTCCTGTACTGGCCACCCTGGGTTTGGCTGCCTCCGCCTCAGGCCTGGCTGCCACTGCCCCAGGTCTGGCTGCTCCAGTGCTGACCGTTGATGCTCTGGTTCTGGCCGCTGCTGCTCTGGGGCCTGGCCGCTGCTGCTCCGGGCCTGGCTGCCACTGCCTTGTGCCTGGCCACTCTAGGCCTGGTCGCCGCTGTTCCAACATTCTGTCCCTTTTTCTTTTTTTTCTTTTTTTTAAAAAACGCATTTATGTTGCAATGTTGGCTGGTGAGTTGAGTTCTGACTTAGTCTTTGATTTTTCAAGATCTTCTTTGTATTCTTTCTTAAGTAATTTTACTATCTTTTGCTCTCACTTGATTTCTTCACATTGAGAACTTCTTTGGTTTCTTCCTCCTTGTCCTGGGAGCTCAGGTTGGCCTGTGGCACCCCTTTGTTCTCCGTGGGCTCCTGCGCTGCTTCAGCCTGTTGCTGGGGTCGGCGCCGCCCAGGAAACAGCCCCCGGCCTTGGCTCCGTTGCCCGCGCTCAGCGGTCAAAGACTCAGGGGCACCCCCACCCTGGGGGCCCCGTCGCCCGACTCCCTGCTGGCACCTGGCTGGCCGGTGTCAGGCAGGGGCTCCTGCTCCCTGTTGCGTTCCTCCAGCCTGGAGCTTTCTTTTTCCCTCCCGCTAGGGGAGTCCAGGATCAGAGTCAACAGACTGTCCTCTGCGTGCAGGGTGCAGGACTCCGGGGGCTCGGCCTTTCTCCGCTCCCCCAGGACTCCACCTCACAGCCCCGTCTCCCTCTGCTTGAGCTTGGGTCCCAAGGGATTGGCCCAGAGCCGGGGTTCAGAGCAGTCTGGACTGAGGCTCAGCGCCACCAGAGGCCCTGTTCCTTCCGGCTAGGGTAATCCAGCATCAGAGTCAACATTCAGTCCTCTGCGCACAATGTGCGCGCGACTCCGGGGGCCCCGCCTTTCGCTGTTCCCCCAGGATTCCGCCTCACAGCCCCGTCTCCCCCTACCAGAGCCTGGGTCTCCAAGGTCTGGCCCATAACTGGAGCTCAGCGCTGCCGGTTCGGGGGTTCAGCCCATGCTGGGGGTTCTATTTCCTTCCTGCTAGGGAACGCCTGGCAGCACCCAGCCCTCTCCTCCTCTCCGGCTGCGACCTCTCCGCGCGCGTGCGTGTGGGCGCGCAGCATGTCTCAGTACCTTAGGCTTTTTTTCAGCTCCTCTGATTTTCCTTCTGGTTTTCTCCCTCCTTCCTATTGTAGAGTTTTCAGTCAGTTGACTACCTGTAGCTCTGGGCAATGTCCACTCTACATTTTAGTTGTATTCCATTGAAATTGTTGTGTGCTGCTGCGGCTAGATGTCTACCCGAGCAGCCATCTTGGATCCTCCCACACTATGATTATTAGTCTTTTCTTTTTCTTTAATTTTTTTTTTTCAATTACAGTTGATATACAATATTACATTAGTTTCAGGTGCATACCCCAATGATTAGACAATATATAACTTACTAAGATTCATCCACCTATATCTCATACCTATCCGATGCTATTCATAGTTATTAGAATACTAGAGGCCCGATACATGAAATTCATGCAAGAGTAGGCCTTGCTTCCCTTGAGCCAATGGCAGGCACACCAGACCTGAGCTTCCCTTGCAGCCCCATCTAATTAGCATATAACACTTTTATTATTATAGATTATTTACTCTATTCCCTGTGCTTTATTTTATATCCCAAATGTTTTCTGTATCTACGAGTCTGTTTTTATTCTGCTATATTTTGGATTAAATTGTTGATAGATATATATTTATTTCTATTTTATTGTTCATGTTTTTTATCATTTTTCTTGGTGGTGATAAACTCCTTTAGCTTTTTCTTGTCTGGGAAGCTTTTTATAGGTCTTTAGATTCTAAATGATAGCTTTGCTGCATAGGGTAATCTTGGTTCTAGTTCCTTGCTTTTCATCATTTTGAATATTTCATACCACTCACTTCTGGCTAGAAATATTTCTGTTGAGAAATCAACTGACAGTCTTAGGGGAGCTTCCTTATAGGTAACTATCTTTCTCCTACTGCTTCTAAAATGCTCTGTCCTTACCCTTTGCCATTTTCATTATGAGGAGTCTTGGTTTGGGCCATTTTGGGTTCATCTTGTTTAAGACTTTCTGTGTTTCATGGACTTTTATATGTATTTCCTTAACCAAGTTAGGAAAGTTTTCCATCATTATGATTTCAAACAGACTTTCTATTGCTTGCTCTTCTTCTTTTCCTTCCAGCACCCCATGATTCGACTGTTGCTATGCTTGATGTTGTCCCAGAAGCTCATTACACTATCCTTACTTCTTTTAGATTCTTTTTGCTGTTCTGATAGAAAGTTTTGTGTCTCCTAGTATTCCAAATTTCAGATTTGATTCTCGGTTTTATCTACTATACTGTTGACTCCCTATAAGTTATTCATTTCAGTTAGTGTGTCTTTCATTTCTGACTGGTTCTTTCTTATGGTTTTCATGTATTTCTTTATGTTGTGGAAGTTCTCACTAGTTCATTGAGCGTCACTATAACCAGCGTTTTGTATTCTGCATGTAGTAGACTGCATGTCTCCAATTTGTTTAGTTGTTTTCTGGAGTTTTGTTCTGTTCTTTCATTTTTGGACATGTTTCTTTGTCTCCTCATTTTGACAGCCACCTTTTATTTCTATTTATCAGGGAGAGCTGCTATGTCCCCCAGACTTCATGGATTAAATACATGTGCTGCAGTCTTTTTTTTAATTTAATCAATTTTTAATGTTCAGATTATTACAATTGTTCCTCTCCCCTCCCCCCATAGCTCCCCTTCACCCAGTTCCCATGAACCCTCTGCCCTTACCTGCTCACACTGTCCTCATCCATAGGTGTACAATTTTTGTCCAGTCTCTTCCTACAACCCACACACCCCTTCCCCCACCAAGAATTGTCAGTCCACTCCCTTTCTAAGCCCCTGATTCTATTATATTCACCAGTTTATTCTGCCATCAGATTTTTTATTTGTTTTTGGATTCACTTGTTGATAGATATGTATTTGTTGTTCATAATGTTTTATCTTTACCTTTTTCTTCTTCTTCCTCTTCTTTAAGAATACCTTTCAGCATTTCATATAATACTGGTTTGGCAGTGATGAACTCCTTTAGCTTTTTCTTATCTGTGAAGCTCTTTTCTGATCTTCAATTTTGAATGTTAGCTTTTCTGGGTAGAGTAATCTTGGTTGTAGGTTATTGCTATTCATCAGTTTGAATATTTCTTGCCACTCCATCTGGCCTGCATAGTTTCTGTTCAGAAATCAGCTGACAATCGTATGGGTGCTCCCTTGTAGGTAACTAATTGTTTTTCTCTTGCAGCTTTTAATATTCTCTCTTTGTCTTTTGCTCTTGGCATTTTAATTATAATGTGTCTTGGTGTGGTCCTCTTGGATTCCTTTGTTTGGGGTTCTGTGTGCTTCCTGGACTTGTAAGACTATTTCTTTCACCAGGTAGGGGAAGTTTTCTGTCATTATTTCTTCAAATAGGTTTTCAATATCTTGCTCTGTCTCTTCTTCTGGCACCCCATAATTCTGATGTTGGTATGCTTGAAGTTGTCCCAGAGACTCTTTACACTATATTCATATTTTTGGATTCTTTTTGCTTTTTACTTTTCCTGTTGAGTGTTTTTCTTCTTTGTATTTCAAATCTTTGGCTTGATTCTGGGGATCATCTAGTTTGCTGTCAGGTCTCTGAATAACATTTTTTATTTCAGTCAGTGTATGCTTAATTTCTAGTTGGTCCTTTTTCATATCCTCAAGGGTCTTGATAAATTTATCAGCTTTTTCTAGAAAATTCTTGAAAAACCTATAACCGTGGTTTTGAACTCTATATCCAGTCATTTGCTTTCCTCCATTTCTTTCATTTGTGATCTGTTTTGTTGTCTCTGTGTTTGGCTGCTTCCCTGTGTTGATAGAGTGGCTTTGTGTGCTAGGTGTCCTATAGGGCCCAGTTGCTCAGCCTCCCTAGTTACCTGAGGTGGACACTGTTGGTGCACCCCTTTATGGGCTGTGTGCACAGTCTTATTGTAGTTAAGCCTTGATTGTTGTTGGTATTACTGGGAGGAATTGACCTCCAAGCCAATTGGCTATGAGGATCAGCTGTGTCTGTGCTGGAATAACTTCTGTGCTGGAGACACCCTTATGAGACAAGACTTGCAAGAGCCTCTGTGCTCAGTTTGGATGTGGCAGAGTCTCAGGACGGAGCAGACAACATTGGTTTCCTGTCAGCTCTACCCTAATAGGCACCTGTATCTTAGTGTTCCATGGTAATCACTGCAAGCACCTCTGAGAGAAAGCTGCCCTTGAGTTCTGCACACTTCCAGTCAGTCAACTTTCTCCCCAAATGAGTCTGCATCCCCAGAGTCTTTCCCAGAAATGGAGTTCCATGCAGTTGGGAGCATTTGTCTTTCTCCCTCTTGAGAAAGCCAGCTGCATTCTCAGTTGCCTGCCCTCTTGGTGTGTGTGCCTCGGTACCTTTGCCTTCCACAGTTCCCCTGAGTCTCTATGTATTTTTCTCTTTCTTGACAGTCCAGTTTCACCCTGTGTGAGTCTGGGTCCCCAAAGTCTCACCCCGAACTGGAGTTCAGCACAGTCGGAAGATTTTTGTCTCCCTCCCACTTGAGAAAGCCAGCCTTGCACTCAGTTGACAGTCCTCTCTGAGTGTGTCTCAGTACCTCTGCCTCCTGAAGCTCCTCTGAGTCTCAGTGAGCTTTTCTCTTTCCTTCTAGTTGTAGAATTTCCACACAGCCAGCCTTTCTGTGGTCCTGGATAATGTCCATTTTGTCTTTTAGTTGTAGTTTTGAAGTTGTTGTGTGAAGCAGCAGTTTAGGTATTTACCTATGCTGCTATCTTGGTTTCTCTACACTGTAGTCTTTTTGCAGCTATGGTTCAGGAATCTGGAGAAGGGCTGCACATAAATGAATAACTAGACAAGAAATATAAATTTGGAAGGCATTTTTGAGGGAGCCAGGTGGAGGTTTCACCTTCTAGTGAAGTGAGCTCCCCAAATCTCCGGACCCATGACTTTTTATTTGCTGGAAAATATATTGGTCCTGTAGGAAAGCAGATATACATATCAAAGGTAAGGTTTGATAAATAGGAAAAGATGATAAGGTTAGGGGAAATGCCTATAGCTGTTTAGCAGCAGGTAATAATATGCAGATTTTAAGCCCTGCTGAAGCCCCAAGGTCCATCAGCCTTCTGATGAACTACTTGCATAATTTGACCTGCTGGAATTTGCCTCCAGTACTTATATAGTAGGTGTTCTGCATGGTCCAGTGGGCAAAGCCTCCCTTTTACCTGAGCAGGGAACTTCAGATGTGCACTTGCCTCCCCACCTAAAGTTCTCTGTGTATACCCTCCAATTGTAGTTGAGTCTTAATTGCTGTTGATACATCAATGGGAGGGATTTATCCCCTGGCTGATTAGCCATAGGGACTGGCTATGACCACTGTGGAGGATCAGGATCAGCTGTGCAGGAGCAAATGCTATAGAGCAGGACTTACTTCAGTAGGACTATGGTGCCCACTTTGTCCTTCCCTTGAATGTGTCACTTTTGCAGGTGGTTGGGTAGTGTTTTGACATGTTCTGAAGCTGTCCATTGGGTGTTATGACTCTGTGACCTCAAGGGAGGTACATGTCTAGGTCAGCTAATGCCTGGGGCCTCCTGGCATGAACAACAAAGAGATCTGCAGATGGCTGCTACTTGTGCTGTGTTTGGATGTGCCCAGGAGAGGCCAAGCTGTGAACCAAGGACAGCTTCTGCTAGCGCCAGGCCTGGGGCAACTTAGGAAGAGTTATTGGGCATGCTGAGGCCAGATGCTTCTGGTTTGAGAGATTTTAGGAAAATCTAAAGCATGAGCCAAAGCAGGCCATTCCTATGTAAAAACTATAGAAAACAATTTGTGTGGGCCAGCAATTTGGGTGGGGAATCACCAGGGTGGATCAAACAGTGTTAGTCAGTTTGATGGAGTATCAGATATAGACCCCACCTCCTGACTCTAAGGGGGAAGTGTTCATCAAAGACACACTTGCTTCTGCCAGCACTTCTGTCTAGGACAAAACTTCCTCTCTATTTCTCATCTTGATGTCAGACAATTCAATTCTTCCCTATATGTTCCTGGGGCTTTTTAAGCTGCGATCTCAGTGCTAGAACTCAGAGAAAATGATTCAGAGTAAATCCTTATACTGGCCCTTTCAGAGGAACTACTGGGTCTTCAGCAGCTTCAATTTCATTCAGCCTCAATGCCTTCTGGTTTTTAAGGCCAGAAGTTATGGGGACTTCTCTTCCTAGCACTGGAATCCTGGGCTGGGGGCCTGTGGTGGATTTGGGACCTTTGTTCCTCAGGGGAAACCTCTTCAGCCAAGATACCCCTCCCAATTTTTATCCAACTCATTTGGGTGTGAGGTCAGCTTGTTCTTGATGTGTATATACTTAGTTGTATGACTTCCATTTCCTAGATTTCAGGAGGTTCTGAATGATGGTTGTTCTGTAGTTTGGTTGTAATTTTAATGTGGTTTTGGAAGGAGGTAAGTGCCACATTTACCTATGCCACCATCTTGACCCAAAGCTAATTTTATGTTCCAAATGGAGCATAAATGATGGAAAGGTTAACTTTATACCTTATAAATAGACAAATTCAGCTATTGTAAATACAGTTGTTTTTATCTTTCTTCCATAGTAACTTCCAAATTTATTAAAAACCAAGCCCAAAATTCTAATTAGCTCACTGAATATCTATGATTAGAGAGCAAAATAAGATTACTTTTAGATTGTATTGATATGGTGTGCACTTATTTATTTTCTTTCTGCTTCAGCACAAAGCTAATTGCTTATGCATTTACTAGGCCCATTTGCCCAGTTGAAGGAAGAATCTCTCTAGCTAGAGAACTGTTCTTTTCACAAGTTTGATGAGCTGGTATGCCTGGGGGACATGTCTGAAGTCTCTGCTGATGTTTTATCCTGATTGATTTCATTTTTGTTAAGTGTGAGCAATGTATTCTCTGTTTGTGAATAAGACTAGGTAACATACTTTTTCAATACACATCTGTAAAAAAAATGTTTGGCAATGCATATTTTGGTTCTTTATTGATTTTGTTATATATATAGAGAAACATTGATTTGTTGTAGACTTATTTATGCATTCATTGGTTGATTTTTGTAAGTGCCCTGACCCTGGATTGAACCCACAACCTTGGTATATCGGGACAATGCTCTAACCAACTAATATACCCAGACAGGGCCACATGTTTTTTTTCTTTACCCCTAACTTGGCAGCAGTTAATATCCATCTTAGCAGTACTGCAAAATTCTTTCTACCTTTTTCCCCCTGTTTAACTTATAATTAAAGTAATTTTGTGTTTAAAATATTTTTCCATTGACATCATGCTTGTGAGTTTCAGTAAATTTATTTTAGCTCATAGGCCCAGTAAAAATTTAGCTGTGGTAGAGGCCATGTCACATTTACTCAGATGTGATTGCTTAGGGTTTCTTGATGGATGATAATATAATATGTTTAGAGATGGCATTTATATGGTTTGAACATAGCCCATTTTACAGTTCAGTGATTTTCACCAAGCAGAGAACATTTATGTCTTTGTTTTCTAAGCTGATGGATCCATATTCACCTCTTTAGACATAATTGCCTTCAGAGGAAGGAAGTAATTAT
This sequence comes from Pipistrellus kuhlii, assembly GCF_014108245.1. Classification (NCBI taxonomy): domain Eukaryota; kingdom Metazoa; phylum Chordata; class Mammalia; order Chiroptera; family Vespertilionidae; genus Pipistrellus; species Pipistrellus kuhlii. Next base: position 17,040,067 of record NW_023425504.1, read on the forward strand.
TTTAGCTCCACTTTATAGAAGTCTATGCCACTGAACCAACTGATCATGGCATGATAGAGAAAATAAGATCTGTATGTCATAGATGGATGGCAAAACCTAAGGCTCAAACTAGAATCCAGATTATACCAGGTTGAGGCTGGTGAGCAGCCCAGGAACACAACTTGATTGACACCCCAAGTCAAGGGATTAGCATACTGTAATCAGTAGAGTAACAGTCCAAATCTAGATAGAGAGCAAAGATCCAAAACAAATACTTTTTGAGTGACAAGGAACCAAACTCAGAAAGCCAGAGCAGAGAGAGAAAAGCAAAGATAAAGTAATAGCAAACCAAGAGATAGTTCAGAGACTCTTTGTTTTCTTATGCAAGGCATTTCATTTTTCGGAACCTCAATTTAATAATCTTTACATGTAAGGATTGGGATATTGACAAGAGCTCTTCCAGTTTTAACTTGTTTTAATTCTGATTCCAGGATGTAAGATGTCAAAGAGGACTCATGCTAAATCTAGATATCAGGAAACTCTACTTTTATGAGAGGGGCAGATCAATAGACAAATAAGGTGGTGTAGAATATTTATGTGGTGGTTCTGCATTTTGAATGTTTATCAATTTTCTAGAGCTTGGATATACAGGAGGTAGAAAAGTACCAGGAAATTATTTACCTTCTTGAAAGGATAAAAACTTATTATGCTTATTTAGAGATAAAGAGTAGTGGTAAGACTCTAGTGGTGAGTGGAAAAAGAAAGGAAAAGATAGGAGAAAGAAGAAGATAGAAAGTTTTTGAAGTAAGACTCTTCAGGGAGCTGGGAGATAAACTCAGATGCTCATAAATAAGGTTGTATAGGATTTAGAGACAAAATAAAGGATGGTAGTTTAAGAAGGAGAGGGGCTTGCCCTGGCCTTGTAGCTCAGTTGGTTGGAACATAGCCCTGAGATACCAAAGTTGTAGGTTTGATCCCTGATCAGGGTACATACAGGAATTAACCAATGAATGCATTAATAAGTGGAACAACAAATCAATATTTTTTCTTTCTTTTTCCTCTCCTCTCTTTCTAAAAAAATCAATCAATAAAAAGAAAGTTTTAAAAATGAAAAGGAAAGCTTATTTTCCTGCATAATCATAAATATATTTATCATCCATAAATATATGTACTCTTTATAGATTGTACTGATGTGGCTACAGGAAGTGTTATAACATTTTGGATAATAATTCTTAATATTAAATTATGGTGAACATGTATGGCACAGAAGTGTAATTAAAATATGTGTACCTGTTTATATCTTAAACCAATATCACTAAGCCACCTGAGATCTATCAAAAATCTTGTTATTGGCAAAGTCACTCTGAGCTTTTTCAGAGTCCACACTATATATTTTAAACCCAAGTTTACCACCTCAAAAAACCATCCTATAGAATGTCCTTGAAGCAACTTTCAATGAATGGCTAAGTGGGATGATTCCCATGAGAAGTGATATTCCACTGAACATTTCTTACTTGTGGAGCCACATGTTTACTGTTATTTATTTAATTTTAATATTTCCCATTACCTTGAATCATTTATGAAGGTAATTCTGTGCCAACTCTTAGTGACCAGACAAACTAGAAACAAATCAGTGACCTCTTAGAAGCTAATGTGGGGAATGTGTCCTATTGCTCCCAAAAGGATGAGAAATATTAACACTTAGGCTAAGAGGTTAATAAAAACTTGAGTCGAATGTTGTAATGAATTTATTCATAGAGCAGAAATGTATTTTAACATTTCATAATATATATATAAAGCACTTGTAAATGTCAACTAATGTATACTTAATGAACATAGCAAGGATTCCAATGCCTAATGTGCAAACATTATATTTCATAAATATGATCTGCTCACTGAGCAACATTTCACAGATGAGAGGTCATGGCTGGGAAAACAATTTCTATAAGCATAAGCCCAAAATGCACTTTTTATAGCATTTTAGCAAATCAGATTCCTGTATTTACCCGTGTTCATCTCGATCCCTTCATTTAAAAAAGAAAGTAGCCTGTATTATTGTTGTTATAGTAAAAAATATATATACTGAGCACCTCCTCTTACATGCTGATGAGTCTTAAAAGACACACAGGTGTCTGTTAGGTCTCAAAAAGGTGTTGACCTTTTCAGGCAGTGGAAATCACATGTGCAAATACTCAGAGCATGACACATGGAATTTTTTGAGAAGCTAAGACTAGTTTAGTTTATTCAGGGCAAAAAGTGCCTGTAGGGAGGTGAGGCTAGAAAGGTGGACAGGTGTTACTTTACCAAGGGCTTTCTATATCATCTAAGGAATTTTAATTCCATTCTAAAGGCCTGGGGAGCATGCAGGTGACAATTGCGTTTGCATTTCAGGAAGCTAAATCTAGCAGCAGCTTGGAATAAAGACAGGGAGAAGGATGGTTAAATGTGGAGTCAAGGAAACCAACTAAGAGGTTGCTTCATTGATCCAAATGAGAAATAGTGGTTTGTAATAACGCTGTGGAAGATGAAACAAAGTGACAGAAGTGGCAGCATGATGTGAGCATGGACTTTTGAGCCTATGGGCAATAACTTTGAATTCTAACAATCCCATTTGCTATCTCTGTGGCATTTGGAAAGCTATTAACTTCTTTGTGCCTACAGTGAGGTTGTACGGTACCTGGTGTGAGTGCTCAATAACTGGTTAATATTATTGTATTATTTGGATGATATGATCTACAGGACTGGTGACCAATTGTATGTAGGTGTTGAGAGAAAGATTATTATCTATAATGACTCCCAAATTTTGCCTTCAGATAAAATTGTCAGTGGAAGACAAAGCCCATGAGAACTTTAAAAGTGGTATGAATAGTTACTTTTCAATAAGAAGTATACAATTCTATTTGTATATTTATATTATTGGCAAATGGTTTAAAAATAGGAGCAGTGGCTGGGACTGGCGGGTGGAGAACTATGGATAAAAATAAAAGTTAAGCGAAGCAAGATAGATGAGACAGGTAGAAGTAAAGAGTTAATCTTCGTAGGAAAAGCTAATGGACAATCTTAAGGATGCAAGTAATATAAGAAAATATGTGAAATATTGTAAGTCATAGAATCACAAAATTCTAAACCTAAAATGAACTGTAGATTCCGTCTCTTCAATTGCTAAACCTAGGACTCCAAGAATTGTTAAGCACATAAGCATTTCTTCACAAAAGCTAACTGTGGTTCATTCAGCTGCTCAAAGATCTAACATTTAAAAGTGTTGATAAAAACCTCTTGAGTTGATTCAGTCAATGTTTAGAAGTTCATCTTTCTTTCTTACAAACCCACTAATATAACCTATGGTGTGTTTTTCCACCTATTACTATAGTACAGGACATACACTAGTAATTTCCATTGAACTTTCAGCTATTTTATTTTTTACTATTTTCCATAAACAAAGATTTATTTTGATGGCCAAAATGCATGTAACCAAATCATGCCCCCCCCCATTATACCTAATAATAATTAGAGGAATAATAATAACAATAGACTAACAATTATAAACAATGTGTTTATTACATACTATCTGCCAGATTATTTTTTATATATGTTTTTATTGATTTCAGAGAGGGGAGGGAAAGGGGTGAGGAAGAATTATATAGAAATATCAGTGATGAGAGAGAATCATCAATCAGCTACCTCCTCCAGGCCTCATACTGGGGATGGAGCCTGTAACCTGAGCATGTGCTCTGACTGGGAATTAAACCGTGACCTCTTGGTTCATAGGTCGACACACAGCCACTGAGCCACACCAGCTGGGTTGCCAGACATTGTTTTAAGTGCTTTATGTATATGAACTGTTGTAATCCTTATATGAGATACTGTCTTATCTTTCCCATTTTACAAAATAGGAAGCCAAAACCAAAGACCTTAAGTAGACTGTCCAAGGTCACACAGCTAGTACTGGTAAATTGCAGAGCCTGTATTCAAACACAGGCAATGACAGTCTGACTCCAGAGCCAAGCTCTAACCTCTCCATACTTAGCAGTACATTTTGCTATCTAAGAAACAAGCACTGTATTTAACATTATACAACACTGGTTTGTTCTGTTATAACTTCTTTAATAATATTTATTTCTCTCATTTTGCCTCTGCTAAAGTCTTCATCTAGGCATTTATTTCTGTTTTGACAATTGCCTTAAGATGCATATGTTTTGCTGTATTCTAATTTTAAGTTTTTAATTATGAATGTGTGCCCAGAGCAATAGCAAGGGTTACAGTTTTAAAAAAAATAAATAAAAAAGGAGGGGCGATAAATAAATAAGGTCTCCCCCTACTTCTTGGATCTAGAGGGGCTCTGGGATGTGATCAAGGAAAACACTGTTTAAAATTCATACTAGTAACTTGTGTTGTATATTATGCATGGCAACTAAACTTTTTAGTGTCTTGGCAAAGCCCTGGGGCAGTGGAGAGGTACCTCAGAGCACAGAAAGTGCATTTGAAATGGTAATGAGAAGTGAACAGTGTGACAAAGTGTTAGTCAGTGAAATATTTCTCTAAAACAAACATCTATTCGGAGAGGGTGGAAAGTCATCGACTGCTGCTACAACATGGCCTATTTTAATGTTTTCTTCCCCCCTCCCACACTATACCTAGATGATTTCACAGAGGACACAATTTTAATAATGTAATAAATACCAATCCATTTGAACCTTACTTGTCAGAATAGCAACTTTGCATTTTATTGTTTTAAAATAGCAGCAGATCCAATATTAACGTACTTGCAAGGTTTAAAATCATTCATTACTACTTCTTATAAGAAAATTGCAAAGTTCATTTTCATCATGCCTCAATAGATTATAAACTGTTTTTTTCTCTGGACTGTTGAATAAGCAGTGAGTAAAGTTCCTTACATAACATATTTTTGTTGGTACAAAGTTTGTTAAAGCCTCAGCCTTCTGATTTCTGATGAATAAAATATGATAATGAAAAAGAAGCAGCTTCTAAATTTGCAAGAGTCATTGAGTACCATTCTCATAACACACATAAACCCTTCAATATTCAGTACAGCCTGTGGGATATTGGTACAAATGACCTGCCTTAAATCGGGGAGGACTTCCAGATGCTCTAGGTTTTTGTTCAGAACTTGGGAGTAAGTGATTAGGAAAGAGAAGCTATCTGAGGAAGCTCTCAGTCCCAGGCCCTAAGAAGAAATTTAAGGGAGGATGGAAAGAAGGCAGTGGTTTGTGAAAACTAAAGACACAATCTCTAGAGATAAAGCACTCAAGGGACAGAGAGTAAAGTTGTGAAAATGTTGTGTTGGGAATAAGGAGTAAAGGCAAGGTTCACACAGACCTTTAGGAATTTTCTATCACTAAGGTAAAGACAACTGTAGACTGCCCTCCACACTCAATCATCACAGCCTGTTTCCCAAGAGCTCCAAACTTGGAACTCAAAAACCATTATAGAAAGAGGAACCAAGATGGTGGCATAAGTAAACATCTGAACTTGCTGCCTCATACAACCACATCGAAACTACAACTAAAAGACAAAACGGATATCATCCAGAACCACAGTAAGGCTGGCTGAGTGGTAGTTATATAACTAGAAGAAAAGAAAAAAGTGCACTGAGACTGGGAGGAGGTGCAGAGTTGTGGAAGTACAGAGGTATGGAGGTGAACCCAGAAACTGGGCTGGCAACTGTGTACATTGTTGTGTTTTTCAATCAGGAGGGAGATATAAGCTCCCAACTGCTCTAAACTCCAGTTCCTGGAGAGACACTGGGGACCCAGACTCATATGGAGAGAAATGGGACTGTCTGGCATTGGGCCAGAACACGAGGGAAGCTTTCTCTTAGAGGTGCTTGCAGGGATCATTGGTCTGGCACAGTGCCACAGGACACAGAGACTCAGGGACCTCTTTAGGGCAGGACTGAAAGGCAGCCATTGCTGTTTGCTCTACCCTGGTGATTCCCTGAGACCCTGCCCCACTGAATTTACAACCCCACCCAAGCTGTGCTACAGAGGCTTTTAGATATGAATGGCCTGGCCTTTTGTAATCTAAAACCTAACAAAGGGAAACTGGTTCAGAGAGCCCCAGAGCTTCCTAAAAAAGGCCCAAGGCTCAAAAGCAGCTTGCATTGCTTCACAGTTGGGCCTCATCTAGGTATCTCCAAACCTCAAACAAAGAGGAGAAATCTGAATATCTCTTTGTAGCTCCTGCTGGGTGGCCTCTGGCAGTGGCTGACTTTGTACCTCCTTGGAGATCCAAGAGCCAGTATACCCAGTGGTCAAAGTGAGAACATCCAGATTACAACTCTTTACATCCAAAAGGGACACACTCAGAGGGCAGACACAGTGAGTGCAAAAGCCCCAGTGAAGCAAGTCCTGCTCCATAAGGGTGTCTCCAACACAGAAGCTCTCCCATTGTAGACACAACTGGTCCTCACAGCTAATTGGCCTGGTGGTCAATTCCTCCCAGTGATACCAACAGCAATCAAGGCTTAAATACAATAAGACTGTGCACTCAGTCCACAAAGGGGTGCACCAATAGTGTCCAAATCAGGTAACTGGGGAGGCTGAGCCAATTGGATCTATAGGACACCTAGCACACAAAGCCACTCTGTCAACACAGGGAAACAGCCAAAATGCAGAGACAAAGAAATAGGTCACAAATGAAAGAAATGGAGGGAAGCAAAATACTGGATATAGAGTTCAAAACCACGGTTATAAGATTACTCAAGAATCTTCTAGAAACCTCCAAGAAATTTAGTGAGACCCTTAAGGATATGAAAAATGGCCAATTATAAATTAAGCATACACTGACTGAAATAAAGAATAATATAGAGACCTAAGAGCAGCCTAGAGGATTCAAAGAATCAAGACAAATATTTGAAATATGAAGCAAAAAACACCCATCCAGAAAAGCGAAAAGACAATCCATAAATTTGAAGGTAGTGTAAGGAACCTCTGGGACAACTTCAAGGGTACCAACATCTGAATTATGCAGGGGCTAGAAGAAGAGAGAGAGCAAGATATTAAAAACCTATTTGAAGAAATAATGACAGAAAACTTCCCCTACCTGGTGAAAGAAATAGTCTTACAAGTCCAGGAAGCACACAGAACCCCAAACAAAAGGAATCCAAAGAGGACCACACCAAGATACATCATAATTAAAATGCCAAGGGCAAAACACAAAGAGAGAATATTAAAAGCAGCAAGAGAAAAACAGTTAGTTACCTACAAGGGAGCACCCATACGATTGTCAGTTGATTTCTCAACAGAAACTATGAAGGCCAGATGGGAGTGGCAAGAAATATTCAAAGTGATGAGTAGCAAGAACCTATAACCAAGATTATTCTACTCAGCAAAGCTATCATTTAGAATTGAAGATCAGATAAAGAGCTTCACAGATTAAAAAAAAGAAAAAAAAGAAAAGCTAAAGGAGTTCATTGCTGCCAAACCAGTATTATATGAAATACTGAAGGGTATTCTTTGATAAGAGGAAGAAGAAGAAAAAGGTAAAGATAAAACATTATGAACAAAAAAATGACAACAAATACATATCTATCAACAAGTGAATCTAAAAATCAAGTGAATAAAATACCTGATGAACAGAATAAACTGGTGAATATAATTGAGCCAGAGGAATAAAACAGGAGTGAACTGACCATTCTTGAGGGGAAGTGGGTGTGGGGTGTGGGGTGGGAAGAGACTGGACAAAATCATATACCTATGGATGAGGATAGTGATGGTGTAGTAGGGGTGTCGAACTCAATCAGAGAAGGGGCCAAAATCTAAAATCCAGCCTAAATCGCGGGCCGAATGGTTTACTGAACAGTCATAAACTGTCATTGTGATGGAAACGCAGCGGAGTGCAGTGATGACAGCGTGGTGCGGGCCACATTGCGAGGCCTGGCGGGACGGATTTGGCCCGTGGGCCTTGTGTTTGACACATGTGGTGTAAGGGCAGAGAGTGGTGTGGGAACCAGGTGGAGGGGAGCTATGGAGGGAAAAAATATTGTAATTGAAAACCTAACAAATTGCAACTGGTTCAGAGAGTCTCAAAGCTTCATAAAGAAGGCCCTAAAATACTGTAATATTCTAAACAATATTTATTAAAAAATATTATGGAACTCCAGTGTCTTTTTTTAAATATATTTTATTAATTTTTTTACAAAGAAAAAGAGAGAGGAATAGAGAGTTAGAAACTTTGATGAGAGAGAAACATCGATCAGCTGCCTCCTGTATATCCCCTATTGGGGATGTGCCCACAACCAACGTACATGTCCTTGACCAGACCCAAACCAGGGACCTTTCAGTCCACAGGCTAGCTGACACTCTATCCACAGAGCCAAATCGGTTTTGATTACAGTGTCTTTTGACATAAATGTGATGCTCTTAGGTCCCCTTGATAGGATATGTGAGTTCAATATCCTAATTTTGGTACAAGCCTTGTGTGTATAAGAGGTTGGCATGGTCATGGAAATTCTCAATAGCCTGTTTAGGAAAATGTCTTGAATGTTTTTTTCATTATTCAAGCACTATAGCTCTTCATCAATCTGGGAACAAATAAGATCACATGAATGTCAGTACTCAGCCTTCTAGCATCCCAATAAACACTCACAGGTGTTCCCTGCAATTAGCAGGGTCACAGCTTCTCACTACCTGTGTCTCTTCAATTATTCCTGGGATCAGCTAGCATCTCATATGCTCAAAGCCAATTCTTCCATGGTTTTCTGCCCTGGCTTACTGCCGTTGCCGCAACTAATGGTACACTCTTTACATGGACTATTTCCCCTTCAGGGCTCCCAGTGTTACCTACCCCTTCAATGTACCAAACTGCTTCTCAGCTCTCAGTGTGTTGCCAGAGCTATATTATGTTCCATGTAGAAATGGGATCACTGCCTCTCTCTCCTATTCTGTGTCATTTTTTTTTTGTCACCTGTTCCCTGAAGCAGAAACACTTATATTCAGTCCTTCATGAACATAGTTTGGGTTTTTGCTAGCAGCCCTTATTAACATATGGACTCAGAGCCAGGTGGATAAAATGTATAATTATGTCAGTCTATTCTCAGGTCTCCAACTCTAGCCCCCGGATATCCCTCACCACAAATTTCCATATAGCGCATATACTCAAAGTTAAATTCCTCTTATTATCTATTCAGTTGACTAATACAAATACACTCCCATGGGATTTGTTATATTCCCCATGCTCACTCTCAGTTCATACTAAATTAGGACCACTATCTACATTATGTGGGACACTTAGTGCTATAGATACTTACTATGTTTGAAGTGATGGAGCCAAATGATTTTCCTTAGGTTTTATATGCTGTCTGAAGTAGCACAAGGAATGAGTATTTAAAGGAAATTAAAGTATATATTGAAAACGGGTAGAGATAGATAGAGGTCGTGATGAATATTGCCCACAGATGATAACATAAGAAACTGTGGAACAGCTACACTACAGCTATGAGCCCTAGAAATCCCAACTTTTAGCTTTATAGAGGGACAACAAAGGGAACAGTAAAGATGCCAAAACTGGGCAATTTTGCCCCTGCCTTTTTAATGCCTTGGATGATTGCTTTTGTTACTTTAGACCTTTTTAAAGTAGGGGGCACTAGTCTAGTATATTGTGCCCCAGAGACTAGGAATATGCTGGTTTGAGGAATGTAATGTCTTAGAGCAGTGTTTCCCAAACTTCTCTCATGATGAGAATCACCTGGTGGAGTTGTTAAAATACAGGTTCCTGAATCCCAACTAAGAAGTACTAAACTAGAATTTTGGGGAACATATAGGTAAAATTGTATACTTAACTAGTGCTCTAGCTTAGTTGGGATTCAGGAATCTGTATTTTAACAACTCCACCAGGTGATTCTCATCATGAGAGAAGTTTGGGAAACACTGTCTTAGAGGACACAGACTGTGTGCGTCTCCTGTGTATCTTTCCATCATCTAGCATGTGTGTACTCTCAATGAATATTAAACAATAAGGTATGACCCTCTTAACCATAAGAGATGATTCCTAGTTTTGAGATGATGTGCCCTGGGAATAAAGAATGTTTCCTTCATTTTCCATGCCTGTCAAACTGGCATCTTTCATCAACACTAAATTCCCTTTTAAGTATTATAGTATTATAGAATGCCTTACACAGTTTAAACAGGAAATTTCTCAGAATTTCTAGCTATTTGTTGAAAAGAAAACTCCCCCCCCCCCAGATACATCTTGCAGAAAACCATTTCCTAAATAAAATACAAAAATGTGGTATCATGTTTAGAGGAAAAGAAATAAGCCTCTGATTCATAGAGCCAGTTTCATGTTGTCCTTAATGTTGCAAAGGTGATTATTTTTACCATAATCTTACGGCTGTTAGCCCAGGATGGAAGGTGCATAGCCACCTTGTTAAATAGAGAAGGGAGACTTTCTTGAAGCCATTTTCCCGTCATAGGAATTGTGCATATATGTGTGTGGGTAGAAACCTCAGGACAAAAATGTCCTATCTATTACCTTTATAATAACTCATGAAAAATGGAGTTCTATTACTTATTAATTCAAACCATGGAAATATACTCTAATCATCAATATTATTTCCAAACAACATAAAAATATCATGGTGCTGCAAAACACCAAACAACTTACAAACATAATGCATTCCCTCTCCCTCCCTCCCTCCCTCCCTCCCTCCCTGCCCTCCCTCCAGCCCTCCCTCCTCTTCCTTCCCTTCCGTCCTCCTTCCTTTCTTCCTGTTCTTTCCTTCCTTCTTCCATCCTTCCAGCCTTCCTTCCTTCCTTCCTTCCTTCCCTTCCTCCTTCCTTCTTCCTTCCTTCCTTCCAGTCCCTCCCGCCCACCTCCCTCCCTCCCTCCCTCCCTCCTTTACTTCCTTCTTTCTGTTTTTCTTTCTCTTGAGAGTCAGGGTTGACTTAACAGGGAAAAGAATGAATGAATGAATGCTTATTTAATGTGTTGGTTCCTTACCCTTAGCCTCTATGATAATCATTCTTTACATTTTTTGGGGTCTATTCAAGTGTGTACAGTTCCAAAAAGAACAGTTTATTTGAAAAGCGTCTAATTGGTATGAGCTACCATTGTTGACATGCTGAAGTCCTGCTGACAAGGCTGAGGTTGGCAGAAAAATAAATAAAAGCAACTGATAAATGTTAGAAGTGGATTGTAGTAAAACATGCTGTTTGTTTAATGTTGATAAAAGGGCAGATAGAAAATACATCAAATTCCCTTACCAGAGAGTTTTTGAGTCATAAATTGCAAATGCTTGCCAGAAATTAAATTTATGTCTTATTTAGTTGTGGCTAAAAACAACACAATAGCAAGTGTACTAGGAGTATAGTATAGAGCAGGCACTGTTACTATTCCATGCTTGTTTCAAAGAGATCTGAGAATTATGAAAAATATGTTTCAAAAGCATGATGTTCTAATGGATCCATTAGCCATTATAAATACTGAGACTTTAATATAAGAATATAAATACAGTGGTATTCTAGGATAAGATAACTCACTGTTTAAATGAAAAAAAAAAAAACACACACACACACACACAATGTTTTTTGTTTTGTATTGGTTTCTGGTGTACAACATAGTGGTTAGACAATCATATACTTTACAAAAGTGATTCCCCTGGTATTTCCAGTAGCTACCTGGCACTATACATAGTTATTACAATATTATTGGCTATATTCCCTACACTGTACTTAACATCCCTATGAATAGCTTGTGACTACCAATTTGTACTTCTTAATCTCTTCACCTTTTCCACCCAGCCACCCAACCCTCCTCCCCTCAGTTAGCCCTCAGTCTGTTCTCTATATTTTTTTTCTGTTTTGTTTGTTTATGTTGTTCTTTAGATTCCACATATACTAGTAAGTGAAATCACATAGCATTTGTCTTTGACTGATTTCACTTAGTCTTATAAAGAATCTGCAATTTGAAGAGAAGTGACATATTTTTGCTATTGGGAACATTTGCTGTTTTGTGTTATTTCTTTTGAAACACCACTAGTATGAGAAACAACTAAGGGATGTGGCAGTGGACAACATGTGTGACCTTCACAAATATTGGTCCTGTCAAGAAACTTAGAGTCCAATCTTTTGTTGTCAAGTGAATTAAATTTATTTTTTACTTTTGAGGAAACAAATGATTATTGTAGAAAACTTAGAAAGTGCAGTGCAGTAAATTTAAAAAATAGAGAAAAATAGAAGAATGCAAAGGGGGAAACTTTATTCTCTTATAACATAGAAACAACTACTGTCAGCATTCTGCCTTATTTTTCTGCAGGCTTTTCATTTTTTATTTAATGTGGATCCTATTATTTATGTAATATTATAGCTTGCCTTTTATTTAACATGTCAAATGAAAATTATAATACCAGTAAACAAATTTTTGGAAATAATTGTAATGGTTCTATAATTTCCCATAGTTTATTTAAATATTACATTGATACTGGATATGTAGGTTGCCTTCAATTATTTAACATTTTAAATAGTTCTACTCTGGCTACCTCTTTGCATGAATCTTTGCCTACAATTCAGATTATCTCCTCCTAGGAAGGTTTTCAGCAATAAAATAATAGATCAAATAGAATGCACACATTTAAGATTTCTGTTATTATTGCTAATCAATTTCAGAAAAAAAACTTAATTTTATTATAACCAACAAAGTATGAGAGCAACTCTCTTATTTCTTACTTTCCCTAGCATTGAGTTTTAATATTTTAAAATCTTTATTAATTTTGTTGGTAAAGTGTGATTTTGTGTTTTAATTACCATTTCTACTTTTGATTAATTTCCAAAGTAATGAAAACTTGATGACAGACCTGTAGGCCAGATCCTGCACCACAGGCTCTTCCTTGGGGGAGGCAAAGCTTTATTGACAGAATTGTATTAAGTATTGATGCATACTTGAAATGATATAAAGAGTATATCAGGCACACATATTTCATATTAGTTAAATGTAATGAATGGTTAATTGGGAATCAGAAAGGCTCAAAAAGAAAAAACACAATTAATGCTTGATTCTCTTATTTTTTAGTCATGGATATTACAACACATTGAATTAAAAATTAAAATGTGTAGAAGTAGTAAACTTGAATTATTTAGATCTTTTTTTATTGATATTTTCTCCCACTTTCCCACCTAGAAAGGGATAAAGAAAGTTGACTCATGTACGAAAGAGAAACTCATCATTTTACACTTTCAGAATATCATTCAATCCAAAATCAATCTACAGTATAATAAGATTTTCCCAATATTTCATTATCATCTTTCTGGGAAGTGCTTGAAAGAGAGCAAAGAGGTTAATAACAGTTTTTCCCTTCGTGGGATGTTTTGGTTTTGGTTTGGTATGATTTTGTGGTCAAGCCTGGATATACAATAAATGTTTTTATTCAGCCCAGGCCTGGAAGCATGAATAAAGAGTTAAGATACTAACTGCATATGGTAAAAAAAAAAAAAAAAATGGTAACAATAATATGGTAAAAATTCTAATATATAAAAACTCTGGGTCCATCATGACCAGAGGCTCAACCAACCGCAAGTCACTTCTGCAGTCAGTGACGACTGCTGTGACTGCAGGCACAGTGACCTAGCACTTACTGCTGAGGGGACTGCGAATCAGGCCTAGAGAAAGGCCTGAAGAGAGAAGCAGGGTCTGATCCATAGTCTGTGTGTCAGCTTTTGATTAGCACTTGCCTCTCTTTTTCTTTCCTGGTTGGGCCAGCAGCCTCGCCTTCATTTCTCTCCAGGCCTCCATGGGGGCTACTGATCAGCACTGCCTTTCTGACCAGGCTCTGTTGATAGTAGGCCCGGAGACACGGACTGGAATAGAAACTGACCAATCAGAACCAAAGCTGGGTGAAGTGTGAGGAGCCCATGGCTTTTGACACTGACTGACATAGAAACCAACCAATCAGAACCAAATTGGCTGTCAGGGAGGGAAGAGGGGGGCAAGATCAGGCCTGCAGGGGAGGGCAGTTAGGGATGAAATCAGGCTGATAGGGGAGGGCAGTTGGGGGTGATCAGGCAGGCAGAGGCAGTTAGGGGCAATCAGGCAGGAAGGCAGGTGAGTGGTTAGGAATCAGTGGTCCCAGATTACAAGAAGGATACCTGTAGGATAGGGCCTAAATTGGCAGTCAGATATCCCCCAAGGGTCCCCAATTGGAGAGGGTGCATGCTGGGCTGAGGGAACACCCCTCAGTGCATGAATTTCATGCACTGGGCCATGAGTAACACTAATAATATTTTACTTACTTTCCTGCATCTCATTATCATCCCACTCATTATTTTACTTCAGTGGAAGTAATGTAAGTAATGAAAAAGGAATCTCTGTTCTTTTTAAAATCTTATTTTTGGTAAGGAAAGATGAGATATGAAGTTAATTTCTAGAAATCTAGTTGAAAAACTCTGTTTTTAAGAAGAACTTTATTCTTTCCTTAAAGTGCAAATGATAAAAAGTGATATTACACATTAGTAATATTGCACATTAAATGGATTGTGTTTTTCATTCTCAAAGTTAATCCTGCTTTGTTTTATGTCGGCAGAATGAGGACCACTTGGCAGGAGCTAAGAGCATGAACTTTGAAGCCAAATATACTCAAAGTTTCAAATTTGGTGTTGCCCCTTACCATCCATGTGGTCTTAAGTTAACTTCTTGGAAATGTAGTTTTTTTTTATCTGCAAAATGGAAATAATACTTCTAAGTCTGGGCTTGAAAATGGTATGACTATTGGGAATTAGGTGCACATACTTATTTATTGCAGGGGGCCCAAGAGAGCCTGTATGTGCTACTGCATCTCATACTTACATGTTTGATTCTTGTTTCCATCATGTGTGGCTACTGACCACACTTAATGTTGTGTTTATTTTGTGGCCCTCAGTGAAGTGCATGAAAAGATGTCTAAAGTGGATATAGCAGCTAAGAAAAGGAGATGCTGATAGGTACAGAGAACTGTATGTGTAGAACAAGGATGGTTAATGCTAAATAATGTTCTCGCGGTCAGCGAGGTTTACATGCTTGGTGTAGAATATTTGTCTAATTTACCTTTAATCAGCTGAGCTAAAGAAGCAGCAATATTCTTTTAAAAGAAATTTAAAGAAAATTTTTGATAAATAGACAAATTTATCATAGAATATCTTATTAAATAATTGATAACTTTTTAACTGTATATTTTGTGCAATTAGGTATCTATACTAATAAAAGGGTATTATGCTAATTAGACTGGGTCAACCAGCCATCTTCTGGACATTCGATTTCTGGACAAAGCCATGTGATGAGGGTCGAGGCAGAGGCAGTTAGGGACAATCAGGCTGGCAGGGGTGGAGAGTTGGGGGGACCAGGCCTGCAGGGGGCTAGGGGCAATCAGGCCAGCAGGGGAGGGCCACTGGGGACAAGATCAGGAAGGCAGGCAGAGGCAGTTAGGGGCAATGAGGCAGGTAGGTAAGTGAGGGAGCCCCTCTCCCCCTGCACTGTGCATGAATTTTGTGCACCGAACTACTAGTAAATGAAATAAATGTGAAGGAATGAAGAGATACAAGGAGAGGAGGAATAACCTATAATGGAGGTTTGGCTAAATAAATGAGGGCATATCTATGCAGTAGAACATTATTTAGCATTAACCATATGCCATAGAAGACTAATGACATGAGGCATTTTTCATGATATGTTAAGTGGAAAAGAGCTTATCATAAAACACTATTTAATGGTCACACATTTCTTGGAAGACATAATTATATATGTTTTAAATCAACCAGAAGATTGCCCATTGAATTGTTTATGATGGTTATCCATGGGAGATGAGTACATGAAACCTACATTATTTTATAAATATAAAATATTATTTTTAAAGAATGAAAGAAAATCAAGTCTATATGGATAATGTATTCACATCCTAGTCTTTTGGGCTCATCAATAATAAACTAATTTTTACTGTTTCACGCTTTTGTCTTTTAATTTTCCCCTTTGTCTGGCAAAAGGAATTAATAAGTGCTATTGAATAATGCTATTTCAAAGTACAAAACAGAAAAACAAGTTTATTGGGCTACTTGGCTCAAATCTTGCATTTTACATTGATTTAGAATGTTAGGGAAATATAATAAATTTCACTGCAAAACCTCATTTGCAAATTGTTGAGCATATTTATTTGTTTCTAAATCATTTTGGTTGAAAATTTCAGCAAAATTTCCATTTTTACCAATACCTGTTGCTCTTTAGTACCAAGTGTAGCACATAGATCTCTGCGATATTGTAAAAATGATGGTGAGATGTGAAAGCAAGTGGAAGAAAAACAACTTTATGTAACAGTTTAGGTTTTAAATTCAAAATGATTTTTGGATTACTCAGTACTTGACTCTAACTCTTTGTAAGAAGACAAAAGTTGTTACCATGGAGCACTTTCCCAAAATCCAGTTAGGACTTTTGGTCATGAGTGTAAGCTCTTTAAGATTAACGACCAAGCATTACTTTCCTTTATCTTGGTGTAATGCTGGAAACAGAAGGCACCATAAGATATAAGCTAGCAGGGTTATAGGTAAAATTTGTTTTGGGGTCAACGTATTGATCCTAGTACTAGATTCTTTTTTTCCCCCCCCTGCTTCTGTTGCCGATGACAAATGTGTTCTTGCTCCAGGCTCATTCAGCTACAGTAGATTATAGACAAACAGCATGAAGCACAAATGTTTCAGTCCTTCAGTGAGTCAATAAGCACTTCTTGAGAAAGTCACAGTACTGACATTTTAGATGCTGTACAGGAGACTAAGGTAGGAAATCACTCTCATGAAGCTTGCTCTGATAAAAGACAGAAGACATAGTTAAACCTGTTAACCGGGGAGTTCCCTTTTTAATGACACAACCTGTAACGGGCGCGTACTCTTTCACTAGGACTTGTCAGTATGTCATGCCGGGAGGACGTAATTTCATATTATTTTTTTTATTTATACTTAATGAAAATAAATGAAATATATATATATATATATATATATATATATATATATATATATATATATATACATATTTTCGTTTATTTATATATATAAAGCACAAAGGAAAATACAAAATTACAAAAAAAAATAGAAAAGAATACCAACCAAAAAAATGGACACATCGAATTAAAAAAATTATAAATTTTACAAACAATGATAAAGATTACAAAAAATAGCCGAAACCGGTTTGGCTCAGTGGATAGAGCATCGGTCTTCAGACCTAACGGTCCCGGGTTCGATTCTGGTCAAGGGCATGTACCTTGGTTGCCAGCACATCCCCAGTGGGGGGTGTGCAAGAGGCAGCTGATCGATGTTTCTCTCTCATCTCATCGATATTTCTAACTATCCCTCCCCTTTCCTTCCTCTCTGTAAAAAATCAATAAAATATTTTTTTAAAAAAGATTACAAAAATATATATACCGTCCCTCTCGGGGCGCAACATATATTTCAATGACGTATGCATACGTCCTACCCGTTCCCGATATTGTTTACGTTTGACGTATTTATAGGTCCCGCTCAGTTAACAGGTTAAACAGAACTTGCTCTATAAGATTAGAAAATGAGAAGTCCAGTGAAAAGGAAACAAATAAGATTGTGTTCAGCTGGGGGAAGCTTAGAGGTAAATAGCTATGGATTTGTGGAGAAGTTGCATGTCAGTTATGACTTAAAGTATGGGGAACGCTTTGGCACAAGCATATGGACATATGTGATCATAAGAGTTTCTAAAGAGTTTTTAAAGAGTTTCTGATATATGGTAAATATAAAATATTATTTTTAGAGAATGGAAGAAAATCAAGTCTACATGGATAATATATTCACATGCTAGTCTTTTAACAATAGAGCACCAAGGGGAGATTGGTTGAAATATTCTATACTAAATTTTTCTCTTTTGCTTTTTAAAAATAATTTAACATTTGTTAGGCAAAAAGGCTTAGTCACCAAAACAAAATGACCCGATAAAGAAAAGCATTGCACCCTCATGTAACAGCCCAAGGTGGGTGAGCAGACACCTCTGCTGCACACAGTCATTCAGGGGTGCATATTTGTCTTTTCATGTTATTTCATTATCCCTTAAGGCCACTGTTATCTGGGTGGTTGAAACTGCTGAGTCTATGTATATGCTAATTCCAGCAGGTAAGAAATAGAGAGTAGGGGGACATACATGTGATGTGTTAAGGATTCCATTGGTGGATTCATAGTCACCTAGCTGAAACAGGGATGGGAAATGTAGTATCTGGCTGGGCAGCCCTATGATTTCTGTGACTCTGTTACTAAGTAACAAAGGGAGAACAAATTTTGGTGGATAGTTGGTAGTCTCTGCCTCATCAAAGTGCATTATCATCATGCCTTAAATATAACCTAGTAATCTTAGATGGGTAGTCCATCTCCCTTTAGTTTTTTTTTAATATATTTTTACTGATAAAGGAAAACGAGAGAGAGAGAAAATGAGAGAGAGAAAGAGAGAGGGGGAGAGAGAGAGAGAGAGAGAGAGAGAGAGAGAGAGAGAGAGAGAGAGAGATCAATGAGAGAGGAATATCCATCTGCTTCCTCCTGCACTCCCTCTCCTGGGGATCAAGCCAGCAAACTGGGAATGTGCCCTGACCAAGAATTGAACTGGTGACCTCTCAGTACATGGGACTGCATTCAACCAACTGAGCCACACTGGCTATGGCCCATCTCTTTAGCAGTGAATTTTTCACTATACAAATGGCTTAAGTCCAATTTTTAAATTGATTTTTAGAGACAGAAAGGGAAAGGGAAAGAGAGAGAGAGAAAGGGAGAGAGAAACATCTACATGCCCCCTACCAGGGATGGAGCCCATAAACTTCCTTAACTGTTTTAAAGTTAGTTCAGTTCTTTGCCCCTACTTATCCCAGGCTGTGAAAAAATGGTTTATAGAAGAGTGAATTACAAAACTAGTGCATTTACCTGCACTGAATTCCACACTCTTCTAATTAATTCATTTAACAATAGAGCACCAAGGGGAGATTTGTTGAAATATTTTATTCTATACTAATTTTTTTCTCTTTTGCCTTTTAAAAATAATTTAATGAAAATCTTAAGCGTGATCATTTTGAAATTTTAAATAATTGTCCTGCTTTTGTAAAATATTTTATAATAAATTAAATAGTTCATACACAATGTCATTGGAAGTATATAGCTTTCATAATATGTACTTTCCCAATTGTTCCAGTTTTTCATGGTCATTTTAGAGAAGAAGTGGCAATCACCTTATTCAAACATGGGAATTATACCAATTGGGGATTATGAGGACTGTATAGAAATGTCTGTTTTTAAGTAACTTTTCATTCTATATCCTGTTGACACCATGGTTTATTTGTGACTCAGAAATGGAAGGAAAAGCTACCTGTCTATAGTGATCACTTGTTTTCTGGAATCTTTTTTAAAAAATATATTTTAAGATTAAAAAAATTTTTTTTTACAGAGAGGAAAGGAGAGGGAGAGAGAGCTAGAAACATCGATCAACTGCCTCCTGCACATCCCCTTGTGCCCGCAACCAATATACATGCCCTTGACCGGAATCAAACCTGGGACCTTTCAGTCTGCAGACTGATGCTCTATCCACTGAGCCAAACCAGTTTTGGCTGTTTTCTGGAATCTTAATTGCAATGCCAATTCTGTCTTGAAGTTAGTGAGATAGTCAACTAAATAATAAGTACAAGATACTGATAAGTGACAAATAAGGGAAGTATTTAGTAAGTCATTGATAAATCTGTTTTGTCTTAATGTATTGAGAAATTTGAAAATTAGAAGATGAAAATAAGAGCATACTTATGAAATTTTATAAATTAACTGCTGCATCCCATATATTGTTCTAGATGTTGTGGAGGGTTATGTAAAGATAGAAAAGTGAACTTGTCCTTTGGTTTTTCTTTGCCTACCCCAAATAGGAGAAAACATACTCAAAAGGGGAAGCAATATTGACAAGACAATATGTGAAGTATAGATTACATCAGAAGATAAGAACTAGGCTATAAGGCAGGGGATGTGGCTTTCAGGATATCTACCATCTTGATACGTGACCCTGAGCAGGTATCTCTTTCTCTCTTAGGCTTTAGTTTCCACACCTGCAATATGAAGGGTTTGTATTAAAGCAGGGGTGGGGAATTCCAGCCCAAGGGCAGTATATGGCCTGCAAAATCATTTTATCTGGCCCTGCCAAGGCATTAGGGGTGAGTTAATTAAATGTTTGACCAAAATAACAGGCTAAGCCCTAGCCAGTTTGGCTCAATGGATAGACCATCGGCCTGAGGACTGAAGGGCCCCAGGTTCAATTCTCGTCAGGGGCACATGCCCGCATTGTGGGCTCCATCCCCAGTGGGAAGGCATGTGTGAGACAGCCAATCATTGATTTTCTCTCATCATTGATGTTTATATCTCTATCTCCCTCTTTCTTCCTCTCTGAAATTAATAAAAATAGATTTAAAATATCAGGCTAATTTTTAAGTTGATAATTTTGTGTGCCCCACAATTATATTATAAATATCTAAATGACCATTGGCAGAAAAAAAGGTCCCCTACCTCTGCATTAAAGAGACAAGGATTCCAAGGAAATTATGTGATTACTTGAATTATGTAGCAGAATACATAATGTAAACTACCTACTTATATTGAAAGGATGCAGGGAAAACATAAGTGTGACAAGTTAACAGTCCCAGTAATGATGACATTTCATGGACAAAGATTACCTAAAATTTTCAAGCGATTGCTTTCAGTGACTTCGAAGGATCCTTCTAACTCTGGGACCTTATGATTATTGGTAGGAAAAAATGAGATCTGTCTTGTTCTTTCTAAATTTCCTAGAGGATATACATTGTGTGCTATTTTCATGTCTGTATCTGTGTTCATCAGATGAATTGGAGAGAACCCAAATGGAACAAATGAAAAATGAAGGTCTCTGTGTGTTTGAGGTTTGTGCGTTTGTGTGTTTGGGGGAAGGGAGAGGTCTTTAACTTTGGGCAAGATAGGAAAAAAAAAACTTTAATTTACACAATAAGTATAAAGGAAGACATGAAAATAATATGTAATTTACTGAAAAGTATAAGTAAAAGGCAAGCAGAAAGAGAAATGAGTAGTCTAATGTAGTGAATAATTGGAATAAAAATGATGAGCTGAATGTCAGAAAAGTGAAATGAGGACAGAATACTAGGATAAAAATACATTGACTAATATGTGGGAAATGAATTGGGCTAGGATATTTTAAATTCATATGGCAATAGCATAAAGATTAATTAAAAACTTAGAGTTTGATAAATTATGGTGCTTGTGCATGAGAGGGGTTTATAGGGTTAGCAGTAATTAAATAAGAAGAATTTTTTAACATTATATAGGCCAGAAACATTTTCTCCTTCTCTCTGAGGCATTATGTTCTCCTGCCTGTCACCTGAAGAAGAGGCTATATTGGTAAAGTCTCAGTTACACTACTCTGTAAAAAAAGAAAGAATCAGAGCTTAAGAGCTTAAGACTGTAGGCATCAAACCACTGAGACTACAGATTCTAATCTACATTCTGCCAATGGCATCAATGACATGCCAATGACTTTAGCCAAGTCGCTAAACCTAGCTATCTGTTTTCTCATATAACCAATGGGGACTACCACCTCATAGAGTTGAATATCATAAGAATTAAATAGGGGTAAATCACTTTGATATTTGTAAGATGCTATGAAAATTCACATTTCCTATACCTTTTCTTTGTTGTTGTGTTTTTTTAAACAACTTGGTTCATATGGGTGTGCAATAAATATACTTTTAAATTTAGGATTGTTTGAAGCACTTGTAAGTTTTGGAATTCAGGTGAATATCTCAAATTATTTTCATGCAAACCTTTCTTGATATTGCTATTAATAAGAATAATCCATAACCTGATTAATCTAAGCGTAGACACTTAACTTTGTTGGGTTGCTTAAAATTTGTTGGATCATATTAAATGTACATTAAGTAGCCAGATTATTATGAACTCTGAATGCATAATAGTCTGGCCAACCAGTGTATAGTCTATATAATAAAAGGTAATATGCAAATTGTCCCCTTGACCAGGAGTTTGACCAGCAGGCAGGCTGAACAATGGCCCATGTCCCTCCCCCTGGTCAGGCTGGCCAGACCCCCACCCATGCACGAATTCATGCACCAGGCCTCTAATACACACACACACACACACACACACACACACACACACACACACTGAGTGGCCAGATTATTATGCGTTCAGAGATCATAATAACCTGGCCATTCAGTGTATAGTCTTCCAAGAATCATGTCATCATTATCTTATTTTGTCCAAAATTGTTTTGGGGTTCGTATCCTTGCAATAACCTTATTCTGGAGTTACTGCATTTGCTCTTAGGCAAATTATTCAACACTTCTTCAATGTTTAAAGTAGTCTTACACAGCTTGACAACTTAATGCTGTGCACTGACCTGAGCCAATTTGATCATGCAGAATTCCTGGGTTATGTTTATAAATAACGGTAACCTCTAAAGAAATTTTGAGATAATCAAGGGTTACTCTCTCTAAAACCTCACTATCAGAGCCTGACTTGCATATGGCTCAATGGTTGCGTGTTGACCTATGAACAGGTCACAAGTCAATTCCTGGTCAGGGCTTATGCCTGGGTTGTGGGCTCAATCCCCATTGTGGGGCATGCAGGAGGCAACTGTTCCATGATTCTCTCTCATCATTGATATTTCCATCTCTCTCTCCCTCTCCCTTCCTTTCTTAAATCAATAAAAAATATATTTTTTTAAAAAAACACAAACAAGCAAAAAAAACCCTCACCATCAGGTTATAATAAAAGCAAATATCAATCCAAATCCTGCCATACAGAGATTTGTTATTTAAACATTCATTAGCAATTCAACACAGAAAACAGTTCACTCAATCTGTTCTGTAAGCCCAAGGAAATCCTTTCAGGTGCTCTAGAGGTTCAGAAAGACAATTTCCCTAAGAAAGATCTAAGAGTTTATGTCATATAATAGGTACCTTTAATATGGTGTTAAATTTAGAGATGGTGTATCCTTGATTGTTAGTTGGTTGAGAGATGAGGATGATGACAATGATTTTAAAAAAAAAACTGTAAAAGTAGGAAATAATTCCATCACATTTACATTTTCAAAAGATAAAATTTCTTTTTTTTTTTTCTGATCAAGCCTCAACTTTATTCTTTGAAATGGCTGTATTTATACAGCAGAAACAAAGGGGGGCAGGGTTGCCTATGCAGAGGGGTCTTTGCGTAACATTCCAAGGTGCAACATTCCAAGGCTGGGCTATCTAGGGGGGAGGATCAGGAAGGGGAAGTTGCTAAGCTGCAGGAAGATGCTAAGCAGGAAGATGCTAAGCTGCAGGTTAATCTTATCTTCTGGCCAAGCCCTCAGGGCACCGCATAACTTCTGCTAGAAGGAACTTAATTCTATTTCCTTAAGACTGAGTTGCTTGCCTCAGCTCTGCTGGCTCCCAACATCTCCTCCATTTTTGTCTTATTGAGGGTGGGCCTTAACCGATTGGGGGAGTAGTGACCTGGTTCCTCCCGTGGGTTTCCCAGGCCCACCAGTATTAGCGGCTCTTGGTATCTTTTGGGGAGGAGAGGCAGAGCCGATTGGATTTGTATTGATACCAACCTCTATGCAAACCAGGTATGCTCGCAGGGAAATCCAGAGGGGGTCGAAATTTTCCCGTGACCTTCCCTTGGGAAGAGGGGGTCGGAAAATTTTTTGGACCTTCCCTTGCAATGCTTTGCTCTGCACCCATATCGGTACCCATACCTTTCTCCCAGTGAGGAGTAAGTAAGCATTCCTCTGGTCATCATGCTGTCCCCGCAGGGAGGGAGTGATGGTAAAGTTCATAATCTTGCTCATGGTCAGCTATGGCTAAATGGTGGTAATGTACCTGGATGGGTTTGGCCAAGATGCTGTCAATATGTTGTTTTACAAAATCTGTTAACCTCTGAAAAGCCCAGGGGCCAAAGGATAGGACTAATAAGAAACCTACAAGGGGGCCCAGGATGGGGAGAAGGTAGGGGAGAAGTCCGTTTAGTCCGCTCCAGAGAGGGTTCTCCAACAGTTCTTTCCGCCGCTTTATCAGGTCTTCCTGTAGTTTCTTGATTTTGTCTCGGATGATTCCAGACTTGTTGGCATAGAAACAGCAACGTTCCTGTAGGGCTAAGCATATTCCTCCCTGCTCTGCTGTGAGTAAGTCTAACCTTCTCCTATTTTGTAGAACAACTTCAGCTAAGGAGTAAATTTGGTCTTGGAGATCATTAATGGTACTAGAGAGGGCTTGGACATCATTGATTAATTGATTAGATAGTATAAGGAATGTACAGCCACTCCTAGCCCTGCATTATTACTGAATCTGATAAAACTCTTTTCTGGTTTATGCTTCCTTCCACCTAGCTGACTCGGTGGAGGCTATTGTACAGGAGGCCTGATGCCTTTCGTCTGCTGTACGATCTGCATCACAATTTAAAAATTTTTAAAGTATAAAAAGTATGACAGAGCTTCTCTTGAGGTGACACATAATATCTATCTCCCCCTTTTTTGTTTTTAAAATGATCTTAAGAGTATGAATGGGTCTTTCCACCACTGAGTAACATTTATTTTACCAGATTTGATTAGGTTTAAGTTTTCGGGGATTTATTCCTAAGGTTGATATAGGAAGTTGGATAATATTCTGAGGAAACTGTTTATAATAAAATATGGAAATTGCCATTCTCAAAAAACATTTTATAGACTTAAAATTAAATGAAAAGTTCCTTTGAATTAATGTGCCTTATAGTAGCCATTTTAATAATTTTTGCTATATTTACCATATAAGTACTATTACTATAGATTGATGTGCTTCGTAGTAAAATCTGTTAAGGCATAAATAAGAGCTTGTATTTCTATTGAAATATAAGAGGTTTGAAGGACCTTTGCTCCTCTGCTGTAGTATAATATATCTAGCCTTTTTAGAACTGGATCTATCTGTTAAAATGGTTAATACCTGAGATAAAAAAAATTTCTTTTAATGTGGTTGTTAATACCATTCCCCGTGTTAGATACAAATCAAGCCCCCAAGCTAGGGTTCCCGGCAGAATACAAAATACCAAGTATTCCGACCTCTATGTAGAAGGGTGTGTACACCGATCCTCCTTGCCCTTGGTCCTGGGCAACCTGTAGCAATGCACAGATGCTGACTGCTATCATGGCAAGGTATCTTTACTTTAAAAATAAAGCAAATTTATTTCTGAATTCACAAGCCACAAATGTTGCCTTGCCTTTAGCTTGATTAAAATGTAGGCGGCTATATATAGTTAGGATTCAATTATTTATAAAACATTGGCTTCTCATGTAACTTAATTTATATGACATTGATTATATTGTAAAAGCTAATTTATAAAGTAACTTAAGTAGGTATTTTCTGTTTAAAAAAATAATGGCAAAGATTTTTATTGGGCTGATCCAAAAGCATGGCTTTTGTCTTCCTTGAAATTTTATTACTGTTGAAAAATTTGGCTATATTTAAGAAATATATTGTCCTTGCCTTTCCCACAGGTGAAAACCTTCATAATATTTAATATATACCTATTAATTTTTATTTGATGAGGCTTTCCATGCAATTTTAAGTATATTAGATCTGTTTTAAAAACTTTTCCTATAAGAAGAGAGAATAAATTTCTTGTATTACTCCGGCCCTTGGGGCTTTCCAAGAATCATTTCTGTTAAGGCCTTGAAATTTTAACATGGAAAAAAAACATCAAATAAATATCTACATCTTAAGATATCAATTAGATTTAGACTAGTTTTTGTAATCACTACAACTCTATAATTTCTCCTAATTTAATTTGAACTTCGAATTTTTAAAGCTGGCAAGTCAAATATATTTAGTAGTTCTTAGATTAATAACACTTTATGTTAATCAGCTTAACAATAACCCACAACCTTCTGACCAACTAACACTTTATATTTCTAAGAAAAATACAAGACATAATCAATAAATAGATTCAATTCTGTCCTCTAGGTTTTTTATGAGGCAAATCTGAACTTTAATTTTTATTTTCCAGTGGTTTTGGGAAACTAGGTTTTGTTTATTCACATTCTTTAAGATGGCTACTGGCAGGACACCATATTAACTGTCTGCTGGGGGAAGGGCCTTTACCCTTTCCTCCCTCAACAAAGGATGTAGCCAGTTACCTGGATTACTTAGATCTTTAAAGTATTTTCTTTGGACAAATTCTATGACAGAGACAAATTTACTTATTTTCTTGAAGGCCTTAAAAGTTAACTTTTTAATAAGGTTCACTAGCATTTTGAAAACTATTCTTTATTATGGAAATGCAAATCTTGTTGCTGGAATTAGCTTGAATTTCTTTCAAGAAGATTTTTTCGCTGTTTTTCTCAGGAAAATGAATCAGTTCTGGGTTTTTCATTTCTGTAGCTCTTGTAAAGAGTTAAGGCTAGTTCAAGACTTATCTAATATCCGAAATCGGACATGCGCGCATTTAGTCTTATACTAGCTTTCTCTTTACACGTGTACAGATATCCCAGACGCATTTCTAAATTTTTAAAGCTTTCTTATGGCGAGAAAGGAAATTTTTAATTTAATATACTAGGAGAGCGGGCTTTTATATTGGATCGCCTCATGTCTCTTTCTTCCCCCATATTCTGCTTACTGCAGGGGAAGCATAAGCAACAGATCTGGCTGAATTTCTTTTCATGCTTAAAAGATAGACAGATATCAATTTTTTTTCTTCCTTTTTGGCTTTCTGAAATAATTAATACCCAATTTGGTCAAGATTTGCATTTCCCTGTGAGTTTTCTTATAATTTTTAAACAAGGCATTAAGTCAGAGGTAGTTTCAGCAGTGGAGTTCCACTCATTATAGATTTTAAATTCCATACATATACTAAGATTCTAATTTCAACAAAAAACAACATTATTTTGTGATCACATAGACTTCAACATTCACTCTAAAGAGCACTTTCATTTCTAAGATCCTTTTTTTCTAGCCTTAATTCTTCATGCCTGAAGGGACTGGACTCCCTGAGTCCTTTTTCTAAGATTTTTTTTTCTTAACCCTTACTCCTCGCGTTCTGAGGGAAATCTTGACACCGTCAAGGAACATTTCATGACAACTCAAAGAATTCCCCATTATTGGTCGATTGGATGGCTCTCAAAGAGATTCCTTCTCCATGTAAGCCTCCGGGACATATAAACCCAGTGCCTGGTCAGCTTGAATTTTCTCATCTACCCAGGAATTACTCTCTTTTTGACTCTACCCTTTACTCCCTTGCTTGCGTGAAACAGTCGGTAGGTATAAGTTGCCTACACGGACCCTCTACAGACGAGAAGACCCCGTTTGCCCTCCTCAGGCGTGCAGGTCTCCCCGTGGTTGAGTCTGTGAGGTGAACGACCTTTTGTTCAAAGCAAGCTCAAGGTTTTAAGACTAGATCTAATTGGAGAGGATTCTCGCCAAGAAAACCGGGAGACGGTACTAACTCAAGTGAATCGGAGTTCTCACAGCCGGAGACGGGTACCTTTCACTCTTCCCCAGATCGGCAAGTGAGTGCTTATTAGTGGGCAGGAAGGAACCAACCGAGAGAGCCAATAATGACAATCGAGCAAAAAAGGGGTGAAATGTTCTGAAATCTTGTTTGAAAAAATCGTCTACCTACCTTTACTCCGATCTGTCTCACGGCGGGCGGACCGTGGCGATCTAGTGCTGAGTCTTCACTCGCGGGTCCTCGCGGCGACTCTGGGGTGTGCCTGGCCAGGGCTTCTCTGGTAGACGTTCTCGTTGGAGGTCCTCAGGAGCGCCCGAAGTTGGACGCCATTTTGTCCCGACCCGCTGGACAACAACGGGGGCACGCAGGAACCACCTAAGAGAATGAAACCAAAAAGGAACATGGAAGAATGGAGGCAAGACAAGGTTCTGATCAAGCCTCTTCAAAAGATAAAACTTCAATAGTGCAGGAACTTTGACTTATTTGCCACTCTATCTCTAGCACCTCTAATTGTGCCTGAAACATACTAGGCATTTAGTAACCTTAGTTGCATGAGCCAATGAACAACAGTAACAACAAACAATTTGAATAATTGATTGGTCATGCACTGTTCTAAGCTGTTTACATGCATTATCATATTTACTTACTTTCTAAAACTATGAGAAAGGCAAGGTAAATAGAGTAAAGCTTTTACTAATACAAATGTTCAGGATATGAAGTATATTAAATAATTTAATTTTCTAGTTAACAGCACATTACACTTCATTTTAAATTTTAACTCTTTTAATTGCAAATAAAAAAAATCAGTGACTTTGCAGACTCAGTAAATAGATTTGAGAGGACATTCTTGAAGTTTTGGTTAGCTAATTAAAATTTTTCTCAGGGCCACAGGTAAAATTCCAAGCATCAGTTTTTTTTTTTGTGCAGAATCATAAATGGAGGTGTAATATATTAGATTAAATGTATAATCTATATACACTGAGTGGCCAGATAATTTTGATCTCTGAACACATAATAATCTGGCCACTCAGTGTATATCCTATATATTATAATAAAAGGCTAATATGCAAATTGTCCCCTCAACCAGGAGTTCGACCAGCAGGCAGGCTGGCAACTGCCCATGTCCCCTCCCCTGACCAGGCTGGCCGGACCCCACCCATGCACGAATTCTGGCACCGGGCCTCTAATATATATATAGAGTGGCCAGATTATTATGTATTCAGAGATCATAATAATATGGCCACTCAGTGTGTGTTTGTGTGTGTGTGTATAAAAAAGCCAAAGTGACCAAAGGACCTGTTGACTTGTTGCAATGATGTGCACTGACCACCAGGGGGCAGACGCTCAATTCAGGAGCTGCCCCCTGGTGGTCATTGTGCTCCCACAGCAGGAGCACTGCTCAGCGAGCTTACCTAGTGGCAGCAGCAGCTAGTGCAGCACAGCTGGGTTGAGCGGAGCTGCATGGGCTCTTCCTGGGCCACCTGCTGCTTCGTGCACTACTACATTCCTGGCATGTGGGTATCGGGCCAAAACTGGCAGTCCAACATCCCCTGAGGAGTCCCAGATTGTGAAAGTGCACAGGCCAGGCTGAGGGACCCCATCGGTGCATGAATTTAAGCACCAGGTCTCTAGTAATATCATAACATTTTCTAGAAATTGTTTTTCTTTTTTCTTTTTTGAGGATATAGGTGGGGCTATGGTATTAAAGCCTTAATATACAATTGACCCTTGAACAACTCAAGGTTTGGGGGGGGGGGGGGGGACTTCCCCGTGCAGTTGAAAACCTGCATATAACTTTGATTCCTCAAACACTTAAGTTGTCTCTTGGTACCAAGGAGAATTGATTCTAGGATTCACTGTGGATATCAAAATCTGAGGATGCTCAAGTCTCCTATATATAATGGCATAAATCAATACATACAGTGAGTCCTCTGCATCAGTGGACTCCCAACTGCTGATCAAAAACAAGTATTTATTGAAAAAATTCACATATAAGTGGACCTTCACAGTGTAAACCCAGGCTGTTCAAGGGTCAACTGTAATTTGTTTTTCTCTACCAATTCTCTCATTCATTCTTAAATATTTCATGGAGAGGCAATACAGCACAGTAGAAAAAGCACAGATTTTGGAGTATGAAAAGACTACATCAGCATCTTATTCTGTCATTTTAATTGCTGTGTAATTTAAGCAAGTTTCTTAACATCTTGGAGCTCTAGTTTCCTCTTCTGTAAAATGGAGAGAATCCCAGTTAGCATGAGATGTGAGGTTTGTTGTGGAGATTGCATGAGATAGTGTATATAAAGTTCCTGTCATAGCTCCTGCTGCTGCTGCTGTGAGAATCTCATGAGACTTTTAAAGCAACTTAAAAAAATATATAACTTGCTTTAGAAACACATGAAGTATGATGTACTTTTTGAAAATTGGCAAATTTTGTATGGAATGTGTACAAATGTTTGATTAGAAATTACTTTGTTATGTTACAAATGACAATGATAAAATACTAATCTGAAATAAGTAAGGTAATTGAAAAAGTTTTATGACCCAGATGGTGTGGCTCAGTTGGTTGAGTGTCATCCCATGCACCAAGAAGTCACCAGTTTGATTCCTAGTCAGGGTGCATGCCAGTAGGGGGCTCAATCCCCATTAGGAGGCTTGCAGGAGGCAGCCAATCGAAGTTTGATGTTTCTCTCTCATTGATGTTTCTATTTTCCTCTCCCTTCTTCTCTCTCTAAAATCAATAAAAACATATTTTAATAAAATAATAAATTTTACAGCAGATGGTTCATTTAATAAATTCTGTATAGTAATTCTGAAACTCTTCATTATTTATGGTTCCGAGTGCAATAACTAGGGTATTTCCCTTGCTCTGTTTAAGTTGTGGATTTGTTAAGCAAATTCAGACTTGAAGTAAGGTGGCAAAGAGTATACAATATTTGAGAGAAACCCACATTTTTTTTCAAGCACCTTATAAGCATTCATTTATTTACATATAAATAACCAACATACAAATTGTGAGTTATTCTTCTATATTTCCAAAAGGATATGTTTATGGATATTTCCTTAACCTATGTTGAACTATTGTATATACAGTATGTATATATTACATATGGTTTATGTATAAATCCTAGTACAGAAAATACATGCATGCATACACACATATTCATACATGCTTATATTAAGCATAAGTATTTGAAAATTTGTTTTTTTTTAAATGAGTCTGAGAAAAGGTAATTTTTGTGTTTTTTATTAATACCTACTTTGTCATCTCCTCCAGCAATGCTGATATAATTACCATTTTATGCCCAATGACTGATTTTGTCTTTATGATTGCTGTATAATTTTCATCTTTTAGTCATCTCTTGATATGTTCACACATAGAATGATTTCCAAAATAGTCAAAAGTAAAAACATGTTCTGTTTATATTCAGATGTCAGATCCAATTATTTTTCATTAACACACTTTTATATTTTAAAACACATCTATTTAATTTTAAATATATTTAACCCTTAAGTAAACTGTCTTTAAGATTGCTTTAAAATTTGAAACAGGTACTATTTTTCATATAGAAGAATAATCTGTTTTATATTGTGAGGGCTGAAAATTATAGTCATTTTCCTCCCATTTTCTAAGTTGGTCTAGCTGGGCTAATGATAACATTAATAGAGACAGATTAACAGGAGAAAAATTAAATTTTAATAGGTGCACAGGGGGCATCCACATAAGCATGAAAATTCCAAAGACAGCGAGGCAACGTTGGGTATTTATGACACTTTGGGCAAAAGGAGAAAAGAGGTGATCATCGTCTTAGATTTTAAAAGTGAAAAATTGACAACTTGCAAGTAAATGGGGATGAGCAGAACACACATGGCAGGTAAATTCTTGCTTGGCAACACAAAAACAAAGATACGAGGGAGGATGGGGGGAGCAATTTAATAAACATGCCCCTACTAAATACCATCCCATCCACCATGGTGAAGTCAAATTAAGCTGCTATTGTGAATATCCTAAGGTTTTCTTCCTAGAATAGGTTTTTCCCTTTGAATCTTAGGCAAGAAAGGGCAGAGATTCAAAAGTTCTTTCCGAATCTTGTTTCTTAATAACCAGCTTAAAATTAATTTCCCAAAAGCAGCTTTAGAATGTCAACACTTAGTTGCCTTTCAACTTCCCCTTTGTTTCATACAAATGTTTCTATGCTGTTTAATATCCAAATAACTATTTGCCAAGTCTCTTCAGATTGTTTCATTGAAGGATTCTGTTTCTTTGAATATTTCACAATGACTTAAATCAGTTTTATTCCCTGAGTATAATGTTTAGATAAAATTGTCATTATTCACCTAAACTACTTTTTTAATTAACAGAGAATCTTTTTTATTATTAAGAATTATCTCTAAACTCTAAAATGCTATGTATGTACTAACAGTATTGGATAGAAAAAAAAACAAAAAACCACAGAATCTATTTAGCTTCTGCCCATAATTTTTCTGGCAATTTTCGGAGGAAATAGTCATTTAAAATTTAGTATTGTCTGGTGTTTTGCAAATTCCCTATTAAAACATTATAATTTAACATATAACGAAATCAGTGGTGGAGTAAAAATCCCTGGCTTTAACAGAGCAACTCAGTTGAGTTTTGATTTTTGGAAAGTTTCTTTAATGTGTTGTTTCATGCCACCAAACTAAAAATTGTCTTTGTCAATGTTGAAGAACACTGTAAGTTACATTGTTTGGTTTTATTTATTTATCTACAACTGGCTTACAGCATATGATTTGAGGGAGAATAATTAGAGAGCAGACCTTTTAGTTTATGTAATTGGGCTCCTTAGAGTGTATAAGTAAGGATTTCTTATACTTTGATTTGACTCTGTAAGACCCAAGGTATTGATGTAGTAGCCTGCCAGCCAACTACCGTCATGTATACCCTCATGCACTCCTCATAAGGAAATAATGAGAAAACAGTCATAAATATATTCAATTGATTATTCATTACTATTGATGTTTTTATTCCCTTTCAGTACTTGTTAGTCCTACTCTAGAGTTAATATTAAGAGTTAAAGCACTTGCTGATGGAAACAGTAGATGTATGCCATCAAGTCAGAAATAAGATCTTTGCTTGATTTAGTGAAACTGTTAAGTCCTGTTAAGACTTGGTTACTACAATACTAGCATTGGAGATTACTTTCAGTGTGTGGTCATACCCATAGGAATCAATTAAATAAGGCTGGTCAGAAACTGGAATCATTCCTGGCCACCAGTATCAATTACATCCTGTCTATCCACCATCCTTTGTCACACCTCTTTGGATTGGCCCCACTGTATCAGTCAATATCTAACAAAGAAAAGATAAATGGAAATAAAAGCAGAGAGATTTATGGTAATATTTTAACTTGGTCACATAGATCATGGAGGAAATGAAAAACAGAATGTGTGACATTGATGCCACACAACTATAAACAACAGCAGGGAGCCACCGTTCCCTTTAGGATGAAGAGACAAGGGAAGAGTCAGCTGACATGGAAACCTAGGAATGAGGATAAGGGAAATGAAGCAGAGGAGAAGCTTGAATAATCTGAGGGTACACAGACCCAAAACAAGCACAGGTGCTTTTGAAAGGAAAAGGAGGGAACAAAAGGGCAAAAGTGAGTTTGAAGCTCTACAAAAGTGACTTAGCCATGTTAATATAATAATGACGATAATGGCGGTTGTAGTGATGTATTGTTCCATGCACCTTAGCTATTTTGTCTATTTTACCCAACCATGGACTGATGAGTTAAACACTATTATTATTATTTCTAGTATAAAGATGAAGCTAGGGTGCAGAAAGGTCACATAGATAAGAGTCAAACCTAAGTAGTCTGACTTCAGCAATTGGGACTCTTAACATCTAACTTACAACTACCTCCCAAAGAAAAACTATGATTTTTACCTCTTGGCCATTCCATTCTCCAGCCATCTATCTATACAATTGACCAGGTCCTAAGTTCACTTGATGGCAATATACTAATTCTGGTAAGAAATAACAAAACCTTTTAAATGCAATGTGGTTTTATTAAAAACACATCCTTTTTTAAAAAAAAATGCATTTATTGGAGTAACATTAATGTCTTTAACCAATAATG
Organism: Pipistrellus kuhlii; assembly: GCF_014108245.1. Lineage (NCBI taxonomy): Eukaryota > Metazoa > Chordata > Mammalia > Chiroptera > Vespertilionidae > Pipistrellus > Pipistrellus kuhlii. Next base: position 17,073,632 of record NW_023425504.1, read on the forward strand.
TTGGTTAATAAGATTATACAAATTTCAAGTGTACAATTCTATAATACATAATCTGTATATTGCTTTGTGTTCTCACCACCACAGTCTAGGCTTCTTCCATCACCATGTATTTGGTCCCCTTCACTCTTTTGTCATACATGCATATAGTAGAAATTGTAATATTTTCAAATGAATTATTGATTGAGAGAGAGAGAGAAAGAGAGAGAAAGAGAGAGAAATATCTGTTGCTCCATACATTCATGCATTCATTGGTTGACTCTTGCATGTTCCTTGATCAGGGATTGAACCAACAACCTTAGTGTGTTGGGGGCAAAGCTCCAACTGAGCTACCTGGCCAAGGTTATTTTTTTCCAAAATTTAAAAAATATCTACTTTTATTGATTGATTGATTGATTTTAGAGAGAGGGGTAAGGAGAGAAGGTGTGTAATGATATTTTTAAAACCATATAAAATTGCTGTTTTTTGTATATTAAAAACAGTTCAGTATTGGCAGTTTCTTATAGTTCAACTCAATGCAGAGGGTATCCGGTAAAGATAAATATCTCTCTCCCACCCAATCCACCCTCGCCAGTTTCTCTGAAATTGACCACTCCTACAAGTTCCTTAGGTATCTTTTCAGGGATATTATGTTAATACTCGGTTATATATGGAAATTCATTGTACCACATCTTGTGTTTTGACATTTAAGAGAATATTTTAAACAGTGACTGAGCTTCCAGTTGCAATATGTTATAATGTATTTATCAACACTGCTTTAAGTTAGTTTCATTTAGGTTAGTGTCATTTATTTGCTATTATAAAAACACTAGAGGACGAAATCTGTGCGTGGGAGTATGTGTGTCCTTCAGCCCAGCCTGCACCCTCTTTAATCTGTGACCCCTCAAGGGATGTCCGACTGCCCTCTCACAATCCAGGACTGCTGGCTCCCAACCACTCACATGCCTGCCTGCCTGATTGCCCCTTACCGCTTCTTTGTGCCAGCCTGATCACCCCCTAATCATTCCCCTGACAGCTTGATCAATGCCTAACTGCTCCCTTGCTGGCCAGATAACCCCTAACTGCCCTTCCTTGCCAGCCTGGTTGCCCCTAACTGTCATCCCTAACAGGCCTGTTCGCCCCCAACTGCCATCACCTGTAGGCCTGGTCGCCCCCTAACTGTCCTCTCCTGTTGGCCATCTTGTGATGACCATCTTCTGTCCACATGGGGGCAGCCAGCCATCTTTGACTACATGGGGGCAGCCATCTTGTGTGTTGGAGTGATGGTCAATTTGCATATTACTCTTTTATTAGATAAGATACTGTAGTTAATATTTTAATGTGTGTGATTTTACATATATAAATTACTAGATGTAGAATTTTTGTTCCAAAGTATCTTGCATTTTTAATTTTGATAAATATTAAGAGTATTTTCCAAATATTGTCCAATTGCCATCATTAGAAGTTGGACCCATTTGAGTTTCTATCAGCAATGTATGAGAGTATATGTTTCCTCAAACACTTGCAAGCACAAAGTGCTATAAAACTTGAATTCTGTAAACCTGATACATTTATTACTATCTTATTTTAGCTGCTTTGAATTTTTGAAATGCTATTTTGATCACTCATTATTACGTACAAAGCCTATATAATAACTGTTAAGAAATGGTTTAAATTTTCATTAATTATTAGCACAAATAATTTCATTTGCATTCCAAAACATTTTCTTAGTTAATTTTCAAGAAAATTCCAAGAAAAAAATAAGCTAAATTTCAGTCTAGTTAATGTTCATGCTGTCACATATATCTTCCATAATAATTCATTCCTTTATTCATTCATTATGCTAATCAATATTATTTTATTTAACACTTTATATAGAGGTACTGTACTGAGGGCCAGAGATATAGCTTCACTAGGAGCTTATGTTCTGGCTTATTTAGTCAAATTTCCTTTTTTAGCATCATCACATTCTACTTCCACTATGTAATATACATACTATGTGTTTTTTTTCCTATGCATACATACCTATGATAAAGTTTAATTTATAAATTAGGCACAGTAAGAGATTAACCACAAAAATAATAAAAATAAATAATTATAACAATGTATTGTTTTAAAAGTCATGTGAATGGCTTTGGAGCCATTATTCAATAAAATAAGGGTTATTTGAACACAAGCACTGTGATGACACTACAGTGGATCTGATAACCAAGATGGCTATTAGATTACCAATGGGCAGGAAGCATATAGAGCCTAGTTTAGCTTGACAAAGGTATGAGTCACATCCTGCTTCATCATGCTTCTCAGAATGGAGCACAATTTTAAAAAGTATGGAATTTTCTATTTAATACTGTCAGACTGCTGTTGACCGTAGGTAATTAAAACCATGGATAACAGGGACTACTATATCATCTCTCCCTTCCCTTTGTATCTATTTGAATGTTATTTTCTGTGACCCCTCAACAAATTTGCTCTTGAAATAATCTCCCCAGCACAGCACACTTCAGAATCACTTTTCCCATTACTCATGTTGTTCTTCCCATCTTATCTGTTCTCTCCATCCTTCCAAGCTAGCATGTAGCTGAGTGAGAAATGCACATGTGATATCTGGATTCCTGTCCCAGATCTTACTAGCTGTGAATAGCCATGTGACCTTGAGCAAGTTGAATGAGATAAAGGAGCTAGCATATATCTAAGCACATAGAAGACACTACACTGTTTTCTCCCCACCCTTACTCCACAAAGTCTTTCATAAAGAATTCCCTGAATATATACTCTCTCCTCTGAACTAATTTCTCTCTTCTTTCATCTACAAATACTCCCTATGTCATACAAACCAATGCTATCTATAATAGTAAAAGGGTAATATTCTAATTACACTGGACATCCTTCTGGACAAAGCTGGGGCTGGAGGGAAGCCAGCCAGGATCCTGGGTGCCACAGGGAAGCCAGTGCCAGCAGCCAGGGGAAGGAAGGCCTACTTTTGCACGAATTTCGTGCATCGGGCCTCCAATCTTTCAATAATGTTATGTGTGATTTTTTTCTTCCTAACTACATTATAAACATCTTTAAGTAAAACTTCTGTTTGTGCATCCATTACCCCCTCGCCCCTAAGTAGTTGTTATAATGCTGAGGATACCAGGTATTCAATAAATACCTGGTGGTTGCTTTGTATATATATATTTAAAATCAGGATTTCTGTGTCAATCTTTCTTCTATTCCAAAAATATAATTCTAGGAACACATATAATTTGAAAAGCTGGTGCTTCTTTTTTTATTTTTTATCTTGTAATTTGTGCTAATGTCTATTGGCTTAAAGATGATTGCAAAATAAATTTTAGCAAGAGCTATTTTATGATTGGCAAAATCTTTGTTATTAGAAGTCACTTTTCAATACCTCTTAATTGGTTTTAGGATTGTAGGAGGAAATGGAATAAAAACTGGAGTGATTTAAAATATCATAGGATCAGGGAAGCAGGAAATTAACATATTTAATTATAGATTTTGAATTATTTCAAAGGAAACTCAGTTTTTTCAAGGGATTAAGGCAGGAACTGGGCCCTTATTATAGGAGGCCACTTGGGCCTCCATTTAGCCAGTTTCTGGCACATTCATTGACGGGAATAATTTAATGATTGTGAATAATTACCAAGTGTAGGAAATAAGGTCCTCTTTGAACCATAAAGCTTTTAAACATGAAAAATATTTTCCATTTGTTTGAGAATGGTGAACTGAATAAAACTAATTTCATATTGTCCTACCAATTATGAGTGTGTTATTTCTGGCAAGCAGATCCTTTTAAAATTGCATATTCTTAGTTCTTTGCCAGGGAGGTGAGAGAAAAACATTGTCAGCCTCTTTATACCCAGCTGGGGCCAGGTGTTGTTCATTAACATGTAAATAGTGCAATTACTGCCAATTAAGATTTTTAAAAACATTAAAGTCTATGGGAACACAATTATATCACCTATAAAAATTTTAAAAATATATGCATCTTAGTGTTTTAGGTTCCTACAAGGCATATAATATAACTTGTACTCTTAATTACACAGTGTGTCAAGTAGTGATTCCTTTGCAGACTGTCGCAAATGTGGTTAGAATGGAAAGTAAAAAAGTACTTTAGTTGGTCAATGATATAGCAAAATGTTGAGATTTTATTATGGGTCTTATTGATTATCAGATTATAGTGACTTGTCCTTCATAAATGTCTTTTGACTCCCTACTGTGTGTAAGCAATTGTGTAAGGTGGAAAGTATTCAGCTGTGAACAAGGCAGACATAGTCTCTGCTCCAGGGAGCTTATTGTCTAGTTGGGTTTTACAAATAAACACACAGACTGAAATTGCTATGAGCACTCATGTGAAATGATAGGGTGCCATAGATAACATGATGGGATGGGGTAGACACAATTTGGATTGAGTTAGTAAATTGATCTATGAATAAGCAACATTTCATCTGAAACATTAAGGATGAGCAGGTGGTATCCTAATGAAGAGATTGAGAAAGAGCAGACCTAGAAGAGAGAACCCTGCTTAGGAAAGCTTAGAAGCAGCAAAGAGCTTGGTGTCTTCAACGAACTGATAAAAAGAATACATACTCACTTCAAGATAGTAGGTGCCTCTGTGGAGAAAGGGAGCAGAATAGAATTAAGGCAAATTAAGCATGGGACTTAAAGAATAACTGAAATGTTTTGATTCTTTAATAAGGGATGTGAAGTAAATATAAAATATTTACATCTGTTAATTACTTAAGGAGGATTTATAGATGTTTATTATATTACTCACTATTTTTAATGTGATTAAAATATTTGATCACAGGGGGCAAAAAGCAAATGAGAAGTGAACATGGAGTTGAAAATGTTTTTCAGTAGCATAAAGTGGACTTAATTTGTCATTGTTAATGGAGGGTAGCGTGCCTTATCCCCCTTTCTCCTCCACCCCTGGCCCCTGTTGCTGCTAGAGATGGAGTTCTTATGATAGCCAAAGAAAGGGAATTTTCTGAGACTCACAGGGGAGGATGAGATATAATAGAATGCTTTATTTCTGTGGTATTACATCCCTGGTTTTCCAAAGTCCCATTTCCATTACTCAGGTCATGAAATAAGTATAGCAGGAGTTTCAGTAGAGCTAAAATCAGAACCAGTGTCAAGAGTTTCCTTTCCATGTTGGAACTGGGTCCAATTCAGCATCAGGCTAGCTGCAGTCTATTAGTTCATTGCATGTGGTGTCCACATGGCCAATGGACATATAGGCCACTTCAGGAGAACCAAGAGAGTACACCCCAAGCAACAAGAGTTCCAAGAGTATTGAAAGCACAAATGAACAAATGTCTTTGTTCAGGGGACTGTGTATTTCAAGTCTTCATACACTTGTAGTGGCCATGCCCATTCTGGCCAACCAGCTATGTATCCAGGTGTGATTAACAGGCAAATACCTTCCCCTGTCATTCCAACTTTACTGGGCATGCATCTTTGTTGGAACCCTTCCCCAGTGTTTTGTATGAAAGATGCCTATAATGCCTGGCCTTTCCTTTGCTCTTTTATGTTATTAATAACTAGTTCATTACAATGGTATCATTGTAAGATAGAATTAAAAGTTTTAATCTATTTTTGTTTAACTCTAGGATTTAGAAAAATACTCTGTATTTTACTTGAGGGTATTCAAAATCCTTAGCTGCTACTGACACTAGCAGGCCCTAATATCTATTGATGACATAAATACTGTGATATCAATATATGTAACATGACAACAAGCACATCTTTTTGCTGCACCCTACTTTGAGAGACAATAATTTGTTTTTACACTAATAAGGCCACTTGGGACTAAAAACAGAAGGACTTAAAATATATCAATATAGCTGAATTTTTCAGGTAATCTAATCTCTTTATTAAGAACAACTATATAAGCTCATCCTGTATCAAATGCTATTATCACCAAGCTAGTTCAGTTATAATGTTAACACTTTAATTATGTTTCCAGGGAAAAATAAGTCATGCTACCCTCTCTTAAAACTGCAATCAAGTAAATAGGGAGACTGTGAAAGGATATTCTTGAATTGTAGTATTGTAAAACCTCTGGCCTAATCAAGGTAATAATTTACCTAGGTTGTCAAATCTCTAGGAATACCTAGTGGCTGGAAAAAAAAAAAAAAAAAAAAAAACAGAGAGAAAAGGATCCCATAAATCATTTTGGGCAGAACCTAAAAATTATGAGGTATGGAAAACCACTCAGAGAATAATCAACTGAAGATTGCCCTTGGTTATCTACTCTACTAACTGAAGACAGAGAGCTAGACACATTGAGTTCAGTTTCATTAGCAATAAATTTCAGATCAACAAATATTTTGAGTCATTATCATATATGAGGCACTTCTTGGGCTACAAAATTGGGTAAGATACAGCCTGAATATACAAGGAGTTTACATTCTAGTTGTGGAGATGAAATATAAATTCTAATCTATTTCAGAGTAGCAGTAGAATGGAAGTGGGGGACATAGTATGGTGGCCAGGGAATGGGCTACATAGAATGGCTAAATTTCTTTCAACCCATAAAAAATTGATTCAAATTTGATAGATACCCGTTATTCTTACCACATTTTCATGGAAAACAAACTAGTAGAAATATATAAATACTTGTTGTACTTAAATGGCTGTTTTCAATACCACAAAGTGATATTAGTTATATATAATTATCTTTCATAATCCAGGTAAACTGTTTGTTTTTCATAAATAGTCCAATTATAACCATGTAAATCTTAACAGTCATTGCTTAAAGAACTAAGGTGGTATTTGGCACTCTAGAAGATATAGGTCAGTATATTATATAAAATTTTATTCTGTCTGATAAACTGTATTATCTATATTTAGTATAATAATGAGTTCTCCCTAGGAGAGCACAATGTTATAGAAATATACTGTTTGACTCAGGTCCCAAGATAGTGATACTCAAAGTCTTTGTTTTAGAAAGAAGAAAACAGAAAGATGATCCTGTGTTATAAAGTTGAGAAGTCCTGCTTTTATAAATTGACTTGGATAGCAAAGTGCATAAAATAAAATGCAGAGGTCATAAGGGTCTCTTATCTGTTCCAAAATAGTGATCCCTGGTGGAAAAGCAATGTAGTACATATTGCTATGTGCTACAAAATGAAAATGTGTTATACCACCGTTCATAAGCAAGACCTGCTGAACTGAATAAGCACAGATGTACTTCAAATTAATATTTAATCCAATACCCAAAGCACTTAAAGGAATTAGGGATATGAGTTCCTCAGAAGAAATGACTTTCTCACAGAGAACAATTATGGTAGCACCAGATAACACAAATAAGATTGTCATATTTCTTCCTAGACTATAATAGGAAGTCTGGAGATGAATGTACAACATATTGTTGGCTCTTTTTTGAATTTTCTGTATATTCTTTTTAAAAAATGAATTATTTTTAATGTCATGGCATGGAATAAAACTAAAGCTAATAGTGACTTTGATTGTGAGACTCGATGAGAGTAACTTAATTGACTTCATTAGAATATTCTTAGAATAAAATAGAAACAAGTAACCTTAATCTTTAAAAAGAAAGAGCTTATAATAAAGTTATAGTTTTAATATCTTCATGTTGCTTTTTGAGGCCATCTTTAAAAACAAATCTCCAAAATAAATTTGAGTCCAGCACCATCTCATACCTTTTGTTTTAATCTCAGTTTTGTTCCAAAGTTTTGGCCTGTAAAAGAAAAGTCACTAATCATCTCACACCTGTCAGAATGGCTATCATCAACAAATCAACAAATAACAAGTGTTGGAGAGGATGTGGAGAAAAAGGCACCCTCTTACACTACTGGTGGGAATTCAGACTGGTGCAGCCACTGTGGAAAACAGAATGGCGTTTCCTCAAAAAATTAAAAATGGAACTTCCATTTTACCCAGTGATCTCACTTCTAGATATATATCCCAAGAAAACAGAAACACCAATCAGAAAGGATAAATGTTCATAGTAGCACAGTTTACAATAGCTAAGATTTGGAGGCAGCCTAAGTTCCTATCAGCAGATGAGTGGATCAGAAAACAATGTAATACTATGCTGCTGTGGAAAGGGAAGAATTCTCGCCATTTGCAACAGCATGTATAGAACTGGAGAGTATTATGCTAAGTGAAATAAGCCAGTCAGAGAAAGATAAATATCACATGATCTCACTCATTTGTGGAATATAATGAACATCATAAACCTATGAACAAAAATAGATACAGAGATAAAGAAGCTTTGAACAGACTGTCAAACTTTAGCAGGAAGGCAGGGTAGGAATGGGGTGGGGGGGTAAAAGATCAACCAAAAAAAACTTGTATGCGTGAATATAAGCATAACCAATGGACACAGACACTAAATCAGTGAGAGCATGTGCTGGGGGTAGGGAGTGGGGGAGGCCGGGGGACGTAAATAGGGAAAAAATGAGACATATATACTACTATTTGTAATACTTTAAACAATAAAAATATTTTAGTATCACATTACCTATTCAGTACTCAAAAACGATCACCTTAGGTTAAAGTGACGTTTCATTTCCTAAGGTGTTTTTTAAAAATTATATGCATAAGAAATTAGTGAACCCACTATTTCAATAAGGGATGTAAAGCAAAGACATTTTGCAAATATTACAGATATTAACTGTAACACATTGTATGACAAAGAAAAACAGACAGTAGTATTACATTTACTGATTGTCATATTTAAATCTAAAATGTCAGCACCTTTGAAGGATAGTTAGCTTTTGTGTGAAAAAATACTGCTTGGATGTTGTATTGAGATAACTATTTTTAGATGATGGGTTTTACAACGTGGCGATTAGAAACTGCCTACATCTTTTAATTTTAGAGGAGATAAAACGCATTTCTTTCCAATCATTCATTCAAGTATTGAAACGTACTATTTATTCATACATTCAATATATATATATTTGTTGAGTACCTACTATGGTGTGATGCTAAACATACTACATTGAACAATGGTGCTTATGGAGTTTATATTCTAATGGTCAAAATAAGGGGAAATAAAGAGAATATATTTAATTTAAATGTAAGCACTATAAAGAAAATACACAAGATGTGATGAAACAAGGGTGGTGTGGGGATAATTTTTGATGCATGCACATAGAACTTGTGTTGGGAAAAGGTGAACCCACTTTTGGACTGCAAGAAGACAAATGTGTAAAAAAAAAAAAGTGGTAGACAAGGGTGAGAATGGCTAAATAAGAAACTAAGCTAAACAGTGGCCTAGTCATACAAGGCTTCAGAAGCCATGATGATGAGTTTGAATATCTCCCTAAATGCAATCGGAAGCCATTACAGACATTAAAGCAAGGGAAGTGGGTATCCAATTTTTTTAAAGAATACTCTAAAGCTGATTATTATATATAAATAGATTGAGGTAGGTAAGATTGGAAATGGGGGACCAATCAGGGGACAGGTGCCAGGTGATGGTTGCTTGGACTATGATACAGAGATAAGTGGAAAGATGCAAGATATGGTTCTGAAGGAATCGAATATAATTTGGTCATGAACTGGATGTGGGAGGTATGGGAAAAGGAGAAATCTGAGCTAATTTAATTTTCTTTTTTGAACAACTGGGTGCCTCATGGTGCCACCTAGGTATGATGTGATCCGAGTAAGGGAGTCAAGAGTTACATTGTAGGCATGTTAAACACATTTCTATGAGATCCTCAAACTATAAATTGAATTACAGTTGAATATACAAACCTAGTCTCTAGGAGCTCTTGAATGAGCTTTCAACTAAGTGGGGAGAGTCAGAAAACAGCAGTATTTAGAGTCATCACAATTCTTCATAGTCCCTAAATGCTTATTGCTTTGGATTCAGACACTGGAGGCTCTATTAAAAATATCAACACTATATCCATGATAGTTCATCATACTAGATGCTGACACTAGATGCTTGACATACTAGATGCTTGACATTGACTTGAATGTGTCACAAGATAAGTGAGCTTTGTTTGGATACAGAATGTTACAGGAGAAACAGTTCTGCATTATACCATTTTAGTCAAGAATTTGGATTAGGCTCTGAAAAAAATGGCAGCGGAATAGACAGAGATGTCCCGAGCCTTGTATTGGAGCAGAAAGAGAAAACAGCTGAGGGTTGCACAGGGAGTGTTTGTTGGTGAGTTAAGGGACAGCTGTACATCAGCAGAAGGTGGGGGACTGCTGGACAGAGTTCCGCTGACCGGGCAGCCCGCACTGCTGCTGGGTTCCCTCCCAGAGCCACCAGCTCAGATTCAGAGATGGTGCCATCTTGAAGGGGAAAGTGGATGTTATTAGAAGCCTGAAAGTCTATAACTGTGGCACCCACTGAGCAGCTGCAAACCCAGAACACTGATCCCCAATTGGTACAAACATGCCAATTCAGAGGAGCTCTGTACTCCACTAGGGAAAGGTCTGATTTCACCTAGGATAAGGAGAGAGAGAATTACATAACCAAACATCCGGAGAAGAAAGACCATGGGGAGACTAAGAAATAGCCCACATATGAAAGAAAAGTAGGCATCACCAGAAAAGGAAGTAAATGAAATGGAGGCAAGCAACCTGTCAGAGAAAGAATTCAGAGAAATGGTCATAAGGTGGCTGAAAAGAACGGAAGACAAATTCAAAAACATGAGTAAGAACCAAGAGGAAATGAAGAAGAATCAAGAAGAAATGAAAAATGACATCATTGCTATAAATAACTCAATAAAAAGCCTCAACAATAGATTAGAAGAAACAGAGAATTGCATCAGTGAGCTAGAAGACAAGGTTTCAAAAAATACCCAAGTAGAACAGCTTCTAGGAAAAAAAAACAGCAGCAGGAGAGCCTAAGGGAACTTTGGGACAACACAAAACAAAACAACATCCACATAAGAAGGAGAGGAAACTGACAAGGAATAGAAACCCTGTTTGAAGAAATAATGACAGATATTTCTTCTTCCTGATATAAGGAAGAAAAAAATCTACACAAATCCAAGAGGCTCACAGAGTCCTAAGCAAAATAAACCCCAAAAGGCTGACACCAAGGCACATTATAATTAAAATGGCAAATACCAATGACAAAGTAAGAATCTTAAAAGTGGCCAGAGAGAGAAGGAGAGCTACATGCAAAGGAACCCCCATCAGACTAGCAACTGATTGATCAACAGAAACTCATCAGGCCAGAAGGGAATGGAATGAAATATACAGTCATGCAAATGAAGGATCTGAATCAAAGAATACCATACCCAGCAAGGCTATCATTCAAAATTGAAGGCGAAATCAGGATCTTCACAGACAAAAAAGGACTAACAGACTTTATTACCACCATACCAGCAATGCAAGAAATGCCAAAGGGTCTGCTGTAAAAAAAAGAAAAGAAAGAAGAAGCGAAGAAGGAACACAGGGGTAAAGAATAAAAATGGCAACAAATAAGTACCTATTAATAATAACTTTAAATGTAAATGAATAAAAAGCCCCAATCAAAAGACATAGGGTAACGGATTGGATAAGAAAACAAGACCTATATATCTGCTGTCTATAAGAAACCCACCTTAGAAAAAAAGATACACACAGACTGAGGGTGAAGGGATGGAAAAAGATTTTTCAGGTGAATGGAAATGAAAAAAAAAAAAAAGATGGTGCAGCAATACTTATATCTGACAAATTAGATCTCAAAGTGAAGGACATAACAAGAGATAAGGCCACTTCATAATACTAATGGGAGCAATCCAACAAGAAGAAATAACTCTGGTAAACATTTCCACACCCAATACAGGAGCACCCAATTACATTAAAAAATAAATAAATAAATAAATAAAACTCCTGGAGGATATCAAGGGAGAGATGAACAGTGATACAATCATAGTAGGAGACTTTAATACCCCACTACCACTATTGGACAAAGCCTCTAAAAAAATCAGCAAAGAAACATCAGTCCTAAATGATTCACTAGACCAGATGGAATTAATTGACATCTTCAGAACATTTCACCCCAAAGACACAGTATATACATTATTCTCAAGTGCACATGGGTCATTTTCAAAGATAGACCATATATTGGTATAAGCAAAGTCTCTTCAATTTCAAGAAGATAGAAATCATATCAAGCATCTTCTCAGATCACAGTCAGTGGCATAAAACTGGAAATCAACTACAATAAAAAAAAATCCACATGGAAACCAAACAGCATGATATTATACAATACAATGGCTGGGTTACCAGGGAGATCAAAGAAGAAATGGAAAACATCATGGCAACAAATGACAATGAAAGCACAACAATCCATAATCTATGGGGCACAGTGAAAGCAGTCTTGAGAGGGAATTTCATAGCTCTACAAGCCTACTGTAAAAAAGAAACAAACAAAAAAAAACAACAACAACAAGAAACAATGGTAATAAGTTACCTAACCCTACAACTCAAAGAGTTATAAAGAGAGCAACAAGAAAAAAGCCCAATTAAAGTGGAAGGAAGAAAATAATAAAGATCAGAGCAGAGATAAACTACATAGAGACCAAAGAAACAATACAAAAGATTAACAAAACCAAGAGCTGGTTCTTTGAAAGAATAAACAAGATTATTGGACTTCTAGCCAGGCTCACCAAGAAGCAAAGAGAGAGGACCCAAATAAACAAAATCAAAAATGAAAGAGGAGAAATAAAAATAGACCCCACAGAAATACAAAAGATTATTTAAAAATACTATTAACAATTCTATTCCAACAACCTGGACAACCTGGAGGAAATGGACATATTCCTAGAAAAATACAATCTTCAAAACTCAATCAGGAAAAATCAAAGCATCTCAATAGGACAATAACTATGGAAGAAATTAAAGCAGTCATCAAAAAGATTCCAGCAAACAAGAGCCCAGGTCCAGATGGCTTGACATGGGAATTTTACCAAACATTCAAGGAAGAACTAAAGGCTATCCTCCTCAGACTATTCCAAAAAAATTCAAAAGGAAGGAACACTTCCAATCTCCTTCTATGAAGCCAGCATCACCCTAATACCAAAACCAGATATAGACAACAAAATGAAAGAGAATTATAGGCCAATAGATGCCACATGAACATAGATGTCAAAATCCTCAACAAAATTCTAGGAAATCGGCTCCAGCAGTACATCAGAAAGATACACCATGACCATGTAGGATTTATCCCAGGAATGCAAGGATGGTACAATATCCGCAAATCAATAAACGTGATACATCACATAAACAAACTGAAGATAAGAATCACATATTCATATCAATTGATGCAGAAAAACATTTGACAAAATCCAACACTCTTTCTTGATAAAAACTCTCAACAAGGTGGGAATAAAAGGATCATACCTCAACATAATAAAAGCTATGTATGATAAATCCATAGCTAACATCATACTCAATGGGCAAAAACTAAAACCATTTCCCCTAAGAACAGGACAGGAATGCCCTTTCTCACAACTCCTGTTCGATATAATACTGAAAGTATTAGCCATTGCAATTAGACAAGAAGAAGAAATAAAAGGCATCCAAATTGGAAAAGAAGTAAAGCTGTCTTTATTTGCAGATGGCATGATATTTTACATAAAAAAACTCCGAAAGACTCCATAAAAAAACTAATAGATATAATAAATGAATTCAGCAATGTAGCAGGATACAAAATTAATGCCAAGAAATCTGTGGCATTCTATACACCAATAGTGAACTTATGGAAAGAGAGACAAAAAAAAGCAATCCCATTACCATTGCACCAAAAAAATTAAGATACCTAGGAATAAATTTAACTAAGGAGGTAAAAGACCTATACACTGAAAACTGCAGGACACTGAAAAAAGAGATAGATGAAGATGTAAAAAGATGGAAGAGCATACCATGTTTATGGATTGGTAGAATCAACATCATTAAAATGTCCATCCTACCTAAAGCAATCTATAGATTAAATGCACTTCCCATCAAAATACCAATGGCTTATTTCACTGACCTAGAAAGAACTCTCCAAAAGTTCATTTGGAATAGTAAAATACCCCAAATAGCCACAGCAATCCTGAGAAAGAAGAGTAAAGCAGGAGGGATCTCAGTACCAGATTTCAAGCTGTATTACAAAGCCACTGTTCTCAAAACAGTCTGGTACTGGCACAAGAGCAGACATATAGACCAATGGAATAGAATAGAGAACCCAGATATCAACCTACTATGCTTAATTAATATTTGACAACGGAGGTTTTAGTCAAGACAGTCTCTTCAATAAATGTGTTGGGAAAATTAGACAGATACATGCAAAAAAAAAAAAAAAGAAAAGAAAAGAAACTAGACCAGCAACTTACACCATTCACAAAAATAAATTCAAAATGGATACAGGACATTAACATAAGACATGAAACCATAAAAATACTAGAGGAATCCACAGGCAACAAAATCTCAGTCATATGCTGAAAGAATTTCTTTACTGATACTGCACCTTGGGCAATGGAAGTGAAAGAGAAAATAAACAAATGGGACTACACCAAAATAAAAAGCTTTTTCACAGCAAAAGAAACCATCAACAAAATGATAAGAAAGCCCACTGTGTGGGAGAATATATTTGTAAATGTTATCACTAATTAAAGGTTTAATCTCCAACAACTATAGCCAACTTATAGAACTTAATAAGAGGAAGATAAATGATCCAATAAAAAATGGCCAATTGACCTAAATAAAATCTTTTTGAAAGACAGAAGGAAGGCCAACAGACACATGAAGGCCAATAAACATGCTCAAAGTCACTAATTATGTGAGAGATGCAAATCAAAATGACAATTCGGAACCATCTCAAATCTTTCAGAATGGCTGTCATCAATAAGTCAACAAAGACAAGTGTTTGTGTGGATGGGGAGAAAAAGGAACACCCGTGCACTGCTGGTGGGAATGCAGACTGGTGTAGCCACTGTGGAGAACAGTATGGAGTTTCCTCAAAAAACCATAAATGGAACTCCCGTTTGACCTAATAATCCCACCCGTAGGAATATATCCCAAGAAACTAGAAACACCAATCAGGAAGGATATATGTACCCCTATGTTCAAAGCAGCACAATTTACAATAACCAAGATTTGGAAACAGCCCTGATACCTGTTAGCAGATGACTGGATCAGAAAACTGGTACATCTATACATGGAATACTATGCTGCCATAAAAAAGAAGGAATTCTTACCATTTGCAGCAACCTGGATGGAACTGGAGAACATTATGCTAAGTGAAATAAGCCAGTCAATGAAAGGAAAATACCACATGAACTCTCTCATTTGTGGATAATAAAGACATTGTAAAATGATGAACAAAATGATAGATGCAGAGGCAGTAAAGCATCAAACAGACTATCAAATTACAGCAGGAAGGTTTGGGAGAGGGTGAAGATAAGAGATCAACCAAAGGACTTGTATGCATGCATATAAGCATAACCAATGGATGCAAAACACTGGGGTGAGAGTATGTTTGAGAGTGAGGTCGGGGGGCAATAGTAAGATATGTACACATATAATACCTTAATTTAAAAAATAGGGAGAAAAGAATTTGGATTTGGATGGATTTCACAGCTTGAGTGTAAATGGCCACTTGGAAAGAAAGGAAGAAGCTTAAAGGAAAGGGGGTTTAAATGAAGAGGGAAGAAAGTGCTCTAAAGAAAATTTTAAGTCATTTCACAACTTTGTATACCACTGGATCTTGTACAAAATACAAGGTGTCTCCCAAAATGTATACACTCTTTGAGTGACAATAAAATCCATATTTATTTACATATGGTTCATTTTCAAATTTTTAAAGAATCTACAGAAATGAATATTTTTTTTGTGTCAATGCTTGTTTTCAAACTGATGACCATTCTGGTCTAGGCCCTGCTTAAAATGTGAAGCAATAGAATTGCAAACATCAAGAACTATTTCATTCAGTATTTGTGCACCCTCATTTTGTCGAATGCTACCAGTTTTGTACAATAAACTGTCTCTTATATATCCCCATTAAAAAAAAGTCTAGTGGCATTTTAGTATAAATTTTCTTTGTTCAATGCTTACTCTGGCTTCACCCATTATTTTAAATCAGTTAAACCCGAAAAGGAGTGTAAATTAAATGTTAAAGTGTGTATACTTTTTTGGGGACACTCTATATTTATCTATAAATTATTCTCAGTTCCTTGTTATTAATAAGAATTGCAAAATTTAGTGAGTACTTACTATATTCCCAGCACTATTCCAAGTACATGAAGTAACCAATTTAGTTCTCTCCAGAAAGCTATTGGATATTTGTTTTTGACCACTTTCACATATGAGGAAAAAGTCACAGAGGGGTTCAGTAATACCTAAGTTAACAGAGATATTTGTGTGCTGGTATTTGAGCCTTGATAGTTTACAGAACTCCTGACCTTATCACTGCACTATACATTTATATTTATATTATGTATAATATAAAATGTGATAGTAAATGGATTTTGTCTCTAATATGTAGATCTTTAACATGAATGCCATTGATACCTTAAAATTCATTATTTTCCACTCTGTATGCCCCACATATTTTATGGAATGAAAAATAATTGTTTTGATAGTCCAGTACTATTAAAATACCTGCTTCCTGGTCTACATATTCTGTGATTATTATTTTAGTTTTGTTTTCTCATATTTCTTGGCTCTTTGCCCTTTGAAAATAGTGACAAGAGCAGTACTTATAGAACCACTACCTCATTCTGCAACCCTGTCATAGTGTCCCTATTGTATTGATGAAGTCTGCCATCTCAAACTCTTTATCTATATTTCCTCCCATGGAGAGAAGTCTATAAAATTGTTTTCCTGCTTGACACATTTAATTTCAGAAACTTGTATCAAACTACCATTGTGGTGGACAAGTTCAGCAGCTGTGCCAGATTTAGAGCCATTTTTTACCACATAGAAAAAATGAAATATGCTGATTGGCTACTCTATGTACTATTGTATTTATTTAATTATAGAGTTTTAAGTTAGTTTAGACATATATTTAAGGCCATTTTTAGAAACCAGTCTATTTTCAAACTAATATACAAAAACTACCCAAGTGTAGAGACAGGCTTGACTGACTGAAATTTGTGAAACAAAACAAAAATGGCATTTTATTGAGCTTACAAGTTAATGCTTGCTATTTTTAATCCCCAAATAATTAAGACTTGTTGAGACTTTGTTATAATCAATTGCTTTTTCAATTTTCTAATTTGAAAGTGGTTTTACTTTATTAAAATGCTAACTCCCCCCCCCCCTTTTGACCAGGTCCCATCTGTCATTGTACATATGGGCTTCCCCTTTTCCTTTCGAAAATTGTGTATTTCCCTTTTAACAAATATGTCCCCAATTTTCATAGAAAATGTGAAACAATGTTTGCACTAATCCTGTGGCTGAGAAATGACATCAATTTATGACTCTAAATAGTTTACTACTGAGAAAGTATGTCCCTTGGAGTTATAGGTAGATCTTGACAAAAGAATCAGAAAATTTTTTTTCTTCTGATCATCAATAATACTTCAGTTGAAGGTGAGTTTAGAGGTAATTTCTGTGTCCTCGGCATGTTTTTCTAGTGCACGAACTAATTCATAGACACAATCTAAAAACAAAATGGCCTACAGTTACTGGAAGTTGCAGGCTTATAAAGACTCTGAAAATCCACCTACAGAATACTTGTACAAATTTTATTCAGCATTTGGTGACAAAAGAAAATGCAATTTTTTTCAAAGAAAAAATGTATCAGGAAACCTTCAGGGGAGGAGGGGAGGGAGTACACGGTTGGGGGAAGGGGAAAATTAGACTTACTTGGGTTATTGAAATGATTCAGGCTGGCAAGTTTCTAGGACTACTTCTAGCTTCCTCTGAGATAATTCAGTAGTCCTCCCAAAGATAGGTCAGGTGTTTCCCAGAGAGAAAATATTGTCCTATCTGAAAGAAATAAAATCCTTGCCCGGATCCATCTTTCATAGAGAGATTAACATCTTCCTGAAGGCTCTCTATCATCTCTGGAGTCACAGTGAGGCTTGTCTAGGGAGTATATTTTACACACACACACACACACACACACACACACACACACACACACACTCACAATCACTTATCTCTAACACGGAAACCACTAAAATAAGACAGAAAACTAATGACTCTACTTATTGCCAGCTTCCGACTGAAGTGTGCCAATCCCATTCCTCTCATAATGGAGAAAATTAATATATCCTGTCAGGACCACATGATGTGAATAGTAAAGTGCTATGAAGTGACTGCATATAGAAGAGTCGGGAAATCCACTTTGATCTACATTTTTGATGTTTGATAATTGCGCTTATTATTGGGTCCTTTATGCTCTTTTTCTTTGACATGAGATCCATTATCAGTGACAGCATGAGTGTGAGTACGGGTCTGATTTTAAAAACTACTGAAGATGAGGTAATGGAAATAAAGGGTGTTTTCTTGTTTTTTTGTTTTTTGTCTATGCATATAAAGAGAATGGGAGAAAATTAAGTCTCATCACTTGAATTGTTTTTGTTTTATGTATGGTATATTGCCTTATGAAGTTATTTTTTAAAAAGAATTTGTTTCATAATGAAATATTTTGTATATATAGACTATTATTTTATTTGATGCTTTTATTCTTTCACAAAGTTTTCAGCAAATAGTTAAGTGATGGTCATGGATAGTACTGGTCATGTAGCCAAACTTTGCATTTTCAAAAATCATTATAAATAGTATAAGTGGATAGCATAGGATTAAAACCAGGACACAAAATCATATTTATAGCAAGATGGATGATTGGTAAACTCATTCATTAGGATTCATTCTGTGTCTGTTGGTTTATTTTAAGTAACCTGAGTTACTTTGATGCAATGCATTATTGGCAGTTAATATATGATAATATATTTGAACTTTTCTACTTGCCTAAATTTTACAATAAGGGCCAAGACTAATTTTGCACTTTAATGCGGAAATTTGAACATTAACAAATTAGTATTCATCACTATAGAAGCTGATTCATTCATTTTACTTATTATTTATTTCTGTTATGGGCATTAACTGCTGTTTGATCTTTGGCTTTCATGCTTATATTTATAAGTAAATATTATATAAGTAATACAGAGTTGAATAGTAAAATATAAAGCTCTTTGAACCAAGGCTAAATCTTAGTCCTATAGTTTTGTTTATGTATTTTCTTTGTTGCATGATAAAGTAAATTTATCTTTACTTGATCAAGTTAGTTTGTATTTAATTAGGGGCAGCTAATAGAAAAAATAATATTTAATGTCCCTCTGTGGGAGAGGAAAAATAATTTTCCCTCTACCCTACTAGACTCTTTGCTAGGACCCCTTGTAATAAAAGACAGATTTATAAGAGAAAACAAACAAAAGTTTAATATCATGTATACCTTCTATATACATGGGAAAGACCCAGGAAAACTGAGCAATCCCTCAAAATGACCCATGACATCATCTGAAATACCATCCCTAGCTAAAGACAAAAGAAGATGTTAGAGGATAGGGAAATCCAGTTATGGGAAGTTACCAGAAAAAGTACAGGATATAGTTGTTATGTAGAATTAAGTATTTTCTTTCTCCGTTTAATAAAAGATTGGAGAGATTGAGTCATCCTTCACTTTGTGGTACTGAGAGGGAGACACCTTACAAATAGAGATTTCCCTTATAAATATTTCTTATAAAAGTTTAACAGGTTTTTGAGCTTCACCTGTGTTTTCTGTTCCTTATACTACTATATAACCAATATAAAGTAGTTAGTATGCTAAGGAGGTGGTATATTTTGATACTGTTCAAAGTCCAGAAGCTGAATTGTTCCATCTCATTGAACTAAGTTTCTTGCCGATGGATCTCCAAAGATAGAGCTATATGGTGTTAGCAATCATATATTTAGTAAGAGGAATTTCTATGGAAACAAAAGAAAAACAAAGGTTAATGTTTGGAGCAAATTAAAAACCCAGTACCTGAGTTCCAAGAGCTTTCAGTCAAAATTTCAAGATGACCGACTCAAAGATGGACTGAGGGCAGACAGTGGTAATCAGATTTTCCTTATTTGTAGTTTGTGTGTCTCTGGTGATATCATTGGCTGTAATGGTAGACTTTCTGAGTGGCCCACACAACAACAGGCATGAAGAAGATTGTCTAAACATGAACTATTCTTATTTCTATGACATTTATATCAAGTCTTTCCTATTCAGTTTTCAGGGCCTCAAGAGAAAAGGGCCAATTTTGTTCTTGGTGATTCCAAGTCAGAAGGGTGGAAGAAAATTTAAATGTTGGTGCACAAAGGAATGCATGTTCAGGATAATGTTTGTAAAGAAGGAGACCCTTGAGCTTGCCTTGGAATAAGAGTACAGGTGATCATACAAATCAAAGATTTTCGAAAGATGAAGAAAAGACTCTAATGCAGAGGCAAAGAGTAGGCAATGAGAAGTAGGCAGGAATACAACTGTATCATTCCCTAAGGATAAGGACCAGTTTATGCTAATGCCTGTACCCTCTTGCCTACCACAGTATTAAGCCCTTTGCAGATGCTTAGAAACGTTGAATCCTATCCTTGTATACATTCTCATAGCCCTTGATAGTGTGTTTAGTTTACTTCTTTCCAACTTCATACATCTAGCTAATTAACAGAGGTGATAAAATAATGATTTTTCTATCAGTAGTTGAAGTCTCTGCTTGTTCCTGCTGGTGACCTCAGTTTGCATTCCCCTAGGGCGACAAAGTCATTTGCAGGTGTATGTGGCTGCTTTAAATTACAGTTGCAAACCATCAGTGATAGAAGCCATCTGAGTACCAATTTCTGTCCAAAGCAAAATGCCTTACTGAAAAAAATAGTATCACCAAATACCATCTTGAATTCAAAATTAGATTGAGGCAACAAATAAAGTTTTTATGTGATGTGAATCACCAAGGTTTGAATTTCTCTTACTGTAGCAGAGCTGTTTCTTAAAAGCCTACAACCATATTTTCTTAATGAAATTTATTGTTTGAAGTGCTTAAGTACACGTTGGTTCTTGAAGGGTAATAATATTAAATTTTTGAAATATCTCAAAAATTAAATAATAATTAAGAAATGAACACATGCATCAGGAGTTTGAAATGTAATTTTTTCATTGAAATTTTAAAAATATATCCTCATTTGTGTTTATGCACATAATAAGTATTATAATTTAGATTGTTTTAATTTTCCACGAACTCAATTCCTAATTCACATTGGGCATTATGATCCTCTTTTAAAATGAGTATCTAAACCCTTCTTGGTTTTTTTTCCTGATACTAAATACCTTACATTAAAAGTTGGGCCCAGCCTGCATGGCTTAGTGGTTGAGCGTTGACCTGTGAACCAGGAGGACACCACTGGATTCCAGGTCAGGGCACATGCATGGGTTTCTGGCTGGATCCTCAGTAGGAGGCATGCAGGAGGCAGCTGATCAATGGTTCTCGCTCATCATTGATGTTTCTATCTCTCTCTCCCTTTCCCTTCTTCTCTGAAATCAATAAAATTATATTTTAAAAAATGAAATAAAAGTTGGATAGGGTAGATATTTGAGGTCAGACACTCAAGTTCAATTCCTAGGTTGGCCATTTACTAACAGGGTGGCTTCTCTGAGTCTCGGGGTCTTCATCTGTCTCATAGTCCATTTGTGCTGCTATAATACAATACCCTACATTGGGTAGCCTATGAATAACAGAAATTTATTTCTCACAGTTCTGGAGGCTGGGAAGTCAAAGATGAAGGTATCTACAGACTTGATATCTGAGGAGAATGCATTTCCTGGTTCATAGATAGCTATCTTTTCACTGTGTCCTCACATGGACAGGATGAGTCATTAATCCCATTCATGAGAGCTCCATTCTTATGACTTAAGTACCTACATACCAAAGGCCCCCACCTCCACATACCATCATTTGGGGGTTAGGTTTTAACATATGAATTTTGGGGGAATAAACATATTTCACCTATATCAATTTGTAAAATGGGAATTGTAATAACTACACTCTTGCAAGATTTTTGTGAGAATTAGAGGTTATGGGAATTACCAAATATGAGGTCTTTAAAGATCAGAACCTTTTACTGCCACCAGGATTGTTGTTTGCATCTTTCCATTTATGTCATACTTCCTGGTGGGTAAAGTGTGTTGGTAACTGTCCTCTGTATATATAACAATTATAAAACTTAATCCCTGTGCACCAAGTTATTATGGGAAACTCCAATGTAGACAATACATAAAAGTGAAAGTGAGCATTTTGAAGCTCTAACCCCCATTCTAGTCTTTAAGTCATGTTCCTAAAACACAATCCAGAAACCATTCTTTCAATGGAACACATTGAAAAGACTGGGGAATCTTAAAATGTGATATTGAAAACAACAGTAAGGCCTCTGGCCAGGTAGCTCAGTTGGTTAGAGCATTGTCCCAATTCGCCAAGGTTGCAGATTCAATCTCCAGTTAGGGCACATACAAGAATTAATTAAAGAATGCATAAATAAATGGAATAACAAATCTCTCCTCTCTTTCCCTCCTTCCTCCCCCCCTCTCTTCCTTTCTTTCCTTCCCTCCCTCCCTTCCTCCCTCCCTCCCTCAAATCAAACAATCAATAATTTTTTTTAAAAAAAGAAAACAATAGCATGATGATTAAGAAACACTGTGTAGTCTCTAGTAGATCCCTATATGTTCTAAATAGTTATTCTATGGTCAGCATGATAAAATCACTGCAATAGAGACCTACAAAAAGATTGTGCACTTTGCCTTCTGACCTGTCATTTCACAAAGAAACAAATGGAAATGGTTGTCCTTTGAATAGAGAAGTACAAACTTTTCATGGTTTCCTATCTTTCCTGCAGTCTTGCTAAAGAGGTTAGCTACAACATGTGCCTGCAATTATTAGAGGAAGGGACTAATTCCCTCAGATAATACAAGGCCACTACTAGACCAATTGCCTGTTTTTAAACTGTATATAGGGATGACAATGCTTTCTCAAGATACGTCATTACAATCCATCAGAAAGTACTCTATAATGCAGGTTGTTAGAATAAGACTCTTCCAGAAAACTAGCTTAATGAATCTGCAGATTTTTAATATCCTCAATGACCCACAGTGTCCCCAATGTGAATGGCACACCCTGAGATGAAGAACTCTTGAGGAGCATGCAATCTGCATACCATTATACAATGACCCTGCCGATGACTGTATTTTTTAATGAAGATGAATTGTTTGGGTAATAAAAAATGACAGCTAATTAAAAATATAATTTTTACTTAAATTTTTTCACAGAATCTTTAGTAATTGAGTTTAAATAAGTCAGTAAAACCACATAGGTTCTTGAATTTCAAGGGCTTCTCTGTAGGTAGATAAAAGAGCAGAAATTTAGCTGTCAACAAAATTATAAACAGACTACATGCCATCTATAAATTTGAATGTAAAACAGCTAACAATCTTCCTGGATGTGATTGAGTTGAATATAATTCACTTAAATTGACAGATGAAACTCCCTCTTTTACTTTCTTATGGCTTATATTGGAAATATCAATGCATTCCCTCGACTCTTACACTGAATTACCTTTAGAATATTGAAAAACCAAGGCAATATTCCTTTCAGTCTTCAAAAGCAAATCTTTAACGAAAGTTACAATCATTGGAACAAAAGTAGTTTGCAATTTAAGAGAACGATTAAATAATTCTGGTAGTGAACTCCATTTTGTGAAATGAATCCACTGGGTAATAAAAACCAAGCCAGTACAACTAGGGTCAGCAAACTATGGCCCATGGGCCAAATCTGGCCCACCACCTATTATTGTAAATGAAGTTTTATAGGAACACAGCCACACTCATTCACTTACATATTTTCTCCAGTTGCTTTTGCGCTATACTGGTAGAGTTGAACCTGGGGACAGAGACCATATGATCTGCCAAACCTACTTCCTGTATGGTCCTTCATAGAAAAAGTTTGCTTACTCATAGAATATTAAACTATTTCAGTTAATATTTACATTATAATTTAATATTGAATTATTTTAATATTAAATGATATGGCTGTGAGAGTAAATTTATAAATATAGGAAAAATATTCTATCTCACTTTATTTTAAATGTTAATTTTCTGAGGTAAGGTATTTGAAATTAACCAATACCATAACTCCTTGTTGTATTGCTTTTGTGCACCCAGGCATAAGATCACTAAATGGCAACAAACAAAAACAAACAGTGATACCAAGCCATCCCACAGAGGGACTGGTTGTGACACTCATAATTTAAGGGAGAAGCAGGAAGTCAGTTCTGGAATATATTTGTTCAGCATCAGGAAGACTGGGGAAAACATAATTAGGATGAGTGTTGCTTTGACTACTTGCAAAACGGTTTCTTCAAACAAAATTTCCAGGGGAAGCTCAAGATATGAAAATAAAAAAGTGAAGATGATGATGAGCCTGGGGTGGAAAAGTGTTCAAGTTCTGCTGTTTGGCTCTTGCTCTTATCTCTGTCTCCTCCTTGGAGAGGAGCTGTTTATTCCATTAGCAGTGCATCGCTGAAAGTGAATCAGAAAGAGGTAGAATATTTATTTGTGTGTTCAGCCCATCTAATTTCCCTGTGTCCTGATATATTTCTTATGCTCTGTTGTGCTCTCCCACTTATTTTGTTTTTCATTTCTGTTATGAAATATTTGTGACATATTGAACAAGCAGCATTTAATATTTGCTCATGAAATTTTTAAATTTAAACCTAGTAAGTTTGTGCATAAAAAAATATTTTGGTATGCTTTTCAGTTCATATTCATGGAAAAGTTTATTACTTCTTTGAAAGAAGCAGTATATTTTTTACATTTAATTCATGATATTAATGTGTTTATCTTTGTCTTATTGGTTAAAACTACATTATGGCAACAGTGAATATTGATAACCATAATGAATATGTTATTTTTCATTTTTTTCTCTTTTAATTTTAGTTTATTTTTCTTTATAAACTTATAATTTTCTCTCTTTCTCCCAAATCAAGTATCCTCGCATTACCAATTATTCCCCCTTTCACTGTTATATGTATCTATGGGTTGTTGTTTTTCTTAATCTCTTCACCTTTTTAACCAAGCACCCCCCATACTCCTCCTTTATGACAGCTGTCAATCTGTTCTCTGTATCCATAAGTCTGTTTCTATTTTGTTAATTAGATTACACATATAAGTGAAATCATATGGTACTTGTCTTTCTCTGACTGGCTTATTTCACTTAGAATAATGCTCTCCAGGTCCATCCACACTGTTTCAAAGGGTAAAATTTCCTTCTTTTTTTGCAGCACATTAGTATTCCATTGTGTAGATGTACAGATTTCTGATCCACTCATCTACTGGTGGGCACTTAGGCTGCTTCCAAATCCTGGCTATTGTAAATAACACAGCAGTGAACAGAGGGGTGCATACATGCTTTTGAATTAATGTTCAAATGTATTTCCAGAAATGGAATCACTGGGTCATAAGCTAGTTCCATTTATATTTTTGAGGAACCTCCATACTGTTTTCCACAGTGGCTGTACCAGTCTGCATTCCCACTAGCAGGGCACAAGGGTTCCTTTTCCCCCACATCCTAAACAAACACTTGTTGTTTGTTGATGTATTGATGATAGCCATTCTGACAGGTCTGAGGTGGTATCTCATTGTGGTTTTCATTTATGTCTCTCTGATTATTAGTGAAAATATAAGTCATTTAGTACTACCTATGGACTAGGCACTATTCCTATACTTTCTGTAGATTAATTCATTTAGCTTTACAAAATCCCTATGATATAGAATCTACTATTATCTTCATTTTAAGTTGAAGAAACTGAAGCATGGAGTCATTATTTAACTTATTCAAGGTCCTAGCTAGTGACTGGCAGAACTGGGATTAGGGCTTTGAACTCATTCTTTCATAATTATTATGTTTTAATTTTTCATTTTATTTCCCTCTGTTGGGTTTATTTTATTTGTTTTCCCCCTCTACCAGTAATTATTTACTTCAGTTCTACTATTTTAATAGATGTCTTTAATTTTTATCATACTTATTTGGCTTATAGTCTAGAATTAATGAATATCTGTACCCTTTCCTAAATAACAGATGGCTCTTAGAATGCTTTAATTTGGATCTTCACTTATGTGTCTTATTATCCAGTTTTAGTTTCACTTGATCTTAACATACAAAAATTATTTATTATAATATTTTCCACATTCAGTACTCTTTAGATTTGCCTGTGTGTTTATCAAGTACTTTACTCACAACTCCTTCTTGCACACCTTACTCCTTCCTTCTAGATTCAGTTTTCTGCTTCCTGAAGTGCATCCTCTCATAATTCTTTCAGTAATGGTCTGTTGGTGTTAAATTGTCCTTTCTTGTAGGAAATTATCTTCGTTTCACCCTAATTCTTGACTAACATATTCACTAGGTATGCAAAAATTCAACATTGACAATTGTTTTCTCTAAGCATTGTGACAATATTGCTTTGTGCATTATAAATTAGGATTCTTCTTGGTACAAGTAACATAATATCCAAAATAATGGCTTATACAATAAAGATAGATGTTTTCCTCTTATAACAAGCAGTCTAAGAGCTAGGCAGTGTCAGGGTTGATTAATTCAACAGCTTACTATATCAGAGCTCTGGATTAGCTTCTCTGGGACTCTTTGGCTCTTTTTGTTGTAGTTGCTAAATGGCTAATAACTCCAAACATCATGTGCTCACAATGACAATGTCCAAAGAATGGAAGGAGGAGCCAATTTCTCTTTGTCTGTCTCTCTATTAGATAAGGTAATCCTTCCTAGAAGCCTCTTCAGTCTTCTACTCAGCCAGAATTGGGTTGACATGTCCACCTTCTAATCTAGTCCATAGTAAAGGAGTTTGAAATATTCTGATTTGTTTAAACCAGTAATGAAGCTCAGCGTGGAACATATCATTTATACCTGAAAAACTAAGGGTTCTTTAGTAATTCAAAAGATCTTAATGGCTATTGGGTAAGCAAACAGTGTTTGCCACACATATTTCAGTACTTCAGTGCAAATGAGAAATCTGCTTCCAGACTAATTATAGTTCCAATGTAGGTAATCTATCTAGTTGTTTTAAGGTTTTTCTCTTCTTTGATGGTATGCTAATTCACATCATTCAAGAAGCAGATGCCAAGATGGGATTAGATGCGCTAGAGTTTGGTGCAATACGATGGAGAAGGAGCAGAAGATAGGGAGAATCTTCAGAACAGGATGTAAGATCTGAAATAAAGTAAAGTGGGGGAGGAAAATTGAATAGGAAGAGCTCAAACTCCATTGCAGATCCAGAAAAGTTTTGACCATGCTGATGGAGACTCCTAGAAACAAAATTCCCATTAATGGAGTCCCCCAATCCTGTAGGAATGGCTTGTATTGGCACCCAAACATGGTCAGTCATTGACTAGGAAGTAGCCTATGGGGAGTCTGGTTTCATCATGAACCTAGTACTGGATTCAGAAGAGCAGCTAGTCAATTAGGCACTCACAGCAGATCTGAGTGGTGCACTTTCATGGCTGCCTCAGATGTTCTTAAGGTGTGGATTTACTTTTATTTATCCTGCTTGGAGGTTGTGTTTCCTGAACTTGAGAATTTTCTCAGAATCTGATTTTTAATCAGTCTTAGAAAATTCTTAGTCATCATTGTTTCTTTCCCTTTTCTTTATTCTCTGCATCTAGAATGTATAATAAGATCTCTATTGTATCATGTACTTCTAGCTTCTATGACTTTTAATATTTCTCTTAGATTTTTTCATCTCTTTATCTGTCTATAATGTATTATGTGTAATTTCCTCAGGTATGCATACAAATTTACTAATTCTTGCTTTATCTGTGTCTTCTTTGCTATTTAACTTGCCTTTTGTGTTTATTTTCTGTTGAATTTTACACTTTTGATATATTTTTCAATTTTAGAATTTCCATTTGTTCTTTATAAAGTCTACATGATATCTATATATTTAAGAATAATGCTTTGTTCTTATGTTTCCCATTCTTCCTTTATAATTTTAAATATGCTTTTTAACCCAGTCTTATACTTTGAATATGTTCACTTTTGTTTAAAGTGCACTGTTTTCCCACATACTTTTTTACTTTGCATAGTGATCTCATTTTCCAGGGCTTCCAGATACTTCTATACTAATATCTCATAATGGCAATTGCTCAGCCACACAGAAAGTGTAATTCAACTCTAAATTCATACATGATATAGACTCATGCTTCTGAATTCTCAGGAATGATCTTTCATTGTTTTCATCCAGAGCCCAGTCTAGAAAAAACCAGGATTCCTTGTCCCCTTAAGGCACTGAGCAGATGTTTGTCTAGTATATCCTCTTTTGAAGTGTAGAATTTTGAAGGTTTATATATGGGCAACAAATGTAGGTCTCAGTTGCAACTTCCTGATTGTGACAATCCAAAGCCACATCTCCTCCAGTATTTCTAGGTATTTATAATGTAAAAGTTTACTATTATTTCCAGAAGCTGAATTCTTAATTCCTACTCTACACTGTTTCCCTAAAGTTTCATTTCCAAGTATCAAACTTTGATTGTCACCAATACATGTTCTCTTTATATCTTAAGAAATCTTGATATCTCTGACTTCAGAGAAAACTGTAGTGCTTCCAGGGCAACTAGGAGAAGTCACAGACATGCTAGGCAAAGAAATGCTAGAAAATGTTTGGAACAAACTTACCATTGTGCCACTAAAAATAAAGCAGAGGTCCTTTACAGAGAGGATCCAGCTGGCTAGTTGTGTAAGTTATAACATTTCATTTTATCAATAAAGACTTATGTTTATTTAGAAGGTTTGTGTTCCTGAGTCCTGTAAAAGCTGGATAAAAAGAAGCCAGCTGCAAGATTATTACCACAGATTCAAGGTCCTATGTAGTAGCACAGCGTTTTTCAACCGCTGTTCCGCGGCGAGATGTTGCCTGGTGTGCCGTAGGTGCAGACAAGACAAGAATTTTATAATTTTTCACTATTTTGTTTACTTAATATTTCATAATAAAGTCATTATAAAATACTTTCTTTGTGTTTATTTGATTCCTATTCAAGAGAATTACTTTATATATAGTCAATATAGGCACAGAGTTAAATTTTTTAACATTTTCTAATGGTGGTGTGCCTCGTGATTTTTTTCATGAAACAAGTGTGCCTTTGCCCAAAAAAGGTTGAAAAACACTGTAGTAGCAAATGTTCATGCAAACTCAGGTCCATATAATTCTTAAAATATAGTTTTTATGTAATTGGCAGAGAATGATATATATCAGCTTTTCAGCATCAAGTTTTATAAAAACATTTTTATTGGTTTTTAAAGAGAGAGAGAGAGAGAGAGAGAGAGAGAGAGAGAGAGAGAGAGAGAGAACATGATAGGCTGTCTCCTACACGCCCCCTACCAGGGATTGAGCAACAACCCAGTCATGTGCCCTGACCAGGAATCTAACCAGCAATCCATGAGATGATGCCCAACCAAATGAGCAACACTGGCCAGGGCTCAGTATCAGCAGCTTTTTTTTTTTTTTTTTAAGTATATTGTCTTAAAAAAATATTTTATTGATTTCAGAGAGGAAAGAAGATAGAGATAGAAACATCAGTGATGAGACAGAATCATTGATCAGCTGCCTCTTGCACACCCCCTACTGGGGCTTAAGCCTGCAACCCAGGCCTGTGCTCTAACCAGGAATCAAATAGTGACCTCTGGGTTCATAGGTCAATGCTCAAACACTGAGTCACACCTGCTGGGCTCGACATCAGCTTTTTAATAAAAACCTCCTTTATGCCCTAATTGGTTTGGCTCAGTGGATAGAGTGTCACCTTGCTGACTAAAGGGTCCCAAGTTTGATTCCGGTCAAGGGCATGTACCTTGGTTGTGGGCACATCCCCAGTGGGATATTTTTCTCTCATCGATGTTTTTAACTCTCTATCCCTCTCTGTAAAATAAATAAATAAACAATAAAATAAAATATATTTTTTACAAACTTCCTTTACAGTATGTTGTAAAATTTTTAGAGTTCCTATAAAGGAAATTTCAAATTGTTATTTACAAATAACTATTTTAAATTAGAGGTTGGCTTTTTAAAATGTTTACACCTTTTATATACCATTTAAGGGACAGCTTTTCAGATAATTTAATATAGCAAAGTCTCATAATTTGAACACTTATCATATTGACCAGCTGGGCTGAAACTTACCCTGAAATATCCCATGAAAATAATACTATGAACATTATAGGGAGTTTGTTCCACATGATTAAGAGCATAAACTATTTAAAGCACATTAAAAGCAATAATAAGAATATAATTGACATTTTCATTGTTTTTGTTTAAATCAGTAACCCTGAGGGCCTTTATAAGGCATTAGTAGTTGTAAATTGGATGCGGTACACTTGAAAGTAAATATCACAAACATATTTTAAATGATTTTTGACTTGACAATTAATAAAACTTGACTCTGAATTAGGATGAATTAATAGAGTTTTAAAATAAAAAGATAAGTATCACATGATCTCACTCCTATGTGGAATCTAATGAACAAAATAAACTGATGAACAAAATAGATCCAGAGACAGAAGCATGGAACAGACTGTCAAATTTTAGAGGGAATCTGAGGGTGGGAATAGGTCAACCAAAGAACTTGTATGTATATATGCATAACCCGTGGACACAGACAATAGTGTGGTAAAGGCCTGGGGCGGGGGGAGACTAGAACAGATCATTGTGGGAGAAGGGGACATGTAATACTTTTAACAATAAAGGTTTTTTTAAAAAAGTATTCCTATCCATTTTCTTAAATGTAAATATTTTATGTGCTGAGGGAAAGCACAGTTTCTTTTTCTTAAGCTGTTTTCTTAAGGAATCATTACACTTTCATGACTCACACCTTTGGATTCCATTTTTACTTACAATTTCAAATCAAGCTGTTCATGTCTTTTGTCTATTTCAAGCAATTTTTTTGTCCTCTTCATTTTGAAGATGTGGTTAGAAACATGGGGTGAGTGGATAATATTCAATCCAAACAACATGACTACACATAATTTAAAGCATTCTCTGCATTTTAAACTGACATTTAAGGATTGCTCTGGACTAATTTATCCTGCCCTCTTCAGTCTACATATTTCTCCCATGCATAATTCCTTTTTTAAGTTAATGGGAATTTGGCATGTGGCAGGAGTATATGTTTCATGAAATGGGAATCTAAGACTTGTCATTTAATAAGAAATCTGCCTCTACCTTAATTGGTCTGTCTTCCTAATGTCTTTCACTATAGTATAGCAGCATAGGCAGGCCTTCCATTCCAATGTGAAATGAAGCTATTTTAAAATTCAAGGTATATGTGGATTACCCTGGGCAGAAGCCAAGTAGTATTATCTATTAGACTGAAAATGGAAGGATTTTGAAATGTTATGCTTGCCGAACATAGCATAAAGTAAACACTTGTATAGAGTACATTATAAACATTTGAACATTTTCATTATAACATATATTTTTCAGAGACTATACCAGTAAACCTGAAAAATATCTGATTTATGCGGTGACTTTAGGACAAGGAGTTTAAATCAAGGGAAAAGTAATGTTTTTTGTAGGTATTTTTCAGTGCCATACACCTTGCACTTGAGTTTAACCTTTACCTTCATATCTAAATTTTCTACATTTCTATTATGCAGATAAGTATTTCTTAAGGCTTTGGTGAAATAATTTTTAGCACTTAAAACCTTTTCAAATAGTTATTAATAATTTGTCAACACATTGAATAATCTAGTATCCATGCAAGGGAATACTATGCAACTTAAAAGAAAAAAAATAACAAGGAAGATTTCTGTGCACTGAAAGAGAAATCTCAAGATATATTTTAAGTGGAAAAAAAGGGAGGGCTGAAAATTTGTATACATGTACTGTATTTTGAATATGGAAAAAGGAGGAAATAATAATATATATTCATGTATTGTGTATAGGCATGAAAAAATACTGGAAAGATGAATTAAAAATTAGTAAAAATATTTTCCTTACAGGAGAGGAATGAGGTAGAGGGGGAAAAACAGAAAATGAAACCTCTCAGTGTATATCTCTATAATCAAGTTTGTTTTTTGTTTGTTTATTATTAAGTTTTCATCATGTTTATTTATGAAATAGAGAGAAGAGGAACTTGCCAGTACATAAAAGACCATTTTATCCTCTGATTCTTGGACCTAGATTTTTTACTTGACTCAGCCACTAATTAGCTAAATGACTATAAGCAAATCACTGAACTCATTTGAACTTCAATGTTATAAAGTAAGGCAGTAAGAAGAGATAGTTTCCAAGGTCCCTACCAGCTCTAACATTCTATGACATGCAAATGGACAACACCATAGTGTGTGTGTATGTGTGTGTGTGTAGATATTTTTTTTTTCTTAAGGACTGGTATTGTGTCTAATTGATAAAAAGATTTATTGCTACTAGAGGATTTTCTGTTTGGGCTAATTTTTTCTCCAAATAAAATAACAATTACAGAATTTTCTTACTCAGGCAGATGTGGTGTGTTTTGAATACAAATTATGCTTTAAAAAACCAAATGTACTGCTATGCTAAAGAGAATTTCTTTGAACTTTGGAGAATGAACTTTATACAAGTATTTTTAAGATATAATATGGGTACCAACACAGATGAACTCAAAACATTGACTTTAATTGCTAATCAGCATTTTGATAAGCTTCTGAGTCTTTATTAAATATGTGTTTGTGTTTGATATCCATTCTGTTTAAGCTTCAATTATTTAATTACAGGTCTTGATATGAAACTAATCATGCATATATCCATACGAAGCTTGCATTCTGACAGGATAAAATCATTAAAGAGTCATTACTGTAAACTGACGTTGGCCTGGAATTTTTGCAGTTAACGGGGGAGTTGATGCTTGATGAACAATCCAATTAAAGCTGGCAACAAAAGACCTAAAATGTCAGCCAAATTGCTTTTTAATAGTCAATGCAGCCATCATAAAACATAAACATTAAAGTCCCCATAGAAGCATAAAGCTTCATGGTGAAACAATTCTAGAAAATGAATAATAATTACAGCATCTTGAGGATTCTTTTAATAGATGTACACTCATTAAAAATATTCCATTGGTTAGAGTCAGATGACAAAGTGTTTCCCTGAATACTTTCTTATATATGTTACAGGAATGGTTTTATTTGATATTAGGTACATAGAATTTCTATTATTATCCAAAAAAGTTATTTAAAAACATTTTAATAACCTAAAAAACAAAGTTCTGAAAAAGGAGTAAGAAAAATATACAATATCACCTGCTAATAATTCAAAATATAAAACAGTAATGAATCCTTAGTTACGTACACTGAAGTTAAGTGAAAAGCCAGGGAAGCCAATTGTGATTTCCACCAAGCAACCTAAAAGCACTAGCCAACATTTTGACTCGAGTTCTCTGGGCGTTCAATACTGAATATATGAATGGATTAATCACCCAGGTGCTTCCTACTATCCAGCAGTTTGATTTTTAGTGGAAGAAAGCAATTCAAATATTTTACTAAATTTTTCACCTTTGGTTCCAATGTTTCACACATGGAGATCACAGTGTTAGATTGCTATAAAAATCATTTTGCATGTTATGAATAATCTAACTTCTCCCTCTGTCATTATTGCCATGTTTTTTCAACAAGCAAATAAAGGAATTATGAGGTTTTATCTTTGTGACATTATAACACAGGAGAAAACATCAAATGGCTCCTACAGGAAATCTTTGAAACATCAGGGTTTCAATAGTACATTTATTTATTTTTCCAATAAATGTTTGCTGAACACTTATGTGTCAACACAATGTTGACTACCCTGGGAATCTGGAGATGAGTAAGATTTGGATACCATCCTAAGCTTACTATTTAGTTGAAGGTTAAACATGTAAACAATCAGCTGTAATACAAGGGAGAAATGTGTGAAGAAGTGAAATCAATCAGGAAAATAAAAATACTTGTCCTCCAGATTCACATGTGAAGTAGGATTCCTTACCCTTCCATTATTTTTTGAAAGTATTATGTAGCATAGATATACTCAGTAGAGTCCTCAAACAGATGGTATCCTAATACATTTATGTTTTAGAATATCTGTCAATTAAATAATTGCCTTCCTCTACAATCAGAGTGTAATTACATGTGCTACGTAGGGTAAATTGATGTTCACACTTCTCCAGCTGTGGTTTCTCTGTTTTATCTGTTGAGCAAGTTAGTGCTATGTTTTCAGAACAACAATAAAGGAAAATTTCCTCAGAGGAGTGATAGACACATTGGGACTTCAAACTCTATTAGCTGAAACAGTGAAAAGAAAACCCTATAGAAATATAAATGAAACTTTAATGATATCCTATCACAATATATTAAATGACCCAACTACCCATAAAAAATTGCTTATCTTTTAACTTTTCTTCTTAATACAGTGATGACTAAACTATGGAGAGAAAATTCTAACATGTAGGCTATATCTGCAAACCAACATCTCAGTCTGTGGAACAATAAAAATGCCTTGGTCTATATCATGTACATCATGGTATAAAGTGATGTCAGCAATTTTATTAAGTGCTGGCCTAAACAGACCAAATCAGCCAGCTCTTTTGCAATGTATGGACTACAGAATAATAGATATAAATATAATTTTCTAACTCTAAATTAATATTTTAACATTTTGGCATTTATAAAAGAACAGTGAAGGCTTTAGTGCGAAAAGGAATAGATGGATAATAGATCAACGATCATATATAATTAAAGAGTAATATGCAAATCAACTGAACAGCAGAATGACCTGTCACAATGACACACACTGACCACCAGGGGGAAGACACTCAACGCAGGAGCTGCCCCCTGATGGTCAGTGCACTCCCACAGGGGGGAGCACTATTCAGCCACAAGCAGGGCTGACAACTAGTGAGTACAGTGGCCCACCTCAGCAGCAGAACTAAGGATATTCACCTGCGGCTTAGGCCTGCTCCCTACAGTCAGTTGCACATCCTCCGATGGCTCCTGGTCTGTGAAAGGTCGCAGGCGGGGCTGAAGAACCCCCCTCTTCTGAGTGCACAAATGTTGTGCACCAGGCCTCTAGTAAATACATAAAACCCTTATGACCTCATCAAAATGGTTGTATTTCTGCTTTGTTTGCCAATGTTCAAACTAAATAATATAGCTCACTTATTTAGCAAAAAATCAAGTGCCTTTTATGACCTAGACTTGTGCTGAGTAGGAGTCAAAGATGAGTGAAGATACAGACTTCACCCTCAAGTACCTCTCTGCCTAGCTGAGGAAACTCACCATAAGAAATAATTATAATAATGTTGTAAGGCTTCTGATATAAAACTGTAAAAAAATTATGTGAGAACACATTAAAAGGGATGGATGTCATCACAGAGGGAGTAACATTATTTAGAGGACTTGTGTTTATCCTTTAAGGCTTCACTGAGAGAGATGGGAGACAATGGCATGCAAGCAAAGGAAGGAAGCTCATAGCCTACATGAAGCAGAGGGCCAAGAGATAAAGCTGTTGGTGCTTATTGACCTGACTAAGAATTCTATACTATATCTTATAGGCAATGAAAGAGCCACCATATTCATTATAGTTAAAAATGTAATTCTGGATTAATTTCTTTTGGTTATTCATAGATAATACATATAATTAAGTAAATTGTTAATAAATTCCAGAGATATTAGATATCCTTATTTTTATGAAAAATCAAATACTTGAATTTTAGGATATTATCTAGTCAGTGTTTCCTATGTTTACGTGAAAGTCAGGTAAAGATTTTTCTAAAATATTCCTTTAGGAAGCATGATTAGCATTTTCCCCCATAAAAGCATACAACTAGTATCATCCCCGTATAGAAACCCTAAATTTTTAAACATAATATTCAAGTAGAAATCTTAAAAAGAGGTCAAAAAATAAAATTATCCCACATAATACCTAACTTAAGAATTGCTAGAAAGTATATTTTTGTTATTCATAATTATATTAATGATAAAACTAATAACCTATAGAATTTGGTCTTATAAATTACTTTTGAGCAACTTAGTGATTTAATTGGCAACATTGTATAGATCAGTGACTTTCAATTTATTCTTCTCACTACCTTCCACAGTTAGAAATATATTTTACATCATAACAGACAAACCTGAAACAAAAATTTCATGAAACAATTTTTTTCATGAAATAATTTTTACTTTTACTAAATAAATTCTTAACTTTCCTAAAACATTGATATAACTAGAATGGCTAAAAGACTGGATCTTGAAGTAAAAAAATTAGTGGTTTAGAAGTTGAAACACTGTTTCTTTTCTGAGTTTCTCTTCAATATTTACTATCTCCATGGTAAAGTCAGTTAACTTCTCTGGATATATATATATATATATATATATATATATATATATAGAGAGAGAGAGAGAGAGAGAGAGAGAGAGAGAGAGAGAGAGAGAGAAAGAGGATTATGCCTTCCTTGTCTATCTCACAGACTTCTATTATAAAGAACAAATGAGATAATGTATTTCAAAGTGCTTTGCAAACCATAAAACACTATGTAGGTGTAAAGAAGTGATATCCATAAAATGAGACTATACTTCATTGTTATATGTTTCATATGACTTTAGTGAACCTTTTAATCCTTCAATTTCATTCTTGAAAAATAATTTCCTTGAGAGTATCTGGTCAAAGCAGATATATCTGAAAATTAGGTTGACAAAATATTTCTCGTTCCGAATAAGAAGCAACACTGGCATTAGTTCAAGTACAGTTTACATTTTTTGGCTGCTCAGAAGAAAACCTGATACAGATCACCACCCTTTAAATTAAGAAAATGTTGAAGTAATGGGAAGAATGCCTGGCTTCATATTAAGTAATTTGCTCATATCACACATTTTTTATAATACATGGTATTGCTGCTACAGTTAGCCTTCAGCAAATATATGTCTTAAACATGTTTGCAGAACTCCAATAGGAAGAAATCTATAACAGTAAAGAGGGAGACAGGCAAGTGATTCATTTGGAAAAGCAATGCTTAGTAAAATATTATTATGAACTACCTGTACTCAGTTCCAGCCATGTTAAAATGACTTGAAATTCAATATAACTTGATGTTCAGTTGTTCAGTTTTCTCCATTCATTATTCCAGCAAGCATTTATTGAGCACTGACCATGTGCCATACTAAAAGTGTTATGAAGTCACAAAAAAAGCCACTGCTTTTCATAGAACTTATGCTCTGTTAAGGAAACTAAAACGAATACTTAAGCAGAAGGCATAATATTAGGCCATTGGGGTTGTATGAAACACAGACTGAATCATACTAGTAGCTCAGGTGATAAGGATTTATTGTATGTGTATTCAAAAATTGAAAATGAATCCAGCCCTTGAAACCTCAGCTGCACAAGTTTGTGAATATTCAGCCTAGGGTTTTGCTATTTATATGGCAAAGTGACAGGCTCATGTCTGTTTTTTTCTGTGACCACCTGCTTCTCTTCCTGCTACCACCTTACTTCATGAGTCTTAGGAAGTGCTGAGAGCATAAGAGAAATGCTATACTGTAGGAGCCCAGAAGAATAAAAATATTGCTCCTATATTTAGATTACAAGGAATGCGTAATGAAAGGAAACTATTGATATTGGGCCTTGGGGAGGAGTGGGGCATAGATAGAATATGGGATGAAAGGACATTCAAAGAAGAAAGTCGAGTATGAAAATAAAGATTCAAAGATGACAAGCACTAATTACAGTATGTCTGCTGAGTGGCAAATGTTGCTATTTGGCTGGAGAAAGGACAATATGGAAAGATAGACTGGGGCTAAATCATTCCCTTTTAACCTCCCAAGTATATTTCTTTAGCTGTAATATAAACAATCTGTATGTCATTGACTATATAATAGGCAATATATCTATAATATCATAGATAGTATACACTATGTATATATACAAATATAATTAGTTTTCCAATTTAAGAAACAGTTTAAACAGAGGATACTTCAAAAACATTTTCCACTGGTGTTTGCTTTTATTTTGTTTTTTCAAAAACTGGAACACATTTGTCATTTCATTGACAAGCTTATCTAGTGAGGCATGGCACTAGGCAATCTGTGGATTGATAAAAAAGAAATTCTCTGTCTTTAGAATTCAATTGTTTAATTGAGGTAGAGGACAAACAAGCATAAACATAAACACAAATGCACCAGGGGTAGGTACTTGTATACCACTGTCACTAAGTTCTTGCATAATCCCGAACCATTGTATACTGTCCCCAACTTCTCTCATTAGCTTCCTTGCCCTTTTATATTTCTTTCAAATGCCTTACTCGTGGGTCTGCCCTACACTCCACAGCAACACAAAGAGCCACTGAATTGTTTCTCAAATTGATATATCTATTCTTGGGTTTAAAGGCCAACTACTAATTGCTGCCTCCTCTGCATACTCATCTGACTGTGTATGCAGAGTTCCTATTTCAACCTGGCCATGCACTCCTATCCAGGGAAGCAAACTTACTGTCATTAGAAAATATCGTCTTTAGAGAATCTCAGCTTTTGAGAACAATGACATTCACTTTCACATTTTATCTTGGGTATAAAACATGCTTAATACTTAATAAATAGTCTATAAATGCTTGTTTAGAAAATTAAATAAGTAGTTTGGGACAGGGTATTAAAGCAGGATTAGCATGTATATTGTTTTTTGTTCCATTTCTTATTTTAGTATTTGCTTCTGCTTCCTCACCTTTCACAAATGCCATTCACTAAGCCAGCAATGAACTTGGATCCCTTTTAATGGGGCCATTTCCCTCCCTACTGTATCACTCAACTTTTCTGTGAATCCTTATCACCTAGCCTATTTTCTCTGTTTTAACTCTGCCATTGTTTACTATTCCCTGCTCTTCCAATCAGTTGCATATGCATGTGCTTATTATCCTCTCCATGTCAGTTGTATGACCTTCTTCTCTGATTACCACCCACTGTCTCTTATGGTACTTTTTACACCAATGCATATGTTAGGGGAAAGGTAGAAAGGATTGAATGGCAGATTGATGTCTGTAACCTTTGGAATGAGGTTAGTCAGTAAAGATAAGACAAATGAATCTTTTGCTCTTTTTAGTCCAACCCATAGTGTATTTGGGAAAGATATATGATGCTGATATATATACTTTACACACCTGATATAAAGGTAGAAAGTGATTATGACTTCAACTAAAGATATCTTCATCAGAAATGCCACCCTGGTTGACCATGTGATCTTGGGCAAATAACACATTTCCAATTCTTCCTTTTTCTCATCTTAAATTTAAATGTATCTGTTAACTGTACCAGCAACTGTATAATCACAATAACTTACCAAATCTTATAATGGGAATGGTATATAAACAGAATGATATTTGCACCTCTCTCTGTGCTAGAGAACCAAGAATACTTTTTAATAAAAGGGTAATATACAAATTAACCCTAAATGCAGAGACTGGGAATGACCGTTTGCTATAATGAACACTGACCACCAGGGGGCAGACACTCAATGCAGGAGCTGCCCCCTGTGTGGTCAGTGCACTTCCACAGGGGGAGCTCTGCTCAGCCACAAGCCCAGCTGAATGCTGTAAGTACAGTGGTGGTGGCAGGAGCCTCTCCTGCCTCCTTGGTAGTGCTAAGGATGTCTGACTGTCAGCTTAGGCCCAATCCCCTGGAGAGCAGGCCTAAGCTAGCAGATGGACATCCCCTGAAGGGTACTGGACTGTGAGAGGCACAGAACAAGCTGAGGGACCGCTTCCCCCAACCCCGAGTGCACAAATTTTTGTGCACCAAGCCTCTAGTAATTAAATACAGTATAAAACCATTTATTCAGTATGCCTGAGACCTGATGTGTTATACATTAATGATATCAGTTTTTAGATGTCCTAATTCCAAATGAGCACAACAATTTAGTTCAGGAATGTTAGCTCATAAATTATGCTATATAGTGTGGAATGTAAAGTAGTGAGAAATAATTTAAAATGATCTGCATCTCAGAAAGTATGATGTAATACAGAGTATAAAATATGGTAGGAAATAAACAAGTTTAAAAACACAAGTCTTGCCAAAACTGGTTTGGCTCAGTGGATAGAGCTTCAATCTGTGGACTGAAAGGTCCCAGGTTCGATTCCGGTCAAGGGCATGGTTGCAGGCACATCCCCAGTGGGGATTGTGCAGGAGGCAGCTAATCAATGTTTCTCTCATCGATGTTTCTAACTCTCTATCTCTCTCCCTTCCTCTCTGTAAAAAAAATCAATTAAAAATACATATTTAAAAAAAAACACACAAGTCTTAGAAAATATTTATTTAGTGTTCATGTATAAGGTGGGGCATAAGTAGATTTATAGTTGTTCGTATGGAAAAGAATACAATAATTGATTAATTAATAATAAAAATACAAGAATATTTGATTCAATATTTCATATATTCACAACTAAAAACCTACTTTTGCCTTACCCGGTATTATCCAGATCAATTGAAGAACAGTCACACACCCCCCATTCATATGTTGAAGCCCTGACCCCTAATGTGATGGTATTTGGAGATGGTGTCTTTGGGAGATGATTAGGTTTAGAAATGGTCACAAACTCATGGTTCTTACGATGGGATTAGTGCCCTTATTAGAAGAGACACTGGAGAGCTAACACTTTTTCTCTGCCCCACCATGTGAGGAAACAGCAATAAGGTAATTATCTGTAAGCCAAGAAGAGAGTCCCCACCAGAAACAAAACATGCTTGAACTTTGATCTTGAACTTCTAACCTCCAAAACTCAGAAAATTTCTGTTATTTAAGCCACACAGTCTATAGTATTTTGTATGGCAGCCTGAGCTAACTAAGACAGATTTGAGGACTGAGAAATGAGGTGCTGCTATTGTAAAAAATTCAGCAGGGTAATGGGTAAACATTTTGGAACTGGGTAATCAATAGAGACTGGAAGAGTTTTGTGGGACATGCTGGAAATATGGATGTTAATGGCAATTAAGATGAGGTCTCAGATGGAAATGAGGAATATATTTTTGGAACCATGAGGAAAAGCAATCCAGCAAAAACAAAACAAACAAACAAACAAAAAAACCACACACACACACACACACACACACACACACACACACACGCACACACACACAACTGAACTGTGTTCTAGTGTTTTGTAGAAAGTAGAACTTGAAAGTGATGAAAGTAGATATTTAGCTGAGAATATTTTTAAGCAAAGTATTGAAGGATCAGTTTGGTTCTTCCTTACTGCTTATAGTAAAGTGCAAGACAGATGAATTGAAGGATAATTGTAAAGCAAAAGGGTACCTAAATTGAAGATGTGGAAAATTCTCAGGCTATTCAAATTGTAAAAAATAAGAGAGCTTGTTCTAAAGAGAACACTACAGGTGTGCCTTAGCAACCATTCAATAGAGAGCTTATGGGAGAAGCAGAAATACCACCAGCTTGAACTGAAGGGAATGGAAATGGTATGAAATGAAGGAAGGCTGTCAAACTCAAATTGGAAAGAACAGGATGATATACTATTCAGCTGCTCTTAGAAAAGAGGGGAAAATGACTCTGAAGGCAATTCAGAGATCATCAGAGTCACCTCCTTGGTTTCTAGAGGCTAGATGGCCTCTGACAGGAGCCTTCTGGATGGGACCACCTGGCAGAGCCATGGAGGTAACATTGCCACCCCTCTGGTCCTGGAAGGTGGTACAACAACCCAAAGATGATTATTTTCAACCCTTAAAAATATAAAGAAATTTGCTCGGCTGGTGTTGCTCAGTGGTTGAGCATTAATCTATGAACCAGGAGGTCACAGTTTGATTCCAGGTCAAGGCACATGCCTAGGTTGCAGGCTTGATCACCAGTGGGGGGCAAGCAGGGAATTCATTCAATAATACTCTCTCCTCATTGATGTTTCTATCTTTCTCTCCTTCTCCCTTCCTCTCTGAAATCAATAAAAATATATATTAAAAATTATTTAATGAAATTTGCCTTGCTTGGTTTTGGACTGCTCAGGATCCATCACCCTTGTCTTTCTTTTGATTTCTCTTTTTTATAATGGTAATGTCGATCCTCTGCCTATCCAACCCCTGTATTTTGAAAGCACATAACTTGTCTGGTTCACAGGTTCACAGATTCACAGCTAAAGAGGACTTTTTCTTCAGGGTACATTGTACCTATAGTCTCACCCAAATCTGATTTAGATGTCATTTAGATGAGAATTTGGACTCTAGAAATGATGATGGTATATACAAAGGCTTTTGAGGCTGTTGGGATGGAATGAATGTATTTTGCATGTTAAAAGAACATGAATTTGGGGGGATTGAGGGTAGAATGTTATGGAATGAGTTTCATTCCTTCAAAATTCATATGGTGAAGCCATAACCCTCAGTATGACTTATTTAGAAATTGGGTTTGGGGAGATAATTAGATTTAGATGAAGCCATGAAGGTGGGGAACCTCATTATGGGATTAGTGCCCATTTAAAAAGAGAAATAACAAAAAAAATCCCACTTACCATTGCACCAAAAAAACTAAGATATCTAGGAATAAACTTAACAAAGGACGTAAAAGATCTGTACTGGGAAAACTACAGGGCATTGAAAAAGAGATAGAGGAAGACATAAACAATGGGAAGAACATACCATGTCCATGTATTGGTAGAATCAACATAATTAAAATCTTGATAATACTGAAAGTAATCTACAGATCCAATGCAATCCCCATAAAAATACCAATGGCATATTTCAAAGATCTAGAGAAAACTCTCCAAAAATTGATCTGGAATAAAAAGTAAGCTAAATAGCCATAGAAATCCTGAGAAAGAACAACAAAGTTGGAGGGATCATAATACCAGATATCAAGCTATATTACTAGGCTGCAGTTCTCAAAACTACCTGGTACTGGCACAAGAACAGATATATAGACCAATAGAACAGAATACAGAACCCAAAAATCCACCCAAGCCATTATTCTCAATTAATATTTGACAAAGGAGACAAGAGTATACAATAGAGTCAAGACAGTCTCTTCAATAAATGGTGCTGAGAAATTGGTCAGATACATGCAAAAAAAAATGAAACTAGATCATCAACTTACAGTATGCACAAAAACAAACTCAAAATGACTAAAGGACTTAAATGTAAGACAGGAAACCATAAAAATCATACAAGACTCCATAGGTAGCAAAATAGCAGACATATGTCATAGCAATATCTTTACTGACACAGCACCTAAGTCAATGGAGACTAAGGAGAAAATAAACAAATGGGACTACATCAAAACAAAAAGCTTCTGCACGGAAAAAGAAACCACCAATAAAACAATAAGAAAGCCCACTGCGTGGGAGAACACATTTGCCAATGATATTTCCAATAAGGGTTTAATCTCCAAAATTTACAGAGAACTCATACAACTTAACAAAAGGAATATAAAGGACCCAATGAAAAAATGGGCAAAGGATTTAAATAGACACTTTTCGAAAGAGGACATACAGAAGGCCCAGAGATATACTATAACATGTTTAAAGTCACCAATCATCAGAGAGATGCAATTTAAAACAACAATGAGATAGATACCATCTCACACCTTTCAGAATTGCTATCATCAACAAATCAATAAATGACAAGTGCTGGTGAGGATGTAGAGAAAAAGGAACCCTCCTGCATTGCTGATGGAAATGCAAGACTAGTGCAGACACTGAGGAAAACAGTATGGAGTTTCCTTAAACAGTTAAAAATGGAACTCCCATTTGACTCAGTGATACCACTTCTAGCACTATATCCCAAGAAACCATAAACGATATATGTACCCTTATGTTCATAGCAGCACAATTTACAATAGCTAAGTTTTGGAAACAGCTTAAGTATCCATCAGCAGATGAGTGGATTAAAAAACTGTGATACATCTACACAATGGAATACTATGCCACTATAAGAAAGAAGGAACTTTTACCATTTGCAACAGCATGGATGGGACTGGAGAGCATTATGCTAAGTGAAATAAGCCAGTTGGAGAAAGATAAATTTCACATGATCTCACTCATATGTGGAATATAAATATCAACATAATTTGATGAACAAGAATAGATCCAGAGACAAATGATAGAGGAGAGGGTGGTGTTAGAGAGCAACCAAATGACTTGTATGCATGCCTATTAGCATAACCAATGGACATGGACACTGGGATGGTGTGAGCTTGCCCGGGGTGGGAATGGCTGGGAGATGGGTCAGTTGGGGGAAAGGGAGGCATATGTAAAACTTTAGACAATTAAATGAATGAATGTATGAATAAGAGACATAAGAGAGCTCTTCTTCTCTCTCTCTCTCCCTATTATGTGAAAATACAATAAGTTGGCCATCTGCAGGAGAATAAGAAAGCCTTCTCCAGAAACCAACCATGCTGTCACCTTTATCTAGGGCAGGGATTCTCAACCTTTCTAATGAATCATAATGTAAATATATGAGTTTTCTGATGGTCTTAGGCGACCCTGTACGGGTTCTCAACCTGTACCCTCAGGTTGAGAACTGCTGCTGTAGAGCCTAAGGCCATCAGAAAACATAGATATTTATATTACAATTCACAATAGTAGCAAAATTACAGTTATGTAAGTAACAGCGAAAATAATTTTATGGTTTGGGGTCACCACAACATGAGGAACTGTATTAAAGGGTTGCGGCATTAGAAAGGTTGAGAACCACTGATCTAGGGCTTCTAGCCTCCAATACTGTGAGAAAAAAATATTCTGTTGTTTAAGCCACCCAGTCTATGGAATTTTTTGTGGAAGCCTGATCTAATAAATAGAGTTGTCTATTTATCATTTTATGTATGTAAGTATCTAAGTTTATGCTTCTAAAATGGGTGATAGTACACACATGGCTTTTCCTTTTATCATCACTTGATAAACCCATTTTTTTCTAATGCAATCACTTGTATTCTCTTCCTATTGTATAAATTAAGAAATAGAGTGTATATGTTTTTACACTTCAGTGCATTACAACTATCCTTACCCATTAAAGCATAAATGACAAAGAA
Source organism: Pipistrellus kuhlii (assembly GCF_014108245.1). NCBI lineage: Eukaryota > Metazoa > Chordata > Mammalia > Chiroptera > Vespertilionidae > Pipistrellus > Pipistrellus kuhlii. Next base: position 17,118,608 of record NW_023425504.1, read on the forward strand.
CTGCACAGTTTTTGTGTTACCAGCAAGATCCATGATGGTGACTGTGTAATCATTCATCTATTACAATTTAGACACAGTGATATCACTATCCCACACTATCAAAATATGACCATATGGCTGATGTAAAATAAAGATTTACCTAATAAAGGAATGGCGTGTCTTTTCTATTGTGGTAAAAGAATAGTGGCTCAGTGTTAATTGTATATATTATACTTTGTCGTGCATCAAATCACTATAACTTTTTTATCTTACAAAACTGAAACTCTATACCCATCCAACAATAGTATCCCCCCACCCCTTGCATTTGTCCCTACACCCTTGTACACCTTTGGAAGCCACTGTTCACTTTCTAAAAGGTTCACTATTTTAGGTATCTCATATAAGTAAAATCATATAGAATTTTTAAAATCCTCACCTGAGGAGTGAGGATATTTTTTCCATGATTTTTAGAGAGAGTGGAGGGAAGGGAAAAACTCTATATATATATATATATATATATATATATATATATATATAGAGAGAGAGAGAGAGAGAGAGAGAGAGAGAGAGAGAGAGAGAGAGAGAAAGAAAGAAACATCGATGTGAGAGAGACACATCTACTAGTTGCTTCCCTCACTTGCCCAGACTGGGAATTGAACCTGAGACTCCCGGGTCCTCAGGCTCTAATCACCAAGGTTGCCATTCAGGGCATTTACAATAAATACAAGAATCAACCAATGAATGCATAAATATGTAGAACAACAAATCTCTCTCTCTCTCTCTCTCTCTCTCTCTCTCTCTCAGCAAAAAAAACAACAACCTTTAAAAACAAAGCTATACCTATGGAAGACCATGCTTTTCAGTAGTAATCATAGTTTGTTCAGTGGTATTTTACTATATAATATTTCAAAATGTTTCTGAATATTCCTGGCACTTTAACAGCTATCTACAGCTCCTTCCCTCGTGGGGTTTTATGTACTTTGAGGGAACTCTTTGAAAGGCAGTTTTGCTTTTTGCTTGACCCTGTGAATAAAGCATCCAATAATATTTGTGAAGGTCTTTGAGAGATGCAGATGAAAGCTGCTTCCTAAATGCAAAGCACTAATGTTGTATTCATGAAAATTGTTTTTCTTCACATCCTTTGCTCTCATGTTAAAGTCCTAAGGAGTTATTGCAATATGTACTTTAGAAATGTGCGTATGCCCCAAATCATTTAGTATAGGGGAAAATGCAAGTGAACACACTTAGAGCACTTAAAATTGTGAACTAGAATCTGTTATGTGAAGTAAAAACTAGTGAAAGCATAATAAGAAAGCTAATCAATAAAGAGTGTTTGGCATAGCTTGGAGAAAGAGGAAAGGATAGAAGTCAACTGTTCCCATATTGACTCATGACTTCAATAATAGCTTCTTAGAACTGTTGGGAAGGAAATAAGAAACCTGTGAAAATTGTAAAATGTTTTTTTTTTAACTAGTATGGAAAAGTTTAAGATAATCAAATATCTTGGAATCAGATAGGTTTCCTCTGAAGTTACTTATTAGATGGTACCTGAATTTTATAGATTGGGGGGTTCAATAGTTGATTAGTTATTTAATAATTGTATTCAGTAGTTACTATGTACCAGGCACTCTACTAAGTGTTTTATACACATTACCTCATTTAATTCTCACAAAACATTGAAATGTTTATTACCATACCTATTTTACAGATAAGGAAACAGAGACTTGAAGATGTTTGATTGCTCATGATCAAACTGTGATTGATGGCCAGATTAATCTGATCCTAATGTCTATAATTTAACCACTGTATTATTTGGAAATGTCAATGAACTTACTAATTTAAACATGTTATATATAGTACTTTATCTGAATAAGTAGATTAATAGTAGAGAAAGTGTTCTATACTTTATTCACCTTATTGAAAATAAACAAATGACATTGAGACACTCTCCTTTTTGTCTTCTACTTCCAAATACAAAGCGTTCTGCAACTAATTAAGTTTAATTTCTTTTCTACTTTAGCCTCTCCATAATTTCTTTTGAGTTTTACAAGCAGTAATAGCATGCTAGTAAGATATGAGCCCTACTTCAAAGGAAATCATATTTCAGTAATGGGTCACATTTGACCTCTTATTCTATATATTTCTATATCTTGACTTGCAACTGACTTTTTATCATTACTACTAGAAAGCTGTATGGTAGATTCTGGCCAAACTTGCCTAGGGAAATCCCCTAAGTGGGAATAAATTGGAAACATGTAGGCCCTGTGTTGTGCATACAGATAAAAGGAAATTGCCTTGGTGCTGCCACAGCAAGAATTTGAAGTTCAGGGAGCTGGATATTAAGCCTGCATATGACTTCCTGAGTAACAGAATTATGCTTTACATAAACTGTTTCCAAATGCTAATGAAGCTGGGAGTATAAGAGACAACAATTTCACAGTATTATTTGCTTTCACCCTTTTAGACATCTTAACTCTGTACTGACTAGCAAGTCCACCCCATCAAGGCTTGCCTTAGTAAAGTACAAGAGAGGCAGCATGGAGCCATGTATACCTGCCTGTGTCCTAGTTTTATTTATATCCTTTGCAGTGCTTATTTGCTGTTGGTGAGTAAACCAAAATAAAAGCAAACTTGAATCAAGTCCAGATTGTCATCATATGCAGCCACGAACCAGGATGACACTGTGGTTTGGTCTGGTATAGGCGCCACTATTAATACATAGAAAGGAGTGTCTGTTCCTTCATTCACCAAATTCAAGCACTACTAGGGACCTCTGAGAAATATGCTTCATATAAGCAGTGTTTAATACTCTGTCCCTCTCATCATCTCACCTATCACCCATAAAATGTTTCCCCTGAGTACTATTTGGAAAAAGTTATTTAAATGACCTTAACTAAGAATTAACTTGCTTAAGATTCTTTCTTCAAGGAAACAGTTATCAAGCACTACCTCTGAAATATTTTCTTTATTTCTAGAATTACCATTATATTTATTATTGCAATCTCATACACTGAGAGGCCAGATTATTATGATCACTGAATGCATAATAATCTGGCCACTTAGTGTATATCCTATATAATAAAAGGCTAATATGCAAATTGTCCCCTCAACCAGGAGTTCAACCAGCAGGCAGGCCAGCCAACTGTCCATGTCCTCTCCCCCTAGCCAGGCTGGCCCAACACCACCCATGCATGAATTCATGCACCAGGCCTCTAATATACATATATATTGAGTGGCCAGATTATTACGCATTCAGATATCGTAATAATCTGGCCAGTCAGTGTATATTCATAGTTTCCTCAACACATAATCTCTTTTTTCCTTCTCTTTAGCAGGCTGACTTTCTTCCCCTGGAAATGAGATAATTTTTTAGTTTTCCTAAGGCATTCAAACATTAAATCTCAGTGGGTGGGGGTGGGGATGAACCTGTCTGAATTTACCAGTTTTTCAATCTAGTCTAACATCCTTTTAGTAGATTCCACTAATTTACTTATTTTGATGGACATTTCACTGGACCCACTAGCAGACACCTCTATATCAATATATCAGTATATTTCCTAATTGAGCTGCCTTCTCATGACTTCATTAGCCATCTTCCAATTAATGAGGTCTCAAGTGCAATCTATATGTAATTTGAGGCTACATGTGAAAAGACATCATTAAAAAGAATTTGTCATATAACTTTTTTGAATTCTGGGTGATGTTCATCTAGAATGTTGCATTTTGTTTGGGGAACCATAAAGACCTAGTAAAATTGGAGGGAGGCCAAGGAGATAAGCAATAATGTAATTGAGGAAATGAATCAGATTTTGAAGGAAAAAGAAAATAGTTAAATATGCATAGCTTAGCATAATCAAAGTTTATAAGGCAAAATAACATAAAATAAAATAAAAAGTTTATAAGGGAAACTTAGTAATAAATCTTAATGTTGGCACCTCTCCAAAAAAAGAAGAACTCTGTTTAACATCTCACTAAAATAACATGTTGAAAAATAGGAAAATGAAAATTTGTAATAATGAGGGAGTTAATCAATAAACATTTCAGGCAGAAAACTTCAGATATAGGCTGTGCCCACTCAATGCCAAAACAGCTATTAGGAATATGAAGAATTCAGTCAAATAAGAATTTGGCATCATAAAACTCTCTCCCACGATACTCACTATAATTATTCCTGTTATATAAAATAAATGTAATTGAATTCAAACTACAAATTTTTTAATTTGTTCAAATTAATTAATTTTTAAAATAAAATTATAATCTTGTATTGAATAAAATTATGGGCTAAGTGTGTTGGAGTGATAAAGATGATTCAGACCTGTATCTTTATATAACACAAGTAGATGCACTGTTTAAATACAAGAGGGGAAATAAAACTTACTTCATATGGTACTGTCACTTTCCAGCTCATACCTCTTAGCAAACTACTTAAGTAACCTAGAATATATCAGGCAAAAAGGTTGACAGCTGCCAGTAGTAGTCTAACATTAACCATCAAGATCACATTTCTCAATTTACTTGGCCCCAACATATTTGAATAACATGTACATATGTAAAACACTCCTGTGAAAATACCAAGATTTTTCTCCAAAGCCTCTCCCCAACTTTTTATTTTGGAAAGGAATAACCAAACTTTTATCATTCCCATGGTATGTATGCAAAGAAACATTTTATAGGCATGTGTCTACACAAATCACATATTAAAATGGCTTATAGGATCAGAATTGTACCCATTTCCTAGAACTAGCTGTAACCCCATCCCTTTCTCTTCCATCCAAGTGCAGCTCAGTGAGAATGGCACTATTAGAGGTACCACTCTCATGTACCAATTTTAAATCATCTGTGAACTTTAGTCCTCAATTGTAAGTAACAAGTGATTGCAAACATTGGTATGTTTGGGTCATGTACCCTAGAACTGCTGAACTAGAGCAGTGGAGCAAACTATGGGTGACATTTGAGAATCATCTAGTTTTTGTGACAGTGACATCTCTTTTCATTGTCCCAGATGGGGGCTATGTACCTATACAGTTTCCAAGTACAGGTTCTGAAGCTCCTTTCCACTTCTCCACTGGATGTACATGGGTCCCCTTTGTTTCTAAAGTCATGTTGGGGCTGGAGGAACTACAGGTATAGAGGAACTTTCTCACCAACTAGCTAGACAGTGATGGTTAGATGGTGGGATTAATAATCAGTACTTTTGCCCTGTCCAGTTTTGCTCAGTGGTTGGAGCATTTGCCTGAGGACTAAAGGGTCATGAGTTTGATTTCATTCAAGATTGCATACTTTGGTTGCAGGCTCCAGTCCAGGCCCCAGCTGGGGCATATACGGGAGGCAACCAATCAATGTGTCTCTCACATGGATGGATGTTTCTCTCTCTTTTCCTTCTCCTTCCCTCCCATTGAATCAATAGAAAAATAGCCTCAGGTGAGGATTAACAAAAAAGAATAATAATCAGTACTTTTTTTCTGCAGTTTTTATTTGAAAATAAAAGTTTGGAGTGGAGGGGCTAAACATTTCCCCACCCTTTCCTAGATCTCCATGCTTAGTTTTTATCTTCTAGGATTTTCCTGTCTCTCACTTTTATTATTATTATTATTACTCTTACTTTAACTTGCCCTCATTGTTTAACATGTGGAAGTTTGAAAAATATTTTTCTTAGAAATTTAGACACAGTCATAATCTTTTCTTGATTTGTGCTTTAAACCTTGAGCTACATTTTCATAAATAACATTAGAATTATTTTAATCCATTGGCTTTTTTGTTGTTATTAATCCTCACTTGGGGATACTTTTAGAGAGTGGAAGGGAGGGAGGGGAAGAGAGAGACAGACAAACAGACATCCATGTGAAAGAGGCACATCATATGGTTGCCTCCCACATTCACTCCCTACCCTAGCTATCTGCATTTGACTGGGAATCGAAGCCCTCATCCTTGGGTATGTGGGGCCAAGGTTTTAGCCACTGAGAAACACCAGCCAGGGCTTCCTCCATTGCTTTTTGAACAAATATAGAGTGGCCATTTATAATCCTATCTAATTAAAGAGTAATATGCAAATTGACCATCTCCAACACACAAGATGGCCACCCCATGTGGTCAAAGATGGCTGCCCCCATATGGACACAAGATGGCTGCCATAGATAGCCAGCAGGGGAGGGCAGTTGTGGGTGATCAGGTCAGCAGGGGAGAGCAGTTATGGGTGACTAAGCTGGCAGAAGAGGGAGTGGGGGGGACCCAGGCCAGCAGGGGAGGGTACCCAGGTCTGCAGGGGAGGGAAGTTGGGGGACCAGGCCTGCAGGGGAGAGCAGTTGTGGGGACCAAGCCTACAGGGGAGGGCAGTTGGGAGCAATTGGGCCAGCAGGGAGCAATTAGGCCTTGATCAGGCTGGCATGGGAGTGGTTAGGGGATGTTCAAGCTGGCAGGAAGAAGTGGTTAGGGGCAAAATGGCAGACAGGCAGGCAAGCAGTTGGGAGCCAGCAGCCCTGGAGGGGTCCCAGATTGGAATGTGTGCAGGCTGGGCTGTGGGACACACTCCCCCTCCCCCCATGCATGAATTTTGTGCAGTGGGCCTCTAGTAGTCTAATAAAAATGAAGCTCTGAAAATGAAAACTCAAAATATTTATTATTAATTAACTTATTAAATGACTTGCTATCAATTAATTTATAGCCCACCATTATCTACTTGCAAATAAATAATGAACTTGGGGAATAAAAATAATTGAAATACCTACATACTACTTTAGTTTGAGTATAAACTAAATATGAACTTTTAAGGATCATTACATTTTTATATTTTCTTTTTGACATACTTCGCTGCCTAATAATAGAAGCCACAGCATCATCGTCAGCATAAGATAAAACAGGGCAATTACCTATTTCATGTTTCATGATATATAATGGATAACAGAGTTTCCTTCAAGACCATAGTGAAAAAGGCTTTGGCCAACCACTAATTTTAATTGTTAATTAATACCATTTAGTAATATTTGGAATTTGACATTTAAAATTCCAAATTGTGCTGTAAAGTAGAGCTCTTTGCCATTCTACTGAGAAAAATAAATAGGTAATACATTTTCTAACATTTCCAAACCACTCTAAAAATATATGCAAAAATGTATCTATCCTATATTTTTACAACCAATGAAATTAGGTAGTTTGAACACTTCAATCATTTAAGCAAAATAAAATTTAGCCACAGTCCTTTCTTTTTTTTTTCTTGTTGTGAAGTTCTAGTTTGTTTGTCTTAATCAATGTCAGAGAGTTGATTGAGTTAACAAACTAGCCATTTATTGACAGAAATATTGACTATGATGCCTAAGATTGGCTAATTGCACTATGGAAAGCCAATACAGGGTACAGCACAGGTGGATTCCCCTATAACAGAGACAGGGGAAATGGATTGGAGGAGGACAGCCTTATGAATATTTGATTCACTATTATGTCTGTACAACCCACTGGAAAACAAGAGAGACTAATGAAGCCTAGAAAATAGAAAGTTTAGACTTTCTGGAGGTAGAGTAGCACATCCTTTGAAAATAAGTATCAGCTTATGGAGAGACTGAAGTGCAAATATGAGTTTCAGTACAAACATGTCAAAAGAGCGTAGGTGCTTCAGTGTTGATCTTTATTTCTAGTGGTTGCAACAAAGATCAGCCTAATAGACAAAAATTAATAGAGTATACTCTCTTACTTGCTGGCTAACTGAGAGGGCCATTCAGAGTCCTTAAAGGGGATGTACTATGCAGTCTCAAAGACAGTCCATAGTATTGCAGGGCTCAGGAGCCTGACATAGTGCAGTTATCCAGAACCAGATTGAAATCTTGTAAACTGGAAAACATTGTAATCTATTGTTAGCCTTCCTTAGAGCTTCTGTGATTCTTCTGCAGTCATCTGTTGTTGTTTTATTAATTGCACATTCTTTCTTCCGCCTCTGCCTTTTTTCTATTGTTGTGTGTGTCTTGATCTTACATGTACATAAATATTTATTAACTATTAGCTACTTAGTAGCCTTTATTTATTTTTCAATACAATGGTTGACTTAACTAATGAATCCACTTTTATTTAATGATATATTAATACTAGTATATTAATATTTGGGCACTATTATTTTAGCCAGAAAAATAATAAGGCATACTTGTTCAGACAATTTTCTTCAGAAAACCAATTTTCTTACATTCGTATTATAATGTTGAGAACAGAAATGTCCATAGCGAGACACACTTAAGACTAATTTGATGGCCACTGAGCACTATTAAGTTAATAGATATTAGCTATTATATAACATGCAAATTTATAAACTGCCTTCTTGTGAAAGCTCCTTGTGACAAGAAAGTGCTTTAAAGTAGTAATATAGATTTAGAATTCATAGTAATGATTAATATTAATAATAAACCTTTCCTCCTTTTTAAACCTTTCTTAAAAATATCATTTCCTGCTTAGAAGGGAGAATAGCTCAGAAAAGCAACCCAAGGAACCAAAGGCCTTCAAATAGCTTGAGAGACTTGACATAAGTAGTTAAGGCAGTAGTCCTTAGTTTCCTGATTTTCCTTGCTCATTTATAGATTACCAAGATCTAAGTAAGCATTAATTAATATTGCCTCATAAGAGCTCAAGGAGGTGGTTAAATGCTAATACAGGTGATAAAGGCCTTGGGTGGTAGATGGGAGTGGGTTAGAAAAGGTCCATGAGGGGGAATGGGGACATATGTAATCCCTTATCCAAAACCTTTGGGGTCCAGTTGTTTCAGAATTTAGAATTTTTCAGATTTTATAGATGTGTGACACCCAGTTTTGCCCAGCACTCCTTAACAAAATATATCAATACTTCTATAACTAAATATATGAAAATACACTAAATGATATATAAAATATATAAACACCATACATATTCTCATATCAGTTCAGATCAAGTTTTGCCACCAGTTGAATCAGAAATATATTCAGTTTTCAGGATTTTTTTCAATTCTGGAATTTCAGAGGAAGAATTGTTGAACTATCCCCCCCTTTGGCCAATGGGATAATGAAACACAAGCTAAGGTCCATAAGTGCAGATGTGTTTTCTGTCTCCCTGTAACCTTTTTATAGAGCTCTAGGTATATATGTGTCCCTTTTGGCAACATACACTGCATTGTAATTTGGGAGAAAAATCATTTGTAGGGTATTGTCATAATGTCACTACAGAAAGAAGGCTCAATTAAGACCACAGTCTGGGGAAAACTAGACATGTGACTACTTTGGTCAAATTTTTAAAGAAATCGTGATCTACTAGTATTTCTTATTACTGTATTAATGACAATATTTATTTTAATACCTACAGAAAATTATTTAGTTCTATTATAAATCTTGTTTATTTTTAAAATATATTTTACTGTTTTTTATATAGAGGAAGTAAGAGGGATAGAAAATTAGAAACATCGATGAGAGGGAAACATTGATCAGCTGCTTCTTGCACACCCCCTACTGGACATGTTCCCGCAACCAAGGTACATGCCCTTGACCAGAATCAAACCTGGGACCCTTGAGTCGCAGGCTGATGCTCTCTCCACTGAGCCATATCAGTTAGGGCCAAAGCTTGTTTTGAAAATATTAATTTGTTCCATGCTATTGGTATATTTGAGAACAATTTGAACATAACATAATTTTTTATTTGAATATGTGTGACTCCATCTGTTCAAAATACTAGATGAAATAAGCCAGAGAAAGACAAGTATCACATGATCTCATTCATGTGGAATCTAATGAACAAAATAAATACAGAGACATAGAAGCATGGAACAGACTGACAAAACTTAGAGGGAAGGCAGGAGGTGGGTAGGTTGGTGGGTAGGAAGAGATAAACCAAAGAACTGTTATGCATATATGCATAACTCATGGATACAGACAATAGGGTCATAAAGGCCTTGGGTGGTGGATGGGGGCAGGTTAGAACAGGTCAATATGGGAGATCGGGAACATACATAATACCTTTAACAATAAAGATTTTAAAAATATTGAGTCAAGAAAACTGCATACAGCTCAATAAGTCATGTAGGAATACACAAAATGAACATATACATACATACACCTGAAATGTACACCAGCTATCTTAGTTCATCGCTTGTGTTAGGAGTCTTATCCACATCCACTATTAGAGCTTTTGTCTAATTGATAACACTCTTTCTACCACTTCATATTAACTCATAAGTTCTGCCACCCACTTTCACAGGCAAACTTCAGGTCATATGTCCCAACTCTGTTTTCCCATAAGCCCTTTGCAAAAGTATGATGATACACAGTATCATGAATATTAGAAGTGCAAACATTGCCTTACAGATAAATTTACTATGTGTGCTAACGAAATGAAAGGGGCAAGGAAACCTGATTGACACTCTGATAAGTTCCCACATGATGTTTCTGAAAGATATTCTAATTTCTGGTTAAAAGTTTCTCTGACACATGATCTAAAATAAGGTTTCTTTGCAAAGGAGAGAAAAAAAAGAAAAAGGTGTACTGGACAATTTTCTTCTCCCTCTTACCTTTTGAAGACAAAGGTAATGTTTCTGAAGACTTACACTTACACTTTTTTGAACAGCTCTGGAACACCTAACATGCTTTGGATTTGGATATTCAGTTTGGAGGAATATCTCCACCTTCCCACCCTCACTCCCCAGGATAGGTTTTCTTACCAAGTTATTTTAGGACCTCAAATCTGAAACTGAATCCTATCCCAGTATATTATTTGAATTGGTCCTTTCCATCTGAAAACTTAATTTACTTTTAAAAGCTTTATAACTATGGATATCCACATATGCATAATCACTACTCCCCCTTCTGCTTTGCATCTTTCCTGGGCACAGAAATATATGGTTGCCAGATACACTTGGAAGTGAGTGCATGTGACTCTTTACCCTTATACCTAGTGTTCTAGAGCTCCTGACACTGAACCCTAATATATTTTTCATTAGTGTTTAATGTTGGGAAATCCCATTTCATGGAGCCCAAGGATTAAATTACTTCATTTGGGAAGAAATAAGTGCATTTCCCATCTTTTTCCTGAGGTGAAAAAAAAAATGAAGCTGAGATGATTTGCATTTCATAAGGGCTTAAGGTCCTTAAGGTATTCCACTCAGTGCAACAATCCAATATTGTGAAAGCTTTTAAAAACATTATTAACAAGTAGGGAAACCTCTGCATATTTAAAATGTGGAAATAATAATACACAATAAAATAGGTATAAATCGAGAGAGAGAGAGAGAGAGAGAGAGAGAGAGAGAGAGAGAGAGAGAGAGAGAAAGAGAGAGAGAGAGAGAGAGAGAGAGAGAGAGAGAGAGAGAGAGAGAGAGAGAGAGAATCAAAATTACTATGTACGGCATTTTTACCTGCAGCAGAAATGGCATAGTATTTTATAATAATACAATGATTTTAACTTTTGATAAAGTAGAACTGAAGTAGAATTTTTATCTCTCTTTTTTTCAAAATATAAGTGAGTTGCAAAGATTTTGAGGAAATCCAGCAAGCAGTAAATCCAGATGATAATGACTGGTTCTTTCTTTTGAATAATTGTAATAAATAGAAGCTTTCTTTTGAACAACTGTACTCAGAGAAACATTACTGATTAGAATAATAGATATATAGATAGCATATATATCGTATGGAGGTGTTCTGAACCCAAGACCTAAAATTGATTTCTTCTTCTAACTCTGGACTCCCACCCTTTGCTTCCATTTCCTATGTTGTTAAGTTCATGGATTTAAATGGCAAATCTGCAGAGTGTTTCACAGCTGCTCTTTGTATATATCTGAGGGGAATGATCTTAAGCACCCTCTTCAGGGTATCATTGATCTTCTCCATGACATTGGGATACGTTTTATGGAAACCTCCCAGGCGAAACCTACTGCTTTGTAAACTATCAAATAGATATCCAGTGGCTACATCAGAATGAAAATTCCAAAGGAACAAAGAAGGTGGTACTCTAAGTTCCAGGGTAGATGATATTGCTTTAAGAAACACAGACTCTATTTTGGAACATAGACAAAAACATGAGATATCAATTGGATACTGTAATTTTGCAATCTATGAAGCCAAATTTGTAAGAATGGTAAGTGTTACATTCAGAGAAGAGAGTCGTTTATTTTCTGGAATAGTATAATGGAAAGAGTATTGGGCTGGGAATCATCAGACATAGGCAGACAAATTAATACATGTTGAGTGACTAAATGAGTTATTTTATCTCTAAGCCTTGATTCTTTGTTTCTAAAATGGAGAAGCACGGACCCCTATGGTCATTTCCAGTCATACTTCTACTAAGAACAAATGGCCACTGACACACTGTTCAAGCACATTTTACACGAATTCAATGTAATTGTTAGGAAAAAAATACTGTATCCATTTTACAAAGAAGGGGTTAAAGTTTCAGAATAGCAGAAGCATAACTCAAACATAAGTTTGTCGTTCCCCAAACTTCTGTGTTCTTTTCACTCTGCTGTGTTGCATAGCATTACACCACCCTGCCTTTTCCCCTAAATTTAAGAAGATATAATCTAAAACAGTGGTCAGCAAATTCATTAGTCAACAGAGCCAAATATCAACAGTACAACAATTGAAATTTCTTTTTGAGAGCCACATTTTTTAAACTTAAACTTCTTCTAATGCCACTTCTTCAAAATAGACTCACCAGGTCGTGTTATTTTGTAGAAGAGCCACACTCAAGGGGCCAAAAAGCTGCATGTGGCTCTCGAGCCGTAGTTTGTGACCACGGTTCTAAGAGATAAGCTCTCTTATAAACAAATCACTGCAAAGCAAGGTGGCATGTCATAAAGGAAAAATCCAGAAAATGTGGAGGATTGTGTCTCTAAATCTTAAGGAGGTGAGAAGAAAACTCATCACAGAGATCTGCAATATAGTAAATAGAACACTGGCCAGAGAGTCCGGACATATGAGATATAATATAGACCATACCACTCACTTAACAAGTATCACTGGACAAGCAGTTCTCTGGGTATCAGTTTTCTTATCTTCAAATGAGAGGATGTACAGGGCCCTTTGGGTTCCAGCATTCAATGCTTTTTTGATTCCCAAGGATGGAAATCATGCTTCTGGTAATGGTTACAAGTACAAGCCCAGGAGTTTAAAAAAATTAATGAGATGTTAAATACTTGTGATGATTTTTTTTTAGTGGATAAGGGATTTTGGCTGGGCCTGGAATAATGGAGGTGATTTGGAAAATTCATGAAGCATTTTAGTTCCTTTTAAATATATGAGGGTAGCTAACTATCTAAAGAAATTCTTTCTATAAAATGAATCATATCCGCTCTCTTGCCTATCTATCTTTTGTACAATTCCATTTTTCATATAGCAAGTTCATTGAGCCACCTATACTAGAAAACACAGTGAGGAATTTGCCATGCTCTTGGAGCACTAGTGTCATTTTTAAATACTAAAATCATACAGATGTGTTCAAAATTCAAGTTTAAAGTGGAAAGACTGAAATGAGTCTCCCCCCCCCCCTGTGATCAGCCACTGCAAAGTATATATTCCCACAAACCAGCTGAGCCCTTTGCTGGGCATCAGAAGTCTCTGGCATTGTTCTGCTTTTCAACTCTCAGTCATTTGGGAGGTGGGGCAAAGCCATTGCAGTCTGCAAAGTTTATCCAGAACATGCTGGTGCTACAAGAAATCATTTGACATCTATTATATTTCTCCTGTAGACGAGAGGTGGCTACCAGCTACAGTAGCAATTTCTTTTCAAAGGGGCTTAATTGGGGTATTTCTCATGGGCCAAATTCTTTTTTTTTAAATATATTTTATTGATTTTGTACAGAGAGGAAGGGAGAGAGATAGAGAGTTAGAAACATCAATGAGAGAGAGTCATTGATCAGCTGCCTCTTGCATAGCCCCTACTGGGGATATGCCCACAACCAAGGTACATGCCCTTGACCAGAATCGAACCCGGGACCTTTCAGTCCCCAAGCCGACGCTCTATCCATTGAGCCAAACCGGTTTCGGCTCATGGGCCAAATTCTAACTCACTGTCTTTACGTGTGCCTATCAGGAAAACAGTGGAAACATACAAAATAATAGCAACAACAGAGTCTGTCCCAGGCTGTCTCCTCTGCAAATAGGCAGAAACAAACAAACAAATAAAAACAAAACAAAACAAAACAAACAGGGTCCCTGCTGCCCAAGCTCCTGCTAATATGGCATAGCTCCTAGAAAGGTGTGGCAGGGGGGCTTGGGGTTACAGAGTGTGCTTTGGGTGACCATGGAAATATATATAATAACCTGAACAAACTCTTTATAGCCTATTTTTACAAGTAGCAGACTAGAGGGGCTGACAGATTAGTTTCAGACAGTTGAGTTACACACTTATGAGCTGCTTTTCTGAAGTATGGATTTGCTACCTTGTAGGCAGGCTAGCATCCTTTTTTGAGGCGAGCCAGACGGTGGTCTTATAGTTATATTGGAAGTGTTGAATGATTTTCCTTGCAATAAATGTGTGCCTTTCACTGGTATTTTCCAAAGTGCGACTTTTGCAGCTGATGGAAATCGGCTCGCTTCTGTTCTGTAACTCTGTGTCTTGTTGATGATTTATTTGTTCAGTAGCAGAAACTATGACAAATTGTGTAAGGCGGCCTCATTTACTTTTTTAGCTGCAATAGCCCTGAAGAGTTTATATGTAAATGCAACTGTGAATGCTTTACATCTCATGAGCATGTGGGCACTTGTCTTTGAAAGTCAAGTGACATTTTTACAGAGAGACTAAACTTAACACTCACCACACGTCACAGGTTATATTATTTTGAAATGTGAAATCTGACAGGCTGTGTTTTCCTGACTGCCAAATGGGAGAGTAAGTCTCTATTTTGTGTTTTTCTTCTCTCCTTTTAGACATGCAGAGCAGCCCACACAACCAATTCACCTTCAGGCCCCTCCCACCGCCACCGCCACCTCCTCATGCCTGCACCTGTGCCAGGAAGCCTCCCCCTACAGTGGACTCTCTTCAGAGGAGGTCTATGACTACCCGCAGCCAGCCCAGCCCAGCTGCTCCAGCTCCTCCAACCAGCACACAGGATTCAGTTCATCTGCATAATAGCTGGGTCTTGAACAGCAACATCCCATTGGAGACCAGGTACTTGAACTATTACTGATCCCACTAAACTTAAGGATTAGCAGACAACGATTCCACTGAGTGCAGAAACTCATCTTACCATAGACATCCGCAAAGACAGTCATTGGAACAGAGAGATGCAGAGCCCTTCACAAGAACAGATGCACACACAGGAACACACATCTAGATCCAGGCCCACCAGCAGACACAGGCCAGAACAGATACATGTAAAAAGATGAAACCACAGATGCCTAATTATTCCACAGGCCGACACCCACAAAATCATAGGAAACAAAGCTGTTACCTAAGACTATCATTGCTTCCTCAAACTACTAAAAGACAATCATCCCTTGTTTAAAAGAAACTGTAATATTACAGAAAAAATGCAAACACAATTGGAGGAACAGCAATCCTGGGCATTTTATTTATTATAGGACTCTTTGAAATATTAAGTCGCCTTCCAACATTTTAAGAAGGGACTTGCTTCATGAATTGGAAGTCCTTGTGTAATTTTAAAAACTTGATTCTGCCTTTAGGATGAAGTTTGGTTTTTTGAGCAAAAAAGTTTGCCTCTATTTTTCTGTCACTTCATGTATTTAGTTTCCAGAGTCACTCCTCAAATCTTTGTCATGTGATTAAAATTCTACTCCTCCACAGCTCTAGGTCCCTAAATCATAATACATTTTTAGCTCAAGCTGCGATTAACTGAGATACTGTTCATCATTTCCAGTCACTATCTTAAATAGAAAATTACAACTTTCTATTAATATGAAAAACATTACCTAATAAAACACAGTATTCTATTATCTTACAAATTCAAGGTCTCCCCCTTGTCTTCTCTATGCCTTATTTAGATCTACCACCAAAACTTTTTATAAATGCATTTGTATGTAAACAGTGGGTGTAATATATCACTTCATAAGCAATGTCTGGTGTAAATTCTGATCAATTTCTATCCCACTATCTGGTAATAGAAATAGAAAGGGGAGGACTAATAAACCCACATTATAAGGCTGGTTATTTTTTTCCCTAAGCAGCATATTATGTTAAATGCCAGGTATGGCAACAGAATGTGTCACCATCAACAAACCAAAAGCACTTTGGCCCAAATCCAGGAAACTATATCATCCGTCACTTACTAGATTACATAATTTTATAAAGTGATGTTTCTGCTATCTTCCAAGAGAAAATATAGCAGTCAGCACATATGGTGAAGATAACACAATTAGAACTGTGCTACTGATAGTGTTTGTATAGTGTTCTTTTTTTATTTTTTAATTGAAGACAGGGAGGTGATTAAAGTGAGCAAAACAGCGATTAATGTACAGTATATCTTTAAGGAGTTTTCACTAACATTGGTGATTACTCTTTCTTCTTTTAATTCCTTTGCAGGGCCTAGTAACAGATAGCTAAGGAAACACTGGGGCAATCTGGCTAACTAGAAATCCTGACAAGCAAACACACTCCTTTCCTCTAAGAAGCCAAATAACAGGAAATCTGGAAGGAGGATGGGGAATGGGCTCTGGCAAATGAAGAGATAAAGCTATTCTTATTTGAAATGTACATCTAGGCATGTTTGTACAAACTACACCCACGGACCTTCTGTATCTATGCAAGGAATGTATTAATTGCTCTCAGTTTTATAAGACACAGAGAAGAACATAAGTTTTCATGTGAGACTGAGCACAGAGTACCTTTTTAGTATATTTGAGAACATATTCTGTATCACAAAGATGAATTTTTAGAAAACCTATCAGTCTGATCAGCTGGGATTTTCCAAATATATCCTTTAAAATATTTTCATGTATATTCAATCAAAGGTAACTGTGGGTGACCTGACCTACTCGTGAGGTGTGTAACATAACTTATCTGAGCCTCAGCTTCCTCATCTGTAAAAAATGAATGAAATATGCTTGTCTCAACAGGTGGTTAGGAATATCAAGCTGGTATATCAGAAAGTGCTTCATACATTGTAAAGCACTATACAATTCAAAGGAAATATTGTTACCCAAACTAAGTGGTCACCTGTCTCTCTTTAAATACTATCTCTATAATAGGGAACTGACTCATTCCTAAGGCATTCCATGTCATCTCAAACAGCTACTGCAACGTTCTTATTGAACCAAAATCTCCCACTTCTTAATTCTGCCAGTTTCTCCCAGATCTGGCTCCAGGGTCTCACAGGTTAAATAAAATCCCTCTTACACCTAAAATCCCTTCAGTATTCCTGATTCTTCTCTTCTTTGAGCTAAATGTGTACCCAGTTCCTTCAGCTGTTCCTCAAATTAACTGGTTTCAAATCATCCATCCTGATCTCTCTCCACACCAGTCCCACACTCTAGTTTGTCCAAATTGCTATTGAAGTGTCATGACCAAGGCTGAATGTAGGCGTGGGTTATTAGGAGGCTCTTTGGTTGCAAGGAGCAGAGGTCACTCAGGTTGCCTGGAGTATTTGCAAGTGTCTTCTTCTGTTCCTTGGAATCCAGGAAATTTTGATAAATTCTCACTAGCAGGTAAGCCCTAGAGGTCTCGCACTAATATGACTCAGCAATTCTAAAAATATTTGCCCCCTCTCTGTCTCTTTCTTTGTCCAATAGTGTCATCAGCTTATTATATTTTTTATCTACCACATAGTTTCTACCTTGTTCTAACAGCATCTGGTTTCCATTACCACCACGTGACTTCACTGTATCCCCTGGCATCTCTTACTCCATCACTTCAGCTGCATAACCCATTGCTAATTATCTGATTATCTTATAGGAAAAGAAAATTATTTTTCTTTTACTATTATAGTTCTTGGCTGAGCCCACGCTGTAATAAAAGCCTCTCTGGGCAAAAACAAACAAAAGTTTAATAATATGTATACCTCCTGTATACACAGGAAACACCAAGGAAAACTGAGTAACCTGCTGAAATGGCCCAAGTGGGTTTGGCCAAGCCATCACCTTAAATACAATCTTTAGATAATGACCAAAAAAAAAGATGTTATGGGAGATTATCAGGAATGGCACAGTGAAAGAGAATAAGGTTGTTATTCCTTCTCAGTTGTTGCGAGTCTCCAGAGAGTCCTAGCCACACTGTCTCAGTTGGTCAGAGTGTTGTCCCATAAACCAGAAGGTGGTAAGCTTGATTCCCAGTCAAGGCCCATACCCAGTTGGGGCATATACAAGTCAACTAATTGATGTTTCTCTCATTAATGTTTCTCTTTCCCTCTATTTCCTCCTTTCTCTCAAAAAATATTTTAAAAATAGTCTCTAGGGATTAACTCCTCCTCCTCCTCCTGGTACAGAGAGGTCAACACCATTACAAATAGAAATTTCCCATATACATGTAAACAACTCTTGCAAAAGTTAATTTTTACTTGGACTTCAAAGCTTCTTCTGTGTCTACAGTTAATTAAAAATAATCAGTCCCAAATAAGAAATATGTCAGAGGAAAATATGGGTGGCAAATTCTGCTCCCCTTCAGTTCAAAAACCTAAGAGAGGGAAATCTATGAGCCCAGTTCACCTCTTTTGTGCTAGGCTGCATTTAAATTTCTTGGCAAGTCCTGTCAGTTATTCCCTCAGACAGCTGAGGCTAGGAGGAGACAAAGGTTCTGTGATTAATAAAAGCACCAGCATGGTCATCTTTGGCCACCCCTTGAGCAAGGACCGGGAGTAGATCTGAAGTGCCTTAGATGGAACTCTTCCCAGACAATCACCTTGATTGACTCATTTAGGAATAGCCAGCAATCAGTTGTGTCCCTTCTTCTATTTCCATTAATGCTGTTCACTTCAATATCAGCTTTTTCTGATAGCCACATCCACTACTGATACAAATTGAGAATACTTTTAACTAAACTCTTAAGACTTTTTAACAAGTTTTGAGGCTAAGCAACACTTTATTTAATCCATAATTATATAGTTGAAGCTATTTTAAGTTGTGTGTTTGGAATGAAGGGGTAGGGCAGGTGGAAATATATTTAGAGGCTTGATTTTACCTAATTTGATTTCAATTCATTAACCTGTAGAGATGTAGCTTAACTCTAATTCTGCCATACAAAGTATTTGCATAGTATTGCTATCATAATTGTGCCATCTATACGTTTGTTAGGTATGATTTCTTTGTTTTTATGTAGGTTGTTAATAACAATGGTACATAAGACAAGATAAAAATCAGAGCTCTGTGGCATGCCACTGTAACCTTCCTGCAGGTTGACATTTTTCCATCAGGTACCATTCCTTTACTAAACACACAACCCATGTTTCTCCAACTTGTTCACAGGCATATTATGAGAGAACTTGTCAAATGTCTTGCTGATATCCAGATATAGCATACATATGTTTTCATTGATCTGCCAATCCAATAACCATGTCAAAAGTAGAAATGAAATGAGATTTTTCCTACATGACTTATTCTTAGAGAATATATGCTGCCTTCTCATGGTTACTATTTTTTCTAAGTGCTTATAAATCATCCTTTTAAATAACCTATTCTAGAATTTTACACTCATTCAACATAATGTTTCTTGGTCTAGTCTAAGGGACTTCTTATCCCTTTAGAAAACCAAAGTCAATATTTACTGTCTCCTTTCTTCTGACACATTTCACTATACTACAGTCTTGAAACTTTAGCTACTATGAGTAGGGAATCCAATCAACCAGACCTCTGACCACTCTGTGATATAATTTTAATTCGTTTAGAACAGTTAAATGCCTTCTTATGAGCATGTTACCTCTCTTGGGTTTCCATTTACAGTTATTGATAATTATTTTTACCCTTGTAAGTCAATGATTATTCTTTTTACAAAGGAAATGAGTCATTGAGAAAGCCTCCTTAATCTTGGTCATCCAATAATTTTGTATGAGTTGCACATCTGTCCTAGCCTTGTTCTAAACATCTATATATTAAATATATAAAAGTCTAATATGCTACCTGTCCAACTGTTTGACGATTCAACTGGTAGCTATGATGCTTACTGACCACCAGGGGGCAAATACTCAACACACAAGCATGGAAACATAGAACAGGCTAATGAATCTCCGGCGGAGGGCGGGGGGGGGGGGGGGGGGGCAAGAAGAGATTAACCAAAGATTTTATATGCATACCAGAGGCCTGGTGTACGGATTTGTGCACCAGTTGGGTCCCTCAGTCTGGCCTGCACCCTCTCACAATCTGGGACCCCTCAGGGGATGTCAGATGCTAGTTTCAGCCCAATCCCCACAGGCCAGGCTGAGGGACCCACCAGTGCACAAATCCATTCACTGGGCCTCTACTACTTTTAAAAACAAAACAAACTCTTAAGTCACTTTTAGCAGATTTTTCAAGCTTCAGGCTCATTTGGGGTATGACTTCTTAGTTTTATTTTCATAACATCCTCTTATATGTATGTATTTATTTATTTTTAAATATTTTATTGATTTTTTACATAGAGGAAGGGAGAAGGATAGAGAGTGAGAAACATCAATGAGAGAGAAACATGGATCAGCTGCCTGCTGCACACCCCTTACTGGGGATGTGCCCGCAACCAAGGTACATGCCCTTGACCAGAATCAAACCTGGGACCCTTGAGTCTGTAGGCCGATGCTCTATCCTCTGAGCCAAACCAGCTAGGGCTATATGTATTTATTTTTATAAATCTTTATTATTGAAAGTATTACATATGTCTCCTTTCCCCCCCATTGCTCTCTCCCCTCTTCTGACCCGCCGAGCCTTCACCACCCACTGCCTGTGTCTATGGGTTATGAATATATGCATATGAGTTCATTGATTGGTTTCCTTGATTTTCATCTCTTTATTTTGGTACATGTTCTGTTTTTAAATTTTATTTCCAATTATAGTTTTCATCCAATATTATTTTGTATCAATTTCAGGTGAACAGCATAGTCGTTAGATAATCATATACTTTACAAAAATGTTCTCCCATTATTTCCAGTGTCTGCTTGGCACTATACATAGTAATCACAATATGATTGATTATATTTCCTATGCTGCACTTTACATTCCCATGACTATTTTGTAACTACCAATCTGTACTTTTCAATCCCTTCACCTTTTTCACCCAACCTCCTCCCTTTAGGCAACCATCAGTCTGTTCTCTGTATCTATGAGTGTGTTTCTATTTTGTTTGTTCATTGTATTATTCTTTAGATTCCATATGTAAGTGAAATCTATTTATTTGTCTTTCTCTGACTGACTTATTTCACTTAATATAATACCCTATAAGACTATCCATGCTGTCAAAATGGTAAGGTTTCATTTTTTATGGCCAACTAATATTCCATAGTATATATGTTCGTACATGTTCTTTAGAAAACTAAACTGAATGATAAACTCCCAGTACAGACACACAGTTTTATAGGCAAAAATCTTCCCAACTTTAAGTTCATCTCTTTTTTAGAGTGTCTCAGGACATGGGATTATACCTTTTAGAAAATTTCTTTCCTAAAGTCTAAGTTTTTTGCTTTATAATATACTTAGGGACTTTAAGCTAAAGTGGTTGTTTTACCTAAAGATTTCTATCACCTTCAACTTACCAGTTTCCCTTTTTTGAGTCAGTGAGAGAAATATGTCTCCTTATCATTTTCTCTGCCTTCTGGGAGATAGAGTCATTAACAAGGGAGGTTTGGGACTTATATATTTGCCTTTAGTTAAATGATAAATCTAGCAGATATCTTTGGAATTGAAATAATTCATGTTTACTACACTATTCTTAGGACACTTTTGTGATAAGTATTAGAAATGAGCATCCATTTCTTCCATCTTGCCAAAAAGCTTATTGTAGACTTCCTGATACACCATCTATTAGATATTTGACCTTTGTCATATTACTTGATATCACTATGCCTCAGTTTTCTCATCTTTAATGTAAGGGTGCTAGTAACACCTACCCATGAGGTTGTTGTGATGAGTAAATAAATTAATGGTTGTAGTGTACTTAGATTAGGTACATAATAAGCACTTGATAGATGATATAATAATAATACCAAAAATAATATACAAGAAACTTCTCACTTTTTGTCCCTTTCTATATCTACCATCATCTAATTAAAGATGTTTTTACTTTTATGTTCATGATTTCCCCCATGAAAAACATACAACACCATTTTACTTCCTCTCTTAGTATCCTTTTAAATGGAATATACTCTTTCACCAATACATTAGTCTATTTCAGCTATTATAACCAAAATCCCCTTCACTGGATAGTTTAAACAAGAACACTTAACTTCTCACAGTTCTGGAAGCTAAGTCCAAGATTAAGACACTGGCAAATTCAGTATCTGATGAGAACCCGCTTCATAATTCATATCTTCTCCCTGTGTCCTCATATGGCTGAATGGATGGAGTAGCTCTTAGGAATCTCCTTTATAAGGGCTCTAATCCCAATAATGAAGGCTCCACCCTCATGACCTAATCACCTCCAAAAGCTCCGCTCCAAATACCATCACACTGGGGTTTAGTTTTCAACATATGAATGGGGGAGAGGTATAAATATTCAATTCATAACAACCAACAAATTCCAATTATTAGAACCATTCCATCTCTTAAGTTTTGATGGCACATATCTGTGAGGCTTTGTAAGATTGCTCTGGATAAACCTCCAGAACAGCTTTTGGATTGTTACCTGCCTTCTGTCATTCATAGAAACAATGCAATGACTCTCTAGTACATTCAGGGCTATGGCTGCCCTGAACCCTTCTTTACTCAGAATCAGCCTTTCTGGCTCCTCCTTTAAGACTTCTCTCAGCATTCCTAATGTCTGGATTATAAATTTTATGGTTGGGTGAGGGGAATGTCTTTCACAACCTGGAAAGAAGGGAATATTTTCAGAGATGAAGATGGAGAAC
Source organism: Pipistrellus kuhlii (assembly GCF_014108245.1). Taxonomy (NCBI): domain Eukaryota; kingdom Metazoa; phylum Chordata; class Mammalia; order Chiroptera; family Vespertilionidae; genus Pipistrellus; species Pipistrellus kuhlii. Next base: position 17,141,493 of record NW_023425504.1, read on the forward strand.
CTGAATGATATGTTAAGCATATATGCTTAAAGAGCCTTAGACTAAGCTACTTATATGGTTGTGAACTTGAACACATTATTTAACTTCCATGGCCTTTGTTTCTCCATCTGTTGTGAAGAAAATGACAGACCCTACCTTGTGGTGTTGTTTTGAGAACTGAATAAGATAATAGATATAAAATGTCTGCTCTGAGCTAGGCACATAGAAAATGTGCAATAAATATTTTTCTTTTCAATACAAAAGCCTGGAACTGCCCTGCTGTCAAGGATAGAAATTTAGTCACTAGTTCAGAGAGTGCATTACTTTAATCTGCTCTAATAGTATCCAATATTCACACAGACCTCCCAGTCTGTGAATTATTGAGCATGCCCTGCACAAGGAGGCATTCAGTGAGCATTTACTGATTATTCATCATGTACTGTTGTTACGGTGAGAGGAATGAGTCCTTGTACTCAGGAAACTTGAGGTCTAGTACTAGTAATAATAAGAGCTAAATATATATCATACCAAACACTGTTCTAAGTATTTATTTTCATTTATTTATTTTTTAATCTTTATTGTTGGGAGTATTACAAATATCCTTCTATTTTTCCCCATTGCTCCCACCCGGTTCCCACCCACCCCCGCCCTTCACCACCCTACTGTCCGTGCCCATAGGTAAGATCTTTGATTAATCTCTTCTAAGTAATTATTAATCTACTGCTTTAATCCTTACAATAACTCCATGTAGTAGGTAATATTGGTGTTAACACCTTCATTGACAGATGAGGAAATTGAAATCCAGAAAGGTTAAAGAACATTGAAAAATCCTACAAATATGAAGTAGTAGATCCAGGTCAGGCTTGAACCCAGGCTGTGGGTCCAGGACTTCGCTTTCAACTACTTGCTGTATTAGGGAAAGCCAAGCAAAATAAATAACAATACATGAGAAGTGCTGCTTTAAATTTAAGTTATTCCATGGTAGGGAGACTTGGAGGTAGTCAACCTAACTCAGATAAGAACAGTGGTGGCAGAGGAAGTGTTGAGGTAGTTGAAAGAAGGAAAATAGAAATTTCCCTGTGAAAATGGCCTAAAAGGTATTTTGATCTAAAATCGTGTGAAAAATGTAAGAAAGGACATCCTGGGAAGAGCATATTGCACTCAAAATCATGCACAACCATCAGTTATTTATTTCAGTAATATCAGGCATTTTTCTTCCTGTCCTTCCTCTCCCTTTTATCCATTTTTTATTTCAACCCTTTTACTACGTAGGTTGGCTATTCTGTGAGCAAATGTTTCATCTAATACTAATAAGGAAAATCATTCTGGAAACAAAAGCCAGTAATCTTTAAAATATGAGCCAGAAATCTAAATTTCATTCGAAATTCCTACTGTTAAATTGCCATGGTCTCTTTCCTTATCAAGGGATCCAACTTTGGATATACTAGAGTTCATAGATTCTCTTATTCTGTGATTCTTTCCCAGAAAAATTATTCCTCCCTGAGGAATATGCCTCGATCCCAAAGCTATTCTGTTTGTGCCTTCTTCATAAAAGTTGTTAAGAGTGGTTAAAAGTTTGAATTGTAGAAACCAGTAGATGCGGGTTTGAGATTCACTTCTGCTCCTTATTAGTTTGACCAGTATGTGCCTGGGGAAATTATTGAAAGTTTCTGAACCTCAATTTTCTTATCTTAAAAATGGGTTAATAGCCCTGGCCACTGTGGCTCAGTTGGTTGAATATTGTCCTATATACCAAAGGGTCATGAGTTTGATTCTCAGTCAGGGCACATATCCAGGTTGCAGGCAACCACTCAATGTTTCTCTTTTATTTTATTTTTCTTCTTCTTCTCCTTCTTCTTCTTCTTCTTCTTCTTCTTCTTCTTCTTCTTCTTCTTCTTCTTCTTCTTCTTCTTCTTCCTCCTCTTCCTCCTCCTCCTCCTCCTCCTCCTCCTCCTCCTCCTCCTTCTTCTTTCTTCTCTCTTCTTCTCTCCCTCCCTCCCTTCCTCCCTCCCTCCCTCCCTACCTCTCTCCCTCCTTCTCTCCCTCCCTTCCTCCTTCCCTTCCTCCCTCCCTCCCCAGCATTTTAAATGGGTTAATACCACTCATTTCAGAAAGTAGTTACAAGAATTTATTTTTTACCTCACACATGATTTGCACTTTAATTTAATTCCCTCCCCTTTTTGGTTCTCTGTGTCACATTTCTTCCATATCCATCCCCTTGGCATTGCTGTTTGCTCCATTCTATAATAGCTTCTCAGAATCTTAACTTACTGTTTTCCTTTCTGTATCAGTCTCTCCATTCTATCTTTGCACTTTGTTCATAGATTGCTCTGCCTGTAACACCAGGTAAAATGGAGTATTATTACTTTTTACCAGGATGCTAAGCATAGCCACTCCCTGTAGAGCACTGGGACAGTTCTCTTAGCTCCTCCACCTCTTCATACAGATTGACTTTGAAGTGGAATTACACCCATTTTTTGTTTTCCTTCATTATTCTCTTTGTTGTTCCCCAATTCAAACTCCTAATTCAAATTACTTGATGTCCTTACTCATTTTGAATTTTTGGCTAAGTGTGGGCTCTAGACCCTAAGTAACTTTGCTTAATGTTCTGTCAATGATGGTGGACATTAACCATGATCTAATCACACACAAAAAAAGAATCTTTCTTAGAAGATTTTGCTGTACTATTCAATGCTAGCAAGAACTTGGGGTTGCTATTAACATAGCCACTTCAACTCACAGAGACAAATCAGAATTGTGTGAAAAGGTTATGCCTGATCAGAAGATGGGTAGCAACTCTCTTCATGGATTTATAGCATATTCTGACAGATGGCAATGGCTTGGTATGAGGCTAATTGCCCTTGTTAACTTTAGGACAATTAAGTGGAGTCAATAGGGTTATTTTTATTAAAGAAGAGCCAAGGCCATTGTTGGATGAGATGTTGGTAAGAAATGAAAGAGAAATGAAATTTATATGACTAATGCTTATTACCAGAATTCTAGAGCTAGTGTCTATCTTGGGAAAATAAGAATCATTGGGAAGTGGTGATGGCTGTGATTTAAATATCTATGACTAATATTCTTCAAATATTACCCATAAAAGTAAGTTCCCTAGTGGTGGTTATAGTTCTTTGTTATATAGTACTACTAAAATCTAACATTTATAAGTAGTCTCCATCCTCAGGATATTTGCATTGTAAAAATAGATTTAGAGACATAATGTTTTCCTTTAATAATGACTAGAGACAAAAAAGTTCAGAATATGCATTTTCAGTGCTTAGATTCAACAATATCTCATGCTTTAATCCTTTAATAGCACTGGGGTTAGCAAAATCTATCTTCAGCCACAGATTTAAAGATTCTTTTTAAGACAGGAAAAGATTTGTAGAACTAATCTATGACCTATAAATCCTGTTTACTCCCGATGAACAGGAATCAACCAAGCTTTTCAGCCTACACAAAAAGATGGATGTGGTATATGTTAAATTTACATGAAGGAGAGTTCTGTAGTTTTAAAAATACATTTTACATATCGAAAGTAAAAATCTATAATAATAAAAGCATAGTATGCCAATTAGACAGGATGTCCTTCCGGATGTCCTTCTGGATGACCTTCCGGACAAAGCCAGGGCTGCTCCAGTCCTGAGTGCCAGAGGGAAGTCCAGGTCCCAGGTGCCAGAGAGAAGCCAGTCCCAGCAGCTGGGATAAGGAAGGCCTACTCTTGCAAGAATTTCATGCATCAGGTCTGTAGTATATATATAATAGTCTATTGTGCTTAGGCCATGAAGGACAGTATTTTGGAGATTATTATGATACAGTCCCTAGTCACTTTGGTTGTGCTATGATTTTTTAAAAATGCACTTGAATTGGCTACTGTCAGTTTTATTTCAAAATGAAAACCACAGGCAAACAAAGTGTTTCATTTGATAAGTATGGGAGATTTCACCATAGGTGAGATAAATTCTGATTTTAATCTGAAAAAGATTTATTTAGCAATTCAAATGTAAATTTAGACAAATGTTTCACAGAATTTTTGAAAATGAGATGATTGATAAAATGAGTATAGCAAACAAAAATTAAATTTTAGGGGAATCTCTATAGGAACCTTTCTGCCTTTCCTTGTCATATATTCTTCCCTCTCCTAGGTTGAATATTTAAAACAGAAATATGTGGTTTTGATCAAGAGAGAAACTAATTCTTAACTTAATTGAATACAAAGTTACTTATTTAGTTGCTCATAATAAATATTTTCATTGCAATGTCATGTTAATTAATAGACATGTATCTTTTATATTTTACTAAAAATATGGCATATATTTGAAGTAGCAAACAAGTATTTCCTGTCAATTATTCTCCTTATTTTCTACAGAGGTGTGTGTGTGTGTGTGTGTGTGTGTGTGTGTGTGTAAGATATTCTATTAAACATCTCCCTTTGGGAAAATCCAGCTGGTTCTTTATTAATTTCACAACACAAAAATGTTTGTAACTTTTTAAGCAAGAGATATGATCAGGTTATGTTTTGAGGTCTTTGAAATATCTCTGCAAGAATCATGAAAGTACAGAACTGAGTATTCCATTTAAGAAATAGGAACACTCAAAAAGAATTGTTCCCCTTGGCGAACAGATAAGCAAATCAATAGTAACATCTGCTCCTTCGTTCTGTTAATTTTTTTTTTTTTTGGGTGTGGTAGCTAAGGTTATAAGAATGTGAGTAATATTTTAAATGAAAAATGGTTCATTATAAATGCTATGATGAATTATTGCATAGATGAGTTTTTCCATTTTGACAAATCTGTATTGAGTGCCTACTATGCACTAGCCACTGTTCTAGTTGCTGAGAGTTTAGTGCTAGTAGACTATAAAGCAAACCATGGGAACACATCTTAGGAGTCCATGAAGGAGAAAAAGCTAGCATAGTGATTGAGGAATAATCACAGAGGAGAACAAGAGAGGAAAAAATTTCAAGGAGATATTAGTCATGATTTTCAAGTGTCTCAGAAGGGTCAAATAGAGTGTGGATGAGAAGAGACCACTGATTCTGTCTCCTACAGACTTCTTGAATTATAAGCAACCAATTTCAGTACAGTGATGAGACAGAATCTAGTCTGCAGTGGGTTTGAAGAATTGTTAAGATGTGAGAAAATGGAAACAGAAGGTTTCTGAGACTACTCTTTTGAAATGTAATAGTAGATTGAGAGGAAGCTCAATATGATCAATCTTTAATATAAATTGGAAGAGGGGGAAAAAGAGGGGGAAGTACATTAAGTGAGAAGATACACAGTAGTCACAAGGATGGCAATATGGTTGACAGAAATAAACCGACACCCAGTTATAGATTGTTTCCTTAATGTAAAGAATAAGGAAATTGGAACCAGGAGGTCATGCTTCAATTCCCTGTCAGGGCACATGCCCAGGTTGCAGACTCGATCGCCAGTGTGGGGCATGCAGGAGGCAGCTGGTCAATGATTATCTTTCATCATTGACGTTTCTCTCTCTTTCTCCATTCCTCTCTGAAATCAATAAAAATATATTTTAAAACAATAAGGAAATTTGCCCTGGCCAGTTTGGCTCAGTTTGTTGGAATGTTGTTCTTGTGCACTTTAAGGTCACCAGTTTAATTGCTGGTCTGGGTGCATACTCAGGTTGCAGGTTTGATTCTGATTAGGGTGCAAATGGGAGGCAACCAATCAATGTTTCTCTCTCACATTGATGCTTCTCTTTCTCTCCCTGTCCCCTTTCTCTCTCTCTAAAAATCTATAAAAACACATTTTAAAAAGGAAGAAGGAAAACAGCATGATCCCACACAGTGGTACAGGCTTCCTAGGTTGCAAAGTCTCACAAAGGCATAGAGCTGGTGATGACATTACCTTCCAGGAATAATAAATCTCTTAGGTGCCAGAAGTTTGCCTTTGCAAATCTTATCCCAGAGGGAAGTATTTTTAAAGTTGAATCTTTTATAAGTCATATTCCTAAAAGCAAGCAGGTATCATTGGCCAGCCCAAGATTAAATTTAGACTTCCTATCTTCATCTGTCATACACAAAACACTAGGCACCTCCCTTTTACTAATGAAGATATTTAATAGTGATATGTACACACAGGGCTTTAATTGACAATATACACTATAAATGTTACCTTATGACTATTTCCAATTTAACTATCAAAATATTGAGTATAACATAAAACCACAGACATCATTGATTCTTTTGTGTCACTATATTGGCCTCTTAAGTAAATTGATTTTCTTCTTGATAAAATTATTCACAATCTGCTATTTCTCCCACCTTTCAACTAAAATAATTGTTTTGTTTTATCTATGACAGTCTAATCTTTCAAATTTTGTGATTTACTATCCTGAATAGTATCATTAACTTAAATTTATAGCAACATGGTTGGTTGCTTTTTAGTAGATACACTTGTAGCTAAATACTTTTTCTCATGTATCATATTCAAAAGACTTCGATTTTAGATAATATATTGTATATATGTGCATGTAAATGTGCATATGTAGATATATGTTCATATGTAAGCATGTGTGCATAATTTTCAGTTGTCCAAATTTCTTTATTTCATTATCTTATTTTAAACTTAAAAAAAAACCCTGAGAAGTAGGCATAATAAAAATATACCCATTATAAAGAAACTGGGTCTTTGGAAATTTTAATAATGTGTCCACACAACACTTAGAACAAAAGTTAGAGCTGAAATGCATGTCTTTATGCAACCAACCCAAAGAATTATTTCACAATTAGTAAGAGACAGACAATATGAGAGATAATATGTTTGCATTGTAACAACTTGTCTCTGAAATATAAAGAACCACAAGTCATCCCTTTCTGTCTTTTGGTGAATATTTATAGTTCAGTTAAATTTCCCTGCCTAGAGACATAATCTAGATTTTATTCTATTTATATTAAAATCTTGATGAACCTAAATGCCCAGAAAACTGGGGGATCTGGTAAATTGGATTTGGTGGTTAGCTTAAGGTTAAATAGAACTTTTTAAAAATTGCCATTCTTGTTGAAAATCATTCTTAAATATGAATCTACTTTCCATTTTAATCCAAATGATGATAATTTAATATTTTATAATTGAAAATCTTACCTAATATCAGGGTTGTCATTTTGAACATGATTATTGTACAGCAAACTAGGTATAAAGGATATTGTAGAGTGGACAAAATGTCTAGTGGTCCCAGGATATCCTTTGCAAATTTTAGATGGCCTCTTTTAAGTAGGTAACAAAGCACTGAATTTAGAGTTAGAAATCCAGTTCAAGTCCAATTCTGCCACTTAATAGCTGTGTGACCTTGAAAATGTCTCTTTCTTCCTCTCAACCTCATTTTTCTCCACAGTCAGATGAAGGAATAGAGGTAAATGATATTGGAGGTCCTTTCTGGTTTTACTATGGCTGTTATTTTCTGGTTAGACTTCTTGTCATTTACCCCTCCACTGAAAGTATCCTGCTCAATGTGGTTGAAGTGGCCCAATTGGTTGGAGCATTGTCCTGTGCACTGAAAGCTTGTTGGTTCGATTCCCTGTCAGAGCACATACCCGGTTTTGTCCTATAATAAGGGTTTAAAAAATGTACCTTGCTCAATTGAGCTTTCCAGTTAGATTGTAATTAATTGTAAGATAACTAATTCTAGGTGAGGTCCCCAAACAAGTCAGATGAATTTAAATTGAGCAGTTGTGATTCTTTCAGAATTTCAAATAATCAATAGGAAATGAGGAAGATATTACATACCTGTTTTTGTCAGGGGTTACTGATAATGGCAGGCAAGTATAGGAAATAGGCAATCTGAGGCCAGTACAAGACTAATCTACCTTGCTTTTGGTCATATAGTGAAGCTACAGTAGTTTTGGTATTATCTTTCATATCGTCTGTATCTTATTAATTATAAAATAAATGTAACTTCATTCTGTTTCTCATTTAAGGATAAAAATACAATATAAAATGTGTTTAAGTTCCAAACAGCGATTTCTATACTGTACCCTGTGAATCCAAAAGGTTTTTTTTCTGAGTATTGACAATGATGCAGAAAGAAAATAAGTTCAGGTTTAATATTATTTTTGCCAAATATAAATGTAATTTTAAGAGGTCAAAGAAGTGTATGAAATCACTATATACTCTTGAGGTTGACCTTTCCTTTTTTATCTTTCTGTGCTGTCCCTGAATAATTGAAGTTAACCAATGATTGGTGTGTTTTTTTGTTGTTGTTTTATTGTTTTGTTTTTGTTTTTGTTTTTTGAGCTCTGAAATACACATAGCAGGGGACCTGAGAGAGAACATTTCTGTGGAAGGAAGTCCTGGTTTTCACAAATTCTCCTGTGCTTAAGAGAGATTATAAAATAGTTATTGAGCTTTAGAGCACAGCACAAAGCTAACTTGACTGTTTCTTAGGTGGCCTAACATGAGGGGAGTTAATGTTTCATTTTCTGAGATCATTATATATTCTGCATGTTCTAATCAGTACTTCAGGTTTTAGATTTATGTTTCATGACATGCTCATGAGGCGGACAATTTAAAAAGTAATTTTAAAATTTGAAAATAGAAAATGTTTTCTATTCTTCATTGCCTATGAAGATTTCCTTGTTTGGTCATAAAGGGAAAATGTTTGAGGTAACTATGAGTGAGTTGTGTATGTTCTTTGGACCTAGGATTTAGGGTATTTGTTTGGATAATAGACCAATGTCTAGTGGAAAAGGCCTCAAGGAAGGAACAGCTGTGAGCTTGGGGAGGAAGATAAGAACTTAAGTGCCTGGCAAGATAATATTTTTATAGAAATCTTTAAAGTTGGACCTGGAGAGTATTATGCTAAGTGAAATAAGACAGCTAAAGACAAGTACCATATGATTTCATTAATATGTGGAATCTATTGAACAAAATTAACAAATGAAGTAGAGACAATTCAAGAAAACAAAGAATGGACTGAAAGGTATCAGAGGGGAAGGAATTGGGGGCTGGATAAGAAGGATGAAGAGATTTAACAAAGAAAAAAATAGGAATACTCAGGAACACAGACAATAGTATAATGCTTATCCAGAGGGAAAAGAGGGTGGGGGGGATAGAAGAATGTGAAGGGGGGATACATGATAATAAAAGGAGACTTGACTTGGTGTGGTCAACACACATACAACACAGTGTACAGATTATGTGTTGTAGAATTTGATACCTGAAACTTGTATAATTTTATTAACTAACTAGCGGCCTGGTGCACAAAATTCGTGCACGGGGGCGAGAGGAGATGTTCCTCAGCCCAGCTTGCACCTTCTCCAATCTGGGGTCCTTTGAGGGATGTCCAACTGCCAGTTTAGGCCCAATCCTAACGGTGGGATAGTGGGTGTGGCTGGTGGATGTAGCAGACTGATGGTTAATTTACATATTACTCTTTTATTAGGTAGGATGTCAACCCAATAAATTTAAATAAACTGTATAAAAATAAAATTTTAAAAAATAAAGAGGAAGATTCTCTACCATAGGGATATTAACTACTTTAAAGCTGCATGTTCTGGATATAGAAGATGGTGGTTGGCAGGATGGGCAGTAATGGGGAAAGTGTGAGAAAGTAAAGGAGTGAAAGGGGAGTGTGTGGACGTGTGCAATGTGTGTGTGTGTGTGTGTGTGTGTGTGTGTGTGTGTGAATAGTTACATCCTAGAGGACATTCAAGGGATAGCAGAGCAGGCTCTCTTAAATGGGGAGCCCCCACTACAGCTAAAAGCACTCCCAGGAAGATGGCACTGACATAGAAACCAAGCCATCTTCAAGGGAAGAAATGATATATCTAGGAACTCAGCCTTACCATGACACAGACTAACTTCAGATACAAAGTAGGACCATATGCCACCCTAGAAAAAGACTTGCTTCCACAGCTACACACCTACGGACACTGTGAGGCTGGAGTACATTCTCCTCCCACTGACCCACCACAGCAGTACAGGGCCCATGCATCCCAGGCTCTGCCACGACTCTCAGCATGTGTGGGGCTCCTGCCAACACATTGAGGCTGGACATTTTGCACCTAAGATCGCCTGTGATTCTTGGGGTTCATGATGCTCCTGACAAGCCTACTGCCATGGCTCAAGCCCCATACAACTTGGCTCCTAGAACTTTCTGTGATAGCAAAAATGGGGAGAAAAAGAAACAAACTCTTCTTTTCTTTACTTTCCCAAAACAAAGTAAAGAAAAGGAGGAATTGCCCAAAATGGAACTAAATGAAATGGAGGCATGCAGTATGTGAGAAAAAGAATTGAGAGTAAGGGTCATAAATTTCCTACACCTGATGGATGAGAAAATCAACAACTTATATAAGAACCAAGTAAAAATTAAAAATGATACAGCTACAATAAAAACATGATGGAAGGTTTCAACAGTAGATTAGGAGAAGCAGAGGACCAAATTAGTGAGTTAGAAGACAGAGCAGATAAATGAGCCCAATCTGAACAGCAATTATAGAAAAAGATTAGAGAACCTATTTGAAGAAATAATAACAGGAAACTTACCCTGAAGAAAAAAGTCACATAACTACAGAAAGTCCCAAATAAGATGAACCCAAAAATACCCACCCCAAGACATGTCATAATTGTAATGGCAAATGTTCACTACAATGAGAGAATCTTAAAGGCTAAAAGAAAGAGAGACAGAGAGTTACCTACAAAGGATCCCCCATCAGATTATCAAATGATTTCTCAATAGAAACACATCACTCTAGAAGGAAATGGAAGAGCACATACAAAGTGATGCAAAGCAAGGCACTGAATCCAAGAATACTTTATCCAACAAGGCTATCATTAAAAATCAAAGGGGAAACCAGGAGCTTCATTGACAAAAAAAAAGTCTAGGGGAGTTAATCACTACAAAGCCAGCAATGGAAGATATGATAAAGGGACTGTTAAAAATATAGAAAGGGAAGAAGGACAAAGGCATGAAGAATAAAAATGGCTACAAATGGAGAAAACAAGATGACGGCATAGGTAAACACCTAAACTGCAGTCTCGCACAACAATTTTAAAACTACAACTAAAAGACAAAACAGTCATCATCCAGAACCATAGGAAGTCTGGCTGAGTGGAAATTTTACAACTAGAAGGAAAGAGAAAAGCACTCTGAGGAGCTGTAGAAGGCAGATGTACTGAGGCGTGCATGCAGTAAGGGCTGGCAACTAAGTACGCAGCTGGCTTTCTCAACTGGAAGGGAGACAAAAGTTCCCACCAGCTCTGAACTCCAGTTCTGGGTTACATTCTTGAGTACCCAGACTCATACAGGGAGAAACCGGACTGTAAGGAAAGAGAAAAGCTCACTGAGACTCAGAGGATCTGTGGAAGGCAGAGGTACTGAGGCATGCACACTGTGAGGGCTGGCAACTGAGTACATGGCTGGCTCTCTCAATCAGGAGGGAAACAAAAGCTCCTGATGGCTTGGAACTCCAGTTTTGGGCTAGACTCTAGGGACCCAAACTCATTCAGGGAGAAACTGGACTGTCTGGCAGCAAGCGAAACTTGAGGGCAGCTTTCTCTCTGAGGTGTTTACAGCAATTTCTGCATGACACTGAGACCCAGGGGCCTCGTAGGGCAGGGCTTATGGGAAGCCATTGATGTCTGCTCTGCCCTGCGACTCTACCCCATCCAATATGAGCACAGAGGCTTTTGCAAGTCTTGTTTCATAAGGGTGTCTCCAGCACATAAGTTCTCTCAGTGTAGACACAGCTGATCCACACAGCCAATTGGCCTGGAGGTCAATTCCTCCCAGTGATATCAACAACAATCAAAGCTTAACTACAACAAGACCTTGCACACATCCTACAAAGGGATTCACCAAGAGTGTCCAACTTAGGTAACTGGAGAGGCTGAGCCACTGAGCTCTATAGGACACCTAGCACACAAAGCCACTCTATCAACACAAGGAAGCAGCCAAAATATGGAGACAAAGAAACAGGTCACAAATGAAAGAAATGGAGGAAAACAAATGACTAGATATAGAGTTCAAAACCACAGTTTTAAGGTTACTCGAGAATCTTCTTGAAAAGGCCTATAAATATAGTGAGACCCTCGAGGATATGAAATAGGACCAACTAGAAATTAAGCATACACTGAATGAAATAAAAAATAATATACAGAGATCCAACAGCAGACTACAGGATAGCAAGAATCAAGTAAAAGATTTGACCTACAAAGAAGCAAAAAACACCAACCAGAAAAGCAAAAAGCAAAAATAATAATAATAAAAAAATGAAGATAGTGTAAGTTGGAAGGATCACAATACCAGTTATCAAACTATATTATAAAGCAACTGTTCTTAAAACTGCCTGACACAGGCACAAGAACAGACATATAGACTAATGGAACAGAACAGAGATCCCAGAAATCCACCCAAGCCATTATACTCAATTAGTATTTGACAAAGGAGGTAAGAGCATACAATGGAATCAAGACAGTCTCTTCAATAAATGGTGTTGGGGAAATTTGTTCAATATATGTAAAAAGAAAAAAAAAATGAAGTTAGATCACAAACTTACAGCATACACAAAAATAAACTCAAAATGAATTAAGGACATAAATGTAAAGTGGGAAACCATAAAACTCTACAAGAAGTCATAGGCATTAAAATAGCAGACATTTGTTGTAGCAATATCCTTACTGATACAGCTCCTAGGGCAATGGAAACTAAGGAGAAAATAAACAAATGAGACTTAATCAAAATAAAAAGCTTCTGCAGAGCAAAAGAAACCATCAAGAAAACAACCAGAAAGCCCACTTCATGGGAGAACATATTCACCAATGTTATCTCCAATAAGGCCCTAAACTCCAAAATGTATAGAGAACTCATATACCTTTAAAAAATGATTTTAAAAAATCCAATTAAAAATGTCAAAGAACTTAAATAGACACTTTCAAAAGTGGACATATAAATGGTTGTGAAACATATGAAAACATGCTGAAAGTCACTAATCATCTGAGAGATGCGTACCAGAAGAACAATGAGGTACCATCTCACACCTGTCAGAATGGCTAATGATAATTAACAGTTCAACAACTGGTGAGGATTTAGAGAAAAGGAACCCTCCAGCACTGCTGGTGAGAATGAAGAATACTCTAGCCCACACATGTCAAACACAAGGCCCGCAGGCCAAATCCGGCCCGCCAGGCCTTGCAATGTGGCCCGCACCGCGCTGTCATCACTGCACTCCGCTGAGTTCCATCACAATGACGCGTGGTGACATAGGAGGCTTGTGATCTCGCTGGCCGCCTTGCCGGCCGCCGTACTTGCTATCTATTACGCATGCGCATAGATAACAAGTCACGTGAGATTCAGGAGGCGTGACCTATAGTCCGGCATCCGATGTGGTTGTGCGGGTGGCAGAGCAGAGGAGAGAGTGAACCAGAATTATATGAATTGCTGAAGGGGGTTCTTTTAGAAGAGAAAATAAACAAAGATAAAAATTATGAACAACAAATACGTAACTATCAACAAGTGAATCTAAAAACCAAGGAAATTAAAAAAATCTTATGAACAATATTAACTATTGAATATAATAGAATCAGAGGTATGGAAGGGGAGTGAACTGACGATTCTTGGGGAAAAGGGGAGAGGGGGGCGTGGGAAGAGACTGAACATAAACTGTGCACCTATGGATGAGGACAATGGGGAGAGGGGAAAGGGCAGAGGGTGGGGTGGGAACCTGGTGGAGGAGAGCAATGGTGGTGGGGGGGGAGGAACATTTGTAATAATATGAACAATAAAAACTTATAAAAAAAAAATACACAGCAGAAGCTGCCAGTTCCTGGCATAAAGTGCAGGCATAAAAATCGCAACAGAATCTGCTATCTGTACCCAGCCAGGCATTTATTGGCTGACTTTTTTTTTTCTCCACTCCATCTGCCAAATCAAGCTATCCCTGTGCAGTTTTCAACTTTTTCCTTCTAACGCAGATTTCCAATAAACTACATCTTTTACTGCCAATATTGATCCCAAAATGTCCAGGAAAAGAAAAGTTGACGGTGAAGGCAGACAATTTAATGACAAATGGGAAAATGAATACATGTTTGTGCTTAGAGAGGGCAAACCAGTGTGTATATTGTGTTTTGAGACAGTGTCGGTGATGAAAGAATACAATATACGTCGTCATTTTGACACCAAACATAATGTTAAGTATGGCAAATATACTTTGGAAGAAAAGCATAGAATTGTTAAAGAACTAAAAGGCAAACTACAATCACAGCAGCAAATGTTTACAAAGGCTACAGCGAAAAATGATGCTGCAGTGAAAGCAAGCTTTATAGTGGCTGAAGAAATTGCCCGTACTTCAAGGTGTTTTTCAGAGGGTGCCTTTTTGAAGCAATGCATGCTAAAAGTGTGTGAGCAAGTATGCCCAGACCAGATACAGAGTTTTCAAAATGTCAGTTTGTCAAGAAACACCATTGCAGATAGAGTTCAAGAACTCTCAGGAAATCTATCATCACAGCTGGCCGAACAGGCATGCAGTTATCTCGCTTTTTCACTTGCTATCGATGAAAGCACAGACAACACTGATACAGCGTAGCTGTCCATCTTTATACGTGCTACAAAGACCGACCTCTCTGTCACTGAGGAACTTTTGGATGTAGCTGCCATGCATGGGATGACGACTGGTAGAGATATATTTGAGGCTGTGGAGAAATCTATAAATAATTTTAAATTACCCTGGGAAAAGTTGGTGGGGCTAACTACCGATGGCGCACCTTCAATGTGCGGAGAAAAGAAAGGCTTGGTTGGACTAATGAAGGAAAGAATGCAAAAAAGTCACTGCCACACACCCTTGATTACTTATCATTGCATTATCCACCAAGAGGCTATGTGTGGAAAAGTTCTGGACATGAATGACATAATGACCACAGTCATTAAAACTATTAACTTTATACGGGCACGTGGCCTGAATCATCGCCAGTTCCAGCAGTTTTTACAGGAGGTGGGTGCAGAGCATGGAGATGTGCCATACCACACAGAAGTAAGATGGTTGAGCAAGAGCGCAGTCCTCAAAAGATTTTTTGAGCTCAGAGAACAAATTGCTCTTTTCATGGAAAGTAAAGGAAAGCCCTTGCCTGAACTGTCGGATCCCGCCTGGCTATATGATTTTGCTATGATGTGTGACATATGCGAGCATCTCGCCCAACTGAATCTGAAGCTGCAGGGACGCAAACAAGTCATCACGAAGATGTCTGACATGATCACAGCATTCCAGCGTAAACTTCAACTATGGAAGTTCCAACTGAAACAGGACAATCTTGCCCACTTTCCCGTTTGTTTGAGTATCTCAACCACTATTTCTGGTACTTTTCCTTGCAGTCGGCTGGCTATCAAAGTTAGCCGTTTACTAAGTGAATTTGAGCGGCGCTTCTCTGACTTTAGAACACAGCACTCAGGCTTTGACATCTTTGCCAATCCTTTTACAGTTGATGTCAACAATGTGCCCCATCACCTTCAGATGGAGATAATCGAGCTTCAGTCTGACAGTGGCCTGAAATCAAGGTTTCAGGATGTTGAAATTGAGGACTTCTACCCTCTACTGCCCCCTGACTCAATGCCAGAGCTCCAACTTCATGCTGCCCGTATTCTATCCATGTTCGGGAGCACCTATCTTTGTGAACAGATGTTTTCAATAATGAATCTGAACAAAAACAAGCACAGATCACGCATTACCGATGACAACCTCCATGCTGTTTTGCGGGTTGCTACAGCCCAAGAAATAAAACCGAACATTGACTCATTGATCCGGGGAAAACCGTGTCAGACATCTAGCCAGAAAACAAAACAATGAGCATTTTAGGTACATTCCAATATTACTGTTTTGCTTGATACCAATATTACTGTTTTGCTTGATAGCATGTGAGTTGGTTAACAGCACTGTTAAGGAAAAGATTGTTCCACTCATTTTAAATTCACATTTCTGGTTAACATTGTCAGTTTATGACTGTTCAGTAAACCATTCGGCCCGCGATTTAGGCTGGATTTTAGATTTTGGCCCCTTCTCTGATTGAGTTTGACACCCCTGCTCTAGCCACTGTGGGAAACAGTATGGAATTTCTCATAAACCCTCTTCTAAGAATATATCCCAAGAAATCAGAAACACCAATCAGAAATGATATATGCACCCTTATGTTCATAGCAGCACATAGCTAAGATTTGGAAACAACCAAAGTGCCCATCACCAGATGAATGGATTAAAAAACATATGTACATCTATACAATGGAATACTATCCTATATAATAAAAGCTTAATATGCTGTGTCCATTCATCTGGTTGGCCATTCAACCAATCAAAGCATAATCTACCTAATAAAAGAGTAACATGCTAATTGACCATAACTTTGTGATGCCCACTAGCCAATCAGGAGTGAGTATGCAAATTAGCACAACAAATATGGCAGGTTAATTTGCATACACAGGCACTGAGCAGCTGGGGGAGATTCAGGGTCTTTGGGCAGTGTGAGGAGACAGAAAGGCAGCTCTGGGCTGGAGTGGAAAGGCAGCTCCAGGCCAGAGTGGAGAGGCTGCTTTGGCCAGAGCAAAGGTGGTGCCAGCAGCCAGGGGAAGGAAGGCCAATTTTTGCATGAATCTCTGTGCACCAGGCCTTTAGTATACTAATGATATGCTAAGGCCACTCACCTGCTCACTGCTCACTATGATGTTATACTGACAACCAGAGGGCAGACAGTCAAATGGTTGACCAGTTGCTATGATGTGCACTGACCACTAGGGGGCAGATGGTGCAACAAGTAGGTTAACTTGCTGCTGGGGTCCTGCCCATTGAGACTATGTGAGATTGGCTGGACATACCCTGGAACCCTCTCACGGTCCCTCCCTGATCCCAATCATGCACCAGTGGCGTCCCTTGGTCTGTCCTGTGCCCTTTTGCAATCTGGGACCCCTTGGGGATGTCAGAGAGCCAGTTTCAGCCTGAGAGCAGTAAAACCAGTCACCATGATGTTCATTAACCACCAGGAAGCAGAACTCAATGCAGGAGTTGCTCCCTGGTATTTAGTGCACTCCCACAGGGGGAGTGCTGCTCAGCCAGAAACCTGCAGAGCTAAGGTTATCCTACTAATGACTTAGGCCCATCCGCAAGGGCTCCTGAACTGTGAGAGGGCATAGGCCAGGCTGAGGGACACCTCCCCACACCTGAGTGCACAAATTTCCTGCACTGGGCCTCTAGTGTTGCTATAAAAAAAGAAAGAACTGTTAACATTTGCAACAGCATGGATGGACCTGGAGAGCATTATGCTAAGTGAAATAAGCCAGTCAGAGAAAAATAACTATCACATGATCCCACTCATTTGTGGAATATAATGAACAACATAAACTGATGAACAAAAATAGATCAGGAGACAGAGAAGCACTAATCAGATCATCAAAATTCAGAGGGATGGCAGGAGAGGGTGGAAGTGGGGGTTGTAAGAGATCAACCAAAGGACTTATATGCATGCATATAACCAAACTAATGACCACAGACACTAGAGTGGTGAGGGCATGTGCTGGGGGTAGCAGTGGCCAGGGGGAGGTCAATGGAAGGAAAAGGAGATATATGTAATACTATATGTAATACTTTAAACAATAAAGTAAAAATAAAATAATTAAACAGAAGAGACAAAGAAATACTGTTGACCCCATTCAGGATTTCTAAATCTATATTTGCTTGTGATAAAAATTGTTTCTTTCCTATCAAATAAGGGGGGGGGGGATTTTAAGAGTGACAAAGAAAGAATGTTTTTCAGGAACTCAATTGCATTTTCATCATAGCACACAAAAATGTTCTCACCATTTTCTCAACAATGTAAGAAATTATCGGGCCATGGACTTACTGTAAAACCTTAGCCAACAGCTAACTTCTGTGCTTTCAGGTTTCCACAACTATCAAGTAGAAGACTAATTGTACCAAAAGTTTGCAAAAGTAAATAAAACTTTGGGTGATTTTATGTAAAAAACAAAAAACTGCATGTTCTAATAGAAGGAAAATTTTTTAGACCAAGGTTTCTGAGTGTCCACTATGACATTACAGGCTTGACAGTTAGTTCATTGTTGTAGGTTGTCCTGTGCATTATAAGATGTGGAGCAGCATCTCTGTCTTTTACCCATTACATACCAGTAGCAACTTCCCCTCCACTGTGATAACCAAAAATGTCTCCAGACATTGCCAGATGTTGCCTGTGTGCCAATTTCTCCCCAATTGAGAAACACTATTTTAGATTAATGATGATGCAAATCCATTGCTTCCTTACTTAGGCACTTCATTCAACCCCTCTTCAGACTCTTAGAGTTTCTATTTCCCCTCCCATCTTCCCTGTTTCCATTCCTTTCCTCTGGAGTCTTAGGTTTAGGTAATTCTCCAGTCTATAGTGCTATTTAGGTTGGAAACCATAACTATAGACTGAATGTTTATATCTCTCCCAAATTCATATATTAAAAACCTAATCCCCAAATTGATGGTATTAGATGGAGCCTTTGGAAGATGATTAGGTCTTGAGGGCCGGGATTAGTATCCATCCAAAAAAGACCTCAGATTCTCCCTAGCCCCTTCCACCACATGAGAACACTGCAAGAAGTTGGCAGAATGCAACCCAAAGAGGTCCTTCACCAGAACCCAATGATGCTGGGATCCTGATCTTGTAGCCTTCAGAACCGGGAAAAACATATTTCTGTTGTTTATAAGACACCCAATTTACGGCATTTTGTTATAGCTTTCTGAATGGACTAAAACAACCACTAAATTAAATCCATTTAGCTCTAAGCTCCCCACGTCCTCACAATTGGTTTCTTTTTAATATAGTGGCAATTCCTCATATAATTTTATCCCCAATTAAGTTGTCACCCTGTATTTATGTGTAAGAGCAAGAGAAATACATTTTTGACACAGTGACTATAAACCTGTTTATGCTTACACTTAATTGGCTTGTGTTCTGGGAATGTAAAAAAATAGAAAAATATAGTGTCATTCTCCAGTCTATAGTCATTGCTGATCATTTAGATCAGATCTAGACAACTGACAGCATGGGATGGGGAACCTTTTTTCTGCCAAGGGCCATTTGGATATTTAAAACATCATTCAATGGCCATATAAAATTTGGCTATATTTGGTCAAACATTTAATTATCTCACCCCTAATGCCTTGGCAGAACCAGACTAAATGATTTCACCCAAGAGCCAGACATTCCCTATACCTGGCCTACAGCAAGGAAGGCCAGAGTTACTCCCAAAACAACTAATGAGTAATCCTCTATCCTTGCATATGCAGTCTTATCTATCTACCATCTACCTATCTATAAAATTTCCTTTCTTACTCATTTATTTTCCCTTCTACACTCTTCATTCTCCCTAGGTTCATTCTTTATTCTCTCTCTCCTGCCTATACTTTAGATCTACACTACTCTTGGGCATTTCTCAGCTCTTCTGATATTATTGTTTGCTAAAATGCTTACAAGGACACAGAAGCATGAAAGAAAGGATACAGAAGTTTGAAAGAAAATGGCACATTTGGGAAACTACACGAGATAGGATGGCCAGAGCTTAGGGGACATTGGGGACAATAGCAGTACTGAGCCAGAGAGGCATGCAGAGGCCAGATCATGAAAGACCTTATAAAAGTAGTATACCTTCATTTCAAAAATAAGGGAGGAAAAAAATAAGGGAGGAAAAAAATAAGAAATCACAAAGAAAATTAACTATAAATTATATCTTCCAAATATAGTTATGATTAAGATTTCTGTATGTGGTCTTGGCCAGGTAGCTCAGTTTATTAGTGTGTTATCCCAGTACACCAAGGTTGTGGGTTCAATCTCCAGTCAGAGCACATACAAGAATCAACCAATGAGTGCATAAATAAGTGGAACAATAAATCCATCTCTCTCTCTCTCTCTCTCTCTCTCTCTCTCTCTCTCTCTCTCTCTCTCTCTCTCTCTCTCTCTCTTTCTCTCTCTCTCTTTCCCTCCCTCCCTCCTTTCCTCCCTCTCTCACTCTCTCCTTATCTCTCTCTCCATCCCTCCTTTCCCTCCCCCTTTCCCTTTTCTCTTTTCCTCTCTCTCTCTAAAATCAATCAATAAATAATTCCAGTATATTTTCTTCTAGATCAGATCTCTGTGCAGTACAATTTGGAGTTGTTCTTCATTTTGTTTTTTGTGTACCAGTTAATAATACAGATGTTTTTCAATAGATGGAGCTACACATATGTTGGTATATATGCGATTTTATATATATGCTATTGTATTGACAACAAGCTTCAAAACTTCCTATGTCAAACTTGCTGAAGGTGTTAACATCATAGATATTTTTGCACTTAAAAATGTCAAATTTCATGCCAAAAAAGAGCATTTGCAGGAAGTTTTAATTCATTATTTTGAAGAAAAAGTTATCATATACTTCTGGAAGGTTATGGTGAACATGCTTCATCTCAAGATACTTGTGAACACTGGTTTAAACACTTTAAAAGTGATGATTTCAATGTGAAAGAACTTCCAGGTCAACTGAAAAAGTTTAAAGACCAACATTACAAGCATTATTGGATGAAGATCCAACTCAAAAGCACCTTGCAGAAAGATCAAATGTTGCTCAGCAAACAATTTCTGATCATTTACAAACTGAAATATAGTGGCAACTATACTTTGGTAAAAACTGCTGTTTGAATTTTAACCCTTTTGTCTGGCTCCTGCACCTGATTAAACACAGGATATTTACCTTAGCTTTCAGGTGGAGACCTGGAGGCTAAGGCAATTTTCCCTTGCCTGGGACCAGGACCACAGGAGATTGATTCCCACTGACTCAGTAACCTTCAGAGATAGAAACTGTAGATAACCTCTGAGCTCTGCTTCTGTGTTATTGGCTATCACAAGATAGGGCCACATTCCAATGTCCAGCAGGATGTGACTGGGAACGACCCTGTGGACTGACCCAAGTCTTTAGAATGTAGTCTTTAGGATTTAGAATTTAGAACAAAGGAAAATTCCTGTGGTTTGAACTTTTAAAAGGGACTGCCTACCCCTGAAACGGTACAGTCGTGTGGAGTCCACCTGTGTGTGTTGCTCTTGCAGCCGTCCTGGCCAGTTTTTTCAATAAATCCTTGCCTGCTTTTTTTAATCAATCAAGCCTCTTGGGTTTTATTTTGAACCCAAGGTTCGACCCCACAACACAAACAATGGGAAAGATTTAGATTTTAAATGAAGGAAAATGGCTGCCCCATCAACTGAACTAAAGACAAGTGGAAAACCGAAAAGTCATCAGTAAAATGTTACTTCAATAGCACGAAAGAATCTTTTTTTATTTGAATTGTGACTGGCAATGAAAAGTGGTTTTATTTTGAGAATCCCAAATGCACAAAAGCATGGGATGATCCAGGTCAACCATCAACATCGACTGCAAGGCCAAATCACTTTGGAAAGAAGATAATGCTGTGTTTGGTGGGTGTGGTGTGTTATGAGCTTCTTAAACCAGGTGAAACTATTAATACTGATCACTACTGACAACAAATAATCAATTTGAACCATGCTTTGATCGTGAAATGACCAGAATGTGCCAGAAGACAGGGCAAAGTAATTTTGCTTCATGATAACACACCATCACACACTTCAAAACCAGTTAAATACACGTTAAAAGATATTGTCTGGGAAGTATTAACCCACCCGCTGTATTCACCAGACCTTGCTCCTTCAGATTACCACTTGTTCCAATCAATGGCACACCCACTTTCTGAGCAGTACTTCCAAAACATACGAAGAAGTGGAAAATTGGGTATCTGAATGGTTTGCCTCAAAACAAGAAAACTTCTATTGTGATGGTATTGATATCCATAAATTATCTGAAAGATGGAGGAAATGTGTAGCTAGCAATAGACACTATTTTGAATAAAGCACCTTTGATATTTCTCTTGTAATTATCATGTTTTCTTTGATTACAAAATCTGCCATTATTAACCTGTAAGCCTAGTTTATATATGAATTTTGCCCCCCCCCCCCCAGCATAGAAAATTGCTTATTGCCTTAGAAAGTATCTGGTTAATGAGAAAAGAAATGATTTACAATTAAATCAAATAAAAAAGATGTTTTTAAAAATGATATAGGATATGATCACAGGCAAAAGAAAGGGCAATCAGAAGCCTAATGAGAGATGGAACTCTCTTCATCATTCATTTCTTTCTGGGGCCACATTATATCTCATCTCCGCTTCTCTATGCACATATGTTCTATTCTTAGTATTCACTCTAGATGGGATTTCTTTATCTGCTCCTATATTATGCTTTAACTCTAGCTATGGCTCAATGTGACCATGCATCTTGGTTTCACTAGTTGACTGGGTTTCTGTTTCTATATTTATTGGAGAAGGGAGGGAGGGAGAGAGAGAGACAGAAAGAAAGAGAGAGAGAGAGAGAGAGAGAGAGAGAGAGAGAGAGAGAGAGAGAGAGAGAGGGAAAATGAATGGTCAAATGATTGTCTCTAAGGTTAGATACCCAATGATTCTGGTTCAATTAACTGTGGCTGCAAGAATCAGAGAGTGAGATTGGTAAAGTCATGCATAAAGATGCATTGTACCTAGAGACAATTATCAGCATTTGCTTATATGGTTAAAAATTCTTAATATTTTCATGACTTTATAATATTCCATGGAATGAATGTGGTAGGCTCCTTCATATCCAAGTATGCTCTCTTTTAGGCAATGGATGAGAAAAAAGATTGAAGATAATCAATGGGAAGTTTTTGTTTTTAATATATTTTTATTAATTTCAGAGAAGAAGGAACAGGGAGAGAGAGAAACAATAATGATGAGAGAGAATCATTGATCGGCTGCCTCCTGCATGCCCCCTACTGGAGATTGAGCTGGCAACCTCGGCATGAGCCCTGATGGGGAATCGAACCATGGCCTCCTGTTTTATAGGTCAGTCGATGTTCAACCA
The DNA here is from genome assembly GCF_014108245.1 of Pipistrellus kuhlii. Taxonomy (NCBI): domain Eukaryota; kingdom Metazoa; phylum Chordata; class Mammalia; order Chiroptera; family Vespertilionidae; genus Pipistrellus; species Pipistrellus kuhlii. The sequence goes on from NW_023425504.1 coordinate 17,164,381, forward strand.
CTGAACTACACCTGCCAGGGCTTGGTGGGAAGTTTTTAGGGGTGAAGCCTGGCACTATCAAATACCACTTTTGCTAAAACTTCACTTTTTTTCTTAGCCAGAACTCATAAACATAACTATACCTAATAGAAATGATAACTAGGAAATGTAGTCAATTTTTAAGTTCAGGAATAATGGAGAACATAGATGTTGGTCAGTAGTGGGCACTCTGCTTCGGTCCACATGCGCTTTTGAGGCTGATATTTCAGAGGACATCAATGCCTTTTGCCAGGTTGTCCATTAAAGAAATGTTACGCTGGATAGGTTAGGGTACTGATTTGAGTGGCATTTCTTATTTTATGGCATTATAGAACATTCTTGCCTTTAATGTACTTATGCCTATGACTTTCAAAGAGATGAAAGCTGATGTCTACCTCACACGGTTATTGTGAAGATTTGGTGAAAAAGAAAACACAAAGCATTTTTTTCTTTCTTTATTGATTAAGGTATTACCTATGTGTCTTTATCCCTCCTCAACCCCCCCCCCCCACTAATGCCCTCATGCTCCTGGTGTCTGTGTCCATTAGTTAGGCTTATATGCATGCATACAAGGCCTTTGGTTGATCTCTCCCCCTTACTCCCACCCTCTCCTAACTTCCCTCTGAGGTTTGATTATCTGATTGATGCTTCTCTGTTTCTGGATCTGTTTTTGTTCATTTATGTTGATCATTATATTCCACAAATGAGTGAGATCATGTGATATTTTAGCCGAGTACCTGGCAAGTAGAGCAAGCATGTCAAACTCATGGCCTCTGGGCTGATGCGGCCCACAACAAATACTTTTATGGCCCAGCCAAAATAATGGTATGTAATAAATGTTTTAGTAAAAATTTCGTAACTTAATTTTTACAAGATCCTGCTATACATAATTATTAATATCGAACTACAACGTTCGCTAATGACTGATTATTATAATCATGTTGCATTCATTTCCCTTATGCACCTTATGCACAGGCACACCATTTCTCTCCACTAATACTAGCAATGTATATTTTAGCAGCCAATTGCTATGTCATCAGTCTTGGGTTGATTTGTTTGGTGTGCATGAATAGGAAATATTTCTCTTTCAGAGAACAAGAAAAATAGGTTTATTTTTGTTACGCTTGTTAATTTGTGCAGTTATTAAATGTCTGGTAAGTTAATGTTCAAGAACAAATATTAATTTTTATTAAATGTCCCATTATTTTATGTTAATGATTACTAATTTATTTCAGCCCTTGGTATTCAGCATGTCTCTATTGAAATAAACCTACGTTTCTTTTTTTCTTTTTTGATTTTATTGATTTTTCACAGAGAGGAAGGGAAAGGGATAGAAAGTTAGAAACATCAGTCAGCTGCCTCCTGCACACGCCCCATTGGGAATGTGCCTGCAACCAAGGTACATGCCATTGAACAGAATCGAACCTGGGACTCTTGAGTGGATAGAATGGAGGCTGACCTTCTATAGACTAAGCCAAACCAGTTAGAGCTAAACCTACATTTCTTTGAAAATTGAAGCTTTTGTTTTTTTGTGGCCCACATAAACTTAAACCTTGTTTATTTGGCCTGTTTTAGCCTTTGAGTTTGACATGCTTGTAGAAGAGGCTTAATAAAAGGTCATTGCTGTTGCCCTAACTGGTTTGGTTCAGTGGATAGAGCACATGTGTCAAACACAAGGCCCGCGGGCCAAATCCATCCCGCCAGGCCTTGCAATGTGGCCGGCACCGTGCTGTCATCACTGCACTCCGCTGCGTTTCCATCACAATGACAGTTTATGACTGTTCAGTAAACCATTCGGCCCGCAATTTAGGCTGGATTTTAGATTTTGGCCCCTTCTCTGATTGAGTTCGACACCCCTAGGATAGAGTATCAGCCTTTGGACTAAAGGGTCCCAGGTTCGATTCCAGTCAAGGGCATGTACCTTGGTTGTGGGCACATCCCCAGTAGGGAGTATGCTGGAGGCAGCTGCTCAATGTGTCTAACTCTCTATTCCTCTCCCTTCCTCTCTGTAAAAAAATCAGTATTTTTTAAAAAGGTCATTGTTGCTACGATTATCATTAACAGTGATCATTTCTAATTATTAGTATTTTCATTAACAGTAATTCGTTACCCACATGTCTCACAGAAACAGATGAAATGTGAATCAACTATTTCTTTTATCCTTTTGTTTCTTTTAAATTATTGGAAAATAAAAGGAAAACATATAGTTGTCTTTTTACATTTGATATAAACCAAGGGATAATTACTTATAAGTGAAACACTGATTTTAGAGTTCAAAAGTCTCATTCATTCTGTACAGTGAATTAAGAGTCTTTTAGAAGAAGCAAAGGCATTATACAAATTAATATATATTCACTGAGTATCTTTGGAGTATGAAGCAACATACTTGGAAATTAAGACCTAGGCTCTCCCCTCAAGGAATCTATACTCTGGAGGCTGTTGAAGGGGGAGAGAAGGACATTATTTATGATAAAGAGAGAAGAGGTTGCCCTGGCCAGTGTGGCTGTTGGTTGGGCATTGTCCTGTGCACTGAAAGGTTGCTGGTTTGATTCCTGATCAGGCCACATTCCTAGGTGGTGGGCTCAATTCCCAGTAGGGGATATGCAGGAGGCAGCCAATTAGTGTTCCCACTCACATCAATGTTTCTTGCTCTCCCTCTCTCAAAATCAATAAAATAGCTTTTAAAAGTAAATAAAAATAAAAGAGGAGGGGAAATTAGAGCCATAGGATGGTTTTAAGAAGAGCTCTCCCATAGTTATACTACTTGCAAAATCATAAGACTACCAATCTAGACCATAGAGTGGTGCTATTTAAGAATAGATTATGGAACTAAAGTTTAATCCTAGAAAAAGTAAGGTATCCAGCAAATCTTTTAAAAATTTATAAATGACGTGGAGCTAGATAATACTTTTTATGAACTCTTGACATATAAAGTTTGGAGGGGACATATGGATAGGTTGGCTTAAAATTTTGAAGAAAGGATCCTGGGACAAATAAAACCCTTTATTTTGTAGCTTTTCGTAGAGAAGTACAACTTGTTACCCGAGAAAGTTGTCCAAGCTGATAATGACAGTTAAAATCAATAAGAGAGTATCAAGAATGGTCTATTAAGTAAAAACTAGAGATATTGAGATTTATATCTTGGCCAGACACCATGCTTTTTCACAACCAACTCTAGGTAGTCTTGTCAGAGATGAAAATGGGGTGATCTAGCATAGTGTTTTGTTTTATTTTCTTATAATTTTGAAGGCATAAGAATAAATAACTCTGAATACACATTTCTCCAAAGAAGATATTAAAACAGCCATCAAGCAAAGGAAAATATGCTCAACATCACTAATAAACAGAAAAATGAAAATCAAATCCATAAAGAGATGTCGCCTCACACCCATTAGAATGGCTACTCTCACAAAAATACAAACTATGTAAGAACAAGAATATAGAGAAATTAGAACCCTTGTGTATCTTTGGTGGATTGTAAAATGATGCAACTTCTATGAAAAACAGCATGGAGGTATCTCCAAAAACAAGAATAGAGCTATATGATCCAGCAATCCCACTCCTGGATATATATCCAAAGGAATTTAAAGCAGTATCTCAAAGAGATATTTGCACACCCATGTTCATAGCAGCATTATTTATAACTAGAGGCCCAGTGCACAAAATTGTGCAGGTAGGGTACCTAGGCCTAACCTACAATCAAGGCCATCTTCTTCCCATTCACCAGTCCCCAGGCCCAACACCGCCTCCACCGCTGAGACAGGTAGGTCGCAGACATGCCCCACAGCTTCCTTCAGCACTGTAAGCCCCAGCAGCAGTGGCAGTAGCAGCAGTGGCTCCTGTATGAGCGCCCAAGCAGGCCACACGTTCCATCAGTGGCTGGTCCAGCCCATATGCATGAAGGTGAAGTTACAGGTGTCACTTTCCCTCATGCCTGAGCCCATGAGCAGCTAGGGATAAACTGGGGATGAGCTGGGGATCCCAACAGCCTGACAGCCAGCCTGGCCCTTCTGCCATCCACCCTGGTTTCCTGTTCACCATTGCTGATCTATCAGAGCCAGCAGGCCAGGAGGTGGGACAAAGAGGTCAGCCATTCCTCCCATTTGCCAGTCTTCAATCCCACCCCACCACGACCCACTCGCTTCCCTGTGTTTCCCCATTTGCCTGTGGGCAGGGGTGGGAGGGCAGAGAAGGTAGGGGAGGGGAGGGACCGAAAGAGGTGGTCAATGAACCTCATGACGTCTAGTCAAGAGGTCGTTCTGGTTGTTATGCTTATAGTCCCTGGCCTTTTATAGGATAGCCACAAAGTTAAAGCAGCTCCAATGCCCTACAAATGAATGGATCAACAAAATGTGGTATATAGACAATGGAATATTATTCAGCCTTGAAATGAATGAAATCCTGTCATATGCAACACATGGATGAACCTTTAGGACATTGTATTAAGTGAAATAAACCAGTCACAAAAAGACAAGTACTGAATGATTCCACTTACATGAGGTGTCTCAAGTTGTCAAATTCATAGAAACAGAAAATAGCATTGGTGGTTACCAGGAACTGTGTGGAAGGGGAAAAGAAAAATTGTTGTGTAATGAGTATAAAGTTTCAGATTAGCACCTTTAAAATGTTTTGGAGATCTGTTTTCCAACAGTGTGATGTACTTAACACTACTTAACTTGTACATTTTAAAATGGTTAGGACAGTAAATTGTATTTTTGTGGGGGTTTATCACGATACAAATGCATTTTATATTTTTTAAACAGAATATTTAAATCCTACATTCCATTATTCTATCTGAATGTGATTTGGTCCTAATAATTGAGTTAATGCCTTTTCAATGCAATCTTATTTTTATTTTTTTAAAAAACAACCTCAGCTTCTAACTGGAAATAAGTTTAATTTCTTCCTCTAGGTATAAAAATGAGGCAGATATCTATAGCTAAGGGAATACAATTTTAGATATTCATCTCATAAGTATATCTACAAGATGTAAAAGAAAAAATCCATTGGGTATTTATGAACCTGTTGTTACAAAGCTGTAGATTTTTGTCTATTTCCTATAGAATTTTAAGTGCCACATTATATCACATTATTTAGTGTTAATAGATACCCTCAGAATTATGTAGTGTGAGGGGCTTAAAAAGAGAAAGTACATTTTCCCTTTTTTATATAGATGATTTTAAAATCCTTACAGGAGCATTTATTATATTCCCATTTACCACCACTGGGTCTCATCAGTCTTGAAGATATTTTTTTTCCAATTTCCTTATATGCCCATTTCCTTTGGCAATATCTTGCTTTTCCTTTTTAAATTTGAACCTGAATATTAAAACAGATGCAAAGGAGAGTACTACTTACACATAAACTCTTGAACTGCATTTTTATCATTTGCTCTGTGGAAAAAAAACCCAATTGTATGAAATTGATAGCAACATTTTAGTATATCCTCAGGTCCCCAGGGAAAAGCAATGTGCTTAGGCAGATGATCTGATTTTATGAGCACATAGCTGAAGTCTAGGACTGTGCATTTGTCTTTATGCGGCTACTTTTTTCAGGGACTGTGAAAATACATTTAAGCAGTAACTTCACTTTCCAACAATGTACTGCAAAGCCTATGACAATGCAGAGCATTTGCATTGCTGTTTTTCACGATGTGCATTAAAGAAGAGAGATCTCCTTCAGCATGGAATCTTAATCTGAGCTTGTTAATAAGAAAACAGGAATCTAAGTATATGAACTCATTTTATTATCTCCCCTCACTGAGGACTGTGATTTGGATTCCATTCAAATATGAATTAGTTTAAATGTTGCTCTGCTGCCAACTGTTGAATTTATTCATTATACTGTAATATTTTACTTATGAAACTGCATTTGGAAATCCTTTGGTGTATATCAAGATGAAATTACAGTGCTCAGGGATATCGATTATTGCTTGTAATTGCCATTATTATAGTCAACAATGCTGTCTTTTCTTGTGGTCCTTTTTCTGCTTCTTAATGATCTACCAAACCAAATCAATATCCAACATATTGGGCCACTTACGATGTCTCAAAAATCCAATTGTTTTCCTTCTTAAATATGCAAAGGTTTGAAGATTATATCTTCAAACATTGAATAAAAGAGCTCCATACTGCTGGGCTTCTCTTTTATCCGATAGGAACATATCAGAGTATTGCTGTACAGGATCTTTTATACGTGATATTTGTCAACTCCAGAGTAACCCAAGCCAGGGGTGGGGAGATGGGGAAACAACCCCACTCTGCTGTATGCAAAATGTTACATTTTTGACTCACTAGTCAATTAGATGGCCAAAGGGGAAAACACAGACTGGGGGAGCTAACCAGACATTAAAGAAGAAATCCATTTCCTTGTGACATGGGGATGATGATTTCAGGGCCTAAAAAGAAAGTACATTCATAATGCTACCCGTGTTTCCCCCAAAATAAGACATCCTCCAAAAATAAGACCTACTTACAAGTTTCCTTCTGAGTGAAATATAAGGCATCCTCCGAAAATAAGGCCTCCCTAGGCTAAACATGAGAGATTTGGTCCACTGATTCTGAAAGAAATGGAGTCACAGAAATTCACCAGGAAATTCAGGAATTGGATTGTTATGATGATGTTCCAGAAGATGATGACATGAATGTTATTGAATAAATGAGTAAATTATTGATACTGTAGGATTCACAGTTTGTCTGGTTTGTGTTGACAACTACCGTACTACCGTACCATATACAGGTAATAAATTTCCTTTATTTTCATTTAACAATAAATGTGTACCGTATTCTTCTTCATGGAAAAATAAGACATCCCCTGAAAATAAGACCTAGTGCATCTTTGGGAGCAAAAATTAATATAAGACACTGTCTTATTTTCGGGGAAACAGGGTATGTCATTTATTCAATAAAATATATGTATTCTTATTTCTACTATGTATAATATTTCTCCATTATGGGGGTAAATTTGAGTGCCTTTAGAAGCAGCAGTGACTCCTTTGGGTTCTTAACAAGGAAAGAATAGCTTCTTTGTAATGCTTCCCCATTCATCCAAAATAGTTAAGATGATATTTAAAAGGTACTATACAAGCATGTTACATGAAGAAGAATAGATATGTATCCTGTAGTACTGCTAGAATAGATTGTATTTGTTTAACCTGATTCAATTAACCCAGGAGATTAGAACCTGGTGCTCATCCAGTGGAGATTGTGGTTGGCAGGTAGTGTGGGCCAATGGAAACACACCATTTGGAAAGCAACCCAATCCCAAGTTCTTTCATGCCTTTAGACTAACTATGTTACTTTTAAGTAATTCACTTTATCCTCTGGGCCTTTGTTTACCTAATAGCAAAATGAGGTGTTGGGCTACTGATTTCTGAGATTCCTTCCAACTCTGATTCTCATTATTTTGTCATTGGTTGAAAAGGAACAGGCTAATAATAGCATGGCTCAATCCAGTATTATCCATATGCCAAAATCAATAGCAAGAATGCTTCTTCTGCATCTTTATAGGCCTAGATTCAAATCTTAGTATGTTCACTAACTGCATAACCCTAGTATAGTGTACTGTAGTGTAGTGGGTAAGAGGGTGGCTCTGTAGCCAAACTTCTTGGGTTTGAAACTCAGCTTTACCAGTTACTAGCTTTGCGACCATTGACAAGTTACTTAACCACTCTGTGCATCAGTTTTCTTATCTGGCAGTACTTAGGTAATAGGGTTGTTGTGAAGATTAAATAAAATACTCTGAAGTATTTAGAACAATGCCTGGCACAAATAAGCATTTAACAAATGTTAACTTCTTATTATCATTATGACAAGTACAACTACCACTCTACTACTAAAACTCGTTTGGTTTCTGTTTCATCATCTGTAAGATTAGAATAATAGTATCAAACTTACAGATGTATGAGGATCAAAATAATGCATATAAAGTACTTATATGCCTGGACTCCTTAGATGCTCAATAAATCATGTTCACATAAATAGGACCAACTATGCATATGGTGGGTATTAGCCAGTGCAATTTTTTTCACTTACCCTACCCCTAATCTCTTTGATACTAGTTGCAAAAGTAATATAAGATCAAGGCATAAAACTTTTTAAAATGGCCTTATTATGCAAAGGGAACACAAATTATTATTTTTCCATATATATATATATATATATATATATATATATATATATATATATTCTTTTTAAAGTTTAAAATTTCTATCCTTCTAGAGGCCCGGTGCATGAATTCGTGTACAGGTGGGGTTCCTCAGCTTGGCCAGCAATTAGGGCTGATTGGGGCCAGGGGGTGGGGGAAGGAACTGCAGGAGTTTGGCTGGCTGCAGGAGGTTGGCTGTGGTAGCGCACTAACCTCCAAGGGGCAGCTCCTTTGCTGAGTGTCTACCCCCTGGTGGTTAGTGTGCATCATAGCCACTAGTAAACTGATCATCATTTGACAAGTCATAATGGTTCCTTAGGCTTTGATATATGTAGATTGCCAAAACTGTCTTAAAGCCTACCTTTTTCCACTTGGTGATATCTGTAATTATTTTTTTAGTGAATAGATATACTATTACAATACAATTTTTAATGCTGCATAGTATCTACTATGTGTTTATAAAAGAACTAGAGGCCCGTTGCACAAAATTTGATCTTGAGTAGGGTCCCTAGGCCTGGCTGGCAATCAGGATACATCAGGTTCCCCACCTCCCTGCCCCTGCCTCCTCCTTCCCTTGCCACCTCCCCATCTCTTTGCCTCTTCCTTTCCTCACTCCCTCAGCACCCCACCACCATTATTGGTCACCCACCATGTTCTGCACTGCCCCCTGGTAGTCAGCATATACCATAACAGTGAACTCTCAGTCTCTGGGTTTAACTCCTGAGGGGACACTGCATATTAGCCTTTTATATAGAGAGATTTACTGAACCACATACCTACTACTGTGCATTTAGGTATTTAATTTTTTGCTATTATAAATAACACTTCAGTGAGTGAATACTTATATGCATTGTCATACATATCATTCCTGAGGATAAATTCAGATGGGCATAATTATTGGGCCAAAGAACATGCATATTTGAAAGATTCTTACCCTCCATAAAGGCTTGTGACTTTGGACTCCCCTCAGCAACCCAGCCCTAAAGCAAAATTATCCAATGTGGATATTTTTCATTAACTGGCACATAGAGTGTATACTAGAGGCTTGGTTCAAGAAATTTGTGCATGGGCAGGAGGATCCCTCAGCCTGGCCTGCACACTCTCCAATTCGGGACCCCTTGGGGGATGTCTGACTGACTCTCACAATCTGGAACCACTGGCTCCTGCTTGCCTGCCTGCCTGCCTGCCTGCCTGATTACCCCTAATTGCTCCCCTACTGACATGATCACCCTTAACTGCTCCCTTGCTGGCCTGATTGCCCCTAACCACCTCTGCCTCACCCCAGACCTGGGACCCAGGATTCTCTCCTCTGCCCAGTCGCAGGCACCCAGGACCCAGGCTTCTCTCCCTCAGTCACACATGGTCTGGGCCAGCTTTGCCTGGGCTGGTTGCAGCTGCAGGGGACCATGGTGGGTGGCTTCGCCTGGGCCATGGCTGCAGGTGCACCCAGTGGCACCCAGGACTGCAGGGCTACAGGTGCAGATGCAGCTGTTGATGCCCAGTACCATGAGATGTGCAGCTTGTCTCTCTCCCTGGCCATAGCCCCAGCTGCTGGTGCCCAGGAATGTTGGGTGGGTGGCTTGTTCATATCCTGGGCTGTAGCCTGGCTGGTCCCCATTCCTTTCTCATGAGCTCATTTGTGCCTGGCTGGTCCCCATTCCTCTCTCCCGTGTTGAGTGTCTGAACCATTACAACATGATGGCCATTTGCATTAGCTTTTCATTACATAGTATATATATCCTATCTAATAAAAGAAAAACATGCAAATTGACCATAGGTCTGCTATGCCCACCAGCCAATCAGAGTAAGTATGCAAATTAACCCAACAAAGATGGCGGTGGCCGCAGAGCTAGAGCAAGCAGGAGGCTTGGGTTGCCCCTGGCGATGGAGGAAGCCAAGCTTCCCACCTGCTCTGGCTGTCCCTGGCCTCCACTCAAGGCTACATAGTTTCAATTATATATGATAAATAAATCCAGATACCTGTTTCTAGCTGACCCTGGCCTCTGATCAAGGAGGTGCTGAAAATAAAAGAAGAAGAAAATACAGAGGGCCTGGAATCTTGGGTTGCCAGGGGGCATGGCCAACCTGCAAACAGCCATCAACCACTCACCCAGGATGGCCAGGCACCCCAGTGGGGACCCCCACCTTGAAGTGTGTGTGGTCAGCCTGAAAACAGCCCTCAGCCCCTCACTCAGGCTTGCCAGTAACCCCAGTGGGACCCCCCACCCTGAAGGAGGTGTGGCCAGCTTGAAATAAAGCCCTCAGCACCTCATCCAGGCTGGCCACCCCCCCCCCCAAGTGGGGACCCTCACCCCATGGGATCATAGCTGGCCTACAAACCACCACAGGCCCCTTGCCCAGGCCACCCCATGCCTCAAGGGAACCCCCATTCTGATCCGGGACACCCTTCGAGGAAAACCAGGTGGCCCCCTCCCATGCACCAGGACTTTATCTATACTAATAAAAGGGTTATATGATAATTAGACGAGGAGACCTTCCAGGAGACCTTACGGGTGTTCTTCTGGGCAAAGTCATGGTGGTGGGGCTGAGGTAGAGTCAGTTTGAGGCCAAGAAGGGAGGGCAGTTGTGGGTGATCAGGCCAGGATGGGACAGCATTTGTGGGTGATCAGGCTGGTGGGGGGTAGGGCCGTTGAGGGTAAGCAGACCAGAAGGGGGGCCAGTTGGGGGTGAGCAGGCTATCAGTGGGGGTCAGTTAGAAGTGATCAGGACAGCAAGAGGGCAGTTGAGGGCTAGGAGGCCAGTGGGGAAGGGAGGTGGGGGTGAGCAAGCCAGTAGGGCGGGCAGTTGGGGGTGAGCAGGCTGGTGGGGGGGGTTATTGGGGGTGAGCAGGCTGATGGCAGGGGTAGTTGGGGGCAAGCAGGCCAGCATGCAGAGTGGTTAGGGGCAATCAGACAGGCAGGTGAGCGGTTAGGAGCTAGCATTCCCGGATTGCAAGAGGGATGTCCGACTGCTGGTTTAGGCCCAATTCCTGTAAACCAACAGTAGGACATCCTTCAAGGAGTCCCAGATTGGAGAGGGTGCATGCCGGGCTGAGGAACACCTGAACATACCCCAACCCCCGTGCATGAATTTCGTGCACCGGAGCACCAATTATATATATATATATATATATATATATATATATATATATATATATATATATGCTTTTTTTCTTTTAAAATGGAGGCTAGAAATCAGTCTATAAATATTATTGAGAATTTATGCTTTGAGGCATATAGCACATGTACAAGGTAATGTTGGCTTTATACTAGTGAGAGGTTTTGTGTTATTAATATAATACATTAACATGTGGCACTGCAATGTGCTTGCTTTAGCAGTGCATTTTTCTGCCCCAGGTAGCCCAGTAGAGTGATTAAGAGTAAGGGTTTTGGAGCCAGAATGACCTGGGTTCCTATTCTCACTGTCATTCACTTGCTAGATTTATTTAGAGAAGTCATTTAACCTCGTTAGGCCTCTGTTTCCTTTAATGTGCAATGAGGATAATGTAGCCTATTTCATAAGAGTGAAGACTGGAATAGAGTGTTAACACAGTTCATGATAGTTTGCACTCCACAAGTGGAAAGTATATACCCCCTCCCCCAAAAAATACTTTCATTTATTTGTTTTTGGCAACTTCTTCCATGTGAATAAATCACCACTGTTTATGAAATATCCATGTTACAATAGTCATGAGCAGTGAATAATTATTCTGTAGTAATTAAAACATGAGGGTAAAGTGAAATTATATGACAGGCAAAATTAATGTATGGAAGAAAATAATGCAAAATAGTGGCTGCCTCTGGGGGATGATGACAGGGATTTACTTAGAAAAGTAGGAGGAAATGTCCTGGGTGATGGAAATGTTCTGTCTCTTGAGAGGGGTTTGGGTTGCACAGGTTTTTGTATTTGTTAAATCTCTGTAAATGTACATTTAAAATTTATTCATTTTGTCCTGAATAATTTTAAATTAAATATAGTATTTACATATAATATTGTCTAAATTTAAGGTGTGTTTAACACATTGATTTGATACATTTACATATTGCAATGTGATTGTCATTGTAGTGTTAGCTAACACCTCAGTTATTTCACAGAAATATTTCTTTTTTGGGATGAGAATAATTAAGATGTAGTCTCTTACTATGTTTGATGTATATAATACAATATTGTCTGTGTTCATTGTACTGTACATCAGATCTCCAAGACGTATTTATCTTCTGGTTGAAAATTTGTACCCTTAAATGTCTTCCTTATTCCCCACCCCATGCCCCAGTAACCAGTCTACTGTCTTTACAAATTCATGGATGGACCTTGAGGACATTATACTAAGTGAAATAAATTAGAAAGAGCAATCTAAAAAAGTCTATGTGAAATCTAAAAAAGTCAAACTTGTCATGTATAAATTCTATATTAAAAATCTATAAAAATATTAAACTCTAGATAATAATATGCAAGTTGAAATATGTGAAAAAAAAGTATACTGATGTATACAACTTACTTCAACATGCTTAGAAACTAAGATAGACTGATGGATGAAAATAGAAATGGAGAGAAGGGTAAATATCTGATAAAATTAGTAGAGTCCAATGTTAACTGTAGAATCTAGTTGGTGAGTGTATATTTATTCATTATATAAAAAATTTTCGTATGTATGTTTGACAATTTTTATAATAAATTATTGGGTGAAACTATATCTGAGAAAGCTAGTCTCTAAATAAAATATTGGTTTCTAAGCCATTAAAATTACCAAATTCCTGGTGATGCTTCTGTTTTTTAATCTACTCTTGAATATCATAGTTAATGAAAGGGAATAGTATAGGACAGTGCTCAGCAAACTCATTAATCAACAGAGCTAAATATCAACAGTACAATGATTGAAAATTTTTTTGAGAGCCAAATTTTTTAAACTGAAACTTCTTCTAACTCCAATTCTTCAAAATAGACTCACCCAGGCCATGGTATTTTGTGGAAGAGCCACACTCAAGGGGCCAAAGAGCCGCATGTGGCTCATGAGCTGTAGTTTGCCGACCACGGGTATAGGAAATAACATCAAATGCAGGAGATTAACGCTCAGAGTGTGAGAAATTCACTAGCCAGAAAGGCATGGAACAGAACTTTTTCTGCTTCTTAAGGGTCTAAAATCAGGGAACAAGAGGGAGACACCAAGGGAAATTTGGAGCTAAATCTTAGGTACATTAAAATTGTATTGAGCCCCTCCCAGTTCCCTTGATGGTTTGAAATTAGTGGAGGTTTTGTTTTTGTAGCAGTTGCATTGCTAAAAGTCCAAAATTTTGTTTCCTATCACAGACATTTCCTGTTTAAACATGGATCTGGCTCCTCTGCTATCTTCAGTGCAACCAGTCAGAACTACCCTCTGACATCCAATACTGTGTACTCGCCACCTCCCCGGCCACTTCCTCGAAGCACCTTCTCCAGACCTGCCTTTACCTTTAACAAACCTTACAGATGCTGCAATTGGAAGTGCACAGCCTTGAGTGCCACTGCAATCACCGTGACTTTGGCCTTGTTACTGGCCTATGTGATTGGTAAGCCCTTTTTCCCATGTCTCACTTTTCTTCTTAATCAAAGTCTTATTTTGCGTGGGCCGTGGTGGTTCTCTCTCAATTCTGGCTCCTACAAATTTGAACCTAGGCTTAGTATTATAAATAACAAATGGATTTCTAATTAGTTTTTTATACATTCAAACCTTAAATACTGCTAAGGAGAGTATGGAATGCTATTTGAGAAGAAATATTTATGCTACTAACACAATCTTATTGATTGCAATTACTGTAGTTAACAATTTTCCATTCAATTAAAAGGTTTGTTATGGTTTTCTCATTAGAAGTCATAAGGACCAATCTACGATAGCTTCTTAAATTATAGTTAAACAATAATAGTGCTATTAAATTTTCAGGTAACAATTTCATTAAAGTAGTAGTTATTTGGAAGCTATCAGAAACCCCAGTTCATAATTTCTTTCTAAGAATTCAGAGTTGTAACTGGGACTTTAAGATGTATTCTTATTTCTACAAGGTAAATGGCTGCAAATCTGTGTGGTTACTGTGTTTGGGAAAGTAAAGAGGAAAACAGTTGTGAGACACTTTTTACTTCTAAGAAAAATAATTGTTTCTTCAGTCACCCTGAATTAAAGTCAACCTCACTTGATAGCAAATGGTATTGATTTTTCCAGATGGCATTTTGTTTTGACTGAACATTAATTTCCTTGATCCAGTGGTTCTTCAGTCTAAAATGTAAATTAACTTAAGAAACATGTATTTTGTAGGAGCACTATTTCTAGAATGAATAGAATATCATAGTAGGAAAAAAATTCTACCCAGGTATGTCACTAATAGCTTCTTTTCAGGTTTAACCCAATTTCCTAATTGAAGCAGAATGACCCAGGAAGATACAATGAATATGATTCTGAGAGGTAGATAAAAAGTTTAGATTTTCCTATAATCCTATATAATAAAAGCCTAATATGCAAATAAACCAATGGCAGAACCACAGGTGGAAAGACCAGTTGCTATGATACACACTGACCACCAGGGGGCAGATGCTCAATGCAGGAGCTGCCCCCTGCCTGCAGGCCCCAGACCAATCAAGGCGGGTGCCAGCAGGGTCCCCCTGATCATCCCATCAGTCACCCCACAGAGGGAGACGACCTGTGACAGCAGTGGGGGTGGAGGGCGGCCAGTGAGTGGGAAGCAGTAGGGGGTGGGCCATCCATTGATCAGGCAGTGCCAGCCCCCGATTGGCCCACCAGTCACCTCCAAGGCACGTACCAGAGGGGGCCCCCTGATTGCCCCGCTGGTCACCCCACAGAAGGAAGTGACTTGTAGTGGTGGAAGGGGCCGGGGCCGGCGAACAGGCGGCACCAAGCTGGCCAAGTCAGGTGCCAGTGGGGTCCCCAGATTGCCCCACCAGTCGCCCTACAGATTAGCCCTGATCACTGGCCAGACCTAGGGACCCTGCCCATGCACAAATTTTGTGCACTGGTCCTCTAGTTATAAATAATAAACTAAATTTGGTTGATTCTGATTTTTTTTTCAAAATTTGAATAATAAAAATGTTCACAGAATTAATGTTTAAAGGACTTATAGAATAGAGAATGGTCAGTAAATAAACATGTATTTTGTAGAGAAGCCACTGATAATTCAACAATATAGGATCATAGCCTCTATACATGTTTATGATTAAGTCTTTTATATTTTCACCATATAGTCTGAATTTATTTAAATAATTCTACTACGTATTAAATGTGGATAATGTTACCTTGCCATATAAAAATGTGTCTTTTATCTCAGACATTTCAGGATAATCGAACATGTGTTTATTTTATTTTTAATAACCTATAATGAGAAATAATGCTGAAGGAATGGAGGAGGGAGATGAGAAAGTACTGTAATATAAGCATGACTTTAAAATGGAATCATTCAATACAAGGAGTAATTTGAAAAGTTTAAATACATTAGATGTCCTTTAAAATATTCTTGTTCAATTATAAGACAAACTCTTATCTTATGGATTATCTTCTATTAACTGTTACTATATAGAAAGATAATGTTTGAGCTCTAAGACTTAACCCCTAGTGTTAAAAAATCCAGGTAACATCAAGCTCTTGATTATTAGTTTTATACTGTGTTCAAACATGTTTCTATTTAAATTTGTTATAATAACCACTCTTGCATCAACAATTGTATTATACTTTATACTGCGAAATTTATTTAGGTTATATATTTATTCATTTCATTAACATGCTTTCTTATAGGGTAAAACAATGACATATAAATTTATCAGATAGTAAGGTAGTACAGTACAATAGCTATGATCATGGATTTTTCAGACCTCTGCCACTTATTAGGCATGTTGCCTTGAGCACATTACTTAAACTTTTAAGGCCTTAATTTCATCAACTATAAAATGGGCCTAAAATAGTACCTATCACTTGGGGAATTACCGTATTTTTCGGACCATAAGATGCTCCGGACCATAAGATGCACCAGTTTTTAGAGAAGGAAATGAAGAAAAAAAGATTCTGAAACAAATAGTGTCCTAAAATATTTTATGTACATTAAAACCCAACATCACAGTCATAAACACATGTAATCAACCCTGTAAAGTAAACAGCAGCATTTAGAACCATTTTAGAGCCGGGCAAGCACACAGAGACCACACAGAGCCGGGCAAGTAAAAAAACGTTTTTTTTTAAAGTATATGTGTAGGCTATATTTGGACCATAAGACGCAGGGACTTTTTCCCCCCACTTCTGGGGGAAAAAAAGTGCGTCTTATGGTCCGAAAAATACAGTAAGTGAAATGATAAAACTAAAGCACTTGATGTTTTTATCCCTAGGAATATATTAGAAGTCATTAATTTTGTTGACTCTGCAGATTACTAAAATGAGGCATTTTACTATCTTCCAAGTGTCTTCTTAGGGAAGGGGTTTTAATACAACTAAGGGGTCCTTTCTCCCGACTCCCTACACAATGACAGACCAACCATCATCATCAACATAAACTCAGAACCTAAAAAAAAAACTTATGTTGGCATATTTTTATGTTTATTGATTTCATAGAGGAAGGGAGAGGGAGAGAGAGATACAAACATCAATGATGAGAGAGAATCATTGATTGGTTACCTCCTGCATGCCCCCCACTGGATATTGAGCCTGAAACCTGAACACATGCCATGACCAGAAATAAAAGTTATTATCTCCTGCCCTAACTGGTTTGATTCAGTGGATAGAGCATCCACCTGTGGACTAAGGGGTCCCACGTTTGATTCTGGTCAAGGGCATGTACCTTGATTGCAGGCACATCCCCAGTAGGGCTTATGCAGGAAGCAGCTGATCAATGTTTCTCTCTCATTGATGTTTCTAACTCTCTATCCCTCTCCTTTCCTCTCTGTAAAAAATCAATTAAAAATATCTAAAAACAAACAAAAACAAAACAAACAAATGAAGCAAAAACAAAGCAACAAACTTGTGACCTCCTGGTTCATAGGTCAATGCTCAATCATTGAGCCACGCTGTCTGGGCATGTTGGCATATTTTCCCCCACAAACTGGATATATGGCTTTAAGAATAAACAAATAGAATTAAAAAGAGAAAAAACTAAAACACTTGGTATAATGCCAAAAACATAATATGTTATTATAAACTAGAGGCCCAGTGCATGAAAATCTGTGGACTTGGTGGGGAGGGTTCCCTCAGCCCGGCCTGAGTTCTCTCACAGTCCGGGACCCCTCCGGAGATGTCCAACTGCAGTTTAGGTCCACTCCCCACAGGATTGGGCCTAAACTGCAGTCAGACATAATTAGCATTGTCCAGGAGCCGGGAGAGGCTCCTGCCACCACTGCTGTGCTCACAGCCCTCAGCCCAGCTTGTGGCCTAGCAGAGCTCCCCTGTGGGAGTGCACTGACCACCAGGGAGCATCTCCTGCATTAAACGTCTGCCCCCTGGTGGTCAGTGTGCATCATAGTGGCTGTAGTTCCTGGTGGTGCCTTTAGGGTCAATTTGCATATTACCCCTTTATTATACAGGATGTTAAATATCATTATTATTTTTACCATTATCAACTTTATAGTTACTATTCACTGCAAAAACTCACTGATTCTCAGAATTAGCCATTTTGTCCATGGCTGTATACCAGCATCAAGAACAGTGCCTAGTACATAGCAACCCCATTACTAAAAATTTATTGATATAAAAACAGAATTGTACTAAGCACTTTATTTGCATTAGCTCAATTAATTTTCACAACAATCCTTAAGAGTAGGTACTGGTATTAAATATATTTTTTAAGTGAAACAAGTAGAGTAAAAATAAAAAATCACATAGATGGCATATTGAGATGCAGAGGTCACATACTAAGAAGTGGGGACCCTGAGCTTTAAGACAGAGCTGATTGACTCTAGTCACATGATCTTTGTATATCTTTTTTTATTTATCTTTATTATTGAGAGTATCACAGATGTCCCCCACTTTCCCCTATTGCCCCTCCAAGAGTGCTAAGCTTTGTGGCCCCTCTCTCACTCAGCAAACTCTGTAGCTGTAGCTCATTTATTTCTCAGTTTTCTAAACAAATCCATTAGATAATTGTTTTCTTTTTTTTTCTTTGAGAATTGTATTCTTTTTTTTTTTGTACTAGTTGCTATGGCTTTTTTATTGTTTAAAGTATTACATATGTCTCCTTTTTCCCCCATCAACACCTCCCTGTACACTCCCACCCCCCAGGACAATTCCCCACTGCCCCAATGTCCATGTCCATTGGTTATGCTAATGTGCATGCATACAAGCCCTTTGGTTGATCTCTTAGCCTCCCACCTTCCTGCCTCCCAACCTGCCCTCCCTTCTCTCTGAGGTTTGATAGTCCATTCGGTGTTTCTGTCTCTGGATCTATTTTTGTTCATCAGTTTGTGTTGTTCATTATATTCCACAAATGAATGAGATCATAGAATATTTATCTTTCTCCAACTGGTTTATTTTGCTTAGCATAATGCTCTCCGGGTCCATCTCAGCTATTGCAAATAGTGAAAGTTCCCTCTTTTATACAGCATCATCGTATTCCAATATGTAGATGTACCAACGTTTTTTAATCCACTCATCTGCCAATGGGCACTTAGGCTGTTTCCAAATCTTAGCTATTGTAAATTGTGCTGCTATGAATATAGAAGTACATACGTCTTTTATAATTGGTGTTTCTGATTTCTTGGGATTATGAGTCAAACGGGAGTTCCTAGAAGTGGGTTATTGGGTCAAATGGGAGTTCCATTTTTAAGTTTTTGAAGAATCTCCATACTGTTCTCCACAGTGGCTCCACTAGTTTGCATTTCCACCAGAAGTGTGCAGGAGGGTTCTTTTTTCTCTGCATCCCCTCCAGCACTTGTTGTTTGTTGATTTGTTGAAGATAGCCATTCTGACAGGTGTGAGATGGTACCTCATTGTTGTTTTGATTTACATCTCTCAGATGATTAGTGACTTTCATATGTCTCCTGGCCTTCTGTATGTCCTCTTTCGAAAAGTGTCTATTTAGGTCCTTTGCCCATTTTTTGATTCCATTGGATTGTTTATCTTTCTTTTATTAAGTTTTATGAGTTCCCTGTAAATGTTGGAGAATAAACCCTTATCAGAGATAACAGGGGAAAATATGTTCTCCCATGCAGTGGGCTTCCTTGTTTGTTTATCTGTTTGTGTGCTTTGTTGTTGTTATTGTTGTTGATGGTTTCTTTTACTGTGAGAAGCTTTTTATTTCGATGTAGTCCCATTTGTTTGACGTTTGTTTTTTTCTTATTAAATTACAAATTATGCTAGATTTGCCAGGACATCTATTGTAATGGTGAGTGCAACCAAGATTTGTTGATTGGTGAGAGTGACCTATTGAAGTAATTTACCGTGAGATATTTTAGACAAAGGGATATCAGGCTAAAGGCTATCACAGTAGATCGAATGGGTTCAATATGAGATGCTAATGGCAAAGACTGTAACATTGTTCTGAGTTCTGCCATGAACTGGGCAATATGTGACTTTGGATAAATTGGTAAATATATCTTCCTTGATTTACCCCATCTATGCCATATTGCTGGTTACCTCAGAAGGGTAAAGTAAGAATTCATAATTGTTCAGATGAAAGATGTCACATAAGAATTGTAACACACAAGATGATTTTAAATGGTTTTGTGTGATTGAAATTTTGAAAAGTAACATATTTAAAAATATGAAACCATTTAATTCTCAACTCTTATTGAACCTGCAAGAGTCATTGTTTTTCTTTCAACCCTTCTTTGCAGTTTGCTGTATAACCCAAGTAAAATCTTTCACTGAAACTATTTACTGCTTGTTTCCTGTGCAAATTCCTTTATGCCATTTCATTTTCCTCTATTATCCATTATACATAACCTTTAGATACTAATGGCTGTATGCTGTGCTGCCCTCAATCCACAAGGGAAAATCTCATCGAAATCAATGGGACATCAATAGACATGCTGTGCATTATGGCTCTGTAAGTGGTCATTGGAATGCAGTGGAAATCCAGTATGTGAAAAGTCAGAGCCAGATTGTTCAGGCAACCATCCCCATCCCCACACCTACCCCACTGTACATTTTGAATCAGCAAGAGAATAATTCCTTTGAATAAGTTTTGAGGTCATAAAATTTGGTGAAGGGAGGCATGTAAAGGTACTGATTATATGAAGATATCACAGAATAGCTATTGTTATCACTTCTCCATAAATCTGTAATATTTTCCATCTGAATAAAAAATATGTCCTTATGCTTCCTTCTCTCTGATATTTTGGCATCAGTGATGTATCAGTGCCAGTTGGAAGCACATTTGCTTGAATTTACAAATAAGCCACATGAAGTAGTAGTCAAGAAGACAGATGACCATATGCAAGGCATCAAGAGAAGGCGAGGTTAAGGTACTTCATCAATGGTTGTGAAGGGCACAAACACGGCTTCTTTGGTAATCTTTGATGTTTTGATCAGGTTTCTCTACAGTCAGCAGTTTATATAAGAGGCAGTAGAAATTCACAGGAATACATTGTGCTTCAGGTCAAATGGTCTGTTGCATTGAATGAGTTGTGGAGGAGGGATTTCTGACTCTCAAACCCAGTATCATCAGTAAATCACATTGATGTTCCTTTTCTTTTGCCATGAAATCAGTATGGATTCATACCACCTTCAGGGGATGTGGATAGTGTCCCAGTTCTACAGATGAAATAAAATAAGTCCATATATCTCCTTCCAGTGACATTCTATGAGGAAATAGAAAGTTCACCAGAATGGATACTAATACAGAATTAGGAGAGAGAATATTGAGCCCAGTTCTCCGATCTAAAGTTTAAGGAAGAAACTGTTCAAGAGGGCAAAGGGCCTTGCTCTCTGCACCAAAATTGAGTAACACTGATCTTAGTGTTTTCTTCTGCCTCTTTTATATTACTCCAAATTGCCCTTCCTGGGGCTGTTATTTCAGTGGAGTAAGAAAATGTTGAAAATGATAGGAATGGAATGTGTTCATTTTGCCTTCCTCACAAAGAAAGTACCAAACCTCACAGTTTAGAGAAGAAATAAAATAAAATGTGGCAAATTTGGATTTTAAAAAATTCAAAAATTATATTTTTTAAAGGAGAGACTAGAAATGGAGTTTTTACCCTTAAATCTAAATAAACCATGCCCTTCACACATAGTTTTTTAAATGTAAGTAAATAATACCAAAAACTATCTCTTTCATTTACTAGCAACTTCATAATGCTTCTGTGCCTCAATTTTCTCATCTACAAAATGGGAATTCTAGTAACACATTTCTTGTGAATTTTCTTTTTAATTAAATGAAATGAAGCATGTAAGACATCCAGGACATTACTTAGCAGTCTAAATAAAGATTAATGATTATTATTAGTGGAACAGTGTTATTATTAAGATTGCTACTTTGAGCCTATACAAGTGTAGTGAGCATATAATTTATCCTAACATGCACTACTTCTTGTTTCTTTTCTTCTCAGAGTCATTTAAGGCAGTTTTTCTAGAGCTGGAATGTCTGTTGCACAAGAATACTCTAATGGGTTTATTATTTCCTTCTGCCTAGCCTAAAATATCTGTAACTATGTCTTTATTTTTTGACCCTCCCAATGGTTTTGTTTCTATCTGAAGGCCTTATCTGGGTTGAAACACATTTTCATTAAAATGCACTGTAGCTTATAGCATTCAAGAAGTGATTCAGCATAAAATGCTAACAAATATTTTACTTTATCCTGTGGACCATTACCAATACTTTTGATATCATGTGTAATACTTATTACTACTTTTAGTTCACTCTTATGGATCCATTCATGATAATGATGGCAGTTTCTGCATCAACATTGACTGCCTCCTACCCATGAATCTACCAACTTTCTAGCTCTCTCTCTCTAAGCAGGATCTGAAAAGTGATGCTATAATTTCAGTCCAATTATAAATCTGCCATCCATACATTTATCAGACTCTTCTTTAAAAGAGATTTATATTTTCATCTGGCATCACCTTTTGGTGTAATGTATTTTATAAGTTTTATCCCTCCTATGTTAAGTGGCACTTTACCTGTCATAATTAAAAGCATAAATTCAATCCAAATTAAACATACTAAAATGATAGGAAAAACCTGTGTCACATGCAACTAATTTACAGAACCATAATTAGCACCTATTGGTAAAAATGAAATGAAGGCATTTTAAGGGAAGGCAAATACTGTACTGATTTTTTTTCTTGGAATGCTAGTATCTATGTGAATTTAAGACATAGAATAAGAAAGAATTTCTTTTATGAATGAATAATGGATACTAAGAGATTATTTTATTGTCTCAAGGAGAGGCAGTCATCCTACTAAGTACTTCCCATTTAACACTTTGTAGCAGGGAAGTTAAAATGAGGCTTTGAAATAGATAAAGATCAACTCAAGGCACAGTAACAGAGGACTGGATAGCATGTTAGTGATTTTGGAGCTTTACAAACTTAAGAAATTTGAAAACAGCAAGAATTAATTTTACAAGTTCAGGAAAAAAAAATTCCCTCTTGAAAAATATTTGATTTCAAATTAAATAATTTGAATTATGTTGCATAAACAAAATTTCACTCCTATTTGGATTAGTTATTATATATGCATAAGTAACATACATATATGTTTTATGAATATATTAGACCCACATTGTATAAGCCTTTAAGTTACACTTACTCTGAAGTGAACATGAACTAAATTAAAGCAATAGCTTTGAAACAGATGGCAAGTTAACCCATTTTAAATTTCAAAGATGTGACTGAATTTTCATACAGAATAGCCGGAGTAGGAAGAGCCAATATCACCAACAGAATATCTGATTCATCACGATCAAACTAAGAGGTGACACTGTAGGATAGAGACACATTCATTTGGGCCTTAGCAATATCCCCTTTAAAGAGAAGTGAAAAGGCATATGTTTTGTTTAAAACAAATATATTGGAAAACCTGAGAAAGCAAAAATGGAATATATGGGAGTATGGCAGGAATTGAAGACAGTAAGTAAGCAGGAACAGATCATGAAAGGCATTTAAGCTACGGTAAGGAGCTAATAATTCATTCCAAGAGCAAATGGTGAGTTTTTTATGGTTTTTCATTAGGGCAAGAAAATTATTTGCTCAGATTTACATTTAGAAAAATCACCCTAATGGCAATATGGAAGTTGGAATTGGCAGGCAGGATGATGGGGTTGTAAAATCGAAGTCATGAAGACAAATTAAGAGACTATAACAGTAATCCAAGTGAGTGATAGTGAGAACATAAACTTCTGGGAGTGGAGAAGGAGAAGATGGAATGGAAGAATTTGGGGGACAAGGGTGGAAAAAGGTGAAGGAAGTAAGAAGTTACAAAAATAGTAAAGTAGAGCATAGGAAATATAATCAATAATACTAGTATTATAATAACTATGTATGTGCTGGGTGGATACTTGAATTATTGAGGTATCACTTTGTAAATTATGGAATTGTCTACCTACTATGCTATACACCTGAAACTAAAATAAAATAATATTGAATGTCAAGTATAATTTTAAAAATTAACTAATTAATTAATTAAGTGATATATCATTAGAGAGAAAAAGAAGTATTTAGGAGATAAAATACACTTGACTTAGTCACTGATTCAATATGGCAGGTGAGAGAGCAGTTGTTGCCTGGCTTAGAGAATAGATAAATGGTGATGTTGTTAGCCAAGGTAGAGTATAGAAGGAAGAGGTTTAAGAATGAAAATATACACACAGGTCAAGATACTTAATAAATGTCTGGTACTGAAATTTTGGAGGCATCTACCTCTGAGGACACCAAGATTATTGTATAACAATGAGGAGTAGTATAATGCTGGAACTCTCAAAATACTAATATTCAGTAAGTTAGAGGACTAAAAATCTGGTAAGCAGATTAAAAAAGAGCAACTAGAGCAGTTGGAAGAAAACCATTAGATGGTAGGGATAGAATAGGGTTCCTCAATGTGTAGTCTAGGGACTAGGGATCCTAAGATCTCTTGAAGGATTCACAAATTAAAACTATTTTCATAGTACCCCAAAGACATTGTCTTTTTTGCTATATTTTTTATGAGTGTGCAATAGTGTTTTCCAGAGGTCATATATATGATATCACAAGCAATTGCATGCAAAAGCAGATATGAGAGTTCAGCTGTCTTTAAGCCAGACAAACATTAGATTTTCAAAGACATACAACAATGCAACTCTTCTCACTAATTTTTTTGGCTTTGTAAAATATAGTTACTAATTATAAAAAATGTTATTTGTGTTTTAATGCAATGATTTATTCTTATTACTCAATACATTAATGAATAAATATTGGTAAAAGTTATATTAATTTCCAATACAGTAAATATTGGTAGATATAACCTACATCTCCTTAACATCCTCAGTAATTTCTAAGAATGTAAAGAGGCTTTGAGACTAAAATATTTGTAAAGGACTGAAGTAGAGCATTTCAAGAAGAGCAAGTAAAATACGGGCTATGTTTTCTCTGCACCAAGATGGAGGCTTGCAGGCCAAGTGCAACAAGAAGACAAAAGGGGTAAGGAAATTATAGTGATAAAATTTTTTGAAGTGATGAATCATAGAATCAAACTTAGTAAGGAAAGATAATAGGGTGATAAAGCTAATGGTATGGGAAACAAGAAATAGAGATGAACCCAGTATCCAGAGATCCTGATGATGTTGTAGGGTAGTTATGACTGTAAGCAAACTGAATAGCTAGGATGAGATGGTCATAAATTTAGTATATCAGAATTTTAGATTTAACTTAGAGCACAAAAATGCGATTCACCTATATTTTTAGACCTAGTCAAGGAACATAAAGGAGGCGGTCTTTCCAGATGAATCATTTGCACAGGGAAGGCTAGTTTCTTGGCCAGGTACAATCCCCCAAATGTGGAATCTCTTATGTAGACTCACAAGCCCACTAAAATAAATATAGTGCTTCAATGAAAGTAATACCATATTATATTAGATCCTCTAATATGGGAAAGAAGCATATGGAATTCTAGATCACAGTGTGGTTTCTCAAGAGCTCTTTCCTTGATGCTCCTATTGATCTCTATAGAATAATAAAGCACAAATTAGGAAAGTCCAAGATGACTCATTGTAATTTCCTGCTGATCAGAACCTCATCATAGCATTGCTAATCTAGTTAACATAGTATAGTTAACTTTTAGAGTAATTGCTAACCATGAAAGTCCCAAATGTCTGATTTCCTGACTGCAACAGGAAATCCTTAGCTAGAAGAAAAGACATATGAAGAACTGTTGGTTCCATAGCATTTCTTTTAAATTAGATAAGCCCTGTGTCCTATCTGGAAACCAAAGGCTAGCATATGTACACAGAACATCAAAGGAGGTTGTTGAGTTCTCAGATAAACTATTTGTGGTTGTGACCAAAAATGAATACAAATGTGATTTTGACAGTAAGCAATCTGTGCTGTTCTACCACCTGGTACAAAAGAGGCAGATTTTGCTTTTTTATACTCACACATTTTCCCAAATCAACTAGCCCTGTTGCTTATGTTGTAGACAAGATTCTTAATTCAAATTTGACCTTTGTTCATTGAAGGAAAAACCTAGATTCCTTTTTATCTTAAACTTTAATTTTGATTAAATACAGATACTAAGTATAGCAAACACTACATAGTGTATTTTGTGTATACCATATCTCCAAACATTTTTGCAGAATTCACTTATAAAATTGTGGAGTTAAATGAAAATAATATTATATAGAAAGAGTATATATAAGATTTTGGATTTTACTGATAACAAGCAACCAGGCTAGTACTAGTTGCACAATGAATGGAAAAAAAGAGATAGGGCTGTCAAGAAAATTAGAAATAAGTATACTGTGCTATGAAAAAAAAAGTGAACACTTTTTAAATGGATTGTTAAAGATCGTGTGTTACCTGCACACACAGAATCCTGATTAGTCCAAATCTTCTGAAGCTATCAAATACTTTGGAAGTTTTCCCACCACCTAGCAGAGAGATCCAAGAAATCTTTTATTTTTGAACTTTGGTGGTAAAGGTAGCCTCGTCAGTCCATAAGTAATTGCAAAGTCAGATGACTATTAAATTTAGTTGAATTATTTTGCTTTTTTTTTGGGGGGGGGGATATTATGCCAATGGTAAAACTCTGCACATGCTCAGTGGTACTCCAGGCTATTACAGCAAATGCTTAAGAATTATCATATAGGATCTTGCAGAGATGGCACTAGTTAAGATTTACCAACATAGAAGGCTGTGGGAGTATTTGAAAGCCAGATGGTACAAATAAATCTTTTTTTTTTTCATGACTAAAACACAGCCTGTTCCAAGATAGAACAAAACCCAAACAAATCATTAGTATTTTTGGTTTCTGTTCCTGTCTGGTTTGTTTTGTTTTTAGTTCAGTTTCTCCAAGCAAATCCTTCTCTTGCATTAGCCAGCCTAGTGCAGTTACCAATCTAATCATTTGAATCAGTTATATATAAAATGTAGAGACAACAACACTTCAGCAGGGAAGGGGAAAAAAGCTAAAATTTTAAAATAAAGTATTCAATGTGCAATGAAGATTAAATACATGAATGTACTTCCATTAAAATAAGAAGTTTAGAGAGGTGAGTGGTAGGTATGTCTTTTGGCCCAAAACAAACAGAATTAATTACTAACAAACATAGCAAACTGATTAATATAATCTTATTTTCATAGGAAATTAATAGTTCATATGCTTTTTAGTAATATGAGTAGATAGGAAAGAAACAAAAATATGCAGATTACTCATTGACTAGCTTAGAAGCATGGGCAAGGTCATGGGCTCCATCTGTATTTTAACCTTTTACCTCTGTTCTCTTTCATTACCAAGCCCACAGTTTCAATCTCTTGTTTTGCTCCATCCCCCAAAATAGGAGCCTAGTCCTGCTTTCTACTTTGAAACAAAACTTATAAGTGAATTTGATGAATCAGGACAGGATTTGCTTGGCATGCATAGAATTTGTTAAACACTGTCAACTAATTTACAAACTTGTCTAGAGATTTCATGTAAAAATTTCTGGTTGACAAAGTATATCTAGTCTCTCTTGAAACATAAAGATGTGGCACACCCAGATCTTCCCACACATTTATTGAGTATCTGTGTGCCTGGAACTATTCCAGTCTTTTGTGTGGCAAAAATAACCTGACAGCCAGTGACTGGAGCTAAGTAGGGGCTTTTCCCAAAAGGGCCATGAACTCTCCAGCCCATTAGCATACCCATCCCATCCCCTTCACTCTTTTACATTAGCTGCCTACTTTCTTTGAAGCTTGCAACCTATGTCATCATACATTCACACCAAAGTAAAAATGGCCATGACAAAGATAATGTATTATATCTTTCTTCACCACTTTCCTGTCTCAGCTCCATGGAATATATAAGTAATCAAATGCAACAAAATATTATTTCCTCTTCAGTCTAGATTCTGCAAAAAAAAAAAAAAAAAAGAGTTTACTCAGAAATTGGAATATATTTACTTACATCATTACTTTAAGCCAAAGAAATGAGGAATTCATTATGAATTTCCTATCATTAGAAGTTTAGAAGGAGGACTTATATAAAGGGCTGGAAAACACACCTGAAAACAGAACATAATCACATTTTTAGTAAATCTGGACTGTTCACAGTTGCAAATGGTAGACCTAACTATGGCTAAGTATCTCATAGATGCATGGAATTGAATATAAAGAACACTGGGCAGGTAAAGTTCTAACACATCCCCATCTTTATTCAAATGAATGCCCTACACAATGATCAGGTGTATGTGTCTGCATATATACTATAAATGTAAAAGTAGATATTTTGAGTTCCCATAAAATAACTTTGGCCCCTTCAGTCCAAATATCTCCACACCATCCTCCCAAAAGAAATTTAAATCAACAAGGAGAGCAAATGAAACCACACATAACCCACTTCAATAGCTTAACTAGGAGATAGAATTCTTCACACTTTAAATTACCCATACATAGAGAAATTAACACTCAAAAGAAACAGAACTAGCTCTGTAGCCCATACAAGAGCCAATGGTCAGAAAAAAAAAAAAAGACTAAATAGATAAAAAGATATGAGAGCTGGGATCTAGCAATGGCAGAACTGATAAAATAAAACCTCCATTAAAAAGAAGTTCCACCATTGGTAGACAGCTACTGAGAACAGACTTCAGGCCTGACACTTCAGAACACTGGCTACTATAAATTGAAAAGTATATTAAAGTACAAAAACTAGAGATGGTAGTATTGGGAAAGCACAACTTTAGAAGGTATGAGGGCATTGATTTAGAAAAAAATATCCCTTGGTGGCTTGATTGTGAAGGGAAAGAAGGAAGTTAGAAGTTGCATTTCAGGATCCTGCATAAATAAATGTAAATCACAAAATTAAATGATATTCCAAAACCCCTCTCCAAAAGTATCTTTGATTTTAAAAATTTACTCTTTAGTAACTATGAAACCTAGTAAGCCACCCAAACTCCTGACTTCTATCTGTATAAACTGTTCTTGCTGATCCAGGAAAACAAAAATCTCTCAGAATGAGCATAAAAAGTGTTAACACAAAGTTTCATAAGAAGAAAACAAAAATAATAATCAGTCATTTTAGCTGTTGGAAAGCCTCTCCAAATAACCACCCTCAAAGCAGAAGAAAACTGCAATAAAACTCTCGATCTTAATTAAGTATCCTTGAACAAACATTTGAAGATATTAAAAAGAAATTCAAATGATGAGTTTTAAAACCTCAATAAAAATGTGCAAAAGGAAGATGCAAAATCAGAATTGACTGAACTCAGGAAATAAATTTAATGAAAAGACAAAAATCATCTTTAAAATCAAGACTGCAATGAATAGTGACAAAGAAAGAAAAGAATTGAAAATTTAATGAGATACAAGGATTGAGGTCACTAGAATAGCAAAGAAAATAATGTTAAAATAAAGAGATAAAAAATACCTGATTGACCCCATACGCCAATGTTGTCGGTTCAATCCCCAGTCATCAGGGCACATACAAGAATCAACCAATAAATGCATAAATTAGTGGAACAACAAACCTCTCTCTCTCTCTCTCTCTCTCTCTCTCTCTCTCTCTCTCTCTCTTTCAAATCAGTTTTTAAAGAGATAAAATAAATCATAGAAAATGATTGATATAAAATATAAGCAAAGAAATCCAGACTATATATAATTGTAGTTTCTAATAAAGAAAACTAAACAATGAAATAGCACTAATATTTAAAACTAGTAAAAGAAATTTTTCAAAAATAAAAGACCTTACTGTAGGTATTGAAAAGAAAATCCAAAAGTAGCTTGGAAAACTGATTCAAAACAGTCAACTTCAAATTATATCTTAAGAAAAACATTATACTTCATTGATTAAGAAAAAGTAGTAGTCTGGACATTAGAATGGGAGAAATCATTTACAAAGAAAAGAAAATCAAGTTGGCTGGCATCAGACATCATGACAACAGACAAAGCAAGCTAAGAGTAAAGCAAAATTTTCAAATAATTCAAGAAAGGAAGGGTGAGCCAAGGAATTAGGAGTTGTCTTTCAATTATGAAGGGTATAGAAAAAATAGTTTTAAAGATGCGATAACTCAGAGAATGCTATACTCATAAGGTCTTACTAGAATTGGAGACAGAAATTTTTTCTTTTAAAACACCAGATAGTCAATGTTTTAAGCTTTACAGGCCATGCTGTTTCTGTTACAACTATTCAAACTATAACTAAAAGCAGTCAGAGACAGTATATAAATGAATGTTACTATATTCCAATATATTTTTACTTATGGACACCAAAATTTGAATATCATAAAATTTTCATGAGTCTTCACATATTGTAATTCTTTTGATTTTTAGTTCAACTATCTAAAAATATAAAAACCATTCTTAGGTTGCAGGTCATACAAAGACAGGCAGTGGACCAGATTTGGTCAGGGGTTGTAGTTTTGTTGATTTATGTTTTAGAGAACACGCTTCATCCAATGAAGAGGTGATTAGAACAAATTTTTCAGGACTGCTGGTGGACATTAGATCTACTTACTTGTATATTTAATATGAAAACAAAGGTGGAGGAGAGAAAACAAGATGGCAGCATAAGTAAGCACCTAAACTGCTGCCTCCCACAATTTCAAAACTACAACTAAAAGACAGAATGGACATCATCCAGAAACACAGGAAATCTGGCTGGGTGAAATTCTACAACTAGAAGGAAAGAGGATTAAGAATTACCAATACTCGGGAGAAACCAAGATGGCAGCATAGCTAAACGCCTAACTGCAGCCTCACACAATAATTTCAAAAAATACAACTAAAATATAAAGTGGACATTATCCAGAACTACAGGAAAGTTGACTGACTGGAAATTCTATAACTATAAGAAAAGAGAAAACCAGAAGGAAAATCAGAGGAGCTGTAAAAGCCTAAGGTACAGAGACATGGTGCGTGCGTGGGGAGAGGACAAAGCCGGAGAGGAGGGGCGGCTGAGTGCCTGGCTGGCATTCCCTAGTGGGAAGGAGATATAAGCTCTGGACTGTGCTGAACCCCAGTTCTGGGTGAGACCCTGGGGTCCCAGGCTCATACAGGGGGAATTTGGGCTGTAAGGTGGAAATTCAGAGGAGTGACGAAAGGCAGAGCCCCGGAGGCGCACATGTTAATACACGCAGAGGACAGACTGTTGACTGAGCTGCTAGATTGCCCTAGCAGGAATGAGACAAGAGCTCCAGACTATGCTGAGCTCCAGTTCCGACTGCACTGAACCCCAGTTCTAGGCCAGACCCTGGGGACTCAGGCTCATATGGAGGGAATCTGGGCTCTAAGGTGGAAAATCAGGGGAGTGGCGAAAGGCAGAGCCCCAGAGGCGCACACATTGTGCCTCTGGATTGCCCTAGCAGGAAGGAAACATAAGCTCCGGACTGCTCTTAACCCCACTTCCAACCCCACTTCTAACTGTTCTGGGCGTATTGGGGGAGAGACTAGACTGTCCAGGGGCAGGTGAAACTAGAAGGAAAGAGAAAAGTTCACGGAGAATCAGAGGAGCTGCAAAGGGCTGAGGTACAGAGACATGCACACAGAGAGGAAGGGTGGCTGAATGCCTGGCTGGCTTTCTCTGGCAGGAGAAATAAGGAAGCTCACAACTGCACTGAACCCTAGTTCCAACTTCACTAAACCCCAGTTCCGGGAGAGACCCCATGGACCCAGGCTCATACTGGGGGAATCTGGAATGTCAGATAGAGAGAAAGGCACATGGAGACTTGGGGGAGCCATCGAGGGCAGGAGTCTGGAGGCACATACACACTCAAGTGTGCATAGAGAGGACTGACTACTGAAGTTGCTGCTGGCTTTCCCTAGTGGAAGGGAGTCGGAAGCTCCTGACTGCACTGAACCCCAGTTCTGGGCAAGCTCCTGGGAACCCAGACTCTTACAGGAAGAATCTGGACTGTCAGGAAGAAACTCAGGGGGACCACAAAAGGCAGAGGTCTGGAGGCACACCCACAAGTGTGTGCAAAGAGGACTGACTGCTGAGTGTGCCACTGGTTTTCTCTAGCTGGAGGGAATCATAAGCTCCTGACTGTGCTGAACTCCAGTTCTGGGCAAAAATCTGGGAATCCAGATTCATTGGGGGAGAAACTAGACTGTCTGGCAGTGGGTAAAAATTGAGAGTGGCTTTCTACCAGAGGTACTTGCAGTGATTACTGAGGGATACTGAGACCCAGGGGCCTTATAGGTCAGGGCTGACAGGAAGCCAAGAATGTCTTCTCAGCCGGAGACTCCGCGCCATCCAAGATGAGCACAGAGGCTTTTGCAATTTTGCAAGTCTTGTCTCATAAGGCTGTCTCCAGCACATAAGTTCTCCCAGCATAGACACAGCTGATCCTCACAGCCAACTGGCCTGGAGGTCAATTCCTCCCAGTGATACCAAAGCAATCAAGACTTAACTACAACAAGGCTGTACACACAGTCCACAAAGGGGTGCAGCAAGAGTATCCACCTCAGGTAACTGGGGAGGCTGACCCACTGGCCCATATAGAACACCAAGCACACAAAGCTACCCTACCAACTCAGAGAAGCAGTGAAAATGCAGAGACAAAGAAACAGATCACAAATGAAAGAAATGGAGGAAAACAAATGACTGGATATAGAGTTCAAAACCATGGTTATAAGGTTTTTCAAGAATTTCCTAGAAAAGGTCAATAAATTTAGCGAGACACTCTAGGATAGGAAAAAGTATCAACTAGATATTAAATATACACTGACTGGCATAAAAAAATATTATACAGAGACCCAACAGCAGACTAGAGGAATGCAAGAATCAAGTCAAAGATTTGAAATACAAAGAAGCAAAAAACACTCAACCAGAAAAGCAGAAAGAAAAAAGAACCCCAAAAGTTGAAGATAGTGTAAGAAGCCTCTGGGACAACTTCAAGTGTACCAACATCAGAATTATGGGGGTGCCAGAAGAAAAGAGAGAGCAAGATACTGAAAACCTATTTGAAGCAACAATGACTGAAAACTTCCCCCATCTGGTGAAAGAAATAGACTTACAAGTCCAGGAAGCACACAGAACCCCAAACAAAAGGAATCCAAAGAGGACCACACCAAGACATATCATAATTAAAATGCCAAGAGCAAAAGACAAAGAGAGAATATTAAAAGCAGCAAGAGAAAAACAGTTAATTACCTACAAGGGAGCACCTATACAATTTTCAGCTGATTTCTCAACAGAAACTTTGCAGGCCTGATAGGAGTAGCAACAAATATTCAAAGTGATGAATAGCAAGAACCTACAACCAAGATTACTCTACCCAGCTAAGTTGTCATTCTGAATTGAAGGTCATATAAAGAGCTTCACAGATAAGAAAAAGCTAAAGGAGTTCATTACCACAAAACCAATATTATATAAAATGCTGAAAGGTATTCTTTAAGAAGTGGAAGAAGAAGAAAAAAGTAAAGGTAAAAATTATGAACAACAGCCGAAAACGGTTTGGCTCAGTGGATAGAGCGTTGGTCTGCGGACTGAATGGTCCCAGGTTCGATTCTGGTCAAGGGCATGTACCTTAGTTGCGAGTACATCCCCAGTAGGGGGTGTGCAAGAAGCAGCTGATCGATGACTGTCTCTCTCATCGATGTTTCTAACTCTCTATCCCTCTCTCTTCCTCTCTGTAAAAAAATCAATAAAATATTTTTTTTAATTATGAACAACAAATACATATCTATCAACAAGTGAATCTAAAAATCAACTGAATTAAAAATCTGAAGAACAGAATAAACTGATGAATATAATAGAATCAGCGGCATAAGAAGGGAGTGGACTAATAATTTTCAGGGGGAAAGGTGTGTGGGAAGAGACTAGACAAAAATTGTATACCTATGGATAAGGACAGTGGCGGGGGTGGTAGGTAAAGGCAAATGGTCGGGTGCGAACAGGGTGGAGGGGAGCTATGTGGGGGGAATGAGAAGCAATTATAATAATCTGAATAATGATTTATTAAATTAAGAAAATTAAAAATAAAACAAAGGTGAATACAAGGATGGAAAAATAGTTTGTAAATTAAATGTATTTTGATAAAGTATTGATAATGCAAGTAAAACTAAGAGGAGAAGGGAAAAGGAGACAATATAAACTCACTGCTTATCACATAAGAGAGTCAAAGAATATAATTTCAACCTGAAAAACCAAAGAGTAGAAGGTAAAGCAAAAAAAAGGGGGGGGCTAAGTTCATTATCAAAGGTAATATCAAGAAACCATGCCATCTTGAAGGGCAGATCTACTGTGACTAGCCTCATTACCACCCAGACTGGCCTCAGACACATATCAGGACCCTATAGACACTGTGGACAAAGACCTGCTACCACAGCTGCAGACCAAGGACACTGAGACTCCAGACATCCAGGTTGTAGATTTCTGTGAGTCACAGAGCACATCCCCCCTCCACCAACCTGCTGAAGCAGCATAGGGCCTGCACAACCAATGGTGCACGTACACCATGTGTTGTGCAACTGTGCCTCTCTAGCAGGCCAGGGACTTTGATTATAGGTGTGCGCACTGAAGGCCACACTGAGTACCACTGACTTTGATTCTTGCTACATGCCAGGAGAGACTCTATTTCTTGTCACACATGCATGGGGACTTTGATTATCAGCACACATGGACTGATTCTTGGTGCATGCACAAGGACACACTGAGTACCAATGACTTTAATTCTCAGCAGGTGCATACAGGGACTCTGATTCTCATTGTGTGCACAGGGGAACCTGATTCTCTGAGCCCACGTGAGGTTGCACCAAGCCCCAGAGACTCCAAATCTCAATCCATGGCACGCACAAGAGGACTCTGATTCTTGGTGAGCACCCTGATTTTTGGCACAGACATTTGGGGACGCTGATTCTTGGTGTGTGCAGCTCCCGCCAACCACAGCAACCACATGTAATCTCTGTTAAAATACCAATGACATACTTCAAAGACCTAGAACAAACTCTCCAAAAATTTATCTGGAATGAAAAACAAAAAACAAAACCGAATAGCTGCAGCAATCTTGAGAAAGAAAAAAAAAATTGCAGGGATCACAATACCAGGAATCAAGCTATACTACAAAGCCATGGTTCTCAAAACTGTCTGATACTGGCACAAGAACAGATATATAATCCGAGTGGAACAGAATAGAGAATCCAGAAATTAACACAAGCTATTATGCTCAGTTAATATTTAACAAAGGAAACAAGAGCATACAATGGAGTTAAGAGTCTCTTCAATAAATGGTGTCAGAAAATTGGACAGTTACATGCAAAAAAATGAAACTAGAGCACGAACGTACACCATACACAAAAATAAACTCAAAATGGATAAAGGACTTAAATGTAAAATGGGAAACCATAAAATCTTAGAAGAATCCACAGGCAGCAAAATAGCAGACATTTGTCGTAGCAATGTCTTTACCTACAGAATTTCTAGAGCAATGGAAACTATGGAGTAAATAAATAAATGGGACTACATCAAAATAAAAGCTTATGCACAGCAAAAGAAACCATCAACAAGAAAGCCCACAGCATGGGAGAACATACTGTATTTGCCAATATTATCTCCAAAAAGGGTTTAAGTTCCAAAATTTATAGGGGACTCATACAATGTAACAAAAGGAATATAAACCAATCCAATCAAAAAATGGGCAAAGGACCTAAATAGACACTTTTTAAAAGACAACATACAGAAGCCCAGGGTACATATGAAAACATATTCAAAATCACTAATCATCTAAGATCAGGACAACAATGAAGTACCATCTCATACCTGTCAGAATGGCTATCATCAACAAATCAACAAACAAGTGCTGAAAAGGAGTCAGAAAAAAAGGAAACTTCTTGCACTGATGGTGGGAATGCAGAATGATGCAGCCACTGTGAAGGTTCCTCAAAAAACTGAAAATGGAACTCCCATTTGACCCAGTAATCCCACTTCTAGGTATATATCCCATGAAAACAGAAACACCAATTAGAAAGGATATATGCATCCCTATGTTCATAGCAGCACAATTTACCATAGCTAAGATTTGGAAACAGCTAAGTGCCCATCAGCAGAT
This sequence comes from Pipistrellus kuhlii, assembly GCF_014108245.1. Taxonomy (NCBI): domain Eukaryota; kingdom Metazoa; phylum Chordata; class Mammalia; order Chiroptera; family Vespertilionidae; genus Pipistrellus; species Pipistrellus kuhlii. The sequence goes on from NW_023425504.1 coordinate 17,200,156, forward strand.
GAGTGGATTAGAAAACTATGGTACATCTATATAATGAAATACTTCGCTGCTGTAAAAAAGAAGGAATTCTTGTCATTTGCAACAGCATGGATGGAACTGGAGAGCATTATGCTAAGTGAAATAAGCCAGTCAGAGAAAGATAAATATGATCTCACTCATTTGTGGAATATAATGAACATCATAAACTGATGAACAAAAACAGATACAGAGACAAAGAATCATCAAAAAGACTGTCAAACTACAGCAGGAAGGCAGAGGAAGATTGTGGGGGGGAGGTAAGAGATTAACGGAAGGACTTGTATGCATGCATAGAAGGATAACCAATAGACACAGACACTGTTGGGGGAGGTGAGGGCATGTGCCTCGGGGTAGGGGAGGCGGGGAGTACTACTATTTGTAATACTTTGAACAATAATAAAAAAAATTTTAAAGGTAATATTAAAATGGTAATCTAGAGAACAAAGATACAAACAGTGCTAAATGCCAAAAAAATTTCAGAAACAGAAACAAAGAAAATCAACTACATAAAGAAATACAATAAAATTAACAAAATACTATAAATGTATCATTAAATAATATGATAGAGTTGTGACCAGACATATCCATTGTGTCAATAAATGTAGATGGATTTAACTCACCTATTAAAAGGAAAATACTCTCTTCCAGGCCTGGGAGGTTCAGTTGGTTGGAGCATCATTGAGTACACAAAATGGTCAATTTGATTCCTGGTCAGGTCACATACCTGGTTGTGGGTTCTATCTGGGTGTCATGCATGCCAGAGACAACCAATTGATGTTTCTTTCTCTTTCTCTCCACTCATTTTTCTAAAAATGAATAAAAACATATCCCTAGGTGAGAAAAAGTAAAAAAGGGAAAGATTCTCAAAATAGTGCACAAAGCAAAACCTAATTTTATGCTGTTTATAAGAGACATTTTGAGATAAAAGGAGTCAGAAATGGATAAAAATTAAAGGATAGGCAAAGGGTTTACCAGGTAAATGGAAGCAATGCAAAAGCAAGACTATCATCTTTGTATCAGGCAAAGTAGAACTCAGGCCAAGAATCATTAAACACAAAGAGGATACTCTGTGAAAAGCAATGACTATCTGTACACAAAAACTCCAGCAAATGTCTTTCTTAATAAGGCAGAAACTACAAGAAATGAAAGGAGAAATAAACCAAAACAACTACTAAAAGGGAATTTTAACCCACCACTCTCAGTTCAAGATAGGTTACATAGACATTTAGTATACAGAAGACCTAAGAAACAGAATCAGTAAGATACAGGCATACCTTGTTTTTTGTGTTTCACTTTATTATGTTTCTCGGGTATTGTGTTATTATAAATTGAAGGTAAGAGCCTCTACCATAGAAAAGATTACAGCTTTCCCTGACTGCTTTGGCTCAGTGGATAGAGTGTAGGCCTGCAGACTGATGGTTCTCAGGTTCGATTCTGGTCAAGGTCATGTATGTTGGTTTCAGGCACATCCCCAGTATGGGGTGTGCAAGAGGCAACTGATCGATGTTTCTAATTCTCTGTTCCTCTCCCTTCCTCTCTGTAAAAAAAAAACAATTAAAAATATATATTTAAATTTAAAAAAAGATTACAGCTCACTGAAGGTTCAAATGATAGCTAGCAATATTTTTTAATTGAGGTATGCAAATTGTTTTTTAGACTTAATGCTATTGCACACTTAATACACTACAGTATAGTGTGAACAGAACTTTTATGTGCACAGAGAAGCAAAAAAGAAATGTTAATTGCTTTATTGAGATACTAGAGGTGGATGATCAGGCTTGCACGGGGAGCGGGAGGTGTCCCTCAGCATAGCCTTCACCCTCTCCAATCTGATACTCCTCGAGGGATATCCAACTGCCCACTGGGATCAGACATCCCTCTCACAATCCAGGATGGCTGGCTCCAAACTGCTCACCTGCCTGCCTTCCTGATTGCCCCTAACTGCTTCTGCTTGCCAACCTGATCACCCCCTAACCATTTCCCTGCCAACCTGATTGATGCCTAACTGCTCCCCTGCCAGACTGTTTGCCCCTAACTGCCCTCCCCTACAAGCCTGATCATCCACAACTGCCTTCCCTTGCAGACCTGGTCCCTCCCATCTTCCCTCCAATGCTGGCCATCTTGTGTCCACATGAGGGCAGGATATTTGATCATATGGGGGCAGCCATCTTATGTGTTGGAATGATGGTCAATCTGCATGTTACTCTTTTATTAGATATGATAGAGGCCTGGTGCATGAGTGGGGGCCAGCTGGTTTGCCCTGTAGGGTGTCCTGGATCAGGGTAGGGGTTCTCTTGGGGTATGGGGTGGCCTGAGTGAGGGGCCTGTGGTGATTTGTAGGCCATCCACATCCCCTGGTGACCCAAGCAGAGGCCTGGCTTCTGGGATTTATTTTTCTTCTACAATTGAAACTTTGTAGCCTGGAGCAAAGCCAAGTCTCCTGCTCGCTCCATGGCTGCAGGCATTTTTGTTGGAATTTATTTATTTTCTATAATTAAAACTTTGTAGCCTTGAGTGGAGACCAAGGGAGGCCAGGGCTGAAGAAGCTTGGCTTCCTCCATCTCCAGGGACAACCCTAGCCTCCTGCTCTCTGCAACTCCATGGCTGTCACCATTTCTGTTGGAATTTATTTATCTTCTATAATTGAAACTTTATAGCCTTGAGTGAAGGCTCAGGCCCACCAGGGGAAAACCAAACCTCCCTCCTGCTTGATCTGTGGCCACAGACATCTTGGTCAGGGTTAATTTGCATACTCACTCCTGATTGGCTGGTGGGTATGGCTTGTGGGCATGGCTTATGGGTGTAGTGGGGTGATGGTAAATTTGCATATTGCTCTTTTATTAAATAGGATTTGCCTTATTGTGGTGGTCTGGGACCAAAAACTGCAACATCTCCACGGTATGCCTGTAGATTTTATGGTTATATTTGGAACTTAACACCCTGATAATAGAGAATACACCTTTTAAAGTGCTCACAGAACATTCACAAAAGTTGACCATATATTAGGTCACAAAAGAACCTGAATGAGTTTCACAAAGTAGAAATAATATAAACATCATTCTCAGATCTCAGTGAAATGAGTCTGGAAATCATAAGAAAAATTTAAAACCAAAAACTTTCTTCTACCTGGAACTTTAAAAAATTTTTAGTCTTATGTCAAAGAGGAAATAAAGACTAAAATGATTTTTTTTAAAAATTCTAAGATTTAATGATAATGAGCATACCACATGTCAAAATTTATGGAATAGAATTAAACCATATATGAGGAAAATTCATATCAATAAAAAAATGAAAATAAAGCTTAAAAGCAAGAAACTAAAGGAAAGTATATACACATATTTAAAAAGACATATAATAAAATCTCAAAGATTTTTGCTATGTGTATATACTTTTGCTCTTACCCCTGAGAGTACTTAAAAACAATGGCATCTCAATAGTAATGAGCATATTTTATACCCAAACTTTGGTTTCTAAATACATTTTCTACTGAAAGCTCCTTGGAGAAATGGCTTTTACTAGGTCTGTGGCACAAAAACTAAATAGAAGGTAAGCCTGGACCATCTTTTGCTAGAAAGCAATGAATTGTTCACACATGTCAAAATGACACAGAAACTTCCCTGGCTAGTTGCTCAGTGATTAGAGCACCAGCTCTCAGATGGAAAGATCTTGGGTCAATTCCCAGTTTCAGGTTCTATCCCCACTCTCTCTCTAAATACCAATGGGGAAAATATCCTCAAGAGAGGATTAAAAAATGACACAAACAAATTTACAAAGGAGCTCCTACTGGCCAAATTTGAGCATCTAAAAAAAATGATGGTAATGGATAATACACTGAACAACAAAAGATTCAGTAAGTCTATTGTAATATTGTACTAAAAAAGAATGAACACTTAATTTATAGAAATGGACATGAATTATAATTTAATTCATGAAAGTCAATTTATGAATAGTCATATTTTTTCAAATAAGGTGTTATTACTTCCAATTTGCATATAAGAGAACTGAAACTCAGGGAGTTCAAATAGGTTGCCCCAAACTGCAGAGGGAGTTAGTCAGTCCTCAGGTATATCTGACTTTTTTTCAAAAAGAGCATGTGCCTTCAATTATTATACTAGACAGCCTCTAAATATGAACCCATGTAATACAGTTTTTTTCTTTTTTATTAAAGATTTTTAATTTTGACATTATTACAAGTATCCCCTTCTTCCCCCTTTGCCACCTCCACACACCCCTGTCTGCCCTCCCTTGACCTTCACCTGTTTGTGTCTATGGGACAGATACAATTTTATAACCTGCTTTGTGAACATCTTTACTATTTAATATTTATTTACATTATAATTCTTTTTTGTTAATCTTCCCCTGAGGATATTTTTCCCATTGGTTTTTAGAGAGAGTAAAAGGGGGGAAGAGAGAGAGAGAGAGAGAGAGAGAGAGAGAGAGAGAGAGAGAGAGAGAGAGAACAATGCGAGAGAGACAAATCAGTTGGTTGCCTCCCGCATTGCTCCACAACTAGGGCTGGGTATCGAACCTGCCACCCAGGTACATGCCCTTGACTAGGAGTCAAATGCATGACCCTTTGGTGTATGGCCAATGCTTTTATCAATTAGCCACACCAGCCACAGCTACATTATTTTTAATGGCAGCAACATCTTTTTTAAAATATCCTGTTGTTATACACATCATGTTGGACATCATTGTTTTTAAAATCTACTCATATCCCTTTCTTAGTATAAATTTCTAAACATGGAATTACTGCATCAAATTTTAAGAACATTTCCAACCCTTTAGATATGTATTGCCAAATTGTACAAATGTTTTGCAACAGTTTAAATCCCTACCAGCAGTATGTGAGAGTGCTCATTTCTCTGAACCCTTGAAAACTTTTTATATCATCCTTTATAAAAAAAGAAAATAAAAGAACCATTTTGATCAGAAAAATGGTATTTTAAGGTTTTAGCTTGCATTTTAAAATTACCACTCTGGTTGAGCATTTTAAAATGTCACTGCTAATTCACATTTTTTCTTTTGTGAATTGCCTATTGATGTCTTGTGTCCATGTTTCTACTAAAGGTTCAGCTGAACTTATTGATTTGCAAGAATTTTTATGTATTAAATATTTAACATAAACTGCATATTTTAACACTGAACAAAAATAATAAAAATTACAATTTTAAATCACAGGGAAAAAATAAAAACTGAGAGGCTGCCATATTCTTTCCCCATGTCTCCTAATTTCCTGGCAAGACATTTTAGGAAACATTAAGAAAATGTTAGATCCATTTTCAGTAATTATACGAAATTCGGTAAACTTCCCACAGGCTATCTTTTCTCTAAAGCAAAACTTGAATCTATTTCAAAAGTGGGAAACACTGTTTTGGACAACAAAATGAACTAACATTTTAGCAGAAGAACTATCAGTCTGCAAGCAAAGAGCAGAGTCTTCTTTGTGCCAAAGCAACTGATTGTCATTAAATTTTAACCTGTAACATTGGCCTCATTAGCCTAATATTCCAGTCAAATTACCTCAGTACTAAATGTCAATGAGTAGAAAAAAATAGACCATATCTTCTCTTCATCCTGATAAGAGAGAACCTAGTCTTTGTGTTTCTTAGGGCAAAGCACTTCCTCTCTCTAGCTTTTAGTTTTCTCTTCTGTAAAATGAGGAGACTGAGCCAAATGGTTAGTCTGTGGTCTTCTTATTTTCTAAAATAAGCTCTTAATTTTAGAACACTTTTAGATCTCAGAAAACTTGCAATGATAGTGCAGAGAACTTCCGTATACCCCTTATTTGATTTCTCCTATTATTAACATTTTATATCATCATGTTATGTTTATCACAGCTAAGAAAAAAAAATACATTGATAATTACTAGCACTTGACACTTGATTCAGATTTCTCCAGTTTTCCTTGGTATCCTGTTTCTGTTCCAGGATCTCAGGAGGATAAGATATTACATTAAGTATCATGTTGCCCTAGCCTCCTCTAGTCTGTGACAGTTTCCTAGATGATCCTGACAGTTTTGAATAGCACCAGTCAGGTTTTTTTTGTTGTTGTTGTTTTTTTTTTTTTTTTGGCAGGATGTCCCTCAACTTGAGCCTCACTAATGTTATTCTCATATATAGACTGAGGTTATGGGCCCAAAAAGGAAGACCACAGAGGTGCCATTATCATCATATCAAGGATACATGTTATCATGCACTTGCTATCCCTGATGATGTTAATCTTCATTACTTGGCTGAGATAGTATTTGCTAAGTTTCTCTACTGTAAAGTTACTTCCTCCCTATTTTCCAGAATATATTCTACTAGTCTCTGGTGTTTTGTTTTGTTGTTTTTTTTAGCTCTAACATACGGTGGTTTTATTATGTTACAGATATCCTTGCCTGTATAGAGTGTTGAATACATCACCCAGGAATGCATACTTGTGGTGTGTAACTCAGTAGAAAATTTTATTGGGACTGATTTCATACTGTATGGCTATGTGTGAATTTTCAGTTATATTTCAAAAATGAGGCTCTAACCACTTTCTGCAAACCTTTCTAGAAAATGCACTCTACTAAGAACATAATAACTTTACAAATCTTTGGAATGATCTAACCTCTGGAAAACTTTTACTAAGTGAACCCAAAACCTAGAACATCCTAATCCTAGTGATCATGATGATGGAGAAAAGAAAATGAGCAGTTTTGAGAAGGGAGGAGTTTCGGGGACTGCGTGAAAAAGGTGAAGGGATTGAGAAGTATGGATTGGTAATTACAATAGAGTTATGGGGATGTAAAGTACAGCTTAGGCAATATAGTCGATAATATTGTAATAGCTATGTATGGTACCAGGTGGGTACTGGAAATATCATGGGGAACACTTTATAAAGTCTATGATTGTCTAACCACTGTGTTGTACACCTGAAACTAACACAAAATAATATTGAATGTAAACTGTAATTGAAATAAATTAAATTAAAATAAGAAAATGAGCAGTTTTGAGGATGTTAGTGAGAGTGAGGAGAGAAATTAATGTCTGATCTAAATTAAGTCACAGACTTGTAATTAGGACATTAGGTGAGCTTTTTTTTGTTGTTTTTTGTTTAATTGTGCTATACAGCTGTGTGCAGATGGCAGCTGCAGTTATTGCAGAGACTTGAGTCCCTCTACATTGCTCTCTCCAGAAAAACATAACTATACAAACCTCTTCTAGGATGAGAAGACAAAGGACTTAATGGGCAAATGATTTTCTGCCTTTCTTCTCTTTCCAAGATGGTTTTGCAAAGGCTAGCTTGGGGGAGAATTAACCAGGTTTAATAATAATGGCTAACATTTGTTAAGCATTTATTATGTGCCAGGCATTTTTCTAGGTACCTTACATGCACTGACCTATAAATTCCTCACAAGGAACCTATGGGGAAAGTGCTATATTATACACATTTTATGGTGAGAGTACTGAATCTGAGATTAATTTGGCCAAGGTCACTCTACTACTAACTATACATAGCAGAGCTGGGATTGAAAGCAAGACACCTTGTCTCCAAGGTCCATGTACTTAACTGTCACATGACAACTGCCTCCATTTAGATGAAATATAAGCTCTAGGAGGGCAAGGGTTTTTGTAATCAAGTAGTTACACTTGCATCCTCAGCACCTAGGACAGTATCTAATACATAATAATCAGACAACAAATAATTATTGCATGAAAGGAGGACAAGGTTTGAGGATCCTGATCATGGATCAAGCCCAAACATTGGTGATTCTTCCAGGAAAAAAGAAAAACCAATCAAAACCTGTCAGGATGTCACTTCAGAGAACCCAGAACAAACTGGGTCATGTAATCTCCACTTCATTCACAGTATCTACCCAAATCATCAAATTTTATGACTCAGCCAAGAAGGCTAAGTACATATTAAGCCATAGTTTTCTACCATTCATTCATTTGTGTTTATTCTAACATATTTCCTGACTCCCCATCCTCATATAAGCCCACTCTTTTTTCCTAATCATGAGTAATCAGATAATGAAAAAGGTTTTTAAATCTCCAAATCTAAAAGTGTGCAGAAGAATACATATGTGTATTCTTTTTTCCAAAAGAAATTCTGCCCATACCCTATACAACAGTTTTTCAGGCTAAGATGACATAAAAAAGTAAGTTTCAGAGCATCAGCCTCCAGGGGTCAAGGACATAAAGTAATGAATACATCCCATTTTTAAAAAATTAAATACAAACAGGGTAGATGAGTAAGAGGAGAAAGCTTATGTGTAGGTCTCTTTCTCACTCTTCATAATCACCAGTTTTATCTGTACCTTTTAAAAAGTATCAGGATATTATAAAACTTCAACCAGGAAAGAGGGTGAGATACCATATTCCTATATGGTATAAGAGTCTAATAAAAGTCTAAGAGACTTCCATTATCAATAATGATAAAGTGATTGGTAGTGATTTGGACCATACAAAAGGAAGAATTCATTGAACAGGAAACATAAAATGGGAAAGAAAAAGAAAATTTAAAGAAGAATCAAAAGTGCTAATTCCTGGCTAAATTGATATTTCTGCTGCATTATTCATTAAGTTTGGTTTTTTTGAAAACTAAAATTATCCCATCACTATACTGCTTATTCCTCCTGACAACATAAAGCAAATAATAATACAAAAGTAAATAAGATTTGAATTATGGAGAACACCTACTGATGCTATAGCTTGAGATTAAAACACTAAATAATTGTGTCTGTCTGATAAGGAATACACAGATGGGCCTGTTATGCAACTGCAAATGGAGATCATATATTAAACCTGTGATAAGGTACCCAAATAGACATGGTATTTATAAATATTATTTATAAATGAAAGTTTTAAGATAATATAATATAGAACTGGGATATTAAAATGATTTATTACCTTGATAGAATCTTCCCTAGCCTTGAATAAAACTAGGACTGTACTAAGGCAACAAAAGTGTGCTGCAAAAGAGAAGAATGCATTTCATTTAGAAGATGAAATGTAGATTTTCAAACATGTGGTGCAACAAGAAAGGTGTCCTCATTGCCTCTGTTGTACTGCCTCTTTTTTTTTGTTGGCATTTAATTTTACTGTTTCACTGTGGCAGACTTGCAAAATGTGTTATATAAAACTGTTAAAGTTAAAATGCCATTTTTTGGCTTATTTTTTAAATTGCTGAAGTCCTTTTTTCCAAAAGAAATTCTGCCCATACCCTATACAACAGTTTTTCAGGCTTTTAAAAAAAAATGTTTGAAAGTGATCTCAAAGCCATATTGACTCCACTCAAATTTCTTTGAAAAGGATCATGTAAATATGTTTTTGTTCATGATGTAGTACAAGTACAGATAATATCCTATCTAATAAAAGAGTAATATAGTAATTGAGCATCACTCCATGACACACAGCCAATCAGGAGGGAATATGAAAATTAGTGGGACAAAGATGGTGATTGCCACTGAGCCAGCTGGAGCAGGTAGGAGGCTTCGGTTGCCCCAGTGGTGGAGGAAATTAGCATATTACCCATGCACCAGGCCCCTATCTATACTAATAAAAGGGCAATATGCTAATTAGACTGGGAGACCTTCCAGGAGACCTTTCAGACATTCTTTTGAACAAAGCCATAGTGGCAGGGCCAAGGTAGAGGCAGTTAGGGGCCAAGAGGGGATGGCAGTTGTGGGTGATCAAGCCAGTGAGGGGGCTGTTAGGGATGATCAGGCCAGCAGGGTGGACAGTTGGGGGCAAGTATGCCATCTGTGGAGGTCAGTTGGGGTGATTAGGCCAGCGTGGGGGGAAGTTTTGGATGAGCAGGCCAGCAGGGGGGTAATTGAGGTTGAAAAGACCAGCAGGGGGGCACAGTTAGGGGTAAGAATGCTGGCAGGAAGGGTAAATGGGGGTGAGCAGGATGGCAGGGGGGCAGTTGGGGACAAGCAGGCCAGTAAGCAGAGTGGTTAGGGGCAATCAGGCAGGCAGGCAGGTGAGCGGTTATGACAGTGGTCGGCAAACTGCAGCTCGCGTGCAACATGTGGCTCTTTGGCCCCTTGAGTGTGGCTTGGCATTAGAACCACCTCTGCAAAATAGACCTCCCAGGCTGAAAACTGACTTCTGCGCACAGGCCACGAAGTTTCAATCACACTGTATGTGCATGTCCACACATGGTATTTTGTGGAAGAGCCACACTCAAGGGGCCAAACGGCCGCCATGTGGCCCGTGAGCCGCAGTTTGCCGATCACTGGGTTAGGAACCAGCAGTCCCAGATTGCAAGAGGGGTATCCAACTGCCAATTTAGGTCTGATCCCACAGGGGTTCCAGATTGGAGAGGGTGCAGGCTGGGCTGAGGGACACCCCCTCTCATGCATGACTTTCATGCACTGGGCCACTAGTTTTAGCAGAAAATGTGTATGTTTAACCCTAGGGAAAAAATAGAAAACTTAAATGAAACTGCTGAGGCAAAAGTAAGGTACCATAAATAAACAGGCATTACTTTCTTTATTTAGTGCTTGAAAAAAAGCTTTTCTGAAAACCAATGGTTTTCAATCCTGCATGTAACCTGGTTATTACCAGGATAAAACAAAGATCTGAAGGTAATTTATCAAAAGGCTATAGTTCACTCATATAAAAAATTTTGTTTAATGTAATGAGAATGGGGTTCATTTTAAGGTGGAAAGATAGCCTGGCTTCTATCACATTAGCTGTCAGTGAATTTAATTCAAGTAACATTTATTTTTGCAGTGATATTTCTTATTGCAAAAGTATATATCTCAACATTATATCCACTGAAAGACTGGTCTGGTGATATTGTTTCCCATAGGAGTTAACTTGAAAGCCTGAAGTCATCAGGGGTCACCATCTGGGTAATGGACTTGATATATTTTTCAGGAAGGGAACTGTCCAACATATAAGTAGAACTGTAGTTTTGACAAGCTTTGAAGTTAAAATACAAACTTAGTAGCATTCCTTAGCCTAAAGGAACATGAAGCAAAATATGTAAGGGAACTGGTAAGGGGGCAAAATTGCTGAAAAAAGAAAAAGTATCTAAAAAATATATTACATGCTTTTGTCCTGGCATGATTTGAAACATGGCATTATCCATAATGGGCAGGACTTTATTTGTGAGACAGATTTCAAACTTTCTGAATAGGTTTATTTACTAGAAATAGGCAATAACAGCAAAAATTATTGCAACAAATAAATTTAGAATCCTTAGCTGAAAATGTTTGTATTTTGAGATGCAATATTTGCCTTACAAATATTACAATCTCAAACTTTACTTATATGTTTGTTATAAACGCCATATTGGCTTTATTATTAAGTAGATTCAAATGTTAACTATAAAAGAGTAGAGACAAAATACCAAATGAGCCCTAGCCGGTTTGGCTCAGTGGAAAGAGCAACAGCCTGCAGACTGAAGGGTCCCGGGTTTGATTCCAGTCAAGGGCACATGCCCAGGTTGTTGGCTTAATCCCCAGTGGGGGGCATCCAGAGGGCAGCCAATAAATGCTTCTCTCTCATTACTGATGTTTCTATATCTCTCTACCTCTCTGAAATCAATAAAAATATTTTTAAGAGAACAAATGATACAGAATTACATGGAAGATTTCATATCTGCTGACACTAGTGTCAGAAAGGTATTCCAATAAGTTTAATTTCTGGAAAAGAATTTTTCCCAATACCCAAATTTTTCTTATTCAGATATTTTGAGGATAATTTTTGGGGCCAGTATATTTAAAAATATAGCTTTGGGTAAGGCTTTTGGACACCCTTCTACAAATTCCTTTCGATTGTTTGAGGTTATTCATATTTAATTTCTGAATTGTCTTGCCACTTTAAATGTTTTGAAAGATTCTATTTTAGACCAAAAATGATAATAAAAGAGATGGAACAAAACAATACATCTATTAATTTTGCTTTAAAAAAGGTTTTTCAAGTACCTAGTATTTTTTTGTTATATAACAATACATGAATGCATTATCATTGTAAATGATTCTAACAATACTATGAAAATGTTGAAGTTCTCCCAGATTCCCACTCTAAAGACCAATAGTTTGGTATTAATCCTTCCAGTTGTCTTTCTAAGCATACACACTCACACACACATATATATTTTAGGGGCCCAATGTATGAATTTGTGCACTTTGAAAGGAACTGTGGGCCTCAAGGCTGTGGTGGGCCTGGTCCCTCCCACCGTGGCCCCTGGTTCCCTCTCTGCTGGCAGCCCTGCTCCTGCTGCCACTGCTCCAATGAGCTGACAGCACCAGCAGTGGTCGCACCTGCTCACAGTGCAAAGTGATTAGGGCCGGCACCAGAGGTGGGTATGAGCAGGGCTGTCTCCATAGGCAGGTGCTGGTGGTGACTACTGCCCCATTCGCCCCTCAGGAGCAGAGGGAGGTGGAGAAGCCCTCAGGGGTGATCAGGGCTATTAGCCACTGTTTGTACCTGCTGATGGCACCAAGTGATCAGGACTGGCGCCAGGTGTTAGCAGTGTGTGTGAGCAGTGGCTCCGGTGCCAGCAACAGGTGCAAGCGTCAGGTGGGACTGCAGCATGCAGAAGCAAAGAATTTTCAATAACCACCAGAAGCTTGCCCTGATGACATCAACCGGCACCCTGCCTTGGTCTGGCACCCCCACTCACCTGCTCCATCATCCAACCATAACCAATGCCCACCATGTTTTGTGCATTGCTCCCTGGTGAACATCATAGCAACTGGTTGTTTGGTTGTTCCACTGTTCAGTCTATTTGCCTATTAGGGTTTTATATTAATAGATATACATATATGGAGACACATATTTTTTTACTTAAATAGGATTATCAGGTATGTATTGTTCTACAATGTTTTTCCTACAAATATTAGAGTTCTTTACATGTCAAAACATGTAGGTCATCCAGCAGTATGCTGATAAATGTTTAATAATCAGTTCTTTTGGCAAAAAAAGGTTTTATTTGTAGCTTTTGCTGATTTCTGGAGTGTTAATATACTTGCCATAGGTGATTTCAACTATCGTTGTAAAGTCACTGAAGGTGGAATTGGTAAAATGTGTACAACCAGCTGCAGCACAGCACTGGTTAAGTCCTTATTCTCCCTTTTTGGCTTCTAATTTTGACATAAATTTAGATTTACAGAAAAGTTGCAAAGTTGCACAGAATTCCTGTACACCTGTCACTCAGCTCCTGCAAGTATTATCTTGTATCACCATAGTACAATTATGAAAAGTAAGAAATTAATAATGGTCTGATGCTGTTAACTGAGAGTTTTTCTATTACCTTTTTTTTTCTGTTCCAGGATCCTATTTGGGATCCCGCACTACATTTAGTTGTCATCTCTTTAGTTTTCTCCAAATGGATAGGTTCTGAGTATCAGGCCTTTAGATTCTTACATAGGGTTTCATAGTATCCCATAAATGGATATATTGATGGGGGGGTGTTGTTATTCTTGTATCACTATAATAACAGTCATTATGTTAACAAGGCCATAATGAATTTGCTTGTGCATATCCCTTTATACACACAATGCGATTATTTCTTTAGTGAAGTTTCCTAAAAGAATACCTTGTTCAAGGAATATTCTCAATTTAAATTTTCTAGATTAGGGGTGTCGAACTCAATCAGAGAAGGGGCCAAAATCTAAAATCCAGCCTAAATCACGGGCCGAATGGTTTACTGAACAGTCATAAACTGTCATTGTGATGGAAACGCAGCGGAGTGCAGTGATGACAGCGCGGTGCGGGCCACATTGCAAGGCCTGGCGGGACGGATTTGGCCCGCGGGCCTTGTATTTGACACGTGTTCTAGATATAACGAATTGCTTTGCAAAGCCACTTGACTACTTTATAATCCTATCAGCAGTGCATGAGCAGAGTACCACCTGACTTCCAGATGCTGAGTTATGTTCCAGGGATAGAAAACTGAGGAAAACATAATCCTTACTCTTCGGGTGCTTAATAATGATGAGTCCCAAATATAAATAGATATCTTCAATATAACATGGCAGGTTCTATGATAGGGTGCTAAAGAGAAACATTACATCTTTTTGTGAAATGTTCTGGATAGTCAAGATCAGCTCTGTCCAGTAGAAAAACAATGACTGGGAATTGAACCATGACCTCCTAGTTCATAGGTTAATGCACAACCACTGAGCCACACTGGTCAAGCTAAAGTCCATCACCTTAACACTGAGTACAAGGAGGTAACTGCTGAGAGACTTGCAGGTGCAGCCTATGGAAATGTGCAAGAGATTCAAAGTATTTGATTAAGCTTGGCAATTGGGAATAGTGAAATAATCCATGTTACTTTAACTTTGTAATAAATTTATAATTTTATAGCATAGCTCTTCACACTTGGCTAAAACAAAAAGGATAATAATTATAAAATGTACAGAGCTTGGCACTCGAGGACCTTTTTTAAGGAGAGTTTTAGGGACTGCCATTCTTAATCAGCTGAAAAGACATTACTCTTTGAATATCTAAATAGGCATGCACATTCTGTTCAAACACTGAGTTTCAGAAAAGTACTCCCTGAGACATCTGGGTAGTGTCCATCTCAACTGATTGAGGATGCATATTTTTTATGTATGTCTTTAGGAAAAAAGAACTTTGACTTTGTTTGGGTCAGGGTCACTTATATTAAATCTACTATTACCAATAATTCTTACTTGTAGATTTATAATTTTGGTTTCATTACTTTCTTTCTATTCATTTGTTGGTTATTTGTGACCAGTTTCTGAAGTTAGTTAGAGCACAGAGATAACATGATTATAAGTCCAATTCTTCTGTTTATGAGTTTTCTTTTTTTAAATATATTCTTATTGATTTCAGAGAGAAAGGGAGAGAGAGAAACATCAATGATGAGAGAGAATCATTGATCAGCTGCCTCCTGCACACCCCCAAATGGGGATCGAGCACACAACCCAGGCATGTGCCCTTGACTGGAATAGAACCTGGGACCCTTCAGTCTGCAGGCCAATGCTCTATCCACTGAGCAAAACCAGCTAGGTCTGTGATCTTTCTTAACATGCTTCTTGTCTGATCTACAGTCACATTGGGCTCTTTGGTGTTCTTCACACATTCAACGCAACACTCAGTGTTTTGTGTAATTGCTGTTCCTTCCTCAACTTGATATAATATAATATAGGTTCATGTCATTCAATTCTTGATTCAAATATTACCTCCTTCAAGAGTCCTTCTCTATCATTTTTTCTTCATAGCACTTGACATTATTTCATTTATTTGTTTATTTTTTCCATTATATTACATTATATTATATTATATTATATTATATTATATTATATTATATTATACTATACTAGAGGCCCGATACACGAAATTTGTATTGGGTGGGAGGTTCAGCCCAGCCTGCACCCTCTCCAATATGGAATTTCTCAAGGGATGTCCATCTCCCCAGTTAGAGCCAATCCCGGTAGGATAAGGCCTAAATGGGCAGTGAGAGATCCCTCTCACAATCCAGGACTGCTGGCTCCCAATTTCTTGCCTGCCTGCCTTCCTGATTGGCCCTAACCACTCCTGCCTGCCAACCTGATCACCCACTAACCACTCCCCTGCTAGCCTGATTGATGCCTAACTGCTCCCCTGCCAGCCTGTTTGCCCCTAACTGCCCTCCCTGGAAGCCTGGTCACCCTAACTGCCCTCCCCTGGAGGTTTGGTCACCCACAACTACTCTCCCTTGCAGGCCTGGTCCCTCCCAACTGCCCTTCCCTGGTTGCCTGATTGCCCAAACCTGCCCTCCCTTGGAGGACTGGTCCTTTGCAACTGCCCTCCCCTGGTTGGCCATCTTATGGTGGCGATCTTGTGTCCACATGGGGGCAGCCATCTTGTGTGCTGGAGTGATGGTCAACTTGCATATTACTCTTTTATTAGATAAGATAGAGGCCTGGTATACAGGTGGGGGCCAGCTGGTTAGCCCTGAAGGGTGTCCCAGATCAGGGTAGGGGTTCCTTTGGGGCGTGGGGAAGCCTGGGCATGTGGCCTGTGGTGGTTTGCAGGCCGGCCACTCCCCCCAGCAACCCAAGTGGAGGCTCTGGTATCTGGGATTTATTTATCTTTTATTATTGAAACTTTGTAGCCTTGAGCAGAGCCAAGCCTCCTGCTTGCTCCGTGGCCGCAGTCATTTTTGTTGGGATTTATTTATCTTCTATAATTGAAACTTTGTAGCCTTGAGTAGAGGCCTGGGCCCACCAGGGCAGGTGGATATCTTTGCTTTCTCCATTGCCAGGGAAACCCACGCCTCCTGCTTGCTCTGTGGCCATAGCCATCTTGGCTGGGTTAATTTGTATACTAGATCTTGATTGGCTGGTGGGCATGGCTTGTCGGTGTGGCAGGGTGATGGTTAATTTGCATATTACTATTTTATTAGATAGGATTATATTATATTATATTATATTATATTATATTTATGGAAACAGCTATATTATATTAATTATATCATGTTAACTGTCTGCCTACTGAACCCACCACCTTCTCATATGGGTCCTAAAAGGCTGTAGCTTTTTAAAAAATTTATTCACTACTGTAAACTTAGAGAAAAATAGTGTCTGATACAAAGGAGTCATTAAAAAATATTTGTTGAATCAGTAGATAAATATAATTTAATACTGCCCTATTTGTTCATTACTGGTATTCCCTTAATTCTAGTCAGTTGTGTCATAATACTTATACTGTGGTTTGGGGGACTTGCCTAAACAGTGTGGTTATAAACACATAGCAGAGATCTTGATAGAAATCCACTAGGAGCAAAGGACTCTATCTTCTTCATTCTCTAGCCAAGGCTGATATGCAACCAGTGTGTGTCCTTGTTAGACTATATTGGTTGTTTATATCAAATATCCATATTGTCCAGCCAGTACCTTTGCTGTTCTGACTTTAAATATTTTGATAGCCTTTTCCTGTATTCTCAGTATTCCCAGTGTGCCCAGATATGCTTTGAAAATCCTTGTTTAATGAATCAATAAATATATCTCATAGTGGAATTACTACCATATCTTTCTAGTGGTATGTAGGTATATCACAAATGTCAACATAATTGTATTTATCGGTCTTAATATGAACAAAATGTGTGTGTTTTTTCTAATAGAACTGAAATACTAGTTATTTAGTTACTTCAGTTTACCCTGCATATAGTACGGTTTTTTCATTCCTTTCACTACTCAGTATTTTGAACTTCAATTTGGAGGAGAAAAAAACAACAACAAATAGCCTTGCCGTAGTAGCCATAGCTTGAAACAATTAATGTAACTTTCATTATATAGTTATACAACTAGACACTAGAAACAATTTGTTGTCTGGAGAAGACATAGTAAACTGAAACTTTATGCAGCTTTACCACCCTCAAAGGATATTCTACTAAATGTGTCCATACCTCTTTATGTGTCTTGATTGGCTAAAAAGCAGTTTATTTCATTTGATGTTGAAAATTAATCTTTAACTTATTATTTTGAAATGATTCTCAGCCATGCATTTTCTCTCATTTTTTAGCACCATCAGGAAACAGGCTTAACTTAAATAAAGTATATAAAACAGGCCCCTTGATCTTCAAAATGAGAACTACTGTGCCTTTTGTTCCTTATGGCTCATCTAATTCGCAAAAGTAACTGAACCGAAGGAATGAAATGCATTTTCAATATGGTGTTTAATATCCATCATATTCAAAGTATTTGTGGGGCAGAATAGACTATACTTTCTATAAAACTGATCAACAGCTTTAAATGGAGCAAGTATGTTCAACCAACTATATTTTGAGTCTTTTGGCAAGATAATCTCAGAGGTGTCACAAACATAGCTTTATTAGCATGCTATATTGCACCTTACTTTGAACCACTATGACTTGAGTTTCAGTTGTTTCTAATAACTGCAAGAAACATTCATCAGGCAGCACTGACTTTAACTCAAATAAAGGATATAAACCAATAAAATGCTTAAATATTTAAAGGATAAATTAGAAGGTATGTATTAGAAATATCTTTAGCTCCAATTAAAAGTGGGTGAATGCTTTTTTTTGTTTTACTTTTAATTTATATTTACTAGTATTGTTGAAGATATTACAATGTCTGCTTTGGATTTTTGTTCTTGTTGTTGTTTTCCCCCCATTTACCCCCTATTCCCTTCACCCACCTCTCTAAACCTTTGGCATACTATTGACTATGTCTATGAGCTATGCGTATATGCATAAAAGTTCCCTGATTAATCTCTCTCCCCCATAACCCTCACCCCCACCTTCCCTCTGAAATTCAATCTCTTCATGGTTCTAAGTCTCTGGATCTATTTTGTTTATCGGTTTATTTTATTCATTAGATTCCACATATGAGTGAGATCATGTGATATTTATCTTACTCTGACTGACTTACTTCGCTTAGCATAATACTCTCCAGGTACATCCATACTGTTGCAAATGGTAAGAGTTCTTTCTTTTTTATAGCTGTGTAGTATTCTATTGTGTAAATGTACTACTGCTTTTTGATCCACTCATCTTCTGATGGGAATTGGGGCTATTTCCAAATCTTAACTATTGTAAATTGTGCTACTATGAACATAGGGGTGCATATATTCTTTTTGATTGATGTTTCTGATTTCTTAGGATACATTCCCAGAAGTAGGATCACTGAGTCAAGTAGCAGTACCATTTTTAATTTTTTGAGGAAGCCCCATATTGTTTGCTACAGTGACTGCAACAGTCTTCATTACCAATAGCAGTGTACTAGGGTTTCCTTTTCTCCACATTCTTGCCAACACTTGCCTGCTTATTGATCTATTGATGATAGCCATCTGACAGGTGTGATGTGATACCTCATTGTTTTGATTTGCAACTCTCAGATTATTAGTGACTGGGCATTTTTTCATGTCTCTTGGCTTTCCTTATGTACACTTTGGATAAGTGTCTATTTAGGTTCTTTATCCATTTTTATTAGATTGTTTGTCTTCTTTTTGTTAAGTTCTATGAGTACCTTATATATTTTGGAAATTAACCACTTATAAGATGTACTGGCAAATACATTCTCCCACACAGTGGACTCTCTTTTCATTTTATTGATGTTTCCCTCTGCTATGCAGAAGCTTTTTGTTTTTATGTAATCCCATTTGTTTATTTTCTCCTTAGTTTCCTGTGCCCTAGAAGATGTATCTGTAATACATTGCTATGAGAGATGTCTGAGATTTAACTGCCTATGGTTTCTTCTAAGATTTTTATAGTTTCCCAATTTACATTTACGTCTTTTATCCATTTTGAGTTATTCTTGCATATGGTGTGAGATGGTGGTCTAGTTTCATTTTTTTGCATGTACCTGTCCAGTTTTCCCAACACAATTTATTGAAGATACTGTCTTCACTCATTGTATGCTCTTGCCTCTTTTGTCAAATATTAATTGAGCATAATGGCTTGGGTCAATTTCTGGTATCTCTGTTCTGTTCCACTGATCTCTATGTCTGTTCTTTTGCTAATACTAGGCTGTTTTGTGTACATTAGCTTTGTAGTATAACTTGATATCTGGTATTATGATTCCTCCAACTTTGTTCTTTCTCAAGATTGCAGTGACTATTCAGGGTCTTTTTGGTTCCATATAAATTCTTGTAGTGTTTGTTCTAAATCTTTAAAGTATGCCGTTGGTATTTTAATAGGGATTACATTGAATGTATAGATTGTTTCTGGGTAGTATGCACATTTTAATCATGTTGATTCTACCAGTCCATGAACATGGTATTTTCTTCCACTTGTTTATATCTTCCTATATCTCTTTTTTCAATGTCTTGTAGTTTTCTGAGTACAGATCTTTTGCCTCCTTGATTAAGTTTATTCCTAGGTATCTTACTTTTTATTGCAATGGTAAATGGGATTTTTTATTTGTTTGTTTCTCTTTCTGAGAGTTCGTTATTGGTGTCTAAAAATGCCATCAATTTCTGGGTGTTAATTTTGTATCCTGTACATTTCTGAATTAATTCATTAAATCTAGTAGTTTTTTGGTGGAGTCTTTAGGGTTTCCTAAGTATAATGTCATGTCATCTGTGAATAATAAGAGTTTTACTTCCTCCTTTCCAATTTGGATGCCTTTTAATTTTTTCTTCTTGTCTAATCACTAAGGCTAAGTCTTCCACTAATATATTGAATAATAATGGTAAGGACATCCCTGTTTTGTTCCTGTCCTTAGGGGAAATTATTTTAGTTTTTGACCATTGAATAAGATATTGGCTGTAGGTTTGTCATATATGGCCTTTATTATGTTGAAGTATGATTCCTCTATTTTCACTTTGCCACAAGTTTTTATCAGAAAAGGGTGTTGTATTTGTCAAAAGCTTTTTCTGCATCAATTTATATGATCATGTGATCTTTTGCCTTCTAATTTGTATATATGATATATCACATTTATTGGCCTGTGGATATTGTACCAGGCTTGCATCCCTGGAATAAATCTTACTTGGTCACAGTGTATGATCATTTTAATGTATTCCAGGATTCAATTTGCTAATATTTCATTGAAGATTTTAGCATCTATGTTCATTAGGAATATTGGCTTGTAATTCTCTTTCTCTGTGCTGTCTTTATCTGGTTTTGGAATTACGATAAAGCTAGCCTGGTAAAAAGATCTGGGAAGTGTTCCTTCCTCTTGGATTTTTTGGAATAGTTTGAAGACAATCAGTGTTAGTTCTTCTTTGAATGTTTAGTAAAACTTCCCTGTGATGCCATCCAGACCAGTGCTTTTGTTTGATGGTGGTTTTTTTTTTTTAATTACTGCTTCAATTTCATTAATAGTTATAGGCATATTAAAGTGTTCTGATTCTACATGATTGAGTTTTAGAAGGTTGTAGAGTTAAATGGTTTATTATCAGTTTTACTTGTTTTTTGAAGTAGGCCTATAGTGCTATGAACTTTCCTCTCAGAACTGATTTCACTGTGTTCCATAGATTTTGGGTTGTTGGGTGTTCATTTTCATTGGTTTCTAAGAAATGTTTTTATTTCTTCATTGATCTCATTGGTAGCCCATTGTTTAATAACATGCTATTTAGCCTCCATATGTTCGAATGTTTTGAGGTATTTTTATTGCAGTTGATTTCTAATTTCATGCCATTTGATCTGAGAATATGCTTAATATGATTTCAATCTTCTTGAACTTGTAGAGACTTAGTTTGTGTCCTAACATGTGGTCTGTTTTTGAAACTGTCCCATGTGCACTTGAGAAGAATGTATATTCTGTAGCTTTGGGGTAAAATGTTCTGTAAATGTCAATTGATTCCATCTGATCTAGGGAGTCATTTAGGATTACCGGTTCCTTGTTGATTTTTTGTCTAGAAGATCTATCCAATGATTTTGAAGTCTGGCACTATGATTGTATTGCTGTCCATCTCTCCTTTAAAATCTTCCAGAAGATTTTTTTATGTATCTGGATGCTCCTATTTTGGGTGTCTATATGTTGTTTACCAGAGTTATATCCTCTTATTGTATTGATCCATTTAGGATTATGAAATGGCCTTCATTGTCTTTTGTTATGGCTTTCACTTTGAAGTCTATTTTGTCAGATATAAGTATTGCTACCCCAGCTTTATTTTTTTTTCCATTTGTCTGAAAAAAATTTTTCATCTCTTCACTTTCATTTTGTGTGAGTCATTTATTTAGAGGTGAGTTTATTATAGACAGCATATATATAGATCATGTTTTCTTATCCATTTAGCTATTCTATGCCTTTTGATTAGAGCATTTAAGCCATTTACACTTAAGGTTATTATTGATAGTTATTATTTGTTGCCATTCTTTTTATGGCTGTGTTCTTCTCTTTCGCTCTCTTCTTCTTTTTACATCAGTCTCTTTAGCATTTCTTGGAGTGCTGATTTGGTGGTAATAAATTATTTTAGCCTTTTTACTCTGAGAAGCTCTTTATTTTATCTTTGATTTTGAATGATAGCCTTGCTGGATAGAGTGATCTTATGTTCAGTCACTTGGTTTTCATCTAGCGAGTATACTTCATGCCACTCCCTTTTGGCCCAAAGTTTTTCTATGGAGATATAAGCTAACAGTCTAATGGGAGCTCCCTTGTAAATAAGTTTCTGTCTCTCTTTTGCAGCCTTTAAGATTTTTTTTTCCTTTTGTCTTTAATGTTTCCCATTTAATAATTATGTGCCTAGATGTGTGTATTTTGTGGTTCATCTTGGCTGGGACTCTCTTTATTTCCCGAACTTAAGTGACTTTTTCCCTCACTATAAATTTTTTGCTATTATTTCTCCAAGCATAAATTTTCTCCTATTATTTCTCTATTCCTTGCTTGGATTTTTCTCCTTCTGGTATCTCTGCAATGCAAATTGTTGCATTTCATGTTGTTCCAAATCTCCATTACACTTTCTTCCTGCTTTAAAAATATTTTTCTGCTCCAAATGGGTGGGGTTTTTTTCTACTTTTTTTTCTTCTAATTAATTTATTTGGTCCCTATATTCTTATAGACTACTCTTGAATCCTTCCAGGGTGTTCTTTACTGAAGCTATGTCATTTCCAGTTGATTCTTATTTATTCTTTCAACCTCTCTTTTTATATTGGTGTAGCCCTCATTAAGTTCCTTAATATTCTTATTAATTTCCTTATAATTCTCATTAAGGTGCTTTTAGTTCTCACTTAATTTTTGAGCACCCTTATTACCATTACTCTGAATTTTTTATCTGACAAATTGCTTGCCTCCATTTCACTTAGTTCCTTTTCGGGTGATTCCTTCTTTTCTTTTATTTGGGGTGGGGGGCGTCATTTGTCTCCCCATTTTTTTCTGTCACTTTGTATTTGTTTCTATGTATTATTATAGATTAAACTGCTATGCCTCCCAGACTTTGTGCACAGTGGTCTTATGTAGTCATTGTTTTGTGAGACCCAGTGGTGCATTTTCTTAAATAGCCTGAGCTCGGGGCTCCAGGAAAATCTCTTGATTCAGTTATATGTATTCTGTTGCAGTTGGGTCTTGAATATTATTGTCTCATTCATGGATGGAATCTCCTCACAGGCTGGCTGACTATGTGGCTCACCGCTGACCATGTCAAACAAGCTGTTGTGGAGGTGCAGTCTCTGGGTATTTTCTGTCCTTCCTTGATATGTCTCCTCCTTGGCTAGATCTTAGTTGATAATTCCAGGTGCATTTTCTCCAATTTAGTTGTATTTCCAGTCTGGCCTTGGGATGAGGTGAACAACAGGTCTGTCTATTTAGCTGCCATTTTCCCTCCGTAGATGAATGATTTTTAAATAATCTATTTGGCTGGCTTTCCTGTTCTTGGTTGCTAATTCATATACTATATACGAGTGCTAGTCATACAAATTAGCACCTTTTATTCTGCCTAAACACATAAAGAAAAATATAAGATGTCTTATGAACAAATGCAGTTATTTTTCTTTAGGTAAGATTTGTTTAATATTGAAAATTGCAATGAGAAAACAAATAAAAAGATTCCCCCAACTTTCATCCTTGGAACCATTTTCTCCTAACATTCTCTTCCTTCTTTTACCCTAGTAACTTCAATTATTGCCTCTGTGCATATATGACTCTGCAGTCTTGCTCTAGCCTTAATATTTCTCCAGAACTTCAAGCCTCCAAAACTGTGTTTAACATGACTATCTGGATAACCCATCGATCCCTGGAACTCAGAATCTCCAAAGATGGATTCATTGCATTTCTCCCATCACCCCATCCTGCCCAAAATCAACTAATTATTGATAATCACATGTCCAGTACTATTTGCAGCTGGTGCTCAGCTATATCTGGAGTTCTTTAACTATATTAATGGTTCTACCATCATTTCAGTTATGCAGGCCCCAAACCTTAAACATTTGGATTTCTTTCCCTCACTTTTTTTCTATGCCTACCCCACACACCTACACATAAGCATGAGCATGCAGGAACACGCACACACACAAACGCAGATGCAGAGCTTGTTGCCAAATGTTGAGATAACATTCATGTAATTTCTCCTTAAGGAATCACCTTTGCTTTTGCACTGCCACTGCTCTATTTGAAACACTCATTCCTCACCTTGATTATTGTAATGCCTTCCCAATTTGTGCTGTTGTCAAATCTTTAGGCCTCATATTCATTCTTCTTCACACTACTACAGGATTTATCTTTCTACAAAAGGTGCTCTGATGATATATCGATAATTTATTTGCCTAGAAACCATCAGTGTCCCCATTGCTATCAAATTAATCTTTCTAAAGTAAACTGATTGTATCACTCATCTGTTTAGAAAATAGCAATGCCTGCCCGTTTCCTAGTAAATAGAATCCAAATATCTTGTGTGGCATTCAGTGTCCTCCACAATAGAGCCCTAAACTATCCTTCCAGCCTTAACTTCCACTACCATCTACATATAGCTAAATTCAGACTCAACCCCAGCAACTTGCTTTACCTCAGAGACAACTCATGCATTACAAAGTCATTTTTTGTACAACCTGCCTTTTTGCCCCTCCATTGTTGCCTCCTGTCAAAACCCTACACATCCTTCAAGTTCTATCATTATATCATCTGTGATCAGCCCAACCAAATTTAATCTGCTATTCTTTTAATCCATTTTTTTAAAAAAACAAAAATTTCTTTTTCCCCCTCTATGGCAAACATTACACATATTCATTGGAGAAAAAAAAAGATAATACAGAAATCATAAAGAAGATAATAAAAACCCTCCATCAGCCAGCCTTATCTGTTATCATGTTGGGATATATCCCCCAGCCTTTTTTTTTCCAGACATGAACACATTTACACACACACACACACACACACACACACACTATAGATTGTACTATTCATACTATTTAGTAGCCTGATGGTTTTCATTTGATGCATTATAAACATTTACCATGGCATTACATAGTCTTCTGCAACATGATTTACTAGCCATGTAATCTTATATTATTTATAATATCACCATTATTTAATTAATCTCTTTTTTATGAATACTTGGATTGATCCTAACTTGGTACTAGTTTTTAAATATTGCAATAAATAGCTTTGTAATTTGATACACATTCATAGTAAATTCATCAAAATTTTTGGAAAGAAGGGTAAGCCAAGTTTTTAAGATATTTTTTAAAATATACTTTTTATTGATTTCAGAGAGGAAGTGAAAGGGAGACATACAGAAACATCAATGATGAGAGAGAGAGAATCATGGATCAGCTGCCTCCTGAATGCTCACTCTGAGGATCAAGCCAGCAACCTGGGCATGTGCCCTGACCGGGAATCAAACTGTGACTTCCTGGTTCATAGGTCAGTTCTCAACCACTGAGCCATACTAGCTGGGCTAAGATATATTTTTTGAATAGTGCCATAGTGCCTTCCCAAAAGGCACTTTTAAAAAATGTGACTATCAAGCCCTGGCTGTGTGCTCAGTGGTTAGAGTGCCAGCATGCACATCAAAGGGTGATGAGTTCTATTCCCAGTCAAGGGCACACACCTGGATTACAGGTTAGATCCCTGGCCCCAGTCAGGGTGTCAACTAATCAACGTGTTTTTCTCTCTCTTTTTACTCTTTCTTTTCTTCCCTCCTTCCATCTCTTCTCTTTCTTTCCTTCTCTCCCTCCTTCCTTTCTACTCTTTAAAAAAAAATCAGTGGAAAAATATCCTTGTGTGGGGATCAGCAAATATCCTATATAATAAAGAGGTAATATGCAAATTGACCATCACTCCAACATACAAGATGGCCACCCCATCTAGTCAAAGTAGCCACCCCCATGTGGACACAAGATGGCTGGCAGGGGAGGAAAGTTGTGGATGATCAGGCCAGCAGGGGAGAGCAGTTGGGGGGGACCCAGGCTGCAGGGGAAGGCAGTTGGGGGGGACCAGGCCTGCAGGGGAGGGCAGTTAGGGGGGACCAGACCAGCAGGGCAGGTTAGTTAGGGGTGACCAGGCTGGAAGGGGAGGGAAGTTAGGGGCAATCGGGCTGGCAGGGGAGGGCAGTTAGGGGTGACCAGGCCAGCAGGGGATGGCAGTTAGGGGCAATTGGGCCAGCAGGGGAGCAGTTAGGCATTGATCAGGCTGGCATGGAAGTGGTTAGGGGTAATCAGACTGGCAGGCAGAAGTGGTTAGGGGCAATCAGTCAGGCAGGCAGGCAAGTGGTTGGGAGCCAGCAGTCCTGGATTGTGAGAGGGATGCCTGACTGCCCCTTTTGGCCCGATCCCACCAGGTTCAGGCCTAAATTGGCAGTCAGGCATCCCTCGAAGGGTCTCAGATTGGAGAGGGTACAGGCTAGGCTGAGGGACACATACACACACACACACCCCTCCATGCATGAATTTTATGCACTGGGTGTCTAGTAATAATATAAAAGAATACTATCCAGCTTCTAATCCTTAAAGTTTAATAATAGCTATTTAGAAAAATAGCTACAGGTATGATGTAGATATATAATCCAAATTGGTTGGACTAACTATAAGAAAACTGATCATGACATTTTTAGGTTCAAAGGAACAGCTGGTTTAGAGACCTTCTCAGTGAGTCTGGAATAAGTTCATGTATGGCTTGTTTTCTTGCAGCAGTACATTTGTTCGGCCTGACTTGGCAGTTGCAACCAGTTGAAGGACAGCTCTATGAAAACGGAGTTAGCAAAGGGAACAGAGGGACCGAATCCATGGATACTACTTACTCTCCAATTGGAGGAAAAGTTTCCGATAAATCAGAGAAAAAAGGTACAGTGATCAAAGTGATGGGTTGATTATTGATTACTTTTCATCTAATTTGGTAATTAGAACCAAATCTGGGATGGGTTAACTTCACATTAAAATTCTCGAACACTTGAAAGAGGTATTCTATGTGGACAGAATAAATACATGTAAATGCCTTCTGAAAGCAAATTTTCCTTTCTCTAGTGCCTTGAGTATAAACCAATTAAACTTTTCAAATATGTGGCAATTTTAAAAATAGATAAATATTTACTAGATGGAGATTTCAATAGAATGGAAATTGCATTTCACATATAACTACCCTGAAGCAACATGGGATTTTGATTAAGTTCTCTGTGCCCAATCCCAGCATTTATATATAACATTTTACAAAAGGTATATGGAAATTTCTTCTTTTTATAATAAGAAAAAGCCTTTTTATGCTTAATATAAAGTGAATGTTTATGTCAAAGTGTGGGGACATGAATTTTTTTCTAGTTAGGGAACATGAATTCTTCCTGGTTGGAGAAAAGAAAAAAGCTCTTTGAGTACTGAATTGTTAAATTTAAACAACATAAGCTTGAACTGCCTGACTTATTTACAATAAATGCCACAATACCAGCACTCCCAACATCTTATTCACATTGAATGAACTTAGTATCCTATATAATAAAGAACTAATATACAAATGGTCATCACGCCCTCATACCATCACACTATAATGGCTCAGGCACTCAACACTTGGGAGAGAGGAATGGGACCAGCCAGGCACAAATGAGCTCATGAGAGAGGAATGAGGAATAGCCAGGTTGCAGCCCAAGAGAGGGACAAGCCACCTGTCCTGTAGTCCCGGGTGTCAGTGGCTGGAGCTAAGGCTCGGGAGAGGGACAAGCTGCAGTTCTGGGAGTCAGCAGTTTTGGGAGCCAGCAGCTGGGGCTGTGGCCTGGGAGAGGGACAAGCTGCCCACCCTGCAGTTCCAGGTGCCTGCAGCTGTAGCCCAGGTGAAGCCACCTGCCCACAGTCCCCTTGTGGCTGTAACAACCCAGGGGAAGCTGGCTCAGGTCCTGGTGCCTGCGGCTGGCCAGAGGGATGAAAGCCTGGGTCCCAGGTGCCTGCAATCGGCTGGAGGAGGGAATCCTGTGTCCCAAGTGTGGGGTGAGGCAGAAGCAGTTAGAGGTGATCAGGCCAGCAGGGGAACACTTAAGGATGATCAGGCCAGTAGGGGAGCAGTTAGGGGAGATCAGGAAGGCAGGCAGAGGTAGTTAGAGGTGATCAGGCAAACAGTCAGGTGAGCGGTTAGGAACCAGCAGTCCCAAATTGCAAGAAGCAGTCAGACATCCCTTGAGGGGGTCCTGGATTGGGGAGGGTGCAGGCTGGGCTGAGGGACCCCACATGCATTAATTTTATGTTCTGGGTCTCTAGTTAATATATAAGCATTTAAAATAGCTGTAAGTTTTTATTATGATTTCTCTTGAAATAGGATTCAGTACAGAGGGACTCTAGCCATGTTCAATCCAAAAAGTAGATGTCGGAAACAAAATGTATAGCCTGCACTATCCTAAATATTTTTATGATATCATATACATGGTGTCCCCAAAAATGTATGCACGCTTTAGCAACTGATAGCTCTTACATTTTAAAAATGAAATGTATTTTAATAAGTACTTCCTTCATAATTATTCCAAGTCTGTATACATTTTGCAAGACACCCTCATATAAGTTAATGAATAATCCAAACCTACCCTCAAAAAGCTTACAATTTTATAGGGGTAAGAAAGTTTTATTTTGGTTCACTAGTTCCAAATAAATTATTTTGTAGTTGTTTGGGTTGCCACTCATTACTTGTGTTTTTTTCATTTCTTTGGGTGAGGGAAGGGGGTCATTCATGGGTTTTGTTCTGTTTTATTTTTGTTTGCTTTTGAAAAAGTAACTGGCTTTGGTCTGTGCTTCAGTTAAAATTAATACTCAGGTTTAGGAAAATGTTATGGTTTGTTTTAGTTTTCAATTCATGATGCAGTTTGCTTTATTTAGAAATATTGTTTCTAGCCTGGACTGACATTTCCTAACAATTTTACTGTTGCTATGAGAGGGGCTGATGGGTAGTATAAGGGTCACAGATGGCAGAGGGAAGGGTCTCAATACATTTGGTCTTGGACTTTTTCTCCCTTCTCTCCTACTATTCAATTTCTTCTTATCTACAAGTACAAGAGCCACCACTTGATATCATTTCTTGCCATTCATACTGAAAATTATGAATTATCTGTTTGAGGAAATTTAAACATTCAGGATAGCTGAAGATTATCACATAGCTTTGAAAGGCTTCAGCCAGGCCTCCCCAAGATGTGCCATTGGGCATGTGGATTATTTTGAGCTGAAGGCAATTGAGACCCTTCAGCCTCAAGAAAAATTTTTACCTCTCCCTTAGAGATTTAAAATTTGTTCTCCCTTAGAGAATTTAAATTTGAGGCCTAGCTCATAATATGAGTTATCATCAGAAATAACTTTTTATGACCTATCTATAGGGCAGAGCAAATGTCTAATTTCTGAACATCTGCTCTTCTTGTCATACTGCAAATTACCCTCTTCCCCTCTGAAGCTTCAGGGCATCCTACCTCTCTCTCCCTTAGCTCAGTATATCATACACCTTGCTTTCCCTTATGTCTCTGAACCTTTCCTGTAGCTAGGGCTCCCATACATACCTAATTAATTAAATCTCGTTATTTCCTCTTGTTAATCAGTCTCATGTAGACTTAATTATTAGACCAGCCTAAAGAAGCTAGAAAGGAAATTCTATACACATATTTTTAATGTGGTATGACAATTTTCATAAAGAAAAATATTTTTTAAGTTTCTGCTCAATTATATCAACACATGGGCTGGCCAAACTGATTTCAATTTAATACTTTATTAAGACAATTTATTAAGAGTTAATGCCATATATACCAAGTTGTTATGTTAAACGTATCTTTCATGGAAGTCTAAGCAAGCCTTAACTATAACTATACATTATCCTTTGCTATATTAGTTCTTCATTATATATTACTTACCAAGTTAAAACAGTGCTTCTCTTCCATTTGCTATATGTATATTAACCAAACCTTGTAAAAGATGTACTATAAGGCGATTTTCAATGATCAGATGTCTCCTTTTGTGATTTTCTAGCATCACACCTCCCATAAGCTTGTCTTAGTGCTGCTGTATGAATTAAAATATAAAACTAAAAACCAGAACATTCTTTTTACATTGTTTTCTTTATTCTCCTAGAGAATTTGGCATTGTAATACTGTAATTAAGAGTCTGGACTCTGGAGTCAGAAAGATCTGATGTTGAATATTGACACTGCCATTTATTGGCTATCCAATTCAGACTGTTAATTCACACAACCTCCCTGAACCAGTATTCTCATCTATAACATAATAATAATAATAATAATAATAATAATAATAATAGTACCTGTCTCATATGGGGGTTTCGAGGAATAGTGAGACAATGGAAGTAAAGCATATAGCACAGTGACCGGCACATTGTTTTAGTTAGCAGTAATTATTATTGGGCCAAATGATTGGAAAATGACTTTGAGTTTATTGACATCCTATTAGGCAGACCCTACTATCAAACTGGCATCAAATTTTCCATAAATGACAGCCTTCCTGGAATTTAGATGTTTCTTTAAAGTATGATCTCTACTTACTAATTTAATATCTATTATTTTTTAATTTTTATCACCTTTATCATCAGAGTAGTAGAATGGAAAAGTAATCAAATTCTACTGCAATTGGTTCTCTGTTAACTGTAGTTACATGTATCTGCTTCTCATTAGGAAAATAAAGAATTTTCTCACCACTTAGTTTTCCAAATAAAAGAAAAAAATAATATTTTATGATAGACATTGAGTATGCTAAAATGTTTTCATTTATTTGAATAATTTAAATTTAATTTCCAAAAGAAGATATAAATCACAACCACATTTTTGGATCTACCAGAAAAATCAGTTGTCTATTATTTGATAAACATTTATAGAATTGAAAGAATTGTACTAAAACAGCCTGTACTACCTTAAAATTTTACAAACTGCTCAAAACTAACTCTTTTATAACTGCTAAGAATTATATGAAAACTACTTTAAACAAAGAGAAGGATATGAACAAATAATAAAAGATATATCCTAGGCTTGAGTCATGTAGTATCCACAAATTGAACTAAAAATAATTGCGATGTAATTTTTCAACAAGCATACAATGTTAAAATCTTAAAGATTAGTGAGTCCAACATTCTTATTTAAAGATGAAGAAACTGAGGTCCAGGCAAGTCAAAAACACACAGAGAAATCTGGAACTAGAACCCAGGACTTGTGGTTTCCCCTCTTCTGTTTTTTTTCATCTGTTCTTAAAATAATATAATATAATTAAATATAAATTGTGTTATGAACTGGGAAACTTTCCTTCTTAGTTCTTCTGTTTGTTCAAATAATTGAAACAACAGATTAACAGGAGAAAATAAAAATTTAATACATAGGCATGGAGAATTTATGTAAGCATGAAAATTCTAACGACAGGCAAAATGAGGTATATATGTCATTCAGAACTAAGGAGGGCTCAGTAAGGCAATTCACAAGGAGATAAAAAGAGGTAATATTTATTAAACAACTGTATAGTGGACTATCTTGAAACAATGGGACACAGAGATGACTTTGATCACTTTAAGGTTCCTCTCTCTCCAACTGTATCTGTATTTCAGCAGGTTCCAACAAAGAGGATTGGTTTGTGTTTGGTCTTGGCCCTCAGTAAACAATAGAGTCCTGTGCAATTCTTATGAGAATCCTGAGAGAATGGACAGATAGCTTTTTCTAATAAGTAATATGGGAAAGTGTTTTATTAATTTAGTTATTTTTGTTTGTTTTGTATAACCATTTCATAAAACAGAAAAGGCTGGAAGAATTTCAGGAATGGGGAAAGGTTAAGGGGATTTCTTAATCAACACTCTTTTCCAGGAGCATAGGGCTTACTGTAGGTAAGGTATAGATAGCATTGTATCTGAATAAGGAGCACACTTATTAAGTAGTTGAGGGTACTGCATTCCTGCAGGTTGATTCCATAATAGAACACAGTGAACATGAAGAGTGGGTGAAGAGACAGAGAACTAAGAATACTAAAGACAGCCTTTACTTCCTTTACAATTTTTGCAAAACGCTGGCCTTGGAGGAAACTGGAATTCCTTTTGAATTTATCCTACAGATCTATCTCCATGAAGTTGACAAAAAATGACATTTTCTAGTTAGTGTCTGCTGAATATATGATCATGTAAATAAACATATTTTTGTAGCCTGTCATGAAGATGCTTTAGTGAAGACCAAGTTAGTGACTATAACTTCACACTTCTTGGCTCCATCTTCTAATCTTAAAAATACAGGAGTTGGCTCTGTAGGAGAGGAAAAATAAATTTTTTCTCTACCCATTTGGGTTACTGGCTAAGATACCTCCCTTCTCCCTCACCCCTGTAATAAAAGCACTGAGAAAGAAAACAGAAGTTCAGTAACATGCATACCTCTTGTATACATGGGAAATGTGCAGGCTAACTGAGTAACTCTCCACCATCATCTTCAATACCATCTCCAGCTAAAGACAAAGGAAAATGTTGGAAGGGGGGTAGGGGGGAGCCAGTTATGGAAAATTATAAGACAAAGCACTGTAAAGGGAGTAATGTTGTTATGTAGATTTTAAGTCATTTACTTCTCTATCTATAAGAGTTTCTAGAAACTTAGAATTATCTTGCACTTCCTGAAACAGAGAAACACCACTTATAAATGGAGATTTCCCTTATTAGCATAAATGTCTCCTTTAAAAGGGTAACTTCTGAGTTTTCTGAGCTTCTCCTATGTAAGCTATCTCTTTTCAGCTCCCAATAATCCTTATACCTCAGAGACAAATTTGGGGGTGGCAAATTATGCTCCCCTTCAACAAGCAAGCCTTTTGAATGTGGTAGAGGGACAATGAAACACTTTTTGCAAATTACATCCTATCAGGAGATTATAACTATAGAATAGATAAGAGCCACATTTCTCTTGATAACATGGAGCGAGGGCAGATTCCTGCCACACTTCTCCTTCCTTTCCCCTTTTATTTCCTCATTCTCCATTCTCTTCCCAGCTGCTAAGGCTTTGACAAATGCTGGGTGAAGCTCAGTAGGACTAGCTCATTGCTAAGGTGTATACATTGTGAGTCAGTGAATTCAACATCTGCCATTAAGGAAATGTAATTAGCTATTCAAATAAAAGTAGATGTATTTTTGCAAAAAAGCTATACTCCTGGAAAATGGTTGAACTGTATATTTGTAGAATTTGTAAACCACACTTGCCATTTAAAGTACTTGTAGAGAATTCTGTTGTAATTCAAATAATTAATTCCCAGTTTTATGCCTTATAAATTTGGATTTTGACATGTATGTAACAATAACAGTCTGCACTTAGAGAGTATTTACAATTTCAAAATACTTTAATAGTTTTTATCCACATAACAGTTTTATGCTGTAATAGCTAATTGTTAGCCTTGCTTTACAGTTGAAAAGGAAAACGCAAGAAGGTTAAGTGACTTGCCTTCAGTAATAGACTTTAACTACAGGCAGGGCTGAGATTAGAATCCAGTCACTCCTTACTGTTAGCTCAGCACACATTTTTGTGCCTTTTAAAAAAAAATTTTTTTCTAAAGGCCAGTTGTTTTAGAAACAGCTGTCTTGATTAAGGATCTCAACGCATATAGTCAAATACATATCCCTTCTCTAAGAGTACTTTGCAAATCTTATATTTTCAAAACCAAAGACCTAGGTTAAGCAAACACTTTTTTCCTACTTAATACAGAACACACACACACACACACACACACACACTCAAGCAAGCACACGCTGCTTAATTTTTGGCTTTTTAAAAAAACCTACAACCTAATTACAGGCAACTTATACAATTTAATAAAAGGAAGATAAATGATCCAATAAAAAAAAATGGGCAACGGACCTAAATACAATAGAATCTTTTCGAAAGAAGACAGAAGGAAGGCCAAGAGACATTTGAAAAAATACTCAAAGTCAATAATTATCCCAGAGATACAAATCAAAACGACAATGAGGTACCATCTCACACCTGTCAAAATGCCTATTGTCAACAAATCAATAGAGGACAAGTGTTGGTGAGGATGGGAAGAAAAAGGAACCCTAGTGCATTGTTGGTGGGAATGCAGACTGGTGCAGCCACTGTGGAGAACAGAATGGAGCTTCCTCAAAAAACTAAAAATGGAACTCCCATTTGACCCTGTAATCCCACTCCTAGAAATATATCCCAAGAAACTGAAAACACCGATCAGAAAAGATATATACACCCCTATGTTCATAGCAGCACAATTTACAATAGCTAAGATTTGGAAACAGCCTAGGTGCCCATCAGCAGATGATTGGATCAGAAAACTGTGGTACACCTACACAATGGAATACTATGCTGCCATAAAAAATAAGGAATTCTTACCATTTGCAGCAACCTGGATGGAACTGGAGAACATCATGCTAAGTGAAATAAGCCAGTCAATGAAAGAAAAATACCACATGATCTCACTTTTTCTATGGATAATAAAGAACATTATAAAATGATGAACAAAAAGATAGGTACAGAGACAGTGAAGCATCAAACAGACTGTCAAATTACAGCGGGAAGGTTAGGGAGAGGTGCGGGAGATAAGAGATCAACTGAAGGTATTAGAAATGAAAATTAATTTTCTACAGTAAAAATTTTCTAGATGTAATTTACTTACCAAAGGACTTGTATGCATGCAGATGAGCATAACCAATGGATGCAAAACACTGGGAGGGTGAGGGCATCTATGGGAGTAGGGTGGAGGGACAATGGTAAGATATGTGCATGTATAATACCTTAATAAAAAATGGGGAAAAAATAAAAATAAATAAAAACCTACAACCTAATTACAAAGGAGGCAATTTATGCAATGACAGTTGTGGACCTCGAATAAGAGGTTGAATTCTAAATTTACTTATAATCTTTAGTAGATAAAAATTCACTTATTTCATGATACTATATCATAAGTCAAGAACTGCACCAACCCCACCCAACTAATGATTGTGTGTTTAAATGGAAGAATGTCCCACAGTATAATCCTGTGATTCTCCAATATTGGCTCATAGGAATGTGGATATTAAAATGCACTCAGCTACCTTTGAATCAACCCATAGTTTCAGTATATTTTACTTAAGGGGTATTAAAGCCCAGGACATTGTGGTAGAATTGGGAATAATTCATACAAGCACAACAAACCACATTAATAAAATAGTAGTAGTGCACTAACAAAGACAACAGTGTTGAGAGTGTAACATTATTTTTAAACATTGATGGCAAATTACAGTAAATGTTTCCTATAATGCTATATAGATGTTTTCTAACACAAGGTTTCAGGGGGCCTAGCTAGTGTACCGCAGCTTGTTTTCAACTATATTAAATCACTTTATCAATATACTTCAGTTTTAACAAAAGCTTTTCTAAAGCATGCTGGAGACCTTACTTCTAAAACAGAAAGTTCACTATGCTAAAAGGCAAACTTATTTACGATATAAAAAATTCATGTTAAATGTTTCTAGTCATGTATGTTTAATGTTTCATTCTTGTTTTATTTTAATCTTCATTTTACTTTTTTTAAATTAATAAACACATTTCCTGTGATGCCATAAGAAATGTGTCTACCTTGTGGTACCTCTGACCCAATAGTCTACATCTGACAGGAGAACTAAGGGGGTGTATTATAGAATAGCATATTTATCCTCCTAGACTTCAAAAGCTGGAGGATCTGCCTGGCCGATGTTTCTCAGTAGTCGAGTGTCAACCTATGAACCAGGAGATCATAGATTGATTACAAGTCAGGGCATATGCCCAGTCACAGGCTCAATCCCTGGTTTGGGGCATGCAGAAGGCAACTGATCCACGATTTTCTCTCATCATTGATGTTTCTATCTCTCTCTCCTTCTCTCTTCCTTTTTCTGAAATCAATGAAAAAACAGATATAGTTTTAAAAGCTAGGGATCTTAACATAACATCCTTATAACATCTTATTTTTATTAAGAACCAGGCCACTGTAGAAAATTATCAGCCATGTATATGTCTAATTATGTTGCGTATATATTTATATCTCTCAGATTCTATTACTTTTGGGGGAATTTCAAACATTTACTAGTTTGTTTGTTTTTTCATGAAGTCAAAGGTGATTCTGGTATGTAAAATTTACTTTTGAGAATAAAATCCTAGAGTTCCTAGATTAAATGCCCAAGTCTGGTTTTCCCTCTCTACAACTTTGTCAATCTCATAGATAATAATCACATATCCTTTCTTTGCCTTCACCTTTCCAATATTAACAGCCTTTGGTTTTCCTTCTGTACTCTTCTTGTAACTCCTATATTCCCTTTGTCATTGTAGTTGCCTTTTTCTGTTTCTGTTATATATCTTACTGAAGGCATTCTGACCAGAACCATAAACAGATACCATCATCCCATTGTCAGTGGTTTAGGAAGAGAAAAGAAAAGTAAAAAATTTGAGCCATAAAGAAGTGATTTTTACCACCTCACCTCGGACATTTCATTAAAATAATATCAACGGGGAGGAGGGAAATCTTAATATTCAGAAACATAGCAGATCATCCTTTTTAATGCTATATTAGTCAAAGAGCTATTTTAACTGTATTGAGTACTTTGGAAGGTTAACAAATTAAGCAGAAGACATAAATTTTGCCCTTGAGAAAGTTCCCATTAAAAAGGACAGCTGGAAAAAATATGCCTGTGTACACACACACACAATGCAAAATATCATGCAACTGTTGTACAGAAAAAAATAAGATAGGTGATTAAGAGGCTTAAAAGAAAGAAGATGAAAAGATGACTGTTATTATAGAAGTAGTTTGAGCTGAGCCTTGAGAAAAAAGAAAAATTAATCTTAGTTGACCTTAAAGAGTGCATATTTAGGAGAATGAAATAATAGAATGGTAAGGGCGAAATGCAGATGGCAGTAGCTTAAGTGGTAAATGGATAATGAAACTATATAGGCAGCAGATGGAGAGAGTTTGGCAAAGAAGTTAAATGTATAACTAGATGAAGTGGCAGTTGGGTCCTTTTGTTCTTTTTCTTTTTTTTTTTCTTTCTTTTTTTTTAAAGAAGAGAGGTCTAACTGAAACCGGTTTGGCTCAGTGGATAGAGTGTCGGTCTGTGGACTGAAAGGTCCCAGGTTCGATTGTAGTCAAGGGCATGTACATTGGTTGCTGGCACATCCCTAGTGGGGGGTGTGCAGGAGGCAGCTGGTCGATGTTTCTCTCTCATCGATGTTTCTAGCTCTCTATCCCTCTCTCCCTTCCTCTCTGTAAAAAATCAATAAAATACATTTTTTAAAAATTAAAAAAAAAGAAGAGAGGTCTGTGCTTGTTTGAAGAAAATAAGATGAACTTA
Organism: Pipistrellus kuhlii; assembly: GCF_014108245.1. Taxonomy (NCBI): domain Eukaryota; kingdom Metazoa; phylum Chordata; class Mammalia; order Chiroptera; family Vespertilionidae; genus Pipistrellus; species Pipistrellus kuhlii. Next base: position 17,237,248 of record NW_023425504.1, read on the forward strand.
TTCATCTAGGGGAAATGGTGAACAGCATAGACTGATGAACAAGAACAGACCCAGAGATAAGGAGCCATGGGTCAGACTGTTGGACCTCAAAGGGAGGGTGAGGATAAAAGGGAGAGATCAACCAATGGACTTATGTGCACACATATAAGCCTAACCAGTGATCAAGGACAATAGGGGGGTGGGGGCATTAGTGGGGGGGGTATTGGAATGGGGGGCTGAGAACAAATATGTGATACCTTAATCAATAAAGAAATTAATTTTTTAAAAAAGAATATGAGTGAGGATGCAAAGGTATGCAAAAAAAAAAAAAAATAGAAAGGGAGACATGGAGGATGCTAGTAAGAAAGGGCATGTGAACGGACCAGAGTCCCTGGGCAGGAGAGAAGAGGAAGGAGGAGCCTCAGAGATAAAATTGGACACCAAATTATATGGCACACTGAGTATGAAAGTGGTATTTTGATATTACAGAAATCAGAGATAGGGGCTCAAAGAGAGGACACAATAAATGTTTAATAAATGCTATAATCTATTTTGATTATTGTTACTCTTGTTTTTTTTGTTAATCCTCACTCAAGGATATTTTCCCAGTGATTTTTAGAGAGAGTGGAAGAGAGGAGGAGAGACAGAGAAATCCATCAATGTGAGAGAGACACATCAATTGGCTGCCTTCCACATGAGCCCTGACCAGGGCCAGGGATCAACCCTGCAACCTAGGTATATGCCCTTGATCAGAATCGAACCCAGGACCCTTCACTCCACAGACCTACCCTCTATCCACTGAGCCAAACCGATTAGGGCTACTCTTTTTATTATTATTACTGTCTGTAATGGGTTTTATTTGTAAGAAGTTTTAATTTTATATTATTAAAGATTTTCTGAGTTCTGAAAAAGTAGAAACCAAAGGCTGTAGTAATATGACAATCCATGACAATTGGCTGCCTCTCTTTTCTGAAGCCTGGCACAAGAAGAAACTAGTATACAACCCTCTCATTACCCTCAATTCTAGGATAAGTGGGTTAGAATATATTATCTTGATTAAATGAGTAGTAAGTTGATGTCAAGAGTTTGGACTGCCCTGTCCTCTGGGGATCCATTCTAAGATACAAAAGGATGTGCTGGATACATTGATCTAAAGATCAATGACCAGCCTTCCCGCCACCACCCCAAATCTAGAATGATTTTATTATAATAATCTACATATGACAAATATCTAACATTGTATAAAATATAGAAAATAGGCATTGCTGCTATGTACTACCAATTAAACATTCTAAAAGGACCAGCCAGGAGATAGTCCAGCTAGTCTAGGTAACAAACAGGTGACCTTCTAAAACACTTGGAAACACATTAACATTCTTGTGACATGTTATGAAAGTGTGTGTGTGTGTGTGTGTGTGTGTGTGTGTGTATGTGTGTGTGTGTATAGGTGTGTGGACTATGCATGTCAATATATAACTTCTAACCATGTTTTTTGTAATATCTTTGTTGAGAGGTAATTTTACATACAATATAATTCACCAATTTAAAGTGTACAATTCGCCGAAACCGTTTTTGGCTCAGTGGATAGAGCACCAGCCTGCGGACTCAAGGGTCCCAGGTTCAATTCCGGTCAAGGGCATGTACCTTGGTTGCGAGCACATCCCTGGTAGGGGGTGTTTAAGAGGCGGCTGATCAATGTTTCTCATCGATGTTTCTGACTTTCTATCCCTCTCCCTTGCTCTCTGTGAAAAATCAAATAAATATATATTTTTTTAAAAAAAATAAATAAAGTGTACAACTCATTGATTCTTAGTATATTCAGAGTTATGTAGCTATCACCATTATTTAATTGGTATTTTCATCATACCAAAAAGAAAGCTCATAGTCTTTGGCAGTCATTCCATATTCTCACCTCTTTCAGCCCCTGGCAACCACCAGTCTCCTTTATGTTTTTATATATTTTTACATTTCATATAATGTGTAGCCATTTGTCTCTGGCTTCTTTCACTTTGCATAATGTTTACAAGGTTTGTCCATGTTGTAGTATGTATCAGTATTCCTTTTTATGACTGCATACTATTCCATTGTATGGGTATACCACCTTTCAGTTATCTATTCACCAGTTAATAGATCTTTTCTGAATTTTCACTTTTTTGAGCTATTATCAATAATGCTACTATGAATATTTATGTAAAAGTTTTTTTTAGAACATCTGTTTTCAATTGTTTTTTATATATACTAAGGTGTGGAATGGCTAGGTCATATGGTGATTCTATGTTTAATTTTTTTTAAATCTGCCAAACTATTTTCCAAAGAAGTTGCAACATTTTACATTTCCACTAGCAGTGAATGAGGGTAACTGTTTCTCCACATCCTTTTCAACACCTCTTACTGTCCTTGGTTTTTACTTTAGCCTAGTGGGTGTGAAGTGGTATCTCATTGTGGATTTAATTTGTTGAAATTTTGATGGGGGATTGCATTCAATATGTAGATCAGTGTGGTAAATATTACTAACTTAACAATAGTAAAATGTTTGATCCATGAGCATAGATGTCTTTCTATTTATTTAGATCTTCTTTAATTTATTTCAATGATGTTTTATATTTCTCAGTGTACAAGTCTTATAACTTATTTTATTAAATGTACCCCTAAATTTTTTTTGTTTTTGTTTTTTAATCCTCACCCAAAGATGCATTTTCAATGAGTTTATTTATTTATTTATTTATTTATTTATTTTTTTAAACATATTTTATTGATTTTGTACAGAGAGGAAGGGAGAGAGATAGAGAGTTAGAAACATCGATGAGAGAGAGAGTCATCGATCAGCTGCCTCTTGCACACCCCCTACTGGGGATATGCCCACAACCAAGGTACATGCCCTTGACCGGAATCGAACCTGGGACCTTTCAGTCCCCAAGCCGACGCTCTATCCATTGAGCCAAACCAGTCTCGGCTCAATGAGTTTTTTTAGACTGAGAGAAAGAAGGAGAGAGAAAAACATCAATATGTGAGAAAAATTTGAATTGGCTGCTTCCCATATGCACCCTTACTGGGGATCAAACCTGCTTCTTTTTGATGTACAGGATGACTCCAACCAACTGAGCTACCCAGCCATGGATCTATCCCTAAGTTTTTAATTCCTTTTTGATAATATTATAAATGAATTTTTTTCTATTTTTGAATGCTTTTGAATTTTTCATTGCATATATCCATATTCATAACATTTTGAATATTATTTTTGCATATGGCAATATTATTTCTAAGAAGGTATTTTATTCCATGTTGACCCATGACTCTGAGTATATGTTTAGACATACAACAATGTGATGATAAATTTGAGTTTTATGTCAATTCTAGTTTCACCAAAGAAATTCAAAAAGATTGGCTACTTCCTATGCCATTTTTAATCAGCATACTGAGGTTTTGCAAACATAATTTATATTTCACTGTGTGAGATTATATATCAAGTCAGGAGAGCCTAAAATTTGAAAACTAATTTTTGTGAATGCTGTACTATTTAACAGTTAATAGAACACATCAGAAGAACTGGGAAACCTTAAATGTTTTAGGGAATGGAAGTTCTTGCAATGAAATTCTTCTCAAAGGGGAATTATGTGGGGGTTTTGGAATATGTGTGTGTGTTTTTTTGTTTTTGTTTTTTTAATCCTCACCCAAGGATATTTTCCCCATTGATTTCTAGAGAAAATGGAAGGGAGGAAGAAGGGGGAAGAGAGAGAGAAACATTGACATGAGATACATTGATTAGTTGCCTCTGGCACACACCTCTACTGGGGCTGGGGAAGCTTCAATTGAGGTAAATGCCCTTAACCAGGAATGGAACCTGAGATCTTTTGGTAGGTAGGCTGTTGCTGTAACCAATGGTCCAAATTGGCCAAGACATGTCTTTTAAATCATATGTTCAAGAAATAGATATACAGAGTTAAAATGTAATTCAAAATTGGTCCTATCTTAAGGTTTAGATTTTTACAATTCCATTTCACTTCTGACTGAGAAGATGTATATATACATTACTAGATAAGCTACTGACCTGATTTTAAGTCTTTCAATGTCTGTACATAACTCTCTACACTGACACACTAATGTATTTCTCAATACATTAATGAACTTTTTTATAAAATCAGCTATCTATTTTCAGTGTAAGACAGAGGAATTTTTATTTCTAAACATATTTTATTCACAGTTAATTCCCAAAGGTCTTTGTGTGCAGATGGTTTCAATTCTTACTCCTACCATACCTTGTGCTGAAATGTCAAAATAACTTATCAACATTACATAATAAATTATCATGATTACTATTTTATTAATTCACACAAACAGTATTTACCAAGTACCTACTATATACAAGGTTAATTCCTCCTTTTCTTTTTCCCGCCTACTCCTGGGCTATATGAGTATGAAAAGCTATGTGTAATACACAATCTGGAATATCTGTTCCTGAAGAATTGAGAGTTAAATACATATTTCTCTTCAACAGTTCATATAAGGAAAATTTTACAAGGCCACATAGATGGAAGGGGAATAGGTTTTCACTGTTCTTTTTTCATCTCCACTGCTTTTGATTATAGGAAGTATAGGTTGATTTCACTTCCCTGTTTTGTTTCAAGCACTGACATTCTAAATTTCACAAAGACTTGTCCTTGTGAAATGATTATTATATTTGAAGGAACAGAGAGGATGGTATGTAAAACATGAAACACACTAGGACTAACTCTGGTGAAAGACCATACCAAAGCCATACCAAGTCTTTTGGAAATTTTGAATGTACCATAGGGTTACATGTAGGGGAAATATGATCTGAAGGTGTGTTTATTTGGACAATGTTTACTTTATTTTTAAAGCAGTATCTTCTTAGCTTAGTTAATTTTTATGAAATTAGAAAATGTTTTTAGAAGACTACTAAGATTGTTGTCATGGACTACAGCTTTTAAGCCTAGTGATTTTTATACAAGTACCTGATAGTGAAATCTTTTTCATGACCATGTATCTTTTACTAATGTTCCACTGAGTACATGTTGCACAAAATCATTAGATGCAACATGTCTAGCTATATTAAGTAGGAAAAATATATCCAGAATATAGTCATTTACCAACTATTTGGTAAAGACTATCTACTGAGTGGCCAGAGTATTATAATCTCTGAACACATAATAATCTGGCCACTCAGTATATATCCTACATAATAAAAGGCTAATATACAAATTGTCCCCTTAACCAGAAGTTCGACCAGCAAGCAGGCCAGTTAATCGCCCATGTCCCCTCCCCCTGGCCAGGCTAGCTGGACCCCACCTATGCATGAATTCATGCACTGGGATACACACACAAGCGTGCCCGCGCGCGCGCACACACACACACACACACACACTTAGTGGCCAAATTATTATGCATTCAGAGATCATAATAATCTGGCTCTTCAGTGTATATACATATAAAAGCCTAAGAGACCATTTGACCATTCAACCATCTAACCGGTAGCTATGACACACAATGACCAGAGGGCAGATGCTCTGACTGGTAGCTATGATGCACACTGACCACCAGGGGGCAGATGCTCAATGCAGGAGCTGCCAAGTTGTGGTGATTTGGCAACTGCAGTTCTTGGTTGATGCACCTGGAACCAGAAAGGAGGGAGCCCAATTTCAGGGTGCGTCACCTAAGAACTGACCTCTCACAATCCAGAACCTCTCAGGGGGTGTTGAAGAGCTGATTTTTGCCTGATCCCCACAGGCCAGGCCGAGGGACCTCATAGGTATATGAATCCATGCACCAGGCCTCTAGTGTTATCCTATATAAGAAAAGGGTAATATGCAAATAGACAAAATGGCAGAACAACCAAACAACCAATCAAAGCATAATATGCTAATGATATGCTAAGGCTGCTCAACCACTATCTATGACATGCACTGACCACCATGTGGCATATGCTCCAACTGGTAGGTTAGCTTGCTGCTGGGGTCCAGCCCAATCCGGACTGAGCGAGATGGTCCAACATGCCCTGAAAACCTCCCATGGTCTATCCCCAGCCTGATCATGTACAGGTGAGGTCCTTCAGCCTGGCCTGGCCCTCTTGCAATCTGGGACCCCTCAGGGGATATCAGAGAGCCAGTTCCAGCCCGATCCCACTCCCCTTGAGAGGGTGCCAGATGCAGGGCTCATGGCTAGCAATCACTGCTGCAACAGTGTTAGCCTTTCTGGATGGAGACTGATTGGGCGTGAGCCTGCGACAGGCACAGTGGTGCCAAGATGAGCAGGAGTAGCAGGTAGGAGCTGCAGGCAGCATTGAACTGCGGGTTTCAGCCCAATCCCTGCAGGCTACCCAGAGGAACCCCACCTGTGCACAAATTCATGCACCAGACCCCTAGTTAATAATAATTTCATTAGTATTCAGGTATGTGTATGAGTCTAGATATAATAAAGCCTTGGGTTAGTCAATAACAGCCATTACATGCAACGTCTGTCACCAATTCCAGGCCCGTATATTTACCTTCCAGGTGGCTTGATCTTTTCTTCTTGAACTTAACTTACATCAGTTAATTTGCCATCCTTTATCATAGCCTGTCTGCCATTGTTTTTCCCCACTCATCAACTGATGCTATATTATAACTAAAAAAGAGAATGCTTTGCTCAAACTAAATTTATGGATATTAGTAAGACTGTGATAACTACAGTACTGCAAAGTATGATATTATCTGTGGCTCTGTGCAATTCATCTTGGATTTGTGCAAGGAAGTTACTAGAGAATGCAATATTTCTGGGCCTTCTGATATGCTTCAGTAAAATGAGTGGTTAAATGACAGTCAAAACACGAATATTATAAAAACTGTATCTTAGAACTGCAATATTTTAACTTTGCTGCTGCCAATTTGTAAATGAAGGATCAAAGTTAATGGTAAGTTTGGCCAAAATTATTCCAGTTACCTATATTGATGCAGAATTTCTTCCTAAAATCACATTCCATGCTGTTTTTCTGCATGAAACTTTTTCCTCTTTAGTGTCCCACTTTAAGCTACATTAAGAAAATAATGAAATGATAAAGGAACTAATCATCACTACAGTGTAATTCATAACTAATTTTAGGAGAAGATAAAATGGAGCCAGCTATTTAGTGACATAAACTACTAACAAGGAGATACCTTCCTTTCTGATGCACTAAGCTCCAAAAGGTTAGAGACTGCAAAATGTTCCATCTGCAAGCTGTGAGAATTTCTCTAATACCAAAATGCTGCAACTTACCAAAAATAGCTTGGTTTTCTATTTTTATTTAAATTATATCCGCATGTTCATTCATGTTGTCATTTCTCTTCGCCTACCTTGCCTTAACTATGATGCAAGCTCTCAAAGGGTAAGACCATCTTCTGTTAAAATTATTTTCATAAATGTCTTACAATTATATGCTTCGGATATTTAGTAATGCTAATAACCAGGAAACTCCAGCAACATAATTTCACGAGTTTCGTTTGATTTAGTGAATAACATTTAAGTAGCCTCATTATGCAATATATGGTGCTATAAAGTCAGATGGAAGAGATAGTGTAGCATTTGGTAAAGCTCGTATATAAAGGTTAATGTCCATCAGCCAGTTTTGCCTTGATTTTTTAGAAATGACAGTGTCTGTATTCTGCAACACCTTTAAAATAATGTTTGCTAAACCTAAATCTTTTTAAATTGTTTTATATTTTTAATATTGTTTGCATGACCAAATGATGCATATTATGAAGTGATAAGAGCCCCCAATGAGGAAAGCACTTGAACAAACTGAACATTAAGTTGAGAAGTAAATGTCCATATAAACACAGACTTTTAATTGCCTGCTCATTGAAGACATTTGTCAGCTTCAGGACATTAAGAGTTAAATGTTGAATCAACCCTTTGGGGACCAAACTTTTCTTTCAGACATGGAAAAAAGTAACCTTCAGTGAAAAATAAAGTCCTCAGTTGGTCATTCATCATCTCAAAGGGCATATTTTATTATAAATGTCAATTCCATAAAATTACATGTCCTGTAATACATAATTATGTTCAATATTGCATTTGAAATGTATTATTAACAGTTAACATTCTTAAAATAGTTATTACTCTTGGCCTTAACACAAAAAGCAATAATGGAGGTATTTTAGGGAGTTATAAGCTGTAAGACTTTGAATAAAGCCACTGCAGGTGTGTTTCTTAATGGGATGTTAATTTTACAGCAGGTAAACACAAAGGATAGAGACCATGTGTTGTTTTTTTTTTTTAACTGTGTTCAGTCTAGTTTCATTTTTGTGTATGGTGTAAGTTGGTGATCAAATGAAACTAGGCCACCAACTTACACCATACACAAAAATAAATTCAAAATGGATAAAAGACTTAAACATAAGACAGGAAACCATAAAAATACTAGAGGAATCCACAGGCAGCAAAATAGCAGACATAGGCCAAAACAATTTCTTCACCAATATGGCTCCTAGGGCAATAGAAACTAAAGAGAAAATAAACAAACAGGACTACATCAAAATGAAAAGCTTTTGTAAAGCAAAAGAAACCATCAACAAAACAACAAGAAAGCCCACTGCAAGGGAGAACATATTTGCCAATGTTATCACCGATAAGGATTTAATCTCCAACATTTACAGGGAACTTATACAACTTAACAAAAGGAAGATAAACAACCCAATCAAAAAATGGGCAACGGACCTAAATAGATACTTTTCTAAAGAAGACAGAAGGAAGGCCAAGAGACATTTGAAAACATGCTCAAAGTCACAAATCACCTGAGAGATGCAAATCAAAACAACAATGCATACCATCTCCCACCTGTCAGAAAAGCTATCATTAACAAATCAACAAACGACAAGTGCTGGCGAGGATGCAGAGAAAAAGGAACTCTTTTTGCACTGCTGGTGGGAATGCAGACTGGTGCAGCCACCGTAGAGAACAGTATGGAGTTTCCTCAAAAAACTAAAAATGGAACTCCCATTTGACCCAGTGATACTACTTATAGGAATATATCCCAAGAAACTAGAAACACCAATCAGAAAAGATATATGCACCCCTATCTTCATAGTGGCACAATTTACTATTGCTAAGATTTGGAAACAGCCTAAGTGCCCATCAGCGGATGAGTGGGTTAAAAAACTGTGGTACATCTACACAATGGAATACTATACTGCAGTAAAAAAAGAATGAGTTCTTACCATTTGCAACAGCATAAATAGAACTGGAGAGCATTACGCTAACTGAAATAAGTCAGTCAAAGAAAGATAAATATCGCATGATCTCACTCATATATGGAATATAATTAACATAAACAGATGAACAAAATCAGAGACAGAGAAACTCGATCAAACTGTCTAACCTTAGAGCACATATGTCAAACACAAGGCCCGCGGGCCAAATCCGTCCCGCCAGGCCTTGCAATGTGGCCCGCACCGCGCTGTCATCACTGCACTCCGCTGCGTTTCCATCACAATGACAGTTTATGACTGTTCAGTAAACCATTCGGCCCGCGATTTAGGCTGGATTTTAGATTTTGGCCCCTTCTCTGATTGAGTTCGACACCCCTACCTTAGAGGGAAGGTAGGGTAGGGTGGGGGTAACAGGGAAAGATCAACCAAAGGATTTGTATGCATGCATATAAGCCTAACAAATGGACACTGATAACAGGGGGGTGAGAGCATGAGTGGGGGAAGTAAGGGGATAATGGGGGGATAAGGACACATATGTAATACCTTAATCAATAAAGAAATTTAAAAAATAAACTGTTTGTTGGGGAGAAGTTTATGGCTGATACTATAAAAACGATGTGAAATGAGGCCAAATTGAACTTTCCCTCATAAGGATAATCAGCCTTGCTTCAGATCAAGACAATCCTCTTGTATCCCTTTTCTCCACCCACCACATAACAAAGAATTCCACAGAAATAAGTATTAAAGTAGCACATCAGAAATCACTAGAAAATATGGCAATAAATAATAAGATCTGATTGTCCAAATTCAACATCCTCTCACACAAACCATCTCCTTCTAGGAGTCTTGTTGGGGTTTTTTATTTGTTCGTTTTTTAATATATGTTTATTGATTTTTGAGAGAGAAAGAGAATAGTAACATTAATTATGAGAATCATTTATCAGCTGTCGTCTGCATGCCCCCTATTGGGGATTGAGCCCACAACCCAGGCATGTGCCCTTGATTGGAATTGAACCTGGACCCTTCAGTCTACAGGTCAACACTCTATCCACTGAGAAAAACTAGTTAGGGCTAGGATTCTTGTTTTTGCTACCAATATTAACTCACCTAAACTCATAATCATGGGGTTGATTTTGACCTTGCCTTAGACCCCACAACCAGTGTCCCAATGTCAGAAGAACTTTCCCTCTACATGTGTGGGCTGTCAACCACTAAACATGGGCATTAATGGGAACTTTGTTTGAAGTATCAAAATTCAGACCAAGAGAATCATAATTTGCATTTTAACAAGAACCCCTTCTTATGCCCATAAAATTTTGAGGAGTTCTGCTATAGCATTTCCCTTTACATTGTTTTCTTTCCTCCTTTTTTCCCTTTCCTTACTGGGGAAATAACTTTTTATTGTTACAACTCTATATTTTAGATATATTTTGTATACAAAACATATAATTTGATTTTACCTTTTGATTTGGATTGTTGGTTCTTTTCATTTTAACACAAGCATTTAGTTAATTGCTCTTTGATTTAATTATTGATATACATATATGAAAGTTATCTTCCCTCTTGTATGTTTGCTAACTAACCATTCTAGTCTGTGTCTTCCCTTTCTTCTTTTGTTTAAACTATTTTTATCTTGGATTTATTTATTCTATGCTAGTTCAGAATTTTTATTTTTTGCTTTTTAATATTTATACTTAAAATTATAATAAGATTTTTAAATATATAATAACCTAAAGTTGACTGATATTTGTATCATTTTGGGGACTAGAAACCCAGTGCATGAAATTCATGCATGGGGGGTGTTCCTCAACTCAGCCTGCACCCTCTCCAATCTGGGACACCTTGAGGGATATCCCACTGCCCATTTAAGCCCGATCCTAGCCCTGCAGGCCTGGATCCCCCAACTGCCTGGATCCCCTTTCATGCCCAGTTGCCCCAACTTCCCTCTTCTGCTGGCCTGGTCACCCCTAACTGCCCTCCCCTTAAGGTTTGATTGCCCCCAGCACTCCTCCCTTGCAGTCCTGTTCCCTCCCAACTGCCTCCCCTGCTGGCCATCTTGTGGTGGCCATTTTGTGTCCACAAGGGGGCAGCCATCTTTGACCACATGGGGGCAGCCATCTTGTGTGTTGGAGTGATGGTCAATTTGCATATTACTCTTTTATTAGATAGGATAGAGGCCTGGTGCATGGATGAGGACCAGCTGGTTTGCACTGTAGGGTGTCCTGGATCAGGGTGGGAAGTTTCCTTGGGAAATGGGGCAGACTGAGAAAGGAGCCTGTGGTGGTTTGCAGGCCAGCCATGCCCCCAATGACCCAAGTGGAGGCCCTAGTATCTAGGATTTATTTATCTTCTATAATTGAAACTGTAGCCTTGAGTGAAGGCCAAGATAGGCCAGGGCTGCAGAAGTTTGGCTTCCTCCATTGCCGGGGGCAACTCAAGCCTACTGCTCTTTCCAGCTCCATGGCTGCCACCATTTTTGTTGGGATTTATTTATCTTCTATAATTGAAACTTTGTACTCTTGCATGGAGGCCTGGGCCCGCCAGGGCAGACGGAAAGCTTGGCTTCCTCCATTGCCAGGAAAACCCAAGCCCCCTGCTTGCTCCGTGGCATTGCGGTTAATTTGCATATTCAATCCTGATTGGCTGGTAGGTGTGGCAGAGTGATTGTTAATTTGCATATTACTCTTTTATTAGACAGGATAATCCAGTTTTACACTTCCAAGGTAATATGTGATTATTTTTAACTTTATTGAGAAATAAGTGACCAGTATACTTATATTACATTTAAAGTGTACAAAATGATAATTTGAAAAACATGCATTGTAAAATGATTAACAACATCAAGATAATCAATACATCCATCACCTCAAATAGTTAACATAGTCAAGACTTTTTTTTTATGTGTGGTGAGAATGCTTAAGATTTACTTTCAAGTATATAATACCATATTTTTTAACTGTAGTCTGCATATTAGATGCTCAGAACTTCTTAAAACTTAAATTGTATACCCTTTTACCTATATCAACCCATTTGCCCCTTATTTCATTGTTAGCAACCACTGTTCTACTCTCTGTTTTTATAAAATCAGCTTTTTTTTTTTTTTTGATTCCACATATAAGTGACACTACAATGCTGGTCTTTGTCTGGCTTGTTTCACTTAGCATAATGCCCTCTAGACTCATCCATTTTTGTTGCAAATGGCAGGATCAACTTTCCTTTTTATGAGTGAATAATATTCCATTATCCTATTTTGTGTATGTATTACATATTTTATCCATTCACCCATCAAGGGTCATTTAGGTTGTGTCTATATCTTGGCTATTGCAGTGAATGTGGGTGTACAGATATATCATCAGGATCCTTATTTCAGTTTCTTTGGATATATACCCAGGAGTGGGATTAATTGGTCATATAATAGTTCAATTTTTAATTTTTTGATGAAGCACTATTCTGTTTTCCAAAATGGCTTTACCATTATGCCTTCCCACCAACAGAATATAAGGCTTCCCTGTTCTCTACAGCTTTGCCAACATTTATTATATCTTGCCTTTTTTATAATAACCAACTTAAAAGGTGTGAGTTGATATCTCATTATAGTTTTGATTTGTATTTTTACAATGATTAGTGATGTTGAGCACCTTTTCATATAACTATTGATCATTTGTGTGTTCTTTGGGAAAATATCTATTCAAGGTCCTTTGCCCATTTTTTAATTTAAATTATTTACTTCTTTATAATTCACTTGTATGTGTTTTTATATATTTTGGATATTAACCCCTTTTTAGATATATAGCTTGATAACATTTCCTCCCATTGTAGGTTGCCTTTTTAATTCATTGATTTTTTTCTTTTTGCTTTGTTGAGCATAATCCTTTTTAAATTTATTTATTTTTAATTACTTTATTGATTAAGGTATCACATATTTGTCCTCATCCCCCCCATTCCTATCCCAAACCCCTCCCCACACATGCCTCCATCCTCCATTGTCCAAGACCACTGGTTAGGCTTATATGCATGCACACTAGTTCTTTGGTTGATCTCTCCCCTTTTTCCCTCCCCTACCCTCCCTCTGAGGTCCGACAGTCTGATCCATGCCTCCTTGTTTCTGGGTCTGTTCTTGTTCATCAGTCTATGTTGTTCATTTAAATTTATTTTTTCTTTTATTTTATTTTTACATCATTATTGACCCCTTTATTCTCCCCTATACACTCTTCTACCTTCACTATGCCTCCCCCACTATACTGTCCTCTGTCCATGAATTCCTTTTCTTTTTTTGCTCAATTCCTCCTCTCTTTCCTGCATCACTGTCACCTTATCAGAGCTGTCTGCTTGCTCTCTATGAGTCTGTCTCTATTTTGCTTGTTAGTTCATTTTGTTCATTAAGTTCCACTTGTGAGTGAAATCATATGGTACTTGTCGTTTTCTGACTGGCTTCTTTTACTTAGCATCATGTTAGTTTGGTATAGTACCACTTTATTTTACAATTGACTAGAATGTAGTTCAATACTTTTTCCACATGAGCTATTGGACCCACCCTAAATTTAGATCTTAATGTCATTTCACCAAATTATTGCACCATAATGCCTATGTAATTCTTGTGTCTCCCTGCTTAATCATCCTATCTTCTGCCTTAAGGCTAGCCTTTCTAATTCATCAAGACTTCTCTAGTCTTCTTGTAAACCTTCAGTGGCTTTCCATTCTTTATTCAATAAACCCTTAAGACTGACACTCAAGACCTTATAAAATGTGATTCCCTCCTTTTCCTCCATCCCTATGTCCAACTGCTCATCTACATATACACCTTAGCTTTATCCTTAGTAACTAGAAGAATGTGGGCAAATAATATATGATAGGTACATGTTTACTCAAGGATAAAGCAAGGAACAAAACAGCCACAGCCTCATGGAGCTTATATTGTAATGGGAGAAAAAAGGCAATAAACATTGTATAAGTAAAACAGGTTATATGTTAGGTGGTGGTAAGCACTAGGGAGAAACATAAAGGAAGATAAAGGGCATAGAGACAGCTGAGAATGAAGAATATCCTCCAACTGAATATCTTTCCCTCCTTTGAATAACCAGAGTACTTATTTTCTTTTACAGCATGGTTATTTGTGTACTTGTCCTATTTTATCTCTTATATTCAAAGCTCCTTAAGAGCAAGAACTGCATCTTACTCATCTTTGTATCTCTTGCAGCTTCTGCAGCAGCATTCAGTAAATAATGTTTAAAATGAATCAAATGATGGAAATAAATGCAATAGCAGTTTAATAGAAGGGAGAGACTGATAGAGTGGTTGGTTAGGGAGGGTTCCTTGGATGATATTTAATTTGGGCAAAACCTTGAAAAGATGGGTGGTGTGGGGAGTAAGAAAGAGCTGAGTAAGTCATTTTGATGTATCTGTTCTTGAAAAACTAAAAACCATTGCTTTATAAATTAAGATTAATGTTGTGTGTAATTTTCTTTACTTTTAAAACCAGTATTTCAGAAGGGCCGAGCAATAGATACTGGAGAAGTTGACATTGGTGCACAGGTCATGCAGACCATTCCACCTGGCTTATTCTGGCGTTTCCAGATTACTATCCACCATCCAATATATCTGAAATTCAATATTTCTTTAGCCAAGGACTCTCTGCTGGGAATTTATGGCAGAAGAAACATTCCACCTACACATACTCAGGTATTTGATATTATAGGTATTTCTTGACCCTTTTAAAGGGTGCTGGGATGACTGGCTTGGGGATTGTGACCTGCAACATGTGTGGGAGTCAGAGGTGAAGGCAAACAACCTTTGCAATGAGCAAATATCCAGAATAATCACACTAAAGTGAATGGAAAAATAATGCCATTAAGAAATAAGGAATCGTATTTAGCAGAGCAGATTCAGAAAAGGGAGTTTAAGAAAATATTCTTGAAACTTGAATCCTTGAAACAGGATGACCATGAACCTTCCCAGCCCCCTTATCTTACTTCTATGGTGCCCACACCCCTCTTTGCTGGTTCCATGCACCCATGATCCATTGTCCAGATGAAGGAATGCATATCAGTAATGGAAATGAGTCAAAAGGTAGGTTTTGTCTTACAAGAAGAAAAGTTTCCTTGTTATTGTTAATAATAACTCCATTATGCAAAACCTCTATGGTTTACAATGCCCTTCTATAAACTGTAGCTACCTAATTTCTCTCATTCTGTTTTCCTTATCTCTTTCTCACATGAACCCATTTGGGACCCTGTTCCATCTAAGAAGTAGCATAAGGAATCATAGCCATCTGGGGCTTGCTTTGTTTTCAGAAGATATAACTGTAGTTCAAACCTTCCCTTCTGGGTCAGACTAGGCAGGGGATTAGAATGCCATTCAAGTGTGACTATTGAAAAATTTCAAGGACACATGTGCCATGTGCTTATCCACTGATTAGGAATAAAAAGAGGGGTGTCCTTTGAATATCTAAATATGCTACTAGAAAAACAATAAATTATGATGAATGCTTTCAAAGTTTGGCTGTTTACTCATTTGTTTAAAAAAATATGAAACCCTTTCATTTATAGGGAAGGCCATGGAAACATTTATGAGAGGAATGTGTGGTTTCAACTGTCTTCTATCAGATAGAATGGTAAAATATCAAGATTCTCTTGCATAATACTAATCAAGATATTTTTTTCTATTCCTTGGTTTATTTATTTTTAAACGACTATTTTGAATATTCCAAAACTGAGAAGTTTATAACATTTACAAGAGTAAGTGGGGCTTTTCTCCTCAGAATTAATAATATTCTTTTGTGTTTCAATTTACTTAAAATGAATAACTTCCTCTTCCTCTTTGCCTGCCTCCAAAGCAAAGAAGTATGAAATAGGGCAATAAAGTTAGAGATGTACGTTAGTCAAGAAGTACAAGTAGAGGCTCACATTTGTGTTTGTATCTGTTCCAGTTTGATTTTGTAAAGCTAATGGATGGAAAGCAACTGGTGAAGCAAGACTCCAAGGGCTCTGACGATAGCCAGCACTCCCCTCGGAACCTGATCTTAACCTCATTGCAGGAGACAGGCTTTATAGAGTACATGGACCAAGGGCCTTGGTATTTGGCATTTTACAATGATGGCAAAAAGATGGAACAAGTATTTGTGTTAACTACAGCAATTGGTAAGCTGCCTTGGTTGTTATTTTGAATTGACAGTATAACTCTAGAAAGACACAATCAGTGATTAAAGTAATACAGATATTATTTAAGCTTATTGCTCATTCTGCTTTAAACTCATTATTCAGGATAGGTCACTATGAGAAAGGCTTATATTGTTGTCATTAATGTTGTTTCAATGCTGACTAAGAGTTTTTAAAAGCTCCATTATTTGCTGCTATTTTAGGATATTTGCCACGCACTGTTTTGTAAGTTTTCAATAGAAATAATTACCTGGATGACATTGTTACTGAAGTTACATAAGACAACTTCAGTGAAGAAGAGTTCAAGCAGGGGAAGCTCTGTTAGTTCAAGACCTATTAAAAACAAAAAAACAAATAAGCACATTTTAAAATGGAAAAACTTGCATTGGTCCAGTTCTTTACAATGACCGATTCTAGAACCAACCTTTAAGGTTTCAAAATACAACCTGAGCGCACTTAAATAAGAGTCTGAAAGAATAATAACTTGTGTCATTCAAAGCCATTTCTTTTATATTTTTTTAGTTTCAAAATCATCACAATGGCTCTTTCAGTGTTCTTTTAAAACATGTTCTTTTTAATACAATGTCTTCACCCACTCTTATTCACGGTTCACCCTAGTTAGTCAGAGACATCTCACTCTTGTCATTTTTTTGGTGAATGCATTCCCCTTGACCCTTTGTGTGAATAAAGCTGAGCTTTTTAGCAATTTCAGAGCTCTGAGGATAAACAGCTCATTGACACAATATTTTATTGTGTGTTTTCCTAAAATACTCATCTGTTAAAAGAAGAAAAAATGTTTTGCAGCTGTCAGTTTTCTATACAGCTCTCACCATTTATCCTTTAGTTAATCTGTTCAACCATATGTTTAGGAAGATGTATTGACTGTTAATAGATATACCATCTGCTCTTTATAACAATTTTGTTCTATTTTTACTTTATGCTGAAGACCTTGAGTCAGTAGAAAATGGTATTCCATCCACAAGATTACCAAAAAGTTTCTCCTAAAGTAATCAGAAACGTATTTTTCCCCTATTGAAATACTTTACTGATTTTATATCTTCAAAAGAAAAAGTGTTTGTTAAATTGGAAAAAATATTTTGAGTCATGACACTGTTTTGCCATTAACAGGCTTGTTGGGACAAATTCAACAGACACAGAACTTAACATATTTTTCTATCCAGGCCCAATTTTGATAAGGCAATTGCCAATGAGTTATGAGTTCTAAAATACTTGTGAAGATTTTTCCAGTTATCCTTGCCCATAAGCTTAAGTTAAAATACTAACCAAACTATTTACCTTTTAAAAAATCAATAGATCAAGAAACATACTTAGTGGGACTTTTTTCCATCTCTTACTTCTTCCCAAGAAGAACCTAACCTTTGAAATATGTGTTATTGTATTATGCAGATATTAAGCTGTCACTTTTCTATGCAACAACCTACTTGTTTTTACTTTATGCAAGTCAGTTTGTTTACTTTTCTGTTGTCTTTTGATATTAGAAGAGAAGCATTTCTTCTATAATTCTACTTAAAGAGAATCCAAGTAAATTTCAAAAAAAATCAAAAGTATGTAAGTTATTTACTCTAAATTCTCCCCATTAATTTTAATGGTTTTATAACTTATGTTCATTTTAGTGAAAAGAGATTAAAATATTTGCTTGAACAAATTAAGGTTCTGTGTGAATTTATTCTAAATGTTGCTTATTCTCTATTCATAATACTAGAATCAGTTAATTGATTTTAACTCTATTTGGTCTGCTATCAATAAGGCTCCAAACAGTATTAATAACCAACATTTATTAAATGACTAATATAATCTTCATTAATATATATTATTTTCCAGTAGGATAGGCAGAGTTATCAGGATCCCCTAATCTCAGTCAGTCTGTTTTGCAACATGATCATATATGGAGTGTCACTCTGCCCCAACCACTGCACTAGATGCTTTACATTCAGTTATCTTGTTTGATTCCCATCACAACCAGCACAGGTATAATGACAGTTATATTACAAATAAGGAAACGGAGTCCTGGAATGAGTAAATAATTTGGTAAAGTCTCACAGCCAGCAAGTGGCAAAATTGAGATTTGAGACAACCAATATGCCTGTTTCCAAAGCCCATGTCCTTTAGAACATATTCATTCCATAGATTATGAATTACCTTTAGTTCCTTTTAGAGGAGAAAACCTGCCATAAGCAACACATCATCAGTGCAGATGCAGATATGAAGAGGCTTTAGACTCTAGTATAAGAACAGAACTGTAAGCATAGAACTTTAAAAGGATTCTCTGCTCTAATAAACTGCTGTCTAGGAAGTAATTCTGCAGTAAGTTTTAAAATATAAAAGACAAAGTTTCCTGGAGGCTGACATAAATAGAAAAACATATTCTTTTTCATTACTGGCTATTTATGCAATCCTGCTGTAGTTGTCCTCTTCCTGGAGTCCCTAGACTGTCCCAATGCCTTTGACACCCTATGGAGATGGCAGCTTCCAATAACTCCTATAATGCCTTTGCTTCTCATTTGCGTTGCTGGTGTTAAGTCCTCTGCAGCAGTGGGCCCAAATATAGCTTTTAGATAAGTCAATAAGATGTAGGAATTTTTATTTATTTTGATAGCAAACTTTATTAAATGTCCTTTCTACAATAGCTACATTCCCATAAGACTACTTCCATAAAGTTGTCAATAGGAACTGGTGTGAAATTAAATTCAACTCTCTTTGCTTTTCAAAGCTTCTTCCATGGCCTTTTATTAACCATTCAGACAGGGGAAATCTAAATGTAGATTTAAAGACTGCCACTACTGCTTAGTATAAGAAAGTTAGATAAATAGAAAATAGAGAAATAATTGTTCCATCTTATAATGTAAAAAAAAGACTCTGTGCTTTTTATAATGACCTTTTAAATAAATTAATAACTTTCTGAAAATAACAAAGGTTTAATGAGTTAAATACGATTAGCTCTTTGTCAAATGTTACATTCTCACCAGTCAAGTTGTAGTTCAGAAATGCCAAGTGTCAATTTCTTATCCAGTTCAGTTGTCTAAAACAATGATAAAAGAACAGAGCATCATAAACCTACAAAAAGGCTAGCTCATGTATTCAGATGGGGTGGAGAAGAATGACATCATCCAGTTGATAATAGGATAGATACCGCACAACCACTGGATTCATTTTCAGCTTTCTATGAATCCCCTAATTGGACTAGATACCATTTCCTTCCTCTCATATTTATTCTGCCCAGGGCAGAGCTCCAAATCTAGATAATAAATTCTCTAACTATGGAAGTTTATTTGAAGCATTTGTTCTCATTCTGTGAGGCTTCAGTGTAATGGGAACATGCCGGATCACCTGCTGTATTTGTTAATATGTAGATTACTGGGTCACATTACTCAGAGACAGATTCAATAGATCTCGAGTGAAGCCCAAGCATTGTAAGCACCTCAAGTGATACTACTGATACAGGCAGTTAAAATGCCTCCACTGAAGAAATGCTATTTCTCGACCCTCACTATAATTTTCATAGTTCAGAAGAAGATGCCAAAACTACTTCATAGGATATCTTGTTTTAATTGGAAATAGCTTATCCAAGTGGAACTAGATGAAGTAGATAATTTGGATTGAAAAGAAAAAACTGGTGCATATGGGAAGCATGAGTTTAATAGACCAGAACATAAAACTAGGAATCCAAGAGTGCTAAGTATAGAAAACTTACAGAAAATAGTAATGAAAAGATTATTTTTAATTACAAGAGTAAAATATGCAGATCATCATACTAGTAGTTCATGGACTTGGAATGTAATGCTATTATGTATATAAATACAGTTTTAAATTAGAAACACTTTAATTTTAATTAATTTTTATTGAGGTAACACGAATAACATTATGTGAATTTTAGATGTACAACATTATAATTTTTTAAATCATTGTCAGAAACTGATTTTTGTATAACTTTATACTTTTTCAATCAGAATACCTGAAGACTTGCCCAAGTTCTGTTACAGTGCATGTCTTTATGGAGCCAGAACTACCAATGGGCACCTTTAAAACCTTCTCAATTCCCCTAAAGCCTATTCTTTGCTAAGAATGGATTGAAGGGAAATTAGTGGCAGAGAAATGATAAGCATTTACAGTCAAGAAAGCATTTCTCAACAAAATACTTAGGTTCCAATGCTTTTAGTGGTGGTGAATTTAATATGAACACTTACTTTAAAAGCCTCCCATTGTCACTTATTAATGAAAATGAAATACTGATTATCATATTTAAGCTGTCAAGATAGTAGATTAAACATTTTAAAGTGCTAGAGAAGACAATGTCATTTACTACAACCTAAATTTGAAAAATAAACAATAGACTTGGTCTTCTGGTTACATTTTGAAGCCCATTTTGCTTTTGAGCAATGTCCTGTAATCCTAGTACATTTTTAACTTTATCACAAAATGTTTCATTAGAATATAATTCTTCTAGATCCTTTATGCACTTTAGAGATGAGATTGGTTTGAATAGCCAATTCAGCAACTCTAAGGTGCTTTTAATAATCTGGAACTACATGTGACATCTTACAGAAATCTTTGGCATCTGATTTTAAATAATAAGTGCTCCATAGACAGCAGAGGGCAAGAATGTTTTAGGCCCAGAGTGTTTACAATTAAAAAAAAAAAGGACTCTGTAGTCTATAGATTTCTTCATTTTTCCTTTTTTTCTCTATTAATAGAAATAATGGATGACTGTTCAACTAATTGTAATGGAAATGGAGAATGTATCTCTGGACATTGCCATTGTTTCCCAGGATTCCTTGGGCCTGACTGTGCTAGAGGTAATGTTGCTCTGTTATTCCTATTGACTTAGGGAAATGGATGTCATTTGAGAACTCATGAAGAGGAGGAGGAGTGGCAGTAGTGGTCATAGTAGCAGCAGTAATAGCAGCAACACTGCCCACCACCACTACCAAAAGTTGAGCACTTATTCCACCAGGGACTGTTATAAAAACTTTGTGTTATGTCTTTTAATTCCTACTTCCTATCATAGTCTTATGAGGTATATCTGTTATTATCCCAGTTTTATGGGCAAAGAAACAATCTCAGAGAGGTGAAATAACTTAACCAGGGTTACCTAACAGCTGGGATTTACTAGTATACCTAGATCATCTAAACCAACCGCTATGTGATACTTCCATGTTCTGCATAAACTGATTCATAATGGATAGACTTTAAGAGTTAGGCAAAGTAGTTAATTGTTTATGCACTTCCATGTAAGCTGGATGGAGTGGGCAATCAATTGGTCAAGTAGCCTAGAAAGTAAAGACTAGAAAGTCAGAAGTTCAACTTAGGAAACTTGACCATTTCCTAGACATGCCCACAGTTTAATCCTTGAAAAGCTTTAGGTAAATCACATCATGTTTTCCCATAGGCTTACAGTTATGACTTTAGAGATGCTTTCTGCTTATTTTTTTTGTGTTCTTAAAGTTCTCAGTCTGCTAGTACTTTAATCTCATGTCCTCAGCCACTTAATTTCTTTAGGATAAATTCTATTCAATAGAGAATTCTATAGCACTTGCTAGGTTCCCAGTCCTGTAGGAAGTGGGGGCAGGAATGAAGTTGATGGCTGGTAATAAAAAATAAGACAGAAGATATAAGCCCTGCCCTTAAGGAGTCCACAGTTTCAATAGGGAGACAAACAATGACCAAGCAGAGAAAGTGTTCTACTAAAGGTCTGTACAATGTGTTATGTGTGTAGACATCTCTCCAGCATGCATCTTTTTAAATGTACAACTTTTTAAAGATAACATTCTGTGAAATGAATAATTCCCCATGTATTAGTTTTTCAAACTTTTTGTTTTCCCCTCTAAAAGTAGCATATATCTTCTTGAGAAAGAAAAGCCATAAGAGAAAAAAAAACACCTCACTTATACTAATGAGGATAATAATTATTATTTAAGTTTATAATTGAATCAAAATCAAATGGCTGAAATAATTTCTCCACGCAGGATGGTTTTATATAATAATTTATCTTTATCTCACCCCCAAGAAAGGCAAATTCTGTTTATAATCATAAACATGTGCCTTTTTAATACAGGCCACGACAGAAATAGTACAATTTTCTTTTTGCCTGATGTATTATACAAGAATCAATAGAAAATTGCTTTGGAGATTTTAAAAGCATTATGAGAACATTACAAGTTCATTTTCTAATCTTCAGATTCATGCCCTGTGCTGTGTGGTGGGAATGGAGAATATGAGAAAGGACACTGTGTCTGCCGAAATGGCTGGAAGGGGCCAGAATGTGATGTTCCAGAAGAACAATGCATTGACCCAACGTGCTTTGGTCATGGCACCTGCATCATGGGAGTCTGCATCTGTGTGCCAGGATACAAAGGAGAAATATGCGAGGAAGGTTGGAGCCCCATTTTCATCTATTGCTTTAGGCTTTTGTCCCACTGAATTGCTCAAGGCACCATTCTATGCTTCTAAGTAGAGAAATAATATCAGTGCTTAACATATCTGCTTTGTACATGGAGCAGGGAGTTGAAGTCAGGGAAGCTCATGTCTCTCCTGACAGTCTCTACTGTTAATATGAGGCCATGTCTGTCACCCTTGCAGAGCAGTAATGAAAAATGGCATATCCCCTTCATTTTAACATTGTTTCATAACTTGAGAATTTCCATATTAATGATTTTAGGGGTTAATTTGTATGCTTTCATTATTGCAGAATTCACTAGGCCACATCTCACTTTAAAGCACATAATAAAAAATATATGCACATTTGGAATAATTTTATGAATGTTTTCTTTGGGAGTGATTTTTAATTACCATTATTATTGCTTCATATTATTTATTTTTACATACCTCATGATAAACTTGACCTCCATGCCTAAGGAATCACTAATTAGTTTATAGGAATTGCCTTTATATTAAAATTCACCCCAAAGGAGCTTTTACATACAAAAGACATATTTTGAAATGGAAATAGTTTTATCATTTAAAGAGACACATTAGAAAATAAGTTTACTAGTAATCAGGCCTTTTTCATGCTACATTCCTCAAATAAGACTGATTTCAGAAATAATATTAAACCATTACCGTGGGAGAGGGTCTAATCACAACTATTGTTCAGAAAAGAAGCAGCTGAAAATGCACTATAATTGCTTTTTAAAGATGGCTCATTAAGACTATTACACAGCATTCTAAAGGGTTTAATCTCATTCTGCTTCATGAGCAAGCATGAGTTTAGCTTTTCACCTCCCATTAGCAGTACTAGAATTTTGGTGTGAAGATTTTATCTGTTCCAATGAATGGCATTGGGACTAGTCTAGGCACCCAAATGCCTGAGTTACTTTTGAAAATTGTTTGTATGCTATCCAACTGCAATCGTGATATTTAAGTTGCAAATTCTGATGCTATATGGTCACACTTATCCACCCCCCAAAACTGGTGCTATCACATCTACAGTTTGCAAGGAAAACTAGCCTAAGGAATTCAGACTCTTTTGTTTAAATTACATAAGCAGTTGAAAAAGGACATAGTGTTCTAGGCATCACTAAAAAAATTATAGAATAATCAAGATAGCATGGAATACCATATTTGACACTGTAAACTTCAAATACAATATTAAAAAATGTTTTAAGTCAGATATCATAGACCAGGTGCAGACAGGCTAACCTGGGCTTATAGAAGGGCCTTATTTGATTCACATAATGGTGGTAGTGTTTTTGTTATGTAATGAGACATATTTGCCAAAATTTAAATAGACAAGTATCATATAAAAATCTCTATTTCTAGCCTCTTGTGAACAACACGAAAATCTGATAACCCTGGGCTCATATTCCTACATGGTGGCAATCAACTGGAGCTAAGAAGCAGCAGCTTCTTTTAAACTGCTCTCAGTTCACTTCCAACACACTCCGTTTTCTTACATCAAGCCCATATCATTCATTCCAGTTTGTCACTTGCCTGGCCCCTTCAGTCATGTGACTTTATGCCTCTGATTTAAGCATAACTTACATATTAATTGAACATAGCCTTTTAATAAAAGAAATTATATGAAGTTAAATATTATTTATTCAAAGTATCATATTTTAATATAATTAAATTACCTTCTTCTAAAATTTTATACTTTGGACTTTTCCTTTCCCTTCAAATAATGAAAGCATAGAATGAGATGTACCTTCTGATAGTTCTTTGCTGATTAGCTCAGGTATTGAAGCATTGTGCTAATGATCCTGAGATCATGGGCTAATTACAATGGCAATTACACTAAATATATGCTTGTTTAAATTTCCTCTGTTCAGAGGCCACACCACAGCCTAAAACTAGGCCAGTTTTGCAAATGGTAGCAAATTGTATCCGTCTTTTTCCATTGCTGGAAAAGTAATTCAAAGCATACATCTGCATCATGGTAAATTATTTTGTTTCATCTTATTTGTATGTGAAGACTAAAAGTTTGAAAATCAACTTTCCCATTTCCCATGGTGATTGAATTAAAAGCATAAAACAATTCTCCGCAAGGCAAGCATAGGAATCTGCTTCCAATACAGTTTATATATTTGTCCAAATATATATATGTGTTGTCTAAAAATTATACATGTGTTCAAAATTTTCCAGATTCACAGGCAAAAATAATTGAGTCCTTGATATTCTAAAACAGTAGAAACTGTCACTGGGTACTGATAGAAGGAGAAGCCACAAGAAAAAAATTGTTTAATATGTTGCATTTTCAGTGCTTCAGCAGTCACTTAGTTAATGCCTTGAATAATTCAAACTTAAAACATATCAACTTCTTTAGACACATCAAGTAAAATGCATTTCTGGGAGCTATGATTCCAATTTCAGGAAATACAAGGAAGGACTCACCAAAAATGTTTGTGGTTGTTTGTTTGTTTGTTTGTTTCCAAGCTGAGGAATTCCTATCGAAGGCCTTCCCTGATCCACTCTCCCATTTGTGTGGGAGTGCTACACACTACTAACAATGTCACACAACATATGTGTGGTTTCCTTTTTCTAAATTTAGGATACAATCTTTATGCTATCTGATGATATTTTTAAATGTTAATAATCTGGTTTGAACACAGTATTGACCTGAGTCATAGTATTGCCTAATTAAAACAGCAGAAATGGCATGATATTAGGAAATCAATGTGAATATCTTGGTGTCATATAATGGCCATGCTTATTCATTTTCATCTTTTCTCCTTTCTTGGGCCTTCAGAGGATTGCTTAGACCCAATGTGTTCCAGCCATGGCATCTGTGTGAAAGGAGAATGTCACTGTTCTACCGGTTGGGGAGGAATCAATTGTGAAACTCCACTTCCTATATGTCAAGAGCAGTGCTCAGGACATGGCACTTTTCTTCTGGACACTGGAATATGCAGCTGTGACCCCAAGTGGACAGGATCTGACTGCTCAACAGGTACATTGAAGTTATCTCCTTTCTCCATTCCCAGATCTTTGCCTTAAGGTAGTACTTTGTATCCTTTTTATGAGTCATAAGGGGCTTCTAGGTGTTTCCTAGGCTAGTTCTTTACTGGGTTTATATATACAACACTAGAGGCCTGGTACATGAAATTCGTGAGGTCCCAAGGCCTGGCTGGCAATAAGGGCTGATCAGGTTCCCCACCTTCCTGCTTCCCCACCTCCTTCTTCCCTCGCTGCCACATCTGCCTCCACCCATCCCCAGTTCCCCATTCTAGCCCAGGGCCCAGGCCCAATATGGCAATTGGGACCTGCCAGCCAGGGGGAGAGGCTAACTGCCACCAAGGCAGGCGGGCAGGGAGCTGTTTGGGGCCTGTTGGCTGGGGGCAGAGACTAAGTGGGGGGACCCAGGAGGTTGGCAGCTGGCCCCAGGAGGGAGCTGGCTCTCAACCCCCTTGGGAAAGGGGCTGCATCCACTGCCACCCACCCCCAGTTTCCTGTCCCAGCCCGGGGGCCAACCCCAATTGGGCAATAGGGGCATGCCGGCTCGGGGGAGAAACCGGGAGGTTGGCCAGCAGGCCCCATCGGCAATGGGAGCCTGTGGTTTGGGGGAAGCTCCTGTATTGAGCGTCTGCCCCCTGGTGGTCGGTGCACATCATAGCGACTGGTCATTCTGGTCATTCAGTCATTCCATCGTAAGGGTCACTTAAATACTGCTGGGTTTTTTATTGTATTTTTCATTGTCATAGGTCTGTGCTAGAACCTCTGTCTTCATTCTGTATTCTCCTGCAATTATTTCCTCCATCCCCAAGTCTCCCAGTATCAGTTCTATGCAAATTATTTCAAATTTATATTTCCCCAAACTCAAATAATCCTTCATTTTCAACAATTTGCTACATATATCCACTGGGTGTCCCATTACTTAAAAACACAACTTAGCCCAGGAACTCTATTTATATATTGCCATATTGTTGCCCAATTTCTATTCTCACAACTGTGATTTCATTTTCATATTCCCTACAGTCACATTATCCACAGTTCTCCATTGTCCATAGATTAACTTCAACTATCCCAGCTTCTTATTATAAACTATTTCAAATTTCTGGCTTCTACTTCTGCTTTCTGCATAAATATTTCATCTGGTAAAGTAATATGTATGTTTGCCTTACCCCTAATGCATCACACATTCTCTGTGATTTTTCCTCAGCCAGGAATGTTATTACCTTTCTATTTATAAAAATCCAAGCCATCCAACAAGACTAAGTACAATTTTTTATCAATTAATTTTTTAAATTTTCAATTACAGTTTACATTTAATATTATTTTGTATTAGCTTCAGGTGTACAGCATAGTGGTTAGACAATCATATACTTTACAGAGTGGTCCCCTGATTTTTCAAGTGTCCAACTGTCCCCATACATAGTTATTACAATATCATAGAGTATATTCCCTACAATTTGAGATATTCTATAAAATACTTCCTGATTGCATCAGTAAGATCCTCTGAAATCCTATGATACTCAGTGCTAGGGAGTAAAAAGGGCATTTTGCTGTAGGTATTTGTGTACATGACTTGTTTTTCCACCAAAACTTAAAGGAAAGAATCATTCTTTATAATTTGTCTTCTTATCCTCAGACCATTTACTCATTAAATGAGTAGAATTACTAAATAATAACTCCTACAAAGCTTGTGCCTATTTTTGTTAACGATATGAAATGACATGTGATAAACAGAAGCTATAAGTGCTCTGTGAGACCTTATGTACCACTGAATTAGCTCATGAACCAAAAAGTCTGCAATCCTGTGGTATAAACAAGAGAATCCCTCTGTTAAGAGAATTCAATATATATATATATATATATATATATATATATATATATATATATATATATAAAATATATGTGTGCCTGCTATGTGCTAAGTGCTAGAGATATGGTGGTGACCAAGATGGTCATGGTCCTTGCACAAAAGGAACTTATAATGTAATGGGGAGGCATATTGAGCATGTCAGAAGAGGGTTATAAAAGGGAAGTGTCTAGGCCTTATAGAGCTATATAATATGGCTCTAATCTGTTGTGTGTGGGGTTTTTTTTACTAAATGTTATTGAACACATTCCATTCTTCCATATGTCAGATATAGTTTGGCCTAGAGCTTCAAGTTTAAAACAGTATTAGTATTAGAGCTCATATTTGCATAGCAGTTATATATTAGGCACTATTCTCATTGTTGTACATTTATGTATTCACTTAATCTTCATAACAACCTAAGAAATGAGTACTATAATTATGCCCACTTTACAAATGAGAAAAGTGAAGAACAAGAGGTTAAATAATTGCCCAAAGTTACCCATATAACAAGTGTCAAAGTTAGAATTTAGACTAAGGTATTATGGCTTCACCTTCTGTGTATTTACTAGTAATCACTATACCATACTGTCTGGCAAGGAGAAACAGAAGTAAATAATGAACAATGAATATGCAACCTACTGAAACATAAGGAAATTGAGGGTCTGAGAGGTTAAATAATTTGTCCAGAGCCATAGACTTGACTAATTGCAACCCTGAAAGTAGAGTCTCAGTCTAGTGATTTTTTTTTCATGTCCAACTTTCTTTTCATCCCTCCACCCTCATCCCCACCAAAGAAAGAAGGAAGAGTTAGACAGGGAGCTGGGACTACTATGGATAGATTATTTTACTGAAACAGGAAAGTTCAAGGAGAGAAAGAATGTAAAATATCAAGTGCATGAATGACATATTTGTGCAGAATATCATTTATTCTGGACCCATTAGAAAAAACACTAGAAGCATCTCTTGCTCAAAGAAGTATAAGGGTAGATAGGTATGAGCCAAAACTCAGCAGCCTCTCAGGCTAAATGATTACAAATAAAAACTACAACTTGAAAAATAGGGTAAGGAGATCCCTTCCAAATCTCCATTGTCATGGTAGGAGTAGTCCTTCTGTGATTTTTAAGCTCCCCAAAGGTTGTTCCCACAGAGTATATTTAACTATCAAGATGATCACACTGTGAAGTCTTTTAATTGAGTGTGCTCAGTACAGGACTCAATTTAACAGTTCATTCTTATAATGGATCATGTCATTTCAAAAGTGGATATGCTCTTTGCCATTGATCATTTTCTTCTAAGCACATGAAATTTAGCTGTTAGCATGTTAACCATGCTGCTATGATACCAAGGGGACTGCAGTGAATGGTTTACTGATTATTTTCTGTCTTTTTACTAGATACACTGAGTATTGTTAGGGGCACTGAAATGATACTTGATATAGTCTTCTTTAACCTGAAGGTCCCATGGTACTTCACAAAGGTTAATTCATTATTCTTTAAAAATATCTCGAGGAACAAAATAGAAGCTTGTTATAACATAGTTTAGATTCAGATATACCACAGGTCAGACCATGCTCTCTTAAAATGCAACTCCTTGCCCTGAAATCTCAGTAATACATTTGGCCTATTCTGAGGATATTGGCAGTAACCTCTAATATCAACATTGTAAAATGCAGCTACAGTATTTCTTTCATAAAATCTGACTTCTCTTGGTCACAGTCTTTGAGAGAAAACATAAAAGCAGAGTTCAGAGCGTTGTACTCCTTTCTTCTTGGTTAAACTCCTCTCAAATCTACTGTTATTCACAGATGACTGAGTGAAATTCATAGAAGGTAAGCACTCACATAAAGAGGATAATTCTTGCCCTGGTCTACTGTGATCCCTTCTTATTATACTATATCTTAGAAATGGATTAATCAGTCAGAGAGATATGAAACATTAGGCCTAGGGGTATTTCTGAACTCACTACAGTGGAACATCAGTTCTTGAACTTCATTAGTTCCAGAAGGTTATTTAATAAGTGATTTGTTCAAAAACCAAATCATTTTTTCCTATTAGAAATAATATAAATGGAATTAATTTCTTCCAAATGCTTCCCTGTTTTAACTTTTCTTATATACAGTACATGTCTAATGTACTGTTTAATCTATAAACAAACACTTCTTTTCTTAAATTTATCAAACCACCCCCTACTAGCCTTAAATAAATCACTTTCATCATTCCTTCCAGAGCTGTCTTTCAGGAAGTCAGCATGCTGCATCTTCATTTTTTCACATATCACTGCTTCTGAAATGCTGTCACAGGCTAACTGTTTTTTTTGTTTATCCAAATCAACAATAATTTTTCTACCTCTTCAATTGCCTGTGATCATTGTTTCTTTCAACCATAACAACATTAACACTCTTGATGGCCTCTTTATGTTTTCAAATTTTGCTAATCAACCATTTTGCCAGCAACAAAAGCAAAGGAAAAACCCACAAAAATATTCACAGCATAATTTTCTGAGATGTTAACAAGCAAGGTTTAGCAGTAAATTGAGTCACATTCTCTCCTTTGTTTGTGGCCTGAGAGATGCTTTTTGTCATGCTAATATGTCAGCATGAAAGGTTTGTCAATTCCAGAACCTAAATTTGATTCAACATTATTTCTGTAAACAACTTGGTTGAGAACCAAATTGCTGGAGATGGGAGAGTTCAAAAACTGAGGTTTGACTGTATTTGCAATACAACAGAAATCATGAAGTACTACCAATTATAGCCAGGAGCTCTAAGCAGGGTTAGTTCCTGAAGCTCCCATAAGGCTTTGGTATAAGGATATTTGTTTTCATGCCATCGTCTGACATGTGGCCATCTTGTTTTTCCAGAGAGATGACTCTGTATGTGTGTGTGCACTCACAGCACAGTGACCTTGAGTAACTGGCTTAACATTTTTGAATCTCAGCTGGCTCATTTTTGAAATGTAGATTAGCCAAATGGCCCTTGAGGCCCCTTACAACACTGAGATCTATGATTCTTGATCCTGTATATTGAGCTGTTGACACTGATTATGAATGGTTTGTGGATATAGTCCATAAACTCTCTTAACTCCATATTGTTTATGGTGAGAAAATATTCATTATAAATATGTTTTGTTTTCATTATAAGGACATTCACATTTTGATATATAGACCATGTTTCTTGAGAATTTAATATTCTTTATAGCAATACACATAAACACATAATATAAACGTGTGTGTGTGTATATATATCTTCATTAAAGCAATGTCTCGTTATGTTTTTAAGTGTCCCCTAATGGATTATGATATGATCTACTAATAAAACAGATAATTAGAAGAGGAACTTGTAAGAGGCTCCTATAATTGTTGTTGCTGGGGAAATTTTTTTTGATTATATAAATACCATATGCTTTAAAAACATTATTAATTTTCCATTTTATGGAAAGTGCCAATAATCACAATATTGTTATCTGACTCTACATGTCTATCACATACAACACATCACTTCCTCTGCAATTTCCAGGTATTGATTAGGCCATTTGTAAAAATTAGTATGTATACTGTATTTTTTTCTATAGACATTACACTAAAGAAGCTTTGTTCAAATGCAAAGCACTTGCTACTCACACAAATATGTAGCTATTTACCATACCATTGAAGAGAAAAATCCATTCATATATAAAGTACCTAGAATTTAACAACTTCAGTTGAAAAGATGTAATTAATGTGGCCAAATTAGAAACTGAAGATTGCAGGTACTTTTCCATATTTAATTCTGGACACAGATCTTAATTCTTAGTAACAGTAGCTGAGTTCTCAGAAGAAACACTTCTATTAGTTAGCAAACCATGTTAACAAATCATAATGCTTCAAATTGCCTGGACTTAAAGAAAAGCTAAAATATAGACAATTAGTCATTGAAACATATGTGAGGTTTTTATAGTGCTTTTAGAGCATCCAAACACAAAAAGCTTATGACTAATTCCTATGTAGGCTTATTTATCTTTAATTTGCTATTTAAAGTATGACAACTTCTGATCAAACTTATTTTAAAGTAATTCTTGTTTCTACTCAGTAGAAAATAAAGAGTAGGCCTTCAGATGATACTTATTTTGATTAAATAAACTGCTTAAGCATAGTGGTGCACCATTAACAGCATTAACTCTAGATTATTGAATCAGTCAGTGAAGTTCATTGGTGGCACTAAAACTACAACCCACAGCATCCGTAGCAGAATTCCAGGTCAAATAAAGTGTGTAAGACTGAATCTATTGAAATATCTTTGAAAAGTAGATAATGAAATAGAAGGAAAAAAACCCACACTATTATCATGATTTCCTAGCAACATATCCTATTCAGATGGTTTTCTATCCCCTAAGACTTTTATTCTTATTGTTCTCAAGTAAAAGTAGAAAATAAATCCCAAAATATTCTGATTCAAAAATCATTTATCTTTATAAAAAATAATTAATTTAATGGCCATAAGGTTGTATGTATAGTGAGATGATTCAAAGTACATCAAATATCAAATGCTTTCCTGTTATATCTTTTATATTTTGTTCTGAGACAATAAAAACCACACCTGTTATATGTCATCATTAGCAGGCAGCAATGCAAAAATCCAGTGAAACTTTTGATCATTTGACAAGTTTGAACTAACAGGAAAATTTGCAGGTGCCTCTCTGTAAATCTGAGCTAACTCTACTGAGTATGTCAGGACATGAAAGCTTTAAAATTGTTTTTCAAACCAGAGACATATATTTTTTGAAGGTGGCAATTATGAAAAAAAATGTAAGTAAACATGAGTGAGAGGATGCGTGATTATTTACGAGGTTAAAGTACAATTAATAATAAGGAATGCATGTGGACAGACCAGTTGGAACACATCAAAAGGAAACAGGTAAATTTTGTTTTTCTCTGCAACTCATCCTTCTTGTTTACTCAACCTCTTATTTTGAATTCCAGATTCTTCTGCTATTTGACATTTTACTCAATTCATGTTTAGCTACATGAAATGAAAATAGATTCAGAAAAGGGGAAATCTAAAAGGTGTATCTGACCCTTTTAAATGAGATACTGTAGGAAAAGTGGCCACCTGGGTGCCCACCTCTATACTGTGACTAACTTACTGCTGTTCCAGTCCTCTGAGTGAGAAAGAGAAGGTAAAAGCACTCTGTGTGGAGATAGTTGAGAGAGGTTGAAGGAAGCTAAAATTTAATTTTGCAAAATTGGTAACCAGGACATGGGGATAGATCAGAATAAATCATCCCAATCCTGCTTGCCAAAATCAGATGATTGGAGATAGTAAAGAGCACACCATATGTCTCCCCCATGCAAATCAAATGATACTTCCAATTTTGTAATAAAAATATCCTCCATTTATCTGATGGTTTTACTTTTTTTTCTCCAAATGCTCACATACCCATTTTCCTTATTTCATTATTAGGCCATGATCATATCATTATTAGAATTTGGATTGCATATTAAGCTTGGATGATACAAAATACCTGTAGAACTGTTTCAGAGAATTGATTTATATATATTATTTCCAGTCATTGGAGAGAAGGAAAAGAGGGATAAGAATGACAGATTAGTCCTTTGTTAAAGTTTAAGGAAATACATTTTTACATGGAAACCTGATAAATGGAAGCTCATAGAAATTCTGAATGGGTGCTTCATCTGTTGTAAAGAATTTGGCTTAAATGTGGGCTTCTGCTTTCACAGTAACCTAGCAAAAAGTTTCTGGTACTCTCATAATATCTATAAGGTGGGTAATAGCTTCCTCATTTTATTGTTGAAAGAAGTAATTTCCTGTGTGACACTGGAAAACATACTTTACTGTACATGCTTCAGAGTTGAGGCTGGCAACAGAATTCACAGCCCAGTGTGCTGTCCTACAGGTCAGTGTGGATTAATATTTTATCGTAATGTTAATGTAAAAAAGCCATTGAAACCTATAAAGAATTTTTGTGATTTTATTTGAGCCAAACTGTTGACATATGCCAGGAAGCAGACCCTCAACTAATTGAAATAATGCTCCAGAGAATGGTGGGTTACATTTGTATTTATACATCACAATCAAAGGAGGGATATAGGTGGGTTACATGAAATTCATTGATGATAGATTAAGGAGGTGGGATAAAGCAAAGTGGTGGAAAAACCCCTAGGATTGAATAAAAAGTGAAATGATGGACACCTACTTATGTGGATGCAAGAACAATTAACATGATAATGAAAGAATTTGTGGTATCTGTCTTGATGCCCACCACGTTTGGTTATGCACGAGGGTGGAGCGAAAAAGGGAAGTTACAAGTTACAAGTTACAAGTTACCCAGACATTTTAAGAGTTTGTTATCATAGATGAAAAAAGACAGATAGGCTCAGTTAAGATAAAGGTTGACCTTGTCAGTCAAGATACTGGCCTTAGACATAACTGCCCACCATAACTGCTTTTAGTTAAAGTTTAATTTCAGACCATCCTTTGTGGTTACTTTAGGTCTCTGAGTTTGCAAGGCTGCTATGCAAGCCTCCCCTGAGCTTGTCAGGTCAGCATGTGGCCCTTTCATCCACACTACTTGTTATGTGCTAAACTTCTTGAATGTAAGGATCTATGTCATTCATAAATCATAGAAAATGTTTAGTCATCTCATTGAATTTTGTTTTTCTCATCATCTCTATTATCTCATTATGGAAGTTCTATTTGACTGACCCACTCTGGATTCTGTCTTTTATTTATTTTCCATTTCTTTGTTTATTTTATTGTAGGTAATTCCCTCAAATCTGTCTTCTGGCTCACTAAATATCTCTTCAGCTATATTTATGATGTTTAACCCTCCTACTCAAATTTAATTTCAGTAATTACATTTTATTTCTAAAATTTTAATATTTTTTCAAGTATGCCTCATTAGTTTTGGGTAATTTCTTGCTCCTTAATCTTGTTTGTTGTTGCTCTCTTTTCTCTAAGCATATTAAACTTATTTTATATGTTGTATCTGTTAAATATAGCATGTTATTTCCTTGTAGGTGTAGTAGGTCTGTAGTTTGTTGTTTTCATCATATCCTGTATGATGGCTTTCTTTCTTGTTTCTGTTATTTTTTAATATATTTTTATTGATTTCAGAGAGGAAGGGAGAGGGAGAGAGAGAGAGAGAGAGAGAGAGAGAGAGAGAGAGAGAGAGAGACATCAGTGGTGACTGAGAACCATTAATCTACTGCCTCCTGCACTCCCCTTCACTGGGGACTGAGCCCACAACCCTCTGTTATTTTTTTTATTTTTTATTGTGAGTTCAAATATGTTAAAATTTTAAGTCCTGTATGAAGAACATATTCCTCTGGGGAGCATTTATATTTGTTCTGTCAGGAACTTATATGCACTACAGATTAGAGAAAATTTTATATTAAAACCTAATCACTTTTTTGAACCATACATATTGTATAAGTTGAGGCCCCAAGTCCACAAGAAACTTGGTTAGTGGCCATAAAGTTTCAGAGAAGGCTTATTGTTTAACATGTTCAAAGACCCAAGCCTGAGAGAGAGAATTTTCTTCTAGTCTTTGTTTGCAACGTACAATTTCTTCTAGGTTGGTTTTGAATATTGATCCCTTATCCTGTACAGGCCCAAGGTTTAGCTGTCAGTTCCCACTCTGGAGTTTCACCAAAACTCTAGGTCACCCATATCCTCAGATGCTTTTGGTGGCCTTATAGAACTCTGACCTTCCATGTAATTGTGGGCAAATCAAGCACTATGGCTATCAATTTACACATCTGCAAAATGTGTATTTCAGCTAAATTTACTTATCAATTTAATTTTAGTAATTAACATTTTTTCACTCTTAAGTGGAGAAAAAATTTAATTTCCAGTTAGATCAAGAATTTTATTGACTAAGGTATATGTATGTAGACTGGTTAGTGTCCAACAAACTTAGAAAAGTTCATTCCATGCCAGGAAAATGATTTGGTTCAGTGTCTGAACATTGGAGGAATGTCTTAGAAGTATTGTTTAAAAGATATTTCTGAAACCATAGCAGTCAAAGTTAACAGTTTAATCAAGGGTAAACAGTTTCAACCATCAAAAAAGCCTCTCACACTCCCTGCTAAGTCCATTCAATTTTCAAATTGAATTCTGCATGTCAATAAGTAGTGAAAGTTAAAACACTAATTATTGCCCACTTTCGTTTCCAACATTTTTCCCTTTTTTCATTTCTTCTTTAACATATTTGTTGGTGTAATCATGGATTAGTGGCACAAGAATAGATCTCAGAGATTACCTTGTTTGTTATTGTTATTGTTCGTTGATTTTTTACAATGTTCTTAAATGCTTTATTCTTTTTTTTTTTTAGATCATCTTGTTTTGCCCCCCTCCCCTGTCTTTTATATCTGAGAAAACTGAGGCCCACAGGTTGGATGACTTGTGTAAGGTCATGCAGATTATTAGTCACATAGTTAATATGAAAGGCAAGTCTCATGATCTCTGGTTTTGGCCTTTTGTCCATTATAGCATTCAGAGAGCCTTGTTCAACTTTAACATGTGTTAAATTTCCACTGAATCTCTATAATATTGGCATTGCACATATATAGGGGAACATCTCAGCATCTCTAACTTAACTAAGAGAATATTATGGACACTGTCAGAGATTTGACATAGGAAATTTCAGGCAGAAATGAACTCAAATACTAGCTCTGATTCTAAGTTACTATATGACCTTGAATAAATTACTTGGTTTCTCTGAGCCTCTCCTATAAAATGGGAAAATAATTCTTACTATGTAGGGTTAAACATAAGGGTTAAATGATATAATACATGTAAAACACCTAGCATAGTGCTTCTTCCATAGTAGACATTAAATTATAATATAAAGAGTATTATTGTCATTATATTTCATTTTTCATTATAAAAACAAATTTCGAAGTAGTAATTTCAAATTACAAGACATATTTTGTAAATAGAAGATAGATTAGTAGCTATCAGAAACAAATTCATTTTTAGGCATTGTAAAACTGAATTAATTTAAGACTATGAAAATTGTTTCTACTACAAAGTCATTACCTTCTTTTGTCCCTACCCATTTGGTGTTTTTCCTATGTTTGTAAAATAGATGTTTTACTGAAAAGTTGGCTAAAAAGTAGTTGTTCTCTTGCTTTACTTTCTTTATTTTAAGTCCTTCTATTTATTATAAGATCATATTTAAGGAGAATTTATATTCCTGGCATGTCAGCTAAGATTAGAGTCAATAACAGGACATACCTTCTATAAAAAAAAAAATTTAAGAATGGCTTAAATAAGATACAAGTGTGAAGTTATCTCACACAAAGGAAATCTAGAGGGAGGAAGTCCAAAGCTTATATAGTGGCTCCAGAAAGAAAGCCACATCTAGTTCACATCACTACTATCCCTAAACAGAGACCCTTATTCTCATAGTAAACAAGGCAGCCAGTGCTCCAGCCACCGCATCTTTATTCCAGGCAAGACAAAGGAATTGGGTAGAGAAAGGGCCTGACCCCTCTTTATTAAGGAGGCTTTTTTGAAGCTACTGCTGGAAATATTGGCTTATATCTAATTGACTAATAATTAAGTCATTTAACCACACACAGAAGCAAAGGAAGCTAAGAAATGCAATATTTATTTAAGGAAGGCATGTGCACAGGTAAATAACATTGAATTTCACTGTAGGTAGTCTTCTAGCTCTCAACCAAAACAACAGAGCATTATCACCAGTTTTGTGATTTACTGTGTTCTCAGCATAAAGAAAAAACCATAGCTCAATGGAAATAAACTTTTCTTTATAGTGATACCAGTGACACACTGAACCTATGGATTCTGTTCAAAATTTGTTGTGGAAAACAAATTAAAGGATCCCATTAGTTTTTATATAGATCACATTGTTGAAATGGTAATACTTTGGATATATTGTGTTAAAGTATAATATCAAAATTAATTTCACCTGTATTTTTAAAATTTTAATGTGGCTACTAAAAATGTTTTCATTATTTATGTGGTCTACATTTGAATCTCACTTTATATTTGTAGTGGACAGCATTGTTCTAATATCTGTTAGTATTAAGTCTAGCCTGGAAACTATAACCAAATGTTTCTTCCAAATTAAACTGATTGTATGGTGATAGCAAGGTAAATGAACAAATAAATTTGTAGTATAGGATTACTGACAAAGTCAGCTATATGTGGAGAAGGTCTACCAGACATGATTCGAGTTTTAGTATAATTGACCCAATAATCCTTTTTGACAATAATAAGACAACAAAGGTAGCAGTTATTAAATCTTTTAATTTATGACAATAAAACCATAACAAGGAAGTATAAAAAAATGTTTACACTTATATTTCATAAGACAGGAAAAACATCAAGACATTAATACTCAATAGTTCTGCAAAATATAATAAAGAATACTAATGTGGGCCAATAATAGAGTAATTAAATTCCTAAAGATACTACTACTTCTATAGAATGTAGACCTGAAAAGCCAGGCTTTTGGTCTCTCAAGAAGGAAACCAGCATAGGTTTCAGATAAAATGCCTAATAAAGTAATGGGTTTATAACTTGGATGGATAAAGTGTTTTTATGTCACAAAATGAGTTAGAACACTCTGGGTCCGGCCAAAAAACCTATCTATCTATCTATCTATCTATCTATCTATCTATCTACCTACCTACCTACCTACCTACCTATCATCTATATATCTATCTATCTATCT
The DNA here is from genome assembly GCF_014108245.1 of Pipistrellus kuhlii. Classification (NCBI taxonomy): domain Eukaryota; kingdom Metazoa; phylum Chordata; class Mammalia; order Chiroptera; family Vespertilionidae; genus Pipistrellus; species Pipistrellus kuhlii. The sequence continues at coordinate 17,275,517 of NW_023425504.1, forward strand.
ATCTTTCATCTACTAGAGGCCCCTTGCAGGAAGATTCCTTCAATAGGGCTTCTTGCTGTGGTCTCTGCTGCCCCGCCTGCTTCCCTCCCTTCTCCACCACCCCACTTGCTTGCTTCTCCACAACTTTGCTCCCTTCTGTAGTGCTTGGCTTCTTTCTATGCTGTCTTCAGTCTTCGCTCTAGCCTGGATATGCAAATTAACTGCCCTCTTGGTTGGGTTAATTTGCATATTCACCCTGATTTGCTGGTGCGCGTGACTTATGGGTGTAGTGAAGGCTAATATACTAAGTGTCTGACCACCTGACCAGTCGCTATGATAGGCACTGACCACCAGAGGTCACAAAACAATAGTTGGCTTCCCCCAAGTGAGACACAGGCCCCAGAGTGACACCCTGCAAATTGCAGCTGATGCTGCCAGGACCCCATGGCACAAAAAGTGGCCCACAGCCCAGCCTAGCCCAGAAACGGTGGCTGTGGGCACTAGACAATGATCTCACGTAACTATGCCTGGCTTCTTCTTCCTAGTGACTAGCCTTGGAGTTCTTCAGACCAGGAAAACAACTTGCTTTATATCCAGGTGGAAACATTTTACAGTTTAACCAAATGTCTGTGAAGTGTTTTCCTGTGCCTCATCTCATTTGATCCTCACAGAAGTCCTGGAGTAGGTAGATAAGGAGACTCGGTGAAATCTTGTTTTCTTTTCATTAGCTGGAAAACAGAGATTTAGAAAGCTTAGAAATTTGACCAGACTGAAAAGAAGTAAGAAATGGTGGATCTTGAAAATGGCTTCAGGTTTTCTCACTGTACAGAATACAGTCCAACACTGCTACAGTTAAATATTTTACCCTTTGTTCTTCCTGCATGATTTACAACAATAATCTGCTTCATGTTGATATTTACTGCTATGTTGCTCACAATTACCTGAAAAAGAAGTTGCAGTGCTTCACTGGGCTGGAAAAAGCTTAGGTCTAATTAAGCAAGTTTATTCTATAGATATAAAAAGCTAAGTTGATTCGCACATGCGTGATACATAAAAAACTCTTACTGGTGCCAATCACATGCAGGTGTTTTGATCTGTCATTGTCAATCATGAATTTGGTTGACACTTCTATTATAGAGAAAGGGCAAATGGCGATATTAAAATATTACTTCTAATTAATTTCCTTTCAATGTGCATGAATTTGCGTACCAGGCCACTAGTAGAGATAATAAGCAAAGTAGTAATGATTATAGCTTGTCATTCAGAGTGGTTCTTGGATGGTCCTTAGGCCATGAAATCTTCTTCAGATTCTTTATTTAGTTTGAATGTTTTTGTTTTGTTTTTTTAAATCATGTGTGCTATACAAGGAAGAATTACTATGGCTCAGGATTACTAAATTGTCATTTGGCATCTGAGCTGCCATGACCTTGTACTTCAATTTTTGTACCTTATGTAACTGCCACAGAGCCTGGCCTCTTTATGGGCTGGGACAACTAAATTCAGATATTTCTCCAAGGTTATTAAATCTGAGTTTTTACTTAGCAATGAGCTTTTCATAAACACAATTTGACTTTGATAAAAATCCAAATGGCCTCTTTTAATGTATGCAAATATTGCCACATTAACCTGGCCAGAATTTTTTTTATTATTTCTGTCCAATATTCTTGTCAAAGCAGATTCTAGGATAGTAGAGACAGAGAATATATCCATTTTAATCATCATCAGTCTATTCATAATGGAAGATGTCCCTCACTTGAGGCACATGTGGGAACAGTCAATATGGTCCTTGTAAATCAGAGGATTACAAGGCTTCAATCCATCTCATTCCTCTCAGCCTCTTTGCATCATTAGTCCAAATATAAATGTAAACAAGCTCTGGAACTGTATACCAAGGGTTAAAATAATGAATAAGTGATTAATTTCTACTTTTTTTGTAATATCGGTCTTAAGCATGGTAGTAAGAAATGAGAAGTTAATACTAGTCAATAATCTCTTTTTTAACAAGTACGATCTATAATGTTGGTCTTCAAGCTAGATACAAAGTTTCTTGTAGGTTTATTCCACATCCTACCCTTCAGTTACAGCAGGTTTGGTCCATAAATACATTTTTTATGTGTGAGGACATTTCCTTGTGGATCATACATCTCTCTCTAAAACTATATCTCTCTAAAAGATTGATTCATAGGGAAGCAACCCACATAGTCCCTGAAGACTTCTTGTAGAAAACAAAAGGATCCACCACCATCCTAGAATTCAGCTCCTAAGATGTGATTAACTCCACCATAGGAGCAGAGAATGGATAAAAGTTTAAAGATTATTTTAAAAGGACCATATATCTAAGCAAACTGTGTGCACCTTGACGGGAGATATACAAGGGCAATGGCAAATCATTTCCAGATTGCCAGGGAATTGAATCAGGACCAAAAGAAAGATAGTCTAGTTATATATAATAAGTCAGACTTCAATAGCAGTTTACCTTATTTCTGCCAAGTTTTGTAGTAGTAGTTGTTTTCGGCAAAACTCTCATATATGGGAAAATAAACTGTGTTAGAAACAAGAGCTCATGAACATGTTAAAAACAATCAGAAATAACTGTGCAACAACAGGGGATCTAGCTGTGAAATTCCAACTTGGAATATTCCAGAAAAGTCTTAGTTATCAAAGAACCCTTTGGTGAGTCTAAGGAATCTGTAATAATGAAAAAGTACTATGCTAATTAGACCAAATGTCATGCCGGATGTCCTTCCTGATGAAGCCGGGAATGAAGAGAAGCCAGCCAGGTCCCGAGTGCCTGTGGGTGGCCCAGGGGAAGCCAGCCGAGGTCCCAGATGCCTGCTGACAGGGGGAGGAGTGAAGCCCAGGTCCCAGGTGCTGGAGGGAAGCCTGTGCTAGCAGTTGGGGGAAGGAAGGCCTACTCTTGCACAAATTTTCATGCATCAGGCCTCTAGTTTTATATAAAGAAATACACCCAATGTCATTACCACCATTGAACTAGCTCAGCCTAACCTGGCTGACAAAAATCTCTAGCTGCAAAGTTTTCACACCCCTATTTCTAGGAATGTATTAGGCATAACTTTTGTGGCCTAAATAATCTGAACTGTGATGAGGCTTATTAATGACCATAATGATGATTATGGTAATAATAGTAATGATGATGGTGATAATGTTACATTCATTGAGTTCTTATTATATAGCACATACTTTACAAATACTATCTATTTAATCTCCATCACAAGTCAGTATTTCCAGAGTATTTTCTTTACAACCATTTTCTGCAAGATTTTATAAACAAATGAAAACATTCTATGGTAATAAAATAATAAAATCAGAAACACTGCATGTGTTAGCTCCCTCTTGGAAATTCACAAACCACTTTCTTATATTCCAGATTCTAAAAACTCCCTTCAAGAGGAAAGCTGAGTAGCAGAACATTCCACAAAAATTTGAACAGGCAACCCAGACTTTGCTTAACATTTCCTCATATCTGTGTTCTTTGGAACTCTCTTTGGGTAAAGGTGCTATAAAATGCTATCATCATTTTATAGATGAGGACATGAAAACTTAGATAAATTCAGCAGTGTGCCTTGGATCGCATAACCAGTAGGAGGCAGCACTTTTGAAGCTAAGTTTATTTATTGCCAAAGCTCTTACGCATCTTTGAGTGTAATAATTCAGATCATCACTATTATGTATTAACTGTTTATTATGTTCAAAGTGCTTTATGTACATTGTATCTCATCCTTGCCACAGTCCTGCAGTAATATTCCCATTTTATAAATGAAAAGAATGAGGCTTGATTAGGTCCAATGACTTACCCAGACCTTGTCAAACAAAGCTTATCCGGGGATGTCAGCCGGGCTGTAGAGTTTATTGGTTCTGGTCATGCAGTCTTAAACTAATTATCTAACTTCTTGAAGTTTTGATGTCCATCTCTGTAAAATGGGTGTAATACCTCTGTCACATAGTAATTATTTCGTAAATAGTTTCTATTCCACAGACAGTAACAAGTTTAACCAAGCCAGTATACTTTAAAATAAATATATAGTGAGGATTAACATTGGAAGTATGGTTCATGAATTTATTCATTGCCTCTAAGATAGATATGAACTTTCTATCAATCAAGTTTTTAGGCATCATTAGAGAAGGCAATTAGGGCCAGAGAGTAGCAGGCAGCCAAATAAACCCTGTGCTCAGTGAGGGAAGATATAAATTCTGTAAAGGTCATACTTTCAGATTCAATCAAAAAGGTTCAGCACAGTGTAGTGCAAAGAACATAGCTTAGAGTTAGACAGACCTGATGTGATACCAGCATCACCTCTAATTAGCTGTATGACCTTAAGCAACTCATTTAACCTCTCTGAGCCACAGCATCTCAAGCAAAAAAAAAAAAAATAGAATTAATACTACCTTGCAAGGTTGCAGTAAAGATTAAATGAGATATTGTATGTGAAGATTCTAGCACTGAACCTGGTACTCATTACATAGTAGTGTTGGCCCCTAGGGCGTTGCCTTCTACCTTTTAGAGCAGCATGCTTTAACCAACAACAGAGAAATGTAACAGTGAACGGGCATTGGTCCAGTCTCAGAAATGTGCCTGGTGCCCTCTACAACCTTAAGGGTAATCTGGGGTGTGGAAATGGATGTTAATTAGTCTTTTAAATATTAATCCCAAAGTATCATCAATCACTAGGATAGTGACATGTGTCACTATGAATGAGGAATCTTGAGAGAATAAAGTCATCAGAGCCAATTTTTAAAGCAAGGAGGAAGGAAGATTTCCCAAGTTTAGCAGCTGATTTACATCTATTAAACTGATAGAACCAATGCAAAATCCGGGGGTAAATTTTGAATTTTGCTATTTCCTCCTTTGCAAATTTCAAGCAAGATACAAATTGTATGCGTTTTTATGCAAATATCATATAGATGTGTTATAGATACACTTGGGGACATTTACTTCCTTCTATACTAAAGTTTATAACTTAATTCTAGAGAATGCTCTAAAAACTACCTTCATGAAAGTGCATGTAGCGTTTAATCTCCAAGCATGTACTTATACCAGAAAGTCACATGCTTGCACACTCACACTCACACATTTGCATTCACACAAATGCACAAACATGCAGATACTTGTACAATTGTATACACACTCAATGCTCACACATGCACACATATATACTCAGATGCTAGCACATTCACACATATAGGCATGCTCAGATCATCACCTATGTATATGAGTATACTATTGCACATTTATGCATGCACTCAAACACATGCTTGCTCACTCATACACACCCATCCCATGCAAATTTATACACATTCACTTGTTGCTGTACTTACACACTATAAGTCTGTTTATTTCTGAAGAATATTGTAATTAGTCTGAATAAAAAGAAAAGTATTTTATAATAATATTTTCATCCTGGGCTTACTTTCTTGACCATTGAACACTTAAGACTTTATTTGCTTATGTTACATTCTACAGCAGAGAGGTTAGAGAATTTTAAAGGCTATAAATTATATTCATACCCTTCTAAAATAATTTTTAACTCTCATTCTATCTCTACATACAGCACATCTCTAAAACTGAAGTTTTTTTGGGTGTATGTAAAATCTTGTAATAGTTATAAATTGATATGTGCACTGTAGAGTAATTTAAAATCATTAAAATTATGCACTTTTTAAAGTACTTCTCAATAAAACAAGTAAAGCAATATTGCAGTGTATTAATGGAACTCAGGACATCTTAAATTGATTTTGAAATTAAACATTAAAAACTGCAACTTGAAAAAATAATTAGGTGAACCATTATATAGAAACCAAAAAGAGAAATGACTCTTGAAATTTAGGAAATTGCAAATTAGGAGTGTCAGTAATCCTGATTTGGCAAGGGCAAGGATTGTCAATGGAAAGACTATATATGCTGCTTAAAGTATTCTTGAAAACAGAACTGTGCCCCAGGTTTGCTACTCTGTTTTGGTTTCTGGTGTGGAGTTTCTGTTTCCTTTTGTTTTGCTTGTATTGCATATCAGTATGAGAACTTCATGTAGCAAAAGACTTGCCAACCTCTTCTCAGTAGAAGACTTAACCCTATGAGCCTTTGGGGGAGGAAACTGGTGACACTAGACTGCAAGGAGATGCTCAGATTACTCATCTCCTTTTTCCACCCCAAACATTAGATTGAACTGTATTGACTGTTGATATTTGACCTATAAATGTGATATTTTCATATGATTCAGCCTAATCTCTTCAACATAACTAGATTTGGGAGGAAAGGGAGTTGTAATTATCTGGAAAGTGGCCTTGTTCTGATCCTAGTACTATACTAAATATAAGTGATCTCAAAATCATTTCTGAGATATGGAGCTAGTTACGTAATTGCTATTAGTTCATGCATTTAAAGGGGAAATAATTCCAACTTACCAAACATAACACAAAAGTTAGAAGGATTAAAATTAAATATCATAGTGTTTTAAAATATTCCAAATTACAATAGAATTAAACTTGAGGGTAAGACATTCTCACCTGTTTGGATCTTTCATTCATTCAGACTATTCTCAGGTGTAAACTAGTTTGCACAAAAGTTTTCTCATTTTTTAGTATCAGGGCCTAATATTTAACAATTTGAAATATCTATATTCTGAAAACATTCATCTTCAGCTACCCCTGCATGAGAGGAATTTATGAACTATTTTGACATTATCTGGACTTCTCTCTCATGTGGATTAAACCCAGTGTCTATTAATACAAGTGCCTGTAGTTTTGTTCTATTCTGTTCTTCTATCTCCTTGGGTCTCTGGCAACTCCCTGTCAAATGGAATGACAAGATACAACTTTCTCCTCCTTCTAGGTAACTCCATCTATTATTTATTCTTTAGAGACATACAAGTGATATTTAGCACTTTGTTTGGTTGAGACTTTAAGCATTTATAATAATTATTTCATTAAGAAGAATGATATCAACTCTAGAAAGAACTTTACTCCAGCTCTGTGTAAGGCAGCAGGCATATATAATAATCACCTACTATGCACTGAATCCTATGTATTGCAGGAATGGGACATATAAACAACAAAATAATTCAAACAGTATTTCTAGATAGCAATTTGCCAAATGTGCAAGTCTTTTCACAGCAATTATTCAAAATATAGAAAGAAATCCGTTACAACTTTATGCAACAGTATCAGAAAGATTAGGTAAATTAGGGTGCATTCTAAAATATTATATTGCCATTACAATATTTATAGAGGATTTTTAATTTATATTTTTAAGATACAGGAAGTCCAGCCTGGCCAGTGTTCTCAGTGGTTGAGTGATACCTATGGACCAGTAAGTCACAGTTTGATGCCTTGTCAGGACACATGCCCAGGTTGCAGGTTCAATCCCCAGTGTGGGGTGTGCAGGTGGCAGTTGATCAATTATTTTCTTTCATTATTGATATTTTCATCTCTCTCTATCCTTTTCTCTTCCTCTATGAAATCAATAAAAAATATTTTAAAAGATATATGAAGTCTGAAATAAGCTTTTAAATGTGTGTCTGATATCTCGACAAAATGCAAAAAGTATAGAATAGAAGGAAACGTGAAAATATTGACAGCGTTCTTTGCTAGATTGTGATGCATTTTTCTTCTTTAGTCTCTTCTGTATAAGAGATACAGAGAATTTAGTAATATAGGGAGCAACATAGTTTAAAATCCTGGGCAAAAATATTCTTCAGGACCAGAAAGTTTTATTCACTCAAATAAAGTAGAGTTCATAAGAGACCTAGTAATAGCCCTCTAGTACTTGAAAAGCTTTCAGATGAAGTCCAGAATGGTGACCAGGTCCTCTTAAACCCTGTAAAATATAAATAGAGAGATAAAAAGATATAGCTAAAATACTGCAAGAGAAGTCAAGATTGGTTATATGGGAGAATTTCATTGGGGAGGGGATAATTTAAAAATCAAAATTGCTTGTGAAGACAAACCATGGCATTTTCTTTTTAGGATGTTTTTTATTTTTCCTTATTTTTTAATTTTTAAACTTATTTATTGTCTAAAGTTTTACATATGTCTCCTTTTTCCCTGCTTGACCCGTCTCTCCCCTCCCCCCCTACCCCTCAAGCCATTCCCACCCAGGGCAAGTCCCTACCACCCCAGTGTCTGTGTCAATTGGTTACGCTAATATACATGCAAACAAGTCCTTTGTTTGCTCTCTAACCTCACCCCTCCCTTCCATTTGTCTCTGGATCTGTTCTTGTCCATCAAATTATGTTGATATTATATCTGGGTGTTCATGTGATATTTATCTTTCTCTGACTAGCATATTTCTCTTAGCATAATGCTTTCTAGATCCATCCATGCTGTTGCAAATGGTAAGAATTCCTCCTTTTTTACTGCAGTATAGTATTCCATTGTGTAGATGCATCAGTTTTTTAATCCACTCATCTGCTGATGGACACTTAGGCTGTTTCCAAATCTTAGCTATTGTAAATTGTGCTGCTATCAACATAGAGTTGCATATATCCTTTCCGGTTTCTTGGGATATAGTCCTAGAAGTGGGATCACTGGGTCAAATGGGAGTTACATTTTTAACTGTTTGAGGAAACTCCATACTGTTTTCCAGAGTGGCTGCACCAGTCTGTATTCCCACCAACAATGCAGGAGGGTTCTTTTTTCTCTACATCCTGGCTAGCACAAGTCATTTATTGATTTGTTGCTATAGCCATTCTGACAGGTATGAAATGGCATCTCATCATTTTGATTTTCATCTCTCAGATGATTAGTAACTTTAAGTGTGTTTTCATATGTCTCTGAGCCTTTTTATGTCCTCTTTCGAAAAGTGTCTATTTAGGTCCTTTGCCCATTTTTGATTGGGTCCTTTATCGTCCTTTTGTTAAGTTGTATGGGTTCTCTATAAATTTTGGAGATTAAACCCTTATTGGAAATGTTATTGGCAAATATGTTCTACCATAGTGGACTTTCTTGTTGTTTTTGCTGATGGTTTCTTTTGCTGTGCAGAAGCTTTTAATTTTCATGTAGTCCAATTTGTTTATTTTCTCCTTAGTCTCCATTGACCTAGGAACTGTGTCATAAAGATATTGCTATGACATATGTCTGCTATTTTGCTGCCTATGGAGTCTTGTAGGATTTTTATGGTTTCCATCTTACATTTAAGTCCTGTAGCCATTTTGAGTTTGTTTTAGTATGGTGTAAATTGGTTATCTAGTTTCATTTTTTTTTTTTTTTGCTTGTATCTGACCAAATCTCCCACCACCATTTGTTGAAGAGACTGTCTTCACTCGATTGTATGCTCTTGCCTCCTTTGTCAAATATTAATTGAGCATAATGGCATGGGTCAATTTCTGGGTTCTCTGTTCTCTTCCATTGGTCTATATGTCTGTTCTTCTGCCAGTACCAGACAGTTTTGAGAACCATGGCTTGGTAATATAGCTTGATATCTGGTATTGTGATCCCTCCAACTTTATTCTTTCTCAGGATTGCTGTGGCTATTTGGGATCTTTTTTATTCCAGATGAATTTTTGGACAGTTTGTTTTAGATATTTGAAGTATGCCATTGGTATTTTAATGGAGATTGCATTGAATCTGTAGATTGCTTTGGTTAGTATGTACGTTTTAATGATGTTGATTCTAACAGTCCATGAACATGGCATGTTCTTCCATTTGTTTATGTTTTCCTCTATCTCTTTTTTCAATGTCCTGCAGTTCTCTGAGTACAGTTCTTTTACCTCCATAGTCAAATTTATTCATAGGTATCTTAATTTTTTTGCAATGGTAAATAAGATTTTTTTTTTCATTTCTCCGTCTGTGAGTTAATTATTGGTGTTTAAAAGGGCCATAAATTTCTCGGTGTTCATTTTGTATCCTGCTACCTTGCAGAATTCATTTATTAGGTCTAGTAGTTTTTTGCTTTTTTTTTTGTTGTTGTTGTTTTTGTTTTTTTGTGTGTGTTTTTTATGGAGTCTTTGGGGTTTTGTATGTATAATATCATGAAATCTTGGAATAAGGACAATTTTACTTCTTTTCCAATTTAGATATCTTTTACTTCTTTTTCTTGTCTGATTCCTATGGCTAACAGTTCAGTACTATATTGAACAGAGGTGGTGAAAGGAGGCATTCCTGTCTTGTTCCTATTTTCAGGGGAAATTAGTTTAGTATTTGCTCATTGAGTATGATGTTGGCTATAGGTTTGTCTTCTAAGGCTTTTATTATGTTGAGTTATGATCCCTCTATTCCCACTTTGCTGAGAGTTTTTATCCAGAAAGGGTGTTGGACTTTGTCAAATGCTTTTTCTGCATTGATTGATATAATTATGTGATTTTTGTCTCTCAATTTCTTTATGTGATGTATCACATTTATTGGTTTGTGGATATTGTACCATCTTTGCATCCCTGGAATAAATCCCACTTGATCATGGTGTATGATCTTTCTAATGTAATGCTGAATCTGATTTGATAGAATTTTGTTGAGAATTTTAGCATCTATGTTCATCAAGGATATTGGCCTCACATTCTCTCCTTTGTGTGTGAGTGTGTGGTGTCTATCTGGTTTTGAAATTAGGGTAATGCTGGTTTCATAGAAAAAGCTTGGAAATGTTGCTACCTTTTGAAATTTTTTTGAATAGTCTGAGGAGAATAGGTTTTAGCTCTTTGAATGTTTGGTAGAACTCTGCTCTAAAGCCGTCCACACTAGGGCTTTTGTTTGCTGGAAGATTTTTGATCACTGCTTCAATTTCTTCAGTAGTTATCAGCCCATTCAGGGGTTTTTTATTCTTCCTGATTGAGATTTGGGAGCTTATATTTTTCTAAGAATATGCCCATTTTGTCTAAGTTGTCCACTTTGTTGGAATAGAGTTGTTCATAATATTTTTTTTCATAGTCCTTTGTATTTCTGTGGGATTTCTTATTATTTCACCTCTTTCATTTCTTTTAAAAAAAATTTAGAGTATTTTTCTTTTTTAATATATTTTATTGAGTTTTTACAGAGAAGAAGGGAGAGGGATAAAAAGCTAGAAACATCGGACCAGCCGCCTCCTGCACACTCCCAACTGGGAATGTGGGATGTGCCCGCAACCAAGGTACATGCCCCTAACTGGAATCGAACCTGGGACCCTTCAGTCCAAAAGCCAATGCTCTATCCACTGAGCCAAACCGGTTTTGGCTTTAATGTATTTTTCTTGACTTCAGAGAAGAAGGGAGAGGGATAGAAAGAGCTAGAAACATCAATGATGAAAGAGAATAATTGTTTGGCTGCCTCTTGCACACCCCCCACTGGGGATCAAGCCCACAACTTGGGCATGTGCCCTTGACTGGAATCGAACTTGGGACCCTTCAATTCTCAGGCCAATGCTCTATTCACTGAGCCAAACCAGCCAGGGCGCCTCTTTCATTTCTGATTTTGGTTTATTTGGGTCCTCTCTCTTTGCTTTTTGGTGAGCCTGGATAGAAGTTTATCAATCTTGTTTATCCTTCCAAAGAACCAGCTCTTGGTTTTGTTGATCTTTGGTATTATTTTTTTGTCTCTATGTCATTTATTTTTACTCTGATCTTTATGTATTTCCTTCCTTCTGCTTATGCTGGGCTTTTTTTGTTGTTGTTGCTCTCTTTCTAACTCTTTGAGTTCTAGGGTGAGATAATTTATTACCATTTTCTCTTGTTTTTTTAGTTAGGCCTGTAGAGCTATGAACTTCCCTTCAAGACTGCTTTCACTATGTCCATTAGATTTTGGATTGTGTGTTTTCATTGTCATTTGTTGCCATGATGCTTTTTATTTCTTTATTGATAAATAATAACATGCTACTTAGCCTCCAGATGTTTTGTTTTTTTCATTGTTTATATGGTAGTTGATTTCTACTTTTATACCATTGTGATCTGAGAAGATGCTTGATATGATTTCTATCTTCTTGAATTTGAAGAGACTTTTCCTGTGTCCCAATATGTGGCCTATGAAAATAACCCATGTGCACTTGAGAAGAATGTATATTCTGTGGCTTTGGGGTGAAATGTTCTGAAGATGTGAATTAATTCCATCTGATTTAGTGAGTCATTTAGGATTGCTGTTTATTTCCGGAATTTTTGTTTAGCTGATTTATCCAGTGGTGTCAGTGGGGTATTAAAGTCTCCTACTATGACTGTATTGCTCTCCATCTCTCCCTTGATATCCCCCAGAAGATTTTTATGTAGTTTGGTGCTTCTGTATTGGGTACATATGTGTTTACCAGAGTTATATCTTCTTGTTGGATTGCTCCCTTTAGTATTATGAAGTGGCCTTCCTTATCTCTTGTTATGGCCTTCATTTTGAAGTCTAATTTGTCATATATAAGTATTGCTACCCCAGCTTTATTTTTTTCATTTCCCTGTGCCTGAAAAACCCATTTTCATCCCTTCACCATCAGTCTGTGTGAGTCTTTTGTTCTGAGGAAGGTTTCCTGTAGACAGCAGATATATGGGTCATGTTTTCTTATCCACTCAGCTACCCTATATCTTTTGATTGGGGCATTTAATATATTTGCATTTAAAGTTGTTATTGGCCAAAACCGGTTTGGCTCAATGGATAGAGCGTCGACTTGGGGACTGAAAGGTCCCGGGTTCAATTCCGGTCAAGGGCATGTACCTTGGTTGTGGGCATATCCCCAGTAGCGGGTGTGCAAAAGGCAGCTGATGGATGACTCTCTCATCGATGTTTCTAACTCTTTATCTCTCTCCCTTCCTCTCTGTACAAAATCAATAAAATATATTTTTTTAAAAATAAAAAAATAAAGTTGTTATTGATTGGTACTTGTTTGTCCCCATTTTTATTTTTTATGCCTATGTTACTTTTTCCCTTCCAGTTTCTTCTTTTTACAGCAGTCCCTTTAGCATTTTTTGCATTGCTGGTTTGGTGGAAATAAACTCCCTTAGTCCTTTTTAGTCTGTGAAGCTCCTAATTTCACCCTCAACTTTGATTGATAGCCTTGCTGGGTAAAGTATTCTTGGATTAAGATCCTTGCATTGCATGACTTTGTATATTTCATTCCATTCCCTTCTAGCCTGATGTGTTTCTGTTGAGAAATTAGTTGATAATATGATGGGAGATACCTTGTAGGTAACTTTCTGTCTCTCTCTGGCAGCCTTTAAGATTCTTACTTTGTTGTTGGTGTTTGCCAATTTAATTATAATGTGTCTTGGTGTAGGTCTTTTGGGGTTCATCTTGTTTGGAACTCTATGTGCTTCTTGGACTTGAGTGAATTTTTTTCTTCTTCCCAATATCAGGGAAGTTTTTTGTCATTATTTATTCAAATAGGTTTTCTCTCCTTGTACCCCTATTATATGGCTGTTGTTACATTTTGTATTGTCCCAAAGTTCCCTTACTCTCTCCTCATGTTTTTTAAGTTTTTTTTCCAGTTGCTGCTCTGCTTGGGTATTTTTTCTCCCTTGTCTTCTAGCTCACTGATGTAGTCATGCACTTCTTCTAGTCTACTGTTGATGCTTTCTATTGTGTTCTTTATTGCAGCTATGTCATTTTTCTTTTTCTTTTTCCTTTTTTTTTTTTTTTTTTTTTGGTTGTTCTTCATTTCCTCTTGGTTCATACAATTATTGTTGAATTTGTCTTCCATCCTTTTCAGCATCCTTATGACTATTGCTCTGAATTCTTTCTCTGACATTTTGCTTGCATCCATTTCATTTACTTCCTTTTCTGGTGATTCCTCTTTTTCTTTTGTATAGGGGCTATTTCTTTGTTTCCCTATGTTCTCTCCTGTTAGAGTGTCTGGTTATGTAGCTCTCTCTCCTGTATTGACTTAAAGGCACAAAATACAACATGACAAGACACAGCACACAGGGCACCAAACACAAATATATTCACAATACCAATAACCCCAAACAAAGGTGACCACCAAAGAAAAGAGAATTAGGAGAGAGAAAAGAGTGCAAAAATGGTATTGAGAAAGGGAAAAAATCTGAGAAAAGAAAGAGAAGAAAAAGAAGGGGGAAAATATATATATATGGAGAAAACTCTAAAAAACCAACATCTAATCCAAAAAATGCAAACAACAAACACCCTGAGATGAATGCAAACAACAAACAATAACTAATCCAAAAAATGCAAACAACAAACATCCAAACAACAAATACCCAGCTGAATCTGAAGAGGCAGAGCTTATTTTCAGAAGGTAATGTCAAGGAATTAAGTAAATGGGAAAATGGCCACAATTCAGTATAAAGGAGGTAGAAAGAGAATGAGTGTATAAGAAGAAAAGTAAAAAAATACAAAAAGATATATATATATATATATATATATATATATATATATATATATATTTCCCTCTCTTTAATCTATCTATCTCTGAATTCATCTATTATTTTAAAATGATAATGAAGAGTAGATAGGCCTGAATTAGTGATTGGAATTAATTAAGCTATTAATAGAAGAGATCAAGTGAGGAGAGGAAAAGTAGAAGAAAAAAAAGAAAAAGAAAAACAAACAAACAAACAATCAAACAATAACAAAACAGAAAGAAAGAAAGAAAGAAAAAGGAAAAGGGGGGAAGTTTTTGGCTAATAAAGAAAGAGAAGAGAGAAGAGTGCATGGACTTGAAGCAGGGAAGAGGAAATTAGATATATGAGTAAGATCAATTTTTAACAGGGAGTAAAAAGAAAGGGTAAATAAAAACTAACGTAGGACAAGGTAAGAGAAACAGGACAAAAAAGGGGGAAAATGGAGAATAGAGTGTTGGCATAAAGGAAAAATTGAGATAGAGTAAAATAATGCTAAAATAAAAATAGAATGTAGAACACTAATCCCAAAATAAAATAAAATAAAATAAAATAAAGGAAAAATAAAACAAAACTTTAAAAAGGTAAAGTAGTCATAGTAATAATAATAATTAAAACTAAAAATATAAATAAAAAGCAAAATCAAGTGGAAAAAAAATTTAGTTTCTTAAGTAAAGGATAAAAAATTGAAGTAGTAAAGGTCATTCACTTCCTCTCCTGTTTCCCTGGCACGTATGTTTCCTGTCAGGTAGTTAGCACAGTGATGAAGTTTCTTTCAATCCACTGCCCCTCTGTGTCATAAGCCAAAACCTCGTTTTCAAGCAGATGGGATCCCTCTACTTACTTTATCGGCCTGCCTTCAGTTGTATTTACACAAGAGTCAATTTCTGACACAACCCCTGGATGGTGGTGTTTCTGTATTAATTTCTAGGACTAAATGGCCCCTTTACACAGTGTTTAGATTCTTCTTTCCCTGCTGCACTTAATACTGGATTAGGAAGACAGACTGACTTAGAGCTGGTTTCATGCTCATCTCTCCCTATTCTGACCCCCTGTTAAAAGAAAAAACAAACAAAAAACTTTCCCCTGCAGTCTTGGTGAGTGTTTTTAATTGGGAGATACTATGTATTGGATTTAGCAAGCAAAAGCAAGGGGTAAAAAGACAAAGGAGCCATGCCAACTTGTGTCTTTTTCCCCTGGCTCTGCGCAGATGGTATAGAACTCCAGACTGCCTTTCTGGGCAGTTTCCCATGGCTATGAGCTTATATCTAGAGTCCCTTTTGCCAGAAGCCCTGTGGACCCCCTTCCACATTTGAGGGCTTCACTGACCCCAAGGGTTAGTGAATTTGATGGGGCACAGTCTCCCTCTGAGGCTCTAGTCCCCACTGTGTGCAGTTCTCCCTCCAAGCTGGATCTCAGATCTCACCTCTATCTAGGCTATCTCTGACCTTTCTGTACAAGGATTGCCTCACCAGTTGTGTTTAATTCGCCAATTCCAGGTAGATGTTATTTGATTTAGCTCTTCCTTCTATCTGATCTGTGAGAAAGAGCAGGGCTCATTTGCATATTTAGTGCTGCTTTGTCTCCCCCTAGACAAACTTTTTAGGCCTGCAGCCAGGGAGGCTAGAGTCTTGGTGTTCATGGTTCACAGCTGAGGCAGCTGGTCCCTGTGCATTGGAAGGTCCCAGGAGGTATATGATGTCTTCCTGGTTGAAGTTAAGGCTGGGCTTCCAATCACAGCCACTCTCTCCTTCATGAAGGCGTGGTCTCTGCAGCAGAGCCGGCTGCTCCAGGAGAGATTAGTACAGGCTGCCCAGCCAGGGCAGCCTGGTCCACCAGTCCCCAACAGTCCTGTGGGATATAGCTGCCCCTCACTCACAAATAGACACTGCCTGCACATCCACACACTCTCACTCTCTCACTCACACACTATCTTGCAGCCTGCCATCCCATCAGCCACCATCTTGGGTCCTCCTTTAGGAGGTTTTAATAGCAATTTTTTTCATCTGCTGATGAAGATTCAGGAACAATCAGGCAGTCACCCGAAGGCAGAAGGGTTAACTGTACTCTTCAAGTTATTTCAAGTCCTTCGATTGTGTTATTTGTTCTGTGCCCTCATTGACATATTGGGCAATAGTATGGGGAAACAAATATTATCTTATTCCACTCTGTGGTTATATTCATTAGTATAGCCTTTTGTCAGTATTCTCAAAATTTAAAATACAAAGTCTTTTCCCCAGTAATTGCATTTCTAATAAATAGCCTAGAGAAATCCTGGCACATGTGCACAAAGAGGCGTTGTTTATAATAAAAAAAAGTTTAGAAATATCTACATGTCCATTTGTAAAGAATATAGAACATCCCGACTATGGTATGCTATAACACAAAAGAATGAGTTAGTTGTAAACAAACTTAACTATATTTCTTAGAAATATTTTCCACTTCTAGAAAAATATACCACTTTGGTTAAAATATAACTACAAAACTGTCATATATATATATATATATATATATATATATATATATATATATATATTAGTTTAATGCATAGAAAGATGTCAGAGATAAATTTCTATCAAAGAATTATTGGTTACTATGTTAAGACTGAATTGTGATTGTTACTTCAAGATGGATTATTGTTTTATTTGTAGTCAAAAGTTTATTGTTCCTTTTTTAGTCAAAAGTTTTACAGTGAGAATGTATTATTTAATTACTTGGAATAATATGTAATTAAAGATAAACAAAAATTAGGAAACAGGTATATAATACAGAAATGCAGGCAAGTGTTGAAAATAGATGCAGTGACATTTGACAAGGAAAAACACTAGGAAGCTTAGAGTAAAGCTACAAAAGATGGTGCAATAAAGGTTGCAGGGGACGACAGAAAATATAATGGGAAAATTATACTTACGAAAGCAAAAATAATTCTTAAGACTACACATGAGAATTTAGAGTTTGGTAACTCAGTTTGGATGGATAGGTAAACCAATATATTCCAAAAAGTTTTATCCCAGCCAAGCAGCATGAAAGTTTGACCACATCTCTCTGAATAAGTAAGAAAATGATGGGTGGAATAGGAAAATCACAGAAATCTGAAGAATAGAAGTAATTCTGCAAAGTTGGAATGCCACTGATTTAAATATACTGATTTTTTAATGGTTCTTAAGTTTTCTACTTAAAGGTTTTCTTTTCCTGTGAAGACACAAGATTGGGGGAGGGAGTTCTTAAGGACCAGTATGTTTGAGAATGGAGTTCAGGTATTATTTTCCCTAAATATTTGCCCCTCCCTTTGATTTTTTGTAGCCTCTTGTCTCTTTGGGTGAAGTTATAAAGAAGGTCTTGTCCAGGAATCTCAGCGTTTCTCTTGTGGACTCTAAAAGAACTTGGGGGCAGGGTGGAGAAGGGGGTGGGATTAACTGGTGAACTAGTTTCCTTTATGGGAAACAAATAAAATCACCATCATTATAACAGGAAGAATAGCTTAATTCAAGTCCCTAAGGAATTTAAAGGGCAGCAATATGGAAACCCCTAGGTTTTTGGAAGCAGTCCAAGGTGAACCAGAAGGGCCTAATGCAGTCATTCATTGATTTGAGAGATAGGATATGTCAAAGGTATTAGAGTTACAACGAGGCAACCTACAAGGCAGAGGCTAGCCTGCCAACATTTACTTGATCATTTGCTGCTTGATATTACTGGCAGGAGGGTCAGATATATTACCTCTTTCCTGACACCTTTCCTCTTTGTGTTATATCCTGTCAATTCTCAATTCCCCTCTGCTTCAGCTGTAGTTACCTGAAAAAGAAACATTCTCCGGAAAGCCTGCCTTTATTACACATACATCATTTTCTTCATACTTGGCACTGTTCAATCTAGTCAGGTGTGAAAATTAGGGAGGGGCTATTAGAAATCCCTTAGTATCCTTTCCTTGTCTCAAGCCACCCTTGTCATTTCTATTTAGTGATACATATTCGTGACATTTTTAGCATATATGGCAAGATTCTAAGCACTTTAATTTCTACTTAGAAGAAGGAAATCTAATTAAAACCATTAATAGTGATGACACTCAAAACTTTGCATGATCAAAAAGAAGTCATATTATAAGAATAGCCTGAGACTAAGAACTGAACTTCCTATATTGGGAAGTCTCTGAGGACTCTTCTGAAAACCACTTTCCCTTATGAGATTTTTTTTTTTTCTTAGCATCAGAACCACAGTAGGGGAAGACTCGGGATATGGTAGAAACTCTCTCCTTCAGAATTTTTCTTTTCTTTGTTCTTCCACTAATTCATTCTGTAGATATTTACCAAATACTCTGTGTAAGGCACTGTTCTAACAGGATGGAGATGCAATGATGAAAAAAACAAACACACTCAAAGTGGTCTGGTGCACAGAGATCTTATGTTCTGTTTCTAGTATAGCACCCTCACAAAGAATAAAGACTCACTTCCTTATTGAATATGTTTCTTACAGCTTGGAAAAGGAACAGACTCTACAGCATTTCTTAAACTTGAGTGTGCCTAAGCAATATATTGGGTGCTTATTGAACGTGCACATTTCTACCCATTTTCCAACCCCATAGATTCTAATGTGGGGAGTCTTGGATGGGTATCAGTTATCAGCCTGTTTAAAAAGCCTCCCTGGTCACTGTGAAGCAGGTGATACAATGGCAACATGTTGGGAACAATGCCTCCATCCCTGTTATTGCTAATTAGTATTTCACATATTCTAATAGAAAGCCATTAATTTTTGTTTTCTCCTCTGGACATGGAAAACAAATGCTCACATCTTCTTCATATAAGTAGTCTAGACATAGGCCGGAATTGACCATTCTGTGGTTGATTTGGGGCTTTGGGCTATATTAATAGCCAGTTGCTGTGCAATCGATCAGAACAGATATGTGGTCAATTTAACCATTAAGATGGCCAACAAGATAACTGAGCTGATGGTGCCATGCCAATATATAGGTATGTCCAAAGTCTGGCAAGTCTCAGCAAAAGACTTTTTTTTTTTATTCTTTAATCATGATGACAAAGCTTAAAGAATACTCTAAATAATTTCCATTGATATGGTTTAATTTTGTGATCCACCAAGGGGTGGTTCAGATCAGAGTGTTGGCAATGAATGACTGCAAGAGTATTTATGTCCTCTTTTTTAAAGAAACATAATGACACCCACTTATTTGAGGATTGAATTTATAACATATAAAAATGCATATTACATGGCTCTTATATGTGCTCAATAAATACCTTTTTTCATATACAATGATCCAGACTACAGAGAAGTTAATCAATTTTTAAAAGTCAGTAATCTCTGGCCAGTGTGACTCCACTGGTTGGAACATCCTCCTGTATACCAAAGGGTTGCACATTCTATTCCTCATCAGGGCACATATCCAGATTGAGAGTTTGATCCCCATTCAGGATGCAAAAGTGAAGCAACCAGTCAACCTCTCTCTCTCTCTCTCTCTCTCTCTCTCTCTCTCTCTCTCTCTCTCTCTCTCTCTCCTTCATCAATAAACATATCCTTCAGTGAGGAATTTTTTAAAAAGTCATTAAGTAGTTTTAATAGCTATATATATGACACTAAAATCCCAAATAGAAAGAAAGACTAAGAGAAAACACTTAAGTATTTAATAAATTATTACTCTTTTTAATAATTCCATTTTATTTTTGGGAGGTTTTTTTTTTATTTGTAAGAAGTTTTGGCTAAAAATAATGTTACCTTACCTTTGGGGGGCATTGTACTTTTCAAAGCTCTTTTCCAATCATTATTACATTTGATACACACAACAACCCTGCAAGGAAATGCTATTATTACCATTAGGCAGATGAGGAAACCAAAGCCCTCTGATAAGTGATTTGATCACATCCACGCAGTTTATAAAGTGCCTAAATACTAGGTTTCTTGAGTGAGTACAGTTCTCCTTCTGCAGGCTATTCAATAACTGAGAGCATGCTTGAGTGTCATTAAAGTGTATTTGAATTTCAACAGCCTTTCAATTCAAAGTTTGAAGCCAAGCCACTTTCATGCAGAAATGCCTCTCTGATCTAGGCATGAAAGGCTACTGCAGCCTACATTTACTTAGATGATTTGCTTGTCCTATACCCAACACTATACATTTTCTTTAAAAAGTAAATGTAAATCTTTGTATTATCATCAAGACACATTGCTTTATACTTCCTTTTGTGGAAGAAACAGGAATTAAGAATGCTATAGAAAAGACGGCTTGTAGACATTACTAGTAAATCAAATAGTTTATAGTTACTGGCCTGGTATTATCTTGTGTTCCTAGCAAAGAGACCCTATTTTGCTTTTGGAAATACTTTTATCATAACTTTCTAGATAGGGGCATCTGGCCCAATGCACTAAGCAAACCAGAACACACACAAAACAAATTATTCACCTTGTGCTCCTATTTTATAGATTTAGATCTTGAATCATTTGCCTTAAACCATCTCTTATCTCAGTTCTTATTTTTTTCTTTCATCTTGTTTATATTTTGCCTTTTCTATATTTATACTTTCAGTCAAATCCCCTCCAATGTGCTAAATTTCTCCTAGTATCTGTCCTTGGCCCTGCCTTCTAGTTACTGTTCAGTATTTCTAAAACATGACCTGGGTAACCTCCCTAGTGTCTTGACTAAACCTTGGTTCCTTCCCTCCTGAATTACATCCCATATGCAATCACCTTCTTTCCGCCTAGTTTTATTTTATATGCATAACCTAGAAACTGAATAATTGGGGATTGTTTTCATAAGCCAGCAAGCATAGCATAAAGCTTCTTGGGAGGTAGATATACTAAAATCTTAGATGCAATGATCTATATATAACATAGCTAATTTTCTGGATTATCTTGAGATTTCACATACTTCACTCTCAAAGGAGAATCTTATGTAAGGACTGCATTCTTTACATATATAATAGGGGTTAAATGGCCACCTCTAACATTTGTGGAGCCTAGAGCAAGGATACCTGCCTGTGTTAAGAATCCCTTCTTCTCCCAGTCCTGACTATCTTACACCATGAGGGGCTTCATAAAAGGTGTACCTAGACATGCCAGCCAAGAAAAAGAGAGAGGGGAAGAAAGTGAAGAATAAAAAGGAAGGAATGAAGGAAGGGAGGAAAGAAAGGAGGAAGGGAGAGAAGGCGAGGGGAGAGAAGGAAAGAAAGAAGAATAGATGGTTAAGTTGGATGGATGGGAGGGGGAAAAACAGGCAATAAATGATAAATGGAAAGAAGACAGAACATTCAGATTAATAGGTCTTCCTCTTCCCTCCACATACCCAACTTGGAAAATATAGGCCTCAAACAAAAACATCTTTATCAGTTACATAATTAGTTGTCATTTCAAATGCATAGCACAATAAGAAATCTCTTCTCTCTTGACAATTTGTCATTGGGAGAAAAAAGTTTGCATTTTTTATTATTACAGTTGGGGATGGATAACATTGCTGGAAGGAAGAGAATTCTGGGTTTAATTCCTATGAGAAACATGGTGACACATGTTTGCAGGACAGAAAATTACTTCAACCAAGTAGATTTCAACCTTATTATTCTATCTAACCTATTTTAGGCCTATGAGAGGTTCCTTTCTGTGGGGCTATGATAGACTCCTTTGCCATATATATTTTTAATTGGGGGGTGTTATTAGAATGGGTGTAGTAGAATGTGTACAGTTGGAAAAGGCTCCTCCCAGATCATTTTCAGATGCCTCTGTGCTTGTGTGTGTTGACATCACTGATCTAACCATTTTTAAAAAATATATTTTTATTGATTTCAGAGAAGAAGGGAGATAGAGATAGAGATAAAGATAGAGATAAACATCAATGATGAGAGAGAATCATTGATCAGCTGCTTTCTGCACATCCCCATTGAGGATTGAGCCCACAACCTTGGCATGTGCCCTGACCAGGAATGGAACCATAACCTCTTGGTTCATAGGTCGATGCTCAACCACTGGTTATGCCAGCCAGGCTGCTATAACCATTTTTATTTTGTGCCTAAACAAGCATCCCTGATATATATATATACTTTTATTTTTCTGTCTTAATTGAAACTGTTCTTCATAAAAATTAGTGACACGGAATGGCCTTTCTCACATTAAAAACGATCATTTCCTTCCAGTCACAATCCAATAAAAGAATTTTTGTTTTCTGAACAAATCATATTTTAAAATTCAGCAAGGATGAAAAGTTATGGGCATATTATATTAAAACATTTACTCTTGCATGCAAGGCAAGATGTTTAGTGGTAAGAGACAGCTGTGGAATTCAAAATGAATCTAAAAATGCGTACCTCTTTTAGATATTAGTTTCTAAACCATGCTGTGCACTTGAGATTTAGCATTCATTATGGGTGACATTAAGTGCACCTAATACATTGTAACATGAAAAGTCACAATATTCTTGAGGATTTCTGTATTATAGTGGGAGAACAAAAGTCTCATGGGTATAACAAGAGACAAAAAATGGATCATTGTGTGATCTGTTCCCATTCAAGGTTCTATTTTATTTTATGGACCTAAAAGGCATTATTGGTCTCCTTATTGTTAATATAAATACTTATTCTATATGTTTGTTTTCTATATATGTTGGGGTAGTGATTTTGAATTGAGTTCACTAAATCCTGAATTTCCTTGAAGGTGAGCAAAGGGAAATTATGAAGGTTTGGATCTCTTCATAACTTTGGACCTGTTTTATATAATCAGGGGTTCTAAATAAGATCTTGTTTGAATTGTGGTAAACATTAGTGTTCACCAAGATTGCAATTGTTTTTATCCTATGAGTTACAGGGCCCCTTTGTAGTTAGGTGTGGCCATATGACTTGTTTTGGCTTTTGAAATGTGAGCATATTTTGTGTAACATTTCTAAGTGGAATTATTTAAGAGTCCCTGCATAATTGTCCATGTTCTTTTATCCTGCACTGAAGGACCCCAAAAGTCTCATATTATAGTGTCAGAATTCTAAATGGTGATCAGAACATCACATCTGACATGTAACATGAATGAGAAATAACCTTCTGTTGTTTCAAGCCACTATATTTAGGGGCTCATTTGTTACCTAAACTAACCTAGACTGACTCATACAAACGTCCTTGCAAAGCCACTGTTATAACAGAAGCAGTTAACTATCAGGAATCTTAGATCTAGTTCCAGTTCTGCCACTGACCAGCTCTGTGACTTTAGTCATTTATTTCATATATACACAGACACATACTCACATATATATACATTTATTTAGTCATTTATTTCACACACACACACACACACACACACACACACACACACACACATACATCAAGGCCACAACCTGGGCATGCACCCTGGCCAGGAATCAAACTGTGACTTCCTGGCTCAAAGGTCAATGCTCAACCACTGAGCCATGCCGGCCAGGCAAACCATTTATTTCTTGAGCCTCAATTTCTTTTTGTATAAAAAAGAAGAAATAAGTAAGCTGCATGATTTGTAGCATGTTCAATAGATCAAATGATTATTAAATATGAAAGAGTAATTATATAATTATAAAAGTTTATAATTATTTGTAAATATGTTTATAACTAATATAATGTTTGCAAATAAGTATATTACTGAAAATTTTTACAAAAAGGAAAAATAAAATACCAAATTCCTAAATGTTTTCTCCCAAGAGCTTATGCACTTCCCTAGTAGAAAATATCCCAAGTAAAGGAGGCATCATTCCTTTTCCAAGTCACTAGTATACCTAAATATGGCTGATTCATTTTACTTAGGATTCAGAAAAAAATATTTCTGGTTGACATTTGGTTACAGACAATTAGTAGGAAGAAATAAAAGACATGTTTCAATCAAACAATTTAGATGGCAATAAACTTCACAAAGTTTGCTAATTATTTCACAATAGATACCAAGGGCAGTGAATTTTAAATATTTGAAATTCATGTTCCTCTTATAGTGACTTCATATGTTTAAAGGTAAGAAACATATTCCTACTCTTCAAACCATATACATTTGTAAGTCATGGAAGCCAATCTTTTCCCCTATTCATTTCTGAAATATTAGTTCCTGTTACTACACTATAGGCAAAATCAGATAATATCTTGAGCTTATATATTGTCAGCTTCCTTAAGGGTTTAAATCAATTACAATCAAATCTCTATAGAATTTTGCACAAATTATTCTGAGCTTCTGTTTCCCAATCATCAAAACAAAAATAGCTAACCATCTCTTCTCTAATGGGGTGATTATGTGCTTTTGTTAATTTGGGCTAGTGAATTAGAAAGCATTGTGAGCTATTGTGAAAAATTCCATATATATAAATTGATTATAGGAAGTATATATTATTCTCTTCTAATCACCCACAGTGATGACAACGTGGTGCTTACTGACATTATCTTTATTGCCTAGACTACTGTTGGGTGTTTCCAGGGTAAAAATCTTTATCTGAATTTTCAATATCCTCCTCATATGGTAACTGTGTATTGACAGCCATAGCTATATGTTTTCCTTACCTTCATGCTCCTTTGGTTTTAGGCATCAATCTTGTATTCAAGGGTCATAATCCTTCAGGGAAGTGTTGCTTTTCCTGTCCCATAACTGAATTGTTTCTCCCAGTTACAACCCATTGTGTGCTTCTGCACTGTAGATTATCTTTACATTTAACTCCAGTGGGGGCAACCAGCAGTTATGTGAACATGAGATAGAGGTAAGTCTGAGTTATATCTTTTGATGAATTTCATTTCCCCGCTCCAAGTCCACTAGAATGATTTAATACAATTCCTTTGGTATTGTCACAATTTTGATTAAGCATGTTAAAAGGCCTATTGGCTGCCATTTGAACCCTTGGCAACAACTGTGTTACAATTTCATTTGTAGCATGCCTAGCTCAAAACCAAATAATTTTAGGTACATGTGAGAGAAGAAATAACAGCACCAGTTCAAAGATCTGCAAATCCATCTCCCCTAAAAGCTTAATTTTTAGAAAAGTTGATCTTGGCTTGGGAGTTTTTTATTTCTTCAACAACTATGTCAGAATAATTTTCTTTCCTACCAGATTAAGTTTTTTTTTTTTTTATTGTAAATGATTTCCCACAATATCCTTATTTGATCTACCAACTTGTATGATCTATGGGCCTTAGGAGGGAATGAGGAAGGCAAGTTCTACTGTTCAAAAACCCCTTGTGTGTTGCCCACAGCATAATTGTATTTCTGCTTTACACCTATATCATGGTTGGGTAAACAAAGTTATACCCAATGGTGAATGAGTAATCCTTTTCAGTAGTATCAATTTCCAGAGCTTTGGCCCCATGAAATGAAATATCTGTTAGTATGTTTACCATTACCACTCCAACTCATAAGATTGTATTGATTAGATTTTTGCACTGCAAAAATACTATTTTAAACCAGAGTGAAATCAATATGGGTGTGTATTTTTTATATACAAATTGGATTTAGCTCAAAAAAGAATATTCTTCGCTGGAGCAAAAATAAATCTGGAAAGAAAATCGGATAAAGGATCCTAAAATAAATAAAAAAAAGTTTACCCTTCCTGGTACTTTTGTCCTTTCCTCTGACTATTTATCTGAGCTCAGAACTTACTGTCTGAGTAGAGATTTCTTTTCTGCTCAAAACAGATCAATGTGTGCACAAATTAGGACTTGAGATAACATCATCAGCGTGCAAATGCCTCCTTTAGATTTAAATGACACAATAGTGGTTCATTCAGCTCTCTGGAAAGCAGCACAAGCTGAAGTACAAAACAGCCAGTGAGGCTCCTGATGGCAGTGTGCTTACTGTAAAGCACAGAAGCTCTTTTTCTTGGAGCACTTAATGCTTCAGAAATATCCCACCAGATGGGATAGGATTATTTCCAGAAAGCAATTAAGGCAGTTACTGGAGCGATGGTAAGGCATCACTGTGAGTAAGCAAATAGCAAAGTTGCAGCCCCTCAACTTGTACAAGTGTTCATTTGATTTGGTTAAAGCTGAAGTTGAGAGATAATGAATATGGCTTTGGAAAGCTGAAAAGTGATGTGTGTTAACTCTGAATGTGGACTTCTCTTGCATGAGGAAGACTTCAGCTTATTCCTGAAATAATTTTACATGCACTCAAGTAAAACCAAAGATAGTGTTCCCTGGTTTCTTTATAATACTTACAAAAACACTTTACTAATAAGATCCCAGAGTACCTGTTCCACACACATACTTTATCTTCCCCATACTTGCTTTCCCATCTCAGGAAATGTAATTCCATTCTTCCAGTTGCTCAGGCTAAAAACTTTGGAATAACCATTATCTCTCACATCCAAAATCAGTCTATTCTCCAAATATATCCAGAAAATGACCACTTCTCACCATCTACACTGCAAGCCATCATCATCTCTTGCCTAGATTGCAATAGCCTCCTAACTGGAGTTCCTGTTTCCACCCTATCTTCTTAGAGTCTGCTATTACACAGCAGCAAGAGGGATCCTTTACCAGGTGTACCAGTTAATAATGCAGATTTTGTAATCAAAGAAAACACGATAACTTCAAGAGAAACAGCAAGTGCTTTATTCAAAGTAATGTCCATCGCTAGCTACACAATTCCCCCATCTTTCAGGTAATTTGTGGATACCGTCCTAATAGGATTTTTCTTGTTTTGAGGCAAACCATTCAGAGACCAAATTTTCCACTTTTTCATGTGTTTTGAAGTACTGCTCAGAAAGTGCGTGTGCCATCAATCGAAACAAGTGGTTATCTGAAGGAGCAAGGTCTGGTGAATAGAGCGGGTAGGTTAATACTTGCCAGGCAAAATCTTTTAATGTTTCTTTAACTGGTTTTGAGGTGTGTGATGGTGCATCATCATGAAGCAAAATTACTTTGCTGTGTCTTCTGGCACATTCTGGTCATTTCACGATCAAAGGGTGGTTCAAATTGATTATTTGTTCTCAGTAGTGATCAGTATTACCTTCCTGATCCCACCAAATGCAAAGCATTATCTTCTTTCCAAAGTGATTTGGCCTTGCAGTCAATGTAGAATGGTTGACCTAGATCAATCCATGATTCTGTGCATTTGGGATTCTCAAAATAAATCTACTTTTCATCACCAGTCATAATTCAATGCAAAAAAAGACTTTCTTTTGTGTCTTTGAAGCAACATTTTACTGATGACTTTTTGGTTTTCCATTTGTCTTTTGTTCAGTTGATGTGGCACTCATTTTCCTTCCTTTAAAATCTTTCCCATTGCTTGTAAATGATCAGAAATTGCTTGCTGAACAACGTTTAATCTTTCTGCAAGTTATTTTTTAGTTTGACATGCATCCTGATCCAATAATGCTTGTCATTGTTGGTCTTCAAACTTTTTCAGTTAACCTGGACGTTCTTTGTCTTTCACATCGAAATTTTCACTTTTAAAGTGTTTAAATCACCGTTCACAACTATCTTGAGATGGAGCATGTTCACCATAAGCTTCCCAAAGTATTCAGCAGCACTTTTCTTCAAAATGAAGTAATGACTTATAACTTCTGCAAATGCTCTGTTTTTGGCATGAAATTCAACATTTTTAAGTGTAAAAATATCTATGATGTTAACACCTTCAGAAAATTTGACATTTGAAGTTTTGAAGCTTATTGCCAATACAACAACATAGCATACATATCAAATCGCATATATGTCAACATATGTATAATTCCATCTATTGAAAAAAAAATCCTCATTATTAACCAATATACCTAGTATAAATCTGATCATGCCACTCTCTGTTCAGAACATTCTGTTGTCTTCCCATTTCACTCAGAGCCAGGAGATCCTACACAATCTGTTCCCTCCTATTCCCATACCTTTTTCATACCATCTCCTCCTAGCCTTTCTTTTCTTCATTCATTCTGCTCCAGCTACATATTTTGGACTCTAGCCTCCTTGTTATTTCTCAACACTCTAGGTGTGGTCCCACTTTAGGACCTTTCTATTTGTTATTCCTTCTGCCTTTTCCTGGGATAGTTGCAAGGCAGCTCTCTCTCACTTTGGATATCTGTTTTAGTGATACACTACAGGCCCAGTGCACAAAATTTGTGCATGGGGGAGGGGAAGGTCCCCTCAGCCCAGCCTGCTCCCTCTTTAATCTGAGACCCCTCAGGGTCTCACAATTCGGGACCTGCTGGATCCTATCCTCTCACCTGTCTGCCTGCCAGCCTGATCACTCCTAACCACCTCTGCCTGCCAGCCTGATCACCCATAACTGCCCCCCCTGCCAGCCTGGTCTCCACTAACTGCCCCCCTGCCAGCCTGACCACCCCTAACTGCCTCTGCCTGCTGGCCTGCTATCCCCTAACTGACCCCCCTGCCAGCATGGTCATCCCTAACTGTCCTCCTAGCCAATCTGGTCCCCCTCACTGCCCCCATTCCAGCCTGATCACCCCTAACTGCTCACCCCTCCCACTGGCCTAGTTGCCCCCAACTGCCCCCCCCCACTGCCAGCCTGGTCACCCCTCACTGCCCCTCCTAATAGCCTGGTCACCTTCAATTCCCCCCCCCCGCCAGCCTGGTTGCCCTCAAGTGCCCCCCCACTGGCCTGGGTGCACTTCACTGCCCCCCTCTGCCAGTCTAGTCTCCCCTCACTGCCCCCCCCTGCAGGAATGGTCACTCCACACAGCCTGCTGCTGTTCAGTCATTGCATGAGGACATCCCAACCAATTTGCATGTTACCCTTTTATTAGTATAGATTATTAGAGAAATCACTCTATATAAAATAGCAACTCCCTACCCTCTATCAGTCTGTGTTCCCCTTTCCTTGCTTTTATTTTTATTATAGCAGTTAACACCTGAAATATCCCATATTCATTTATTTATTGTCTGCCACACCCACACCCCCTCCCCACACACATACACATCAGAATATAAGCTCCACAACTCTTTTCTCTACTGTATCTCCACTGCCTGGCACAGTACCTGTACATCATAGATTCCTAACCAATGTTTGTAATGAAATAACTCTACTAGAGGACACTAATGCCCACCATTTTGTCTCATTCCCTATTGCTTCCTTCTTCTTTCTCCTCTTCCTCTTTCCCTTCCTCCTCTTCTTCATTATGACTATTACTCATTTAGAAACTTTTGCCACATGCTTTTACAGAGTGTTTTATCTCTTTTAATCATGAAAAGAACACTGCAAGGTATAAACATGGAAATGAAAGCCCAAAGTATAATGTAATTTGCTAAATATGATGCAAATAGTATATCAGAGCCATGACCCAAACCCCAGACTGCCTGATTCCAAAACTCATATTCATTTCACTCCTGCAAACCTAGTGACTTCTTCTACTTATCTTCCAGTCCTCTTTTTCTCTCTGCTTTGGTCCCTCTAATAGGGTTGGAGAAACTTTTTTCTGCCAAGAGCAATTTGGATATTTATAACACCATTCAAGGCCATACAAAATTGTCAACTGAAAAATTAGCCTGCTATATTTGACCAAACATTTAATTAACTCACCTCTAATGGCTTGGCAGGGCCAATCCAAACGATTTCTCAAGCTTTATATGGCCTGCAGGCCAGACATTCCCACCCCTGATATAGCAAATGCAACTATCATAAAATCTAAGAATATTAGATCCAGACAAAAATACTAGACATGAACGCATCTAACAATCTTGTTTACTCCCCTTTCCTACTTTTCACCATTTTGCAGTTGATGAAATTAAAACTCAAAAATATTAAAGCCTGTCCAAAGGTCACATGGACAGTAAGTGGCAAAATGAAAACTATTATAGAACCTTCTTATTCCCAATCTTGTATTATCACTGGAACACCTACATATCATAACAGCCAACAGGACAGCATGAGATGACTGAAAGGGACTCAGATTAGGAGGAGGATTAAAGTTTTAGGAAGAGAAAAGAGAGATGTAGCAGTGCTTATGCTTCTCTCACTAAATCAGTGATTCTATAATTTAAAAATACATGAAAATTGCCTAGAATATTGTTAGGGACAAATTCCCAAGTTCCAGCCTCACATTTCTATGCAGTAGATCTGGAATGGGGCCCAAGAATCTATATATTCAACTACAATAGATCCCAAGCCAGTAATCTGTGAGCCATACTTTCCTAAACCCATATAATTCAGATACACCAGGTTCAGGGTGACAGTATATGGTCTTGTTGCAAAGATGTTATAGATATTAGTTTTTAGAAGATAAATTTCACATCGCTTCACTTGGAAAGCTCAATGAAAAATTAATTGCCATTTCAATACTGAAAATAACGGAGTGGTTTATATATTTCGGAATTTACTATACATTGCCACAATAATAATTCAACCTCTCCAGTCAGCAAAAGCAACACAAGATGAGGAAAAAAGTCTGCTTGTTTTGATATATGTTGACAAAAATATGTATGCTAATTAAAATCCTCTTACTTAATGGGAACTGTGCATTTATTAATGATGCATGACATTGGCATTCCAGTGGAACACTAGATCATGTTCCATATTATCCAATGTGTTGTATTACAGTAAATACTCCAAGGATTAATAATGCTTCATTATGAGAAAATCAAGTTTACAATCATTGTTCTGTTACTGGACATGTGGCGTCAGTCCTCAGAGGCTAACAATACATACAAACAGGGAAAAGCAAACAACTATCAAAGATGAAATTGGCAGAGCAAAACCAGAAGGGTATTTGTAAATGTTAGGTACCTAGCTGTCCTTTCAATATCGGAAAAAGATACTGGAGATTTGAAAATGGAAATTGCTCCCAAAGCTGACTGATGATTATCTTGCCCCTTAACTCCATACATAACAAAAGGGCCTATAGATCACACTGGAAATTCTTTGAGGAATAGAACAAAAGAAAAAAACATTTGTTTTATATGTGATTTTGAAGGTAAAACTTTCTGTTGGACCTAAGAAAAGACAAAATTGCTCTTATACTTGTAAAGCCACCTAATCAAAAGTAGTAAAATTCACCCTTTTTATTATCTTTACTGGAAAAAAAAAAAAAAAAAAAGCTCTTCTGGTATGGTGAAAGTGGTATTGAATTTTAGGTAACACTTTGAAAACTCATACTCTAGATATTAAAGGCCAATTTTCCAAAGTGCAGGCTTCTCTTTTGGTTGGACTCAAATTGATTTTTCCAAGAAAATTTGGAGCGTGATACACACTTTACAGTAGTTCCCTAGGGCTCTGTTCTCAGGGCTTTTTTATATGAGCTTGATGTGGGAGGAAACCTACCATTGGTCCTAAATGCATATCATAATTGTCTTGTATCTAGAGGTGTTCTTCAGAAATAGGAAGGGCATAAAGGGAAGGGATAGGAAAGAGAAATAATATCTGCCAGTCAGTATACTACTTTTATACCACCTACTTCAAACAACCCCTTTAATGAGATATTTGTATTTCATTTAACAGATTTGGAAACTAAGGTTAAATTAAAGTATTTCCACAAGTCTACATGGCTAGTAGATGATAGACCCAGGATTCAATTCCATGTATGTCCCTCATGAAAGCTCTTGGCATTCCTATATATCAAGATTACTTTGGTTAATTATTTACATTTTCAGTGTTTCCACATATTTACACAATATTTTTTCAATAACAGTTTACATTAAATAATATTTGATATTAGTTTCAGGTATAGAGCATAGTGGTTTGAATATCATATACTTTATAAAGTGTTCCCATTGATATTTCTAGCACACACCTGGCACCATACATAGTTATTGCAATATTATCTTACCATTTGCAACATCATGGATGGACGTAAGAAGCATTATGCTAAGTGAAATAAGTCAGTCAGAAAAAGATAAATAACATATGATTTCACTTATGTGTGGAATATAAATGAACAAACAAAACATAAACAAACCCATAGATACAGAGAACAGACTGATGGTTGTTAGAGGGAAGGGGGTTTGGGAGACTGGGTGAAAAGGTGAAGGGATTGAGAAGTACAGTTTGGTAGCTAAAAAATAGTCATGGGGATGTGTAAAGTACAGCATAGGAAATATAGTCAGGGACACACCATATTTTTGGCGTTTCTATAAGTTAGGGTGGATAATTTCATACTCCTCTTGCAAATGAAGGCATAGACTCAGAAAGACTAAACCATCTATCTAGGTTCACATGCAATAATTAGCAGATCTGGAACTCCCAGTGGGTGTCTTTGACCAAATATGAGATGTATTGACTCCATAAAAGAAGCCATAGGTATGAACAAGGCTATTGAGAACACGACTCATTCATAGAGTCATCGGGAATCAGAGCCAACTCAATGGCACATAATACATATGAAGAACTGTATCCCTTGAGGGAATAAAATTTGGGGAAAAAAGCAATTATATTATTTATGAGAAAGTCAACACTTTAAGATATCTCATATATAGATATTTAAAAATATGGGATTAAACCTACTACACATTAGCACTCTTTTATATCATTGTTAGCTTCTGAAATAAAATATAATTAAGAGATAATGCCAAGGGAATGAAAGGCATCTAAATAGAAGAATTTCTTATTATAGTTGTACCATCTAAATGTTAAGGCAAAGCAGAGTGCCTTCATTTCTGAGGAGTGACTGCTGATTTTGAGATGGCACCATATTACTATTGATATGTCTTTTCCCTATTATATTGAATAATTTATGTAGATTAAATAAATTCACACCAGGATGTTAATTCAAAGGCATGAAAGTAAAAGAGGAATATAGTAAAATTAAAGGGTGAAAATGTTATTGTGATAAATGTAATGACTTTATTAAAGTGTCATTTGTGTATATTAAGAGAAAATAACAAATGAAAAAGAAGAAAAATTGGACACTTTTATTAGAATAACATTCCAGTTTAATGTTGGCTGGGGTGCGTTTGGTTTATAGAAGTTATTTTTCTGCTTTACTCAACTATGGTCACTGTAAATGAGTGACAAGACATCTAAAAATGCTTTAATTTCATTGTATTTATTGTATATCAATAAACTGTCTGGATTTAGGTTGGACTTAAAACAGAATTTTATTTATTTTTCCAGCCAACCAGACTTAAGATATAAACTCCTACCAACTGCTGTAAGGCATCCAAACAACTCTCAAATGCTGTCCAGTGTAGGGGTTAAAAGTAGGGGCTGTAAAGTCACACTGTGTGAGTTCAAATTCCTGCTCTAAGTCTGGTAGAAATATGAGCTTAGGCAAATTGCTAAGCCTCTATTTTCTCACCTGGAAAGTGAGATTAATAACAATACCTCTATCATAGAGTTGTGTGGACTAAGGAAAAGAATTCATTTAAATCACTTAGTTCAGTGCATAGTATCTAAAATTCCTCATACTCTAATAACATTGCTAAATGTTAGTAATGGTTATTACTATCATTATTATAACTTAGTGCCTAAAGGTCTACAGGTTCAGAATACATTATGTCAATGGTTCTAAACCTTTCTAATGCCGCGTCCATTTAATACAGTTCCTCATGTTTTAGTGACCCCAACCATAAAATTATTTCGTTACTGCTTCATAACTGTAATTTTGCTACTGTTAGGAATTGTAATGTAAATATCTGTATTTTCCAATGGTCTTTTTTTTAAATATATTTTATTGATTTTGTACAGAGAGGAAGGGAGAGAGATAGAGAGTTAGAAACATCGATGAGGGAGAGTCATCGATCAGCTGCCTCTTGCACACCCCCTACTGGGGATATGCCCGCAACCAAGGTACATGCCCTTGACCGGAATTGAACTCGGGACCCTTCAGTCCCCAAGCTGACGCTCTATCCACTGAGCCAAACCGGTTTCGGCTCCAATGGTCTTAAGTGATCCTGTAGTGGTTCTCAACCTGTCGTGACCCACAGGTTGAGAACCACTGCTGTAGAGCCTAAGACCATCAGAAAGCACAGATATTTACATTACGATTCATTAACAGTAGCAAAATTATAGTTATGAAGTAGCAACAAAAATAATTTTATGGTTAGGGGTCACCACAACATGAGGAACTGTATTAAAGGGTTGTGGCATTAGGAAGGTTGAGAACCACTGCATTATGTGGTCTTGATAACTATAGTAGAATCACTATTTATTTAAATAACAATAGAAATTTTTTCTTTCACACTTTTCGAGGAAGTCTGAAAGTTATCAACAGAGGGAAGATTTTCCTCTGGAGGCTCTAGAGGAGAAACCATCCTTGCCTTCTCCAGCTTCTAGTAGTTGTCAGCATTCCTTGGTTTATGTCTACACTAGAGCCCTGGTGCATGAATTGTGCATGGGTGGGATCTGGCCGGCATGCCCTGATGGGGGAAAATTGGACTGGGCCGGTAGGGGGCAGGGGCTGTGGGCAGTTGGCCGACTGGCCCCACCCCTGATTGGGATGTTAGGGGCCAAACAGGGGTGGGGCCAGGGGGAGAGGAGAAACCGATTGTGGTCCCAGATCAGGTTGGTTGGATGCTGCAGTGCATGTCATAGCCACTGGTCATTCTGGCCATTCCAGTCATTCTGTCATTCCAGTCACTGGGCTTTTATATCTATACTAATAAAAGGGTAATATGCTAATTAGACCGGGTCAACCAGCCACCTTCCAGATATCCAACTTCCTTCCAGACAAAGCCATGGTGGTGGGGCTGAGGCAGAGACAGTTAGGGTAAATCAGGCCAGCAGAGGAGGCAGTTGGGGGCAAGATCAGGCCAGCAGGGGAGGGCAATTGGGGGGAAGATAAGGCTGGCAGGGGAGGGCAGTTAGGGGCAATCAGGCAGGCAGAGGCAGTTAGGGGCGATCAGGTGGGCAAGGAAAGAGGTTAGTGGTGATCAGGCAGGTAGGCAGAGGGGTTAGGGGCAATCAGGCAGGCAAAGGCAATTAGGGGTGGTCAGGCAGGCAGGCAAGTGAGCGGTTAGGAGCCAGTGGTCCCAGATTGTGAGAGGGATATCCAACTGTGGGATCGGGCCTAAACTGGCAGTCATACATCCCCCAAGGGGCCTTCTATTGGAGAGGGTGCAGGCTGGGCTAAGAGAACACCCCCCCATGCATGAATTTCGTGCACCAGACTACTAGTATATATATAGTTCCAATCTATACCTCCATCTCTACATGGCCTCTCTCCTTTTCTGTCTCCTATAAAGACACTTATCATTGGATTTAAGGCCACTGGGTTGATCCAGTATGATCTTATCTTCAGATACTTAACTTAATTACATCTGCAGAAAGCCTTATCAAAATAAGGTTATATTCACCTGTTCTAAGGGCATGACAAGGACATATTCAAACTACTGTATTCGGTAAAACATCTTTAGTTTAATTTCTTCTATCTGTATTATCACCCCTTACAGTGATCTATCAGAGAAAGGGTTTGTCTTATTCTATTATATTTGGGCTGCTATAGCAAAATCCCACAGACTGGGAAGCTAACAAATAACAAATTTATTTCTCACATTTTTGAATGCTGGAAAGTACAAGATCAAGGCAATGGTAGATTCAGTGTCTGGTAAGGGCCCACTTTCTGGTTCATAGATGGCTGTCTCTTTGTTGTCCTCACATGGCCGAAGGGTAGAGGGAGCTCTCTGGAGCTGTTTTGAGAAGGTCACTAATCCTATTCATAAGGGCTCCACTCTCACATTCTAATCACCTCCAAATACCATCACATTGAGGATTAGGATTTCAACATATGAACTAGGGGACGGGCAGCTCAAACATTTAATCTATAGTAGAGTTGTGTTATTTCATCTTAGAGTTTACCATGGCAAAGACATGATGTCGTGAAAATAGCAAAGTTTATCTTCACTGGCCTATAACCTCCCCCAAGGCTCCTACCTTTCCCTATGTGGCTGTTTTTGTCCTTGTTCCTCTCCTCTACACATAGTACCCTCATTCTGCCTAGGATCTCCATCTGCCACCCCACCCAGGTTTTCCTTATGCTAAGCAGTACCTCAAACTCTAAACTTATTATTCTCCTTTCAACTTTCCAGTAATCTTATAATTTATTTTAATGATGCTTTGTTACCACATTCTTCCAAAAGTCTGATAAGAAAAATAATAGAGGCATTTTACTTAAAATTTGTGGGGGAAAAACTGAATACTGGCTAAGGGTTCTTTTCACTAGACCAGTCAATTGTTTTTGACAACAGAAACTTCCAATTAAACCTTCAAAACCCAAATAAATAAAACAGAAGTAGAGATGCTCATGTGGACATGGAAGTATCTGAATTGTAATGAGATAATATGTTAATTGTTGAGATTTCAGGAACTGAGAGTTAAATGTCCTTTGATGCCAGAATCAACACATTTAACCCATTTCTAATGATGCTGAACAGATAGGAATTTCTCAACCTAAAATCTGTAATTATGTGCTAGCACTTTAAAGTTCTAAGCAAATGAAAGAACATTATTGTAATGTATTGAGAAGAGTAAGATTTACAGCTTAGAGAGTATTCAACTGTATATTCTGATACCTCAGAAGTTTTCTAATTTATAGTTTCAGTGTTTTCCCCATCAGTAAAAGGTCACAGAATTTCTGTAGAAATATAGAAGTTCTTTTAAGGGAGAGTATAAAAAAAACTTATTTCTCCATAACTTCAATACTTTTCCAATTTCTCCTGCAAATACCGTACAATTCCCTGCCCCATTGGGCCTACTTGCAAAACTCCAACAATGAATAATGTCAACTGTTGGCCTTTTTCCTGTGTGTACCCAATAAGCAAAGTCTTCTGGGAAACAAATCACAGTTTGAGTGGATTGGTACTAAAACATATTCCTGGTCACCAACCTCACCTGAGCCCTCAAACATTGTCCAGCATTATTACTGAATTTCTCAGGTTACCTCATCCTCCCATCTTCTAAAATTACTTTCTTAGAATGTCTCTACTTTTCTCAAACTTCCAACTTCCCCACTGTCTATTCGTTCTCAATGGATGACCTTGCCTCCTAATTCCAGAGAAAACAACCATCCCATGAGAAGTGTCTCAATTTCCTGCCATCAAATCTAAAATCAGATGGTGTCTGCACCCATCCTTTCTTCCTCCTGCTACAGTGCAGGAGGTGTTCTATCAAAGGTCAGTTCCTCCAATTGTGTTCTACATTCCACCCCTCTCCCACTTTTTAACTCCCAAGTTTCTACTAATTCTTTCTTTAGAGCCTTTAAAAATAATCTTGTCTCTCCCACTTAAAAAAAAAAAAATTTCCCTTTTGAATCTAACCTTCCCTCCTAGCTAGCTAATCATATCTTGGCTCCCTTTAATGATTGAACTTCACCTCCTTACCTTTCTTTATCTTTTCATTTTGACATATTCAGAAGCTTGCAGAAAAGTATTAAGTGTAGTTTAAGATTTTCTCCCCTGGAAATTTTAAGAATAAATTGGAGGACTATTTCCTCCAAAATCCTCTTTTCTGTATTTCCTTAAAATAAAGGTTTTTATGAGATGAATGAATAGATGCAAGGTTGAAAGGAAGTACAAAAAGAAGGAATAGCTGATTCTCACAATGACAAATATTTGGCGAAAAAATAAACATTTGCATCAAAAATCCAGATATATCCAAATAGTTATATATTATAGTTTTATATAAATATAGCCAAACTATTTTTTGTCCTTTAAGTCAGGTATAGGAGCCATTCTGATTGGCTGGCTTCTAATAATTTGACTTTGTGTCATTCAGAAATTAGTTTCTTTTCTTAACTCAGTTGCTCAAAAATGAAATTGGATTGTATCCTGGACACAGCAGGAAGGTAATTTAAAGAACCCATGAACATTGTTGAAATTATCATGCAAGTTTATTAAATGCAATGTATATTTAAATTGGAAAAAAAACTTTATTAAACCTAGATAGGTGAATTTTTACAGCTTCCAGCACTAAAATATATTAGATTTGAAAGTCAGGTTAGATTAATTTCTAATCTTTATGGAAATAATTTTTATTAAAAAGTGGGAAGTTAAGAATTTGATAGTTATAGGGTTTGGATAACTCTAAAAGGGTCATCATTTAAATATGCAGGGAAAATAAAATCAGAGAGCTTTCATGATAAAGATGATTTGTTTATTTGAAATGCTCATTTTTAAAAGCTGTTTTAATATTTAGGCTTGTTAAGAAAAATCTGAAATGTGGTTGAATATATTAAAACCTAAAGAGTTTTGCCTTTCATTTCTTTTTTATAAGAGCCAACCCAATAAATCTCAGCCTGGACTTAGATGCTAAAATGAAAAATATTACAGGGATATGTTTACTATAATGTATATGATCAAATACTTTTTATTTGAGAATATATTCTATAATTTTCAAGTTAGCTGATATTTTCTATTTTTCTAAAAGAATGTTTCATATAATTGTTACTTATTAGTTAATCATTTATATTTCATATTCTTTCAATTTGAGAACACTTTGGTGATGATTGAATTAAAGATGCATGAAAACATTGTTCTCTCCAGGAGATGGCTGACATCAGAGTGGGAGGAAGCTGCCTCTCCCCTTTGAATTCAGATTGCTCTTGGTGTTCTTTAAAGTTGGAAACCAAACCTAAAAGGAATAAAGCACTCTCTTTTTCAAGAGAGCAGGGACTTTTGTCTAGTTTGTTTATTGGTAGTTTGCAAGTGGCTGGGAGGTTGAAACTTGTGAAAACTGACTTTTGAAGTCTCAGCAAAAGTTAACTATTCTCATTCTAGGACTTTAAACCAATGATTGTATAGAATGAAGTCCTCACTAAATTAAGATAAGAATGAAAATAAAGACTCAGCCTGGCCAGCATGGCTCAGTGGTTGAGCCCAGACCTATGAACCAGGAAGTCATGGTTTGATTCCCAGTCAGGTCACATGCCTGGGTTTCAGCTTGATCCTCAGTAGGACATGGAGGAGGCTCTCCCATCATTGACGTGTCTCTCTCTCTCTCTCTCTCTCTCTCTCTCTCTCTCTCTCTCTCTCTCTCTCTTTCTCTCTCTCTCTCTCCCTCCCTCCCTCCCTCCTTCATTCCCTTTCTCCCTCCCTTCCTCTCTGAAATCAATAAAAAAAAATTTAAAAAAATAAGAATAAAGAGACAATATTTTTAAAGGAAAGAAATGGGGGGAAATAGATACAGAGGCAAAGAAGCATTGAACAGACTGCCAAATTACAGCAGAAAAGCAAGGGAGGTTGGTGGGGGGGAGGGGCTGTAAGAGATCAACCGAAGGACTCGTAGGCATGCATATAAGCATAACCAATGGATACAAGACACTGGCGTGGGGGGGGGGGGCAGGTGAGGGCATGTACTGAGGGGTAGGGGAGGCCAGGGGGAGGTCAATGGGGGGAAAAAAGGAGACATATGTACTATTATTTATAATACTTCAAACAATAAAAAAAAGTTAAAAAAGACAATAGAGATTCAGGTGTTTATTTGTGAGTATCTACCAGAGAAATTTAGAAAAGGAGTTTACCAAGCACACATGAAAAAGTCAACTTTACTCATGGTCACTAGTTGGATCTTGCTACTTGATTTAGTGTGCATCTCAGCCAAGTACCTAAGAATTAACACTATCCCTTCTATGCCTTAATTTTGTATCTGCAACAGCAACTTGCATAGAGCTTTCAAAGTGCCAGCTTAGTAAACAGCTATCATTCTGCATCTTGTGCCAGTATTTAAAATTCAATCCATCCTAAACCAATACAACCCTGATCCCAACCAATCACTGCCTTTTCCAGACCTCCTGATTTCCCTCATTGGTGCCAATATGTAATGATATAAACCCAAACTGAAAATTTTAGTTTGACACTTTTATGTTTATCAGTAATTTATTTCTTAAACATATACTAAGGCCCTTTTATAACCTGAGCTATACAGGGTATTCCATAAATGTTTTTACTAAATGAATTAGGGAAATAATTTCACATGTATTTATTTAGTGCTTATCATGCATTATGAAATGTAAAAGAAAGAAAAATGAATGAGACCCAACTACTGCCTTTATCACCATATAATATAGTAGGAAGAATAATGCATATGTATAAAAAACTATAGTAACAGATTATGTGTAGTAACAGCCATAATAGATGTGTAAACAAAGCTCTCTAAGCATACAGAAAAGTATGATATCATCCCTGCCTTGGAACATCATGGACCATGGACTGTTGCCTGAAGATGTCATTCAAGCTGTGAGTTGAAGAATTATTTGGACAGATATAATAGAAACAGACTGTAGGCAAGGCATTGAAGAAGGAAGGTAAAGCATGATTTAGCTCCAGATTCATGAAAAGGGAGTTGATTCCAGGACAGGGCTAGTAGTAAAATTTGAAGGTATCAAAGGGGCAAATAGGGTAATAATGAAAGCTAAAGTCAGAAAGGTGTAATGATTGTGATTTGGTTGGGAAGAATTTTTATTTCTAGGCTAAAGATGGACAATAATGTGCTATAATAAACAAATATTTTTACACATAATGTGTTATCAGAGCAGATTTCAGTTCACATCAACAAATTAGCTCTAACCAGTTTAGCTCTGTGGATAGAGCATCAGTTGGGGACTCAAGGGTCCCAGGTTCGATTATGGTCAAGGACATATGCCTGAGTTGTGGCCTCAGTCCAATGTGTAAGAGGCAACTAATCAATGATTACCTCTCATCATTGATGTTTCTATCTCTTCCTCTCCTTTCCTCTCTGAAATCAATAAAAATATATTTTAAAAAAAACAAATTACTTTCTAATATGATTGCATAAAAATAGAATTGGAATTCACTGGTTTTGTGAAGCAACAGATAAACTTTGGGGAAAATAGCAGAAAGGTAGAAGCTTTGTATTGTATGTCAAAGTGAGACATTGAACTAGATGAATGTGTCCATTCTCTCAAGCCCTAAAATTCCATTATTTTAGCCCCTAGTTGTTTATGGGATGAAAGAGAGAACAGAGCATTTGAGAAAGCAATAAGGAGGCTTTTGAGAGACTCAAGATGAAGGCCCTGATAAGCATATTGGAAACAGATAATCATAACAGCTAACACTTACATAGCTTTTATTACATGCTCAGCATGGTTGTAAGCATCCTATCTAATAAAAGGGTAATATGTAAATTAACTGTCACTCCATCACAAAGGTGGCAGCGCCCATAGCCACAAGATGGCATCACCCACTCCTCTCAGTCCTGCTGGAGTCCCCCAGTCCCTGGGAGTGTGTGTGTGTGTGTGTGTGTGTGTGTGTGTGTGTGTGTGTCTGTGTGTGTGTGTGTGTGTGTGTGTGTGTGTGTGTGGCCATTGAGAGCTGGCAGTGTGAGTGGCCTAGCAGATGCTTGCTTTGTCACTGTGGCAATGAGGCAAGTGTTACACCCTGGCCACAGAGGGCCTCTTGGCAGCTGGCATGGAGTGGCTGGGGGGTGGGGGAACACTTGTGTTGTTGCCCCAGTGACAAGGCAAGTGTTCCACGCCTGGCCATCCCTGGGGCACAGAACCTGGATGTGACTCTGGGCTGCAAAGAGCCCCTGGGCAGCAGGTGCGGAGTGGCCAGGCCCTGCAGAGAGACACTGGTGCACAGATTCGTGTGCAGGGCTACTAGTGTTATATATATATTTACCCATTTGTTTCTTTACAACAACCCCATTCTATAGATGGTAAACCAAAGCACAGAAAGTTTTAGTGACTTGCCCAAGAAGGTTGTCTGAACTAGTGTTCCAGCCCACAGTATCTCGTTTCAGAGTCCAGGCTCTTAACTACTGTGCTGTGAGAGACTGAGGAAGCTTGAGAAGGAGTAGGGTGGAGGGAGAATGAGATCAAGTGGGGGAGATAGGTGGAATCGAAAACAGAAGAATTGAAAGACCTGGCTATATACAAGCAAATAGGAAAAAGAAAGTGAAAACATAATGCCAAGGTTCCTAGCTTTAAAAACCAGAAACATTATCATGTTATAAACAAAAACAGTGAAATCAGGATTTTAAAGAAAGGATTATAAAGAGATTAAAAGGCAGGTTATAAACATGTTAGGTATAA
Organism: Pipistrellus kuhlii; assembly: GCF_014108245.1. Lineage (NCBI taxonomy): Eukaryota > Metazoa > Chordata > Mammalia > Chiroptera > Vespertilionidae > Pipistrellus > Pipistrellus kuhlii. Next base: position 17,317,580 of record NW_023425504.1, read on the forward strand.
GGGGCTGGTGACTATATATATATAATAGAAAGTAAGTCAAGGTCTTTAACTTTGTCTAAACATATTTAAATTAATATACTGCCTACCCATAGTTTCCCTGAAGTACAGTGCAACCTCAGTGGAGTGTTCATATTGTAGGATAAGGATAGACATAAAGTCAAATTCTTTATTTCATTATTCCTTTTTTTAAAATATACTTTATTGATTTTGTACAGAGAGAAGGGAGAGAGATAGAGAGTAAGAAACATCAATGAGAGTCACCAATCAGCTGCCTCTTGCACACCCCCTACTGGGGATATGCCCGCAACCAAGGTACATGCCCTTGACCGAAATCGAACCCGGTACCCTTCAGTCCCCAAGCCGGCGCTCTATTCATTGAGCCAAACCGGTCTCGGCTCATTATTCATTCTTAAAGGAGTGGATATACCAGCTCTGGGGGAACATATAAAATATGTCTCTTAAGTTTCAGATGACACTAATACACAGATAGCCTTTTAAATAATTTTGTGATTGCTATAGAGTGAAATTATAAATTAAACTAAATATGAAATGGCACTAACTCAATAACCACGTGCATTACAATGATATATAAGGACATGCATATGCCTTAGTCTTCATCATGCACAGGGATTTTGTTGACTCTGGCTTCTTTACATTTATTTTCTCCTTGTCATATTTATTTATAGGGGTAAAAATAAACTGTAGGTGCATGGTCTGCTGGGCAATGATGGCAGATTTGTAAATATGCATGCAACCCTTTCCCAGGTCTTTGACAGGAAGCCTCTTTCCATGCCTCTGTGAAGCCTTCTATATTAAGGATGAAGGGGCCCCACCACAGAATCAGAGGGTTGTCTGATGACTGCTAGCATTGTGTGTTGCACAGACTCCAATTTGACTTTATTTACTAAAGCTGGAGAGCCCTTAGCAAGAGTGCTGAATGAGGGAGAAACATCTCTGTAAGCTCTTTTGCATTCAGAGTAAATTTTTTAGTCAGCATGAAGTGTCCTTCCAACAAACAATTTTGGATTCACCACTCGAGTATGCTATCAGATGCCTTTTGGGTCTTGAATGAATCTTTGAAGATCTCTTAGTCCATCATTTGTAGAGCTTCAGGGAACACAGACCTTTAAGTGCTAAACTGTGAGGTATATTGCCTTAGAAAAAGCACCGTGCAGGAGTTTTAGATGCACATGAAGAGGATTCATAGAATCATTTTGGGGAAAAGAGAGGTAATGTCAAAATTTTTTCAAGAAGGAAAAATAAGTCTAATATCAGTCAGAGAAAAAAGAGAAAGTTCTTCTTGGTATGATTTCAACATATGTAAAATCATACCAAAAATAGTGCTAAACTTTATATATAAAGAACAGTTCCTAACTTACCAATAAATACCTCTTAAGTAGCTACTCTGAGCCAGAATGTAGTAATAATTGTTCAGTTTTTTTCTTGTTGTTATTTGTTTATTTGTTTGTTCTAGTAGTTGTATATAGTTTTTTAAATGAGAGCACTGTTTTATTGAGATCAGGTCATGAGTTTGATACCTTGATGAGACAGTTAGGCTTACCCTTGTATGTGATCACAGACTAAATTAGTAGCAATAATGATAAGAAAGTCTAAGTGAAAAGCTGTGGATAGACCAATAAAAACTTTCCCACAACTAAATAATCAGTTCAGAGCACATGGCCAACCACCAAGGGAAGGTCAGGAATTTATAAAGATAATATTTTATCCTTAAGGGTTATGCTTTTACCATTACAATCTGGTATCTATCAGATCAAGTGAAAAACATTTGTGAAACAAGTATCTAGATTTCTTTGGCAAGCAAGGATACTATTGGATAGGCGAGTGTGTTGGGTTCATGATCAAAGACTTAAGACACAATCTTGCCAAAACCCATTTGGCTCGGTGGATAGAGCATCGGCCTGTGGACTGAAAGGTCCCAGGCTGGATTCTGGTCAAGGGCATGTATCTTGGTTGCAGGCACATCCCCAGTAGGGGGTGTGCAAGAGGCTGATTCTCTCTCATCGATGTTTCTAACTCTCTATCCCTCTCTCTGTAAAAAATCAATAAAATATATATTTTTTAAAAAGACACAATCTTGTATTTCAGAACCATAAATAAGTAGAAGTTCACCTCAGCCTAAATCTTCCAGCTTCTGATCACTGGGCTAAGTAAAATATGACCTCTAGAGTTATGGGAGAATATTGTATTTGGCTAAAAAAAAAGAACAGGTTTTATTCAAAAGTAAACATTCAAGATATTGGGGGGGAAAAAACAGCTAACTGTTTTATCAAATCCAAAGGCTGTAAGCCAGACATGATATTTTATGTCTTGTCAGGTTTATTCAGATATACCAGAGAACAGGTCACTGTTTTTAAAGGAAATCCAAGGCCATGTGATAAGCATTATCCATGAAACATTAAGCTGAAAGTCAATTCAGCTCTTGATCTTTAAATACTAGATTCCTTCACATTTTTCCTCTTATCCATCAATAAGTTGAGTCTCATCTCAAGATCTTTATAAGATGGAATGTGTTGTTATTGTTGTTGTTACTGCTGCTTGTGTGTTGCCATTTGTACAGAAATAGGTAGCTGACATTCTGTAATCTCTTCAACCAGATTGTTGTTCAAATGTAAAATGGTGTTAAGATTACTAAAATATATTGAAACCCATTTAATGCTGGGGCTAAGGGAACACATGTTATTTTTATGTCACTGAGGGAACAAATGTTATGCATATGTCATAGATTTTTACTTTTTTAAGAATTTTTTTTATTTTATTGATGAGAGAGAGAGATTTATTGTTCCACTTATGTATGCATTAATTGATTGCTTCTTGTATGTGCTCTGACCAGGGATTTAACCCACAACCTTGGTATATCAGGACGACACTCTAACCAACTTAGTTACCAGGACATCAGTTTTTTTCTTGTTGTTATTTATTTGTTTGTTTTTATTGATTTCAGAGAGGAAGGGGAGAGGGAGAGGGAGAGAGAGATAGAAACATCAATATGAGAAAAAAAAATCACTGATTGGCTGCCTCCTACGCACCCCATACTGGGGATCAAATCCTCAAGCTGGGCATGTGCTCTGACCAGGATTCAACTGTGACCTCCTGGTTCATACATCAATGCTCAACCACTGAGCTACACCATCTGAGCACATCATAGATTTTCTATGTTAAAATGAGAGATAACACTATTATACCTCTTACACAGAAAATGTGATATATAGTTATAGTAAAACCAAATCTTTGTCATAATAAGATATTTGTAAAAATTAGGTATTGAAGTTAATTCTATGCAATAAAATAGGTTAAATTATTAACTAATATTTTCTGATTTATTTTCAGAGAAATAGAGACAAAAAAGTGTGTTCACATGTGTTTGTATATGCATGCATGCATGTTTGATCATATGTTCTATAAAATGAACAGTTATTTATAGTGGTTCCACTCTGAAGCAGAATGACTACCTTTGAGGAATGGAAGGGGCTGAAAGTAAAATAAAAATGATTCAAATATTTGAAAAAAATACTGAGTAAACAGGCTTTTGTTCTTATTAATATGTATTATTCTCAGTTGATTCACTGCTTGATTTTAGTGAAGAGTCTGGTATACACTGTAACACTTTCCCAGCCCTAAAGTGGCACTGGGAAGTTGGCACTGCCAATATTGCCAACTAAACTTACTTTTTTTCCTTACTCTCATTTCCCACATTAATTACACAAAAAACAATGAAAAAATTTCTCATAGTTTTCCCAATAAAAATTGTGTTATAGAAGTTACCATACTGAAGGTGGCATGGAGGGCACTGAGTTCCACTGGGACGCAGGCCCCTGTCCTTAGGCCAACAGTGGAGAGTGTACCTGGCTTCCTTCCAATCATGGAACCTTTCTTCACCTCCTTGAGGTCTCATCCTCTGGGCCACTCACGGATAAGCCATCATCCAGAAACCAGTCCAGCTCAGCCAAGAAGATAACCCACCACACTGCTCAAAGATTACCAGAAAATTCCTGGAATTGAGAAGGTCAATGATGTTGTGAAAAGACTCTTGCCTTTGGAAATAGCCAACCAGAAAAAGGAGCTAAAAATCAAGCAAGAAAAAATGATGAAATAGGACGTGGCAAAGCCTAAGGACACAAGGCTCCAATTATTGTCTTGACTGTCAGATCTGCAATTATGAATAACACATGCAGAAACATGGAAAGGACAAAGCCCCAAGCATTAGCTGGTGACCAGAGGAAAAAAGATGCTCAGAAATTTCTGTAATACTAACTCTAATATCTTTGAGAAAATGTGCAAGAAGTGGGGGCTTGAGTACACATTTCCCCCTGTGCACAACCAAAAAGCCCATCGCCTGTTGGGTGACCAAAAAGGCTCCATACATTTGGGTTTTCTGGGAGGCTCAAAAGCTGAAGAAGCAAAAAGGACTTAAAAGCTTCAGCATCAGCAACCTGGAAACAAGGCCAGACAAACCCAGAAAACTCTTCCAATAAATGTTAAAGTTTAAATATTACATTATAACAGAAAGTCTCTATTCAGTTTCATTAATTCCCAATTATTTCTTTTCCTTATGGTTTCCTTTGATTTTTAACTGAATCTATTAGATACTGGACAAGTGGGCATGTAATAATTTCTTAATTTTTAATGAATTTTTGTATCAAACATGTCCTTTCCTTGTTTGGAATGTCATATTATATTATTGAAAAATTTACATAAATGTATATCTTAGAACCTAAGTGATACCCAGAATTAAGATTTTGGAGTGCCCACTATTATCATTGTGTAATATTGGGCACAACTGAAGTGCCAAGAATAACAGAATTTACTGAGAACTTTTGTCTAAAGAGTGTATCTCAGAGAAATGGTTCTCAGGGAAGCTCTGAAGGATTTACTGTTTAATCAAATTGTTCTTTGTCAGCATGCAACAAAGAAGTGTTCAGTTGTATCCAGTTCAATTTATACAAGTGTTGTTCATTGTTGACATGCATAAAGAAACTTATTAAAAATGAAATGTCTCAGTAGAACTTTAAAATGTCTACCTATATTTTTCATGTTCTTTTCCAATACATTTGCACAGAAGTAATGTTTGTATTTTAGAATTCTTTTGTCATATTTCATAGCCTGTAATGTTAATGTATTTTCAACCAGATAGAAAATATTACACATAGAATAGAGCTATTCATGGCACAATATATTAAAGCAAATATCCTTTCTATCATGTTTATAAATTACACAATTATTAGCATCTGTTTTCAGTTAGTCGTTCCCCCACACCCATCTTAGAATCAGTCCAAAAACTCCATTTGGGACTGGATACAATTGTAGGAATGTTGATGCATTTCACAATGAGAAGTGCTTATTGTGTAAGATCTGCTTCTCCATTCATAGTATAATAATTTATTTCTTCAAGGATTATTTTACTCATGAGGATATTGCTTCCCACCTGGATACTTGTAGTGCTGAAACTGTATATCAGAATAGTGGTTCTGACTTGTATGTGGGGAGGGCATTGAGTTGAGGAGTGCCAGAGTTAGGTTAAGTTATATCTCCATTAATTTATTCACTAGAACTATCTCTAAAGACTCTTGTTTCATGCTGATTCTTTCATTTCTTTTCTCTTGTAAATTATTATTAAATGTTTCAGGCATAATAAACAACTGTAAACCCACAACCTAGCTTCAAAAATTAACAAATACAAATGAATTTCCTGTGGTTCCATTCCCCTCCTATCCCTGCAGTGAAAACAACTATCCTAAATTTAATCATTATATTAGTTACAAATAAGGATATATCTGTAAAAATGTATTGTTCTATATGTATTTAAATTTTATATGAATTTCTTCATCATTGAGGCTTTTTTCTTTTTTAAAAATATATTTCAGAGAGGGAGGAAGGGAGGGAGGAAGGGAGGGAGGGAGGGATAAAGAGAAACATCAATAATGAGTGAGAATCATTGATTGGCTGCCACCTGAATTCCCCCTACTGGGGATGAAGCCACCTTGACCTGAAATTGAATCATGACCTCCTGGTTCATAGGTTGATGCTCAACCATTAAGCCACACTGGCTGGACCATTATTATGTTTCTAAGGTTTATCCATATTGAGGCATGTACCTCCACTTTACAGTACTCAAGTTAACACTCATATTTTTTATACTGCATGAATACACCAAAATTTATACATTAATTTTCCTATTGATGCACATTGCACATTTAGGTTAGGACGACACATACACACAATAATGAATAAGCTTCTTCAAAGTTTTTGGAGGTATTCTTAGTCTTTTCTGTTTCGTATGGATTTTAGGATCAGGTTTTCAAGCTCTATGAAAAATGTTGAGATATTGACCAGAACTACATTGAATTAAAGAAGTAGTAGAGAAAATTTGACATTCTAATGATATTGAGGCTTGTGAGCATGAACACAGTATATCTCTCCTTTGATTGGGTCTTTGTATGTCTTCTTCAACTCAAAGAGTTTTAAAAATCTTATATGAAAGAGTATTGAACGTTTTTGTTAGATTTATTATTGGAAATGAGTTTTTTTAAATTACATGTTCTAATTTAGCTGTCCCTGATAGGTATAGGCATGCTGTTGGTGTTTTTCGTAATGATCTTGTATCCAACAACCTTGCTATCCTCTCTTCTAATTTTATCGTTTAACTATACATTCAATTTCGGCTCAAGTGTTTATATTTTTGGTTGTTTTATTGTGCTAAGATTCCCAGTACAACACTGAACTATTAGAAGCACTAGGTAATTATAGGACTTCTATCTTTAAGGGGACTATCTGTTATTTTATTACTAAGTATGATGCTTTCATTAGGATTTTGGTAAATTATCATATTCAGTAAGTTCCCTTCTAATCCTGTTTTGCTAGAGGTCCTATTATAAATAGGAACTAAATTTTATATACTACTCTTTTGGTATATAAGATGATCATTTGTCGTTAATCCATTATGAAATGAATTTAAAGTGAAATGGAATAACTTGATGATAATGTACATTAATAGATTTTCAAAACTTAAACCATACCTACTTGGTTGTAATTTCTATATTTGGGTGTCTGTGTATGTGTGTGCACATTGTTAATTTAATTTCCAGATTTTTATTGGAAACTAGAGGCCCAGTGCATGAAATTTATGAATGGGGGTGTGGGTGTGGTCCCTCACCCCACCCTGCACCCTTGCCAATCTGGGAACCCTTGGGGGATGTCTGAGTGCTGGTTTAGGCCCAATCCCTCTCGTAATCCAGTACCACTGGCTCCTAACCGCTCACCTGACTGCCTGCCTGCCTATCACCCCTAACCACTTTGCCTGCCTGCCTGCCTGATTACCGCTAACCCCTCTGCCTGCTGGCCTGATTGCCCCTAACCACCTCTGTCTGCCTGCCTGGTTGTCCCAACCCCTCTGCCTGCAGGCCTGACTGCCCCTACCCACCTCTGTCTGCCCGCCTGATTGTCCCAACCCCTCTGTCTGCTGACCTGATCTCCCCAAACCTCCTCTGCCTTAGCCCCCACAATCATGGCTTTGTCTAGAAGGAGGGCCAGATGATTGGAAGATGTCTGGTTGACCCAGTCTAATCAGCATATTACCCTTTTATTAGTATAGATTTTTGCAGCCTTCTTTAAAAATGAGATAAGCCTATAAAAGAGTTCCTTTCCCTTTTCTTACTCCATGTTAGAAGTAGATTATAGTATTCTAATAAAATGATTCAGGAAGACTTTCTTCTTTTCCTAAACTCTGGTATAGCTTAAAATAGAGTTTATCTTGTTCTTAGAAATTTGGCAAAATACCTAGTACACCTGTAAAATCATCTGATATTAAAGACACTCTTTAATGTGTGTTCAGGCTTTCTATTTCTCAAGTCCACCTTTTCCCCTTGAAAAATGTCTACTTTTTATAAGGTTTCAAACTTACTGGCATAATGTTGTTCATAGTCCTCTCTCGTTTATTTTTATATTTTAATCTTTAATGTTTATTTGTATTATTTCCTTTTTTTCTTGTTCTATCTTGCCAGAAGTTTCTCTATTTTATTATTCATGTCAGAGACACAAATCTTGGTCTTGTTGATCTTCTCTATTGTCTCTTTGTTTCTGATTTCATTGCCTTCCTCTCTTACCCTTATTGCTTCCTTCCTTTTCATTATAAGCAGACCTTTTCTAAGTTCTTGAGTTGGATACTTTGTTCATTAATTTAAAATTTTTCTTTTATTCTACTAAATTTATTTAAGGCCTTACCCAAATATTTTTATAAATAGCATTTCATTATTATTCAGTTCCTAATTTCCAATATAATTGTAATGTGATGCATGAATTCTTTTTAAGAACATTTTTTTCTGCGTTTTTTTTTCTTTTGCTCTTTGTTTATTGCTTTCAGATTTTAGTGCATTTTGCTGAAACAGAATGATCTGTATGATATAGAATCTTTGTCATTTGTTAAGTCTTGCCTTGTGATTTAATATTTATCAGTTTTGTGGGTATTATGTGTGTTTTTAAAGAATCTGTATTATATATATGCTTAACCCATGGACAAAGACAATAGGGTAGTGAAGGCCTGGGGCAGGGCCAGGGGAAGGGCCAGAGGTAGGGGCAGGCTAGAAGGAGTCAATGGGGATAAGGGAGATATATGTAATACTTTCAATAATAAATATTTTAAAAATAAATAAAATAAAATAATATGTATTTTATGTACCAACTGAAAGTAATACAAAATAATATTGAACATAAACTGTAATTAAAAATGTTTAAAATAAAAAAAATAATATGTATTGTATAGTCATAGCTTTGGGGTTCTTTACATATCCACTATATGAAAGACGTTAATGGTACTATTCAGATTTTCTACATCTTTGCTAATTTTTTTTATCTTCTTGGAACTGTGAAATTTTCAATTTGTCTTAGTATCAGTCTGTCAGTTTTTGCTTTAGATATCTTGAAGCTACATTTTCTTACAGGGTCTGAATTGTTACATCTTCCTGGTTAATTATTGTTTTATTATTATATAATGACTAGAGGCCTGGTGCATGAAATTTGTGCACTCAGGGGAGTCCTTTAGCCCAGCCTGTGCCCTCTCACAGTCCAGGAGCCCCGTGATCAATTGATCGCCCCACAGAGAGAGGCTCTGCCCAACTGGCCAGAGCTCCATGATCAATCACTCCAAAGAGTAGATCCTGCCAGCCAGGGCTTCACAATGGATTGCCCCCACAGAGGGAGGCCCTGCCAACCCACCACAGCCCACTAGTCTGTGGCCTGGGTCTCCCTCTTTGGGGTGAGCATTGAGACCCCCAATTGACCGCCCCACCAGCTGGAGTACTGGGCCTCCCTGTGCAGGGTAGTCATGGGACAATGGCAGGGCCCTGACCTATCGCATCCCACCTGCCTTGGCTGGCCTGGCACTAGTGGGTGTCATAGCATGGTCATCTAGATGGTTGTTCCACTGTTCAGCTGTTTGGTCAATTTGCATATTATGCTTTTATTATTATAGATTCTCTTTATCCATAATAATGCCTTATGCCTTGAAAACTATTTTGTCTGGTAATGTTATAGCTACGCCAAGTTTCTGTTGGTTAGTACTTTTTTATTTTTTTTATTAAATTATTATCTCTGTACAGATACCATTGTCCCCCCTCCTATACATGCCCTCCCTCCCCATAGTTTTGTGCCCATTGGTTGTGCTTATATGCATGTATACAAGTCTTTCGGTTGATCTCTTATCTCCCCCAGATCTCCCTATCTTCCCCCCTGTAATTTGACAGTCTGCTTGTTGCCTTACTGTCTCTATATCTATCTTTTGGTTCTTCAGTTTATAATGTTCTTTATCATCCATAAATGAGTGAGGTCATGTGGTGTTTCTCTTTCATTGATTGGCTTATTTCACTCAGCATGATATTCTCCAATTCCATCCAGGTTGCTGCAAATTATGAGAATCTCTTCTTTTTATGGCAGCATAATATACCATTGTGTAGTTTTTGGATCCAATCATCTGCTGATGGACACCTAGGCTGCTTCCAAATCCTAGCTATTGTAAATTGTGCTGCTATGAACATAGGGGTGCATATATCCTTTCTGACTGGTGTTTCTAGCTTCTTGGGATATATTCCTAGGAGTCGGATTACTGGGTCAAATGGAAGTTCCATTTTCAGATTTTTGAGGAAGCTCCATACTGTTCTCCACAGTGGCTGCACCAGTCTGCATTCCCACCAGCAGTGCATGAGGGTTCCTTTTTCTCCACAACCTCTCCAACACTTGTCATTTATTGATTTGTTGATGTTGGCGATTCTGACAGGTGTTGGTTAGTACTTTTTTAGAATTCCCTTTTCCTTTTACTACTAGCTTTCTGTATTAGTATGTTTTAGCACATCTCTTATTAACACAAAGAACGTAACTAGATTTCCACTCAGCTCCAGAGTCTCTCTCTATTAAATTACAAGTTCAATTTATTTTTATTCACTGGTATTATTTACATGTTTGAAATTATATCTTATAGTCATCTTTTGTGTCTTCTAGTTTTAATATTTATTTTTCTCTGACTTCTCCCCCTTTCTGTTTTTTCTTTGATTTACTGAGTTATATTCATTCTTTTATCTCCTCTTCTGATTAGGAAGTTATATATTCTGTTTCTGTTCTTTTGGTCATTATGTTTAATTTCTTAACATTTTATTAAAATCTAAAACAAATACAGAAATGCACAGAAGTCATAAGTGTACAGCTCAGTGAAGTATCCAAGTCTGAAACACCTGTTAATCACCTCTGAAGTCAAAATATAGGCTACTAACCCACAGAATTCTCCTTTGTGCCTTTCTCTAATTATTACTTCCTCCATCCTTCCTCTCCAGGTAATTATCCTGACTTCTGATTCTTGCCTGCTTTCTTAAAATTTTAATAATGGGATTTTACCATATGTGTAATTTGGCATCTGAGTTCTTTCAACACTATTTTGGGGTGGGGAATCTACATAATAAAAGAGAAAGATGCAAATTGACAATACTTTCATGACCTCCACTAGCCAATCAGGAGTGAGTATGCAAATTAACCCAACAAATGTGTCGTGTTAATTTGCATACACAGGTGCTGAGCAGCCAGGGGCAGGACGCTTGTGTCATCACGATGGTGATGACACAGGCATTTTGTAACACCCCAGACGCTCTGGGCCTCTAGGCAGCGTGGGAAGGTGGAAAGGCGGCTCCAGGCTGGAGCAAAGGTTGTGCTGGCAGCCAGGGTAAGGAAGGCCTATTCTGCACGAATCTTCATGCATCAGGCATCCAGTTAATTCATATTATGGCATGTTGATTTAGGTCATCAATTTACATTGTAATCCACTGTTTCTTTGCAAGATTAACACAATTATCTATTCTATTGTTGATGGATATTTGAGGTGTTTCTATTTTTTTATTTTATTTTATTTATTTATTTATTTATTTATTTATTTATTTATTTTGGCTAATGCATATAATTCTGCTATGAACACTTTCACACATAGCTTTTCCTGAGCATTCACTTGCTTGTACTTCTGTTGAGTAAATACTGAGAAAAGGAATCACTGAGACACAGGGTATACATATGTCAAACTTTAGCAGACAATGTCCAAGTGTTTCCCAAAGTGGTTGTGCCAATTTACACAATCAACCTATAGTATATGTGATTTTCTATTACTTCACATGGTCACCAACATTTATAACTGTCAATCTTTTAGATGTAAACCACTCTTGTGGGTGCATAGTGGTATTTCATTATTATTTTATTTTATATCTTTCCCATAAGTAATGATGTTAAGCATGTTTTCATATGCTTTTGTACATTTGAATATCTTGCCTAAGTACCTCTTTTGGTCTCTTGCCATTTTTCTCTTACGTTGGTGTCTTTCTATTATCAATTTGAAGTTATTTGTGTATTCTGGATACAAGCTCTTTTTCAGTAATATTTGCTGTGAACATGTCCTATCACTTGTAGCATATATTTGTCTATATCTTTTGATAAGAACTTCTTAATTTTGATGTAGCCCAATTTATTATTTTTTGCCTTTATGGTTAACATTTTCATGTATGGCTTAAGAAATGTTTTCCTACACTAAGATCATGAAATGGTTTTCTTATGTTGTGTTTTATAAGTTTTGTAGCTTTATGTTTACTACATTTTATCTGGAATTAATTTTGTATGTGCAGTGAGGTAGAGATTACTTTTCTCCTAATGGATATTCAGTTTCCCATAACCATTTCATTTAAAACAGTAGTCACTTGCCACTTGTCTGCAGTGCCACCTTTACCATAAATCGAGTATCCTTATATGTTTTAGGAGTCTATCTTAATTGGTCTACTTACCATTGTGCCAGTTTCCAGTGTCTATATTAACATAGCTTTACAATAAATCTTACTGTTAGTTAGAATGCATCATCTCACCTTACTCTCCTTCTTTCTTTATCTGATCTATATTTACGCACACATGCAAACACACACATTTGAGGAAAATTGGCATATTTAATTTTGAATTGTCTAGTTCATGAAGTTGGTATAGCTTTCCACTTATCAGGCCTTCTCTAATTTCTCTCATAACTTTTCAATTTTTTAGTATAAGTCTTGCAAATATTTTGTTAAACTTATTACTAGATATGATATTGTGATGCTATTGTAAATGGTATTTTCAAAAGTTCTCATTGCATGTTATTGATAAAAAGGAATAACTTTTTTAAAGTAATGTTTATTTTTCAATATAGTTGATGTACAACATTATATTTATATCAGGGGTACAACCCATTAGTTAGATATTTATATAACTTATGAAGTGATCCCCCAATAAAACTAATACCCATCTGACACCATACATAGTTATTAGAATATTATTGACTATACTAGAGGCCCAGTGCACACTGTGCACTGGTGGGATCCCTCCACCTGGCCTGTGCCCACTCGCAATCTGGGACCCCTTAGGGGATCTCAGACTGCCAGTTTCAGCCCAATCCCCACAGGCCAGGCTGAGGGACCCCATCAGCCTCTAGTCCTATATAATAAAAGCCCAGCTACCATAATGGCAGAACAACCACTCAACCAGTCACTATGAGGTACACTGACAACCTCTCAGTTCCTTTCCCCAGCTGGTAGGCTCCAATCACCAATGGCAAACGGGGTCCCTGGGTGAGTGGTGGGGGATGTGGGCAGTGCGAGGCCACGGCCCCTACCCTGCTGGTTGCCCCCCACACAGAGGGCAACCTGAGGTGGGAGTGGGGCCAGCAAGCAGACAGGAATGGCTGACCTCTTGGTCCCTCCCCCAGCCGTCAGGCTCCCATTGCCAGATGGAGAATCAGGAACCGGGATGGGTGGTGGCAGGGGGCAGAGCTGGCTGCTGGCAGCTGGGGAAATGGCCCTGATTGCAGGCTAGGCCTAGGGACCATACCTGTGCACGATTTAGTGCAATGGACCTCTACTATGCATATAAAATCTTTGGTTAATCTCTTCCCGCCCTCCCCCTTCCACCTTTCCCTCTGTGATTCATTAGGCTGCTCCATGTTTCCATGCCTGTGCATTAAATGTCTGCCCTCTGGTGGTCATTGCACATCATAGCTACTGGTTGAACAGACAGTACTTAGGCTTTTATATATATTCCCTAAGTTGTACTTAATATCCTTGTGACTATTTTGTAACTACCAATTTGTACTTCTCAATCCCTTCACCTTTTTTACCTATCTCCTAAGCCCCCTCAAATGATGATCTGGCAACCATTAAAAGGTTCTCTGTATCTTAGTCTGTTTTGGTTCTACTTATTTGTTTATTTTGTCTTTTAGATTTTATATATAGGTGAAATCATAAGGCATTTGTCTTTCATTTCACTCAGCACAATAACTCTAGGTCTATCCATGTTGTTGCAGATGACAAGATTACATTCTTTTTATGGCTGAGTCATATTCCACTTATTCTTTATCCATTCATCTATTGACGGACATTTAGGTTGCTTCCATATGTTGGCTATTATAAATAATGCTGCAATGAACATTGGTGCACATGTCTTTTCAATTTACTGTTTTGGGTTTCTTAGGATAAATACCCAAAAGAGGAATTGCTAAGTACTGTCTCCTATTATAGCCTTTTTTTAAAGTCTATTTTGTCTGATATAAGTATTGATTTTTCTTTTTTAATTTTCATTTTTATGAAATATATTTTTTATCTCTTTACTTTCAGCCTTTGCATGTCTTTCTATGTGAGTTTGTTGAGCATTCTTATAACCAGTGTTTTGAACTCTGCATCTTGCAGATTGCTTATCTCTATTTTGTGTAGTTTTTTTTTCTTCTTCTGGATTTTGTTTTCTTTTATTTGGAACAAGTTTCTCTTTGTCTCCTCAATTTGGTTGCCTCCCCATATTTGTTTCCATTTACTATGTAGAGCTGCTGCATCTCCCCATCTTGGTAAAATTTCCTTCTGTGGAAAGTGTACTGTAGGGCCCAGTGACACAGCTTCCCCTTCATCCATGCTGGGTGTTCCAGATGCACCCCCCTGTGTGAACTATTTGCACCCTGTTATTGTAGTTGAGCCTTGGTTGCTGTTGGCATGTCAATGGGAGGGATTACCCCCTGGCCAATTCGCTGTGAGGACTGGAAGCAACTGCAGCAGAAGAGCTGCTGTGTAGGGGTTAACCCCATAAAGCAGGACTAGCTTCATCAGAGCTCTAGTGCCCAACAAGTCTGGCCTAGAATGTGTCACTCATAAAAGTGGTTAAGTGGTATGCCAGCATCTTCTGAAACTGTCTATTAAGTGTGCTGGCTCTGAGGCCTCTCAGGAGGTACAGGCCAAGTTCTGCCACCACCTGTGCCCTGCTTGAAATCAGCTACAAACCAATATTCAGGTGGATGCTACTTGTGCTGGGCATGGAGGTGCCCAGGAGAAGATAAGCTGTGAACTCAAACTGGCTGCCACTAGTGCCAGGCCTGGGGCCACTTAGCAAGAGGTACAGGTCATGCCTATGCCAGATGCTGCTTGTTTGGCATTTGTGAACTTTTGAGATATTTTAGGAAAGTCTGAAGCATTAACCAAGATAGGCTGTTTATATCGAAAAGCCACTGGAAGCAACTTGAGTGGGTCTACAGTTGGATGGGGTGGGTTCTCAGGGAATCACTGGGGTAGGCCAAACAGTGTTAGCCAAGTTGATGGAGACTCAGATATGATGCCCTCTTGTGCCTACTGAGGGAAGGCTCAGCAAAGGAATAATAGCTTCTGTCAGCACTTCTGATGGGAGAAAGCTGCCTCTAAGTTCTTGCCCAAAGCCTACAATTCAGTTCTTCCCCATATATCCATTGTGCCTTTCAAGCTACTGCCCCCATTCTGGAACCCTTATGTGGGCCTTTTAAGAGGAACACCTCGAGTCCAGCTTCCCTCCAATTCATTTAGCTATACATTCTTGGCTGACTTCCACAGGCAAAAGTTATGGGGGCTTCTCTTCCTAACACTGGAATCATGGGTTGAGGAGCCTGTTATGGGACTGGGACCCCTTGCTTTCTGGGAGTACCTAGACAGCTGAATTATTTCTCCTGTTGATTATCTGCCAAAGATGGGTGTGGGACCAGCCTGTTCCATGCCTCTATCACTCCTACCAGTCTTAATGTGACTTCTTCTGTATATCCTTAGCTATTGGACTTCTGTTCAGCTAGACATCAGATGGCTGTACTATAGTTTAGTTGTAATTTTGATGTGGTCATGGGAGGATATGTATACCACATTAACCTAACCAGAAGCCATAATTTTAAAATATATATTTACTAGTATTTAGAGATCTTGCTAAATTCACATATCTTAATAATCTTTCTATATGGATTATTTTTTATTTTTGTATATGTTCAATCATACTGTCTGAACGATGATGGCTTTTATTCATTCCTTGCCAATTTGTATACTTTTTTTTCTTTCTTATATTATTGCACTGGCTGGAACTTGTAGAATTATGTTATACTAGAGGCCCAATGCAGGAAATTCATGCTAGAGTAGACCTTCCTTCCCCCGGCTGCCAGCACCAGCTTCCCTCCCAGCCCCAATTTCTTCCAAAAGAATGTCTGGTCTAATTAACATATTACACTTTTGTTATTATAAATAGAAATGATGATCATAGTAATTGCCTCTCAGTTTCAATAAAATAATTTAACATGTCTATTCATGATAATGTTTGCAAAAACTAATAATGATGATGTTTGCTATGTGTCTTTTGTGGGTAATGTTTATCAGATTAAAGTAGCTTACAGACTTAGTTTTCTATAAATTTTTATCATGAATAGATGTTTAGTATTATATCAAATACTTATTATTTATCTATTGAGATGATCATATGCTTTTTCTTTTTTAGTCCCTATATGTGATGATTACATTGATTGGTGTTAAAATGTTAAAACAATTTTTTCCTAAAATAAACATAAATTGTTCAATGTATTATTTTATGCCATGTAATACTAGATTTGTTATATTTTGCTTAGGATTTTTGCATCTATTTTCATAAGTGAGATTGGCCTGTTTGTTTTTTATAATATCCTTGTCAGATTGCTTCTCGGCCTTTTGGTTAAGATCAAGTGTACTATCTATTCTTATCAGTTTAATATAATATCCTTATCAGAATATTATAAAGCAGTTGTATCCTTTATGTCAAGGTTTTGCTGGACTCATAAAGCACATTGTTAAGTGTTTCCTCTTTTTCTGTTCTTTAGAAAAGTTTATTCAAGACTGGCAGCTTTTCTTCCTTAAATGTTTGTGTATTTACAAGTAAAGTTATTTGAGATTGATTTGCTTTGTGGGAATATTTTTCATTGTGTAGAAGGATTCTTTAGAAACTATTCAGTTTCCATTTTTCTTATGTTTATTTTTGTGAGTTCTAAGAATTTGTTCATTTCCTTGAAATTTTAAAATTTAATGACATTTTTTATAATGTCCTCTTATGATGCTTTATGTCTATAGTAACTATAGTGATGTCATCTTTTTCATTCTTAATTTTGGTTATTTTGGTCTTCTGTATTTTCTTCTTGATCGGTTCCTATGAGGGGTTTATCAATTTTAGTGGTCTATTATTGCTTTCTATTGTGTGTTTGTTCCTATTTAATTAATTTCAGCTCTTATAATTATTATTTTCATCCTTTTATCTTCTTTGAGTTTACTTTGCTCTCCTCATTTCTTAGAATAAATGCTTGGGTCCTTCTTTTTCATGTGATTTTTATTTCTGCCTTTGAAATCTTCTTTTACACATCATTGAGTTATATTACACAAATTTTTAAATGTGTCAACTTCTTTCTCAGTCATTTCAAAATATCTTCTATTGAATAGATTTCATGATGATTTCTTCTTTGTTCTATAGATTATTCAGAACTGTAACTCTTCCAAACTTATGGGGATTTTATAGTTATCTTTTGTTACTGATTTCAAGTTTAATTCCATACTGTTCAGAAAACATGCTATAAATAATTTTAATACTTTTAAATATGTTCAGACTTATTTTATACCAGTAGTTCATCATATGGTCAATATTTATAAATGTTCCATGTGCACTTTAAAATTTTGTAGTTTTCTATTAAATTGCTATTTATGTGTCAATTAGATCAAATTTGTTAATCATGTTCCTTAAAATCTATATATTTTCTGATTTGTCTTCTTGTTCTTTCAGTGAATGAAAAATGGTAGGGGGAGGCCATTAAGGTCTCTATGGTTGTTAATTTGTCCTTTTCTCCTTTTTATTCCTTCAATTTTGCTTCATATATTTGGCTTGATTTTTTTTTTCAGTATTAAAAATTTCTTAGCTATTTTCTAGTCAAATATTTTTTCTAAAACTGTGAAACTGACAAAAGATATACCAAGTCCCTAGTCTTCCAACTGCCTCTACCAGAATTGACAGACACTTTTAGAGGAAAAACATCGGATATGTCAGACTCATGTCTCTGGGTTTTCTTTTCCTCATAGAACTTGGCCCAGTTTTGTTTTCTTTTTTGTGAACTCCAGTAACATTTAACAGATTTCTAAATATATTTTGTCTAGATATTAATCAGGAGAGAATAGTAAAACTTTCTTTGGTCACAATCACTAGAACATAATTCTACCTTTAAATTTTTATATGCATACTTGACAAAGTATCTCTTACCTCATTCCTGAGTAATGCAGGCTTTAAAAATATTTCACTCAAGGTACTTCATCACACATATTAGTAGGCAGCATTTTATTTCTATGTTGTTTTTCTAATCCCCAAACAACATCATTATTGTTATTACTAGACACACAATGCACTATAATTCGTGTAAGAGTAGGCCTTTCTTCCCCTGGCTGCGGGCACCAGCTTCACTCTAGCACCTGGGACCTGGGCTTCCCTTGGGCCACCGGCAAGCACCCAGGACAGGGGCTTTGCTCTGGCCCCAGCTTTGTTCGGAAGGACATCCAGAATGACATCTGAGAGCATGTCTGGTCTAATTAGCATATTATCCTTTTATTATTATAGACTAGAGGCCCAATGCATAAAATTTGTGCACAGGGGGGAGGTGTTCCTCAGCCTGCACCCGGTCTGCACCCTCTTGCAATCTAGGACATCCCTCTCACAATCTGAAACCACTGGCTCCTAACCACTCACCAGCCTGCCTGCCTGATCACCCTTAACCATTCTGCCTGCCTGCCTGATTGCCCCTAACCATTAGCCTGCCTGCCTGATCGCCCCTAACCACTCTGCCTGCCTGATTGCCCCTAATCACCTCTGCTTTGGCCCCCACCACCACACTTTGTCCAGAAGGACATCCGGAATGATGTCCAGAAGGTTGTTTGGCTGTCTGGTCTAATTAGCATATTATGCTTTTATTATTATAGATTATTATTATTATTTTAGTCAGTATTTCCTTGCTATTTCTCTGGAATAGTAGATAGTTTATTAGTCTCCATCTCACTAATATTTCAAGAGTCCTTGCTTTCTTGTAAGAATTTCAGTCTAGCTGAAACCGGTTTGGCTCAGTGGTAGAGTGTCAGTCTGCAGACTGAAAGGTCCCAGGTTCGATTCCAGTCAAGGGCATGTACCTTGGTTGCAGGCACATCCCCAGTAGGGGGTGTGCAAGAGGCAGCTGGTCGATGTTTCTCTCTCATAGACGTTTCTAGCTCTCTGTCCCTCTCCCTTCCTCTCTGTAAAAAATCAATAAAATATTTAAAAAAAAAGAATTTCAGTCTAACTCCCCAATCATAAGTGACCTAAAGACTTCATCTCTTTTCCCTTTGTGAATGTTAATACTGCAGCCCCTGTTTATTATTGGTATAATAACACCTCAAGGCTGCCAGAGGGTTAATTTATATGTTTACTGCTTTGGCTGTTAACAACATTTTTGCTTCTGACACTAGAGAATTTCTCTGTCTTGTGAGCTAATACATGCTGCTTTTAAAAGTATTGCATTATATTCAGCATTTGTGAGGGTTTATATTGAGATGAATTAAGGATAGTCTAGCTGAAACCGGTTTGGCTCAGTGGATAGAGCATTGGCCTGCAGACTGAAAGGTCCCGGGTTCAATTCCGGTCAAGGCATGTACCTTGGTTGTGGGCAGATCCACAGTACAGGGTGTGCAGGAGGCAGCTGATCAATGATTCTCATTGATGTTTTTAGCTCTCTATCCCTCTGTCTTCCTCTCTGTAAAAAAATCAATAAAATATGTTAAAAAAAAAAAAAAAAGATAGTCTAGTCTGCCATTTTGATGATACTGTTTATCTAGCCCTATTAATTTTTAGGAAATCCCCAGAATGATACACTCCTCTAGGCCTAAAATTTATAGTTCTTTAAAACAATAATGCAAAATATTTGTCTGTAATTGTTTCAGTTAGCTCTGACCTGATTGGCTATGACTAATTTAACTCCCTAATCTTAGAAAGACCCTTTCAATTCAGCTTTTAGTGTCTTGGAAGAGGCCATTAAGAGGAGCATAATTACAAAATTAGGTTCACCACAAGAATTAAGATTATAAATCAAGATTATCAATCAGATTCAGAACCAAGATATAGAGAGTAAGTACTGTTTCAAGATTAATCTGTTTGAGTTACCATTTATCATTAAGGCAAACCCTCCTTTTTTGTACAATATTTGCTGGGACCTGGACTTTTACAATTTGGTGATCACACACACAGGTTTCCAGTCTTTTCATTCACCCATTCCAGTCTTGCATTACAACTAAGTATTATTTTATCAATATGGCTCTTCCTAAAGTCACCCACAATTTCCAATATTATACAGATAACTACTCCCTTCCTCCTTTAACAGTGTCCCTTTTTGGCTTTAGTTACACCACAATCTCCTGGATTTTCTCCTATCACTCATTGCCCTCTTCTACCTTATCTTTAAATCATGGAATTCCTCAGGGCTTATTTCTGAGGCTCTTCTATTTTTGTTCTTTAGAATATCATCTAGTCTCACACTTTTAATATCACATATATTCTAATGGTTGCTATATTTCCAGCCCTAACCTGTCAAATTCATATAATCTCCTTGATTGACATCTTCACTGGGCTATCTATACATTATCTCAAACTTAATCTGGTTGATCTTCCACTGCTAATCTTTTTTAATTTCTTTATTGATAAAGGTATCACATATTTGTCCTCAACCCCCCACCCCCCCATTCCAATCCCCCACCCCTCCCCTCTCATGCCCCAACCCCCCTATTGTCCTTGACCACTGGTTAGGTTCATATGTATGCTCATAAGTCCTTTGGTTGATCTCTCCCTTTTATCCCCACCCTCCCTTTGAGGTCCAACAGTCTGACCCATGGCTCCTTATCTCTGGGCGTGTTCTTGTTCATCAGTCTATGTTGCTCATCATTTCTCCTAGAGTGTGATCGTGTCCTACTGGAAATATACTTATAAAAATCAAAAATGAGACAAGCAATAATAGTTATGCTGAAGGGCAAATGAATCAGTCTGTAGTGAGTTTCTTTCTGGGCCAACAGTTCTTTTGAGGCCCAATTTCAATGTAAAATAGTTCCTTATGTATACATGTCAGAAATCACAAATCTATCAAATGTTTTGACCTCATTTATGTACCAGGTACATGAACATAGTGTGTTATTTCATCTGTTTATGTCTTCCTCTCTCTTTTTTCAGTGTTGTGCAGTTTTCCGTGTATAGGTCTTTTACCTCCTTAGTTAAGTTTATTCCTAGGTATCTTAATTTTTTGGTGTGATGGTAAATGAGATAGTTTTTATATTCTCTCTTTCTGTAAGTTCATTATTGGTGTATAGAAATGCCATAGATTTCTTGGCATTTATTTTGTATCCTGCTACTCTGCCAAATTCATTTATTAAGTCTAGTAATTTTTTGACAGAGTCTTTAGGGTTTTCTATGTAAAATATCATGTCATCTGAAAATAAGGACAGTTTTACTTCTTCTTTTCCAACTTTTATTTCTTCTTCTTGTCTGATTGCTATGGCTAATACTTCCAGTACTATGTTGAACAGGAGCGTTGAGAGTGGGCATCCCTGTCTTGTTCCTGTTCCTAGAGGAAATGGTTTTAGTTTTTGCCCATTGAGTATGATGTTGGCTGTGGGTTTGTCATATATGGCTTTTATTATGTTGAGGTAGGATCCTTCTATGCCTACCTTTTTGAGAGTTTTTATCAAGAAAGGGTGTTGATTTTGTCAAATGCTTTTTCTGCATCAATAGATATGACTATGTGATTTTTTTCTCTCAATTTGTTTATGTGATGTATCATGTTTATTGATTTGCAAATATTGTATGATCCTTGCATCACCATAATAAATCCTACTTGGTCATGGGGTATGATCTTTCTGATGTACTGCTGAATCCGGTTTGCTAGAATTTTGTTGAGGATTTTGGCATCTATCTTCATGAGGGATATTAGCCTGTAATTCTCTTTCATAGTGTTATCTTTATCTGGTTTTGGTATTATGGTGATGCTGGCTTCATAGAAGGAGCTTGGAAGTGTTTCTTTGTCTTGAATTTTCTGGAATAGTCTGAGGAGGATAGGCTTTAGTTCTTCCTTGAATGCTTGGTAAAACTCCCCTGTGAAGCCATCTGGCCCCGGACTTTTGTTTGCTGAAGCTTTTTGATGACTGTTTCAATTTCTTCCATATTTATCAGTCTATTGATATTTTTGGTTCTTCTTGAGTAAGTTTTGGAAGGTTGTATTTTTCTAGGAATGTGTCCATTTCCTCCAGGTTGTCTAGTTTGTTAGAAAAGAGTTGTTCATAGTATATATTTTTAAAATAATCCTTTGTATTTCTGTGGGGTCTGCTGTTATTTTACCTCTTGCATTTCTGATTTTATTTATTTGGGTCTTCTGTCTTTGATTTTTGGTGAGCTCGGCTAGAGGTTCATCAATCTTGTTTATCCCTTCAAAGAACCAATTCTTGGTTTTATTGATGGTTTCTTTTACTGTGCAGAAGCTTTTTATTTTGATGTAATCCCATTTGTTTATTTTCTCTTTAGTTTATGTTCTTAATATATAAACATAGTTTAAGAATTTAAGACAATGGAAGATAGACAACTTGGCTTCTAGAACTCCCTCTTTTTCCTTTAAGGATATATGGCCGAATGTACCCAAAACCTATTGCATTCTTTCTATAGGCTTTTATCCCACTTCTTCTCCTCCAGTAGGGATATTTAATTAGAAAAGGGCTTGCCAAGCTGTCATTTGGACTTCTCTACTGTCATAATTTTATTAATAATCAACATTTCTCAACAAAAAGTTAGGAGGACAGAGCATAGGAGATAACCTCTGCAGAGCCAGTATACACCTTGATGATATAAACTAAATACTGGGTGATATTTTGAGATAAGAATACTGGGTATTTTAACCAATTAGTAGTCATTTTAAATGCTTAAAATAAATGCAAATATTGTTAGTAGGATAATGGAAAACAGTTGATTATCATCATTGGCAGCTTTTGTACATTATGAAATTGATTAGACAGTTTTCAATTGTAGAATCTCTCTTCCTGAGTGAAGTTAGGGTGCTATTTTATTATGCGTGTGTGTTTTCCCCCAAAGATTGCTTTGCATCATAAAATTCTGGCAACATTATTTGTGATCTTAATGAATTTTTAGTGAAACCCATTTGACATTTTTTTTTTTTTGGCATTAACTTCATTTCTAAGACTTGAATGTCATTATCATTTTATGAACATCTCAAAATCAATTTGACTTAGAGTTTATTTTATACTTAGAAACTTAACTATCTTTTTAATGAAATTCCTTATATGTTCTCTCAAGTGCTAGAGGTCTTTGTAACATTTTGGTAATTCTAATGTCTTTGGACATAGTAAATTTTAGTTATAATAAAATATGTCAGTATATTTTCTTTGAATTCCCACAGAGCTATGTACCATGGAGTGTGGTAGCCATGGAGTCTGCTCAAGGGGAATTTGTCAATGTGAAGAAGGCTGGGTAGGACCAACATGTGAAGAACGCTCCTGTCATTCTCACTGTGCTGAGCATGGCCAATGCAAAGATGGAAAATGTGAGTGTAGCCCTGGATGGGAGGGCGACCACTGCACAATTGGTAAGTACCACTACACTTTGAAAAAAGTAAATTGGATTAGTTAAAGAAAAGCAGTCTAGTGAGTCAATCACCAGGCTTCTCATAGAATTTGAGGTTAAAAGAGAGAAGAAAGAGGGTTAGCCATAGTTTGAAAGTGTCATTAACTGGGAAGTTTCCTCTTTTGTTGACAATACCTTACTTATTTGTTGTGTCATTTCCTTTCTTATTACTTCAGTATTCCTTTTAGCTTTCAAGTACTTTGAGTTACTCAAATGAAAAGTGATACATTGGAATAAAGTGTCATTGGTTAATAAGAGAAGTTCTTTTGTTGTGAAGGTTAACATTCACTGCCCATTTTTCCTTTTGAAAAGAATAGGTTTTTCAGTTGAAAGAACTTAGAGGCAATTTTATTAAATAGAATTACTTCAATAGGGGCCATTCAATCATTAGGCACTGTCTTTAATGTATATGAGGAAGATACCTTTGACCTACCATCAATAGAACATCTGTGTTGAATTGTTTATTGGATAGCATAGAGAGTTTGTACTGAATCTGTCATTCCTCGTCACCAACTTCACTAATTTTCAGGATATTGCCTGGAAGAACAGTCTGTGGGTGTGAGAAAGCCTATGTAATAATAATTAACCTGTCACGTGGTCTTCACACTATAAAAAAAAAAACTAATAATAATGAAGGCTTCAGGTTTAAAATACTTTATTTTTCTGGGAAAAAATATCAAAGCCCTTGATACATACACATATCTGCCACAAATGTTACCTATAATACAGAGGGACAAGTACTATTCCCATTGTTCAGCTAAGAAAAGTGGGTCACAGCATGTTTCAGTGGAATTCCATGAACACCCAGAAAATTTTTGTAGAGCAAAGGAAGCATGGGGGTCTGAACACCCAAGTCATTGCTTGTGATCTTTCCCCCTCAATGACACTGTACTGCAGCTTCAATTTTTAGGTGAACATAATTTGTTATAGAGGTTGGAACTTGCCAAAGTAATATATATATATATATATATATATATATATATATATATCATATAATCTTATTAAACTGCATTACCACTTTATTAAAGGTAGTTTTGTTCTGTGACTGGAAAATATTTAAGATCCATTAAAAAAGTGGTGAGGGGTGAAATTCACATGCAGCTTAATTACATTTCTTCACTATAGTATTTTTTTGTCTTCATATAAGAGGATTGTGATGATTACTAAAGGTGGTTACTTCAGAACTTCCTTTTAAACGTATCACTAATAAGAAGTTCTAGCTAGTGTTCTTTCACAAAAGTTATTACTAAAATGTAAAAATGCAGTTATTATAGTTTTAATGAAATATGACACTTTTTTTAATGAAGCCTAATAGAGTTTCTTACAGAAAAGCCATTAATATCTTTCCCAGAGAAAATATGATGCCCAAACTACACAGGCCAGTGTACCAATTTTTGAGCTGCAGGCATTCTTCAGTTCACAGTTTGCTGTTCTCCTTCCAGGCAACAGATAGTAAACCATTAGTAAATGTTGTATAGCTTTGGTCTCCCAGAAATTCATCACTCTTTTCCCCTCTTTTTAGCTCACTACTTAGATGCTGTTCGAGGTAAGATTTTTCTCAGTAGTTTTATAACAACAAAAAAAATATTTTAAATGGAAAATGTGCATGTGGGAAAGGAAGAGTTGGTGTTTTGTTTTTCCCTTCTACTTTTGACAATTCTAAGTTTAATATTGTAAAGTTCAAGATATAATAGTCATACCGTAAAGTATTTTGTTTTAACAACAAACAAGACTCATTTTTTTCCATATCATATAATAGATGGACAAGCAGTTTTGTTTTAAGAACTTGTTTTTGGGGTGTGTGTGTGTGTGTAACACATAGCAGATACGGTAATTATTCAATAAAGTAGACTTAGGCAGACAGTTGAACTTTTTTTAACATAACAATATAGCTCTAAGTCCATGTACAGCATCCTTACAAGGTTAAAAGAATTATCCCTCTATAAGTCTTCATCATTCGCCCCCCAGTGATCTGCCTTTGATAGAGATACTTAAGAGTTTTTTGTCAGATATCCTGGTGCCTTTTATTACCTCAGCCTCAGAAGGTTGAAGACATTCCAAATTATTCCTAAATTCTCATATCCTTTGTATATCCATGAGAATAGAACCAGTTAAAATCCTTTCTTAAACCTAAATAAGTTCATCATGTACCAATTCTTGAGAAACACACCCACACACACACACAGTTATGTGCCACATTATAATGGTTCAATGACAGACCACATATACAGCAGCAGTCCCATGAAATTAAAACGGAACCAAAACATTCCTATTCCCTGGTGACCTCATAGCCATCATAATGTGATAGTGCATGCATTACTCACATATTTGTGGTGATGCTGGTGTAAAAAACCTGCACTGCAAGTCATATAAAAGTAGAACAAATACAACTGTAGTAATAGGCTGTACCATCTAGGTTTGTGTAAGTATGCTCAATGATGTTCTACAACAAAATTGCCTCATGATGCATTTCTCAGAACATACCACTATTATTAATCAGTGGATGATTGTTTGTATGCACACACACAAACACACACACACACACACACACACACACACACACACACACACACAATAGTTGGTCCTCTATATCTGTGGGTTCCATGTCTGCAGATTCAACTAATGGAAGATCGAAAATACAGGGTAGGATAAAAGTAGGTCTGCAGTTGTTTGTATGGAAAATGATACAATAATCTATAGCAGTCAATAATAATAAAAGGGTAATATGCTAATTAGACCGGACATCCTTCCAGACGTCATATCTGAGATCCCAGGTTCCTATAGATGGCCAGAGGAAAGCCAGTGCCAGCAGTGGGGGGAGAGAAGGGAAAGAAAAGCTTACTTTTGCATGAATTTCATGCATCAGACCTATAGTTGCTAAATAATAATACAAAAATAAACTCTGTGTTTCATGTACTCGCAGCTATAAACCTACTTTTGCCCCACCCTGTATTAGAAAACAAAAATTTCTGAAAGTTGATTCCTAAACTATAAAGTATAGCAACATTTATATGGTATTTACATTCTGTTAGGTATTATAAGTAATCTGAAGGTGATTTAAAATATATAGGAGGATGTGCATAGGTTATATGCAAATACAACACCATTTTATATAAGGGACTTGAGCATCCTCAGATTCTGGTACCCTTGGGGTCCTGGAACCAATTAACCACAAATACTGAGGGACAACTATATATATTATATTTTCACATTTTCTATCAGCCACCTGCCACTTCATTTTAAAGTTTTTTCTTCCTCTGGTCTGTTGATAGTTGCTTGGAAAACTATTTGGAAGGAACACTGTGTTTTATCTAGAGATTTAGAAAAAGCTTTCTTTTGCCCTTTATACTTATGGAATTTTCTTACAAAAACATTAAATGAAAATAATATTGATTAGACTATCTCCAGTAAAATCCAGATCTTGTCTGGTATTACTACTGGGAAAATTTCCAGAAGCTCTATGCCTTTATTGCTATCTCTATTCATCTGCCCACTGAGCACTTGGCACATGCACAGTTGCCCTCTGGAATAGCCTAACTCTGAACTACTGGTAGAAAGAG
Source organism: Pipistrellus kuhlii (assembly GCF_014108245.1). NCBI lineage: Eukaryota > Metazoa > Chordata > Mammalia > Chiroptera > Vespertilionidae > Pipistrellus > Pipistrellus kuhlii. Next base: position 17,344,660 of record NW_023425504.1, read on the forward strand.
AAGGGAATCCCTGAGAAATCAAAAGTCTAAATAGAGACCATTGCCAATGTTTGAGGTTTACCAATAAATAGAAGTCATTTAAGCATAACAATTTTCTCTTGAATAAATTTATCTATTGATAGTTGTTCTCCAGAATTCCAAAAATCTAAATTTGGCATGCATTAATTCCATAAACATTTGTTGTGTACTTACTACTGGCATAATATTATGCTAGCTTCTGAGAGAGATACCAGATAAGTAAGAAAAATCAATCTGTAGTTCTAAGATTAATAATGATCTTAAAGAGAAAAAAAATTAATACGTAGATGTAAAGTAGCTGCAGCATTTTTTATGGCACCATATGGGCAAACAATGGTAAAGTCTGAACTGTAGACCAATATAACTAAGTCCCAAAGAAAAAAAATTCGCACAGACTTGAAATAATTAGGGGATGTTTCTCTTCATGGAAACTGCTGCCTTCCCCCAGCTTATTAGCCATAACTACATACAGCACCATCCATCCAGTTTTGATTGAGATGAAGATATACATTTTTTTAAAAGAAACAGAAAACATTTTTTTTTTGTCCCCATCCTGGTTTTTCTGGTATCTGAACCAGAGGTTGGGAATTGGCATTGTCATTAATAATGCTTAATTGGCTCCCTAAGGAAAATAACAGCAGAGTAAGGAATAACAAGTTCCCTGGGAAGTTTTGGTAAGCAAGCAAGCTCTTCTTCCATTTATTCAACACCTCATCTGAATGGAGCCCAGATGATTAGACGCTTCCCTGTAGAGGGAGATACAGCAGATTGGCCAATCCCATTCTAATGCCTATGTGATTATTATTCTCTGCTGTCATTTCAGATGGCTGCCCAGGTCTCTGCTTTGGAAATGGGCGGTGTACCCTGGATCAAAATGGTTGGCACTGTGTGTGTCAGGTGGGTTGGAGTGGGACAGGCTGCAATGTTGTCATGGAAATGCTTTGTGGAGATAACTTGGACAATGATGGAGGTGAGTCACTTATAAAATGTTCATATAAGAAAGGAATAGCACAGCCTTTAGCACAGTGATGACCAATCTAGCCAAGAGTGAAAATTAGGAATCCTTAGTATAAACAACATTGAGTTATTATATAAGGTCATACTGTTTTTAAATCTCAGTTTATTGAAAATTTACTATAATCAGGCAATACTCAAATCTCTTTGCATTCATTATATCTAATTTAATTCCCATACCAACACCATGAGGTATAGGTACAATTTTTCCTATTAATAGATGGGAAATGACATTAATGCTTGGAATGGGGATGGTAAATGACTTTTCCAAGGTCACACAGTTAGAAAGCAACAGAACCAAGATTCCAATTCAGGGATATATGACTTTAGACCCTGTTTTCTTAACTACTATTACCATGTTAGCTTCCTTACCAATGACATTTACTTTATACCAAATTAAATCAGTGTATGTGTCCAAACTGCCAGATGCTAGTGTAGCTTGCATTATATGGAATGTGAAATAGTTTTCTTTGTTCTTAGCTATTTAGAGCTCCCTCTTGTGTCTCTACCATTTAGTAACACTTTTTATCTTTCTAAGGACATAGCATTAGGATGGTTCATAGTAGATTTTTTTTATATTTAAGAGCTGCACATGATGTTTTAAAAAGCCATGTGCAGCTTCAAGGCCTTAGGGTAACCACTTCTATTTTAGTCAAGCAAACAAAACCACCTAATACATTGTATAATCAGGCCTCAAAACAGCTCGAATCACCTCTGAATGAGCCTAAAACAACAAATTATCACTTTCCTATTACTTTCCACACAAGGAAACACAAAATTAAAAGAAAGCTTCCTTTCTAATTTCTGTATATTATTTGAAATGAAGTAGATTATTCAATTTGATGCCTCACTTTTCTATACTGCTTAGACAATTATATATCTTGTCATTTAAACCCAAACATGAGGTTTAAATCAATAAGGTAGTAATCATAATTTAAGCACCAAATTGAGTGTGAGTTTTCTCCTCTTTTGTCCTGGCTAGCAGTTTACGTTAGAAAGTTATAAGACCTTATGAATTTTATGTGGAAGCAACTTTGTGGTTAAGAACACAGCTTTGAAATTGAACTTTCTGGGCTCAAACACTAGGTCTGCTGTGTACTTATTAGCTCTATGATTTGGGAAAAGTTAATTCATTTTTAACTACATAAAAGATGATAAGCTATACCACTACCCTCCTACACACACACATACACATATAATAAACTTAGGATAACAGACCATTTTCTGACAATATTGTTTACTACCTATCTAAATTGAAGTTCTCATTTGGGAAGCCAGAGTGAGGTTTTCAATAAAATGTTACACTAATCAATTATTTACTTGACTTTTATGGCCCTCCAAGACTTATCTTTTCCTTCCTTTACTTCCTTTTCATTATATGCCTCTTTACCTCATGAGCCCTCTCCTCTATACCCATTATTTTCTACCCATCATTTAAGTCCCAACTCAAACCATATTTCTCATGAAACCTCTGACATCTACCATGCCAATTTCCCGTGGTGCTTATCACAGTACTATACAACCAAGTACTTAAATATATTGTCTATATGATTATCTTGTTTCATGAGAAGCATGATGCAGAGTTTATAGTTACATGATCAATATAATCACTAACAATATTGGCTTGCTTATATTAGGGGTTTACTCTGTGTAAGGCACTGTGCTGAGTCCTTTTATGTATCATTTAATTTTATCCCCTGATGGAGAAGTACTACTTTACGAATTAGGAAGCTGAGGCACAGAGAAGTTAAATAAGAATATATACCAAGAAAATAGAGCCAGGGTATAAGCCTAGGTGGTCTGCCTCATTCCAAACACAATTTTAGGTAGTAATAGAGATTTTTTCAGTTGATGTATTGATTAAAAGATTTCTGCTCAGAAAATACATTTAACACCCTCTGTGATTATACTTTTTGACTCAATTAGTGTTGAGCCAAAATAAATTTCCTGCCTTAATAAAGTACAGCTTCTCCGAAACCAGTTTGGCTCAGTGGATAGAGCATGGGCCTGCAGACTGAAGGGTCCCAGGTTTGATTCCAGTAAAGGGCATGTACCTTGGTTGCGGGCACATCCCCAGTAGGGGGTATGCAGGAGGCAGCTGATCGATGTCTCTCTCTCATCGATGTTTCTAACTTTCTATTCCTCTCTCTTCCTCTCTGTAAAAAATCAATAAAATATATATTTAAAAAAATTACTTAAAAAAATAAAGTACAGCTTGATAAAAATGACTGAATATTTAATTATCAAGCGTTTTTATGGCCTCGATATCACCTCTAGGTAACCAAAATATTTAATGAATTCATCAATTGAATATTAATGGATTAATGGGTTATTAATGATCAATATCTGTGGTATACATAAACACAAAAGATAAAGGAGATTTTGCTGAATGTGTATTGACCTCTGAATACTTCTTTAAAATTGTGTGTCTGTGTGGCAATCAAAGACCCTATATGGATTCAGTATATTTTTATAATTGTTTCTTTAGAGAGGATAGGGAGAGCTCCTTATAGCTTTAATTACCATATATTTTTCCTTTAGCAGAATTAAAATGATATGGATTTTAAATGTATATTTGATTCTATCTTAAGATGGGAAGATGGATTAAATAACTCTGAAAGCCCCATGACTCAGATTTTGGACAATAATTCCATTTTATTGTGTTTAAATAGTATTGCTAAGAATACATAAAATGTCCTTCATTCGGTAGTTTCAAGATTCATTTAGTTGACTATGACTAATGATTAATATTAGCATACTTGTTTATGCATGTGTGTGTGCATTTTAATGAAATCAAAAAGTGCCAATTGAACCTTTTGGAAAAACGTGGTCCTGGGTTTTTAAATGTAATTCTTCAAAAGTCTTCTTAATAAAAAAATAAATTTCAAGCAGTTGCTTCAAGTACCTGCTACCTGATTACTCCATATTATAGTTGATACTTAAAGAGTGGCTGGGGTTTTTACATTCTAATCAGCTTTGAATACTCATTAGTATTGCTGCTACTTCCTGCAGCTTTGACTTTAGTTACACTCTGATTCAATGCATTGTGACTCTTAGTAACTAATTGGGCTGCATTGAATATGCGGGTGACACAGCTGGTCTAGGAGCTACCTAAGAGCTCCTTGAACAGTAAAAACAGTACATAGAATGAATAACCTTGGAATTAATTTATTAATATGCAAGAAAAGGAAAGGAATATCAGATATTTTATATAAAAAAACCAATTACTATAGAAATCACAAATCTAATCAAATGTTTTGACCTCATTTATGTACCAGGTACATAACTCTATGCTTGGAAGAGATTACTCAACATTATGGGGATCACATTTTTATGTGTCCTGATTTGGGGTCTAGAAAATATAATAACCATATATTACATGCACATGTGAATTGGCATGAGGAAAAAAATTTAGGTATTATATTAACTGAATCAGAGTAGCTAAAATAAACCTGTGAGAGCAAGCTAGAACTATCAGATGTTAAAGAATATTTTAAAGCTATGATAATTAAAACAAAGTGGTATTGATGTAAGAGTAGACAAATAAATATAACTGAATAAAAGATCTTGAACACTCCCCAGCATAAATATAAATTTAGTGTGCTATAAAACCTGCATTAAAGATTAGTAGGGAAAAGAAGCATTATGAAATAAATGGTGTGAGATAAATATTAAAGAAAAAGCCCTAGATTTTTCAATTCATACCATATTCCAAAAACTAAGATAAATAAAAACACTCTACCTGATTAATGAGCTGAAAGTAAAAGAAAACTCAAACACAATTAAAAGAAAAATATTAGTGACATGTTTCAAGATGAGAAGGGACTTTAAATATAAAAGCAAGGGAAGAAACTACAATAGGAAAAAAGTGATAAATTGGATTTCATAAAAATGTCTAATTTCTTTATCTTGCTTGGCTAAGTTTATAGACCATTCAATATCTTACTATTTGGAGATATCAAAAATTGTATTCTCTCATATATAGCCATTAGTCATGTGTAACTTTAAATTTAACTTAAATAAGATTAAAAATTCTATTTCTCAATTGCACTAGTCACATTTCAAGTGCTCAGTAATCACATAAGGCTGGTGACTACTCTGTTAGTGCAGATCTAGAACATTACCATCATCGAAGAAAGTTCTATTAGATAGCACTGATCCAACTATTTGACTCAAATGTTTACCTTTCAGCCAAACATACCATATTGGGCACCTAGTATTTCATTTATTCATTACTACTTTGTGCCAAGTATTATGTTTGGCACTGGGGAGAAAATGACAAACAGGAGAAGTTTCTGCCATTGTGGAGCTTATGGCTAGAAAGGAAAACAGCTATTAAATAAGAAACTGCCCAGCTGGTGTGACTAGGTAATTGAGCATTGACCTATGAACCAAGAGGTCTCTGGTTCAATTCCCAATCAGGGCACATGCCTGAGTTGCAGGCTCAATCCCCAACAGGGAGTGTGTAGTAGGCAGCTGATGAATATATCTCTCTCATTTATATTTCAGTATCTATACCCTTTTCCCTTCCTCTCTCTCTAAACTCAATTTAAAAAACATGTTTTTTAAAAGAAACCACACAAATAACTATATGTACAACTTTAAAGCATTCCATAAAATTTTTAGAGTGCTATAAATGTAAATAGAGCATCCTAACTAAGTCTACATGATTAGGGAGGCCTCACATAAGTCAGGGGAAGAATGTTCTAGGCCAAGGAAATGGCATGTACAAGTACCCTGAGGTGGAAATGTATCATACTAGCCTCTTCTAGGAGGGAAAAGCAAGTCACTGCAGCTGGAATGCAATGAGTCAGGAAGAGATTGGTAGGAGACAAGAATATAAAGGTTGGCAATCACCAGATCATACAGAACAGTGTGAATTTCATAAGATCATCTATCAAAGATTATATTTTATGCACTACAGTTATAGAGGAAGGAAAGTGGGTTGTGATACTCTGGGAAGATTGTCAATGAGATTAAAAATCCTATCTAATAAAGAGGTAATATGCAAATTGATCATCACTTCAACACACAAGATGCTGCCCCCATGTGGACACAAGATGGCTGCCACAAGATGGCTGAAAGGAGAGGGCAATTAGGGGGGACCAAGACTACAGAGGAGGGCAGTTGGGAAGGAGGACCAGGTCTGCAAAGGATGGCAGTAAGGGGTGATTAGGCCTGCAGGGGAGGACAGTTGAGGGGACCCAGGCCTATAGGGAAGGGTAATTGTGGGGGGAGGGGGCAGGCCTGCAGGTGAGGGGAGTTAGGAGTGACCAGGCCTGCAGGGGAAGGCAGTTAGGGGTGACCAGGCCTGCAGGGGAGGGCAGTCAGGGGTGACCAGGCCTGCAGGGGAGGGCAGTCAGGGGTGACCAGGCCAGCAGATGAGAGCAGTTGAGGGTGACCAGGCCTGCAGGGGAGGACAATTAGGAGTGACCAGGCCAGCAGGGAGGACAGTTGGGGACAATCAGGCCAGCAGGGGAGCAGTTAGGTGTCGATCAGGCTGGCAGGGAAGTGGTTAGGGGATGATCAAGCTGGCAGGCAGAAGCAGTTAGGGGCAATCAGGCAGGCAGGCAAGTGAGCAGTTGGACACCATCAGTCCTGGATTGTGAGAGGGATGTCCGGGTCCCAGATAGGAGATGGTGCAGGCTGGGCTGAGGGTCACACCCCCTGTGCACAAATTTCATGCACCTGGCCTCTAGTATATATCAATAGAATAAGAGTGTTTAATCAAAATGGTCCTCCCCCTGCTCTTTTAAGTAATTGTCACATATTTGTCCAAGCTTCCCTTGTACAAACTCTTCCAGTGGTCCATGTTCAGATTCACTGGTAAAATCAGTAAGTTAATTGCCTAAAAAAGAATGATGTTCCAGGAATCATTCTTCATAACAAGTCACCATTCATTAAGAACAATAGCTATTTGTAAGCCTGGTGTATGATGTAGTGTTTCTAGATCTGGAAATCAGCACTGTGGGTGAATTATGAACACATATAAGCTCATGGATCAATAAGTTTCATGTTTTGAATGTCACCAGCATGCTGCAGTATTTGATAAAAAGGAAAATGAAATAGAAGGAACAATGAATTGATAACATTTGCTCTGTTTAAGAACCAGGCACCCATTCCACATTTACTTTTAAGATTTGGCTGAAACAAAACACCTAGCATCAGAAAGCATATTTCTAAGTATTGACTTCTGACCATACCCGCCCCCCTGTTTTTAAGCAGTCCATTTATTAAAGAATCATCACTTAGTTATGAGCCTAACCTGCCAAGTGATTCCAGATACAAGTGGAAGATAGAAAATCTAAACTCTGACTAGATCTGTCCTATTATCTATCAACTAAGGCTAATAATACTTGACTCCTGCCTACTTAGCAATGGTGAAAAGAAATGAGATAATGTTTGAAGCACAGAGATTTAAGTGGGTAATAAAGGTGTGATGTCAATGACAAATCTATAATATATATTTTGATCCACTAGTTAAATTTTTATTATTTCTAGGTAAATTTACTAATATCAGAGAAATGGGACTTTTAGGACATGCAATAAGTATTTATTGAATGCTTATTTTGAGCCAGGCACTATTCTAGTCATTGAGGAAATAGCAATGAATAAAAAAGACTAAATCCACACTTCCATAGACCTTACAGTCTCATTGTGAGAGGCAGACAGTAAACCAATTATTAAAATATACTATGACATAAAATGGTGTGTGATGAAGAATTATTTTAAAAGCAGGGGGGGGGGAGTGTAGAAGTTTGAAATTTTAAATAAGGTGATCAGAGAAAGCCTCACCAAAAAGGTGACATTTGAATAAAGACTTAAAAGAGGTGAGGGGTGAGCCATGTTGCTATTGGAGAGAACATTCCAGGCATAGGAATAGTGGGAAGGGGGCTGTGGATTAGTAGGAGATAAGATCAGAGAGGTAAGAGGGAGACAGTGAAGAACTAGACTATGAGGAAGTAAGTCATTGTCAGGACATGGGCTTTCACTATGAGTGATATAGGAAGCCACTGAAAGCAGGTGGGGACAGGAAAATGTGAATATTAGTAGCATATAAGCAATGTGCTTCCCTGACAGAAAAAGTATGTTGCATGTGGTTATAGCAATAACAATGTTTTGAGCAGATCAAATCCTGAGTACATTTGAGCCTCTCCCACTTTCTTTTTACTAATGCAGTAAAATGCTAGGGTGAAAAGCTGTCTGAATAAATGAAAAAAATGAATTACAGGCTATTTCCAAAGCAAATATGATCATATTATCTGCAATGCATATAACATCAACAACTAAGCTAACAGGAGTACCTAGTAGTGGGCCTGTTTTAATAAAAGTTTATGAAGGATTTATCTGATTTGTCATTAGTACATTGTTTATGTGTTTCTACAATACGCAAGATTTTATATAATTGAATCATTGGAATGAGCAGCCCCTCAATTTCTTTTTCACTATTAATTTGCTTGGCAGGCTCTCTAAGCTATATATCCTGAAAAGGTTAAGCTTCAATCCAGCCCCTGTCCAAATGATAACAAATTCAGAATTTATAAAATTTAATGAAAGATTTACTATAACATTAGTGTCTATTTAGAGCCACTTATGATCCTGCCTATTTGACAGCCTATCCAAGCAGAGTTCACAAAATAAACACATTCCAGCGAATTGAATATGCTACACAGATGTTAATTGCTGTCTGGCCAGTGATAAAACAACTTCAATAGAAGTAAGTCTGAACATTTTAAGCTGCTACTGAAGACCATTGGCATCTACCCTTAGGACAACTATCCCTAGACTCCTTTTTAGCCTGCACAGTCTAGAAATTTGTTAATGGCAATAGCTAACATTTATCAAAAATGCTAGCTATATACTAAACACTATGCTAAGGCCTTTATAATTACCATAGCATGAGATTACTACAACAATTCTATAGGGTGGGCATTTATATTATTCCCTACTTATAGATGAGGAAACTCCTCTAAAAGATAATTCAAGAATTGAACTGAATCGTCCAGGACACTATAGATTGTAAGTGGCATAGTCAAGATTAGGTACAATCAGAATAATCTGGTTCTTTGATCTCAACCACTTCATTTGTTCTAAATACCTACATTAATTAGTAAGGTGCTTGCAAGTCTTAGAGCCTAGCTCAGTACTTGCAATACTGCTTAAATGCTGAAGTTGAACATGTAATTTGTAGTCAATACACTGGGTGTGATATGACTCCCGTATTTCTTCCAACTGTGCAACCGCATTTAGCCTTCCCTCCCTTAATGGTAAAATAGAAATGCGAATGTCTACCTAACAGGGTTTTTGCAAAGATTAGTTGAAATAATACATGTGGGTGTAACTAGTGTCATATCTGGCAAATACTAACAAATTTGTACATGTTTCCAAATCCTTTTGGATACCTTATCATGAAGTAGTTGTCCATTTTTATCAAGGCGATAATGTCAGTGCTGTTCCTGAAAACATGTATATTTTAAAATTCACTTTAAGGCCCAGCCACTTTAAGGCTCAGTGGTTGAGCATAAACTTATGAATCAGGAGGTCACAGTTCAATTCCTGGTCAGGGCACATTCCCAGATTTCCAGCTCGATCCCCAGTGGGAGCATGCAGGGGATAGCCAAGCAATATATATCCCTCTACCTTCCTCTCTGAAATCAATAAAAATAGTCTAAAAAAATAAAATTCACTTTAAGGATTAGTAAAATATGTTTTTCCCTTGTTCAATCCTTCTTTCAACCAAGGTTGTACTTGTAGCAGGTAAAAGTTTAATAGTAAATAATTGATCACCTACAGAAGACACCAGTGTCCTTGATCTTTGTCAGCCCCAATTGAACCAACTGACATAGTCCTTACTGGTTTGAGCAAAGCTAGAATCGGTGAATGCCAAGTTTAGTCCTTCAAGACAGTTAAACCACCCTCTTTTTTTGCTAGCTTTTATTTTTATTTCTTTAAAGGGAACAGACCTTAAGAGCAAAATAAGTGAACATTTGATATGCCCATATCTGATGCCTGAGCCTGGCTGTCAGGAGGGTGCCACAGCTTCCATTTCAGAACAATAAAAGAATTGTTAATAGCCAAAAGAAAAAAAGAAGCCCACACATGCAGTGTGACTGTCATTTGCACTTCTTTGTAACAGTCTAGACATACTTTATGGACTGTTATCCAATGTGATAATTGGCAAGTAGGTTTTCACCCATGTACTGTGCTTACTATGAATTATTATTTGTGGATTGCATGCCATTATTGTTCTGCTTGCTTGTGGCCTTCCTATATTTAACAGAAGTCTTGCTGTTCTCTCAGAAAACAGAGGTCTTAGAGGGTCGGCCCTGTGTAATAGGCAATTACTTAATATGAAACATTAGCTTGGAATTTATAACACATAACTAGATGAGAATGTGAGTCCCATTTTTGAATTGGTTCTGTATTGTGTTTAGAATCCAGTTTTGAAAATCATTTGGGCATTGCTATTTATTTCAAATCTATTTCTTTTCAAAAATAAGTTAGAATTGTGTGGTTGACAGGTTGAAACCTGTGAATGTCCAATCTGATTATTACTAGTGCATTTGTTACAAATTGAAAGATAAAAGTGACTGCCCTTGGAAAGCCAGTTTTTCATTGTGTAGTATTTTGTGCACCAATTACAAACATCAGAGAACTCTTTTAATCAGCCTGATATTTTTGCCAGCTTTTTAGTGCATCCAGATGTTTAATTAGCAGAGTTAAGAGGTAATGTGCTAATAGGAGACTGAGAAAAATAGATTGGTGAGAGAGGTGGTAGTGGCATCTGAAATCTATAGAAAATCTGTTAATATAATTTGCTGAATGAGGGGATAAAGGAGGGCAGAAGGGGACTTCTTATTGAAACGAATCCACTGTTGTCATCAGTGAAAGAGAAATATGTATACAGAGAAGTGGAAATCAGGGCAGAAGTACACTGAACAAACAGGGAAGGCAAGAAAGAAGCAAACTGCATTTTAAATCAAAGTAGTGTCTATGGTACATGGAATTTGAAAGGACCTCATGTGGGGGGAAATATTTGCTGGGTGCCCTAAGGCTACTGTTCCAACCACCTACTCTCTCCATGTTCCTGGCTTTCATTGCCCCCAGCTGTGGTACATCCCCCTCCAGCTAGGCAGGAGCAGGCCTGTCAGAGAGAGAGCAAGCACAAGAGCTGCATGGAATCAGTGCCAGTAACTTTCATCAGCAGCCTAAGGAGCCACTGCTCCATCTGAGCCTCCCTATTCTATTGCAAGCCAAGAAAATTAGCATCTCTATATTTACCCTTGTTAAACATCTAAATTAGGGCTACTTGTCCCCTTTAAGGACCTTGGAAGGACTTTAATTTTTTTTTTTTTTTTTTTGCTTATTGGGTGTGGAATGAAGTATCCATATGCTGTTAATCACTCTGACCCTTTTTCTGTGTGCAGCTCTCTCACAACACTCCCTGCATTTTAAACTAGTCTAGTATAAGCCAGTTGTTTTAGATACCTATCGATATTTCTCCTAGTAGGCTCTGAGCTCCTGTAAACAGGAAAAGAGGTGTTTTATAAAACTCTTTGTTTCCTCCAGCACCTGATGCAGTGTTTTGTACCTATTATTATAGATTCTCCATGGTCTCCCCTCCTCCCATAATCCCTGTGCCCCACATCCTTCCTCTACCAAAGAATAAAGCCTCTATGTGATTTTTTTCTTGGGATAAATGTGGACTCAGGAAAAATCCACATGAGAATACCAATTTCTATTTTGAATTACCAGTTGATAAAATATTGGGATAATTTTTTAAAATAACAATAAATTACCCTGGCTGGAGTGACTCAGTTGGAGCATTGTCCTGAGCACCAAGCTGTCTCGAGTTTGATTCCCCATCAGGGCACATACTCAGGTAGCAGGTTCGATCCCCAGTTGAGGTCCTTACTAGTATGTGAGGAACCAATTAATGTTTCTATCTCACATCGTTGTTTCTCTCTCCCCATCTCCCTTCCTTTTTCTTTAATTTTTTTTAATATATTTTTATTGATTTTGTACAGAGAGGAAGGGAGAGCGATAGAGAGTTAGAAACATCGATGAGAGAGAGTCATCGATCAGCTGCCTCTTGCACACCCCCTACTGGGGATATGCCCGCAACCAAGTTACATGCCCTTGACCGGAATCGAACCCGGGACCCTTCAGTCCCCAAGCCGACGCTCTATCCATTGAGCCAAACCGGTCTCGGCTCCCTTCCTTTTTCTTTAAAAAAACAAAAAACAAATTCAGGTTAGTGAGAATTTGTTAATTGTGTGCTCATACTTGTACATGGTGTTAGAAATTCAGAATAATTATAAGAAAGAGTTGCTAGCCTGGAGGATGGTCTTGCTGAGGAAAAGGAAACTTGTAAAGAGTGCTATCTCACAGAATACTCTATTCAAATGCTAAGCAATGTAATAATACAGCCCACAAATGCTAGAGAAATCAGGAAAGAAAAATTTATGAACAAAATAACTTGAATTTTACTGATGTGCTGTATAAATTCAGAATGAGTGATCATTCATGAGAAATGTGGATTTAATAGATTCTGAACTCATATATGGACAGTTATTTTTACTGTATTCTATATTTTTTCTCCATTTGTGCCAATTATAAACTATGTTGCTTCTTTTTAAGCTAAATTTCAATACTTTCTTTCCAGATGGTTTGATGGACTGTGTGGACCCTGATTGTTGTCAACAAAGCAACTGTTATATAAGTCCTCTCTGTCAGGGCTCACCAGACCCTCTTGACCTAATTCAGCAAAGCCAACCCCTCTTTTCTCAGCATACTTCAAGACTCTTCTATGATCGAATCAAATTTCTCATTGGCAAGGACAGCACTCATGTAATTCCTCCAGAGATTTCATTTGACAGCAGGTATATGTGTATTTATTTTATTTTTTAATGAACAGTGGTCATGTTTTCTCTGAAATGTGAAAGGAAGATATTTTCTAAAGATAAGGTTACTTCCCATTCCACCCAGTCTACATTGTTATTTTTTTTAGGCTTACTTGGAATGTTCATGCTCTTACTGATTAGTTAACAGAGAGAACTCATTTCTAGAGATTCTAAATTAGGGGTGTCGAACTCAATCAGAGAAGGGGCCAAAATCTAAAATCCAGCCTAAATCGCGGGCCGAATGGTTTACTGAACAGTCATAAACTGTCATTGTGATGGAAATGCAGCAGAGTGCAGTGATGACAGTGCGGTGCGGGCCACATTGCAAGGCCTGGCGGGACGGATTTGGCCCGTGGGCCTTGTGTTTGACACATGTGTTCTAAATCATAAAAGATACACGTGCACACTTACATTGTGTATTATGTGTAGTGAAATACAGATGGGTCTTTTAATTACAAAAAAAACGATGGAAGTATAATTTGAAAATTCACTGTTTAGCTTCTGGATTGATCCCTGAAAGCTTCATGATTTTCAACAGCTAAACTTTTATTCCATGTGTAAATTTTTCCATATGAAATAATTGGGTGAATTGGGCATCCTAACATGAAATGCAGGACTTGTGAAAATCTGTCTTCTATGAAAGCTCAAATGCATGAGTTGTCACTCAAGATCTGAGACCAAAGTCCAACCCGTTAGGTGAAGAACGTGTTTTTAAATTGCTTACTTATTTGAAGTGTAATAACATGAATTGCTCATTGTTATTCTCTGATTCATCTTCAGCAATGACATATTTTACTCATTAACACTAGGTATAAGCAAGTCACTGAAGTCAACATTTCTGGTCTCTTATATTATACTTGTCACAAGCTGATATTTCACTAGCTTCTAGACTATTGCAAACAGGAGCTTAAAAAATAAACATGGAAACTATTTGTCCAGGAGCTTCAGCCTGCACCTCACCCACTCAGTTGTATCCTAGTGGATGGTATTAGTCCCCAAGAAAAACTCAGTCAAGAGGTCATATTGAAACCAGTGACAATATAAGGAAATTAAAACTCACTTTAGACCTACACACAGAAGAAAAAAAAAGGTGGGTGGGGGGACATGTGCATGCAAATTTAAAATACTGAGTGTTCTTCCCACAGACTGTGTACTATAAGCTGTTATTGAAACATAAATCTTACTCATTATTTTTATTATTGTGACATTCTGACCTTTTAGGTCTCTGGCAGAACCCAAAGCCCAAATGCCAGTGCATCACAATAAAGGCCCTTTCTTCCAGGGGATCTAGTCAAAGCTTGCCTTTTGCCAAGAGACTCGGTCATTCCCATTGTGAAGCACTTCTAACTTGATAACAACTCTGGGGTAACTTTTGAATGGGCTACAGTCAAAGTAATTATTTAGTTAGTGGAGATTTATTTCTTGTACACCAGAGGAACAAAGGGGACAAAAAAACAGCCATTATTCCCATTTTCCTATGTATGGTAATATGAAGTCATCATCTCTGTGGCTTTCTCCATGAATAGAGAAGTCAGTCCAAAAAGAAATAACAACCTCCATGATGTGGTCCCATCTTAAAAGACTCACTGAACTCAAGTACAGTGAGAAAGTCAGGACCTGAGAGAGACAGGAGACAAGTCATTGTAACCCAGAGCAGGGTGTTTGAGCAATAGATTTAGAAAAGTGAGAAGAAACTTCAACCCCTGCCATTCAGCTTCATGCTTCAGTGGTTCTCAGCAGATGCTCACCAAGTGAACAAACCCATTACTTGTGGTGGTTAATGCCCTCCTGGTTTGATGAGTTTTCCTCATTCTTTTGTAAAATGTTCCAAGTTATCATTTGGCTCTGCAAGTCACATTTGAATTCAGAATGACAGGTCTCCTCCATCCAGTGGTCTCAGTTATTACAGACACATCTAATCTGTCAGAAAAGGTATGGGCCTTTTACAAGGGAAATAGTTGAGGACACACAATCTAACTATATTTCATCTAAAAATCAGCACATGCAGTGTTTCTGTAGGTAAAATAATAAATCCAACTCTAATCACATATATAAATATCATTGTCACAAGCTCTTAAATCTACATAGTACATAGAGTTTGCAGAGCACTCAAACATACATTATTTTCTAATGTCACAATATGTCTGTGTAGTAGGTATCTGTATTGGTGTGTTTTATCTATGAGGAAACTAAGGTTCAGAGAGATTGAATAACTTGCCCAACACCACACAGCCAGTGAGTTTGGATTGCAACAACTCTTGTAACCTTTCTGTTATACTACAGCTGCCCAATTTCAACTTGTTCTTAAATAAACCTGGTGACTTAGATCAAATGTATACTAGACAAATGGCATCTGTGTCAATACAAGAAACATAAAAACCAAGTGATTTTTAAAAACCCAGTTCAATCTAATACATGTTAATGACATTATTTATAAACTTCAAACCTGTGCTAATGAACTTCCTCTTTTTATAGGAACACAATTGAATGACTGATAAAGTGGAGTTTTTTATTGAGCACTTACTATGTGTCAGGTCTTGTACTAAGTTTTTTTTTAAAAATTTATTTATTGATTAAGGTACTACATATGTGTCCTTATTCCCCCGTTACACCCCTCCAACCTCCGAATTCATGCCCTTACCGCCCTGTTGTCTCTGTCCATTGATTAGGCTTATAGGCATGCATATAAGTCCTTTGGTTGATCTCTCTTCCTTATCCCCACCCTCCCCTACCTTCCCTGAAATTTGAGGTTCTGATTGATGTTTCTCTGCCTCTGGATCTGTTTTTTGTACTAAGCTTTAACGTGTGTTATCTCATTGAATCGTACAAAAGCCCTATATAATAGACACTGTTATTATCCCCACATGTCAGGTAAGCAAATAAGAACTGAGATGTCAATTATGTTTTTTGCCCCAGGTTACAACCAATGAGTATCATAGTCAACATTTAAACCCAAGCAGACTGATACTTAGAGCTGACTTTAAACCACTAGGCTGAGTCACTTTGGCTACTTAGAAAGCGAGCTGATGACCTTGAAAGGACTTATGGCCCTATTAATCCCTAACTGTGGAGTGGCTATCCTCAAACTGCTGTAGAACACTTATGTGCCATAATCAGGTGAACCACTCTACGTTTTTTCCTTTTGTCATGTAATTGAAAGTTAGCTGTGTAGGCAGATGAAGAAAGAGTGCCAAGGGGCTCATTTGCCTACTGGCAAAACATGACCCACGCAGATGACTCACGGCTGAGTGTTGCCACCATTAGAAGGCTCTGGAGCTAAACAGTGGCAAGGACACAAAAAGGTTAAACAACTGTTCAGCCTTGTGCATCCAAGTGAGACTATACTTCCTTGTTCTGATTTTGCTGCATTGGCATGTGAAGCACATGGAATGTGTGCCCCTGTGCCCCGTGATGGTTCATTGTAACTGTGAACATGCACCCTGCCCACAGTGGAATCTCTAACGAGCCCAACTCAATTACCGTTTTTGCTAAATACATTTTACCCTGTAGCCTTTCTTTTTTTCAGTCTCATCCAAACATGACTACAAAGTAAACCACATATTCTGCGTGCTCTGTATGACTTATTACTTTTTAATAATGTAAATAGGTGAACAGAAGCATTATTGATCTTCAGTGTCTAAGCATTTAATCACCATTCATAATGTAAAAGGTTTTTATAAATATGTAAAAACATGAGTACATTAAACTAAGTGACCGCACTAATTTGCAAAACCAGACATTTCACCCGCCATCACTAATGGAGAAGTGCATTTAAAAAACAAAATCTTACCAGGGCTACTGCAACCGTTGACAGCAAGGTCTGGCCAAACTCATTTATCTGTTTTGTATCCATGAGAGGCTGATATCCACATCAATCCATGTCAAGTATCTACATCAGAGATTGCTTAATATCATCCCAAAGGTGTATTTCGTTTGGCCCAACATTTAGAATTTGGAAATCTAATAGAAAAAAAAAAAATTAAAATGTCTTGCTTGTCTAGAAAATTTAGAAAGTTTGACATCTCTGGGCCCATGGACATGGCATACGTGCTCTGAGCTGAGAGCAAGCTTCCCTCTGGATTGTATGGGATATGCCTCTAGCTCAACATTCACTGTCTTGACACCTGGTTCACTTCGCTCACTTTCAGTGTCATACCTGGCCCTGATGGCATTTGAGTTTGTAAACTCTGGACTACAGAGCTTCTATAGTATTCCTTAGAAAGACCTCTAGTATTTATTCTATTTCCCTGAGAGTCTTTAAAAATCCAACCTTAACATTTACTGAATTTTTGAAACTTTACTCTGTTGGTTTAAAAAGAGAAAAAAAGTTATCACTGAACATGAACTAGAAAACAAATCAATGAAACTATATTTCCCCTCTTAGTTTGCTGGGATGCTTGTGTACACCTCGTGAATAAGTTGCTATACACTCGGCCTCACATCTTACACTAATAAGCTCCCCCAGGGCAGTGGATTTTAGCCTATAGCATTTTCCATCCCATCAGTCATGACTTCACATAATCCAGGTCCCACCATAATATAAAAGCAAAATGTTCACTTTCTATGAGCAGGATGTGTATTTGAAGAAATAGTTGGCTATTATGTTTATTGCTTAGAATAAGTTTTAAGAATAATTTAAAAATCTGAACATTTACAGTGATGCTGCTGGGTGCAATCATGGCAGCCTCCTGTGCCTACTCCTGGTAGAATACCTACCCTTAGTTGAAAAGTTCTAGAGTTGGAACCAGACTCACTCTAGCACTAAGCACATAACAGCACTCTTAATAGGATACACAACAAAGAGGATAAACAGGATGCCAGGTTTCCTCTACCTAGTTTCTATTAAGCTGCTGTATTTCACTTTATTACACCACACTGGGATGTACAATATTAGCTCTGCATTGTTTTAACTGTGATAATCTTAAGTTCTGTGAGGACAAGAACCAAGTCTGATTTTTTCTCTCCTTGTTTTGATTACCTATCACTGTGTAGCAAACTAAAGCATAATGGAATAAGACAATTTTCATTATTGTGTTTTATGATTTTATGGGTCAGAAATTCAGATAGGGTATAGCCAGGATGGCTTGTCTTTTCTCTGGGATAACTCATATAGCTGGGGGTGGGAGTGGGAGTGGGGGCTGGAACAGATGAACAGCAGCCAGAAATCTTTCTTTCCACACAAAACCTTCTTACTTGGACTTCATATTGCCAGGACAGCCTGCCTTGGGCTTGTTAGAGCTTTTACACTGGATCAAAGCTCTAAGAGGGAGTGTTCCAAGAGACAGGAAATGGAAGATGCAAGTCTCTTAAGTCCTGAGTCCAGAAGTTTTAAGAGTCATAGTTGTGCTTATATTGTTAGTCAAAGCAGTCACAGAGCTTGCCCAGATTAAAAGGAAGGGACTTAAATCCCACCTCTTGATGACAGAAGTATCAAAGGATTTCTGGCCATCTTTAATCTATCATGGTATTGTATCCCCAGATCCTTAAACAGTACTTGTCAAAAAGCAAGTATTAAAAAAAGGAACAAGTGAGTGAGTGGCTTAGTTGTAGTGATATTGAAGTGCCCTTCTCATATTTGCTAAGGAAAGAATCATTTTTGGTTGCCTAGAACATAAAGATGATATTAGGACATCAAATATTAGGTCTAGTAATAATTAATGTCGTTTTCTAATACTTTTTTTTAAATCGAATTTATTTAAACAATACAACAAAATTTAATCAACAATATAGTTGCCTTTGTTTTCTACTACTTGTGCCCAACGCTCAGGAAGCATTTTAATCCCTCTGTTGTAAAATTCTTGTGATTTTGATGCAAAAAATTCGGTCAATGCATTTTTGAGGCATTCTTCATTATTAAATTTTTTTCCAAGAAGAAAGTTTTGCAAAGAACGAAACAAATGGTAATCGGAAGGAGCAATATCAGGAGAATATGCAGGTTGAGGGAGAACTTCCCATTCCAACTGGCACAGTTTTTCAGCAGTGATTCTTGCAGTATGCAGTTGTGCGTTATCGTGGTGAAGAATTAAGCCCTTCCGATTAATCAGCGCGGGTTCTTTTTCTCTTAAAGCTTGGGCTAACCTTTCCAATTGGGCACTATACACTGCACTTGTAATGGTTTGGTTAGATGGTAAAAGTTCATAATGAAGAATTCCTTTAAAATTCCACCAAACACACAACATCACTTTTTTCGCATGCAAGTCAGGTTTTGGCGTGTGCTGCGGAGCCTCATTTTGTCCAACCATTGAGGCCGCCTTTTCAAATTAACATACAGCACCCATTGTTCATCTCCGGTAACAATTTGCTCTAAAAACGGCAAACGGTTTTGACGAGAGAGGAGCGAACTGCAAATTGTGACTCTTTGATTACGGTTGTTGTCGGTCAACTCATGAGGAACCCATTTTCCAAACTTTTGGACTTTGCCAAGTGCACACAATTGATTGGAAGTTGTTTTTTGTGAACAATTTAAAGTTGTCACAAGCTCTTGTTGGGTAATTTGAGGATTTTGCACCAAAAAAGCTTGAAGAGCTTCTTGATCAAAATTGGACACATGGCCTCAACCACTCTTGTCATCTAACGAAAAATTTCCCTCGCGAAATTTCTCAAACCAACGCTGGCATTTTCTGGCGCTAACTGCATCTTGACCAAGAGCACTACAGATGTTTTTTGCAGCCTCACTTGCTTTTCTTCCTAATTGGAACTCGTAAAGCATGCAGTGCCGAATATGCTCTTCATCCGCCATCTTCTTAGCCCTAGTTTTGCAACAAAAACCAAACCAAACACAAACTTTTTCAAGCAAAACTTGTTAATTGCACTTCACACGTTCTGTAGATACCACGTGTTTGAAGGTTATGTCAATACAAGTCAACGCCAAGCAAGATTTTAAACGAATGTTTAAAAACGACATTAATTATTACTAGACCCGATAAGTCAATTTTAAAATGTACAATCAGACTAAAGGTAAGATTACTGTTCTCCAGTCTAGTTGGCATGGCTCAGTGGTTGAGCATCAACTATGATCCAGGAGATCACGGTTCAATTCCCAGTCAGGGCACTTGTCTGGATTGCAGGCTTGATCCCCAGTAGGGATCATGCAGGAGGCAGCTGATCAATGATTCTCTCTCATCATTGATGTTTTTCTCTCTTCCTCTCCCTTTCTTTCTGAAAGCAATACAAATATAAGAAAAATAAATTTTAAAAGATTACTGTTCCCCAAATAGTATGGAACAAATTCCTACAGCATTAAGAAAGTATTCTTTTTTTTATTTATGAGGCATATCATCACTGTCAGAGCCTGCCCATAATTGACATCATTTATAACTTTGTATAAGCATCAATAATCCTCTCTGTCTTCAGTGATCTAGATAATCAAAATTTAGAACTGAGAAAAAATTATAAAATAAAGAGTAATATCAGGAAATCAATAGGAAGACTGCTGTTAACTGGCTCACTTTGGTATGTGTCATTATTTTGTCTCATGAAAAAAACAAAAACAAGTGCCCAAACAAATTTGGGCACTGCAAACGCCTTCAGCATGGAAGTCTTGGCAAACTCTTTGCTTACCCAAGCCTTCACCCTTCTTTATTAAGCCCAATTCAATAATAAAATCTTGAGTTACTCTCCTGATTATTCATGATACCTGGTAACAGCCATAATTACTTACCACAACTTGTTTAATAAAACATGCTTTTCTGCATTTAGTTGAGCTAGAAATTTATACCATTTTAAATCTTGTGAATAGCAAAAGGAGTTATTGAATCAGACTGGGGTTAGGGGGAAGATTGCAAGAAGATGGTTATTGCTGCAGAAGCTACTGATCTTTTCTTTTTACTTTATTTTTATTGTTGACACTATTACAGATGTCCCCATCTCACTCCCCTTTTTTCACCCCCCCAAGCCCTGCTGCTGATCTTGAATGTAGAGACTAGCATTCAGAATGATCATACTAGACAGATACTAATTACTGTTTTTAAAAAATATGTATTTTATTAAAATGTATTTTCAGAGTAACCAAGGAGTTTAACTCCCTCTAAAAGAGATATCAAAGTCCTATGCTACTCCTAATCCTATCTAATAAAAGAGTAAGCAAATTAACCACCACTCTACTTCACCCACAAGCCACACCCACCAGCCAATCAGGAATGAGTAGGCAAATTAACCCAACCACGATGGCTGGGGCCTTGGAGCAAGCAGGGGGCTGGGGTTTGCCTGGAAATGGAGGAAGCCAAGCTTTCCACACACCCTGGCTGGCCCTGGCCTCCACTCAAGGCTACAAAGTTTCAATTATAGAAGATAAATATCCCAACAAAAATGGTGGCAGCCATGGAGCTGAAGAGAACAGGAGGCTTGAGTTTCCCCCAGGGATGGAGGAAGCCAAACTTCTGCAGCCCTGGCCTGCCTTGGCCTCCGCTCAAGGCTACAAAGTATCAATTATAGAAGATAAATGAATCTCAGATATCAGGGCCTCCACTTGGGTCGCTAGGGGGTGTGGCCGGCCTACAAACCACCACAGGCCCCTTGCCCAGGCTGTCCCATGCCCCAAGGGAACCCCCACCCTGATCCAGGACACCCTTCAGGGCAAACCAGCTGGCCCTCACCTGTGCACCAGGCCTCTATCCTATCTAATAAAAGAGTAATATGCAAATTGACCATTACTCCAACACACAAGATGGCTGCCCCCATGTGGTCAAAGATGGCTGCGCCCATGTGGACACAAGATGGACACCACAAGATGGTCAGCAGGGGAGGGCAGTTGGGAGGGACCAGGCCTAGAAGGGAGAGCAGTTGGGGGCAATCAAACCTGCAGGGGAGGGCAGTTAGGGGTGACCAGGCCAGCAGAGGAGGGAAGTTGGGGGTGACCTGGCCTGCAGGGAAGGGTAGTTAGGGGCAAATAGGCTGGCAAGGGAGCAGTTAGGCATCAATCAGGCTGGCAGGGGAGTGGTTAGGGGTGATCAGGCTGGTAGGCAGAAGCGGTTAGAGGCAATCAGGAAGGTAGGCAGGCGAGCAGTTAGGAACCAGCAATCCTGGATTGTGAGAGGGATGTCCTATTGCCCGTTTAGGCCCAATCCTTCGAGGGGTCCCAGATTGGAGAGGGTGCAGGCTGGGCTGAGGGACCCACACCCCCATGCATGAATTTCATGCACTGGGCCTCTAATGTAATATAATATCCTGATATCAACTCATTTTTTATAAAGTGATGAGGATATGTATTCACTCATTTATTCAACAAATAATTCTTAAGTACCCATTTTGTGCCAGGAACTGTGCAGGTGGGGGTAAACCAAAGAAACAGAGTCCCCATATTCACAGAACTCCCCTTACATCTAATCGAGGAGAGTCAAAACATCAAGTAAATACATAAATAACAAAATTAATTACAAATTGTAATAAATTCTGTGAATTATGGAGCATCAGCTTTCTAAGGGAACTTAGAGTTAATCAGCTAAAGTAGGGGTGTCGAACTCAATCAGAGAAGGGGCCAAAATCTAAAATCCAGCCTAAATTGCGGGCCGAATGGTTTACTGAACAGTCATAAACTGTCATTGTGATGGAAACGCAGCGGAGTGCAGTGATGACAGCACGGTGCGGGCCACATTGCAAGGCCTGGCGGGACGGATTTGGCCCGCGGGCCTTGTGTTTGACACATGTGAGCTAAAGGGTCTCAAGTTCAACTGCTCTGATGAAGGCAGTCAGGCAACCTAAATGACTGTCAGACAAGAAGTATTCCAGCAAATGAGACAAAGTCATTGAACAATTACAGAAGTGAGACTGACCTGCACGTTCTCAGCAGTAACTCAGAGATAGGACTAATTGACTCAGGTGAGCATGGAGTGCTGCTAAACTTGACACACACAAGACTATTGATGACTTTCAAAAAAATACAAAGCTTATTTAGACAGTGAGGAGCATAACTGTTTGCAAGAAGTTTCACCCTTTGACATTTGTGGCTATACATAATTTTTTTCTACAATTTAAAATGTTTTTTATTATTATTAAACAGATGAATTCGAAGGGAAAAAATAAAACCACAATCATTTTTTTAAGAAATCCCATTTACCACAATGGAAAAAAAAATTCTACTAACATTGCTTTGGCATCATTTATAATGATAGACCTGACAGTTTCTATCAAGATAATGCACATTGGATAAGACTGATCTTTTCACTTTTGAGATTTATGAACATTCTAGTGTTTACTTGGTTCATTTATTCATTCAGTGATAGGCACTGCCCTAGGCTCTGGGCTTCAGTTGACAAAGTGCCTTCCCCATATAGTCTACTGAGGAAGACTGACGATAATGAAAAAGGCAAATGTCAGGTAGTTCTGTCAAGTGAGATAAAGAACACTTCAACCATTGTGGCCCAGTGGTTGAGTGTCAACCCATGAACCAGAAGGACACATTTAGATTCCTGACCAGGACACATGTCTGGGTTGCAGGCTCGATCTCCAGTAGAGGTTGGCTTTCAGGAAGAAACTGATTGAGGTTTCTTTCTCTCATTGTTTCTATCTCTCTATCACCCTCCCTTCCCCTCTATCTAAAATCAATTTAAATATCTATATACACACACTTAGGGACAAAGAATGACCATTTTAGACAGAGTGGTCTAGGCAAACATCTCTGGGAGGTGACACTAGAGCAGAAACCTCATATCATTCAATCGAGATGTTAGATGATCTTGGCATGACTGTCACTTGGACCCTTATGCAATAGATTGTCACACAAGCTACAGCCTGGCAGTGACTTTTAGGTGCTCCCTGAATTAAGACACCATGGCATTGTGTGAAATGGAAGGTGAGGCAAATCTTTCAAGGAATTACTACGTGTTGATTACTGTACTAGATTTTACTGGTAAATGGATGGGGTCCATGTCTTCCAGAACTGGATTGAAAAAACCTGAATACCTCAGACAAACTGAGCAGCCTCTAAAAAGAGAAATCAGCAACAATCCTAGACTGTTAGTCATAAAAAGAAAAAGAAAACTAGCAGTCCTTCATCAATCAGTGTGAAACCTAAAGATGTCAGATATATAGAAACCACTTACTGATTTGGAATGATGAAAGAGAAGAGGTAATAAAAGCTTACATTTTATAAATTTATAAGGAAACATAATGTTATTACAGTATTCAAGCATTCATGGAACTACCAGTTTCATCTGTGTACAGGTAACCCCCAAAAGGTCTATAACATAATCTTTGTAATTTTGCTGAGGTACAAATGTGAATCTGTATGCTTGTGTTTAACTTTTTCCTAAATCCATTAGTTAAGGATCTCCAAGACTATTTGCCTATGGTAGATTTTTGTATAGTTTTCATCTAGGAATGTGGAATACACTATATCAGGTACATAACGATGAATTAATAAACACACGCTGCAACAATTGCTAAATACATAGAATAAAGTAAAGCCTTGGGGAAGCTCTGTCTAAGGTAGGGGTGTCGAACTCAATCAGAGAAGGGGCCAAAATCTAAAATCCAGCCTAAATCGCGGGCCGAATGGTTTACTGAACAGTCATAAACTGTCATTGTGATGGAAACGCAGCAGAGTGCAGTGATGACAGCGCGGTGTGGGCCACATTGCAAGGCCTGGCGGGACGGATTTGGCCCGCGGGCCTTGTGTTTGACACATGTGGTCTAAGGCATCAGTATCCATAAATCTATCTTATGTTCACCTTTCTTTCTAAAGGGATGCACTGCATATGACCTGTCCACATTCAGAAAATGAATCCAAGTGGGACTTGGCTCAGCCATGTTTCCTTGTGATTCTAGTTGTCTCTCCATGCTGCTTTGCCTGAGTAACTGCCTTTGCTTTTCATTTCTGCAGTTGTTATCCTAAGTGGGAAATGAGATGGTTGCTACTTGCTCATAAAGCACTTTGATCTCATTTATATGAAAGGTGTTACATGTGTGAAGATGGGATCTCCTGATTTTCAGACAATTGTTTTGTCTAATGCTAAAGTTCAGGAAGCACATGTTCAAGACACATTTGAAAAATTACAAAGTGCTGAAGGTTCTAAGATTTATAGTGCTGACTAGCTCCTGAAATCATCGGTCAATACCTAAAGGTACCAAAAAGAAAGAATGTGCAACTTCAGTAAGTTCTTTGCAGATGCTCTTAAGCAAAGAATAAAAAAAAATCAGAGCACAAATCTTCAAAAGCTGTTCAAGTGCTTATTTGTGAAATTTTGAAACTCAGCTATTCTGAGATGCCTAATAATTGTGATGGGTAATACAGGTAGCTATCTACAGATTATCTCAGTGTGAACAAATATTGTCTAATATTTTATCAATCTTACTGCTCATTTAGGTTTAAAATACCAAAGACTCAAATCCTGACCACCTACTTCTTAGCCATATTGTTTGCTTGCAGTGTCTCTAGCTGGTTCTATCATCTAAATGCATTCCTAGAGAGCGCAGAATTAATTCATGTTTGAGGAGAAAGACTGAGTTGTAACTCATCTCCCTCCACTACACACCCGGCAAATAGAAAATGCTCAACAATTGTAAATGTCTACAGGAAATTATGTCCTCTGGATAGCACCATCTTTGTAGGTGGGCACTGTCTTTTCATTTGTGGCCACATTTTTCACATCTTAAGAAAGATCTATTTACAGGTCAGGCCCCTTAGGTTCCAAGTCACCACAAAAGCCCTCCACCACTCCACCAACTACTTAGCTGTGTTATCTTGATCAATTTTTTAACTTCTCTGAATCTGTTCCTCATTTTTAAAACAGGGCTAATAGTTGTACCTACTCAGGATCAGGTTGATATTAAATGAAATAAGATACAGAAATTGCCTGGCATAGCACCTGACTCATAAGTGGCTAATAAACTTTTACACAAATGTATACATATATATTATATATACTTAATAATTATCAGAGTACATAATTGAATATAATTTAAAAAGTGAGTTCAAAAGGCAATCTTTTTATTGGGTAACTTTTTTGTTATGGCATCTTTGTAAGGTGACTGAGGATAAGACAGGGAAGAACTTTCCATAAGGCACAGATGACAGCAAGAACAATTCCATGACTTAGAAAAAGTCACAACAATTACTACTAGCAAGCCAGAGCAAGAAGCCGTGTGGACAGAGCTAGGCCACCTTTTTTCCTCTGTGAAGGAAACAGTCACCCATGGCCAGACTACAGCCAACAGCACAGACTTTCCCTACATTTAATGACTATCCCATTATTGGAAGGCAGATTCACACAGAAGTGACAGGAAAGGTTAATGAGGCTAATAAATCCCCATAAGGCTGATTACAAAGATAAACCATGTGAGTAATGTGTAAAACAGGCAAAAACAAAACAAATTAAAAAAAGAAAGAACCAAAAAACCTGAGACTGTTTAAGAGTTGCAAAGCTTATAGGACAAATATTTCAGGATTCAAATTCTGGACAAAAATAAACATGTGTCCAAATGAAACAAACTGGCACTTAGTCCTGAAAATGTGACTGTGTCGTCAGTTTTCTTATTGCTTCAAAACACTTGATCTTTTTCCCATTACTTAGGGGATCTCAGACATCCAAAGCAAGCTTACTTTTGACAAGCAATTACCAGGGCAGATGGGAAAATAGCCACCCTACCTCAGGGTGAGTGCCCCCATTTTGTTTTACTTGAAACATCACTAGCCATGAGGAAAATAATTCTGCTTAAAAAGCTATCTGCATTTTCAATAGCACCACCTGTCCCAGAGCTCTAGAATGTTGATGGGTAATGCTCCCAGCTGCTTTTAATGTTACCCATTTAGTAGGTATTATTTATTTGGACTAGTGACCGACTGAGTAGGATTAAATCAGCCTGCTCTATTTAAGTAAAAACTAATGAGATTTTATTGGGTTTGCATAAGAACATTCACTGCATTCGCATTTTCAGAACATTGAAAACCGGTTTATGCTATAACTTGAAATGTTTTCATGGTGCAGTAATAGCTTAGGTAGCGTATGTCAAAATACCAGTATCTGTTGTGTGGAAGCCCCTCAAATGTGAGAACCCTCAAATGTATATAAATTATGAAATTTAAAATTGTCATTATATGGTAATATATAAAAGAATAATGGTATTAGTGTTCATAAATTAAGCATTTGAGGAGTATTGTTCATTTATTTCTCTGAGTCACAGTGGTACTATTTAATTCCCTGAAGTAGTCATTTATCAAACAAAACTCTTATGATGAGAAATTCATAATACACAACCGAGAATGCTGACTTCTAATAACTGAACTGTAAGGCATATGTCACACAGGATTCTCAGAGTAGTCTCTGAAACCCTTGAAGCAGTACTGTGAGGGTAGGTCGCAAGTATCTTATAATGTCATACAGTGTGTACACCAGACACTGGGAAGGATGCAGAGAGGAAAATCACACAGTCCTTGCCATAGACTATCTAATAGGGAAGAAACTCTTACCAAGGACAGGCTATGCCAAGTGCAAAACATGGATATGAGCACTATCTAATGAGAATAATATGGGTGGGGAAGAAATTGACACTTATTTGGGACAGACAAATCAGGTTAAAACATTTTTCCATTTTATAATCACCAGATTTGAACAGACCCTACAGTTCATCTTTTAATCAAACTGCCACTTTGTCATGACAGTTTCAACATGACTCTCCAAACTAATTTTGTAAGCCATTTCCCAGAGTGTGTATGAAGAGTTAAAAAGTCATTCTCCACAGGTTGTACAATGGTAAGACTGTGAACCAGTTGGTGACTTGTCTACCTTTATATAGTTTATGTCCCCTACCTCCCTCCTCAGTTCATACATTTGAATTGACTAATTATGTCTTGCTTTCCCTAAAGCAGTGGTTCCAAATTTTAAAAACACTGGGTTGGGACAGGAGTCTGTTTTATCAAGCCTTCCAGGTGATCTGGTGCAGGACCAAGTTTGAGAACCAATGGTCCATATGAGAGAAAGATAACCAGGAAGGACTGAGGACCAGCACCACAATCCCAAAATTACATTCAAGAGAAGAGTCTTGATTCATCACATTTTGGCAGGGGATAAGAGGACAGCGTAAGCCCTTTGCCCCAACCACTCAGGTATTTGCATTCTAATAGGGATCTGAAGCAGCAATGCTTTAGTCAAATAGCACAATCTACAACTCTGGCTCTAAGAAGCCAGCAGATGTCAGGAGAACCATCAAACCACACCCCCTCTGCAACAGGTTTCTCTTCCTTGGAGACTTGAACCAACTTACAGCTCATAGAGGAATTTACAGGGCAGAATTCCAACACTAGTGAGCAGAAGATTCACATCTTCTCTCCCAGCCCAGTTCTCATTGCTAACTCTTGACCCGAGCTGTCACCTGTGGAAAGGAGTTCATCTGTCCCCATGGAGAAAACCACATAACCTGCCTGCCAGATGCTAGATCCCGTGCTGGCCAGGTCCTCAATTTTAAATGTTACCCTTCAAAAGTTGCTTATGCTCATGTTAGCAACAAAATTAAATAGCTATAACTTTCCCAGCCCTGAGCCTCACTTCCTTTAGAAAGATTTTAATCAGAAACACAATGCAGTAAATTACATCTTCTTTCAGCAATTTAGTTTTCAGCCTTGTTTTTCAACTCAACTTTTGTGCTTGAGGTTAATGTTTTTGTGTGAGGTGCTGAGTGAATATTGGAAATTTGACAAAGGAAGACAAAAGACAACAAATAAGGGAAGAGGAGAATGGGACCAAAAGTTTATTGAAGACTGAGAATAATTTGACTATTCTATGAAAATAGCAAATGCAAAATAAATTAGACCTTTTGCATCAGAACTGTCTAACAAGCAGCTTGTTAGTTTAAATAAGGCTCTCAGTAAAGTGTAGTCTGACTTGCATTTTCCATGATGCCCTATTCTTCATACCAAGCTCCAAACACCAAGAGGATTCAGTGTTTCAGTAAAGGGAGAAGCAATTCCTATGGGTTGTTGCTTTAGCATAATGACAGCAAGTAGACAGTTTGGCAGCATCTTGTATTCTCCAGAGAATAGGAAAAGAGACACTTGTGAAGGGTGATTTCCCCCCATACATGTTTTTAAAGTCACATTTTGCATGTCCATCTAAGTTCAAGTTCACATATTGTAACCCACAACAGCAGGGGGAATTTCTTCTTTATAAAGCTTCTAGGAAAACAAAGCATCTCACCCATGTCTGAATCAAAAAAGGAAAACCCCAGGCAAAGATGGAATATCATTCAGAGTATGCTAGCATACACACACCAACAAAAAAGACAGTTACACTGAGCACTTACCTGCAGTATACATGTGCAGGGCGCCCTCCATGACAGCACAGACAGTAGCTTCTATCATCTGGTTTGAAAATTCCAGTAGAGTCCTGTGTATTATTTAATTGAAAAAGTTTCAGAATAGCAACATTTCCTTGAAGGATTCAGACTCATGTTGAGGCTAGCTTGATGTGGCAAAACTTTAAGAGCTCAAGATATTTCCCCAAGAGAGATGAAAGACAGAGACTCTCTGGGAGAGGTGACAGAGATTTGCTACAATGGTAATGATGAATAGCACAGAAAGCAGGATTGTGATACTACCCAAGCCAGGCCCCCCACCATGTACACTTCAGTACTTCAGCAAGGATCTAACCTAGGAAAAGATGAATTATACAAGCTGCCTTGGATATGAGAAGCATAATCTGAACAGAATATATAAATGGAGTATTATATTTTAGTGGCTGTGTGAATTGGGAAAAATAAAGCAGATCCACAATTCTGAAGAAAATTGAGTTCAGAAGCTGGGAGTTCACAAAATGGCAGTTGAGCTAACAAGTGGTACAATACACCATACTTGCCAAGAATATGTATGAAGGTTCTCTAAGGGTCAGCTGAGGCTGGAGTAGCCTGGGGAAGCAAGTGGACTCAAGCTTTCTGTTTGAAATGGAGAGTTTGCCTGAGAAGAATTTTCCCCAGGTTTCTACATGCAGTGCCAATCAAGATTACTGAAAATGTAAAAAGAATAGTTTAATACTGTCCCAAAATTTAGATAAATTACACTGACACAGAATGACTGATGTTGGTCAAAGATTGTGGTAAGTACTAGTAATCAAGAAATAAAAGGAGCTAAGAGTTATTCTTGTGAAAAATTGATGACATTGAGTGTGTAAATAATGGGAGCAAATGCAGCAAGATACAGAGAATCTTAAAACATTTAAAATCTAGTACATTACAAAGAGAATTCAATGCTGATAAATGTAAAATAATAAGTTTTTATGGGGCTTTATCATATTCTGTGAGTTGGTGTGGATCATAATATATGAGGAATAAAAAAGTAAGGGAGTTAAAAGATAAGTCTGCACATTATTTATGACTGATGAAGAGAGAAATGAATGAGAAGAAGAACAGATAGACAATGTCTTGAATAATGATGACTTTGATGAGTTGTTATCACACAAATCTGTGTGCTTCATAAAATATGATGAATACTAAAGAGCAGAAGAGTCTAAAGACAAGTCTACTCAGAATGAGATACTGAATGAAGGGAGAGAGGATACAAGAGAAATGCACAGACTAATGATGACTTTTATGAGACTCTCACTCACCAGCCTGGTCCTTCATAAATATAAACTGTATAGAAAATAAAAGAGCAGCAAAGAAAAGAGGTCTGTGTCTGTCATAACATATGAGCAAATAATGCCTACTAGGCTTGACAAAATAAAAAACAAAAATAATCAAGCCTAATACAGCTGTGGGAAGACACAATGTCTAGATTAATGTGAACAAATAAAATGAGCAAGGGTAGAATTGTCTTCCCAATAGGGAATCAATGATGACCTAGGTATGCATTATTGTTGCAAAGGCCATCTTGTTAACTGGTAGAGCCTTAGCAAGTTCACAATTACATCCCACCACACCCCCCAAAAAGCCATTAGCACTTAGGGCTCGGGAAGCAATGTTTAACTGATTTTCAACTGGTTTGGCCTCATTTACATACAGTCTCTTCTCAGCCCCTCTTGCTCTAATTCCTATATACTTTGCAGGGGATTTTCTCAGCTTATTTATACTTCATTTATACCCAACTTGTCAAATTTTGCTTTGTAAAGACCAAAATGTTACTGTCTGTAACTAGAATCCTCCTTTTATTTTCATTTCTTGTTACATAGAACTTAGAAATGGGACCAGATCTCTCAGGATTAGTTCAAAATCCAGAATTCAATGACTTTCAACTGTCCTCTCTATTAGAACAAATGGTATTTCAAAATCTTCCCAAAAGACACTGAGGGAATCAAACAAGGCAAAGCAAGTGTCAATATGCCATTACCATGCCATTCAGAACCATGACATAAAGAATTCATTAAATGGACAGCTCATTGGACAGAAAGCCACTGATCTAAATCAGAACTAGGAATTTTGGTCTATGAGCTCAATATACAAAAACACTAATAGCAACAAATATACTAGCTTATCTTGTGTAATACTTAATGGTGTGTAGTTTGTGTTGTGGGAAGGCCTTAGGTAATCAGGATAAATCCTATCAGTATAACATATCCAATTCCTCTGATTGCAATGGGCTTTACTAGTGAAGTTTATTAGCTATAGCATATAAAACAAACTTTGGCTGGTTTTTCAGATTTTTTTTCTCTTATGCAAATGATCTTTTTGGCCATGAGTCTTTAGAAACATGGCCTTGAATTGCTGATTCTTTTCAAATAATGTCTAATGCCAGGATAAAATTATGGTTACTTTCAAAAGCTATATTTGCCCAAATAATATGTGACCTTTTTTATTGATCTTGGCAGGGAGAGAGAGAGAGAGAGAGAGAGAGAGAGAGAGAGAGAGAGAGAGAGAGAGAGAGAGAGAGAAATCAATTCCTCCTACAAGTGCCCCAACAGTGGTGGAACCCACAAAACAACCCGGGGGATATGCCCTGACCTGGAATTGAACCCACCGCCCCCAGGTCTATGGGAGAAGGCTCCAATCCACTGAACCACACTGGTCAGGGCAACATGGCTCATTTTAAACCAAGATTTAGCTTCCCTGGATACCCTGTATCCATCCCACTTGGTGAAAAATCTGATATTGATACCAGGAAAAACCATTGAGCTTGCCCTGACTTCCTTAACCCTACCAGCTCCAGCTAGAAAAATGTACATACTAGTGCTCAGCTGCCAAGACTAGGATTGAACTCCAGTGAAAAACTCCCTGCCATCCCCTGCTACCCCAAAAAAACAGCAGAGCAGTAAAAGATATTTGTTGGGATTTGCCCCTTGGCCCTCCTAACTACCAAGATACTGAAATTTGTTACAACTTGTTGGCCAAGCTAGAGCTGAAAGTATACTTATTTTAGTGGACTGTGACCCTTGGTGACATTCCTAGTTTAAGAACTAGTTTAATAGAATCCCATTCTTGGGTAAGGATGAAACTCATTTGTTTAAAGGAAAAACCACCTGAAATATTTTATGTCAATTAGGCAAGAGAAATAGGGTACTATAATCAGAGACCATATCTCTTTTGCAGACTTGAACTCTTAAAATTCACCCAACTAAGTCTGCTTAGTTATTATAGAAAATTGTTATTCCAGTAAAGCAATTGGCAATATGTACCAAGAGCCTTAAAAATGTTCACGCCTGTGTATGTAAATGAATAGAAAAATATACATAACAAAGTGACACTGCTGATTACTTCTGGGGAGAAGAGCAGGAACTAAGATGGAGGAGGTCAACAGGGATTTCAGTCATATCTACAATGTATTATATGTTAAATAATATAATTAATTTTAATAACAGAAAAATATCCTCCCACAGCTAAGACTGCCTCTCAAGGAAATAATAAGAAATTCAATGCAGAAAAAAAAAATCAAGAAACAACAAAATGTCCTAAAATAGGGAATGGCTTAAACAAGTTAAGGAATATTAATTTAAGGCTATTTTTATATTATATAATAACAAAAAGTTACTGGTATATTAAGTAATTTCTTATTACATTAACCAGTGTGAATAATATACTGTTAACTTAAAAATATCTGTATACAGAACTAGACCAAGTATAATCCCAATTTTGGTGGGTAAAAATGCTACAAACACCCTCCCCAACATGTTGTTAGTAGTTACTACTGATTGGTGAAATTTTTTTCTTTGTTATAACTGACTGCGTTTTCCAAAATTCTTCAACTTGGCTTCTAGGCTCTCATTTCAACGTGCTTTTATATTTGTCTTTGATTTTGCATTACAGGCGTTCTTGTGTGATTCGAGGCCAAGTGGTGGCTGTAGATGGAACCCCTCTAGTAGGGGTGAATGTTAGTTTCTTACACCACAGTGATTATGGGTTTACCATCAGCCGGCAAGATGGAAGGTAGGTCAATATTACTTTTGATCAGTGGGGGAGAGTGGGGGGGGGGGCAAATATGGACTTCTAAATATGAGTGAAACCAGGCCTCAGGGGTATAATGCTTGTAAGCCCATTTTTCTTCTGGCTGTATCTTGAAAAGTCATTAGTGATATTTATCTCCTCTATTCCCCACCTAAATCAAACAAAATTTCTCTTCTAACCCTGTACTCATACTCCAAGTCTTCTTGAAACCCTGACCATTGGAAAGTTTTCTAGCCTTCACCTAATTCCATTTAGAAAGCTAGCTTCAACATTCAGTGAGGCGAAGCAGGTAGTAAAGAGAAAGCCATGGATGGTTTGGACTGTTCTTCCATGACAGCCTCAAAATATTTTAGAAATGAACGTGTCCAAAATGTTTCTCCCAAAAGTATCGAATTCAATGACACTAAGACTTTCTTAAAAATGTGTCCTTCCTAGACTGCCTATTTTACTAGTGACTGAAACTGGTTGACAACCATGGTCAGCCTAACCAGTTACCTTTGATGTCTATATAACCGTAGTGATTTAACCTTAAGCTGCTCTCTAAGGACTTCTCAAGATTCTCTGAGACATGGGAAGCATGACCACTAGGGAAAATCTTTTCCTCCTGGAAATGGATTTTCTCACAAAAACATTTTTGTTGCTACTGTTTATACAGACATTTATTTAGAATATTTGCATCAATATACCCATGTGTCCAAAGGTATCTATTTATGATGCTTAGGAACATTGTAATAATGGCTTTGAGGTGCCGTAGTCTCCAGGTGGCAACTCTTAAAATGTCATACTCATAACAAGCCACTTCATAAAGAGGCCAGTTGGCTTAGAGCTTTATTACAGTGTGAGAAACTATCTCATTTCAAGAACCTACAATCAATTCCAAACCACTCTGGAATTGTTAATTGTTCAACTTGGGCTAGCTGAATTTAGTTTTCAACTGCTTGTCAAGAGAATGCTTATAAAAATTAAAGAAGATAATAAGGAAAAGTTTTAACTTATATAAGAAAACAACTAAGGATTTTTATATAAATTATAATATTATTAACTAGCCATCTACTCATTATAACAAGTTCAGCAGAGCTACTCTGGATTCAGGTAGTATGAGAAAAAAATATATATACATACATACATATATATCTATACTAATAAAAAGGTAATATGCTAATTAGACCAGACGTCTTCCCGACCACCATCCAGATGTCCTTCCGGACAAAACCATGGTTGTGGGGGCCGAAGCAGAGGCGGTTAGGGGTGACCAGACCAGCAGGGAAGGGCAGTTAGAGGGATCAGGCCAGCAGGGGAGAGCAGTTAGGGGGGTCAGACAGGCATGCAGAATGGTTAGGGCAGGCAGGCAGGTGAGCAGTTAGGAGCCAGAGGTCCTGGATTGTAAGAGGGCTGTCCAACTGCCAGTTTAGGTCCAATATTTAAGGGGTCCCAGATTGGAGAGGGTGCAAGTTGGGCTGAGGCCCCTCCCCCCAATGCATGAATTTCATGCATCAGGCCTCTAGTATATGAATAAAGAGGTGATATGCTAATTGACCCTCATGCTGTCTCAAATATGGCAGAGCCCACAGCCAATAAGGAGGAAATATGCTAATTGACTGCCATGCCCTCAAAGATGGTGGTGTCCACAGCCACAAGATGATGGTGCCCAGTCCCCTCAGCCCCACCGGGGAGGCAAGCGGGTCTGGCCACTCTGCATGCGCCTGCCTCAAGTTCCTCAGTCCCCTCAGCCCCTCAGCTACCAGAGCCAGCCCAAGGTTCAGGCAAGCCTTGGATGAAGGCTGCCCAGCCAATGCCTGAGGTGCAGGCAAGCCTCCGATGTCAGCTGCCCAGCCACCCAGGGCTGACCTGAGGTGCAGGGCCAGCCAAGGCTTGCACTGCTGACAGTGGCAGCAGCAGAGGTGTGATAGCCTTCCCCTGATCATTGAGTCACCTCCAACCCCTGAGAACTCCTGGATTGTGAGAGGGGGCATGCTGGACTGAGGACTCCCCCCCCCCGCCCCCTCCGATGCAGGAATTTTCATACACCGGGCCTCTAGTGTATATATATATAAAATAAAAGCTTAAGCAATTGTTAATGCAGAATGACCAGAATGGACCAGAATGACCAGTCACTATGATGTGCACTGACCACCAGGGGGCATGCACTCAATGCAAGAGCTGCCCCCTGGTGATCAGTGTGCTCCTAGGGGAGGAGCACTGCTCAGCCAGAAGCCAGGCTCATGTCTGGTGAACACAGCAGTGGTGGCGGGAGCCTCTCCCTCCTTTGTGGCAGCACTAAAAACAGTGAGCCAAGTGATAAGGAGCAGAGAGCAGGCAAGCAGTAAGGAGCAAGGAGTCCCAGACTGCAAGAGGGTGCAGGCTGGGCTGAGGGGACCTCCCCCTCCCCCCAGTGCACAAATTTCATGCACTGGGCCTCTAGTCTATATTAATAAAAGGGTAATATGCTAATTAGACCAGAAAGACCTGACGTCTTTCAGATGTGCTTCCAGACGTCCTTCTGGACAAAGCCACAGTGGCAGGGCCAAGGCAGAGGTGGTTGTGGGTGATCAGGCTAGCAGCAGAGAGCAGTTAGGGGTGATCAGGCCAGCAGGGGAGCAGTTAGGGCATCAGGTAGGCAGGCATGCAGGCAAGCAGAGGTAGTTAGAGGTGATCAGGCAGGTAGGCAGAGGGGTTAGGAGCGATCAAGCAGGAAGACAAAATGGTTAGGGGCAATCAGGCAGGCAGGCAAGCAAGTGGTTAGGAGCCAGTGGTCCTGGATTGTGAGATTGAGCCTAAACTGGCAGTCAGACATCCCCGAGGGTTCCCAGAAAAGGAGAGTGTAGGCCGGGCTTAGGGACCCCTGGCCTCTAGTATATATAAAAAGCTAATATGCTAAGTGTCCAAGCATCCTACCAGTCACTATGATGCACACTGACCACCAGGGGGAAGACAGTGCAGGAGCTGCCAAGCTGCAGTGACTTGGCAGCAGCAGTTCTCAGGTGACCCACCCCGAAACCAGAGAAAAGGGAGCCCGATTCCTTGAGGGGCTTCACAATTCCACCTTTGGCTGTGGGTTATGTTATTGCTGGGGAACTGGTGGTCCCAAATCTGGTTTACTGCACACTTTCATTTGCTTTCCACACCCTGTATGACAACAACTTTGCAAAGTTCCCTTTAGGGGATGTCGAAGAACCAGTTTTAGCCCAATCCCCACAAGTCAGGCTGAAGGACCCCACTTGCTGGAGGGTCCCTCCTCACTTCGCAAATGCCAGGGAAGGATCACGGGAGGTTGGCTCCAGGGCATGTCCGGCCCTTCTCACCCAGTCCTACCTCACTGGCTACCTTCTAATTAATTTCCTTTCAATGTGCATGAATCCATGCACCAGGTCACTAGTATACACACACATACACACACACACACACACACACACACACACACACACACACATTGCTTATGTCTGTATATGTGAGCAATATAAACTGAATTTCCTTTCGAATATTCCATAATCGGCTCATTAGTAACTCAAATGGATCCTTCTCCCTGTTAGATTGAATGATGGAATTTCACTAGTTCACTCACCAGTAGCTGGTACTCAAAACTGACCTCTCCCTCACCAGCATGTTCCACCATGTTCCAGAAAATGAGAAACAGATTATTGCTTTTAAAAAGACTATGCCCTCCGGGACATTTGACTTCTCATGAAGAACTGATGGGCCTTCAGGTGTTTTTTTTAGCCTGTGTACAAAGTTTTCAGTGAATTGTTTGATATTCACAAGAGAACATAAAAGAAACTTGTTGTCTAAAAAGCCTAACCATTTGTTTCCAGTTTATAAAAAAATATTAAAGAGGGACATTTTTTGTGTTTTCAGTTTTAAATAAAATGCCAAGACCCTTTTCCCTGAGCTCACTGTAAGTTTATGTAGATGACAGCTACTAGCCAAAGTCCCCTCAGGCAATAACTCTTCCCTCAGGCTCCACAAAGGGTGTCAGTATTCAAAATATGTTCCCCAAATGCCAACCAGACTGTCCCATTGTCATCTCTTGGACATAAAGTGACAGTATGATGAGAGTTTCCATTTATATGTCTGTGCTTATTGCTACCTCAGATGGAGTAAGTACATTTAAGAAGCAGCATATCATAAGGAAACTAGACCTGAGGGCAAAAGGATTATAGAAAGGCTGAGATTAGCATTTAGATACCTATTAGGTCAGAGTGTGACATGCAAGATAAGATAAGATCAGATATGCAAGAGCCTCTGTCTCCAATTCTCAATTTCACTGGTTGGCTACTATGCCTGTAGTTCCCAACAAAAAGATCACTTCTTTTGGTTAAGCTATTGACTCTCTCAGAATCCCCACTAAATGCAAATATGTTATGTGGGATATGGAAATAGTCACCCCATTATCAGCCACTTATACAAATTGACAACTTTCCCTAGAGAACCAAAAATAGTCTAGATCATGAGACCAAAGTGATGTATAAAAAGCAGAGGGAAGGATAGGAGTGGATACACAACCCTCTAAAAGTAAGAATAGATAATGCAGATTGGGAGGCATCAAAGTGTCAGAAAAGGAAAAAAGGCAATTCTGAAAGAAAAACAAATAGTATGAGTATGTACTCTATACCAGGCATTTTCAAGAATGTCAATGTTTCATCCTCACAACAAATTTATGAGTTAGGAATCATTATTATCATTCTCTCTATTTGCAGATGAGAAGACTTATTCAAATTAACACAGCTAATAAGGTAGAGACCAAAAGTTGAACCCAAGTAATCTGACTTTTATCTTCTATGATTTACCACCTTCAACTTAGAGAGCAGGTGCTCAGTTAAGTGTTGAAGAAAACTATAAATATTTTAGCTAGCGACAAGCCAAATAGGTGATTCTTGAGAAGCATTAAAGGTCTCAAAAACTTTAGAGGACTTCATAAGATGAAGGGAAGGTTCCCTCTGATTCTCTTATATATGTTTGACTCTTGTCTTTTTTTTTTTTTTTTTAAGATTTCTTACTTTTTAGATGGAGAGAAAGAGAGAGGGAGAGGGAGAAAGAGAGAAATATTGATCAGCTAGCCCACAACCCAGGCATGTGCTCTGTCTGGTAAACTGGTAGCCTTTCAGTGCATGGACCCACTAAATCCAAATGACTGAGCTACACTGGCTAGGGCTTAATTCTTGTCTTTATGCCATTTACTCATTTGTAGTAGTAGCTGAGTGATAGATCATGTTAGCCCATTTTACTAATGAGGACACTGACACTTATGGATGTTAAATAACTAGCCCAAGACACAAAGTGAACATGGTAGAGCTGGGATTTGAACCCAGGTGCAGATGAAGCCAAATCACATTCTTCCTGAAAAACAAGAAGCCTGCCCTGTCTGCTAATATTTCTAGAAGTAGGGAATAATTCCCAGGTACATATGTTCTTGCTCGGATAGTTTATTTTGTATTTTTGTTGTTGCTGCTTGTGTTTGTTTTCAAATAAATAAGCACTTCAGTTTAAAAGAGTTAAGAACTAAGATTTGGGTGAAGCAAATAAACTTGCCCAAGGGCATAGAGTTAAATCAATGTAGAATGCGAACTAAAGGAAAAAGGTCTGTTGACAAGTAATCTTGGCTTTTCCCCACTATCCTTGCCTTAAACTGCTCCTGTATTATCATAAATTCAGCCTCTCTGTCTTAAACCATAAGCATAAGCGGTTTGGGTTTTCTTTTTTTAGTTCAAACCTAGATTATTTTCTATAGCTAATGCAGTTCTTCAAATCCTCTTTTTGGAAACTGCCTTAATATTACAGCTACTTGACTGAAAAAGCAACAATAAACTATACAGTATTAGCCATTCTTTGTTACTGTCCATTTTTCTTTATCTGGAAGATTTCTGCAATAAGACATGGTTAGTAATGCTATGATAACTATAATAAATGTCATATGAAGGGAGTGGTGAGCTCTCCATAATTAAGTCTGATTATCAGGGCATTTTATCATTGAAAAGGTGTTTTACAGAAAGATCTTTTTCGATACAGAGAATTATTACATCTCTCTCATGTGGCTTCAAGTTGCTTTGAATAATAAGAAGCATCATATTGCCCTTTATCCATTTTTAAGATATAATGATAAAAAATTATTATTATCTTACTTTTACATAGTATTTAATGCTTTTTGAATGCCTTCAAGCACATTATCATTATACTTTAAAGAGGAGTAAGGGAGAACCACATAGTACAGAATAAACTGAAACTTGAATCTGTTATGCTCCAATGCAAGAGTCATGTCAGGGATGTGCTTGCAGGAGAGGCAGTCTTGCTTTGTCAGAGGTATGAGGGGAGTTGTCAGTGAAGATAGACAGGATTCATTACGGACTGTCTTACAAAAGACCACGAGGCTTTCTAAAGTGAACCAGGAATCCTAAATACACAGTTCAAGTAGAATCAGGAACCAATGGGGATAGTCATATTTTCAGAGTACAGGCATGGTATTGTTCAAGCAAATTTCACTGAACAATTTTCTTCTGCTGGCTTCTTTCTCCAAATGCCATCTCAAAGACACCATCAGGTTTCTGACACTATGTTTGTAATCCTGAACAAGATATTTAACCTTTGCCTCCTACTTTTTTTTGATTTTTTTGAGAATGAATAATACATTAGATGCTGCTGAATATGAAATGGTCATCTTTCAGTTATCTCTGGCACAAAGGGTAGCAGTGATATCGCATTTGACTTTGAAGAAATGGATGCAGTAGTTTTGTTTAAGATAGTATTAAATTGGCTTACAAATTCAGGGTGAATATCAACTGGTGATAGGAAATTTTTTCTCAGAAGTCTACTGGACAGTGAAAAGTAGTCATCCATGACATGAATACTGAGCTAGAGGGAACTTATAACAGAGAATATGAATGGATATATTGAGTCCCAAAAGAAGGAAAGTACAGTAAAATTACCTATTTTTCAACTTTATTTTGGTTGTTCGTTTGCTTAAAACTGTCTTATAATTTTCCATCACAGCTTTGACCTTGTAGCCATTGGTGGTATCTCTGTCACCTTAATCTTTGATCGCTCACCTTTCCTGTCTGAGAAGAGGACACTCTGGTTGCCTTGGAATCAGTTTATTGTGGTGGACAAAGTAACCATGCGGAGAGTTGTATCAGACCCACCATCCTGCGATATCTCCAACTTTGTTAGCCCAAACCCTATTGTGCTTCCTTCACCGCTCACATCATTTGGAGGGTCCTGTCCAGAGAGGGGAACTATTGTTCCTGAGCTGCAGGTGAGTCCATTGGCCTTTGAAAGTATAAAATCATACCATTTTAGGGTGCTCAACAATGCATAATGGCTAGAGTCTTTTTCCTGTACTCCTGCTAGTACTATAATGTGCTGCCTTTCATTTGTCAAAAGAAGCCTTCAAATATAATCTTCTTGGCACACATTTGCTAAGTGCTTGCCAGGGCTATAGGGTGCTCTCTGTGGCCATGGTACAAAGCAAGATGAACTAGTTGTCATGAGAATTAAACCCCAAACCTTGACCTAATGAACACTGTGCTCCAAGTAACAAAGCTAGAGGGCTTAATCATGATAACAGTATAATCAATAAGATGGGACCATTTGTGATTCTGAAATGAAAGCTCTTTTAAAACTCTAGTTTTCATTCATTGTCAAGTTTACATCCATTGTTGTTGTTCTTAGAAGTCTTGACAATTCCTCTTATTTAACTGTGGTTCATGAGGGTAGTTTTCAAGGCTATGGGCTTTAATGTTTAAAGCTTTTTTGAGTGTTCAAGCTTTATAATCAGAGGAACCTTGATATTTTAGGATTTCTGAAAAAATTTTCTTCATTGAGCACTTAATATTTTAACTTCAATGTTAAGTCATTCAAACATCCATAGTACAATTATCTCACTATATTATAGAAACATTTTAAAGATAGTTAATATGGAAACCACCAAAATGAACTCAAGTCATACAGATCCATAATTCAAAAAGTATACTCAAGAAGAAATAAATGGACATTCCAGAGTTTAATTGGTTTTTCTTCCATCACAACATCCCCACCAACTATTAGCAGTGCCTGTAGGATACCTCTTAAGAAAGACTCACAAAAAATAGTGTTGTATGGGATAAGGAGTCCAAAGAATTGTCACTCCTGTTAGTTTCATTGTTTTATCTTAGAAAGGAAGTAAAAACAGGACAGTATTAGTAAGTATATTTGACTGATATGCCAATCCCTTCCAGATGTCATAAGGAAGTATAGATCTCTTTCAGCAACAAAAGTTTTCAAACTGATTTAGGATTGCATGTTTTCTTAGGGAAATGAAATATTAAGGTACTAAGTAGCATGCTATTCTCTTCTGTTGTGCTTCTGCCACCATCTAAGAAGACAGAGCCAATGGTATCAAATAGCTAACGGTAGAGCAAATAAAACTGGGCATTGAGTAGACAAAAGAAATTTGTGCCCTCAAAGAAAGGATTGG
Source organism: Pipistrellus kuhlii (assembly GCF_014108245.1). Classification (NCBI taxonomy): domain Eukaryota; kingdom Metazoa; phylum Chordata; class Mammalia; order Chiroptera; family Vespertilionidae; genus Pipistrellus; species Pipistrellus kuhlii. The sequence continues at coordinate 17,386,336 of NW_023425504.1, forward strand.
CACCCAGCTGTGTGGCTCAGTGATTGAGCATCAACCTATGAACCAGGTCAGAGTTCGATTCCTAGTCAGGGCATATGCCCAGGTTTCAGGCCGATCCCCAATGTGGGAAATGCAGGAGGCAGCCGATCAATGATTCTCTCTCAACATTAATGTTTCTATCTCTTTCTCCCTCTCCCTTCCTCTCTGAAATAAATAAAAATATTTTTTTAAAAAAAAGAAAGTAATGGCCAGAAATGTTGGACAATGTGAGATATGTGTTCAACTATGTGTACTAGTTTGGGAAAAGGAAAGAGGGATAAGGTTCTGAACTAAACATGAATGAGGTCGCAGAAATATCCACATTGTGCATGTCACCTTAAATGTGTTAAATAGGATAGGCTGCATTTTGAAAGTTGAAAGTCACAAAATGCAAACTTTAGTTTTAGTGACCACTATTGGTTGTTTAACTCCATCTGTGCTAATAAACAAGTAAGTCACAGCAATTCATTAAAGAAGCCAAGCAGTATTTTCACTCTGGGACCAACATTTAATAGAAAAATTTCAGAGGAGCTATTGGGAGTTATTTGCTTTTCAGTCATAGATGCCAACTTGGAAAAACTACTTCCGAGCTATTGGTATAGCCAGACACAGAGAAATATGTAAGCAAAATTTGATTAAAAATTTGGCCTTGGGGTCATTCCAAAGCTCCAAAGAAGACGAGTTTGATGGCATCAGTAAAGATTAATTCTAGGGAATCCATAATCTCTGTCATAAAATATCACTTGCTGGGCCTGCTTCTGGAGACCTTCCTCTTAAAGAGTGTACCCTGAATAAGGATCACAGCAATAGTTTTGTGATATATGACTTAACACACTGAACAAGATTTTGTGTATGGGTATATATAAGAAAAAGACCACTTAATGGCACCCATGTCACTGAATTGCTTGACATTCAGCAGTGTGATCTACTACTACTAAGCAGTGTTTAAAAAACTGTTGAAAAACTGAAATTGTACTTTTCACAGTCATTCCTGGCAGGGGGGGTGGAAAGAGAATAGTTCTCTGGTTGGATGGCTTGTCTCTATGCAGATTCAGTGTGAAATTCAAATCCTATGGACATACAGCCTCACAAAGATTCTAGAACACATGGCTTTATACCCACAGATCCCTTTAACCTCTCTCCTTTTATCTGTTTCTAAACCAAGAAAGCATGCAGTATTCTGGTCTTCCTGTGAGTGCTGATCAGAACCAATTTGGCTTTCTTCTTTCAGGTTGTACAGGAGGAGATCCCCATTCCTTCCAGCTTTGTGAGGCTGAGTTATCTGAGCAGCCGCACCCCTGGCTATAAAACGCTGCTACGGATCCTTCTGACACATTCAACCATTCCCATGGGGATGGTTAAAGTACACCTCACAGTAGCTGTGGAGGGGCGACTCACCCACAAGTGGTTTCCTGCTGCAGTTAATCTGGTCTACACATTTGCTTGGAACAAGACCGACATCTATGGACAGAAGGTTTGGGGCCTGGCAGAAGCCTTGGGTATGTTAAAATAACTCTATGTAAATAGTAGTATGACAATCTCAAAATGGAATGTACTGGTTGTATATTAATTTGCATTTGGAATAATTACATGCGTTCTTTTATCTAAAGCAGGGGTGGGGAACCTTATTTCTGCCAAGCACCATTTGTATATTTACAACATTACTTGGAAGGCTATACAAAATTATCGACTTAAAAATCAGCCTGCTATATTTGGTCAAACATTGAATTAATTCACCCCTCATGCCTTGGCAGGACCAGACCAAATGATTTTGTGGGCCTTTTACAGTTCACGGCCTGCTGTTCCCCACACCTGATCTAAAGGATCTAGGTGTTTTTTTCATTTAAACTTTCTTCATGCCTGGTTAGAGTTCCCTTTTGATACATTCTTGCTTCAAACAGTTTTAGTTCCCTTTTCATGATGGCTACACACCAGTGGAATCACATATTCTCTGGCTTGTAACTGTCTCCAGAGCTGAGTGTTGCCTTCTAACTGTGACCTTTGGTGTGGCGTTCTTTAGACCATGTTTTTAGATTTGACATTTAGACTGTCATTTCCACTTAGAAACTGCAAAATTTTAACTTATAGGCATCTCCACTTATTACCTTTTATGTCTAAGATGGTTAGAATCCATTAAATTGTTACTTTGGTAGGTTAAATAAAAAATCATTCTGCCTTCCCAGTCCTTTTGATTTTCTGTTATCTCAAGACTTTAAAACCTAGAATCTTACAGCTACTAGAAACCTTAAAAGGTCCTTCAGGCCGATGGTTTTCAAATATTTAGTTCTCACAGACAAATGACATTTTTAAAAAATTAGACTGAGAAAGATTTGCCAACTTTTTATTTTGGCAAGTAAGGCTATTTTTAAAAGGAAAAAAAAACCCACTACTATCTACTATCACCTCCCATCACCATAATTTTATAGAAGAGGATACTTTAACACAAACAAAAAGTCTGTCTTAAGAAATGACAGTAAACAATCTGATACTGATGCTGAGAGAGAGACAGAGACAGAGAAACAGAGACACTAACAGAGAGACCAATGTCTTTATTTCCCTCCCTCACTCTGTAGATGACAGTGAAAACCTCCTAAGGGACCTGACAGGTCCATGGAACCACAGCCGGGAGCCATTGTGCCTTCAGGCAATATCTCGTGGAAACCACCCCTGGATAGATGAGGAGGCTATTTTTAAAGTTCTCCAGAATAGATGTTTTCATATCCTCCCTTGGAAGTGTCTATCATGGTACAGCTCCTATATAACTGACCTACATTTTTTAGACTATATTGTGTCTATTTCTGCTCTTTCTTTCCAGAAGAAAATAGAGAGAAAAAACAAAAAGACTGGTCTCTTGTTTGCCCAAGAGACCCTCATATATTGAAGTAATTAACTCATCTCTGTTGGACTGTATTAGCATGAAAGGAACATACTATGTTCATATTTTCTCAATTGGTGGGGACCCAAAGGAAAGTAAGAAAGAAGAAGAAAAAGCACAAGCTGACTCATGGGCAGGCCTCACCAAACTGCAGCCTTGATCAGGGTACATCACAGTTTTAGAAGGCCAGCATCTATTCTGTCAACTTAGCGACAGCTCTAGTTATCCCATCTACAGTGAGAGTCCACTGTTTCCCACAGTGGTGACTCAGGCACACTTGTGATTAAGCTAATCACTTCTGCCATACTACCTGCCCTCCTTTTCTCTCAGATCTTTGAACCCCATGGTCCAATGACTTGCTCTGTAGCTTACATTCAGGTTCCTCTTAGAGAGAATATCTGATTGTGGCCAGCAGTTACCATATAGTAGCAAGCACCTCCATAAGGCACAGCTCTACCTTTAGGCCAAGGTTGCTGGCCAGCCTATGGAGTCCTACTAAATCCCTGTTCCACTGAATGTAGTGGTTAAAAGAACAACTCTAGAGCCTGACTCCTTCCCTGGATTTAAATCATTCCTTATCTACTTACTCGCTAGTCAACATTGGGTAAATTACTTAATCTCCAAATGCCACAGTTTCTCCATCTATAAAATAGGAAGCATAAAAAAGAATATTACTTCTAGGTTATTATGATATGAGGATTAAATGAGTTGAGTAATATAAAGCACTCAACAAATGTTAGTCACTGTATAGTTTTTTCACTTTGGCTCTGGCCAGCATGTTGGGATCCAAGGTGAAAAACAGGGAGCCTATATGGGTGTTTGTTACCTCAGCTTCTCAAAGAAGGGAGCTGTGAGTATAGTAGGTAGGCACTGTGTTAGTTATTCTCCATTTACCTTCCCTGCCAAGCATACACACACACACACACACACACACACACACACACACACACACACACACAAAATCTCTTCTCTGACCTTTTCTGTCCTCTGAGAAGTTGGATTCTATGAACTGCATGGCCTCCTGGACTTCTTTGCTCACTGGATTCCTTTTTTATTTAGTCAATGAGTGGCTCCATCCAGAGACTGCAGGGTGGAAGTAAGAGGTGGGGGTATCTCTCTCAATTATCCCTCCTTTCCTCCTTCCCTCCTTTCCCCCCTCTTTCTGCTTTACTGTGGTTCTGGCAGTAACTATTAATATATTAGAAGATGGCAGCTCCTCCAAATCCTCATGCTGTCTTTGGTCCTCTGTGTCATCATTCCCTCCCTCTTTTCCCTCAAAAGGCTTCCAGTGTTGTCAGTCCCTAAGTGAGTCACCATCTCTTGTGGAATCCCTTAGCTCTGCTCATACCTCTGTAAATAGTCCCTTCATTCAGCTCTCTGCAATGAACACTTGTGAGCAAAATGTCTGATTCCTGCTTGGGCCCTGACTGATGCACACTCAAAGCCTAATAGACTCCTCTCCAGGATATTCTCTTAACGACTTTGCTTCCCTGGAATAATCCAACAGTCCTTTAACTTTTCTCCATAGGGTTTTGTTTTCCAATTCCTTGCCCCCGCCCCCTTCCAAGCCAAGAATGTTTGCTGGGTTGTTGGGATTTTTATGTTGTTTTCTTAAGTTATGACACTTATCAGTTTTACCCTGTGCAGTTATGAAGAGCTGCCAGGACAATAGCCAGCAGTCATTTTTGCTAGTGTCCATGTAAATGCAGTTCAATCTTACTTTTTTTAAATAACAGCTATATTGAGATATAATTCACATACCACAAAGTTCACCCATTTAAAGTGTACAATTCAGTGGTTTTTAGTATTTTCACAAGGTTGTACAACCCTCACCAATATCTAATTCCAGAATATTTTTATCATCATCCCACAAAGTAACCCATACACACTAGCAACCACCAATCTCCTTATGCCTCTGGATTTACCTATTTTTTTTTAATATCTTTATTGTTGAAAGTATTATATATGTCCCCTTTTTTCTCTCATCCACCCACTCCAGCCTACTTCCACCACCTGCCCCAGGACCTCACCACCCCACTGTCTGTGTCCATGGGTTATACATATATGCCTACAAGATTTTGGTTGATTATCTCCCTCCCATCCACCCTTTCCCACCTCCCCTCCAAGATTCCGCACTCTGTTCCATGCTTCCATGTCTCTGGATCCACTTCATTCATCAGTTTATTTTGTTAATTAGACTCCATATATGAGTGAGATCATGTGATATTTGTCTTTCTCTGACTGACTTAATTCACTTAGCATGATACTCTCCAGGTCCCTCCATGCTATCTCAAAGAGTAAGAGGTTATTCTTTTTTCTTTTCTTTTTTCTTTGTTGGTTCATAAGTTTACCTATTCTTAATATTTTAAACAATTAAAATCATACAACATATGGTATTTTATATCTTGCTTCTTTCACTTGGCATAATGTTTCCAAAACTCATCCATTTAATAGCATGTATCAGTACTTCGTTCCTTTTATGACTGAATAATATTCCATTGCATGGCTATACCACCTTTTTTGTTTGTCCATTCATCGATCAATGGACATTTGGCTTGTTTCTACCTTTTGGCTCTTATGAATAGTGCTGCTATGACCATTTATGTACAAGTATTTGTTTGAATAGCTGTTTTCAATTCTTTGGGGAATATACCTGAGCAGAATTATTGGATCATACTATAATTCTGTTTGACTTGTTGAGGATCCACCAAACTGTTTTCCACAGTGTCTGCACCATTTTATCAACCTCACTTTATGCATAAAATGTGTTACATCTCTTCCTTTTTAAATACTCTGATGCTAAAGATTCAAAAATTTTCCGATTGTTGTAGTTAAGTACTCTTACTGACTCAGTTTCCAATATGTCTATGGATGCTGAGTAAACAACTAAAACACAAAGAAAGGCAGCATTTGTAGTATACACACCGTTATGGAGCCTCCATTCCTATTGTTTGCCTGTGAGTGTTAGTTTACTTCCTATTTCTACAATTATGTTCCTGGTTTAAACTTCCTCAAACATTCTGACTTTAAAATAGCCTTAATTGAAATGCTAAAATATATGTTGCTGGTTTCCTTTTAAAGCCAATAACAGTAATAAAAGCAAGAGTCAGTTGACCCACTCAGAAAATCCAGGGAGAGAGAGGGAAATGTTCCTTGTGGTGTTTTATGTGCACTTAAGGGACACAATTTTTTTTTAGGTAGAGAAAGAAAACTGGAAAACAACCGAAATTATTTCAAGTGTGATACCTAAAATAGGAAATGTCCTGATAATTTAATCATGGTTAAAGGGGTTTTATTTACTACCTAGCCTCCATGTCCATCTCCTTGGAGACAAAGAGAATATTCTCAACAGTGGTAAAGCATTAGAACAAGTGGCAGAATGAAGTTGGAGATCTGCTTCTTTGAAGGTGGATAGTGAGCACCTTAAGAATGCCACAGACAAGAATTAGTTCAAGTGATAAATGGATGGAAACAAAGGGATGACAAATATTTCCGCTTAGCTCATACCTTCATAAATATGATTAAATCTAAACCAAAAAAACCCCACCACATTTAGTTGTATTTCTGGCCTCATTTTATAATCACTTAGCTGATAAGAGAAGAAACAGACTCAGTTTTGCACCAGATATTAACAATTATGATATATATAACATACTTCTTGGATTTGTTTCACATTCAGAAATCCTGGTAGTCTTTTGCTAGGCAGAATAGCCAAAAGACTGTTAAATGACAAAAGAGAATTCAGGTTGCTAATCAGCTGACCTTGAGGTGATTATCCTGGTTTATCTGGGTAAGCCCAATGTCATCATAAGGTTCCTTAAGTGTGAAAGAGGGATACAGAAGGGCGAGTCAGAGGTAGAGGAAGCTATTACTATAGAAGAAAGGCACAGCAAGATGCAACATTGCTGGCTTTGAAGATAGGGGAAGGAAGCCACCAACCTAGGCATATGGACAGCCTCTAGAAGCTAGAAAAGGCAAGGAAATAGATTCTTTTTTAGAGCCTCTGGAATGAACTCAGCCTACTGACACCTTGATGTTAACTCAGTGAGACCCATTTCTGACTTCTGACTCCCTTAACTCTAAGATGATAAATCTATCTTATTTGAAGCCTTTAAGTTTATGGTAATTTGTTACAACAACAATAGGAAACAAACCTTGACCACTATTTTTTACAGTCCTAGTCATAGCAAGGATTTTTGTTTAAACTATTGCCAGAAAGGTCTCCCACTCTTCTTCTTCCCCATGCCAATTAAATATGAACCTCTGTCCCATGCATTTCTGGGTGATGGACAAAGAGGTGGTTAGATTTAAAGAAGCAGAATTTGAAGTGATGGTGCATCTCCAAGTTGAAATGTCCACTTAGTGTGAAATGTGGGGAATTGGCGGGATCTCTAAGGGCTAGAGTGTCACAAAAGAAGAATAGTGTATTGAAGGACAGCCAAAATGAGAAAAACAGTGCTTGAGATCCTAGGATATTTCCCCATTTTTTCCAATGAAACAGACTTTGCAACTGGAGGGATAATCCCAGAGTGAATAAATTAGCAGCAGAGGTTCTATGAATGACTTCCTTAGAGAAGTATCAATGGCAACTGATAAGATTGATTAATCCAAGTACAATATCGATCAAGTGCAAGAAGAGTAAAATCACCCCCAGGGTTGCAGTACAAAAACCGCCACCACTAGTTCATCCAGCTTAAAGATTTTTTTGTCTGATACACAGACAAGACTCTCCTACGAAAAACTCGGTGTGAGCATGTAAAATGATTTGGCCTTAGTACTTTATTTTCTAGCTCTAAATAAGGTATGATGTCTGGAAATCATTGCATATTATTTAGCTTCTTTTCCAACCCTACTGCTTGCAAAACAATGTAAAAACATCATTATTGTTAAGTTCACAGTGCCATTAAAATTCTAGAAATGGCTTATTTAATTTGACAAACTGGCTTGTTCAGGGGCCCTGATGTGCATCCATTATATGAATTTTGTCAAAATAACTCCCTATGTCCACCTGGGTCTGCACACATTATCAGTATCTGATAATGCATTCTGCCTGGTCTTCATTTTAATTAAATTAAATTGCAGCGGTTTGGAGTCCTGGAAGTTCAGGAAATCAGCCATCCACCTTTAATAGCATTGCTATAAACAATTCTATTTTTCTTCAAGGTTGTTGGCAACAACAATTGCATAATTATTTAGTACAGTAGTTTGGTAAGAAAGAGTGGTGTTTCAGGGAGAACTAGACTTCCTAAAGGTTCACGGTGCATATGAGTCTGTCTGAATTGTGTTAGAGAGAAACAGGGGGACATTAATAGTAACAGGTGCTAAGCTACAGTTGCTTTGTGCACACAAAACATCCCTGAGAATGTTGCTTTAGTGTTCATAAATTTCCCTTCAGTAAAACCTAAGCAGGCTGAGAAGCCACAGAAATAGCATCCACTGAATATTTTAATAATAAGTGGGTAGTGCTTTATAATTTGCAAAGTACTTTCATATATATTATCTCACTTTAATCCTTATAACATTCCTGTCTGGTAGGCATGGCATGATTAATATGATTATTTTACAGAGGGGGGGGGGGAGGAATTGAAGTTCGAAAGAAGCAAGTGACTTGCCTAGAGTCCTGTTCAGAGCAGGGCTTCAAGCAAGGGTTTCCCAGTCCTGAGTGCTATATGCCTTTCACTGCTGCCTCTCATCATTAAAGTGACCAACCCACTTTACTGAGTACCCAATTCAACGCCCCAGTGGCTTTCTGTCAAAGAAGCTAGCAGAGATAATAATCTTTCATCATTTCTCTCCACTCATGAATTCATAATCATTAACTGAGAACAGGGCTGTTTTTTCCATTCAGCTTCATAGGCACAGCACCAAGGATATGAGGTTTTCAAGGACCTACAAAAATGTTTGTCATCTGAACAGTAAGTTTGTTGGCCCCTATATATGAAAAGGAAACCAGAAAAATCAACATTAGTAAATGTTAAAATAAATGTCTGCAAATGGAGCATTATATCAGCTGGTCAACTGCAACTCAGTTTTTGCTCTTACATATGAAATATGTTTAATGTTGTATATGGATTGTGGGTTGTATCCATTTTCATATGTCTGATAAGATATGAGATAGCACCTCGCAAAGTAAAAATGCATAGAGCCTCCCAGTTTTGTTTTGTTTTTGTTTTTTTTTTTGTTTTTTTAATGACCCTGGTAGATACTCTCTCTGATAAGCAGCCTGTACCCATTTCAAACTGCAGGTCACACCCATTAGTAGATTGTGAAATCCATTTGGTGAGTCAATCAAGTATTTTTTTAATGAAGTAAGATATAATGGAATGTAACAGGACAAAAATGAAAAGAAACAAAAATAGCAGAATATAGCACTATTAAGAGAGTATTGTTTTGGAAAATCTGTTTCAATTATACGTGTGTGTGTGTGTGTGTGTGTGTGTGTGTGTGTGTCTATGTGCATGCTGGGTCACAATTAAATGACTTCAGAGCATAAGAATTTGAAAGCTATTGGTAAGATGATACATTTAAGATACAGAAAAATTAAATGGTTTACCAAATAAACCAGATGACTTATTTTCCAAGTTAGTATTTATGACTGATTTTGCCTTCTAATCTTCTCTACCAACTCCTGTCAGGGCATTATGGAGATAATCTCTTCAAGATTGGGTGACCATATGCTTTATTACCCAAAACAAGATACCTTTGGGAGTAAAAGGGATGCTCTTCATAATGATATCAAAACAACAACATAAGCACGTACTGTTCCGGAATACATGGTACTTCTACCAAGGCAATCCCTAGCTTCCCATCTTCTTAATTTGGAGCAAATAAACGTTTATTTGTTTAGTATTTCAGAATTGTGGGTCTTTCTCTTAATAACTATGATTAACGATGAGAAACGGCACTTACTAAAGAGTCACTGGGTTTGAGCTCTGGTTCTGCCATTTACTAGCCAGGTGACCTTGGACTAGTCAATTTACTTCTCTGAATCTATCATCCCATCTATCAAATGGTAGTAAATACATCTTCCTCCCTAGCTTTTGTGAATCATCACATGAGGTAATATACACAAAAATGTATTTGAATATTAGGCATTATGCAAATGTGAGGTGATATTATTTTAAGCAGGCCATAGATAAAAGTTCTAGAAGATAGTTAACCCTTCAGGGTATGGCCTTTCTCACATGACAGATTATCCAGTCCTGTGTAATATCCACTGTATCCACAGAGTGTAGCAGATCACCTACCTGCTGGGCACACGGCGTGGCTCACTGAAGCTTTGCTGAGTCATTAGAGGATAGCCCCTTTCTTTCCATTACAATATTGCATCCCTTTAATCAGTCACATTTGTTTAAAGGATAAACAGTCCATTTTCAAGGTAAATATATTTCTAAAAACTCCCCTAAGAAAAATGCCTAAGTGCTGCTAAAAAATAGTAACTATTCTTTTGTACTGTGTGGGGTGAAATGGGAGAAGGGGATGTTCTTCATTTGTTTTTGATGCTCGAGAGAAACTGACTCTTTAGCCATCCTGACCTTCTTTAAATCTCCCAAAGACACCAAACTACAAAGCCTTGCACTCATATTGTTCCCTCTGCCTAGTATGTGCTTCCCTATACTTAATGAGGTAAAACCCTTTCAGCATAAAGAGGCATTTCCTTGCCTTTCCATTCCAACTTAAATTCTCTTGTTACACTCTCTCTTAATACATTCTCATCATAACATTTTAGACAACCCCAGCTTTATGACTTATTTGTTTGTTTATTTGTTTATTGACTAGCTGAATTCCTTTAGTGAAATCTATTTTCTCTCTCACAATGTTAAAGTCTATTTTCTCTCACACAATGTTAAAGTCTATTTTCTCTCTCACTGTGTTGCAGGGATGTAGTTTTAGGTATAGACATTTACTTTGGGATGACAGTCCATCATAACATTTATCACAATTTGTGTGTGTGTGTGTGTGTGTGTGTGTGTGTGTGTCTTATTTAATTTTGTTTTATATTTCTGTCACTAGAATGTGAGCTCCATTGAGGGGTGCCATGTTGTTCTGTCTTGTTCATCCCTGTGTTCCCATTAAATATTGTATATTTTTTGGATGAATGAATAAGGACAGAGGCTAGATCTTTAACCCTTGCTTATACAGTTGACCCTTGAACAACACTGTTTTCAATTGGATGGGCCCACTGATAAGCTTATTTTTTTCAATAAATACTGTAAATGTATTTTCTCTTATGGTGTTCTTAAAGTTTTCTTTTTTCTACCTTACTTTATTGTAAGATTACATACAATATATGTATTATACCTATAACATATAAAATACATTAATCGACTGTTTATGTTATCGATAAGGCTTCTGATCCACAGTAGGCTATTAGTAGTTAAGTTTTGGAGGAATCAGTTAGTATATGTGGCTTTTCTACTGTGTAGGTAGGTGTTCATCACCCCTAACCACCACGTTGTTGAAGGCTCAACTGTATAATGGGATGATGGACCTACCAAGGGAAGGAGGATATTGCCTAGGCACAAAAACGTGCTCACAAATGTGAATGTAAGCCAGTACATCACCCTGCCTTTGGTAGCACCTGCGTCATTCAGGTTCCAGGCTCCCTTTTATGAAGCTAGGCTGGGACAAAAGAGCCAGAAAAAAATTAGATTTCAGAGTAGAGGACCTTTTGGCAAAAATGATGTGTGCTTACCTCACTCCTGGGTGCTTTTTACTTTTCCTACCTATACTTTCTCTTCATCCAGCTCTCTCATTTTTAGCACTATCGTGTTTAAACCTTATTTTATAAACAGGTAGGATATAGATCCTAAGTAAAGTATCACCAAATCAGATCCAGTGATAAGTTCAAAAGATCATAACCAAGCAGGGTTTATTTTAAGACCAACAAAGATGGTTCAACATTAGCAAATCTGTTGCTATAGTTCTCTGCCTTTAATAGATTAAAAGACAAAACTATGTGTCTATTTCTGTAAGTGCTGAAAAGGCACTTGATAAAAATTCATCACCTGATTCTGACACTCTTGCTAAGCCAGGAATAATAGATAAACAAAGCATTTCAGGCTACCGGGCAATGTGTCAAATTGAGGAGCCTCTAGGGTCATCCTAGCCTATGATAAATCACTAGGGAATAAGAAAAGGTAGAAGATGCTCGGGGAACAGGTACCTGTTCTCAGTAGATAGCATGTTATGTACATAGTCTTGGTCCATTGTTGCCATGGCCTGCATTTGGTTCTTTAGATCTTTTGTTTTTTATGTTTCATTGATGTTTTGCATTAATCTAGTATTTTAAAAGAATGGGGCATATTTATTATTCTATTTTTAAAATCCCTTTTGGGTAAGAAGGTTTTGATCTACCATTTAAATGTCATAAAATTATTTTTAGATGTTCCTTGAGTTCATGAAGGTAACATGTACATTTATCACATTGACTATTAGACTATTTTTAATTATATATTGCCTTCATAAATGTAACCATTATGAATTCTGAAGCCTTAGCCTAAAGCTGTTGAAAATCAGCTGCTTTATCTTGTCATATTTCACACATCAGCTTCATTGCATAGCGTCTTTCCCTAGCTACTTAATGTCAATCTCCTATCCCAGCCCTGTAGGTGAATGTCACAGCCACTAAATTGGGTGTCAGGAGCACTGTGGCCCTCAGTCTTCTTACAGTCCCCACATCATACAAATGCTACTGCTGTGATCAGTACAATGAGCATTCAGTTATTTTTGCAATGTCAAGTGGCTTTGGGGGGAACAAGTTGCAGCCTTTCTTTGTAAGCCAGTGCAATATTTTCAAGATGACTAACTGTGAAGTCAGAGATGCAATCCTGTGATTGGTGCAAAAGTAACAAGCCTATCTTGACAATCAATGACTCTTGGTTAAGGAACATTTCATTAATATCTCTGTGATAAGGTGAGGGAGAGAATACAGCAAGATAAAAAAAAAAACAGACGAAATTAAAGGGTGTCACCAGGGAAGAGGTCACACGGTTCAGAAAAAGTATTGTGCCTTTATTAATGGCCATTTCTCAACTGCTTTCCCCATATATACACACCAACAAGGGACCCACTATGCCAGCCCCTGTTAAGTGTAGTTTAGGAAGCCCCTTCCCCACCTACCTCCACTCACTGCCAGACTAGTCTGCAGTCTCTAGCTCCTCTGTTGGTGAATGATTATTTTTCCTTCCTGTGACATTGTTCTTCATATTCCCAACTTTAGCGTGCCAGAGGCTGAATCTGTGGTCTATACCCTGCTGTGTTGATGATCAAATGTGAGAGGCAACAGGCTGCCTGGAAAATGGTAGTGGTCCACCCTGCTATTTAACAGAGACTCAGCTGTCACAGTACCAGGGAGAGTATATGTCAGGACTCAGCATTTTCAGTGCCCCCCATATTTAATTATCTGAAAAAATAATGGGCATGTAGTGCATTTCAGTCTGCTTCTATGAGAGAAAGTCTAGAATTGGTTGGTACTGTATTTGGAAAGCAGCTCAACTCCATGGGGTGAAATGTCTGCCTTCTCATAAACAGATTGCAAGTTCCATGATTTGGCTTAAGTGGGTTGCTATCGGAAAGAAACCTTGCCTTGTTACTCTGAGCAAGGAGTCCCATACAAAAATACCCTGACACAGCCATTTTCATTAAAATCATTTGGAATTTTGGACAAGTCTTAAGTATAAATTATAACTTTATTAGCCCATAGAGTTTTCTCACGAGAAAGTAAATCTAATAAAAATTAGAGGGAACTTATTAAGTGGCTGCCTTGTTGCTATTTGCTATGACTTGCAGGGGGGGGGGTGAATAATGTAATTGTGGGGTTTGCAGTCAATGCATTTTGTTGTAGACTAGAGAGCAATTCACAAAGCACATATGAGGAGGTGAAAAGAGAATGTCTTATTATCATTGCATGGAGAACTCTTTAATTGATACTTTATGTTAGCATTTCCTGTCATAAAGTTGGGAAGACCTTTAACTGTTACTGAGAGTGGAGAAGCAGACTCCAAATTACCATCAGAGGTCACCAGGGCATTTTACTTATTCACAAAATTGCACAATCACCTTCCAGAGAAGGAATTGTAGGGGAGTTCACCAGGCTTACAATGTACAAAAGGCAGATCCTGGCAATGGTATAGAAGGAGTTGATGGCTTGAAGGGAACTTATAATCATTGCCATTGTGATTATTTATTAATCAAGACATAAATGTTGACAAGGGAAGCAAAAATGATATTATTCTACACACCAGCATGGCCATACGTGTGTGTTTTTTACTTTTTTATTTGATCATCAACTTGAACTGGTCAAATGCAATCTTGAAAGAATGCACTTTAGAATCATAGAGTTTTAGTGATAACAGGGGATTATAAAAATGACCTATCAATAGTACAAAGATCCTTAATATGAGAACATAATTTCAGGAAGCCAGTGAACACTCCCTAAAATTATATATAAAATATTGTGTGCATATGCAATTTTCTAAGAAAAAGATCCATAACTTTCATCAAATTCATAATAAAAAGTTCCCTGACCCAGAAAGGTCTAAGAACCACTATTTCTACTACCTACTCTGCTCTGCCCTCTACATACACACACACACACACACACACACACACACACACACACACTTTGTTACCAATAAAGAACACAACTCCCAGAGTTGGAAAATAATTTGCCCAAGCCATACTGCTAAGCTAATGGCAAAGCCAAGAGTTGAAGTCTTTTCTGTCTCTGGGTCTGAAACTATGTCTTTCCACTATACCAAAGTTGTTTTAGCAAGCATCAGAACCAAGGAGGTTTCAGAAAGCAATAATTTGTGCCACAAGCATAATTTGAACTAGGTTACCTTTGAGATACTTTACTTCACTGAAATTATATTTCCATCCACCTTAATAGAGAACAGCATTGACAAAGATGATCCCAAATTTTTAGAGATTATTTCCATTTCATTATTAGTCTTTTCCACTCCCCATTGATCTCCCTTGCTAATAATGCTTGTTTAGGGCTAACAGTAAAATGAGTTTGCCTTCCATAAGCCTTTGTCAGCTGATGGCAGGGTAGGAATGCATCTTCATCAGGACCAGCCACATAATTTGCAGGACCCACCGTTAAGTGAAAATACAGAACCTCTTGTTAAAATGTATTAATATTAAGGAGCCTGGCCAGTGTGGCTCGGTGGTTGAGTGTCAACCTATGGACCAGGAGGTCATGGTTTGATTCTTGGTCAAGGGTACATGTTGCAGGTTGCAGGCTCAGTCCCCAGTGTGGGTCATGCAGAAGGCAGCCTATCAATGATTCTCATCATCGATGTTTCTCTCTCCCTCTCCATTCCTCTCTGAAATAAAAAAAAAAAAATAAGTATTAAGGATTTTAAGACAGTGAAAGCAGAACATTTAATCAAGTGTGAGGCCCTTCTGAGCATGAGCCCCTGTGAGACTGCAGAGGTCATACACCCATGAAGATGGTCTTGATCCATATTGAAGCTTTGGTGAAACCTGGGACAAAGATAAGCCAGTCTGATTTAAAATTGGCCACAAAGGATCCACAAAGTTAGAGAGTTCTGTATTTAAAATCAAAAGGACTACACATGCACACAAACATCGTTTGAATAAAGATTCCATCTTTCTCTTCATCTAATGCCAAAAACCAAAACTGTCTCACTTTAATTTTTGATCTGTGGACCTACTGTGCTGGCATTAAGCACACATTTTTATCACAGTTTCCATAACAAAATTACAAAAGAAGGAATGACTTCTCCCAGAACATCTAATGAGTCAGGTAGAAGCAGGTACTCAAAAGCAATGGCAAACAACCAGCTAGGGATATTTTAAGCTGCCAGAAAGGGGGAAAGAAGATTTGGAGTATGCAGTGCAATGAGCCATTGGTGTTTCCATTTTTTTTTAACATTATGAGAACAAAAAGCATTTTAAATTCAAGAATCAGAAATCTAAGGTTCCAACAGGTAAGTATGTTTACCAGCTGAGACAATGACTGGGACTTGGTGTACTTGAGCTATGAAGACTTCAGTACAGTAGAATCACCCAAGCTACTACAATCCCATTTTAGTGTCATACCATGGTTTCAAGCTTAATACATAACATCTGTGCTTCATAAGACCTGAAACCAAATGTTGATTGATGTCCCATTTGTTAGATATATAAAGAAACCATAATATAATGTATGCAATGTGGAATTTACATTAGAAGCACTTGCAATACTCTAAGCAAACTCAGACTTTTAACAAACTAAAGGCCAGTTAGTGCAAGAGAAAATATAAATTGGGCAAATTAATTTTTATTAGTCTCATGTTGTCAGTTCTTATATAAGGGTCCCAGTCAATACCTCACAGCCAGCTTCGTAAGTGCATTTTGCAGTCTAGAAAGAGAAGAAACCAGCACTTCCTCTAAAAGGTGAAGAAATAAATCATGTCACCACAGCTTAAGTCTTCAGAGAGCTTATTACTCCACTTTTGCAACGCAGCTTCCAACCCAAAATCCCATACTAAAGCTTAATGTCTATAAACATATGGTAGCTGCCTAATGACAGCACTCATTCACTCATTCATCCATTTATCCAATATGCACTGACTGATCGCTTTTGAATGCCCAGTGCTATGTTGGCACTGTTCTGCCTGTGCTAGTTGAACATCATTTGCAGTCAAATTTCAACCCAAGTCAGAATTCAGTAGCAATACAATATCCAAAGAATTATCAACTGGGTAAAAATGAAACTAATTTTTTAATTTTTTCTAATGTGTTATTAACTCTTTGTTTGCAGTATCTGTGGGATATGAATATGAAACCTGCCCTGAGTTTATTCTCTGGGAGAAAAGGACAGTGATCTTACAAGGTTTTGAGATGGATGCTTCTAACCTAGGAGGCTGGTCATTAAATAAGCATCATATTTTCAATCCTCAAAGTGGTAAGCAACTTTTAAAATATTACTTAATATTCTTTTCCTAATGCTGTGTACATATATATATATATATATATATATATATATATATATGTGTGTGTGTGTGTAATACATTATTCATTGCAGAAAATTTGAAAATTATAAGGAAAAAACTGCCTGTAGGTTCACAACCTAGAGAAGACCACGTTAGTTTATTTCCTTTCAAGTATCAATATAATCATCTGATTTCCAATTAGTGCTATCTAGTGAGACTGCTTCATCACAAAGTTATATGAAACTGGGTTTTACTATCATTATTTCTCTAAGTGATTAACAAGTTTATCTGACATTGTAACCTACATTTTTTTAAAATATATTTTATTGATTTTGTACAGAGAGGAAGGGAGAGAGATAGAAAGCTAGAAACATCGATGAGAGAGAGTCATCGATCAGCTGCCTCTTGCACACCCCCTACTGGGAATATGCCCGCAACCAAGGTACATGCCCTTGACCGGAATCGAACCCGGGTCCCTTCAGTCCCCAAGCCGACGCTCTATCCATTGAGCCAAACCGGTCTCGGCAGTAACCTACATTTTTAAAGTAGAACAATAATCAGCATATTTCATAAAATCTAAGACACCTTCAATTATAAATACACCATTATTTTATGGAAAATGCTGCTGATTAAACTATGATATACATTGTTAGATAAATACTTATTTTAGAGATGTTTATATGTGAAGGAAAATATACACCCAAGAATTAAATAATCATCTATGTAATACAGTTTCAAAGGGTTTAGTGAACTTTGTCCCATTTTAAACACAGCAACCCTGCAAAATGGCATTAGCCTCATTTGAAAGATCAAGAGTCTGAGACTTAGTCATGTGACCTTCCCCAACATTGCAGTCAGTAAGTGATTAGAGCTATGTGCTCTTTCGCCTACATGGTAGCTGTTTATCCACATAAATATCAGTATGTCCAATAAGAAGCTAGGACTAAAGGGACAGTGATGGACAAAAGAGAAGAGCTAGGAGGGAAGAGTGCTCTACTGGGCTTCTCTTAGTTTTAAGGCTCCTAAATCCTGGACTTAGGAAAAGAGGAAAGAACAATGAGAACAAGACATTCTCATTTTCAGTGTTTTTCTTCTTTGAACCACATTTTCTACTGTCACTTTGTCCTAGTTTGTATTATAAATGTTAGATAAATCAAGAGAATGGACCACAGGTGGCTCTTCTGCCCATGTGGCTCTCACACAAACTGATTTTGCTACCCTGGTCATAAATGCTTCATCATAGTTCCTCCATCTCCTTTTGCATCCTGCTGGGAAACCAGTCATTGGTGTTTCCATCTAGCTTTCATTTGAGCATCAGCTGGTAAGTTTTCACTGAAATCATATTCTTTTTTCATCTAAAGAGGCAGATTCTTAGCAGCCTTCACTGGAACATGTACTTTGGGTTATTTGTCCAGGATTTTGGGTATGAATATATTGAGGCAGCTACATTCTTGCATTTGGCCATCCTTTTATCTACCTTACCTTTGTGGACCAGCTGGCTAATGTCTAGTTATCTTTTAAGTTCATGAGCTAAGAGATCCATTTAATAATCAAATCTATGATCTTCATTTGTACCATAGTTGGATCAGGCAAGCCAAACAGCCACATAGACTGGGAAACTTTGGTTAGCAAAGATAACCATAGAATGTTTCGCTTCAACCATAGAATGAGATCACCTCCCATATTCCCAATGTGGGATCCTGAAGGTGAATGATTCCATTGCTGTATGCCCCTGTTATACTTCCTCCCCCACTTTAAAGGAAGATTCTAAATTCTATTTCAAGTTGTTTATTTTTAAGAGCATAGATTTAGTCACAGATATAAAATGTCAACTTATTTTCCATTGTCAAAAGGAGAATCACAGTTTTAAAAGTACAGAAACGAAAGGGCAGATGCCACTTACTAAATTATTAGATTTTTTTTGTTTTGATTTGAAAAGTTTGACATTTTAAGCAGCCATTTCTTTTTCACTCACTTTTATTGGCTTGTATAGCTTGTCTCTTTCAAATGCCTGTCATTGACATTAAATACAAAATGAGAAATGACCTCAATCGAACCAGCCCCCAGCTGTGTGCTCCCAGTCCTGTATCCTCTTACCATTTGCTTCACACTGCTTTAAAAATTCAGAACAGAGGGGAGCCATTCAGAAAGTTGGCTATGGGCCCTCCTCCCATTTCCACAATTGTATTCTCTACACCTCTTATTTTCCAATAATTAATTTTTAGGTAAAGGTACCAATTTATTTCTGAGACTCTTTTTAAAAGCTTTATTGAAGTATAATTTATACACCATAAACTTCGCCAATTTTAGCTGTACATTTCACTGACTTTTAGTAAATTCTACAGATGTGCAATTTTCACAACACAGTTTCAGAATATTTTTATCACCCCCCCCCAAAACAAAACAAAACAAAAAAAAAAACCCTGTGCTCACCCCAGAACCACTAAATCTGTTTTGTGTCTTTTTCTGAGAATTCTATTCTGAAAAAGAAACCTTACTTTGGATAGTTTTTATTAAAAGAACATGTGTTCATTTTATCATCTCATTTGTAGGCACATTGTATTTCTAACCAGAAACTCGTCACACTTGCCAAGAACATATCTGAAGCCAGCTCTGCCATTGCCTTTCAGCCTGACCTTGGCCTGGAATACCTCTCCTGGGACATTTTTGAAGTCTAAATCCCACCCACAATGGCAGTTTTAGAAGCAGGAATGATAAGCGTGAGGGAGCAGCTTTGGGAAGACCAATTTAGAAAGCAATGCTCTTTCCCCCTCGGGTCAGACAGTCTTTTCTGGCTGATTAAGGCAAGAGCATCTTCTCTTCAAATTCCCCCACTCCACTTCTTTCTGGAAAAAGCCTAACTCTTTAGGCACCTTGCTTTTTTGATCTGAGACAGATAGCAGATTAGAAACAAGAATCTATCTTCCCCCAGTTTTCTCTCACTGGTTAAAAAGACACCTATAATTAGATTGGATGTCTGCTGCCATTCAATTCTCCAGTTTTTCTTTGGCTCTGCAATCATTATGCAGTGGGCATTTTCTAGTAGGCAGTGTTTTCAGACCATTTGTCATTTCTGTTGCAGCAATTATATTTACCTGACAAATAACCATTGGTTGTGGAGAATTATTCCAAATATTATGCCTGATAGATATATATAGAGAGAGATGGTTCCTACTTTCACTGAAATAAAGAAACATCAGGAACTTGTGTTTTTAAATATTATTTCTTCAAAATACATCTTCCCCATGATTACAGAGATTTCTTTTAAGATAAGTCAGTTATTTAAAATTGTGTGAAAAAATGTGTACGTGAATTCATTTATTGCAGAGTGAGCTATTTGTTATAGTAGATCTTCATATCAAATGGATCCTCTAGTGTTTCCTTCAGTTGAGTGTTAAAATTATTCCAAAGAATAATCCAGGGTACTAATTGAGTCTTGTCATCTGTCTGAAATGAATGAAGAATTTCCTTTAACTTGGCCTCCAAGATAGGCCAGCAGTGTGTCAACAAATGGTTTTACTGGGAGAAGAAGTAAATGTCCATTGATCACACTGGCATATCTCCCAGTTTGTGTTTATATCCTCTCAGTCAAGTCCTAAGAGAAATATGTATTGTGTCCCTTGTTGTTCATAAGTCTGAAAAATGGTTTCTTCTTTGAAATCAGTGTAAAACACCACCCACTGGCTTCTAGAGGGAATTTTTATTTCAAACTTATTTATAAGCTTCAAAAGAAGTTCTGAGCAAAGTAGCAGGAGGCTATGAGTGGTGTGTTTAAAAGTATGCTTAACTTATTATACAACATATTTGGCTTTGGGGGGCAGAGAAAAGAGAAACTTAGGAGAGAAAATGTGCAATTGGATCCACCCAGTGGGGTTTCTTAGTTGACTGTAAACAGCATACTCAATCCTTAGCAGAGAGTTGGCCTTCTTATAAATAATGTGTGATATCAGAGGTGCATTTGATTCTGTTTTTAAAATGAGCATGTATAGCGGAATAAGCTAGAAGGGGGGGTGGGCAGCGATAATTGATCAAGATTTCTAGGAACAGCCGAAACTGGTTTGGCTCAGTGGTAGAGCGTCGGTCTGCGGACTGAGGGGTCCCGGCCGGGTTCGATTCCGGTCAAGGGCATGTGCCTTGGTTGCGGGCACATCCCTGGAGGGGGGTGTGCAAGAGGCAGCTGGTCGATGTTTCTCTCTCATCGACGTTTCTGGCTCTCTATCTCTCTCCCTTCCTCTCTGTAAGATATCAATAAAACATATTTTTTAAAAAAGATTTCTAGGAACATACACAAAATATTTGCAAAGCAACCTTTTGCAGAAGAATTGGTGTTAAATCATTGTTGCTAGATGGTATGCCCTGGTTCTGTGTAATGGAAGATTAAACAGATTCTTGAAACAACAAAAACACCCTTCAAAATGATCTATTCTTCCAGGGCAATACAAAAGGGGTTTGCCCATTTTTGTTTTGATTGCTTCAGCTTTAAACAGGAATGGTAATTTCAGTACACAGGCACTTTAGTACCTTGCATGAAAGCAAGACATCAATTGTTGAGATGTAATCAGAAAGTACATTGCCTTATGTTTTATTTCCTTTAATCATTCTTCTTCTTTGATGGAGTGTTGGGCTTTCTAATAGAAAAGGGGAGGTTTAGAATTGCAGGCTTTGAAGAATGGTTTAAAATAGCCATCTTTCGTTTTTAAATTGCCAGGAGCCTGGTAATAACATGTCATTTTGAAGGTAATTGTTAACTATACCATTACATATTAAAAAAAAAAAAAAAAGATCTACCTGGGAGAATAGATGTTAATAGCAAATCTGATATTTCCAAGACAATAAATGGAAATATTTTTGAATGATATACCCTATAGTGCATGGCTGAAATACTGACATGCTAAACAGTTGGTTTTTTTCATTTATTAGAGTGCATATCTTCGCCTCATTGGTAGGATATTCAGTTAGTGATCATTAGGAGATTTCTTTTCACTGATGTTGTACAATTGTCATTCCAGTTCTCATTCACTTCCTCCCAATTCATTTAAATTACAGTATTGATCACACTGCAATTAAGT
This sequence comes from Pipistrellus kuhlii, assembly GCF_014108245.1. Classification (NCBI taxonomy): domain Eukaryota; kingdom Metazoa; phylum Chordata; class Mammalia; order Chiroptera; family Vespertilionidae; genus Pipistrellus; species Pipistrellus kuhlii. The sequence continues at coordinate 17,408,244 of NW_023425504.1, forward strand.
GTTTTGTGGAAATGAGTTCAGTCCTATTAATCTTACTTAATTAACTATTCTAAATCTTAACAATTTTACTGCCTAACTTATTAATAAAATTAATAAAATAGTGATCTTTAAGATATCTTATAGTTTTTGAAATAAAAGACCAATTTTGGGGGGCATAAACTCATAACTGCTCCTGCAGATCATATGTTGAAACAAGTAGCCAGGAATCACTTTGGGAGGGAAAGTAAAAAAATTTAGCTATGAGCCGGGACCGGTTTAGCTCAATGGATAGAGCATCGGCTTGGGGACTGAAGGGACCCAGGTTCGATTCCGGTCAAGGGCATGTACCTTGGTTGCGGGCATATCCCTGATAGGGGGTGTGCAAGAGGCAACTGATCGATGACTCTCTCTCATCGATGTTTCTAACTCTCTATCTTTCTCCCTTCCTCTCTGTACAAAAATCAATAAAATATATTTTAAAAAATTTAGCTATGAAATCACAAGTCTATATGATGTATGGGATTTCTGTTTTCTGTAAGGCCCATTCCAGGTACATATTTAGTGCCATGGTGGATGTTTTACCCTCTTATTTCTTTTTGCCAATGATGTTCCTATTTCAGAGTGATCAATAATTTCCATTGTAGGACTATGAGACCAAATATTGGAAGTAAACTGAGGAAGGCATTTTAGGAAATGTTTAGGGAGAATAACAGGCCATCCAAGAAGATAAATAACAGGGTTTGTGGGAGAAAAAATAAGACTGTATAAGATAACTGCATTCATTCATTTGCTGTCAGTTACTTCATTCTGACACATTGGTATATCTCTCACAATGTGGATACTTTACCTGCCCTGGCTCATTCTGAGCAGACTTTAGCTATTTATTTAGTACAGTAGTACCTGTTCCTTGCATTATCTGCCTAGGCTGGGCAGTTGGCAAAATCACTGGGATTTGGATAGGGAAACTACAAGAGACTCAAAGTCTCTTTTGAACATTTACTGAGCCTTATAACAGTGGTTCTCAACCTTTCTAATGCCACGACCCTTTAATACAGTTCCTCATGTTGTGGTGACCCCCAACCATACAATTATTATTTTTAAAATATATTTTATTGATTTTTTACAGAGAGGAAGAGAGAGGGATAGAGAGTTAGAAATATCAATGAGAGAGAAACATCGATCAGCTGCCTCCTGCACAACCCCTGCTGGGGATGTGCCCGCAACCAAGGTACATGCCCTTGACCGGAATCCAACCTGGGACCTTTCAGTCCACAGGCCAATGCTCTATCCACTGAGCCAAACCGGTTTCGGCCATACAATTATTTTTGTTGCTACTTCATAACTGTAATTTTTCTACTGTTAATGAATTTTAATGTAAATATCTGCGTTTTCCGATGGTCTTAGGCTCTACAGCAGCGATTTGCCTAAGACCATCGGAAAACACATATATTTGCATTACGATTCATAGCAGTAGCAAATTACAGTTATGAAGTAACAATGAAAATAATTTTATGGTTAAGGGTCACCACAACATGAGGAACTGTATTAAAGGGTCATGGCATTAGAAAGGTTGAGAACCACTGACTTATAATGACTAGGCCACATGGATTGACACATAAAATGAAGAAAGAAGAAAGACAGAGTCCTTCAAGGAGCTCATGTCCTAACAGGGAAGATAGAGAAGTAATGAAAAGTGCAGCCAATAGTGTGATAACTGTAATGATAGAGCTATGCAAAAGTTTTCACACAGAAAAGGGAGCAACTAATTCTGCCTGGACAGAACAGTGGGGAAGAACTGAGCTGAGCTCTAAAGGATAGGTAAGAGTTCCCCAAGCAGACAAGATAAAGAGGGCACTCAACAGAGGGAACAGCATGTACAAAAACAGAGAGGAATGGGACTATGTGAAAGTGATTAAAAATAGTCCCACTATAGCTAAAACTCAGCATATGAATGAGAGGACAATGAAAGGAGAGAGTGAAGAAATAGGCAAAGACCAAATAAATTATGGATGACTTTGCATGCTTTAATAATAAGGAAGGTGATCTTTGTCCATAGAAGATATGGAGCTATTGAAAGGTGTGGATGATCTAACTGGTTTAGGTCAGTGGATAGAGCATTGGTCTGCAGACTAAAGGGTCCCAGGTTTGATTCCAGTCAAGAGCATGTTCCTTGGTTGCGGGCACATACCCAGTAGGGAGTGTGCAGGAGGCAGCTGATCAATGTTTCTCTCTCATCAATGTTTCTAGCTCTCTATCCCTCTCCCTTCCTCTCTGTAAAAAAATCAACACACACACACACACACACACACACACACACACACACCGTATTTTCCGGCATATAAGACGACTTTTGAACCGAAAAAAAAGTCAACCGAAAATCGAGGGCAAAAGACCAAAATTGCACAAAAATTACCTGCAGATCTTGACAGCAAAGTAAGTCTTTTCTTTGAAGTGGGGGGTAGTCTTATACAGCGAATATAGGCCTAAACCTATGTTTTAACTGTAAAATTAGGGGGTCGTCTTATACGCCAGAAAATACGGTGTGTGTGTGTGTGTGTGTGTGTGTGTGTGTGTGTAATTTTTTTTTTTAAAGAAAGGTGTGAGTGATGGTTTGCAAATAGGTATACATGGAAAACAAGAGACCAAGAAATTAAGAAAAACTGAACTAAAGTATAGTGGTATGAATGGAGAATACAAAATTGATTCAACATTATTTTAAGAGTTATACCCAGTGGGGTGGGGGTAGAGTTAATAATTAATTTTATAAAATAAGGAAACCAAGACCACGGTGATGCCCACATTACCAAGTTAGGTAAATACACACATGTGGTACCACTTATAAGATGATTAGGGAGAAAAGGAGAAAAAGCAAGGTTTAGTAAGGGGTACAAAAATGATAAAGTCTGTTTTAAACTTGTTGAGTTTTGAGGTATCTTAGGTAGTGGTCGGCAAATTCATTAGTCAACAGAGCCAAATATCAACAGTACAACGATTGAATTTTCTGTTGAGAGCCAAATTTTTTAAACTTAAACTTCTTCTAACACCACTTATTCAAAATAGACTCGCCCAGGCTGTGGTATTTTGTGGAAGAGCCACACTCAAGGAGCCAAAGAACCACATGTGGCTCGCAAGCTATAGTTTGCCGACCACGGTCTTAGGGGATCCAAATAAAAAGATATAGTAGGTATTTGCACGTCAGGTGAGACTCTGAACAGGAGAAAATTTTGGCATGTACAGATGGGAGTTAAAGCTGTGAGAATGGAAGAGATTTCCCAAAGAGAATGATTGCACAGGATTTTCCAGCATTTTCATAAGTCAGTATCTCTATTTCCTGCACTGATGATAAGATACGGTCCAAAAGAGTGGAAAATTTAAGTCCCTTTCTTATATATTTGAAGTGCATTCTAGCGATATGATTTCTTTTCATGGAAGTAGATTACTTTCCTGATTGTGTTTTGGTAAGGTTAATATTAAAATTGACTGATATTCCCTTTTCAGGGACCAGTTGCATAGTGACTGTAATTTTAAGTCAAGCATTTGTGTGCCCAACATCAAGAGAAAGTCAGTCAGAGATGAAAACTAAGCCACAGGTGATTCACAGAGCCCACAATGAACAAGACATCATTACAAGTTGGTCATCAAATTCTTTATTGAGGCATTTAGCATCAGCAATAAAGGGACTGGATGTATTAACCCATTTCACAGATGGGGATAACTGAGGCAAAACATTGTGGTACTATTTATGGTGGCTCTGCAGTCCAACAAAACCAAGAGTAATATGTTGTACTCTCAATTTCTTTTATTCCAATGCCAAAGCTCCTTCTTAATTTGAACAATGAGAGAAAAATTAAAATGTTGCTGAGAATATTGTGTGGTAATTGTTTTTGTTTTATTCTCTTTTTTCCCCCTTGGATCTAGGAATTATACATAAAGGGAATGGAGAAAATATGTTTATTTCCCAGCAGCCCCCAGTCATATCAACTATAATGGGTAATGGACACCAACGGAGTGTAGCCTGCACCAACTGCAATGGCCCAGCTCACAACAACAAACTCTTTGCTCCTGTTGCCTTAGCTTCTGGCCCTGATGGTAGTGTGTATGTTGGAGACTTCAATTTTGTAAGGCGAATATTTCCCTCAGGAAACTCTGTTGGTATTTTGGAATTAAGGTAAGCCTCTTCTAATCTCTATGCTTAGTGGATAAGGAAAAGCAAGATGAGATAACGTGAAGAGACAAGGCATTGCCAGGAGCAGGATATACAGTTGCCCTTACTGTAGCCCTGAACTAAGATGCAGAAATTAGGGATGCAGGACATAGATCAGCTTGCCTACTCCTCTGACCTGAAGGAAACTTTGAGCACTACTTTGGAGAACCAGGAAGTGTTGACATCCCTGTATGTGTGGCTTTCCCTGTGTGCACTGCCATCACTGACATGTATCTCAATACTTCTAAGTGCTCAGGTAAGTCACTCAAGCCCTTCTGGCCACTACAAAGACTGATCAGAAATATCTATTCTGCTCTTGTACGTAGAGGTATTGCCAGATTCAAAAGGCTAACCTTTCTAAGCTCTTCAGGTCCAATCTTTTGAAGTGGTCACTTCACATAAAAGAAAAATGAAGTCTGTGTTTACATGGCATGATAAAAAAGGAAGAATGAGTTTTTTACCCTTAAAAGCTCTATCCCAATAGGGAGAAAATTATTAAAGTATTCATCTTGAGACTTTTTTATGCTGTTCTAGAAATTTTGGGAGTACAAAGTCAAAACACCTTGAAAGGAATTCATACCTTTTAATAGTAAATGTCCTGAACCATGTAAACCATAGTTTAGTCAGTTTTGTTTTATCCCTTTGGGGTTATAAGCCACAAATATATACCTTCTGGAGTCCTAGGAAGGGAAAACATCTACCTCCATCCCAGCAGAATAGACAGACCTGTTTTTTCTCCCATAGCTAAATTGGTAGACCCGTCCTTCTAGTAGTTTGTGGCAGCTTTATCTTTGCCATACATCTTTAGAACTTCAGGCTAAAAGTTTCTCTAGGTCCCGGAATATTTTGATGCTATAATATATTTTGATCCTATAAACTATAGTAATTGTTGTCTCGGGCATCACCTCATTGATCAGAGATACTGGTGGAGCAACTTAAATGTACAGAACACCATCCAGACTAGTCAAGACACATGAAAAGTCTTAGGTCATTTTCATTCAACACTTCTGTTCACAGGAATATGGAGATTTGAATACATTTGGACGTTCCTCAAAATTTCTCATATTCTTGTGCTTGCTTTGGAATCTACCTCCCTTTTCTCAGACTGTATTAGTCCTTCACACCTAGCAAGGAAAATCTTCTAGACACATGCTCCCATCTATTTTTCACATTAATTCACTCCAGGTTTAATACATTCCTTAATTATAATTGCAAACACTGTCATAGAGAAAAAAGCTGTTAAATACCTTGGCTAATAAAAAAATGGACTGTAAAATTAAGATTTTATAAAGATAAAACATATCTATAGCGTCTGGAGAAGAACTAATTCATACCACCCTGCCCTAATCAAATGTTCATGTACCTCAGGATGTCACAGGGACTTGTCATTTCCAGCAGTATATCTCTTTAGGCAACTACTTACTGGGAAGCCAATGAAGAAGGCTAGGATGGTTGTTTGCCTGGACTTGGAAATGATTTATACAACATTCTAGATTGTTTTCAAAATCCTAGAGATGTTCAGTCTACATAATGCCAAACATGAATGGAACACTAAACAATTCATTCACCATCTGAAAGTTTCCAGTCATACAGATAGGGACTGCAAGTAGACAGAGATCTTGTCTTGCTGAGCTTATATACTCAACCCTATAAAGCTAATACTATATAGCCATCTTCTCAAAGAAAAGAATCCTAAGATTGCCTATAAAAGCAAAGAAAAATATTACTATAAAGAAAATCCAGCTAAATTTAGTCCTTTTTATTGTAATTTAAATGCAAATTTCCCTAAGGTGGAGCAGTTGTCATTCATTGATGAGATTCTCCTTGGTCAAGGATCCTTAACAGTTCACAAATTTGCATTTTAGTCCAAAGCACCTTATGACCTTCAACACAAAGTCATTTGAAGAATAAAATAGAATAACGTGGACCCTAATTGCAAAGTAATTTTCTCAGTACCAATAAAAATTCGTTTCTGACAGTGTGAAATATTGTCCAGTCCCTTTATTCAGTCTTACACCACAGCACTGTTTTCTCTCATTGTCACAGCTCTTCAAACACAAAGGCTTGCACGCACCATGAGCTCACACACCCAGGCTCTCCCATTTAGCCTGAGTCTCCCTAGCTGGTTCTTCTGAGCTAACATATTTTAGAGTAGCTCTTCTTAACATTTTTTAAAATTCTCAGAGCCCTTGAGAATCTACAGGAATGGGCAAAAGTAAGTTTACAGTTGTTGATATGGAAAAATATATAATACAAGAATAAATAATAATACAGGAACAAGCTCTGTGTTTTGTGTACTCACAACTGTAACCTATTTTTGCCTACCCCTGTATTAAAGACTGTGAACCTCCTCCCCATTAAAAACAAACAAACAGATTCACATAAAATTATAAATGTAAATTATGTAAATTCAAGGTCTCACACATTTTCCCTCTCTCCCTGCATCCCTTCCCCCAGCAACCTACTGTGTGGATGCAGTCTTTTCATACACTCATATGTAAGATTCTGTGTATTAGGTTCAAGAAGAAAAAAATAGTTCTCCATTCTCTACTCCAACACTCCTGTGATTGGCCATCAGAGAAATTAATTAGCTTAATATGCAGCAACATTTTGACCTAATTGACAGGTAACTCCTTGTGTGACTATAGTCAAAAACGTCGATCCAGTTTATGTCACAAACAGTTATCTGTTATGTTTACTCAGAAACTAATATAGATCTTATTAGATTCACTTATTTTACAAGTATCCTGGGCAGTAGCCTATACTGTGTACATTGCACCTTTCATATTTAAACTTCCTAGAGAGAAATATGTTGATATAATAATGTTTTGCTATCATAAGAACCATAATTTTCATTGAGTTCTACTGTTTGTAGATACAAATTTCATTTTGTATCAATTTTTTGTTAAAAAAAAATTGGAAGACTATAGATTTTTTTCTAACTTAGCCCTGCTCATCTAAACTGTCCCCAATTGAGTTTCTTACATCTGACCTCAAAAATAATTTCATTGGTTGCCAATCATTTATTTCATCTAGCTGGTCCCCCACTGCCTGAATAGGGAAAATAAGGGAAAGTCAATTATGGTTTTATCATTAGCAATATGCCAAGAGCAACAGTATTATTTCTTGTTATTTAAGTATATAATAGTACCTTTTGCCTATTCACTGCAGATTTCATATACATGTACATACCTTAGTGCTCTTCCAGTGAAAAATTGAGGTAAGGTAATAAAAAAAAGGAGAGCTTATAATACCTTGTAATTAAATATGAGTGTCAAAAATACAATCTTTGAAGATTTTTTTTAAAGAAAGAGTCATGTCTAATTTCTAAAATCCCCCTTAGTCCCTGGGCATGGATTCATTTGTCAGATTTATTTTCAAAGGAACTGGTAGCTGAAAGCAGGGCCCTAAAACACAAGACAGGTAAGTTGTGATAAGGGCTTTAGACAAGGCTGGAGCATGGGGGAGGCTAATCTTGGATAAGTGTTGTGGCATTGGAAGCACTAAGATGTCAGTAAATGGCAGGAATAGGAACTTGGTCTTCCAAGGAAGAATGCCATGGAAGGATGAGCAGGAAGGAAATTTCATTCTTCAACATCAAATATTTCAGGCTAAGTATTAAAGAAAGAAGCTAAGAAGATCATGAAGAACAAGTGTTGCAGCCACCACTGAGCAGGCCAGACAAACTCTCGTGATTCCAGGTCACTAGATAGCAACTTCAAAATTGGCATAGTGTCTCTTTCTCCATCTTCCATGTCACAAAAATATAAAAAGAATAGGTTGGACATCAAGATAAGTGAAAGAAGCCAGACACGAAAGGATACCTATTCTATGGTTCCATTTATATGTACTATCCAGAATAGGTAAATCCACAGAGACAGAAAGTAGATTAGTGGTTGCCTAGGGCTGAGGTAGGTGAGGAATGAGGAGTGACTGCTAATGGATATAGCGTTTCTTCAGGAGATGATGAAAATGTGGAATTGGATGATGGTAATGCTTACACAACTCTATGAATGTACTAGAAACTACTGAATTGTACTTTTTAGAAGGGTGAATTTAATGTGCATGAATTATATCTCAATTAATTTTTAATTAAAAAGTACAGATGGGTCCTTTAATCATATAGATACTGAACAAAATCAAAGATCAACTTCAAAATCCTACCATCAGGAATGTTCCTTGTTCTAAAAATATTTGTAATTCTACTCCTTTCTCCTCCTAGCTCATGGCAAGCTTCAAGTCAGTCAGTTGCCAAGTGCCAGCACCACTGATGGGCCAAGGCCCTTGTGAAGAGCTCACACACTGGCACCTCAGCATGCAGTCAGTCAGTTGCTAGCTAGACAGCCGACCGACTTTGGTGGTGGTGGCTCAATGCTAAATCTTTAACTAAAAGTAATTCTGAGACAGAACAAGGTCACACACTGGAAATAAATTCCATCATTTTCACTTCCTCTCTCTGAGATGTTAATGAGAGAAACTGCTCTGCATAATTCGAGGCATCTTTCCAAATTCAGAGTGACATTATTGGCAGGATCAGAAGCAGCTGCAGGAAAGTCAGACTATCCCTTTTCCCCCTCCTTGCTATCACCTAAGAAATTCAAAACCCTGTGTAACCACAGAAATGGTTCTGTACCATGAGAATCTATTGTGGGTAAAATCATGTTTTAATGAGGTCCTTCTAGAACTTTCACAACTCAACTTCCTCCAGGAGGATCAACCACGAAACAGTGATTAGAGCCACCCTCCAACACACTCAGCCTGGATTGTAGAGGCCACAAAAACAAGCAAGTGCCAAATGACAAAGAAACTCAAAAAGGTTCAAATGCCTCAGGCCAAGTTTCTAATCAGAGCTCCCCTTCTTACCTTTTGACCTTTTGTGTCAACCCACAGGATACCTACCTTGTTAAGGCAAGCCAGAGAAAAGAAAAAGTCAGTGGATCTGTGGCCCAACTAGTGAAATCCCAGGAATATTGTCTTTAAAGAGCACTGAATTAGTAGTAGCAGATAGCTTTGAATGAAATCATGTTGTGTCTTTTCTTCTTGCCTGATGGTCTGAAGAATAAGAACATTTTCTAGTTTAGATAAAAAGATTTGTTGTCTTTGTGTTTTTCCAAGTGACATAAAGGGCCAGATTTAAAATGCCTTTATTTCACAGATGATTATAGTTTTTTTTTTTAATTCTGGGCAACTTTGACCCAAAGTCAAGATTGTCAGACTGCACTCTCTATGTGAGAAGCCTCATAGCAGATCCCAGAGTGAAATATCCTGTGCCTAATGGTTTAAAAATCAGGGTCCCCAACGTGTTCTGCTTCTTTTGACCTGACAGTGCTGTTTCGCCCTCTGAAGTTACCCCTTGGAGCATAAACAGCTGGAACATACAAGGCCCGAGTAGTTGATATACATGATATTTTACTAAAGCTATTTTGATGCCAGGGACATTCTGTCATGGTCTAAGATAAAACCTTTATACTTTAAATTTAATTTTGTTAATATTGCTGAGTAATGTACTAATATGCACAAGTAATTTCCTCATCTTACCTCTGAGGTCATATAAGTGTCTTAGGGTTTGGTTTGGGATGCCAGTAAACTTGGAATGTCTCACAAGACCCAGTAATAAAACAGGGGTTTTGCACTTTGATAAGGTGGCTTTCAAAACAGAAGCTAGAATGCTCAGGCCCTTTGCAGTGGCTACTTCCTGAAATTCCAGCCTAGCAGTTTTTAAACCTTATTTTGTATCCGGATCACCAGCTGAGTTTGTTAAAAATAAAATCCCCATGTTTCTCTCCCACCTCGAGATTCTGATTCAGTATGACTTGGAGAGCCCCAGGAAACTGTACATATGGCAAGAGCCTGAGTGATTCTGATAAAAATGGTCCAGAGAGGGCTTTTTGCAAAAACTGCCTTAGAGCTTTGCCCACCCACCAAACAGGATGTTCAATCACCTTGATACCATCTTAGGAGGAGAACCAGGAGGGATTGGGTCCACTATGACTTGCATATCTGACTAAATGATCCCTATAGAGTCTCTCTGACAGCCACAAGCTGCGTTAGGATTGGTGTGTCTGGTGAGATTTGCCCTGTTGAATGATACTGATGCCTCTCTATTTGCTTTTACTTGCTACTCGTGGATACCTTGTGCACCCTAGAAACAGAGACACCAGACATAGGTAAGCAAATCACATGGCAGCTGCCTAATGCCCCTTCTTGCCTAAGAGGCCACTTCCTAATAATGTGCTAACAGGGAAATTTTACTTCTTAACTAAGGTTAAAGGAATAATGTTGAAAGTGAACTTGGAAGTTCTGGCTCAGGTAAGTTTCTTCCAAAAGAAAAGAATGCCACTAAGTGGGAATTTGCTGGAGGACCAGAATATACTGAAAAGATATTAAGTGAAAGCTTGTTGCTCAGCACTTTAGGGGAAAGCAAGGCCTTAAGTTTCTTCATTTTTTCCTTAGGTAATATCACAACTGAGACTGTAAGTTCCAATAGCTTCAGTGCTTTCCAGTTGTAGATAGAGAGAGAGGGGGAATGTAGCGAGCTTCTCAATCCAGAAATACAGTTGATAAGAATAATAAGAGACAATGACCACATGATCTTCTTGAACAAGATGTCTCCTTTTTTCTTTTATGTGACCTCATGGTTTCTAGTTCTTCTCACCAAAAATAAGTAATAGAAAGGCTGTAAACTGACCATTTACCAACAATGACACAAAGCTCCAAAATTAATCATAATGAGTATTTCTGTTCAATTTGTTTATGCATTACACTTGTCAAAACTGTTCTAAATTACCTGAAATTACCAAGGAGAAAATTGAATTTGTTCACTTCCGAATGCCAATTGTCATCACAATGGCACTGATAGGATTTTTAATTTGGATTTTGTTTGGGAAGATGCCACTTCCTAAATGCCAGTGCACACGCTCAGCCTTGTTACTTTAGCATAACTAATTTCTTAAACAAATTAGGTTGGTTGTCAAATTGCTTACTGGTAAAGTGTTGCATAGTATTAATTATAAGCATTAATTGCCCATTTTACAATCTATGTGATTTTTAACTAGCATGAATGAAGTGATTTTTGTTCAGTTGAAGGGCGTTGCCCAAATGTAAAACTAACCAGAAGGTGACAGTAAGTTTAACAATGAAGTTATAAAATAAATCTTCACATACCCCAAATTGCAATATGCATTTCGAAATGAGGGATTCTAATAAATTGGAATTTAGTCCAGTGTTTTTTCTTTGTCAGGTATGACTTGTTTTCAGAGAGTAAAAAGAAACCAATCTAAAAAGAGCTGAAGTATGCTTGGGAAATGGCATGAAATAGCAAGAAATGACATATCAGTATAGGAGACCTTCCTGACTGTTGGCTGTCAAGAAAATAACATTAATCAGATTTGAATTTGGTTTGTTGGACTATTCCATTTTATAAAGGCCAGTGCACAAAGTTTAAGAACAGCTGAGCCAAATAGGATATGCTACTCAGTTAGAAGAAGGCAAGAGCACACTGATCTTTTTTTTCTTTGCTATCTTTAGAACCATAATATTCTGAAGGTATTTTGTACTCTCAGTCACATATGATCTAATCTACTCTTAGTCCAGGCACAGGCTTGTTAGTGACCCTGGGCAAGCCCTCTATGTGTCTGGGTTTCCCCAGCTGAGATTTAAGAATGACTATTTTCACTTCCCTCACAGGCACATTGGGAGTGTTCTATAATAAATGAATGCAATACATTCCAAAGTGCTTTTGTACGAATACCATTTCTCTTGGAAAACCAGCCTGTGGACTTTTCCTAAATAAAACCTTATTCATCTGGCTTAGGTGAAACTTCCATAAACAGGCTACCAAGGTATTGAAAGTTATTTTCAGGAAGGGTTGTGACCCCTTCTCCTTTAGTCTAGAAAGATATAAGGGCACTGAGGAAATTTTATTCTGAAGGCAAAAATTCAACCAGATATGTAAACATTTTTACTCAAACCCCTATTTAAGCAGTCTTTGCTACAGAGTTGCTTTGTCTGATATGACTGCCAAATCAATTCTGGAGTCTGTTGGGGCCCTTTACAGTTTATTTACAGCAGCTGTGATAGTGGTTCCAGGGTTGAAGATGTCCCTGGAATCTACTGGATTCTCTTATTTGATGAAGGTAAGTAGAAAAAAAATCAAGTATTCTAATTGGATCTGATTTTTTTCCCCAATTAAAACTCTAAACTGGGTCTTTCATCTGTATTTGCAAGCCTTTACTATCCTTCACATGCATAAATATTCTTAGAGGGCAAATACAATTACAAATAGAATCAGGAACATGCCAGTCTTTAAGGATATCTTAATTATTCTGATGACCTCTCCTCTCCATTTTGCTTGGCAAGTAGCCAAGACCTGAACTCTTCTATGTCTTAGTTAGTTTCATGTCCTTCAGTTCAGTTTAGTTCAGCACTTACTGAACATCGACCCTGTTACACACTCTGTTGGCACTGAGGATAGAGAGATTAATACAGTTCCTGCCTTCAAAGAGCTCACAGTGTAGTTGCAGAAGAGATATGTGAAAATAGTAGTGCTTAATGCCCAGATCTCAGTTTCCAAAACTATTCTCCAGTAAAAGTAACCAGGAGTCCTTAGAGAAATGACTCATTCTAGTACTGGGGCAGAGATTACATAAGATGAGCCTAGTTCCAAAAGGTAAGGAAGAGCTAAGGAAGGAGAGAGAGAGAGAGAGAGAGAGAGAGAGAGAGAGAAGAGAGAGAGAGAGAGAGAGAGAGGAAGAAAGAAAGAAAGAAAGAAAGAAAGAAAGAAAGAAAGAAAGAAAGAAAGAAAGAAAGAAAGAAAGAAAGAAAGAAAGAAGAAAGAAAGAAAGACCCCACACTGATGGGATCTTTAAATTAAATTCTGCTCCCAAGGGTTAAAGCTAGAACAATTTGAGTAACAAAATAAAGTAGCATTGGATTTTAATGCAAAGTATAAAACAAATATCCATGGGTCCATACTTCTATAAATGGTTGAATTCATACATAAATGGAGGAAAAGAGATAACACTCTCATGCAGAACAATTTCAGATCATTTATGTAGATATTCCATCCTCAAGGTAAAGATAAGATCCCCACTTGTTAAGTGTTACCTTAGCTGAGTGACTTACTTCCAAAGAATAAAATATCAATTGTGGGAGAGAAAAAGTAATTTTACAGTAGAGGAACCTGACAAACACTACCTCAGACAAGCAATCAAGGTCAACATTAACAGTGTTGTCATGTTGATATTATGTACCTTTGATTTGATTTGATGAAAATGGCTCTATACCCCTGTGGTCTTCCTCCTCAAAACCTATAACCCACCAAAACCGGTTTGGCTCAGTGGATAGAGCATTGGCCTGCAGACTGAAGGGTCCCGGGTTCGATTCCGGTCAAGGGCATGTACCTTGGTTGTGGGTACATCCCCAGTAGGAGGTGTACAAGAGACAGCTGATCGATAATTCTCTCTCATTGATGTTTCTAACTCTCTCTCCCTCTTCCTTCTTCTCTGTAAAATATCAATAAAATATATATATTTAAAAAAAAAACACCTATAACTCCTATCTCACTATGAGAAAAAAAATCAGATACATTTGAGTATCGGGCATCATGTTACAAAATAATCAATATTCCTTAAAACTGTTCATGTCATCAGAAATAAGAAAAGTCTAAGAAATTACCATAGCTCAGAGGAGCTTAAGAAGGCATGATGACTAAATATAATGTTGTGTCTTAGATGGAATCCTGGAACAGAAAAAGGGAATTAGGTAAAAACTAAGGAAATCTGAATAAAGTATGGAGTTTAGTAAATGATATTTTAAAATAATGCTAATACAATGTGATAGGTGCTGCTATGTCATGTGTCCCTCCTCTCTGCTCATTTGTCTTCCTCTCTACTCTTACTGTAACTCTTTTTATGACAGCCATAGCCTGTTTACTGATCTGACCCCCCACTAGACTGAGTTTCATGAAAAAAGAGGCTGTATTGTTCACACAAGTAGGTCTCCAACCATAGCACAGTTCCTAGACACATTGTTTGCACTTAGTAAACATGTTTTTAATGGATTAATGGCAAAGACACAATACATAAATGGTGCCAAGGAAGGACTTCAGGTGAGAGATGATGGGGCCTTAGACTAATGGCAGAAGAGTTAAAGAGAAGTGGGCAGATTAGAGAAGAGTTTAGAATGATGGAAAGAAGGAGGAGTAAGTGGTTTCTGAGTGTGAGGCAAAGTTCTGGGCAATGAGCATCTTAGAGTTTAAAAACAATAAAGGTTACTCTCCAAGTTCTCATGGTTTGAGTAAAGCTTTAAAAGGCATGTGGGAATTTATTAAGTGGGGAAAAACTTGGATACCACAACAAGAAATGTTAAAATGTTTTAAGAGTTTTTAAAGATGGCAGCCAAATGATCCAAATAACTCTGGAGGTAGTGTGAGGAAAAATGGATTTCAGATTTCTAAAACACCTCCTATCAACAGGACTATAGAAAACATCCCAGGCCAAAGATTATGGGTATTGTAACTACTGGAATGGCTGGAGGAATCAAAGAAAAGAATGGTTCTGAAAGCTAGTTTATAGGTACAATTGCTTATAGAGAGGAAAGGAGGGAGAAAGGGTTAAACTTCCAGGTTTGGGGCTTGGATAATGTCAGCAGTACATGAATTTTAGGTTCAAGCAAAATATCTCCTAAACCAGTTTACTGCAGCCATAAAAAATGAAATTAGGAAGAATCAAAATTAATGAATGAGCTTAGTTATGTATGCAGAAAAAAGAAACCCCACAAGAGATCCTATGTGAATATGCAATTAAGGAGTTTCCTGAATACCAAAATTCAATCAAGGCAACTTTAGTGTCATGTTTAGGAGGTATCACTGATTGTGATAATATAAAAAAAAAAAGGGGGGGGGTATCCAAATACAATCAGTTCTGTCATGTCCTAAAGAAGGAAAAATGGATTAGAGAAGTGTGGCAGTCAGCTAAAAAAGGAAGCTTGGAGAGGGAAAGTTTGGCAATGTATCTCCAGCACACCAATCCTTAAGCAACTCTTCTCTACCTTTGTACATCCCTTTCAATTTATAACACAAGCTTGGAAGTATTATAGTGTCTGCAAGCCAGTCAGAAGCCTGGAAGAGAGGTAGGTTTATGAGGGATAGGAAAGGCAGGAAAAGAGAATAACTTAATATTTGGGAATTGGTGACTATGAGACATCTAGGCAGTCATCTAGTAGCTATTTGGAGAACTCGGTATGAAAAAATGACTTCCTGGGACTTACTCTCTTCTGTTTTTTTTTCCTCTACCCACAATGAATGTTATTGAAATATCAGCATCATTATAGGTTAGCAGTACACAGTGAATTTTTCTATACCCAGATCCATTACTAGAAAAACAAAGAAGTATCCATCTCCTCAGTACATAAACAGGAAGGTACTTGAATTCTTTCATCTGTTAAGAGAATTTTCCATTTGTGATGAAAGGCAGCCCCCAGGGTTGTATACTGAACAAATTTCTTTGAATAACTTTACCTTTCTCTTCCTTAGCACAAGTCCTGCTCACAAATACTATCTGGCTATGGACCCTATGTCTGAATCACTTTATCTATCAGACACCAATACTCGAAAAGTCTACAAGTTGAAATCTCTTGTGGAAACAAAAGATCTGTCTAAGAATTTTGAAGTGGTGGCAGGAACAGGTGATCAGTGCCTTCCGTTTGACCAGAGTCATTGTGGAGATGGTGGGAAAGCATCGGAAGCTTCACTGAACAGCCCTCGAGGTAAAAAAAAAAATCCTTTGGTCATCTAAAGATTGAATTTGATTTCTCCAATTCTTAAGATCATTGTCATAAGTCTATCTCAATATGCCTCTGACAGACATCATCTCTGAAGTCTATTCCAGAAGATAGGAACAGTCAGGATTAAATTTTAGCCAATATACTGTTATTAAAATATTGAAATGCTACTTTTCTGATTGATAATTATTGTCCTGAGTGCCTCCCTGATACCCCAACCTCTCCTCAGGGATTACTTCCTGTAAACTCCCAACAGTCCAACAACTAAATGGTTAATTACTAGCTGGCTGAGAACCTCAAAAATGCAGGCTTCTTCTACCACTGTTAACATTTAAATATGTTAAATATCTTGAAGACTCTAGACATGTATGGCTTTTGCTTAACACCAACCTTTAATGAACCTTTTCTCCATTAATTTAAATCATTCTTGAAGCTATGTATATTTTCAATTTTATCATCCCTTGGATAACAAATTCCTTTTTTTTTTGCCTTCTGTAAGAGCATGGCCTCTCTTTTGATTTGTCCTAAATTTACTTCTCAAAATCTTTACAGGCCAATGCTGGGTTCTATTGCCTGGAATTTGTGAATAAATCTGTGCTCGTCGAATTAGCTTCATGATTTTATAGACTTGGATCATATGGATCATATTCCCATCTTATGCCATAAGCTAAAGGATCAACTTTTAAGTCTGTCATCATATATCATCCACTCTCTCTGCTTAATTATTTACTTATCCTTCTCTATTCTTTCTCCAAGATAGTTGTGTGAGTGTGTGTGTGTGTGTGTGTGTGTGTGCTTTTATTTTAGTTGGTTTTATGAAGTGTTCACTTTAGTGGGTTTAAGAAGCCAATGTAATCTTTTTAACTATTACACAAATAGAATACAACTGTTATACAAAAATTTAAAAAGAGAATGCAAAAATATTTTTAAATAAAGTTACCCATAATCCTATCACATGTAGAAAACCACTGTTAACATTTTAGTATATATCTATGTAGACTTTTTTTCTATGCCTACCATATACTTTATTTTCTACTAATGGAATCATATTACAGAATGCTGTCCTAAAATCTGCTTTGCACAATTTATTATGAACATCTTTCCATTCCAAAAAGATATGGTAAGGTCAATGTGTTTAATTTGTTAGATTATCATTTATTATTTCAAATATTAAGAGGTTACTCTTTAGCCATTTGACATTTGCCATATGGGGATTAAATTTCAACCACAATCAAAGTTTAAAGCTTTCCCTTTCTTTAAGGCCATATTCAAGTTCTAGCTGTGCCTTTCATAAAGCCCCTCTGGCTAATCACAGCAAATTAAATCTGAATTTCTTTAACAGTGTCTACACTACCCAATTAGCACTTGATTATATTTGCCTTTTTGTACTTAGCAGTTTTTTCATGAAGGGGAGGTTTTTTATTACTGAAGTAAGCTGCTTGAGATGAGAAACTACATCTAATATTTCTTTTTAATCCTCCCCATCTCCTCAGTAATATCTTGCACAGTGTGGGATCCACTACACATGTTTATTGTATAATTGATTAATTAAGTAACTTTTACCTACACCAAATATTCCTAAGAGGAATTTCAGTGGTGCTTAGAGCAGATAAACTTGTTTCCTTAAGAGAACGTAAGTCCCCAAGTATCATGTTTTGAAATGTTGTGTTTTTTTTTTTGTCTCTGGTGCCAGCTTTCATTTCTTACACATAGTAGGTCCACATTATATACTTGAATATTGAATGCAGAACTCAGGGGCAACATATAATTGGCTCATCTTTCAGGGAAATACTGGCTGGGTCATACTTTTAAACAAGTTTAAAACACTTGTGAGTATTTTAAGGTTTTCTGCATAAGAAATATGGAGGAGCCTTAGCCTCTTTGGCTCAGTGGATAGAGCGTAGGCCTGCAGACTGAAAGGTGCCAGGTTCAATTTCGGTCAAGGGCACATGCCCAGGTAGCGGGCCTCCATCCCCAGTGGGGGGCATTCAGTAGGCAGCAAATCAATGATTCTCTCTCATCATTGATGTTTCTATCTCTCTCTCCCTCTTTCTTCCTCTCTGAAATCAATAAAAATGTATTTTAAAAAAAAGAAATATGGAGAAATCTAGCTTTTATTATGCCTGAAATAGACATCCTCCCGAGTTGCCGCTAGTATGAAAACCACTCATCTCATCTACCACATTCAACCTGCCACATAGATGAATATATTGACTTTTCCAAATAAAGCAAATAATCAGTTCCTTGCAATCCCCCCTCCCCTTGGAAAGTAGCAATAATAGAATCCTGATGACAAGGATTTACATGAACTCCTGAAGCATCAGTAATGAGAGTGCCAAAATTTATATATCTATTAAAGCTAATATTAAACTAAGTTTTTCTTGTCATAGCTAGTAATGCATTTTCCTTTGGCTAGATTTACTTATCTTTCTATCCAAAAGTGGCCTTTACAATAACCTGGTATTCTTGATTAGTCCCAAAGCATTCAGGGACCCTAAGAACATCTGGCCCAGGATTCAGATAGCTGAATGCCTAATCCAAGACTGTCTTCACTTAATGTACTGAGCTGATGTTGGCAACATCTGCTCTGATACAGTGAGTAAATGAGGATGTTTAAAGGAAAGGAATGTGTGACTCACACGAAGTATCCACCACATCTCCTTCAACTATGTTAACAGTGCTTGAAGACCCTTTTAGTGATCTTCAAAGTCACTCAGAGAGCAGAACGTATGTCCACAGATCAGTCACTCTTGAAAACGCTGGTCAGAACTCTTAGGTACTTAACCAAAGCACCTACCTCTGTGCCAAATATAGACAGAACTCACCCTTGGCAGTGAATCAGAAGTCAGATTCTCATTATATGGAATGCTGCAGGGCAATTTCATAGACTTGCATGGAAGAAGGAAAGATCATGCAAGAAGTCATTAAAACACAGTGTGCAAATTGAAAGGAGAGTCTTGCTAATTGCTAATTATATCTCCGAGGTTCTCCTGCAGGTTCTTTATCTCTCAAGAAAGCACAATTTGTTTCTTTATTTTGCTTAACAACGACCATGCACATCAGTGCCTTCTTCCTTCCCCTCTATAAGACAACAAATATATAATAGATTTCTTTAAGGAGAGGTTTGACTTTTTTTTCTCTCCACCTAGTAGCTAATAAGAAAAGCTAAAAAGCTATAAATCAGTAGAGAATGGAAAAGTACATCTAGGGAGTACCATTTTAAGGTTAGGAAAGAGAGCTTGCCCCAAGACTTTAACAAGCAACATATTGCAATTACAGACAGGCTCTCCAACATGTCCTTAATTATGCAAGGTAAGTCAAATAAATGTTAATCTACAAGACAGCTAATTTATTTTCAGAATCTATTCTAAAAATAGGATGAAGTAAAATTTGCTTTTGAGATCATTTGGCCTAAAGTTGGAATAAATTATCAAATGGGATTTTAAAAGTCAGCAAAAGGTAAAAGGTCAAAAGCCATTAGATGAAAAATATATATATATATATATATATATATATATATATATATATATATATATATGGTAGCAAATTGCAATGAATGTGGGGATAGGGAACCTAGACTTTTTGTTAGATCTATGTGATGCTAGGGTTTCTTTGAATGGCCCTGTTTAAGTTACTGTACCACATGGTGCTTTAATTTCCCTGAACACTAAAATAGACTTAATGTTGCCATTGACTAATTTTGTTACATTGGGCTAGTCATTTAAACACTGGATTCTGAGATTCCTCAGTTGTAAATTGAAGGACTTGGGATGATCTTCCTCTAAGCTTCAATGCATTAAAATGACCACAATTATAACTTACTGACTACTGTGTGCCATATACACTGTACTAGGTATTTTACACACAGCATATCTAACCTTTACAACTATGCAAAAGGTCAATAGTATTATACCCACTGTATATATGAAGAAACAGAGACTAGATAGGTCAAGAAATTTACCAGGGTCACACAGTTTACAGATAACACTAGAATTCAAACCAAGTCAGCCTTCACTATCCCATACTGTCTGCCCTGCAGCTAAAACCCATGGTCTCTGTTGAGAATAGGAAATATTGGAAAATGCTTTTCAATCTAATAAAACCTATTTAATGGGAACAACATATTTTTATTTGTAAGATAAATGACTTTTAGTCTAGCTTCCTTTCCTTACTAAAAATCTTCCTCTGATTTTTCTGACCTGATAGTGTACCCTTAGTGCACTACATAACATTTACATAATCTGTAAATGTAATTATTCAAATAAATCTCCAGGAAAACTTGTCACATTTTTTTGGAAGAGTCTGCAATTAAGAACTTCAGCAACACTTTCTTAAGGGGTGGAAGCAGGAAACCTTAACTTTATTAAATTTCTTGACTATAACTGGTAACTACAAATTTGGTTTAAAAGAAACAATGGAGTGTCCTTGAATAGATTTTCATATAAGACTAGAGGCTACTGAAACCGGTTTGGCTCAGTAGATAGAGCGTTGGCCTGTGGACTGAAAGGTCCCGGGTTCGATTCCGGTCAAGGGCATGTACTTGGTTGGGGGCACATCCCCAGTAGGGGGTGTGCAAGAGGTAGCTGATCGATGATTCTCTCTCATCGATGTTTCTGACTCTCTATCCCTCTCTCTCTTCCTCTCTATAAAAAATCAATAAAATATATTTTAAAAAAGAAGACTAGAGGCCCAATGCATGGACTAGTGAACAGGTGGGGGTTCCTTGGCCTGACCTGCAGGGATCAGGCTGAAACCAGCTCTCCTACATCCTCCAAGGAATCATGGATTACGACAGAGCTGTTCTCTGGTGACGCACCCCAGAATCAGGCTTCTTCCTCTCTGGTTCCGGGTGTGTCACCCAAGAACTGCAGCTGCCAAGTTACTGCAGCTACCAAGTCACCACAGCTCTGCAGCTCCTGCACTGAGTGTCTGCCCCCTGGTGGTCATTGTGCATCATAGCTACTGGATGATCAGCCATTCAGCCAGTCGTTTAGGTTTTTATGTATATATTATACATAGCCTGTGGGTACTTCTCTGGGAATAAATCTTTATCTGATCTAGTTTTAAACACTTTGATTTGAGTCCCAATAAAGGGAAACATTTGCCATTTTACTCATCAATACTTCAATGTAATGGGGCAAGGAAAAAGTTTAGCAAAGAGCTTGATGATGTGCTAATTCCTGGCATTGTATATAAGTTTGAGCTGACTTTGAAAGATGCTTTTAAAACATGCATGGATGATGTAGTTGAAACTTAGGTTCCATTTATTATTTTTACTACAACTTTCTTTAATTCTACAAAGAACTCAAACTAATGAGTCATGTAATAGATGACCAAGTACTTAAGCAGAATGTGAAATGGTACTAGGTGGGGATATAAAATAAAATTTGTGACAAGCTGAATACTTTATTTTTTTTAAGTAGATACAGAGGGTGAAGGAGTGACTGGACAGGATGAAATTAATCAATGACTTAATTTGCTTCCCTTGAACCTCACCAAGGATTATATCTTTATTTCCATGTACATCTTTAAGCAAACTGACCTCAGCACTCAGCAGGTCTTAGGCAATATCCTGAGCCTTACTCTAGGAGAGAAATGGTCCTTGAAACTTTATGGCTTCCAAAAGTTTTTTAGGATATTCATTATCCTAATCATATAAGAGATACTTTAACTTTATGGCAACTAAGAAATCTGAGTATGATAGTGTCAAGACAAAAAAATGAAAACATCTGAGTGCATCCTGAGGCTCTACTGATTGCCCTGGCATCTACATGTTATTCCAAAAGGCTAAATTTGAGGTTATTGGGAAGATGATAAAACTGATCAGTAACATCTTGCTGATGTCACCAGTGTCTATGAGGGAGAGAGTATAGTATACAAAGAGGTGCAAGAATATCTTTTTGGTTCTCCTATGCAGTGGAGGGCAGTAGT
Source organism: Pipistrellus kuhlii (assembly GCF_014108245.1). Classification (NCBI taxonomy): domain Eukaryota; kingdom Metazoa; phylum Chordata; class Mammalia; order Chiroptera; family Vespertilionidae; genus Pipistrellus; species Pipistrellus kuhlii. The sequence continues at coordinate 17,430,139 of NW_023425504.1, forward strand.
TTTTCCTATTTCTTTAGTACATGATCCATTATGGTAACACTAGTGGCCCAGTGCATGAAATTAATACACATTAAAAGGGAATTAATTAGCCAAAACCGGTTTGGCTCAGTGGTAGAGCATCGGTCTGCGGACTGAAGGGTCCCAGGTTTGATTCCGGTCAAGGGCATGTACAATGATTGTGGGACATCCCCAGTGCGAGGTGTGCAGGAGGCGACTGGTCGATATTTCTCTCTCATCGACATTTCTAGCTATCTCTCTCCCTTCCTCTCTGTAAAAAATCAATAAAATATATTTTTTAAATTAAAAAAAAAATAAAAGGGAATTAATTAGAAGAGATATTTTAATATTGCTATTTGCCCTTTCTCTATAATAGAAGTGTCAGAGATGAAAGAAAATTAGTAAAATGTATATGAAAATCTCACTCCTGTTAGTCTCAGGCCCACTGCGGGACCCAGAGTCAAGTCCCTGCCCACCCACGCGTGCCTCAAAATCACATGAGACCCAGATCCGGCTAGCCCAACCCCATTGGGTGAGACCCAGACACAGCAGGCCAGCTCCACCCCCCACAACCCCCCCCCCCCCCCCCCCCCCCCCCCGCAAGCAGGGGATGAAGCCTCCTGCTGCTTTTGAGTAACAACCTTTTGCATAGTATCCTTTTATTATTAAGATATGCATTATCTATGGACACAGACAATAGGGTGGTGAAGACCTGGGGCAGGGCAGGAACAGATTGGAGGGGGCACTGGAGGGAAAAAAGGAGACATTGTAATATTCTCAATAATAAAGAATTTTTTAAAAACCCAAATGGGTGTAGCTGTGTTCCAATAAAACTTTATTTACAAAGCAGGTAGAGCTGGATTTGGCCTGCAGGCTATAGTTTGCTGATCCATTTTATTTTATTATTTTAAAGAATAGTTTATTGATTTTTAGAGAGAGAGAAAGGGAATGGGGGGGGGAGAGAGAGAGAGAGAGAGAGAGAGAGAGAGAGAGAGAGAGAGAGAGATAAACATCAATAGGCCCACACCACAACCGGTGCATGTGCTCTGACAGGGACTGCGGCTACCTCCTAGTGCAGGGTACGATACCTAACCAACCGAGCCACACCAGTCAGGGCTGCTGACCCCTTTTAAGTAAGTTTGCATTTCTGCTAGGATATTATCTAAGTTAAGAACTTTTTTGTTAGGTTTTATTCATTCTCAGAGTGTTTCTCCCCAAAAAACAGCATCTAATTTTTATTTCCCATGTACCATATATTTTCCTAAGTCTGAATACAGTAATAATAGGTTTTTTTTTTAAAGTTTTGACCCCCTGCATATTGTTTTCTCAAAATTCTGTTTGTTTTTGTTACATTAGAGGTTTTTCTCAAATATTGATGACCCCTGATTATCTGTTAATGTCTAAGATATTGAATAGCATAGTGGTTGCCTCTGTGGTGGGGGAGGTGCTGACTGGGGCATGATGAAACTTTCTGGGAGATGGAAATGTGCTATATCTTGAGTGAGTTATGGGTTGTGCAGGTGTGTACAATTGTCAAGAGCCATTTACTGACCACTTAAGACCTTTGCATTTTCCTATAATTGCTTAAAGAATATAAAAAATGGTTTATGAAAGCAAGCTGCTGAGTAGCCCTATACAGGGAGCAGCAGGTGTGAGGGCTGGTTGACTCAGCAGCTCAACACAGAGAGTTGGGGTTGGGCTGTTTCATTGGGAAATCTCTGATCCCAAACTATTTAGGTATTCTTTTCTTGGTGAATTGGACTATGAAAGAGAACTAATACAAATGGGGGGGGGGGGGGAGTGGGAGAAATTTGGAGAAAACAGTATGCAGGGAGAAGAAAATGAAAACAAACAGGAAATGAAACAACAGCAACAAAATATTTGTTGTTAATATAGTCCATGATTGAAGGGAATCAATTCTGGAATGTCCTGTCTGGAGAGTTGAGCCCTGACCTCACTGTCTGGGAGCCAGAGGGGAGGGGGCCCCGGTGATGGACTGAAAGCTGCTTCCAGCATTCAGTATGGAGCAGTCAAATACATCGCTGGTGGGTCACAGGGCTACCCCGCCCAGATATCCTACTGTGTCCTGGGTTCAGAGACCCTGTTTTATCCCCTCAGGACAATGAACCTTCTGTCCTTGTTGCGGGGGCGGGGCAGCTGCACAGCTGTGCAGAGTGGAGAAGGAAATCTGAGGATTAGAGCCCTGTGTAAACCAATCCTCTTGTTTTTGGCCCTAGTATTGCTCCCACTTCCAGGGGTACTTAGTTCATTAACATGGGTGCCTTTGGGGGTTTTGTGGGGTAACTCCTGATGCCCCTTCACTTTTCTCACTTCTGGCTCAGAGTTCACTTCAGGGGCAATGTCCTCTGGCTACTGAGGCATGGACAACATTCATCCACCTTCCAGATTTACATGTTTGTTGCCTTTGTCCCTTTTCGCTTTATTCTTCCCGATTCATACTGTGGTAGGCAGAATAATCGCCACCAAATGTTGCCTGTGGTTCCACCCGCCTCCTCAGGAGCCAAGTGCAGACTGATAGCAGGATCTTCCCAAAAACAGCTCGGGAAGGGAGCCTCAGGGCCAGTGGGTCTGATGGAAGTGGGGGTGTGGCATGGAGGTGGTGACTGCACTTCTGTGAACTGTACCAAGTGGAGAGCCTGCAGGCCAAGCTGAAGCAGCGCCTGTGGGCCATCAGGAGCACTCACAGCTGCCCCAGGCCATGTGGGAAGTGCAGGCCACCCTCCCCCAGCCCCGCCTCTCTGCTGCTACAAGTCCCCTCCCATCCCAGCCTGCTGTGCATCTAGGGAGGGGAAGTGGCCTCAGTGCCCAAGGCCAAGTTCCAGGAGGCTGACAGCTCTGTCGGGATCCTGCCAACAGCACTGGTCAGTTGGTGCCTGGCTGCCTCTTGAGATTGACCCTGCAGGACTACTAAGGAAGGTCCCCAGTTCCTCCCCACCTCCACCATGGATTGATTGGAGCGTGAGGGCCAGGAGGAGGGACCAAGAGGTCTGCCTTCCAGCCACTCACCAATCACCGCTGCCACTGATTGATCACCTCCAGCTCCCTCAGATCCCTAGCCTGGTGGTGGAGCCTCCGGTGGTTGTGGATGTGACAGACCCAGGGTTTTTCTATGTTAGGATAAGCATTTGGATTGGCACTAGGGCCAGCCCTCAACAAAATTACAGGCAAGTCACAGCATGAGTAAAATGAATGGTATATTTAGGAAACAATAAATAAATCAGTATTGTTAAAGTTAAAAATTTTTTAATATATTTTATTGATTTTTTTACAGAGAGGGAGAGAGAGAGAGTTAGAATCAGCTGCCTCCTGCACACCCCCCACTAGGGGTGTGCCCGCAACCAAGGGACATGCCCTTGACAAGAATCAAGCCCAGGACCCTTCAGTCAGTAGGCTGACGCTCTATCTACTGAGCCAAACTGGTTTTGGCTAAAATTAAAATTTTTGAAAATAATAGGAGAAGGGGAAGGAGTAGGAAGTCTTGGTTATATCTTATAGGCAAAGAATTTGAGGCAGCTTTTTTGATAGATTATTTTGGTGGCAGGGCAGGAAATGCTCTAGAGAAAGACTGGAGCAAAGAAATCATAGGGAGTACTGATGTTTACAGTGTAGGCTATAGGAGGGCATCTCATGAAAGAGATAGAAAAGAAATCTCCAGGGGGGAAAAAAGTGAACAAAGAGAGTTTGGTATCCAAGAAGCCAGCATAACAGTTTGTTTCAAGAAGTAACAAAAACAGTACCAAAAGTAATAGACTTGTAGCCATTGTATTAGTCAATGAAGAGCTAATTGGTGGCTGCCATTGGTGGTTTGAATGGTGGTAGAGATGGAAGTCAGATTTCAGTTATTTGAAGAGCCAATGAGAGGTGAGAAAATAAACACCACTACTGAATATCACTTTAATGCAAAGCTTAGATATAAACAATAGAGTGTTAAGAAGTGAGAGGACAAAGCACTTGGGGAGGTTTTTTCTATAGGAGAGATGGGGCAATGGTATAGGTAAGTAGAAAGATACAGAAGACAGAATAAATGATGAAACAAGGTCTGGATGAAGCTGAAAGGAAATGGGTCTTCAAATGATGAGATTGAAGAGACTAATCTAAAATAATGTATAGATATAAGGATAAGTTTTAGGCAGAAGGAGCAAGAAGGCTGCTGATACATCATTGTTAGCCTCAGTGTTCTCAAGGAAGTGGGTTTATTCTGCTAAAAGTGAGGAACTAAAGTTAAACCTTGAGATATATGGAAAAGGTTTGGAACAACCCCTTCATGAAGTAGAATTTCTTGATAAGAACATTCTACCACCCATGGCCAAATTCCCAGCTCAACTTCAAGGCATTTCTCATAAGAACTTTCCTCCCACATACTTGTCTTAGAATCAGAGGCATCTTGAGAAAAATATGTTTGAGAAAGCCTTAAAATTTATTGCTTAGTGATCCCATGCTGTTTCTACTTCAGGATATCCCCCCCCCCCCCCAAATTGTGTACTGGTAGCTCAGTTTATAGTAGGATTTAGTGTCTATTATGCAGCCAGATTGAGAGTTCATGTTATTCATTGTCTGTCAAATTCATCTGCTTATGATGGTCAAAAAATGTTAACCTTATATTATGTCAGCAGCTGGAACAGGAGAACCTTTCTGTCTTTTCTGTCACAGTCCTAAAGCCATAAGCTGTTGATGGCAAAGTCAACAAAAGGAAACACACTTATATCTAACCTTGGCTTATTAGTCTAGGTAACATCCATGGCTAATACAGAGAAACTTGCATTGTTTATTCAAGCTTTATAAAACTTGAATGATACATTATTAAATAACCTTTTCTGATACATTATTAAATGACTTTTCTTCTGCAATTATTTTAATTTTCATGCATGCATAAGATTCAAGCAAGCACAGAGATAATATTTTAGAGGCCAAATGCCATGAGAGATAAGTTTCCAGGATCTGGAGTCAAAAAGAATTGTATACAAATCCCAGATCCACCACTCAATTAATGTGTAACTTAACTTCCCTGAGCTTCCAGGTCTGTGAAGTTATCATGCTAAGTAATAGTGCCTATGCAACAGAGTGTTCAGTAATATATGTAAAGTGCCTATTACAGTGCCCAGCATGTAGTGTATATGCAGTAAATGGTGCCTACCATTATGATCAAGCTTTCTATTTTGTTGCTAAAAATAATACTGCTTAACATAGTGACCAAGCACGGAATATGTTACTTTGCAAGTTCCATGTCCTTGTAAGTCAACCTGAGACTTCATTATTTCTAGGGAAAAATGGTGCCACTAAAGAACCAAAAGTCAAAATAGGGTCAGATTCAGGTATCCTGTATAATAAAGAGTAATATGCTAATTAGACCGAACAGTGGAACAACCGTCCGGATAACCTTCTGGAGGAAGCCCAGACTGCTAGGGCTGAGGCAGCCAGGGCTGCAAGGGCCAAGCCCCTTGCACAAATTTCCTGCATCAGGCCCCTAGTTGTGATTTAATTAGTTGATCCCTCCCAACCTTGAGATGCAGTAATTCTAGTGTTGGTTCCTTATACATGTAGTTTGAGGGAACTCCCCCCCACCCAGGGACCACCTAACCAAAACAATTCCCTTAGCAGACTACCATTTCAATATTAAATTCATTACATAAGGGGATTCTTCAGATGTGAACTTAAGTGTTTAGTGTAGGATATTTCCTGGGAGAGCAACACATTAATTCTTCATTGAGACACTTGATGGGGGACTAGGAGGCATGGACATTTTTGGATAAATGAGATCACCTGAGCGGACAAGCTCAGGTGAGAGCTACTTCAGGTAGCACAGGGAAGTGAATTGCTGGGTATCTGACAGAAGGGCAACAAAGAGGGGAGAGATGGGGGAATAACCGTGATAGACACCTCTTTAGTACTGTTTAGAATGAAACTTAGATCCCTACATATCAGGACAGACAGTAGGGAATTATGGTTCTTACTCTTTTGATTCAGATCACTAGCCAAAATAACTTTGCTTCCTTAGCACAGCTCCTTAGTGTCACATCTTTCTTGTCTGACCACTTAAGCATCAGTTCAGTTGACAATGAGAAGAACCCCCTCCCCATCAAACCAAAATGACAGAGATCACAAACTAACACACTACAAATTACTTCAGTCACATTTTGAGTGGTATATTATGGTAACCTATAAATAACTAATTGCGTAAAATTGCTTTAGTAGTTTCTAGATGGCAGCTTTAATTAAAAGCACCAGAGACATTTTGGAATTTAGAAATGGATGGCATGTAATTTGCCCTTTTACCAACCATAAAATGGTAATTAAGGAATTTGATTCACTTCTTCCTATTAAAAGTTTTATGAGAATAGCAAGTTCCTTCTAAGTACAGTTTCTGTTCAGTAGAAGGTAGTATGTTTGCTTTATCAGTCTTCTCCAGCAGGGTAAGAGATGTTTTAATGTACAAATTCTTCAGAAGTTAATTAGAAAATTTCTCTCAATGTAAAATGTTTGTTTTTAAGGTTCTAAAATATGAAACTGAATTAAAGCTAAAACCTTTGATCAGGGCCCCATATTGCTCTACTATCAGTTACAAGATGGCCTAGTAATTTCGAGTTTACCAAATGCATGGAGCTGACTATAAAATCTAAGAAATGAGAAAGTCATTTCCTAGTGAGTCTAGCATGCTTTGCTGATTCTTGGAATCTGAAATCTACAGTGTGTTGACTTCCCAGATAATTCATAATATTCACTCCACAACAGAGGAGTTATCAGAAGACATTTTTACCTTCATTGATCATCCAGTAATACTGATTCAATTAGCAGTGTGAAACCCACACAACATGCGGCAAACCCAGATGTCTTTGGAAATCCCTGATTTTAATATCATTATGGAGTAAAACACAGCTGGAAATGGAGCTAAGGGGCCCAATTTTATTTTGTAATTGATTACATTTTGGGACTATGTCAGACTAAGGATTATAGATAGCACTAAACAAGGCATATACTAGTAGACCAGTGTTTTAAAGGCAACTAATGGCTTAAGTTACCTTAAACATGTAAGAAAGCAGCTAGGTTTGCTATTCTTTAAGTGAAGCAGATTTTCTAAAGTTGTCTAAGCAGCAAACTGGTCAAGTTGAGGATTTTTAAAATGTCTCCTCTTCACTCACTCTTTCAGGAATTCCCCTGGCTAACTCTGAGCCCCATTCTCCATCCCTCTGTCTGTCTTTGCTAGATATAAGTTCAGCCTTTCATCTTCTCTCTCCCTACTCAGAACTGAATGGGCATGCAGCTGGATACTGAAGAGGAATGGGACAGTGGGAAGGATATTTGATCACTGACATTGTTTACAATCTCCAGTGATTGGTGACAGTAAACATAGGCCTACTATTCATCAGTTTTATTATTGCTTTTACTATTTCTACTGAAAATGCACTCCCCTTACTGTCTGCTGTCCCCAAATCTTGGCACAACTCTGCTAGTATAAGGAAAATACTCACAATATAATATTCAATGGAAGGTTCGGGATACAAAACTATTACTATTTCCTCCTACATCTATAAGGGTGCAGGAGTGGTGTGTACACACAGAGGTAAAAGTTTGAGAGGAAGTTTATCTAAATTTCTGTGTTAGCAATAGTAATTGCTGCATAAGGAATTTTGAGTGATTTTATTTTATTCCCTTTAATTTTCTGAGCATTTATTATTTTTATAATCCAACAAACTAAGTATTTTTAAACACACACACACACACACACACACACACACACGTGCGCGCGCACACACACACACACTGTCCTGTCCTATGGGAAATCTCTGAGGACTCAGGTGTCTTTGCTTTCTAAATGACAGCTCTCCAAAAGAAGTGTCATAGTGTAGATGGGTGACAATGTGTTATGCTCATCTGAGCATGTTACTGGAGACCTGCTGAAGGGGCAGTACCATAAATCAAGAAAAAATAGAAATGAAAGACCGTGGAGACATCCTAGCAGTCCAGTAGTGAAAGGTCCTTTCATTGCATTTGTTGTCTTTAAAGAAAGAATTATAAAGAATACAAATTAAAATGGCAAATAATCCCACCATCTGGATAAGCCCCATTGATATAAAAACATAAAATTAATATAATGATAAATAGTAACATTTGTCTATGGTTTGAAAGCTTGAACTCTATAGAAAGGTGCAAAAAGAAAAATTCAGGCTTCTTCACAAAGAGACACACTTCAGTATCTCTCTTGAAAAGTAACCAGTTTCTTGCAATTCCTTCATATGTATTTTCCCTTACATAAAAGGAATCATATCATATAAATTACTCTTTACCCTTGTTCTTTCATTTGATTATATATCCTGAAGACATTTCCACTATATAACATTATAACATGGATATACCATAATTTATTAAGCCATTTGCTTCTTGATGGGCATTTAGTGTTATGTTTAATCTTTTGGCACTGTGGTGCTACGTTGAACAACCTACTTCATATGTTTTGAAGCACTTTTGTTAGTATATGCATAGAGTTAAATTTTCTCTATGTAGATATTATCAACTTGTCCTCCCAAAAGATTAAACATATTTATACCAATAATTATAAGAGTGCCAATTTTGCTATTACTTCAGAAGTTCTCAGTGTCATTAAATATTTTAATATATCCTTCTCTGGTTAGTGGAAAATCTTAGCTTGTAGCTTTAATTAGAATTTCTTTAATTATAAATGAAGTTGAGTATTATTTTATATCTGTTGTGACCATTTGTATTTTTTTCCAGTAAATTTATTTTCATATCATCTGCCAATTTTTCTATTGAGCTGTTGCTCTTTCTGTCTTACAAATTAAGAAAAGCATCCCATGGTCTCTCATATGTGTGGCAAATATTTTCCAACTTTGCCATTTCTCTTTTTTTTAACCATATAGAATTTTCCTAACTTTATATGGTCAGGTTTAGCAGTATGTTCCCTTAAGGTCTCTAAAATTTCTATCTTTTAAAAAAAAAAAAAAAAAACCTTCCTAAAGTAGTCATTTTTATTTTTTAAATATATTTTATTGATTTTTTACAGAGAGGAAGGGAGAGAGATAGAGAGCTAGAAACATCGATGAGAGAGAAACATCTACCAGCTGCCTCTTGCACACCCCCTACCGGGGATGTGCCTGCAACCAACGTACATGCCCTTTACCGGAATTGAACCTGGGACCTTTCAATCCGCAGACCAACGCTCTACCTCTGACCCAAACCGGTTTCAGCTAAAGTCATTTTTAAGGCAGATAGGCAGACCTTTCAATGACCCTTAAATCTTACTAATGTGTCTTTCTCATTTGGGCCTCATGAAATTTAGAAAACTTGGGAAGTGTTTATAGTAATTAAACCTAAAGACTTTGGAATCAGGCAGATAAAACTGAGTTCAAGTTTATTATTAACATCTCCAAGCTTCTGTTTTCTCATCTGTAAAATGGAGATTGTGCATCTGCCTTCCTTCTAGGGTAATAGAGGATGAAATGACACCATATGGGTTAAGTCAGTACCTGGCACAGATTAAGTACTGAATAAGTATGATGATGAGAATGAGGATGAGTAAATAAGTTTTAAAACTAATAACTCTGGAAGAAGATAAAGAACTCTGGAGAGGAGAAACCAAGATGGTAGCATAAGGTATACACCTGTCACAACCAAAACTTCAACTAAAAGACAAAACAGCTATCATCCAAAACCACGGAAAAACACAGATATATGGGCACATTTTTAAATCACTTTGTATATTGTAATAATTGAGGCTAGACTTGCACTGTCTCAAAATATGAATAGGGTTTGGATACCAGGAGAAAGAAAGGGCATTCCAGGCACAGGGAATAGTGCAGGCAAAAATGTAGTGATGGGAAAGTGAAAGGTGTGTTTCAGAGCCAGTGTATAGACAAGTTTGACTGGAGAAGTAACACAGAATCCTACCAGACCCATCATCACCAGCATATGGAGGAGATGCTGACAGAATAGCACACAGGCTTTCTGCCATCTAAGTCAAGTAGTGCTGAAGCAGGTAATCATGTAACAGATAAAGCACAGCATGATGCCAAAAAACTAACAGTTAATCAAAATCATAAATATTAACATCACATGTGTTAACCTTTCAGAAAGATTTCACAGATAGAGTAGATGTTATTTTATTTGGTCTTTACAGTAATCCGCTGACATGGGCAGCTCAGCTTTTATTTTCACCAGTAGACAAAGGCAAAAACCTGAGGACTGGGAGATTATGTAAATTTTTGAAAGTCACAGTCAGTCTCACAATACGATCTCCCAGCTTCTATCCCAAACGTTCTTTCTCCTCTCATATCTCTCCTGAACACATCTGGGTGATTGAATTTAAAGGAAAAAAAGGTGGGGGAATGGCCTTGGAAACCCAATCTCGATCAAGACAAGGCTAGGGAAGTCACCAGCTCCCTTTGAACAAGGCATCTCAGTTTTTTCAATACCTTTCAATGTAACCTTCTTGTGCCCACAGACTGTCAAACTTTCAGTCAGAGCATGAAAAAAGAGTGTCAGAGACATTGTGTCATCAGACAACTGTTTTGGCTATTTTCTTTTCCTCAGCTGTTATGTGTGTGTGTGTGTGTGTATGTGTGTGTGTGTGTGTGTGTGTGTGTGTGTGTGTGTGTATGATTGTTGTAATCATATGTTCTCAACTGAGCCCAAATCAGTCAACCTAAAATATCTCTTAAATTTTCACTGAAAGGACTTAAAAATTGTATTCACAGAGTGTTTGTTACCCTACCCTGCCTTTAGCAAATGACTATCTACCACTTCTGACTGTGAACCTCTCTTCCAGCAATAGCTTCATTAGTCAAGATGTACAGATATTCGGAGAATTATAAATGGGCCCTCTGTGTTGTTTTTGAATGGGCATTAGATCCAAATAATTATCCTACAGAAATTTAAATTCTTCTTGAGTTAGCCCATTTTTGTGAATAAGTAAGCACTGCAGGCTTACTTCCTCATATCCTGCTTTTATTTAGTATCCAGGTCAAGATATTCTACTTAGTTAGCTTTTTTATTAGAATCTTTTGGTCAGTCACATACCTTGCAAAAGAGTCATTTTCCCTAGAGTGTAACAATTACAATTAGTTTTTCCCTGGTCCATGGGCAATAAATGAACTTTACTTCCTTGGCCAATTGTTCACATAAGGCTCTTGTGAGGCAGTTTATTTCCTTAGGATGACAGAGGCATTTCTTCAAAATGTATCTGAGTGCTGTCGTAGGTATAATTACTTGATGTTTGAAGAATTTTAAGGGGGGGAGGGAATATAAAATATTCAGCTTGTATTTGGTAAACCTCATTTATATTAGCCCATACTTCCTGAGTCTGGCAGGAATCATTTGAATAAGAACTCTAGCACAAAAGTAAAACAGGAGATGTGCATTTCAACTGAACTAGAACCATCTACTTCCCCCAGTCTCTCTTACACACACTTCTACATCTATAAAGCAAGGAAAAACAACTCACACCTTTATTAGTGTCTGGTTTCACTGTTAAATGTTCAGACACCACCCCTGGCCCAGGTCTTCCTGAGCAAGTTGTATAATATGGAGCTTCATTTATTTGGTTTTCTGGATGAAAACTTAATCTTGATGGCTTTTTACACCAGTAGTTTCATGGTACAGTATTTCCCCTAAGCCCATGGTCAGCAAACTGTGGCTCGAGATCCACATGCGACTCTTTGGCCCCTTGAGTGTTGCTCTTCCACAAAATACCACGGCCTGGGTGAGTCTATTTTGAAGAAGTGGCATTAAAAGAAGTTTAAAATATTTGGTTCTCAAAAGAAATTTCAGTTGTTGTACTGTTGATATTTGGCTCTGTTGACTAATGAGTTTGCCGACCACTGCCCTAAGCTAACAAAATTGTTTTCAACCACTGTCTTTTCTCTGTGATGAATCTAACATAGGACCCTCTACTACTGTCAAGTGTTACATAATGCTTTGTGAGCTTAAATTTTATACTATGTCCAACATAGAAAAGCCTAAAATGTTGAGCAGAGTCTATGTGGAAAACTTTGTCTATGATTATGGTCTTAGAAAAGTCAATTTCAGGAAGAATGATAGCAATGACTGAGCAATTAGGACACTACTTAACCACCACCATAATATTTCATCCTCTTTAAAATGCTTCCTTTTCATTGGCTGTTATGAGTGTCACACTATTTTACCTTGTGTAGAAGTCAGGATATGAGTTAGGATATCTAGACACTGAGTGGTTAAATATTTGCCTTGTCTCAAGTACTACAGCTAATTTGCAACAGAAGTCAGCCTGAAACCCAGATCCATGACATGACCTTAGAGCTAGCATCATATCTATGACATGACCTTGTGGTCCATCAGGAAGCATATTAAGGCAAAATCTCGAGGCATTTCTGTTTCCTTAAAACTCCTAAGATGGTAAAGTTAGAAGACATTATAAGACAAGAAATGTGGATTTGGGGGGGAGCCTGAGCAATTCAGTGTAGCTATCTACGTAGATCAGATTCATTTGTAGTTAATTTGATCCCTGGTTTTTACTTTACTTTCTCTTGATTGTTAACTCATCCCCCACACACACACACACACACACATACACACACTCTAATAATCACGAATTGAGAGGGGACTGTATTCCTCTTAAAGGTCTTTAGAGAAAGAGATTACTATTGCCTCCATTCTATTATATACTCAATTTTAGAGAAATTCATCTGTCCCTCTTCACTGCATGGCATGCCTTATTTGATTTAAGTTAGATGTGCTTCAAATATAAATGTGTCAATTAAGTCTATAATTCAACAAGGTTTACTGGAGATTTGTTCCCGGGTCTACTGGATCTGTTGCAGTGTAAAACTAAAGCCCAAAATCCAGTTTTTGCCCTCAAGGAGCTTATTGCCTAAACAGCGTATGATTGGAGAATTCACATTAAAAATAAACAAACAGCTTCTGTAGGTTAGAAAACAGAGTAGAATGAACTGGAGTTTGAAGAGAAGGCTTCCTAGAAGAGAAACATCTTGTAGAAGCCTTGAAAGATGAATAGGGTTTGAGTTGGTGAATGTAATAAGCCAAGCTAACAGTTGTATGAAAAAAGAAACCCACACATGATCTCAATGGCTTAACAAAATAGTAGTTTATTTCTTGCTCATATCACAGACCAATATGGGTTGTACAGGGGATGGGAGGAATCCCTGCTCTAAGCAGTGACTCAGGGACCCAGCTTCTTCCATCTAGTGGCTCCTCATTTCACTAAGCCTGGGAGTCCTCCACTAGATGCTCTGCAGCCAACTAGTCTACAGGAGAAGTGAGTGATCCACAGAGAAGCTCCATTAAGTTTTGTTGGGGCCAGGCCTATAAATAACATACATCACTTGGGCCACATAAAATCATAGAGTTTCTGCCATACTGAAGTGGGGGAGGGCTTTCTGAAGTAAGGATGAGGTAAGAAAGGGTGGCAAAACAATAGCAAAGTTGAGTTCAGCTTGACACCTAGATTTCTGATTTGATTTGACTAAATCTGATGAACTTATCACAAATTCTGAACTTCATTCTTGGTGGGAACAAAAGAGGCTGAATTCTTAGCATGTATTGTATCATCAGTCACCCAGGTATTTTATTTTTCAATGATGAGGATCACAACTAGATTTGATTATTTTTTGTTTCATAGTACGTGTATCAAGACATAACTTTTTAAAAATTATTTTTAGAACAGTTTTAGGTTCACAGAAAAATTTAGCAGAATCTTCATACACTGAAACTATTATATATGGTACTTTAATGGTGGGTATATGTCATCGTACATTTGTTTAAACTAAATGTACAACACATAGTCTCTAAGGTAAACTATGGACTTTGGGTAATAATGATGTGTCAATGTATGTTCATCTGTTATAAAAATTGCTTGGTGTGGGGTGTTAATGGGAGTGGGGGTTATGGATGTGGGGAGGCAGGGGATAAATGGGATATCTCTGTACCAAGACATGACTTTTAATGGCAGCACTACACTGATTATTATATTTACTCTAAGTTTAGTGATCTTCTCTGCTCACTGCAAGTTCTTCACTGATGATATACTCCTCCTGATTATCCTCTAGTAAGCGTCATAAATGGGGACTGGAGGAATAAATCCAGTTCAAAGATATAATTAATTTGACCTATACTATGCCTTTATTTGAAAAAAAAAAAAAAAGATTCAATGCATTTTGATGGGACATGATCTTTTTAGTTAACTTAGTTTCTCCCAAAATCTATTTACTCTAATATCTGGCCTAACTTACAAACTTATGTCATTTGCCTAACCCCTGATGACATATGAATTTGTGACCCTTATTTCTGAGGCTTCCTTTTTATATGGTAGATCATATGATAATAGTCAAGTTACCAAAATCCCTTTCACATGGAAACTGAGTACTTTAATAAAACCAGTTTTGTGGGGATGAAGCCACAAAATATTTTTCTCTGCAAAAAAAGCTTTATTGTTTCATTTGTTCCATTGCATGGGGGAGAGCTTCAAGTGGTTAAAAAAAATGACTAGTAGTTTCGGGGAGAGGCTTAGGTAAAAGCCAGACACCAGGGGAATGCAGAGGGTCCTCTCAAAGGCCTCTGGGCTCCAAAGGCTCCTAGTCATAATTGAGGGTGATATACTTGACCAGCCCAGCCTGGGGCTGGCCAGCCTGCAGAGGTGTGTCAGGTATAGCCCATCTTCTTGATGAGTTTCACCTCCTCACCCAGAAAGTAGTTCTGCAGGAAGTCACAGAGATGAGGGTCTTCGGGCCTATAACTCTAAAAGGTTTAGGTTCCTCTCCATGGCATCCTGAGTTTTGCCCACTCATCTTGGGGAGGCTTCAGCCCATCCTAGAAGAGAATGCAGCCACCGCATTGGTTTTGCAACTTTAAGAGATACTCAATGCCCTCGCACTTCTTCTCCTCCAGAAGTGGCCCGTGCCCTTGAGAACCACATAGTCCGGGTCCAAATAGAAGCCCAGAATGAGGTGTAGAAGACCCACAGATGCAGGTTGGCCAGGAGGTTTACCGCAGCCTCTACATCGGTGGAATAATTCTGATGAATTTGGAAGCTCATGGTTGTTTGGCAATAAGGAGTTAAGGTAGAAAAAAAAAAAAAACTGTGTTGGCTGGTCTCGGATTTGGTTCTGAAGGTGGTGACTGGATAAGACAAAGGAAGAGTGGCCGGCCAAAAGCTGGAAGAAGGGGTGTACCTGGGTCTGTTCTGTCCAAACACTGTTGAGGCAAGAGACAGATCTCCTCACAGAATATTTTTGAAAAATAATTCTGAAGAGGTCCAATAGATTACAGGAATATAAGAATTCTTAACAATATTTTGGAAGGGATCATGGATCACTTTGACACTCTAACAAATGCAATGGACCATCTCCCCTTGACAATACCCATACATAAAATATTCTGAAAATAATTTCATGGACTTTCTGAAACCAGTCTGGACACCACTCCCATCGTAAAGTGATTAATAGCCTCATTTAGGCTACATGGGATAGTAATTAAGAGAATGAACATTGAAGTCAGACAAACATGATCTAAATCTAGCATTTTTTTTTTCTTGGTAAATAATGTGGAATTAGTCATTTGACCTCTGAACCTCTACTTCCGTATCACTTAAAAAGATATTAGTAATACCTACTCCACAATGCTACTGTGATGAATAAATGAAAAAATGTATATAAAGTATTTAGCACAGTGCCTGGAATATCATAGTATTCTCAGCAAATGAAAATGGTTATTATTTAGTGATATTAGCTATCCTTCATAGCTATTCAGTGTGTTTACCTGGATTTCACACGAGGCTCATCAGGAATCCAAGATGATTTTTCAAGTTTCTGCATCCATGTCACTTAATCTGAGAAATCATTTGTGACCTTCATCTCCCCAGTCCATCCCCCAAGGCTATGCCATGAAACCCTGGACTTGCCCCCAAATAGTGCTCATCTCAAGGCATTGTTGTTGCCTGGTTGTTTGTCCATCTACCCTACCTGGTTCTGAGTCCTCAAGGCAGCACCATGTCTGTTTTATACTTTGCTTTACTTTCAGTGCCTAGAACATAATAGGTGGAAAATAAATCCAGAATAAATTAATAAGTAAGGAGAAAAACAGCTCCCCCAGTGAGCTTTTAGAAAAATAGTGGTTGGTGGAGGGAGGAGAGCTCTTCATTCACTCTGCCTTGTCCTGAAGGCTAAAGCCTTGAGACAGCAAAGGAGCTGAAAATGCTAAAAACTGGATTTATCTGCCTTTCTCTCAACCAGAATTCTTGGTTAACTAAACCACAAATTGGTGTTCTTATGATGTCTCTGAAGCCCTTTAAAAAGTACTTTCTGGCCGGGACCGGTTTGGCTCAATGGATAGAGCGTCAGCTTGGGGAATGAAGGGTCCCGGGTTCGATTCCGGTCAAGGGCATGTACCTTGGTTGCGGGCATATCCCCAGTAGGGGGTGTGCAAGAGGCAGCTGATCGATGACTCTCTCATCGATGTTTCTAACTCTCTATCTCTCTCTGTTCCTCTCTGTACAAAAATCAATAAAATATATTTAAAAAATAAAAATAAAAAGTACTTTCTGAGTCATGAAAAAAGAATAGTCCAGTCAATAGAATATTAGTTTGAATATGTAAGCATTCTAATATATTTAAATTCTTTGGAAATTGACCTTTACTGTTTAGAATATACACTTTTTTTATTAACATACAATATCTGACTAAATGACTCACACTAGTCATGTAATGTTATAGTGAGTTTTTTAGTCTCTTATCAAAGAACTCCTGTTCTCATTGTTAACCACACAGTGAAATCATCTCAGCTGGTCATTAAGCTCTGCCTCCTTGCAACCCTAGTGACACAGACATTTGTAATCCTTCCAAGTTCTACAAGCTCCATTTACTGGCTACCTAGCAAGAGAACTTAACAGGCTTATTGTGCAGAAGTAACGTGGCCCTTTCTGATCCCAGTGGGTAATTAAGTGGACAGTCATCAGATCAGTTGGAAAATGGACTTTTCTGCCTAATGAGAATTTCCATATAGATCACATATATGATAGCAATTTTCCAAGAACTGAAATGCACATAAACAAAGCAAAATATTAATCTCTCTCTGATTTAATGGGTACTTTGTGATCAACAGCTAGTGTCGCTTACACAATTCAGACTTTTAGTATCAGAGATTGAGCTGGCACCATATTGCACTTAGGACATTACCTGAAAGTTTATTTTAAACATTTATCTGTGTCTTATAAAATGAAAGGACAGATTGTGGTGAAAAGGAAAAATAAGACAGTATTTCAGTTTTCTGGTTGCTAAGGCCATAAATGGAGAGAATTTTATGACTACTTCCCAAGCTTATATTCTGAAATAAGATTCATTTTTAATATAGAAACAATAAAAATGTAGGTGGCCTCAACAACTGTAATTTTTATAAATTACAGAGATGCCTTCTGCCAACATTTGAAATTGGCATTCTGCACAGCCAAAAATTCTGATCTTCACTGTTATCTAATTTGGGATTTTTAGCTTACTATTTCCAGGCTATTAACCTCCACATCTGGACTCCCAGTGACCCCACATCAGGATACCACAGCTGCTTCAGTATTGATCAGCGGCGTGCTCTTCCCCAACAGGTGATAAATTTATTAGTAACCATCCGGGCTGCCCAGCTTTAGGCAATTGTCTCCTCAAGAATTATAGTATTTATTCATTGGAGGATAATAAGACAAGGGAAGAAGTCAAATAATTTTGCCCATAATTTGTAGCTGTTTCATACAGAGCTATGCTTTATGAAGAAAAGAGCCTGCAGTTCAGCTATTATATAATGTCCCCTACTTTGCATAAGACATTGTGAATAATTTTTTTTTTTACAAGATGCAGTTTATTTATGAGCAGGTCCCTCCATAGAAAGAGCTTGTTAGGGCTTAATGCTGATGAATGGAGACAGCACAATTCACACTTCCAGGTTATGATCTGTCAGTGGTTTCGTTATATGCACTAATTTGCAAGGATTTATTTATTTTCTCACAAATGTAAAAATGTGCTCCAAGCTAAACATGCTGTCTTGGCGCCTGGGCCTAATGTTTTCCTTGATGGAAGTGGTGGTATGGGGACTCAAGCTGTTGTGTGCCGTTCTTCCCACCTCCACCTCCACCCACCCTGCATCATTGCCTAACTTTGTGGTTATATGAGAGATCTATATTGCTTTTGCTTGCTCTAAAAATGAATACTGGTGAAAAATTTAAACCCTGGATGTGGTTCTCTCAATGAAGTTTAATTCCTTTCTTATCCAAAATCTTTTTTTCTTTTATTTTTTTTATCGTTTAAAGTGTTACTTATAGTAGTACATATATCTCCTTTTTTTCCCCATTGACATCCCCCAACCTCCCCTACCCCTGTCGCATACCCTCATCCCACCCCAACCCTCAGCGTCTTGTGTCCATTGGTTGTGCTTATATGCATGCATACAAGACCTCTGGTTGATCTCTTTCCCTTCCCTCCCCAACACTCCCCAGCCTTCCCGCTATAATTTGACAGTCTGTTCGGTGCTTTACTGCCACTGTATCTACCTTTTTGTTCATCAGGTTATAATGTTCTTTATTTTCCATAAATTAGTGAGAAAATCTTGCCTTCAATTGTGTAAGGGCTAATGAAAATGCTGTCAGTAACACATCAATAGATGTGACCATTGAAATAAATTATAGCTACAACAAAATTTTGGAAAGCTGGATACAATATCTCCCAAAATAAAATTCAATTGAATCTGCAGGTTTTGCTAGCCCCAGATGGTTTTATGTTATCTGAAATCACTCACATCACTATCTCTGAAGAATAAAGCTTAAAATATACTAGGCATGTACCACCTCCTCCTACTCAGTCTAACAGACAGTAATAGATCATACTGTATCATCAACATCTCTGCACTATACCAGTACTTCTTATGGGAGGAAAACCACCCCCCTCAAGTAATGGCAAAAATAATTCTTTTTCCTGCCTGGAATTTTAAATTTGGTTTTTAACCTCAGTGAAAATTAAATACACCTTAAACCTCACCAGTGACAAGTTTGTGAAACTAGTTGTTTGGGGAGAGAGTGTGTGTGTGTGTGTGTGTGTGTGTGTGTGTGTGTGAGCGCGTACACTAGTTCATGTGTTGCCTGATTGGTTTGTTGGTTGGTTGGTGAAGGAAATGAAAAATATATTCACATAAAATATGCCCAGTACATTAATAAGCACCTATCACACAGTCTCTCAAAGCTCTTTTTACAATCTCTTTCAACTCCAAATGTAAGTGTAATTCAATCAAATTTAATTAAAGAGTCTCAAGGAAAAAGGAGTATTTTAGAATTTGAACCACGATAAAAGAAATTGCTATACAACTATATGAAAAGAGAGTACCGTGTTTTCCGGCATATAAGACGACTTTTGAAACAAAAAAAGGTCAACTGAAAATCAGGGGTTGTCTTATACGCTGAGTATATCCCGAAAAAACGTCTCGATATGCCGTTAAACGAATTTTCCAACTCACAAACAAGCGTTTTCTGCAAGTTCTTCATGTAATTTTCTTTCCAGATGATGCCATCATTGTTAATGTTCTCTTTTGGATTTCTTGTTTCTCGGTCAAGTTCATGGCATTGCCATTTGTGAAGAGACCTTCCATTTATCGTATCAATGTATGGCATATTACGGTATGTTCGAAAAATGTCATTCATTAAAAATTTAATTAAAAAAAGAACTGGTGTTGACTCGGAAGTGGAGGGTAGTCTTATACAGCAAATATAGGCCTAAACCTATGTTTTAACTGTAAAATTGGGGGGTCGTCTTATACACCGGAAAATACGGTATCCTACAAACTATCTGCCAAATAAGCCCTGAGGGCCAATAGTGAGTAATAAACATTATCTGTGGAATTCAATGACAGGAACAGAGGAAACAGTTCACTGTATTTAGAAGTTCACAAAAATGAAAAGTGGGAAAAACATGTAAACTCTATGATTATCATCTCTGGATCAATACAAACTTCACCCTGATGGAATGACATGTATAGTGATCAATTAACAGAGTTGTCCTCCTTGGTCAGCATAACAATGTAGGACATCCCCAAATATACTAATTTTGGTAAGAATCCATCTATTTATACCTTTGTGAATATCCTCCACTTTTCAGAGGATTAGATTCTCTAAGTGTACTACTTCCCACTTAACAAGTATTATTCTTAGTTTTACTTTCCACGTACTTGGATTATTTGTCCTTTGGCCCTCACAACACATGGCATAGTGACATTCAATATGTGTTTGGTAAAGATTCATAATTTCATACACTTTAAGCAATCTACTCTAAGCCTTTCTTTCTCCAGACTGGAGTCTTGATCTTTTAGTGCATCCTCTTATAACAGCCACAATTTACATTTCACACTCAGTGATATTTATATGGAGGTCACAGAAGGTGATCTCAAATTACAGGCCTTCCACAAACCAGGCAAAATTCTAGGCATTCAAGAAATTGATTTTACCAAAACAAAAAAAAAAGTAAAGGTACTACCTGGTTGGTGTGGCCCAGTGGTTGAGTGTCAAGCTATGAGCCAAGAGGTCATGGTTTGATTCCCCATCAGGGCACATGCTTGGGTTGTGGGCTCAATCCCTGGTGTGGGGCATGCAGGAGGCAACCGATCAATTATTCTCTCTCATCATTGATATTTGTATCTTTCTCTTCCTCTCTCTTCCTCTCTGAAATATATATATATGTATGTATGTATATATATATATATATATATATATATATTAAAGTAGAGGTACCTCCTTGGTTCATCCTCAGTTCAAATGTTCTGGAGATAAAAGAAATATTCATGTGTCACCATCCTAGGACCTAGCCCAATCTTAAAAGTCTTTTTACAAACCTCCTTAAAGGTCCTTAGGCCTCTGAAAATCATAAAGGGATGTATTGGCATGTACTTCTCCTTATTTGGACATGCTGGTTTCCTTGGAGAACTCACCAAAACATAAATGACTTTAGAGGTATTCCGGGAAAGTTAAAATGAATCTGTAGCTTTTATAGATGCTAAGGATTAATACTTCATGAGGAGCATCAGGATTAATCAAAGTACACCATAAAGCTGAGTCTTAATATTAAACTCCTGCCAACAAATTAGCTCATCTAAAAGCAGTTTATTAAGTTGGGTTTATAAACTGTCTTTAGATGAGTTCACTTTTGGCCAGGAAAATTATTATGCCTGTGAATGCGATAAAAGAACATGCTTCTTATCACAGATGTTCCTAACTTTTAACATACATTCTAAGTTTCACAAGGTCTGAATAAAGGAGAGATGGGAGAAGTTCAAATTGTAGACTAGTTTTAAAGTAATGCCATGTGGTTATTTTCAAGATCACTGTCAAAAGCACTAAGAGAAGCAGGAGTTGAACCATATATTCTTTATGTGTCGGACCCTTTTTAAATGTATTATTTCATATGATACTTATAATAACCTAGGCTTGAGTAACCAACTCATCCCAGTTTGTCTAGGACTATCCCAGTTTTAAAACTGAACCCTGACCCACCAGGACAGTTGGTCGCCTTACCTAGATAAAATGTATCCTAAAACCATTTTCCAGTGTAAAGGGGGTGAGTGTGGGTGGGTTTCTATATCACCAACAAGCAATTCTTGTCCTACAATTTCACTCAATTCTGATACTATCTATTTGGAGATAGTGTCAGATGCCAGTCTCAAGTCCAGATTGTCACTTGTGATTGTGACTGGCTGGGCTATAAATTAGAGGTTCCTACAACCCCCAGTGTGTGTTCTATTAATTTGTTCGAGTGACTCACAGAATTCAGAGCAACATTTTACTTACTGGATAACCAGTTTATTATAAAAATATATAATACAGCCCTGGCCAGTTTTGCTCAGTGGATAGAGCGTCGGCCTGAGGACTGAAGTGTCCTGGGTTCAATTCTGGTCAAGGGCATGTACCTTGGTTGCGAGCACATCCCCAGTGGGGTCATGCAGGAGGCAGCCAATCGATGACTCTCTCTCATCATTGATGTTTCTATCTCTCTCTCACTCTTCCTTCCTCTCTGAAATCAATAAAAAAAATATTTAAAATATATATAAAATACAGGAACTGCCATATGGAAGGGATGTATAAGGCAAGATATAGTGAAAAGGAAAGGAGCTTCCAGGCCCTCTTAGAATGAGCCACTCTCCAACTCACCACATGTGCACACAACCCATAAACTCTCAGAACCACGTCCTTTGGGATTTTTGTGGAAGCTTCATTACATAAACACAACTGATTAAATCATTGGCCCTCATTCTCCAACCCTCTAATCACAAGATTGGCTCCACTGGCAACCAACCCATACTTAGGTGAGCCTGAAAATTAGCTCATTAGCATAACAAAAGACACCTTTATCTCTCACAACTTAATCAATTCAAGAGATTTAGGGGCTCTTTGTTAGAAATAGGAACAAAAACAAATCACAGTATCTTAGGCAGATAATCTTTTCCATATTTTACTAAAGAAGAGGCTGAAATTTAAAGAGACAAATTTCTCCATCAAAATTACACATTGGTTGTAAGTGGTATATTCAGTATTAGAACACTAGCTTTCTAACTTGATATTTTTATTTTATTTTCCAAGGAACCAGGCTGTTAACACAGTATGTAAAAACTACTGTGAAAATTTTATTAGCTTTTATTTTTTTTCTAGAAGCTTAACCATTCCCTTTGTGACACCATAATTTTGCTCTCCAACCCTCTCCCCCCTTAATAGGTATTACAGAGATAAAACTCAGTCCAGTTTATCAGTATTATTACAAACTCCTTGTTAACTGAGTGTGAATTGATGAAAAGAATGTTAATGCTTTCCAAGTCAGTTATTTCTAATTCAACTATGAAAATAAGCAAGTAGCCTATACATCTGTACCCCAAAAGAAATGTAATACATACTGCCTCTTGTGTCTTTTTGCATTTATCTTAAAAAGGGTTGTTTGTTTGTTTGTTTGTTTGTGGGTGGTAAGCAAGTGTCAGGGGGTGAAAATGTAAAACTGAATAACACAAAATTGTTAGACCTGGCTTTATCTCCACATGTTACATTTTGTCATTTCTTCTCAATACACTAAGAAGCTAATGTGTGCCCAAACAGATCCCTCCCATTACTGTCCTGGCCGTGCTGAGCAAAATTGAATCCATATGTCTTTAAAATGCTTTTCCATTTCTACAGCTTATTTCAAATTCCTGATCTTGGTGCAAATGTGGCCCGCTAGCCTCCTAATGCTCATTTGCTCTTTCCCAACAGGCATCACAGTTGATAGGCATGGATTCATTTACTTTGTGGATGGGACTATGATTCGGAGAATTGATGAGAATGCTGTGATCTCCACTGTAATCGGCTCAAATGGTCTGACTTCTACACAGCCACTGAGCTGTGACTCAGGAATGGACATCACTCAGGTAGGCGCCACTGGTTTTCAAGTGTTATCACCATTTGGCATCATGGAAATGAATAAGCATTTCCTCATACAGAAATTATGTAGAAAGGAAGCCTGGGGTATCTGCTATAACATCAGATAACAGAAGTTTTGCCTTATGTAAGTTACTTTTTTGCTGCTCAGAAAAACTCGGGAGAAAATAACAAGCTAGGATAGGAGTAAGGCTAGATGGAATGTTGGCATAAAAATTAAAGTCTCTCAAATTTGAATCAATTAGAGGGTAAGGCCAATCTCATTTATTAATTATTTTCCTAGATACATAACTTTATTATTTTTAAATAATACAGTATCTCACATTTGGGAAAGTACTGACTCCTATAGTCTTTTTTTAAAAAAATATATTTTATTGATTTTTTTTATAGAGAGGGATAGAGGGATAGAGAGGGATAGAGGAAGAGAGAGGGATAGAGAGAAACATCAATGAGAGCAAATCATTGATCAGCTGCCTCTTGCACACCCCCTATTGGGGATATGCCCATAACCAAGGTACATGCCCTTGACCGGAATCGAACCTGGGACCTTTCAGTACACAGGCCGACGCTCTATCCACTGAGCCAAACTGGTTTCAGCTGACTCCTATAGTCTTTAGACATCTCTTTAAATGAAGATATGAGCATGTTATTTATGTGCCTGTAAATAGCTATTTCTGGGGCATTTGAAATTTTTCTTAAGTAAAAACAACATTCCCTCCAAGGTCTATTTTACATATATTTAGGAAAGCTTTATGCCAATAAGGATAAATGAGAAAATTCAGTGTAGCTCTCATCTGAGTCTAAAATTCTGATTTTACCACAATTCTACAAAATCAAGATTAGACGTGTGGAGATATTATGGAGCATACAGCACAGACCTATGAGAATAATCTTCTCAGTCTTCAGACACAAGAGGTTGGTATTTAAAATAGGAATATAAGGAAATAGCCCAACCAGCACAGCTCAGTGGTTGAGAGTTGAGAGATCACAGTTTTATTCCCAGTCAGGATACATGCCCAGGTTGCAGGCTCAATCCCCAATGTGGGGCGTGCAGGAGGCAACCGATCAATGATTCTCTCTCATCATTGATGTTTCTATCTCTCTCTCTCCTTTTCCCTTCCTCTGTGAAATCAATAAAAGTGTTTTAAAAATAAATAAGTAAAATAAAGTAAAGGAAATAGACCAGTTATACTCAGAGGGCCCTTTAAACTCTAATATTCCATAAATCTATGACTGATGAAATAGATTATTAGATAATCTTTTCAAATGAATTAGAGTAGAAATTGAGAGTTTTAAGATTGGTTAGTGTATCAGAGTGGATGGTTTTGATGACAAATAATAAAGCACTTATCTAAAAGTGGTTTTAACAACAAGGTTTAATTATCTCAGGTAGTGAGATGACCACAGGTAGGTGAAGATGCCAGCAGATTTTCTTCTTATGTCACAATGGACAGAATCAAGTCACTTACCAATGCCATTACCAGTCACTGGCAAAGGGGAAATGAGATCTCCAAAATGGATTCAGACCCTCTGGAACTGGGTCACTGTCCCTGAGCACATTGCTACCTAATTTTTGACCCAAAATCAGGGCTCTATTAGCAAGGAAAGAAGGATTACTGTTGGGTAGGCAGCCGGTGATATTCTCCAGTAAGGATATTCTGTTACTTCATTATTCAAGCCACGTGAAACCTAACATAGCAAGGAAAAGAAAGTGAACACATCACCCAGAAACCTTGCTTTAGTCATTAGCTCTAATATCCTCTCCCATCTCCATCTGCCATACATACACATCTCTATTAAAAACTAGAAATGTATATTTTTAGGGGTTTCTTCTCTATGTGCCTCTGCCTTAACCCAGAAACTCAGAAAATAGTCAAATAGAGTCAACTATAAAAATAAAATGGGAATTGGGAGGCCTGGGAAACACAGTGAATGAACCATTCTTAATGAGAGATTTGAGTGGATCAGGCTATCAAATCCCAGAGCAGCCTAAATTTCTATGATGCAAAATCCTGCATAAGGCAATAAAAAGGAGCATGATTTATGGCAGTAAGGAAGGGTGTGAATGTGTTTGTGTGGAAGAGGGAGATGAAAGAGAAGATACACATATATGATTCACTTGTGGGATATTTTTAACTTAAAATAGCACGCGTAGAATTGCAACCAGTCAACTCTAAACAGCTTATCTGTTTCAGTGTGGAAAAGTTATGCTGAACAGAGAATTCTTCATCTAAATTGAGCAAATATATGATCGTCATCACCATGAGAAGGGTTATTTTTCACATGACACTTTGCAAGCCATAATTGCCACCATAAAAGTGACCATGTCTCTTTCAGTTTAGGATGTAGAGTACAACCTATTGAAAAGGGACCCTGGTAAAACATCATTCCCTATCCTGTGCTTAAAGAGTAACTAGAATTTTTCCTGTTGGCATTTCAGAGAACAATGAGTCCATATTGATCTCTACCTCAGTGTCCAATTATAACCCCCAACCTTTATCAGGGCCTTGCTTCTCACAGCTGCATTCACTCAGTCCAGAATTACCTCTCTTGGTCCAAGTACCACTCTTCACCATCTTCACACCTCATCTGTTCTATGGGAACCTTCCTCAATGGTTCTAGCCCTCATTGTTGTCTCATCCCCTTACTGAAAGTTAGTATCACCACACTTAACATGTAATCTGTTCTCCATTACCCAACTGTGTATCCAACTAATCTCCCAAAGTAGATTGCATTTTCTTTGGACATGCATATAAGTGCTCACCAGGCACAGTTAACATATATACCAATACCAAAAGGACACTATGGTACAAAGAATATGGAGCAGTAGTGAGAGATGAAGCTAGGGAGCTAAGGGGAAGCATATGATGAGGGACCTTATCATATGAGGGACCAGTGGACAATGGGAAACAAATAATAGCATTAATCAAAGAAATGCATTTTTAAAATAGTATTAAGCATGGAAATGCCTTTTTCAAAAATCATTCTAGCTGTAGTAGAGAGAATAAGAAGGAAAAAAGAAAAAGAACAGTGTTAGAGGCAGGGAGATCACTTAAGAGACAATTGAAATAATATAGGTGTGACAGAGACAAAACATATCCTAATATATAAAAACCCTGGGTTGTAACAACCAGTAACAACCAAGACTCGACCAACCGGAAGTCAGTCAGTCCTCCAGCATTAACTGCTTCTGCTGGAGGCCTGGTGCCCCATCACTAACTGCTGAGGGGACTGCAAATATGGGCCAGAGAGAGGCCTGAAGAGAGAAGCAGGGACTAATCTGTTGCCTCTGAGACAGCTTTTAATCAGCACTTGCCTCTCTCTTTCTCGCCCAGTCTGGCCACCAGCTGGGCCTCCATTTCTCTCCAGGCCTCCACCAGGGCTGCTGATCAGCCCCACCTTTCTGATCAGGCCCCATTGATAGGCACAGAGATGCTGAGTGGCATAGGAACCAACCAATCAGAACCAAATGTGGGTGCTGTGAAGAACCAATGGCTGCCTAGGAAGCAGAAATTCTGACACTGACTGGCATAGACACTGACCAATCAGAACCAAATGTGGGTGCTGTGGGGAGCCAATGGCTGCCTAGGAGGTGGAGGTTTTGATGCTGACTGGCATAGAAACTGACCAATCAGAACCAAATTGGCCAGCAAAGGAGGGCAGTTGGGGCAAGATCAGGTCTCCAGGAGAGGGCAGTTGGGGGTGAGATCAAGCCAGCAGGAGGGACAGTTGGAGGCAACCAGGCTGGGAGGGGAAGGCAGTTTGGGGCAAAATCAGGCTTGCAGGGGAGGATCAATGGGGGAGAGATCAGTTGGGGGCAACCAGGCTGGCAGGGTAGGGAAGTTAGGTGTGATCATGCTGGCAGGCAGAAGTAGTTAGGGGCAATCGGGCAGGCAGGCAGGTGAGCAGTTAGGAGCCAATGGTCCCAGATTGTGAGAGGGATGTCCGACTGCTGGTTTGCCTAAACAGGCAGCCAGATATCCCCCAAGGGGTCACCTTGGAGAGGGTGAAGGCTGGGCTGAGGGAACCCCTCCCCATCTGTTCATGAATTTTGTGCACCAGGCCTTTAGTCAATATATAAATGATTAGCATCTTTCAAGAAACTTCCCTACATATTAAGTTGGTTTCTAATGTTGGCTTTTTGTGAAAATAGGCTATTCAAATGATTTATTTGGAATACAACTCTGTGATGACACTGACCATGAAGCTGCTCAGGTTTACATTCATTACATTGGCAAGCAATAAAATGGCCAAACAAAGTATCAACAGTATGGATTAAGAAGGTTAGACAGATTGGCAAAATATTGGAGCTAAAATCAAAGAACTTGTTAACTTGAAAACAAAGCCCCAGTGGGCATGGCTCAGTGGTTGAGCATAGAACTATGAATCAGGAGGTCATGGTTCAATTCCTGGTCAGAGCACATGCCCAGTTTGTGGCTCAATCCCCAGTAGGGGTGTGCAATAGGAAGTCGGTCAATGATTCTCTCTCATCATTTATGTTTCTGTCCCTCCCTCTCCTTTCCTCTCTGATGTCAATCAAAATATATTTTTAAAAAGAACTTGTTAACAGATTTAATTTCAGAATAAATGAACTATATATCTGTGGTACCATTCCTTGAAAAGAAGGATACAAGAGGAGAAGAAGCAGGTTTTGGTTGAGGGTTGGATAATGGACTCAGCTCAGGATGTGTTGAGTTTGAGGTACCCATGTGCATCCAGATAAATATACTTGGGAAGCAATTCATTGAAGGTCTATAAATCTCAATGCCTGCAATGGAGATAAAATTTGAGATCACAGGAAGTCCTCAGTTACATCAGAAATCCATTCCTACAGTGCAACATAACTTGATTTTCATCATCATAAGTCAGAACCCACCTACATAAGCACCTACATCACTCACATGGAGCGCATACACAGCAGTAATGAAGTGAAATGGTAAAATTAAAAAAATTAAAAGAAAAATAACAATTCCTGACTTTTACTTAGAATAAATAAATAATAAAAAACATAAAGCACATATCTACATACATCGAAATGACAAAACTTTTTTTTTTTAATAAATGCTGTAAATGGGAGGTGGTGATAGAACCATGAAACGACATTAACCTGAGGACTGCCTGTATGAGTTTATACCTGGTAATGGAAAATAGTGGAGTGGAAAAGATTTTTTAGGTAGGCTATATAGCATAAAAAAAGAAAAAAAGTTTTAAGACCAAAATCCTAGGAATGTCACTATTCAAGAGAAGGCTGGGGAATGGGAGTCCATAGAGGAGACTGAGAGGAAGAGACCTAACAAATAGGAGGAAAACTAGGAATGAGTATGGGAGGGGGAAAAAGCCAAAGGAAATAAACTTTTAAAAGGAAGGGAATTGTTAATATCAAATGTTACTTAGAGGTCACACATAATAAGATGGTTTTTTAAGAAGCCATTAGTTTGACAGTATCCGTGACTGATAAGAGTGCCTTTGGTAGAGTGCTAATTAATTGGAGTCAGTTTTCAGTGGTAAAGTAGGAGGTGAGGAAATGGAAAAATTGAAAATAGATTAGACTTTTGAGATGTTTCCCTGGGAAGGGGAGGTTTGGCCATTGAAGCAAATCATTACCCATGTGTGGCACAAGTGGACAAAAATTGGGAAACACTGAATGAAATCAGATGGGTGAGTGGATAAAGTGTCTGCCAGCAGGAAGCCTGTGTGTGGTGCACCTCCCCAGATGTTCAGCCTCTATGGTGAGAGTTTCCCCTGTCTGTTTAGACAACTGTGGCAGATTGGGGATCATGTTTCCCGTGTACTTAAGAACATGAGCTGTCTTCAGCTAGAGGGAAGAAAACTGAGTAGGGAACTTCAAAACACTTTCACTCATCTAAGGGAAATAATGAACAACATAAACTGATGAACAAAAACAGACCCGGAGACAGGGAAGCATCGATCAGACTGTCAAACTCAGAGGAGAGGTAGGAGAAGGTGGGGGGAAGGGGGAAGAGATTAACCAAAGGACTTGTATGCATGCATATAAGCCTAACCAGTGGTCACGGACAACAGGGGGGTGAGGGCATGTGTGATGAGTTTGGGATGGGAATGGGGGATGAGGACAAATATGTGATACCTTAATCAATAAAGAAATTAAAAAAAAAACACTTTCAGAAAACAAAGCCCCGATTGTTTATAATAGTACTTACTATGATCCAGCTGAGCTTACACTGCGTGCACTCAAGTTTCATGTATCATTAAATCAAAATGCATTGATGGGTAAAGGTGGAGACAGATGTCTAAATGAGAGCACACAGATTCTGCTGACAGGAACAGACAGGAGAGAAAAGAGAGGCCTCTGCTATAGCATGATGCTTTGAATCGGACCTTATGAAGAGCTTACTTGTTCTGAGCCTACATGGCAGCATTAGACATTACCAAAAGATCTTACAGAGTCCCCACCTTTTGAAATTTGTAAAGCAAATGTTGACTGGCAATAATCTATGAATGTTTGAAAAACAGGCCTCTCTGGAGTCAGGAACATGGATCAGCTCTTTTCTCAAGGTCCCTTCCAAGTTCATGAAGTTTTCTTAAGATAAATATAACACAGTCCCTAAAGTTCTCTGACACTTTCCCTGCATTTCAAAACCAAAAGGTACCAACAGGGAAGGTCCATCCATGCTAGCAGAGTACCTTTGGCAGCTAGGAAGTGATGCAGACAACAGTCCTCTTTATCTTACTTGCTTTTGTCTTCTATACTTTTCTGATGGGCAAATATTAGCCCTAGGAAGAATCATTGTTCAATAGCCTGCCCTAATCTTCAACATATCCTAATGTTTTCACTATAGTAATTCTAATAATAATGGCTACCACTTTTTGAGAGCTTGATATGTGCCAAGAACTATGCTAAGCATGTTCTTCACATCTTCTCTCCACAACCCAACCACTCTTGAAAAGTATAACTACCCTCACCTACAGAGGAGAAAACAGGTGGAAATATGTATTGTACAATGACCATAGAGTTGTTGATACAGCCAAGATTGGAGCATAAGCTTTCTGACCCCAATGTGCATTTTTCCAACTTCAGTGTTTTCAATAACAATTGGAGATAACCAAATATCATTCTGTTCAGTGGGTGACAAATGTAATGTTGTTTGCTTGAGGAATATGCTGTTTATTCACAGAGTGTGTGTTCAGTGGCACTTAGGCAATAGTTTAATAAAATCTAATCATCTCAAGAAATGAAATTTGCTTTGACAATAAAATCAGCCATTTGTTCAAAATCGATATCTTTTATGATTTACTAAAATGTGAAACTGAACTCTCAGTGTAAACTCTGAAGCATAACTTCCCTTTATAAGCACTGCTATAAACAACCAGGCCTTTCACTTCAGGAGATGAGTTGATTATGAAGAGATCGGGCTCTTTATTTCCATTGCTGCTTTTGAATCATCCTGCTCTGATAATTCACTTCCATCTCATACCTGACTAGAATGGAATTGGGAATTAGACCAACTCTCTTGGTGTGATAGCAAATTTGAGAGTTGATTTACTCCTTAAGCTAGCTTAATGTGCCTCACCAGGTCAGCCCAATAACAGATATAGAGTATAAGCAAACATGGACCTTCTTTAAGACAGATAATCCTGCTGACCCACCTGTTCCTAAGATACACACTTTAAGGTGTTTTTCTAGAGCACATGTGTCAAACACAAGGCCCACGGGCCAAATCCGTCCCGCCAGGCCTTGCAATGTGGCCCGCACCGCGCTGTCATCACTGCACTCCGCTGCTGCGTTTCCATCACAATGACAGTTTATGACTGTTCAGTAAACCATTCGGCCCGCGATTTAGGCTGGATTTTAGATTTTGGCCCCTTCTCTGATTGAGTTCGACACCCCTATAGAGTATCTGGTATATAATCAATCCTCCCTAAATTCTTACTGGATCATCTGTATACTCCCAAGTGGTCCCCAGAATACCTATTTGTCAGATGGTCCTAACAGGTAGGGGAAGCATCATCAATGGTATAGAATAAGGACAGCAACTGGTTCTTTGGATGAGCAAACTTTAGCCCTAAGCATTTAATCTATTGATGTAGTTAATCTACTGGAAATCCTATTCCTCTACCCAATCATTTGATGCTGGACTTCTCCTTAGAATATTCTCCTCATGTAATAACAGACAAATCTCTTCTCAAATATCTCTGGTGCCAGGGAACTCACTACCTCCTCAAAGCAGCTCATTCCATCTTTCAATATCTGACTAACATAAAACTCTTCTGGGATCCTTTTAACTTTTTCTTCTTTCTTTAATGTTCACCATCTAGTCTTACTGCAACTCGTTAGGCACTGTATTATTAACTTAACCTATTTTCTATGAAATATATGTATTAGTGAACTAAGCACTGTACTGGATTTTTTTGTATGTTATTTTATTTAATCCTCATGACAATTTTTCAAAGTAAGTATTATGTTCCCCTATTTTTAATAAACATGAAAAACAAGGGTCAGAGGAGTTGAGTAACTTGATCAAGGTCACATTACCAATAAATGGCAGAGTCCAAATTTGAACCTGGTCTAACTGATGTCGAAGTCCATATTTTTTTCACCAAACTACTATATCAAACTCTCTCCTCCACATGACAGCCTTATCAATATATGTGAACAACTCTCTCAGGCTTCCAAAGTCACATCCACAATTCATTTAACTATACCTCACTTAAAATGGTTTTGAGTTCCTTCACCAACCTTTTCACTCTTCTCTGAAAATGTTCCCATTACATTTCTTAGAAACATGTTTCATCTCTATCTCTTTGAAAATGAGGCTTTCAGAAATGAATAAAATAATCCAAAATATAGAACTCTCTTTCTATTGTATATTCTGTTTCTGTTCATTTTGCCTGTTAGTTTTCAAAAGGATTTACCAAAGAATGTTTACTTCAAATAAAATAAGTTCCCATTTTACAAAACTGATGCAAATAGCAGATTCAAACAAGAAGTATATCTCATAACTTTTGTATTCAGGCTCACCCCCAATGGTATAGTGATTCCCAAGGTACTTTTTCAAAATACTAAGGAAATAAAGAGCACAAGTTAAGAAACTATAGCTAAAGTTGAATTGGATTTTTGGACACTTTTGATGTGATTACAGAGGACTAAAAATTCATATGTCTCTCACCCCCATCTCCTCATCTTATATTTGCACACTTGGTTATTTGCATGTAGTGTAGGATCTTACATTAGCCTCTATGCCATTCAATATTATTATATTCAGCCCATATCTTTGTATTCTTTGTATTCCTCTGCTATTATTAAATGTCTTCAGCTTTGTGTCACTATGGATTTGAGGAATGCCTTCTAAGTATTCACCCATGATAAAATTGATGAATAGATAGGCCCAGATGAAACTGTGGTACCACCAGACTCATTATCTGTTAGATTATGAACCCATGTGTTGGATTCACCTGTGTGTGGATTCATACTGGATTCAGAAATCAGCATAATAGCCTATGACCAGCTTTTTTTTAATGAAATAAAACAAAGAAAATTAGAATGTGTCATGTATAGTAAGTAAGTATTGTTTCATGAAACTTCCATTTCAATTGTATAGCCTGGATAATGGTATAAATTATATTTTACTGAGTGGTTTACAAGTTTGAAAGCCACTACCCTCACTGATATTTCCCTCAACTCTTCCACAAAAGTATCATGAGAAATTTCACCAACCTCAGGTTGCTAATTTTGTTTAAAAGGAAATAAGAAAGCCTTGGCATCATTTGTTTCTAGTCATAGTATTCATAATCAGCATTTCCTTATCTAAGAACTAAAAAGCAACTACTTAATAACACACTCAAGGTCTTTTCCAAAACAAAATCAGGTTACCTCCATGCAGTTTGTGGGGCACATCTTCTGATTCTTATTGAAGTCAGAACTGTATTTAACCATCTTTAATCTTGTAGCCCATGTTCTACTGCTCACTATTTCTCAATAGTCACCAGAATATGTTCTAAAAGCCCATTTGCAAGTTCTCTCTAAGAGGTAATTCTTTTTGTCCAGGAAACTTGAACTCTCTTTAAAGAAGTTAGCTGCTCTTTTGCAGTCCTTTCACCCACCTTGGACTTTGGTAACTTTGAATCCATGTTCTTTGTAGTCATTCTTCTTAAAGAGAAAAGAAAAAAAAAAACTTCTCTTTTTTATCCATCGGCATTGTACCATCTGTCCCAAGCAACACACCTCTGCCTTCCCTGGTTGTCTTTACATGACTAAAAAAGCCATTATCTATTGTCCTTCAGATTTTTTTTTGCAAGCTTTGCATAAAGTAACCATAACTGGATAAAAGAGGAAATATGAAGTCTCCTCTTCAAAATCTACATGTCCATTCACATTATCAAGTGAACTCCGTATTTTTTTTAAAAACTATATATAATAACATCTGAATGTGACAAGTTACAGCAATTGGGGGAGAACAAAAAGAGGAGAAAAGAAACAATAGTTTGAGAACAGAAAAGGTACCTTCTTTCCCCTCTTCTTAAAACTCTTGCCTTATGTCTCTCATCTCTTCCTCTCTCCCCTGCCAACAGAATGTCCTCCTTTACCCTAAGTGATACAGATGATATTGAAACTCAAGTTCTTCAGGGGTTACTTGCTTTTCTTTGTGCACTTCCATCACTCTCCCATGAGCACACTGAAAGAGAACAGAATTAGATCTTTCAAATGAAGGCCATTATAAGTGAAATTCCCTGCAGGGACAGACTTCGGAATTTTTTGAGGCTCTGTGGGGAATCAAGAAAATCTGAATTATAATAAGTTTGGTTGAATAAAGGGAGCTTTCAGGGGAAAAAAGAAAGTTTGTTTTAAAAGTTCTTGCCACCAGAGATGAAAATCTCATCACCTTCACCCCCAGCACACCCTCCTAATCCTTCAATGGCTACAGAACCTATCTCACTGTCAAAACACAGAAAAGGTCTGTGGCCACACTCCAGATAATTCAGACAGAGGGATATGTGGTATAAGGAAGGAGTAAGTTTCAGGTAAACATTAAGACAGGGAAAATGAAAGTAAGTTATCAGAGATATCTGTACGCACTTCAATTAGGGGCCAGCAATACTAGTGGGCAGCAGGCACAGCTAGATGGGAGTAAAGGAAAGGTGACAAAGGGATAAGAGAAGATTAGGGAGTGAAGAATGGCTCAATCAGCAGATTAACAAGGCCCACGGGATAGTACTATAATATGAAACCAAAAGAGTTTTCTTGATGCCCTTTGCCAAGCATTTGCTTTTTCCTATTTGGTTATGGTTAGTTTAACCAACTGAATCAACCACTTCTATAGCAATCACTAACCATTAGTGATTAGTAAGATAGCATTAAAACTTATACAAGAATAGGGGCATCTGTATTACTCTCAACAATAAAGATAAATTGAAAAAACACTTATAGCAGGATTAAGCAGAATATAATACAGCCATAAAAAATAAAGAAATCTTGTCACATCCTACAACATGGATGAACCTTGAGGACATTATGCAAAGTGAAATAAGCCAGTCAAAAAAGACAAATACTGTAAGATTCCACTCATGTGAATTATCTAAAGTAATCAAAAACATAGAAACAAAAAATAATAAATGTGGCTACCAAGGAGATTGGGAAAGAGGGGATTAGTGTTTAATGGGTATAGAATTTCAGTGTTATAAGATGAAGGAGCTCTAGAAATCTTTTGCACTACAATATGCATATACATCACACTACCAAAGTTAAAAATGGTCTATGATATATTTAATGTTATGGTTTTTTCCAATAATAATAGTAAACTCATACCAACTAAACCTCCAATGAATTTTCCCATTTTCTTTCTCTCTTTTCATGCCTGGACATCAATAGTCCAGATATCTCACTGCTCACAATTAGCTGCAACAGCAGTCCAAATGGAAGCATCCTAAATTAGCAATGTTCTGCTCTATTCATTTCAGCCTCATACACTGGGTCAATACACATAAGTCCCAGCCAGTCCCTCCTACTGGTCCAAAGGTTCATAATCATAAATGGAGATGTGGAAGTAGGGAAGTGCTAGTCTCTACAAAATAAAGAGGGAACACAGTCTACATTAACCATGCTGTTAACTTAGCCACTCTCAGCTAAAAGACCTCCATATATCAAAAACCTTAAATGTAGAAGTATTTGAATTAGAAAGTAATGACTATTGAATAAAAATGAACTCACTTTCTAAAAGATGTGCTTATTAGCTTAGAGTAATTATTAATTTATTTCTTCAGTGGTTCTGGGGTATATTTTATCAAAGTTATCTGGACAAATGCCTAACCATCCATTTATTTCCCTTTTACCAAGGTAGCATGTCTAGTAGAATGAACATAGACAGTCCTGGTTATGATTCCAGATTCTACCATTTATTAACAGTGCAACCTTAGGCAAGCTATTTAGGAGCTTCTTCAATAGTAAAAAGTGGGATAAAAACACAGATTGTTTCCTAAAACTATTATAAAAGTTAAACAAGAAAACAAATATGAAAGAACTTTGTTTTTTGAGAGGTACTTGCAACTGTAAATTGTTGGTATTGATCAAAAGTGAAGAGAGAGGTCATATGGTATTACATGAAACATTGGCTTTTATGTGTTCATTTGCCACAGTGGTTAGGTAGATGGCATATGGGAAGAAGGTGGCACAAACCTTGATCTATATAGCAATCAAATTATGCTGTCATAGATGTTCTTCAGACTCTGATTTGACAGCAGCACTAAGAACCATTAAAAACAGTTTTCTTTAGGAGTCCCGAGTGGCTCTCCACATTATGCATCTCTAAATGAGTGATCTGTTAAAGTTAATAGCTGAAAATTATATAATAATGCTAAAGAAACAGAACTTTTAGTTACCATTTCTACATTTTAGAAAAAGAGCATCTATTTTTGAATTGTTTATTCTGTTCTTTTCTGAAATACAGCACTATAGAAAAAAGTGTTAAATCATTTTTGTCTACTTATTGACCCAAAAGAGATTCCTCTATAATTTCAGATTTAGCACTACACTTGGAAAACAGACACTAGAATTTTAGAGCCAGTTAATTATGCCTCTTTATGAGGCTAATTTAATGAATGGTTCGATTGTTAAGTGCCCCCACCTTTTTTTAAATGTGAAAGCACTTGGAAAAGTATGAACTGCTATACCAATATAAAGGATGATGTAAGACATTAATTGGCATCTTCAGGAAATATTTTCTGTTGATTCATCATACACTTGCTTAAAGTAGGAGGACATAAGAATAAAATAATTCTGCAAGGTGGTTATGCCGATTGCGAGATATATGTAATTGTCAGTCTCTAATTAAAATGTATTCCTGGATAATTTTATTTATTACTCATTCAATCCAAACCTACTCTCATTGTGCCAGCAAATACAGGAGAATACCTTCTGAAACTGCAAAGTAAAGCCAAGCTTTTCTCTAATCATTTTACAGAGTGTGTAAGAGACAAAACACGGCTTTAGGGCAGACCCTTCTTCCTAGTTATATCAGTATAAAAGTCAGGCACTGGCTGGTGTGGCTCAGTTGGTTGATCATCGTCCCACGTACCAAAAGGTTGCCAGTTTGATTCCCAGTCAGGTAACATATCCAGGTTGCATGTTTGCTCCCTGGTTGGGGTGGGTGCAGGAGGTAACCAATCGATGTTTCTCTCTCAGATCAATATTGCTCTCTCCCTCTCCCTTCCTCTATCTCTAAAATCAATAAACACACACACACACACACACACACACACACACACACGTGTAAATCACAGTGGTTGGAAACACAGACTACCTGGGTTTGAATCCCAGATCTGCCACCTACAGATGTACACCCCTGGGAAAAATTCTTTATCTGTAAATGAGATGATAAAGTTACCTTTCTTTATAGAGAAGTCATGAGGATTAATAAGTATAGATAGGTAGGTAGATTAATAAGTATAGATAGATAGGTATATTATGATATAGATAGATATAGATAAATATAGATAGATATAGATATAGAAAGATGTAGATGTAGATGTAGATGTAGATATAGATATAGATATAGATATAGATATAGATATAGATATAGATACAGATGTATAGATGTATAGATAGATATAGATATCACTTAGAAAAATGCCAGGTTCATAGTTCTCAATAGATTAGCAGTAGAAGCAGCAACAGCACTACTGTAATACAGTCATGATTCACTTAACAATAGGGATAGCTCTGAGAAATGCACTATTAAGTGATTTCATCATTATGTATACTTAGTAGTATACAAACCTAGGTGGTATAGCCTACCACACACCTAGACCATATGGTGTAGCCTATTGCTCATAAGTACAAATCTGTACATTATGTTACTATACTGAATGCTGTAGGCAGTTGTAACAAAATGGTAAACATTTGTGTGTCTAAATATAGAAAAGACAGTAAAAATCTGATATAAAAGATTATAGCAAGATTGTAATCTTACAGACTACTGTCGTATATGCAGTTTGCAGTTGACCAAAATGTTATTATGTGGCTCATAACTGTCGTAGTGTTTGACCTCCTATTCACAGAACACAGAATTGAACAGATAATTTACTGAACCAAGATAAAAAGGACCAAGAAGAAATTTGGCACAGCTATAGAAATTGTGTAATCTTTCCTTATGTCCTTTATACATAGGTATATCTTTTGCAGAGAGAAATGCATGCATATATCTATCTATAGATGAGTTTGATGGACTGTACAAACATGTGCTCCAGCAACTGGTCTTAAACTGCATTGACCCTCACAGAATATTTCATCTGCCTAATGTTGATGTGAAGCTCTATCTAAGTCACTTAAAGGATGTTCACTATAGTCATTGAATGGTACCCCAAATCCTTCATTTTCTTTCTGCTTTCAAAAAGTGTCATGCTCGAACAGGGGCAGATCCAGAGGCAGAGAAGCAACAATCAGACTGCCAACCTTCAGAGGGAAGCTAGGGGAGGGTGGACGAAAGGAAGAGAGATCAACCAAAGGACTTGTATGCATGAATATAAGCCTAATCAATGGACATGAACACCAGGATGATGAGGACATGAGGGGTGGCGGGGGGGAAGCTGGAAGGTTAATGGAGGGATGAAGATGTGTAATACCTTAATAAAGAAATTAAAAAAATAAAAATAACAAAGAAGTGTCATGCTGACTGTAAAGCTAAGGCTGGAATGCAGTAAGAGTTTCAGACATAGTGATTTGAGATATATAGATTTTAAATCATCTCCATCTATTTGAAATCAAGAGGTAAAGGAGCAGCTTATTTAGTGGGTAGCCTAT
This sequence comes from Pipistrellus kuhlii, assembly GCF_014108245.1. NCBI lineage: Eukaryota > Metazoa > Chordata > Mammalia > Chiroptera > Vespertilionidae > Pipistrellus > Pipistrellus kuhlii. The sequence goes on from NW_023425504.1 coordinate 17,468,844, forward strand.
GTGTGTCAATTTCCCCAAAAAATTAAATATGAGAGTAGATAAATAAGAAGACAGAGTTTATCTAGGTCAGTATGATGCATGTGACTCTCCCAAGACAAAACAAAGAGGCTCCCAGCTAAATAGGAAATCAAAAGGAAAGATGAGCCTGATGTATTCATAAGAAGAAAACAGTGCCCTAGGACTTTTGAAGAAATATTAGTCTATAAGATGCTTTATTTATCCAATAATCTTTCTTTTTTATCAAGATATTCAGGTTCCAAGCATGTCAATCATTTCTTAAAAATTCTAATATATAAAAACCCAAATTTAACAGAAGACAAACCGAGAAAAGCATTGCAATAAGGTGGTCCAAAGAGTTCCTTTAAATATCATTTCCCTTTTCCAAATTCATCTAAACTCTTTTTTTAAGTGCAGTTTTCAGGCTTGCATGTCTTAAGTAGAACCACATTTGGGGTATAATAACCTATTGTCAGAGATATTTGCATTGCTTCCTCCAAAGTGACAGCTCAGGTTGTTTTTATAAAAAGTAGAAAACAGCAGGTCATTTTCAACTCCAGCATATCCAAGTGCTACTGAAATGTCTGCACCCAAGCAAATAGCCAGAGCTTTCAGGGGTCTTAAAATAAAAGTCAAGTACCATGCTCAATGCTATATCAAAAACATAGTTTATCACATAAATAAAACCCTCTCAGCAATGTCCTCTTTCGACATAAAGGACAATGGCATGTTAGCCCTTATTAAAACTATAAGCATTAGAGGAAAAACATCTTCAAAGTTCAGGGAGAGTCACAAGATACAAAGTTTGCAGACTACTTTGGAACCACTCAGTCTTCCACAAACTTTACTCTTCAGGCACCTTGACCTGAAACAAAGCCCAAACTCTCGAAGATATAGAAATATCTGATTGGTAAAATTCAGTGGTTACAGTCTAGGGGTTATACGACCAACATCCTGGCCTAGGTCCCAATCTAAACCAGTTGGCCTAATTATATTTCAGACTATACCTATAAATAAAGGCGTCCTCTCTGTTAACTATGGGAGAGGGAAGTGCATGAATCAGTGCCAATGCATCTTTTTAAAATGGAAACAATTCAAAGGGAAATTTCTGTTGGCTGTCATCAGGAATATCATCTTTTTCATGCAAAAGTTAATATATTTGAGAAAGTGAGCCCAGGGACATATAAAACATTTACCAAGAGGCTATACCTACTGAGAGGTGTTTATCTTGAGATCCATAAGAAGAGAAGGTATTTATTTATCCACTTCAGACTACACTTCTGCCTTTAAATCAAGAAGAGGATTCTGAAGGAGCAATCCCAATGTCTGACAAGGAGACTTGCATGAGGGAATATAAAAGATACTTAGTAGTAAACACCTAATGTATTAATAGTTACAAGTAAATTTAAGTTTATGGGAAATGTCATGGGCCAACCTTCTGAACCGTTCAGTACAGAATTCTGTCTCCAAAAGGCATATGGAAGAGTGGCATGATCCATCGTGAAATCATCCTCAAAAATCACAAGATGAAAAGTTTCTAGAAAATAATAACATCAGCATGGCTGGTACAGAGAGTCAGAAAAACTCTGGGTAAAGCCAGTCAACCAACTTCATAGAGTCCAAGCACAGTGAATTTATTTTGTATGCATATCTTCAAGACATGACAGCTTCACAGGCCAGTAGATATGCAGCAGATGCTAGTGACTAACAAGTTCTCTGGAGCCAAGGCAGTCTTTGCTGGTTCTTATTCATCTTTGTTAGCTTTCTTTTTCCACTGGCCTACAGTGGGTATTGTTCTTTCTCTGCCCTTGTATATGAGTTCATGCTGTGAATCTCAGTCAAGCAGTCAGAAAAATAGAAACCACATTAGTTATTTTAGCAGAGAGAAATTAATAAAGGGAATGAGCTGTACGTGTATTAAAAGGTTGGAAAGAAAAGAGAAATAATATCTACAGGAAGCATCCCCAACCTCTAGGGTTGGGAAACAAAGGAGAAACAAAAAAAAGAAGTTAGAATTATCATAACCTAGAAATACAGAAGATTTATTTACTCCATTGAGGTGGGACCTACTCCTCTGAGAAGATGCCAAACAGCTGCTTCAGGTACATCTCAGGGGTCATGATGAAACTGATTCTCAGAGTACAGAAAGGAGCTGTTAAGTGCAGCCAGCTACTGTTGCCAAGATGAAGGGCTGCTGTTGCCGGAACAGAAAGCAAGCAGACAGGAGCAAGTCCTTTCTCTCTCCTCCAGCCTTCCAAAATAATTTTATTTCCTATATTGTCAGGACCTATCAGAAATCCAGCTGGCAAAAGAGAAATGTAGTTCACAGAGTCCCAAGCCTAGTAACACAAAGCAACATCTTTAAAAGGGTGAATTCGGAACTATGAGACAATAAATAGCTTAATAACTAGCACACTGTGCAATGAGGTGTTAAATTTCCATGTCATTGTTGCTGCTAGAGTCATTCAGATATGCTTACAGTTTGGATGTAACATTAATTAGAGTGGACTGTTTGCCACAGAGGATTTCATCATCGCTTTATCCTCAAGAAGTTGGCATTGGGAGACCTCAAGTATAGGTGCTCATTGTGTTTGTGAGAGTGGTTCTGACTCCCCTCTTGTTGAAGCTCAAGCATTCAATATTCATCTCACCATTTTTTACTTTTGTTCAGTCTGAAGTCCATACCCTGCCTGCTTCCTTAAATGATTCTGTACACATGGTAATTGGTCAGGTGGCCAGTCTCCAGAGGTCTAGAAGCATAAACCTGAACTGGACCATCTGTTGAGTACATGCTGTTTTGTATTACACACAGGGGAGCGGTGGGCAAAACCCAGAAGCATACTGGAGGTCTAATGAAAATAGGACCTGCGAAGTCTTCCCTCTCAATGTTCATTGGGCCATCTGCTCTTATTAGTGTCCTTATCATTTGGAAAGATTACAGAGTTAAGACAAGAGAGACAATCTGCTCAGACGTGGTGGCTCAGTGGTTAAGCATGGACCCATGAGCCAGGAGGTCATGGTTCGATTCCTAGTCAGGGCATATGCTCAGATTGCGGGATCAATCCTCAATTGTGCAAGAGGCAGCCAATCAACGATTCTTGCATCACTGATGTTTTTATCTCTCTCTCCCTCTCCCTTATTCTCTAAAATCAATAAAAAAAATATATTTTAAAACAAAGAGAGACAATCTGTGGAATTCTAGTCTAACTTGAAATGAACTTTTGAGCAGAGCAATCATGAGTTGTGATATTGTTCTTCCCATTTAGAACCGTGCCCACTTATATCTTAATATCTCCATGGTGGAATTTTTAATAGGTCCTGCCTGAAATATTATACTGGAAAGAAGGGCTAGCAGTAGCTACAGAAATGAAAACATAATCTCAGAGCGTCTGATCAATGAAATCAGACCATTTCATAAAAGCCATGCAGTCATACTTCTGGTCTGTAAATTGCTTTAGGTGCCAAAGGGAATTGGAGGCTTGATCTATTCCGTCAAGCCAATACTGTAATATTAACAACTCGTAACAGACAAGTTTCTGCAACTTCTTAGCAGGAAGGAACTCAGCAGAATGATTCCAGGAGCTTCTTATTACTTCCTGCTCCTATGGAGGCAAAGCCTTCATTCTTAGGCAGATAGGAGCCCCACCTCTTCTTGCATGAAGACCCACAATGGTCTTCTCTTTACTCTGAATTCTCTCAGAATTTATATCTCATCACCTGGCCTCACATTTGATTTCATGTCACCTTGGCTTGTTCTCTAGTTGTCTCTCCTTCTATAGTTGTGTCTCCCACAGTGCTGGATATATAGTAGTATTTAATAAATACATATAAAGTTAAATTAAAATAGACTCAAAAGAAAAAAGTGCCCTGGTCAGAATTGCTCAGTGGTTGAGCATTGATTTATGAGCCACGAAGTCACGGTTCAATTCCTGATCAGGGCACATGTCCAGGTTAAAGGCTCAAACCCCAGTAGGAAGTATGCAGTAGGCAGTCAATCAATGGTTCTCTCTCATCATTACATTTCTGTCTCTCCCTCTCCCTTCCTCTCTGAAATTAATAAAATATATTTTAAAAAGAAAGAAAAAAAGTAATGCTTTCCTGTTCCTCTCCCTAAATTCAAAAGTGCTGAAAGGGTTAAGTTCTTTGTCTTTACTGATAAAACCCAATATACAGAGATACAAATAGTAAATCTGCAAGTAGCATCATGTGCAATATGTTCTTCTTACAATAACAATCAAATTTACAAACAAATTAACTGTGAAGTCTGAAGGACATTCTGTAGTTTTCACACTGGGCCTTCCTCTCCTGCTGATAGATGACTTTGACTGTAAATTGAAAACTGGAAGTGGTTAAACGTTCCATGTATTCACAAGTGCCATTTCCAAAATTGAGGCTTCAGAGAGGAGATGCAAGAAAGGGTCGATGGAAACTCAGAGCAATTATGCCTGTTATTAAGATGAGGTAGTGGCAATTATACAGCAGACTCAGAAAGTGTGTACGTGCTGATTGCTCTAAGGGAGCCTGAAAGAACAAATTTTTATAGCACCCATCAGGCCTTGGGTCTCTGGAGGAAATAAAGATTTTCAGCCATTCTGTCAGTGTGCTTTTGGACAGAGCTTATGGCCTCAGGAACCATCTTGGAAAGGATATATGCTTTTTTTCTTAATGAGCTTGGATGAAACTCTTATATAACAGGAAGGCTTTGTTCACTATTTCTTTCCTCTAGGTCCTAGGATAACCATTCTCAAACTTTTTGAAAGTATTTATTGTTGAAAGTATTTGGTGTCGGGACTCATTTACACTTCTAAAAATTATTGGGAACCCCAAAGAGCTTTTCTTTATGTGGGTTTTATCTGTCAATGTTTACCTTATTAAAAATTAAAGTTGTTAATTTTTTTAAAACACAAAGTTATACTAGCCTTAGGTACTATCTGGAAACATCCATTGTACACTCATGAGAAAGTATAAAAGTCAAATAATATTATTTAAAAATAGTATTGCCCTGGCTGGTGTGGCTCAATTGGTTGAAGCCTCATCCCGTACACCAAAAGGTCTCAGGTTCAATTCCCTGACAGGACACATGCCCAGGTTGCCGGTTTGATCACTGGTTGAAGTGGGTGCGGGAGAAAACCGATCAATGTCTCAGACACAGCAAGGTTTCTCTCTCTTCCTCTCCCTTCCTCTTTCTAAAAATCAATAAAAACATGTCCTTGAGTGATGATGATGATGATGATGATGATGATGATAAATAATAGGTTTGACTCACATACCTTCTTGAAAAAGTCTTGGGAATCCCCAAAGTCTGCAGACCAAAATAGAAATACTATATTTCGTCAATTATAAGACACTGTGGATCATAAGACAGCATCAATTTGATAGCTTTGGGTGACAGGGGAAATTGCCCCATTAAATGTATGCATTGATTATAAGACACAGACTCACTTCAGAAAAGTTAAACTATGGAGGGAGTAGGAAATGCACATCTGACAACTGAGAAAGTATGGAAACTGCCACTAACCTGAGTGAGTCTCTGGAAATCCAGATTTGCTGAGTCAAACATGTTGATGAAAAATAGCTCCCTTTTGCTTGCCTCAGCTGCCTGCGCCCATCGCTGCTAGTAGCTCGAGCCCTAACCCCATCCACCTTGAGAGCCGCTGCTCCTTTGGTGTTTGGTCATGGCGGCTCATGGCCATGGGTCATATATACGAGATGCTTTCATGGATTAAAAATGTTACAGTCAATGAAGCACTAATGCTTTCATTCAACATTTACCAACTGTAACACCATATCCTGAGAATACAAAAATGGATGAGATCTCATCCCTACCCTTGAAGACTCATAGACCTCATAAAGAATATAGGAAGGCAAACAAGTATTTACAGTATAATAGAGGAGCTATTTCTGAATGAGTCATGGAGCTAGAAGAACAGTTGAATAAATACCCAAAGATAGAGCACTGTGTATTTAAGAATGCTTAAGGTTAATCACTTAGTTGAAGCAATTAGTCATCCTCTTAATAAAGGGCTGCCCTATTGGACTATACCACATCTGTTTGTCACTTTCAGACATTAATTTATTTCAATTTAATTTAATTTTGAAAACACAGGGGATCTATGCAGTGATGTAAAACTAGAATTTTGTTCAACCACTTTGGCCATAATGGTGTAGACAATAGTACCAGTCAAGAATAAAGCTTAACAGAACATTTTCTTCATTGTGACTAGATTCATCTGAGAAAAACAGAACCTATCCCCCAACATAACAATGGCAAAATCAAGATAGCAGCCAATCATCTGGGAGTCAGGCTCCTGTATTTCCACCCTCGTCATCCTAGCACATAACTTCCATTACATGGCCACCTCATGGTCTAGGATATCTACTAAAATTCTCACCGGTATATCCATATTGCAATTTGGAAAAAAGGGCAAAAAGATGTTTCTTCCAGTTATGCCAGCTCTCCTTTACCAGCTTTTAAAAACAAGAATATAAAAGTGTGGATGTTTCCACATTTTTTCTTACTTGTGGTTGCATTGAATTTGATCACATGGTTATAAATAATTGCAAATAAGGCTGAAATGTCTTCTATTATAGAGAACAGTGTTCCCAGATGAAATATTGGGGATTTACTACTAAAGACGAAGGAGTGAATGATGATAGGGTAGGACTGGAGCTAGTAGTCTCTACTGCAGTCATCTTAGTAACCACAAATTCAACATTGTTTTGATCTTGAAACTGTCTGATCTTCTTCAAAGTTATAAAAGCCTTTTAGAGAAAGTTTGGTTTTCTGCAGTTGGAAAGCATGATAAAACCTTTTTATGTGATGACCCCTATTGATATTACTTTTAAAAAGTGGAAATTATTAGAAGATGAAACATACCAGGACTACCTTGGGGTTGTTTTGTTTTGTTTCACTTTGCTTCCTCCACTCCCAAAATGTTTTAGGAACACTGATGTAGATGTAATTTAATCTATAGGCTATACAGTATAATGATTCTAAAGCACAGTCCAATTGTGACTCTTGGTTAGATTAATGATTCTGGCTATTCGTCTGCAATGAATAATTCGACTAAAGTGTCAGTTATTCTGATTGGGCAGCCATGGAGACAGACCATGCTGATGCATTTGACCAAAGGTTGAGAGGTTCTTCAAACTCTCCAGCCATGATTCAGAGAAACACAAAAGCGTGGATCTGAGATAATGGGAAATAATTTGCTGATTGACAAGTCCATGTAGTCCTGATATATTTCATCTTCTAATAATTTCCACTTTTTAAAAGCAAGATCAATAAGGGTCATCACTCTCAAAGGTGCTGTGGTGTTTTGCAACTGCAGAAAACCAAACATTTCTCCAGACGGCTTTTTCCTTCTTTTATAAAAGCTCAGACAATATCAGTGTCAAGAAATGAGAAGGCCATTTGGAAACTGACAAAAAGTGATGCTAACAGTCTGCAATTACCAGCTCTTAGAAGCATAGGGAAATCTACATGGCACTGGCAGAACACCTGGCAAAGAGCACTCAGTCCTGTCGCTGTATCTTCTCCAAGGCTAGCCTACTACAGAAGAAATAATCATATTCTTCTTGATAATTCTTATTGAAGAGGCCTCAGAGATAAAAATCAAACCAAGTTGTTTTTCAAATGAGCTGTAAGGCTAGAAATGTAGTAAAGCAGGGAGAATCAAAATGTCATATTTGGGATAGGGATAGAAGGCCTTTTGGCAAACAACTTGATTTTTACAGCACAGTTGAACTTTGAGAAAAGTTATTAGCGCTTGGTGGCAATTATAAAAGATAGTAACAGCCATGATAGTTTTTGAGGCTCTTCCATTAAAATGGATGAAATGGAACAGTAATGTTTACTGATCTATGTCACTAGCAACCCCTTGTATATACTGGAAAATCAAGGAAATTAAGTCAGCAAAAGATTATAAACTCTGTGAGGGAAGGATCCAGTCTATCTTGTTTAGAGTTGGCTCCCTAATGCCTAGCTTAGTGCCTAAAATGGGATAAACAGACATTCATTTGCAGAATAAAAGAAGTTAATTAAAGTAGCATGTTTTGAACTTGGAATTGTATCAAGTATACTGTTACTGATAACAGTGGGGAATACAAGTAATAAGCTAAAATGCTAGCCTGAAATTGTCTAGAAAATATATGTGAAATAATATGCCCCAATATAAGCCAAATATTTCTTGGCAGACCCATAGCTTAGAAGGATTCTCAAATAATGGAATAAATGATCAGGTGGAAATATCTGGTGACAGAAGCAAGGGAAATATTAACAGAGTATGACTATATTATTGTGTCTAGGAGTTCATGTAGTAGCCAAGGAAGAGAACATTGAGGTAGCCAGACAGGGACCAGAAGAAATACAGGCATGTTCTATCATTATAATTATAATAAAATAGCCTTTATAGACTTCTTTCTGTGTACCAGGCACTGTGCTAAGTGCTGTGTATAGATTTTTCTTGAGAAGATATTATTGCTATACACAATTTCTAGAAATGAAACTGAGGCTCAGAGAGGTTAACTGATTTGCTCCAAGAATGCAAAGCTAGTAAATAATAAGTAGAATTTTGAACCCAGGAAGTCTTGACTCCAGAGTCTGAGCCCCTAACGACTTTCTTCTACTACATCTGAGTCTTTGTCTAGGAGAAAGTATATAACTTCATTGCATTCTCAAAAGGCTCTGTAATTCAAAAGAAAAAAAAAAACTTTTTTTAAGTATGAGAAGCAGTTTTCCAGATTGTCAGCACCATGAAGGCAGGGACTATGTCTACCCAGATCAGCACTCAGATGTTTGTCAGGTGCTTGAATGAAAGACTGTTTAAATGGATGGAGGTACTGGTAAATAGATGGCCTGTAAATAGGTTTTCCTGCATCATCAGGCTGGTCTCCCTTCAGTCTGTGCCCCAAACTGCAGCCTAAGTGATCTTTCTAAAATACAAAACTGACCGTATCAGCCCCCAACTTTAAAGACCTTCACTGACTCCTCAACACCACAGTCTAAATCTAAAGTTCTTAGTAAAGCAGCCCTCCATGATTTGGGCCAGTGGTTCTCAACAAGAGATAATTTTGCCACTCAGGGAACATTTCTGGACATAATTTTGGTTGTCACAACTCAGGAGCAGGTGCTACTGCTATCCAGTAAATCGCTGCTAATATTTTATCATGCACACGGCATCCCCACAACAAAGAACCATCTGGCCCCAAATGGCAATAGTGCCTCAATGGATAAATTTTAACCTTGTCCCTGGAAAACATTTTAACTTCATTGGCCACCACTACCCACCCTACTTTATTTCTAGTAATCCCAGACCATCGTTCCTTCCCTCGCTCTCATAGATTTCATGCTTCTATCCATTTGTTCATACTTTTCTCTCAACTGAGATCATTCTTTCCATCTTGCTTCTTCTCAATACCTGTGCTTCCTCCTTCAAGATTAAGTTTACACGTTTCTTTTCTAGAAGTATTTCTCCAAATCGCTTCCTCTGTGCTCTTATGGGCATATGTCTGCCATGTTATTTAACCACATTATTTTGAAATGACCTATTTCTGTATCTGGCTTAACTTTGAAATAATCAAGGGCCAGGAACCTGTTTTATTTACTGTTATAAGAGTGCCTGGCACAAAGTAGGACCCACAGAGCATTGAACTGAAAGATAATACATGAGAAAGACAAATTGCTCAACTGGTAATGAGTTTTGATCTTCTCAGCCAAAGAGAGCACCCCCTTAGAGCATCCCCACAAAGTAAAGGAGAGGCCAGACTTGGTGAAGAGAGTGTGAAAGAATATGTTCACTCTTCTAGATGAGAAATCAGACGGCATAGAGGCAAAGAACACATATTAATAGTTTCTTTCCATACAAAGAGCTTGACATGTAGGAAGCACTCAGTAAACAGTAGTTACTTTCTTTTTGTGTGTGTGTATGTGTATTAAGGTATTATATGTGTACATATACTACCATTGCCCCTCACCCCACTCCTATACATGCTCTCACCCCCCAGAGTTTTGCATCCATTGGTTATGCTTATATGCATGCATTCAAGACCTTCAGTTTATCTTTTAGCTCCCCTACCTCTCCCTAACCTTCCCACTGTAATTTGACAGTCTATTTGATGCTTTACTGACTCTGTATCTATCTTTTCGTTCATCAGATTATAATGTTCTTTATTATCCACAAATGAGTCAGATCATGTGGTATTTTTCTTTCATTGACTGGCTTATTTCACTTAGCATAATGTTCTCCAATTCTATCCAAGTTGCTGCAAATGATAAGCATTCCTTCTTTTTACAGCAGAATAGTATTCCATTGTGTAGACATACCATAGTTTTTTGATCCAGTCATCTGATATCAGGTACCTAGGCTGTTTCCAAATCTTAACTATTGCAAAATGTGCTGCTATGAACATAGGGGTGCATATATCCTTTCTGATTGGTGTTTCTAGTTTCTTAGGATATATTCTTAGGAGTGGGATTACTGAGTCAAATGGGAGTTCCATTTTCAGTTTTTTGAAGAAATTCCATACTGTTCTCCACAGTGGCTGCACCAGTCTGCATTCCCACCAGCAGTGCATGAGGGTTTCTTTTTCTCCACATCCTCGCCAACACTTGTCATTTGTTGATTTATTGATGATAGCCATTCTGAAAGGTTTGAGATGGTTCCGAATTGTCATTTTGATTTGCTTCTCGAGTAATTAGTGACTTTGATGTTTTCATGTGTCTCTTGGCCTTCCTTCTGTGTTCCTTCGAAAAGGTTCTATTTAGGTCCATTGCCCATTTTTTTATTGGATCTTCCTTTTATTAAGTTGTATAAGCTGCCTGCAGATGTTGGGGATTAAACCTTTATCAGTGATAACATTTGCAAATATGTTCTCCCATACAGTGGGCTTTGTTGTTGTTTTGTTGGTTTCTTTTGCTGTGAAAAAGCTTTTTATTTTGGTGTAGTCCAATTTGTTTATTTTCTCTTTAGCTTCTATTGCCCTAGGAGCAATATCAGTGAACAAATTCTTTTGGCATATGTCTGAGATTTTGCTGCCTGTGGATTCCTCTAGTATTTTTATGGTTTCCTGTCTTATGTTTAAGTCCTGTATCCATTTTGAGTTTATTGTTGTAAGTTTATTATTGTTTATTGTTGAGTTTATTGTTTATGGTGTAAGTTGGTGATATAGTTTCATTTTTTTTTTGCATGTATCTTTCCAATTTTCCCAACACCATTTACTGAAGAGACTGCCTTGGCTCCATTGTATGTACAAGCCTCCTTTGTCAAATATTATTTGAACATAGTGGTTTGGGTCAATATCTTGATTCTCTATTTTATTCCATTGATCCATATGTCTGTTCTTGTGCCAGTACGAGGCTGTTTTGAGAACAGTGGCTTTGTAATACAGCTTGAAATCTGGTACAGAGATCCCTCCTACTTTGTTCTTTCTCAAGATTACTGTGGTTATTTGGGGTCTTTTTTTATTCCAGATGAATTTTTGGAGAGTTCTTTCTGGTCTGTAAAATATGCCATTGCTATTTAATGGGGAGTGCATTGAATCTATAGATTGCTTTGGGTAGAATGGACATTTTAATGATGTTGATTCTACCAATCCATGGTATTTTCTTCCATCTGTTTATGTCTTCCTCTATCTCTTTTTTCAGTGTTTTGTGGTTTTCCGCATATAGAAGTTACTTTCATTAAAGGCTCAGATGAGTGGGCCTGTAATTTTATAGATGTTAATGATTAAGAACAGTTCAAAGGAAGGGGTGGCAACTATTTATATTTTTAAAGTAGGTCAATTTAAAGAATATTAAGTCAATAATAGTGTGAGTATTGTACAGGTAAAGCAAAATTCATGAAGACGTTAATGTGGGAAACAGAGCTGAAAGGAAACTATAGGGTGTCCCAAAAAATGTATACACAATTTGAATGATGATAAAGTCAGTATTTATTACCATAGAGTTCACTTTCAAAAAAAAATTTTTTAAATCTATATAAATGAATAATTTTTTTGTCAACACCTGTTTCCAAACTGATTACCATTCTGGACCAGGCATTGCTGATAATGTGAATGGAGTCACAAACATCAAGAATCATTTAGTTTGGTATTTGTACACCCTCAATTCATCAACAGTTGCCAATTTTGTACTGTAAACTTCATCTTTTATGTGTTCCCATAAAAAGTCTAGTGGATAAATTTTCTTTGTTCAAAGCTTAGTCTGGTTTCACCCATTATTTCAAATCAGTTAAACCTGAAGAGGAGTAAAATTTGAGCTATCAGCTTTTAAAGTATGTATACATTTTGGGGGACACAGCCTGTATATTTAACTAAACTGGATTCCTTCTTGATCTAAAAGTCTATGACTTTGAAGCTGTTATTAATGTTAATACCACTTATCATCCCTTAGGCACTGGGCTGAACACTTTACATCACTATCTCATTTAACCCACTTGAGAGTAACCCACTGTAAAGTAACTCTCAGAAGTTAGCTAGATTATCATTAGCCTCTTTTCCTTGTTACAGATGAGAGAATCAGAGACTCCTAGAGGAGACCTCATTTGCCTAGGGCTGTATACTGGTTAAGGAAGGACCCAGCCTTCAGACTGTTAGAGAGAGCCCAAGTGTACAAATTATAGTCTATGTCTCCATTGTGGGGTTAAGTTTATAATTGAGGGATTTTTTTTCTACTTCAGTCTAATCAAGGGCTCATCTTTAGATATAGCTTTTACACATGGATTTTTCCCTCTAGGATTCTGCCACTTTATAAACTACTACTTAGGTCAAAATTAGCTAGATCTTTAAAGCAACCATGGGACTGGCTGACCTGCAAGTCAAGTCCCTTTAAGGCAAATTTTTGATTAGCAAAAGAAGACATAGTGCTGTCAAGGCCTGACTTCCAGAAGGAGAGCTCCTTTCTGCTCAGAGTTGTTTCTTAGGGCAGGTTGTTGGGATGTGGGCACGCCCACCAGCTGGCAGCTACACTGGTGACCTTTCATGCTAGTTTAGTTTAAATACATTTTGACATTTTAAATAAATTAATGTATTTTTTCAAGGTGGGGCAACCACTACAAATTAGGCCAAGTGGTTTGCCTGTAGGCTAGGTCACTAGCAGAGTTTCCAGAGCTTAACTGTTGTGCATACATCTTTTTCTGCTCCCATGGCCCAAACAGAAATGTGTATTTCTCCACAGAATCTACTTGGATAAATGCCAGCAGCCCTCAGGGATTACTCTCAGCCCCACCTCAGTAGCATATAAATATTGGGACTCTGCAACTAATAGATGCTAATTCTGACTGCCAGCAGCTCACAGACTCCATTCCATGTTAGCTGGTGTTAAGGAAATGCCTTGGTAGGAAATATAGTGTTTCTATTATGTGGGTCTAAAGCACCAGTTCCTTGAAAAATTACCTGGAAATGGGAGTATTTAACAAGAGAAGGATATAAAAGGAATTGACAACCTGAGAGAGGTGAAAAGGTCCAGTTTCTGAAAAGACAGATCCTAGACTACTAAGTAGCCACACATCTTTCATCTGAGTGGATTTCATAGACAAGCTGCCCAGCCAAATCAAATGGGAATTATAGGGATTCTGTGCAGCTGGTAGAGAAAGTGTCTCAGAAGCACAAAGGTCACTTTAGTTACAGGAAACTGCCAGAGGGTGACTTATTTGATGGAAAAGAAAACAAACAGACACAATAGCTGGTGTATTTTTGAGCTAATATTAAATCTAATAAACATGACACCAATAGTATTGACTTAAATCAGTTGGGCAAGTTGGAGAATTTAACAGCTTATCTTCCAACGACTAGCCTTTATCTCAGAGGCAGCATTGACAGCAGCGAACAGAGTCTGAAACATGTCCTTCTCTGACTCCTGCCAGGTGTGTTGTCCCTGGCCTCTGTTCTGACCTCAGCTTTCAGACTGGGGATAATTAGAATGTCATTTCTGCCGGCTTTGTTTTTTCTGGGTCATTGACTTCAGACTCGATCAAAATAGGAGTGTTGTACTGAAATAAATACATTTCCTCTTTCTCAGGCAGCCCCAGCTTATTTCCATAGACAGCTTCTGTGCAAGCATGATGGTGTATATCGAGGTCCCAAGCGGGGTCACATGGTGGAGGAGGAGTCGGCACCCTCTGCAGTAGCAGGCGCTCATTGTCGCAGTGGCAAAGCACTGATGTGCAAAGCCCTCAGACAGACGTGCTGAGGAACACATCAAGGCAAACTGCTCTGGGAGCTGTTAAAGCTGGTGTTTAATGCTTATCCAAAGGCCTCTGTCTGAAAGGCTCTGTAGAACATGTACAACACAAGCTTAACTTTATACTCCATTAGCATTCAAATTCCTAGCTGCCCAGAGGCATATGGTGCCAACCAGAGAAGGCCAGTCTATGAGGAGGTTGAGGGCACACAAAGACATGGAGACAGAATGAGGTTGCTGGTTGTCTGGGAGAGACACTCGGAGACAGGGAGCAAAGATCCCTGAGTGGTGCTACAGAGGAGGTCAAACAAAACCTTTGTCTCCTTTACAGTATCACTAGTTGCCCTCCATTAAAAGACAGAATTAGAGGGAGCGCCTTATCTCAGACTGACCTTTATCTACTTGATTGCTGAGTATAAGGCCTCTTTCATCCAGGGAAATAGTGTGCCTCAGAATGCAATGACAATCTGAATCTTGTTTTCAAACATTCAGATTCATTAAGAAAAACAAAGCTTTCTTTGGGCATTCATTCAAGACACAAGAAGAATAGCTACATTACTGTTACTATCTTGAGCAGGAAAGGGACAGATTTTTCTGCCTTTGCCTGGGCTAGGAGATGAGAAATAAAGTACAGAATAAGTTAGTGGTGGGGTGAGAGGGCACATAATACAGTTCTTTGAGAAGTGCCCAGTGATAAATAGTAGCTATCAAGGAGATGTCAGGACAGACATTGGGCTAATTCCTGTGTCCAGAAGGAAACTAGAGTGGAGACATGTTTGGTTAGTCTGTGGATCCCAATGTCTACCACATGTTACAAGGTACACATACACACACCAATCCTTGTTTCTAATTTCTAAATGTGTCTCAAATCCATTTACTTTTCTCCATCCTAGTTCAGGCCAGTATCATCCCTCACCTGGACCACTGCAGGAGCCTCTAAACCAGTGGTTCTCAACCTATGTGAATTGTAATGTAAATATCTATGTTTTCTGATGGTCTTAGGCGACCTTGCTAGCAGTCCTCAACCTGTCGTGACCCACAGCTTGAGAACTGCTCCTGTAGAGCCTAAGACCATCAGAAAACACAGATATTTACATTACAATTCATAACAGTAGCAAAATTACAGTTATGAAGTAGCAACAAAAATAATTTTATGGTTGGGGTCACCACAACATGAAGAACTGTATTAAAGGGTCACAGCATTAGAAAGATTGAGAACCACTGCTCTAAACTATCAGCCTGCCTGCCATCTCTCCTCCTCCTCCATTTTGGTTTCAACAGAAGCCAGTGTGATTCCTCTAGTACCTAAATATGACTATGGCACACTCCCACTTAAAGCCATTCAGCAGTTTCCCGCAGCCAGAATAAAGCTAGACATGTATATATCTCCATTTCCTTGTGTATTAGTTTGCTAGGGCTTCCTTAACAAAGTACCACAGACAGTGTGGCTTTAACAAAAGAAATTTATTTTCCCACAGTTTTGGAGGCTAGAAGTTTAAGACTAAGGTGACAACAGGTTTGGTTTCTCCTGAGGCCTTTCTCCTTGGCATGCAGAAGACCAATCTCTTACATGGGATTTTTTTTCCTCTGATAATACCCTGCTTCCTGACTCCTAGTCTGGGTTAAGTGCTCTCATACTCTCTCTGTTGCCTCCTTCTTCATAACATGGACAGTAATGTTATGGTTGTTTTGAATCTCCAAAGCCTATCACAAAGCTTAGCACAGAGAAGGTACTCAGGAAATATCCAATGAAAGAACTAATCAAACTGTTTCTTTGCTGAGCAAAGGGAGATATGCAGTGTACCAGGTCAATTAGAATTCCAAATCACCAATTGATGTGCTGTACGTGAATATGCCAGAAGATGGATGCTAGGTCTATGCCAATGGAAGGTCCTGCCCCAAAGGTTGCTATTAGAGTAAAATCTGGTTTCTTTAGCATTCTGTTTTCTAGAAGTCTCTATAACTTTGCTCTTCCATGCATCTACAGGACAGTGAGAGACATTTGCGTATGATTGTGACACAGAGGCCCTAAAGCACTGGTCCTCAAACCTTTGTGTGTATTACAATCACCTGGAAGGCTTGTTAAAACACAGCTGGCTGGCCTCCCAACCCAGAGGTTCTGATTCAATAGGTCTAAGTTGGAACCTATTGAGAATTCACATTTCTAACGAGTTCCTAGGTGATGCTGTTGTTACTGGTCCAGAGACCACACTCTGAAAAACACTGTTCTAGAGCAACAATTTTCAACCAGTGTGCTGCAAGAATTTTTAAAACATGCAGTACCTGACTAGTCAGGAGCACTAACCTCTTTTCTCTTACAGTGTTAAATGATAAAATGATAACAGCCAACACAGTAGCCATTTGCTGTGAATGCCCTGTCTTGAACCATAAATATGTAGGTCATATAATGATCACGTTACACAATAAGGTTGCATCTGATTGGTTAATTCTTGGTACCAGAAATCCTTATATACAAGTATAGGCACCTGATTTTTTAAAAAGCCACTTTGGAGCAAAAAGGGTAAGTAATTACTATTATATATTTTGTAAATCAATCAAAATTATACCTATTTTGTCAGATTGGCAAAATATATAATGTATTTTTGGTGTGTTGCAGAATTTTAGTAATTAGTTTACGGGTGCCATAAGATGAAAAGGGTTGAAAATCGCTGCTCTAGAGGACCCTTATTGCAAAAAAAAAATTATATTATGCTTGAAATGTTATAAATGATAGATATTTTTACAGAACATTGGATTAATCATCCTCCTGCAACTTTGAAGGCAGCACCAACATTGCTGAAATTCTTGAGACAAGAGCAACCAATAAGCCAGTTTTTTTTCCAAGGTAAAACTGCCCCTGGAAAGATATTATAACCTAATAGTGCGTGTTCTGTTCTTTTTGCAGGTGCGGTTAGAGTGGCCAACAGACCTTGCAGTCAATCCCATGGACAATTCATTGTATGTCTTGGATAACAATATTGTGCTACAAATTTCTGAGAACAGGCGCGTGCGGATCATTGCAGGGCGCCCCATTCACTGCCAGGTGCCAGGTATCGATCATTTCTTGGTCAGCAAGGTGGCAATTCACTCCACTTTGGAGTCAGCGAGGGCCATCAGTGTCTCCCACAGCGGCCTGCTCTTCATAGCTGAAACAGACGAGAGGAAAGTAAACCGCATTCAGCAAGTTACCACCAATGGGGAGATCTCCATCATGGCTGGTGCCCCCACTGATTGTGATTGCAAAATTGATCCCAACTGTGACTGTTTTTCAGGTATGACCTTTTTAGCAATTCACCAGCTCCCCCTCTCTGTTTTCAAAAGAAAAACATGCATTGCATCTGGAAACTCCAAAGGAAAACCAAAGTGTTGCTTGTTAACATTAATATGAGCTAGTGGAGAAAGCAGTGCGTTGGGGGTCAGATAGCCTAGCATCTGATTGTTCTGCAGCTGACACACTGAGTGGCCCCAGGAAAGCCACAAAATCTTTTTACTACTTGCTTACTTTATTTGTTAAATAGAGGTGTCATTTGTCTCAATTATATCATCTTCCTGGTTTGAGGATAGACTGATGTAAATACAAATATTGATAACTCGTAAGAAGTTAAGACCATTATACAAGTGTAGGACCATAATGGTATTTGTACTTTGGAGAAAGATAAACTAGGTAAAACCTACATTTAGTAATTTAGCTCAGGAAAAATATTACTTCCCCTAGGTCAGTGGTCGGCAAACTGGGGCTCTGTTGACTAATGAGTTTGCCGACCACTGGTAGACTAAATGTTACCGTGTAGTTGGAAGCTGTGAGGATTAGGCAATTGTGGCATGTTGTGTGCAAAGAGGTAAAGGGTAGTATATGACAGTGGTTGGCAAACTCATTAGTCAACAGAGCGGCAAACCGTGGCTCACAAGCCGCATGCAGCTCTTTGGCCCCTTGAGTGTGGCTCTTCCACAAAATACCACGTGCAGGCGGTATTAGTTTATGTGTGCCATAAGTTTAAATATCTTAAAAGCCAACACAAAAGTCAACAAAAATGAGTCTGACTCATTTTTAAATACCTGACTAGGGATCAACACATTTATGTGTGCCATAAGTTTAAATATCTTAAAAGTCAACACATTTAGAAATATCTTAAACATTCGCAGGGATGCACACATGTACAGTGCGATTGAAACTTTGTGGCCCATCACAGAAGTCGGTTTTCGGCCTGGGACAGTCTATTTTGAAGAAGTAATTCTAACGCCAAGCCACACTCAAGGGGCCAAAGAGTCGAATGTGGCTCTCGAGCCGCGGTTTGCTGACCACTGCCATAGGTGACTGCTTTCCAAATTGACAGCATGTGCTATTTGAAATCCAAAGGGACTAGGAACAGACTGCTTTGGAGACACATGGGTACAATTAAAACTTTACAGCAATGGAGGGGGTCTCAAAACATTAATCTGCTACTTCCATTGTTGTTATTTCCAAAACTTTCTCCATAATCATCAGTGACCTTTACTTTCAGTTGAAATGGAGGAGGGAGGAGAAAGAAAGAAAAAAAAAAAAAAGAGCCTTTCCCCCATAACATGAAATGGATATTCCAGATAGCAAACAGTCCTCAAAATGTCAATAGATATATTTGTTGCAGGGACGTGAAAAATCCCTCCAAGCTGCTTGCAGCCCTTAATAAACTGCTCATCTAGGCCCAAATGGTTCTCTTTTAACCTTTGCTTTTACTTGGGCCAGCGAACTCTAGAGCAGCTTGGTCGATATGACTTTTGATCAATATTTCCAATGTTTTCCTGGACAGTTTTATAGTTATTTTGCTAATTTATATTTTTAATTCAAGACAAATCTAATATCTATTCTAGTTATCAAATTTGATGTTCTGAATCACTGTTGCACTTACACACTTAGTGTACTTTGACAAAGGTGACAATGGGAATTAGCTGAAGAAAGGTCCTCTAGGCACAGTGGATTGGAAAGGTCTGAAATAGATCCTATAAGCATTGGCAGGCATTAAGTCTCATGGATTTCCAGCCAAATTTTGTTGGCTGTTATTATTTGCTGGGGGGGGCGTTGTTTTTTGTTGTTTTTTGTTTGTTTGTGTGTTGTTGTTGTTGTTGTTTTGTGTGTGTGTGTGTGTGTGTGGTGTGGGTTTTTTTTGTTGTTGTTTTTTGTTTTGTATCTTGCAGTACAATAGATACTGAACAGCAGGATTGAGGACTTCACCAAATTAGAGTTACTGAGATAATTATTCAATAGATCTTGCTGTTTATCTTCATTGGTACTGACTCAAAAATTTTGAATAATGGATTTCAAATTTGTCAAGGAGGACATGCGGAGAATGCTGGCTAACTGTTCCCTTTCAAGTTCTTCTTGATGCACAGTGATTTCTGTACACTGCTTTTTCATACAAATGCTTATGATGACAATTGTTAAAATCAGGGTCTTTCTCCCACAGGTGATGGTGGCTATGCCAAAGATGCAAAGATGAAAGCCCCTTCCTCTTTAGCAGTGTCACCTGATGGCACCCTCTATGTGGCTGACCTTGGGAACGTTCGAATTCGAACCATTAGTAGGAACCAAGCCCACCTGAATGACGTGAACCTTTATGAGATTGCCTCACCTGCTGATCAGGAACTCTACCAGTTCACCGTCAATGGAACCCACCTGCACACCTTAAACTTGATAACAAGGGACTATGTGTATAATTTCACCTACAGTGCTGAAGGTGACTTGGGCGCCATTACCAGCAGCAATGGCAACTCTGTGCATATTCGCAGGGATGCAGGCGGGATGCCCCTTTGGCTTGTAGTGCCTGGCGGGCAGGTGTATTGGCTGACCATAAGCAGCAATGGAGTCCTGAAAAGAGTATCAGCCCAAGGCTATAACCTGGCCTTGATGACCTATCCAGGAAACACTGGGCTTCTGGCTACCAAAAGTAATGAAAATGGATGGACAACCGTTTATGAGTAAGTTTCTAATTCTCAGCATAGGCTTTGTCAGGTTTTTGTTTGAAGTCATGTTATAGTAGGAAAATGGGTTAGTTCTTGCTGGTTGTTACATGCTAGTTTCTCCTAACAAACACAATAAAAAAATGTCAGGAAGGAAATTTAACCCAATTCCTAGGGTTTGGACCCATTTCTCCACAGCAGTTTTGCAGAGCATAGTAATAAAAACATAGACCAAATGAAGAATTAAGGGTGGCACTGCAGGAAACTGGAATAATGTAGAAGTACATGTACTCAAGAAACTTACAGCATAGCTTAGACAAGAAGATAACATTTTATTTAAGTAACTAAACTAGAAAAATGTTTGAAAGCAGCAAAGAGGCAGCATGGCTTAACTAGTATTTCTTGATCCCTGTGGGGTTTAATGAATGAATAAATGAATGTGTGCCCAACTTAGCCAAGCCCAGCCCAATGGTGGGAGGTCAGTGGGAAGTTAGAACATAAGAAGTGGACCCTGGGAAGCAAGTGTGAAATGATGTTGAGGCAAGTGCAGAATGGGAGAGGCTGCACTTCATTGGCTACTTCAGTGAAATGTGGAGCCAATGCTCCTGTGCAGGGTTGGGCTTCCTCCTTTCCTTGCATTAGTCAAATAACCAGACACATGTCAGCATTCATAGACTGGATCTGTGATAACTTTGTTTAACAAGGCATTAACACAAGATGTGTCTGACAGTGAGCTACAAGGAGGTGTCATGACACAGAAATAAAGACCATTGTCCTTGCCTTTTAAAGCATGGACAACCTTGTTTGCAAGTTAACACATTTAGGAAGCTAGTCTGCCAGCACTCAGCAAATATCTTTCCCACAAAGGGAACTGCTGAATTTTTAAGCAATTTCCTGGGTGAAGATCATCCATGGAATCTGAACCTCTGTGTCTGAAATGCCATTAATGCGAAGAATTTGACCAGTGGAGATATTAAGCATAAGGGGTTCCAAGCGTGACTATTCTGTGAGGATATAGAGAATATGAATAGAAAGTGTCCAGACCCAGGAAACCCTCCTAAGGAAAGGGACAAAACAATTGGCCTTCAAGTTTTGGCTCATTTCCCAAAGAACTGCCACTTATACAAAAGAGCTGGACAACTATTTCAGTTTCACTTAGAAAAATGTATTCAGTTGTTTCTGTTGCAAGTCTTCCTGTATTTTTTGATATTTTTCTCTTACATCTTAATAACAGTAATAAAAGCCACTATTCACTGAAGCTGTGCTATGTGTCAGGTACTGGGGTAGGTGATTTATATACACTATTATTTTTATGATTCCCCCCAAAAAAATATTATGACTGTTTTATAGATGATGAAACTGAGGCACAGAATGGTTAACTTGTCCTGATTCTCACAAATGTCCAGCATTCAAACTCCGACAGTGTGACTCATTTTTAAATACCTTAAGAAAGATGAAGTGGACACAGATAGTGGGAAGGTGAGGACATGTGCTGGGGGGTAGGGATGGCCGGAAAGAGGTCAATGGGAGAAAAGGGAGAGATGTGTAATACTCTATGTCAGTGTTTCTCAAACTTCTCTCATGATGAGAATCACCTGGTGGAGTTGTTAAAATACAGATTCCTGAATCCCAACTAAGAAGCGCTAAACTAGAATTTTTGGGAACATATAGGTAAAATTGCACTAGTTAAGTATACAATTTTACCTATATGTTCCCAAAAATTCTAGTTTAGCGCTTCTTAGTTGGGATTCAGGAATCTGTATTTTAACAACTCCACCAGGTGATTCTCATCATGAGAGAAGTTTGGGAAACACTGCTCTATGTAATACTTTAAACAATAAAGAATCTTAAAAAAAGAAAAAGAAAGAAGGAAGGAAGGAAGGAAGGAAGGAAGGAAGGAAGGAAGGAAGGAAGGAAGGAAGGAAGGAAGGAAAGAAAGAAAGAAGAAGAAAGAAAGAAAGAAAGAAAGAAAGAAAGAAAGAAAGAAAGAAAGAAGAAAAGAAAAGAAAAGAAAAGAAAAGAAAAGAAAAGAAAAGAAAAGAGAAAAGAAAAGAGAAAAGAAAAGAAAAGAAAATGGTTTAAGTCCCAACTAGTTTTTAAAAAAACCAGATTAGTCATTCATTTATTTATCAAACCATCACATTATACACTTTAAATATATACCATTTTAGCCCTGGCCAATGTTTCAGTGGTTAGAGCATTGATCCACATGCCAAACAGTCTTGAGTTCGATTCCCCATTAAGGGAACTTACCTGGGTTGCAGGTTCCATCCCTGCACATATGGGAGGCAGCCAATATATGTGTCTCTCTCACATCAGTGTTTCTCTCTTTCTCTAAAAAATCAATGGAAAAGCCTTACCAGTGTGGCTCAGTGGTGCCCTGTTTGATTTCCAGTGAGGTCACATGCCCAGTGTTGCAGGCTCAATACTCAGTAGGGGGACATCCAGGAGGCAGCCAATCAATATTAATGTTTATATCTCATCAATGTTTCTATCTCTCTCTCCCTCTCCCTTTCTCTCTCTCTAAATAAAAACACATTTTTTAAAAATCAATGGGAAAAAAATATCCTCGAGTGAGGATTAATCATTTTATTTGTCAATTATACCTCAATAAAGCTAGAGGGAAAAAACACAAAGTAACCCATTTGTGAATTCATTTATTTATCCAATAAATGTTTCCTGAGCACCTCCCCGTGCCAGGCATTGTTCTGGTGTCTGTAATACAGACATCAATAAGCCAGATAAAAATCTCTACCTTCATAGAGCTTAAGTTGTACTAGAGAGAGACGAGTAAAATGTACAGAACTTCAGATGGTGTAAATTCTAGGGAGAAAATAAAGCAGGGTATGGGAGATTAAGAATATGAGGCAGGCCCTGGCTAGTGTTGCATGGGCCTGTGCACTGAAGAGCTGAGCGTTCAATTGCTGGTCAAGGGCATGTACCTGGGTTGCAGATTTGATCCCCGGTCCCAGTCAGGGCACATGCAGGAGGCAATCAATTGATGTGTCTCTCTCACATGGCTCTCTCTCCCTCTCCTCTCCCTCTCTCTCTCTCTCTCTCTCTCTCTCTCTCTCTCTCTCTCTCTCTCTCTTTCCCTCTTTCTCTCTCCATCCACCCCCAGTTCTTCCCACCCTTCCACTCTCCCTAAAAATCAATGGGAAAAATATCTTTTATCCTTGGGTGTGGATTGGCAACAAAGAAAAAAGAATATGGGGCAAAAGGGTTTTTATTTCAAGTTGGGCAGTCAGAGAAAGCCTAACTAAAAAGGTAACATTTGAGTACAGTAGTTCCCTTTATCCCTGGTTTTCTATCAACAGTTTCCTTTATCTATGGTCAACCATAGTCTGAAAATACTAAATGGAAAATTACATAAATAAGTCCCAATTTTTAATTGTGTGCTGTTCTGAGTAGTGTAATGAAATCTCGTGCCCTGCCACTCCTTCCCACCTGGGACATGAATCATCTTTTTGTCCAGCATATTCATGCTATAGATACTCCTTGCCATTGGTCAGTTAGTAGCCTTCTCGTTATCAGATTGACTGTCAAGATATGAGTATCTCAGTGCTTGTGTCCAAGTAACCCTTATTTTACTTAATAATAACCCCAAAGCCCAGGAGTAGTGATGCTGGCAACTCACATATGCCAAAGAGAAGCTGTAATGTACTTGCTTCCTTTAAGTGAAAAGGTGAAAGTTCTCAAGTTAATAAGGAAAGGGGGAAAAGCATGCTGAGGTTGCTAAGATCTATGGTAAAAACAAATGTTCTACCCATTAAATTGTGAAGAAGGAAAAAGAAATTTGTGCTCATTTTGCTGTCGTATCTCAAACTGCAAAAGTTATGGCCACAGTGTGTGGCAAATGCTTAATTAAGATGGAGAAGCCATTCAATTTGTGGTTGGAAAACATGGACAGAGAGAGACCATATTCACAGAACTTTTACTACAGTATACTGTTATATGTTCTATTTTATTATTAGTTATTGTTGTTAATCTCTTACTATGCCTAATTTATAAACTAAACTTTATCATAAGTATGTACTATGTATAGGGAAAAACAGTATTTAAAAAGGGTTTGGTACTGGCTGTGGTTTCAGGCATCCATTGGGGGATCTTGGAACATGTCCCATGTGGATAATGGAGGACTACTATATATAAATACCTGTAGGAGGTGAGGGAGTGAGCCATAAGGATATCTGGAGGAAGGAAGAGAGAGACAACCCAGGCAGAAGGAACAGCAAGTGCCAAGGCCCTGCAGCAGGAACAAACCTGATTTGTTCAGGGAATAGCAAGATATGGGTAAGGCAGCCACTGTGACTGGAGTGCAGTAAGAGTAATGGGAAGATGAAACCTATGAAGTAACAGGGCTACTTCAGGTAGAACTTTGTAGGTCTCTGTAAAGACTTTGATTTTTATTCTGAATAAGAGGTGGAACCACTGGAGAGTTTTGACTAAAGGAGTGACACATCTGGCTTATATCTTTAAAGGATCATTCTGTATTGAAAACAGATTGTATGGTGGAAGCAGAGAGGATTTGCAATAATCCAGGCATAAGATGGTGACTTAGATGAGGGAGTGAAGGCAGTAAGAAGCTATAAATTCCTAAATATATTTTGACAGATCTGTCAAGACAGATCTGACAGATTGGATGTGGGTGTGGGAGGAAGAATGGTCAGATATCTTCAAATATTTTTTGGCCTGAGTAACTGGAAGTTGAAATTTTCATTTACCAAGATTTGGGGGCTGGGGGGACTATGCAAAGAGTAGGTTATGCCAGGTGGGAGATCGGGAGTTCAGTTTTGGATATGATCAGTTTGGTTAGGCATCCAAGTGAAAATAGAACCGTACACACGCTGGCACACATTCCAACCAGGAATGGAACCTGCAATCTGGATATGTACCCTGACCCAGAATCGAACCCATGACCTTTCTGTGTATGAGACAATGAACCAACCAACTGAGCCACACCAGCTAGGGCAAACCACTGCCCCTTCTTACCCACATATAGAGAAATGAGCAGTTTCTAACCTGCATAATATAACTAATTCTTCTTTTGGTCTGCTCTGCACAAAATCTGCCTTTCACTTTTATCCTCAATGTGTTAGCCAGCTGTGAACACTTTTTCAAGTGTTTCCTTGTCCTTTGGAAGTTGGGGACCACAGAATAGGACCGACTATTCTAATCAGGGTTAGAGCCACCCTGACATAGTAGAGCTGGCCTTGCCACTACCACCAGGCTCTTTTAAAAGAAGTTGAGCCTTTCCCTGAAATGAGAGGGAGGCTGGCTGCCTTCTGTGGCCAAAGGGGACAAATGGTTTGCCAAGGTAGAAATAGAATTTCTGTTCTGAGATGAGACACAGAAAAAGAGAAACAGAGACAGAAGCAAAATTTGGCAGGATGGAGGGTGGCTACAGAAAGGTAGCTAAAGCAGTAATCCATTCAACTTTCCATGATCTGAAGCCATGGAGAGGAGAAATGACACAGATGTCTGTGAACACTGCATAATCCACATGAGATTTTAAAATGCATCTTGTGCAGTGGTAAAATGTGGGCTTGTCTTGTGTAGTGTGATGTTGTTTAAATAGTCCATTGATTTTCATAATTTCGTTTGACTTGGACCAGGATCAAAATTGCACACCTCAAAGTATTAGTACTTGATGCTTGACTGCCCCTAAATGTCCTGAGTGTCAGGGGAAAAGCTGACCAGAGAAACTGCTAACCGGGAGGTGACTGTCAAGGCAGGAATATTGGCTGAAGGAGACAGGGGTTCTGGCCTAAGGGGCTGCCAGGCTCCTAATTGCAATGACCCTGCCACAGCTAAAGCCTGAGGGAGGGGCACTGCTACTCACATGGTAGGCAAGCCTTCTTTGCCCCTGAAGCTGCAAGAGTAGCCAGGATGCCCTTGCTTGTTTCCCAAGCAGTGCCCTGGCAAAGGCATCCGCTACACTAAACTGAAAAGGTCCCAGACCGAGGCCAAAAGCGTCAGTTGCGGCGCTGCTGCTGGTCCCAACTGAGCTGACAGTTCCTCAGGCCCTTGCCCTTTGTGGGAGCCCAACACTTAAAAGAGACTGTGCATTTACATGATCTCTTAACCCCTGGTCTTCTGTTCTCTCTGTTTCTGAACTTTGTTAGTATATCCCCCATCCTGTCCCTTCCCCACTCCCCCCCCAAAAAAAAAAAATAATGCATTCACTGATAACTTAGAAAAGCCTTCATTATAGCTCTAGACTGTTTTACAAATGCTCAGTTTTATGGATGGTGGCTAATGAGGGATTCTCCCTCCTCCATGATAAGATTAAAAGGGGACTGGGGAAGGGGATAAAGTAAACAAACCATGTCTCTGAATGAGAGATTTGCCTAGGCATAGGATGTGAGTCCCATGTAGAACTGGTTATGTGAATGAATAGTCCAAACACATCAGAATGTTTCCAATGCTTTCTAAAATCTCAGAGTAGGGAGGGGACTAAGGCACCATGTGGTCCAGCCCCCTGCTTCCTGTTGGGCAAAGGATTTCTATTAAGTAAGGCAAACATAGAGTGGCCAGCTGTTCCTTACAACCTCCAGACAGACAACACCTTTGCACAGTCACCTCTCTTTGTGCTTTGTGCCCTTGGTAAGGAGCAAGAATGGGCAGACAGAATTGTTGTGGGTCATGCTAGGGAAAATTGCAATAGAAGCAAGGAGTGAACAGGAGGAAGAGAGGCTGCTGGCCAAAAAAGCTTTCAGAGGCTGGTGGGGAAGATTAGCTATGTGGCACAGGGCATCGATGTAAGTTGAGCCTGGCCTCTCAGCACCACCATAGATGGCTCTATCTATTCTCTAACCATACTGACACTTATATCCACCCCATCTTCTCCATTTCCACTAGCAGCCTCTTTTATTGCACTTATTCAACAAGTATAGTGCCTATCTTCTCTGTGCCAGGCCTGAGAATACAGAGATGAATGAGACACTGTACCCTCCCTCTAAAAATTTGAGTTTACAAAGAAAAACAAGTCCCAATAATGGGCTATCACAATATATTTAATAAAGGCAAAAATAAAAATCTACCATCTTCTCTTACGCAGACTGAGGCTGCAGCCTCCCAACAGGCTTCCTACTTCATAGCTCCCCTTTCAAGATTCACTGCCACCAAAGCACTGCTTAAAACATCCTGTTCTCCCCCTGAAAATCTCTCTATTGTCCGCTGACTATTTGATTTCCTCCGGAGTCTGGTACTCTGATTCCAGCATGCCTTTCCAGCCTTATCCCCCACTTCCCTCCTAGAGGAATGTTGTGCTTCTGCTACCCCATCCCTTCAATGGACATCCCACCCACCTGTGTGCTTTATTTCATGTAATCACCTCTGGAATGCCTTCCTCCCTCCCCAATCTCTACTTAGCAAGGGATTGAGCTTTACCTCTCCTACAGGATTCAGATATCACTTCCTTCTCTTCCTTCTCCTATTCTGCTTAGCCCAGTGCCTTGTCTACATAAGTACATGGCAATATTCTGGCATTAGAATGAGTTGTATGTGCATCTTATCCACAACAAATGAAGATAGAAGGGCATTATTGACTTGGAGCTGAATCATAGGAAGCCAAATGTTATTTGTGAGGAAAAGGAACACAGAATTTCTGAAAGAATGCTTATTAGATTGCTCAGGTTTCTGGCATGAGGGGGTAAAGAGGGTCTGTTTGCATTTAAAAAAAAATAAGTAATGAATTGTTCTTCTGTAATATTCAATATTTTCCTGAAAGCAAAGGTGAAGGAGCTTCTAGTTTTTCCTCTGTGTGGTTTAGCTGTGGCTTCAATTGTCCTCAAGGAAAAGGACAGGCTATCCCTTATGAGAAAATATCAGACCCAATATACTTTTCATAATACATAAATATCATCTCCCCAACTAAACTATATGTGCCTCAAGGACAATAATGAGTTCAGAATTTCCTTTACAGATTCTTTTACTTCATGGGGACATGTGTGGGCATGCACATAGTGGAACTCTCTAAAATCGGAACAGAAAGGAACAATTTGATGGCATCTCCTCTTACCAAACCCACTTTTGATACCTATGAAGGCCTGGTCATTGTCTGATGGCACAATTTACTAACCAGAATTTGTAGGCCTGGTTATGTGAATGCAACTCCCTATAGGGGAGGAGGAGCAGGTAGCTACCATGTTCATCCCGAGGGGATCAGTGGCAGCATATTGGCTTGTATTTACTCTCTGCACCGAAGGATGCAAGTACCAAAGGGAAACACACAGCATAGGAAATTTTGATTAAACTTATTTCTCAGACATTCTATCTGGAAACATTCCCCTATCATGATGTGAGCAGTACCTCAAGCAAGACATAAGAAATCAAAGGCTCCCATTATTTTTTATCTACTTTTGAACAATCTTTCCAAAGTTGTGGGATCTACCTGTCACTTTTACTTTGGAAGTAACCCCACAGAAAAGAGGTGGGTCTGTGTGTTTTGACCAGGGACCATATAAATGATTGAGCATATGAGAGACACCATACTGCAGATACCAGCAAATGCAATTGCTTTGACTGTGACTAGCAAAATTGGGGCACATGAGTGTGTTGAGGAATAGATGGCTTTGGGTTTTTTTTATTTATTTTCCTTCCATTTTGTTGTGATATAATTGATATATTGTATAATTTTTAGGTATACAGTATTACTGGACTTACATTTATTATTAAATGACTACCACAATAAGTTTAGCTAATATTCATTATCTTAAAAGAAAACAAAATGATTTTGGTTCCTCCTGATGAGAACTTTTAGGATTTACTCTCTTAGCAACTTTCATATGTATACTATACAGAACCTAAAACCTGGGTATGTGCCCTGACTGGCAAGCAAACTTGCCAACTTTTTGTGTACAGGATGATGTTCCAAATTACTGAGCTACCCAGCCAGGGCATGACTTATTTATCTTATAACTAGAAGTTTGCTCCTTTGACCACCTTCTTCCATTTCCCCCATCCCCAGCCCTCGCTTGTAATCACTACAAATCTGCTCTCTTTTTCTGAGTTTGATGTTGTACATATTTTTTTATTTGGGAGTATTTTTTAGATTCCACATATAATACAGTATTTTGTCCTTTTCTGTCTAACTTATTTCAGTTAACAGAATACCCTCAAGGCAGCGTACTTTGTTTACAATAGAGTTAAAGTCAAATGTGCACTTTCAAATAAGAATGCCTATCCAGCCACAGCAATGAAATCAGTTAATATAACTTTTTAGGTCCCCAGTGACTGGGCAGGACTGTGGAAAATTCTACCTGATCCTCACACCATTGACTCCCTTGCCAGAAAAGGGTCAGGCAGCAGCCTCCCAGCTAGATCTTTCCGAGTAATTACAGTTTTACCCAGGAGTATTTAGCTTTCCTTTCCGAATAAACTCCTATCAATTTGGAGGGTGGGCATGGAAACAGAATATGTAGGAATGTGGCTGTGCTCTTGAAAATAAACTTTAAAATGTATAATCTCAGACAAAGAGCACCTGTGACTGAGCTTAAAAGGTGTTTGGGGCAGATGGGGGAATCCAGATATATCCACAGGCCATTGACAAAGTCTGTTGGGGTGATTGGCCCTTGCACCTTTTGCTCATGGATGGCTCAGTTGGCATCTGATCTTAGCTCTGAGGAGTGAACCCAACCACATCTCTCACTTTTAGATGAAATCTCGCTTTAAAACAAGGGGCTGAGTGACTGGAAAATGGCCCCAAGCTGCAAAGCCCAGTGGGAACCTGCATTCATAGTATCTTAAGTCAAATTTCCTGAAGAAATTATGAAGAGTGACCTTGCTGAATGTGAGGGAACCCCTTTGAAATCAGAAAAGGTGCTGGCAATGGTTGTGAAACAGAAGAACTGCTTGGGTAATCCAGGCGGGTAGGCCACACTCTCCCTCACGAGGCAGGCTTGCCGCAGCTCCCTTCTATCTGCTGCCTCCAAACTCCTCCCTCAAAGGAAAAGCAGCTCAGTGCCTTGGGAGAATAAAGGCTGCACATCAGTTTCTTATCCTAGAAGAAAGGCCAGGCAGACAAGATTTGGCTGTGCTAGGTGTTCAAGCTCTTCCATGCCGCTTTCTCATCAAGAACTTGCTTCTTGCAGCCACAGAGCCCTAAAGCAGACCATGGGCAAACAGGCTGAGCAGGTGCAGCCAGCTTGGCTCAGTGGTTGAGCATAGATCTATAAACCAGGAGATCACAGTTCGATTCCTGGTCAGGGCACATGCCCAGGTTGCAGGCTCATTCCCTGGTGTTGATTGTGCAGGAGGCAGATGATCAATGATTCTCTCTCATCATTGGTGTCTCTATCCCTCTCTCCCTTTCCCTTCCTCTCTGAAATCAATAAAAATATACTTTAAAGAATAATCAGGCCGAACAGGCAGGATGATTTTGCCATTAACTCCAGGCACAAGCAGCACCTTTTGGTCTTTCCTTGATAATGTGGCCTTAGCTGTATAGCAGCAAGACACCAACAACCTTTTTGTCTGAAGTTCATTTAAATAAAGGGCAGATCCAATTAAACCAACTAGAGCTTCACATATCTAGGATGTCAAATAACCTATTTGATTATTTTTATTTTCGTACATGACTAGGTTTTGTCTTTTTAATTTTTGAGAGAGGAAGAAGAGAGAGAGAGAGAAACATTGATGCAAGAGAGAAACACTAACCAGTTGCCTCTGACATGTGCCCCAACTAGGGATCGAACCTGCCACCTTTTGGTGCACAGGATGACACTGAACCAGCTGAGCCATACCAGCAATTACATGACTGTTTTAGCTGATAGGGTGTGTATGCGTGGCATTGTGTATACCCTCAAGTTCAGGTCTATCTGATAAAATAAGGTCCAGCTCCTTTTCCCAAACCTACCGAAAACTAGTCTAGGTTTTAAAATTTGAGCAACTATGTAAGATGAGTTCCTGAAACGTAGTGTATTAACACTGAATCACTATATCCTTTTGCATAATGGTTGTGGGATGAGGTAGTAGAGCCAGACTCCACCATTGTATCCAGGCTATATCCTGTTCACTTTGGGTAAAAAGAATATAATTGTTTAACATTATAAAAGTGCTTAAATATTTTGTAATTTGCAGCTTGAAAAGAAAACAGTAATGGGTTTCCAAGTGCATGCCTTTACTTTTAATGAAGTGTTTATTTTTCATGGTTCTATTGGCAATAAAAGAACAGCTCCACATCAAAAGCCTTCAGGGAAGCAGTTTTCATTTGGAGGACAGTGATATTGCCAATAATTCTGATGGTGTGTGTGTGTGTGTGTGTGTGTGTGTGTGTGTGTGTGTGTTTTAAGTAAACTCACTAGACTGTATTTCTAGATATAGGTTATTGCCTATTATTCCAGGTAATTTTTTTCTCCCATTCATATAAGCAAACTATAACATGTGCTATACTCTAAAAAGCTAAAAAAAAAAAATGTTAAGTGACACTGAGATCAGGGGGCTCCATAATGTTCTAATGAACATGCTTCCATTATCTTCTGTGCTTGTTCATTTTGTTGGAAGAATGATTCATTCATTTCCAACTTGGCAACTTAAACGGCAGCAAATAAAATTTTCCTATCACAATGCAGTCAGTTTATTGGCATTCTCAGGGTTTGGGCCCTCGTTTGTGCCTCTGTTTCCTTTGCCAACAGCACCCTCTGCTGGGTTCTGTCATCTATCACATCTAATGGGATCAACCCAAATTGCAAAAGGGAAGCTGCCCTGCAACATTAAACACAGTGGGCCATGATTCATAAATCAGTTTTCCACCCTGGTGATTCATTACCAGATATATTTTTTCTGTAAAACAGCACAGTTCAAGGAAGTCATCAAAAATTCAGAAGCTGCAAAAATAACTTTCTTTGATTAATTATCTCTCTGACCTTTTTCTTCTTATTGAACAAGGTTAATAATACTTGTTACCACTCAGAGTTAAACTGCCAAGTGATTTTTATTTTGTAAAGGCCTGTTATCACTGCCAAGAGGCTTCAAAGTTGGCATTGGTTCCATTCCTCAGGTATGACCCCGAGGGACATCTGACCAATGCAACATTTCCCACTGGAGAAGTCAGCAGCTTCCACAGTGACCTGGAGAAGCTGACAAAAGTGGAGCTGGATACTTCCAACCGTGAAAATGTCCTCATGTCAACTAACTTGACAGCAACCACTACCATCTATATTTTAAAACAAGGTAAGACTATTTTTCACTTCGCCTGGCTGTAATAGCACCTATCTTAACTTCTACCCTTCTAATATATAGAATTCGCTTCTGTCTAAGAAGATGGCATTGTCTCCCTATTTTTCAGCTCTGGGAGCTGAAACTCAGACAAAAGCACCCCTTTCACAGATTCACATAGCAGCCTTGAGCCACATCTCTGTGGGAGTCATGAGTTTACATCTTTGCCAAATCTTCTCTTCCCCCAAGTCATTTCACAGCACCCAGCAGTACATAAAGCTCTTTCAGACACGGAAGGGGTTATAGTAAAGAAATGTAGTCTGTGTCACATCTGATATTAACATTCAAGATCCATGCTGACATGGGGGAATAAAAGGGATGAATTAGAATACACACAGAGCCAACACCGGTTTGGCTCAGTGGATAGAACATCAGTCTACAGACTGAAGGGTCCCAGGTTCAATTCTGGTCCAGGGCATGTACATTGGTTGCTGGCACATCACCAGTAGGGGGTGTGCGGGAGGCAGCTGGTCAATGTTTCTCTCTCATCGATATTTCTAGCTCTCTATCCCTCTCCCTTCCTCTCTGTAAAAAATCAATAAAATATATTTTTAAAAAACAAAAAATAGAATACACACTGAGCAAGAATATAAGAGAAATGGGAGAATTAAAAGCTCATTCTGTTCAAAGGAAGGGAGGGGAGAAGGAAAGGAAGGAGGTTGGACTTGGAAGGAATGTGTTGGAAGCTAAAGGGGAAATGGATACACAAACAATTTCTCTCTGTCCAGTCATTAAGGACTGATTTGGTGGTTAGGCCAAACACAGAACTGTTCAACGTTCAGATACACTCAAAAGGGATTGGTGGCAACCTTTGTCAGTGTTGTTTTGTCAGGTACAGCAACTGTGCAGGTGTCCCCAGGCAATAAGGATGCTAAGTTGAACTTGATACTCTTCTCATGCTAGCTCCCAGCATATCAAACTGCAGAGGCCGATCTATCAAGTCAGAAAGGGAGTTTGTGAGGGAATTCTTTAAAAATGAGACCGGAAAAAAATAAAAACAGCCTGCAGTATTAGGCAGGAGTCTTTTATCCAAGGAACAAACTACCCCAGCTGTGAAAATAACAAGACCCAAATGGACAGAGGGCACATCTGCCTGTCAGAGTGGTTGTCTAGCCCAGAAGGCAGTTGGGTCCACAGTGTCCCACCTGCTCATCCCTTCCCAGACTTGCCTCCTAAAGCTAAGCTTGTCTCTCCTCTGCTTCCTATGCTTCCCGCTTCCCTTTCCTCTCCCTCTCCCGCCCCCTCCTTTGTTCCTCTGCCTACAGAAAATACTCAAAGTACATATCGGGTGAGTCCAGATGGCTCTCTACGAGTCACCTTTGCCAGCGGGATGGAGATCAGCCTCAGCTCAGAGCCTCACATCCTGGCTGGGGCAGTCAACCCCACTCTGGGCAAATGCAACATCTCACTGCCCGGAGAGCACAATGCAAACCTCATCGAGTGGCGGCAGCGGAAGGAGCAAAACAAAGGCAACATTTCAGCTTTTGAAAGGAGACTGAGGGTAAGTCTTGACCTTATACAAGATATAGAACTTTCTCTTTATGTTTGAAAACTGCAGAGCCTTCCTAATCTGAAGTCCTGTTTTCTCCAAAACCCATGTAGGTGACTGACTTATATGAAGTACTGATTCAAGAGGGGGTGCTAATGGCTGATAATGGTTTGGGATTCTTAAATTAACATTCTAATAGGAGCTTTCCTTGTCATTAGCCAGCTAAAGTGCTTTAATAGTAGCAATTTCAGGCACCAAGAAAGACTGGGTGGAGAAATGTGTTTCATCAGGTGGCTCTCCAGAATCCCTCACAGCATGCCCTAGAGATTGTTATCAGCCCATCAGGTTGACCCAGTTCCAATTTTTGTGGGGTTTATACTTTATTTGGAAAGATCAGGCAGGTACACACAGAGATACAAGGCGACATTTGGACAAAGTCAAGATAAAAGAGAAAGTCAGTGAAGAATACCACTGCCATGAATACAGACATATGAAGAGCCAAAGGGGTAAAGGGCTAATACTGAGATTGGGTGAGTTATGCTCAGAGAGAGCTGCCTGGGGAAAATGAAAGATTTGGGAGTTTTTGAGTCCTTACCAAGCACAGTTCACCACTGTTAACCAGAGCTCTCTCAGTCCCAATTGCCTTTCTGCAGAGCATAACGCCTACAAACAACACAGAACTGTCTGCCTGTCCCTTCTGAAATACCAATGTTAGGATGATGTGACCAACTTTCCAAATATAGTAACATTCAATATCAGCCCCAAAGCAACTGCCAGCCTAAGGGAAATAATCACTCACTATTGAGGCCAGGCCTGCCTTGAGCACCTGTGTCATGCACGGGACAACTGGATTGCTTGCATTTTCTTCACTCACAGTAAAAATCACTCAGAGAGAAAATGTGGTAACCTTAAACTGTGGAAATGCAACAATAAACAACCACCCAATTCCAGTGAGAAGCAGTCAAACTAGTCACATTGCTTGCTAGGGACAAGATAATTTATGACCGTGCTCGCTTTCCAATTCCATTGGTAACACCAAGACACAGACTTCAAAGGTGTTTTTTGAAACAGCGCTAAAGTTGTCTACATGCACAAGTCAATTTGTATGTTCTTATTCTATTGACTGGTCTCTAGCAGAATAGTTAGTGGATATGCCACTTACTTGAGAAGTGAAACCAATCCAAATAGTCAGATTCCTCTGTGTGAATAGCAGTGAGGGTTTCTATTAGGGTTCTAGAAATGGCATTCCCCTGGATGAAGTTAGATGACCTGGCCTTGCTACTCAATTTTACGAGTGACTTAAGAAATGCCTTTATTTTTTTCACCTGTGAAATGAAGAAAAAAGAATTATCTACATATGGCTTATCAACCTCGTGGATTCAAAAATAGAAAATAATATTGAATAAGTGATCTCTTAGTGCCTCAATAAAACATTGTGAACAAAATCATACACTATATGACTGGCATTTTCTATTCTTTAGGGTAGTCCATCCTATACTGTGGGATTTTCTGTGTTCTAAGATAACCGACCCTATTTTTGCCCCTCCATGTGTATAGATGTAATTTGCACACCATATTCCCAAATTGTTCTTAATGTTGAGAACTAATGGTTATAAAACATTTGGGAGCCTTTTACTGTTTTTTGTTTTTGTTTTTGGTTTTTTGGTTTTTTTTGGAGCCTTTTACTGTTAGGAATAGAATGAAGTGTTATTTAGTTAATACCATTTATAGATGACATGTGGTAGAGTTGAATGGATTTGTGGAATGGCTTATAAGGGCAACAAATTCAGGGCCTTCTCCTCTACATGATCTCTGGGGTACTTCCTGGTCCTAGTACTGGAGACCCTTATTGGCTAGGTCAGTGTTTCCCAACCTTCTCTCATGATGAGAATCACCTGGTGGAGTTGTTAAAACACAGATTCCTGAATCCCAACTAAGAAGTGCTAAACTAGAATTTTTGAGAACATATAGGTAAAATTGCATACCTAACTTAGTGCTCTGTATATAAAATCTGTCTTAGAGCACAAGTTAAGTATACAATTTTACCTATATGTTCCCAAAAATTCTAGTTTAGCACTTCTTAGTTGGGATCCGGGAATCTGTGTTTTAACAACTCCACCAGGTGATTCTCATCATGAGAGAAGGTTGGGAAACACTGGGCTAGGTGGTATTACTGTGCATGCCCCTAGAAATCTAACAATAACAATCATTAACTTATAGTTAGTGCCTTAGAGTTACAAAATGCATTCAGAACCAGGATTTTTTTTTATCACCACAATCATCAATTGTTGTTATTCCCAATTTATAGATACAGAGACTAAGGCCCAGAGAGGTTAAGTGATTTGCCCAAAGTCAATCAGCTATTAAGGATCAGAGTCAGCACTAAAATGAAGGACTTCGTGTAGCACAACTGTCTTTCCACTATATCATGCTGTGCTGCCATGCTCCTTAAAATAATTCATTGACAAATCATTGCCCCATTCAGTGGCGCCATCTTGGCAGGGCCTGGGGCTTTGTTTCAATGTTGACAAAAAGACTCTAATGATCTGCTCTAATGTACTGGCAAGTTTGGGTGATGCAGGACAACTGGCTAGCCTCCAGGCAATGTGTGAAGGTGGCAAGAGGATGACAAAAGCTATTTAACTGATTCATTTGTACCTACTCTTCCCATCATCTGCTGTTTTTGTTTATACCATTGCCTTAGTTTCTCTAGAATAAGCATACCCGATTTAGTGGAATAAATATGTCCCCAAAAGGTAGGTGTCGATCCAGTTTTGACAGAGCAGATTATCTTTCCTTACTGACTTTATTATTTCAGAGAGGGTGCCCCTTTACTTCTGGTGTCCCTTTCAAGGGACAAGCCAATGACACTTGAGATGTAACTTTCTCTCTTCTGGGCCAAATATGCAGTGACCCATTGTAAGCATACGCGGAAAACATAAGCCTTTCTGATGCCATCAAGTTCCCCGAGACCTTGGACTGAACCATTTCTTTCTCCTGGTGAAGCTGCCATTGTACCGTGAGGCCATGCTGGGGTACCAGAGCTCTTGAAACAAAATACCAGATTCACATGTTCACACAACATAGAAACCCCAGCTGTATTGGGACAAATGAAGGTTCTCTGAAAAACCACAGAAAGGTGTGATTGTAATTTGCAAATGTGCTTGGACAACAGGTTATAAACCACTAATTATTCAGGCACAAAATGACAGGTTCATTGAAAGGCTCACTTGGTAAGATGATGAACATCAAATGTTCCAGAAAACTACTTATCACATCCACCCCAGACCTTCTAGCTGGAAAGAAAAACATCAGAAAAGGATAGTCCTCTCTAAGAGTTGCTTTTCTCCAGTGATTGGTGGTTATGTTTTTTATACAAAGTCAGGGTCCCCTTCAAAGGTAAAGGAGTCAAACTGCTGGGAAATGTGATATCCTGCTCAGCCTGAGCAGGCAAGGGATTTGTTACCTCTGGGACATCCTGTGCCAGCTCCATTAAATGAAGTAAATCACATTAATATCCTGAAATTTCATTTATTTTAAAAATCCATTTTCTCCAACCTGAGTTGTATTTGAATCATCTTCCTTGCAAAGTACTTTTACATCCAGTTCATACATCTCCTCATCTGCTGCATCAATCTGTCCCCATAAATACATTTCCCTGGACAATAGGGAAATTAGAATACAGGTAACAGTAGAGGCAGTTGTAAAAGAATTGGACATTCACCAAAAGCAAACTGGTTTAGGAACTTTATCCAGATTGTACCTTGCCATGTCCGTGGATAATAGGCCATTATATGAGACATCCCAGCATTGGATCCCAGAGCTCTTTACAAGATTTTGCAAACTGAGATGTGAGGTTACAGCAAAACTCCAGAACTGCAGTCTCCTTTATGTATTATACTTGGCACCTGTTGCAGGAATATTCCTGCAAGATTTCTGACGGGCTTCCCTCCCACAACCCCCACCTCTCCCACCCCCCCACCTCTCCCCCTGCGGCAGGCAGGGTGAGGTGGGTGGGATGGGTGGGGCACGCCAACTCGCACCCCGCCCCAACCTACCCCGCATGTGCTGCCAGTGCTTTCCCTCCAGCAGCCACAGCCACCTTACTTTCTACTTTCCCTCCCTTTTCCTTCTATGCTGTCTTCAGTCTTCACTCCTCCCTCCTTCCGTGTATGCAAATTAACTTGCCATCTTTGTTTGGTTAATTTGCATAATTAACCAATTTGCTCTGATTGGCTGGTGGGCATGGCTTGTGGGCGTGTCTTGTGTAGCTGAGTGATGGTTAATTTGCATATTACTCTATTATTATGTTAGACTAGAGGCCTGGTGCATGAAATTTGTGCACTGGGGGGGTTGCACTCAGCCCGGTTTGCACCTTCTCGAAGTCCGGGACCCCTCAGAGGATTTATGCCTAAGCTGTCAGTCAGCCATTCCTTTCACAGTTCAGGGCTCTCACAGTCCAAGACCCCTCATTCCCTACCACTTTCCTGCAGCGGAGGCAGGAGAGGCTCAGACCACCACCACTGTGCTCACCAGCCATGAGCCTGGCTTCTGGCTGAGCGGGCGCTCCCCCTGTGGGAGCACATTGACCACCAGGGATCAGCTCCTGTGTTGAGGGTCTGCCCCCTGGTGGTCAGTGCACATCGTAGTGACCAGTCATTTTGCCGTTCGTATATTTTGCATATTATGGTTTTATTAAATAGGATATTTTTCAGGAGACATAGCACTTCAAAACAAAGTCATAAAAATAACTAATATGATTATGTGTTTACAAGCAAAATGAAGCAAAGACCAATCTAAAATCCTGACAATTTTTTTTCTGCTCACAGATAACTGAGACTGGAGTAAATTGGCTTTTCAATGCAACATGTGAATGTTCATACCTGATCTGAGCTCTGGAAGGGGAAAGAAGCCCAGTTGAAACACAGGGTCTCAGGCTGACAGATGGGGGGAATTTGGGAGGCAGCCAAGAGGATCCCAGCACCTCCCTCCATTCTCAGAAAACATCTTTGCTATATC
Organism: Pipistrellus kuhlii; assembly: GCF_014108245.1. Taxonomy (NCBI): domain Eukaryota; kingdom Metazoa; phylum Chordata; class Mammalia; order Chiroptera; family Vespertilionidae; genus Pipistrellus; species Pipistrellus kuhlii. The sequence continues at coordinate 17,507,681 of NW_023425504.1, forward strand.
AGGGCACTTCCGCTCCACTTTCAGAGATTTCCCTGTGTCTGCTGTTTCTTAAATAGTCAGCCAAAAATAATCCTTGTGCCAAAGGGATTATTTTGGGGTGGAAAGTTCTGCTCCCCTTCAAAAGAATGAGTAAGATTTTGAGTAAGGATGGGTATGCTCATAATTTGCACCATTTTCCCCATCTATAAAATGAGGGGTATGGGCTATGCAATCTCTATTACCAGTAGTATCATCATCATTAATTACAGCAACTAATATTCACTGAGGTCTTACTATGTGTATTATGTTGGAGAGGGGGGAGAATTCTTCACTCTACCCTTCTTAAGTCCTTATGTCTGTACCAATAATAAAATTGACACAAAACCAGATTAGCAGAAAGAAAATTAAATAGGCCAAAAACAGACAAATATCAGCAGTTGTCTATAGATCAACCTAATATATCTTTATCCTACTAATTGAATGAATCTCAAATTGGAAGGGCTGAAAGGACTTTTTCTTAAGCAATAAAACACAATCTCCTGAGAAAAAGCAAGCAAAGGCTCAGAGGGAAGGCAAAGGACACTTTCCTTTGGAGTTTCACCCTGTACCAACATTTCACAGGCACTTTGATTCCTGCTGGCAACACAATTCATGATCCCTAGGGCATCTTCTTCCCTTTTTCCTTTCTGGTCTAAGTATGAATGAAAAGCAAGCCCTTCTCCTTACTTCTCCTTAGCAAAGCTGAAAAACGTAAAGAAAATCAAGGGATATTTTAAGCATAGATACTTCTATTTTAAAAAATGATCAAGTCTAGCTTTTTTGCCCCAGTGTACAGCTTTTTAATTGCCAAATTCAAAGGTCTTGTCCAATTTGCAACCTCTCCAAGGAGACCTGTTTTAGCTGGGGGCTATTCCCAAATTTCAACCCTTTCTTTGCCCCTATTTTCCAGGTCAAGGATTGATGTAAGAGTAAGAGTAGAAATAAGGATGAATAAGGATGGATGGCCCACATTTAGGTCAGGGGCTATTCTTGCCTTTCAGACAAACAAGTGCTTGTATGAATGTGGAGCATTCTCAGCCTTATTCATGACCCCAACAGTCAGAGGCAAGCAGCCTAGTTCTGATTCATGCAATAGAAGCTGGAGGCACATAGTACTCAGGAATAGGGTGGGATAACTCCCCTGGAAAAGCCTTCTCCTTCCCAGCCTTCTTACATGAGAATTTGTGGGGCAGAGGGCAAGGAGAATGATTCTGTGGCATGTTCAATTCCTTCATCCCTTTCAGCTAGTCGTCAAATTTTACATTACCTTCCAAACCTGACTTTGAAACTAGTGTTTCAGAAACATCTGAATATCAGGGTGCATTCTCCGGAAATAGAAGTATGGTTGTAGAAGTCTTAATAGGCCAAGTGAGGACATCAGGTAGAGTTTGGTTCTGCCTGCTTTGTAGTAGTTTTTGAACAGTGATCCTTGCTTGTGTAGCTGCAATAACTTTATTTAGAAATGTGTTCTTCAGTTGTAAACTTTATCTGTCAGATAAATAAAACCACAAATTTAGTGGAACTGGAAATCACTTGTTACTTTGGCTCTTTAACTATCATTATAACATGAATTGTAACTGTTACAACTGTCTCTGAGAGTACATGGATATTTTACAGCTATTGTAAATGAACGGTATTACAGTTGGAGATATGTGGCTATAAAACCACAGGAAAGGTAGTTGAAGAAAGAACACCTCGTCTCATATAGGTTTCCAAGGCCTGCATATTAAAAGAAAGAAAACACGTGCTTCTATATCACCTTAAACGTGGCACAGTGTGTTACTATATATTTATGCCCCGTGACTCTATGCACTTGGCTACAGATAGTTTAAAGAGTCATGATTCCCAATCACTAGTCTTCTGGATAGAATTCATGACATGGAATATTTACAAGGTTCTATTTTTGCAGAAGTTCAAAATTAAGGACAAATATCATTAGCACCAGCTGGTTGATGAAGAAAGTAAAACCAGGAGGTTTTAAAAGTGCCACATCCCAATAGAAAAATGGACAAAAGTCAAGAGCAGACAATTCATAGAAGACATACATGTGGCAAATAGATATTAAATGGGTTCAACCTCACTAGTATTTATTTGTATCACTGTATTTTTATCAAATAAATACAAATTAAACTACAGTAGCATACCATTTTCCCACTCACATTGAGAAAATTTTGCTAACAATGATAATACTTGATGTTGGTAAGGATGGTATGAGATAGATCCTCCACTACTACTTAATGATATCATAAATTTGCACAACTATTGTGCACTATAAAGTAATATCTCAAATTGCATCAAGAGTCTTTAATATGTTCTTTTCATTTGATCCAGTAATTTCGGTTGTGTACTAAGGACATATTTACTTACAAAAATGTTCAACAAAATATGAGATATAAAAGGAAAATGGAAGAAAATCTCTGATTTCCAACAATAGGAGAAAGGGTAAATAGATGCTTATTGTGCAGGAGGATATTATGCAACTATTAAAATCCACATTTTAAGAATATTTAATAACACAAGAGATGCTCAAGATAAAACATTAGCTGAAAAAGTAGGATATAAAACTTTAAATATAATCCCAGTTGTCTTCTTTAAATGTATGGACACAGATTATGCAAAGAAAAGTAGGATAAATTGAATGAAATGCAGCAAACTATTAGCAGTGATTTGCATTAGGTGGAAAAATAAGTAATTATTTCCTTTGTATATTTCCATTTGTATATTTCCTAAACTTTGTATAGTTTTCCATTTTTCTGCAATGAAAAAAAACTATTACTTTTATAATCTGTGGTGGGGGTGGAGTATTGAGGAGGTATTTTTAAAGGCAAACTATACAAGATTACTGAGCAAGGAAAGACCAGAATCTTAAATGAGAATGTTGGCTTTATAGTCACACAGGCCACTAAGTTAAAAACTCTTTCTGGATCTCATTTTTTTTGTGGAATATAAAACACAAAACAAAAAACAGAACTCACAAAAACAGAGAACAGATGGCAGTTGCTGGAGTCAGGAGGGTCAGGGATGGGCAAATGGATGAAGAGGGTTAAAAGGTACAAAATTCTGGTTATAAAATATGCAAGTCCTGAAGATGTAATGTACATCATGGTGACTATAGTTAACAATTCCGTATTGTGTATTTAAAAGTTGCTAAGAGAACAGATCTTAAAAAATCATCACCAAAAAAAAGGTTAATCAGACATTATTATGATCATTTTGCAATGTATACAAACATTTAATCATTATGTTATACACCTAAAGCTAATATAATGTTATATATCAACTAGGAGCCCAGTGCAAGAATTCGTGTACTTTGAAAGGACTGTAGACCACGAGGCTGCAGTGGGCACAAGGGCAGATCTTGGCCCATCCTCCACATCCATACCCAGCCCCCCCACCATGGTCCGGTCCACTGTCTGCTGGCAGCCCCACTACCACCGCTGTCACTCCCACATGCTGACAGTGCCGGCCCCAATGGTACCTGCTGAAGGCGTGGAGCAATTGGGGCCAGTGCCTGCAGCAGGTGCAAGAGGTGGCTGCCACCCTGATAGCCCCTCAGGAGCAGGAGTAGGTAGAGAAACCCCGACGGGTTATCAGGGCCAGCAGCTGCTACTTGTACCTGCTAACAGCACTGAGCATTGGGTGGGGGTGAGGCCTGCACCAGCAGCAGGTATGAGCACTAAGTGAGACCCAGTGCGCTGGAGCAAAGAATTTTCAGTAACCACCAGAGGCTCTCCCTGCTGACAGCAACTGGTGTCCTGCCTTGGTCTGGCACCCCTGCTCACCTACTCCACCATCCTGTCACAGCTGATGCCCACCATGTTCCACACTCTGCTGCCTGCTGCTGACACCTGCCATGTTCCACATGCACCCCCTGGTGGTCAGCACACATCATAGTGACTGGTTGTTTGGTTGTTCAGTTGTTCCACCATTTGGTATATTTGCATATTAGGGTTTTATTATATATGATTATATCTCAATTTTAAGATTAAAAAAATGTTAAATTCTTTCTGAACTGGGATTTTGAAATTGGACTCTTGAGACCTCTCAAGGTTTTATGTTTGGGTTTTAGCGGCCCCTTGAGATTTTATTACAAATGATCATGTATGTGCTTATGTGCATTTTTCTGGGGACATGGTGCATGGCTTTCAGATATTTAACCATAAAAAATGAACATAAAGTTTAGTTAAATAGCTAGTGAGTCCACTTAGTTCAACTATAGATGATATAGTCAAACCTTAATGTTGGTTTTTCCCCCCAACTCAATAACCTGATATTTAACATTTTGTTTGAGATTGTGTTGACAATTCCTATAGCTATAAACCTAGTACACCAAGCTACAATCACCTTGGAATCTGACACATGGGCCCATTCAAAAGCCCAACTAAAATTAGAAAAGTAATCATTATATTCTAAAAATAACAATTCCTAATGCTATTTTTACACTTCACCAGGTACCTATATATGTAATCTCATTTTATTCTTAGCACAACTCTGTGGTATGAAGTGGCTCTATCACTCCTATTTCACAAATAAGGAAATGATAGAAGACATGACTGGCGCACAGTCAAACAAGTATTGTAGTTCAATATCTCCTGACCTCCAGGCCACTGCTATTTATACTTCGAAGTCTCTTCTTTCTTATTCTTACCTTGGTTCCTTGCCTTGGACTTCCTCCACCTGCATTAGAAATCTGTCCCTTGAAAGCTGAGCAAAGGGTACATGGTGACTTCGTACCATTTTTGCAACTTTGTGAGTCCTACTCTTTCAAAATAAGTTGTAACAACAACAAAAAAACTCAATAAAACTAAAACTGAACTAAACTGAAATAAATAAAATAAATTTTAAAAGCCCTCCCCGTGGTTTTCCACCTGCCCTTCCTTCAAAGCTCTGCTCTTCCACAGAGCCTTCTTCAGCTCTGTTGTGATCAGCCAGCTATAGCAGAAGTTACTAGTGGGACTGTCAAACATTGACACTATGAACTGAAGAGTAGAAAAAATCAGGTCAGTTGTCCAGTTGCTTTGAAAACCCAGTAAAAGTTGCCACTTCATTAATTTTTAAACTTTTTCATTAACTCAGTTAGTTGTTAGGTCATCTTTTGTGGACACAGCTGAATTTCCTAGGAGTCAGGCACCCCTGAATGCTGACTTCATGGAATCCATCTGAGATCCCTTGCACCAGGCTTTCTCTAGTACAACTATTTCTCAGGACAACTTCATGGTTTTGAGGTACACAGAAGGAATGCTAGCATGCAGTCAAGCAAGCCGAGAACCAGAACCAAGCCAAAAACTATTTCTAGACTTGGTATCAAAACTAAATTCTATTTTTTACTTCCTTTAGTGGTGCCACCTGTGCAAATACTAGGGGACCTACCAACACATTTACCTGGTGGCCATCATGAAAATATTGCTGCTTAAGGTTCCATCACTAGGGGGCAACCTAAATGTCCCTATGATAGAAGTAATATACCTCTAAACCCAAATGAACAAGGAAGCCTAAGAAGGGAATCTATATAAATTACAGGGACCAATATATCTTTTTGTTCTGATTTCTAATCACATAAATAATTCATCCTTGTATGTTCTAGCCACATTACTGGTAAAGAGGGAGAAGTAAGTTCCAATCCTGAGTAGGCATCTGACTCACGTAAGATTGCATAATTATTAAAAATTGTGTCAGTAATTTTGAGGCTTAAAATGGGGCGGGGGGACCAACAAGCTTCTATCGAGGATCTAGCTCATGCCAAGAGTTAAGATATAGCCCACTCCTCCAGGATTGTATGGTCTGATGGGAGAATAAAGATCAGTGTCATCTGAGAAAAGTGAAAGTCATTCAGATTCAAAGTCCAGAGACACTCCATTGTTGGAGAATCAGAAAAAACTTGTGGTTGTGTGTGTGCTAGATAAGGGGAACCAAGACAGAGCTTCAAATTAATTTTGTACCTCTTTTTTTGTAGGCCCATAACAGAAACCTACTGTCCATAGATTTTGATCATATAACACGCACAGGGAAGATCTATGATGACCATCGGAAATTCACCCTTCGAATTCTTTATGACCAAACTGGACGACCTGTTCTGTGGTCTCCTGTAAGCAGATATAATGAAGTGAACATCACATATTCACCTTCAGGACTGGTGACGTTTATTCAAAGGGGGATGTGGAATGAAAAAATGGAATATGACCAGAGTGGAAAAATAATTTCAAGAACTTGGGCTGATGGGAAAATTTGGAGCTATACCTACTTAGAAAAGGTAAATAAGTATATGGGGAAAATAAACTAGTTCTGAGATCTGACTGAGAATATCAAAAGTGGTCCTAATTACCCACCTTGGTAAGGACTGGCAAGAGAAAAATCTTTGTTTTGGGTGTTCTGTCCCACAAAAAAAGTGTGTGTGTGTGTGTGTGTGTGTGTGTGTGTGTGTGTGTTCTATAAAAATAAGCTGTTTTGCAACTGAGAACTTTCCCTAACCCCACACTCTGCCACATACTTCAAATTGAAGTCAGCGTAATGGCTTAGCTTTCTCCTCATTTGAGCATATTCAGTCATGCCGTTGAAAATGTATCTTTATTATTATGAAAGCCCATAGTGAGGAAAATAGGTAGAAAATTATAAAATTGTGTGTTAATGTATCTTAGCTCTGGAAAAGAACCTCTTACACAGAGGACGAAGAATTCTAATTGTGTTAGGATAGTCAGTGACACTTTAGTAGTATATATTTGAGGACTAATTTTCACAAGTAATCCACTGTCAGAGGGAATGGTGGCAGTAGGGCTCATTGGTTATAGTCCTTTGTGTACAGCGAGTCTCGAGTAGCATCCATGATAGGAGCTCATAGCCTCTGTTTGGTAGGAACAGACAAGGACTTTAATCCTGTCACCAAAACCATTTGTCAAACATCAGCCCTCACACAGCAAAATATCTTCTAGCCAGATCAGGAGCAGAGTACAATAACAGAAATTGATCTCTATCTGCCATCTCAATTTCTAATATCCTAAGATAGTGTCTCTTGTTTCCTCAATCTATCCATTCAACTGAATTTATCAGTCTTGAATTAATTTCTGAGAAAATTGAAAAATGTTTTCCCTTGACCAGACAAGGGTAATGAGCACAAGGTGACCCCTAGAAGTTCTTTAAAAAGTTATAGGAATTCATAGCTCACAAGGCAAAATTTTGCTTTTGCACCCAACGACACCAAGCCTTTTTGATATACCCCCAGGGTTTCAAACAAAAGTGTGCCAGTGGTTCTATGTCATTATAATAAATGATTCTACTATTTCCCAGAGTCAGTCACTGGGGGATTTGCCAAGTTGGAAATGCCTAGGAGATAAAGCTGGCCCCACTTGGGATGCAGGATAAAGAAGGGGGTTTTCTGCTGTATCCCCCATCCTTTTCTGCTGAAGAAATCTATTATATCTTTATTCTCTACACTGGGAACATCTGAATCTTATAGAGTGGGGCTTTCCTCTTTTGAATTTCGATAACAAGAATGACTGGCAAAATTATATGACTGATGTCCACAAAGGGCTGAACCTCTTACAAAATTGACTGAATCCAAATATTTGGTGGTATGTTTACATAAGCAAAACATATAATGATGACCTTCATACAAAAAAAAAGATGCCACTGTTATGGAATACAGGCTGTATTATTTTTTTCAGAAGTGAGGATGGGTTTGCATTGCTTCTTCCTACATGTGGGTGGTGCAATAGCTAGCTCTCTTTAGGGAAACTACATGGGTTTGAACTCATAACCCCAACCTCATTAGCACTGTAGTCTGGCTATTGTGCTAATTGCCTATGGACAGTTGCATATGGCTCTCAGAAGACTTTCCTTTCAGGCTATCTATACAATAACAAAAGAGCCTATTGAACACTTACATTTCAGCCCTGCATGCAGTATTAGCCTCTGAAACAATTTTATTGTTTCTTTTTTCTGAATTAGCTGATTATTTCATCAAACTTACTTGAGTGAAGAATCATGTGAAGCAAACTTCACATAAATTCTCTTTGCAGAAACTTAGTTGGCAATAATTCTTTCAAAACAAAACAAAGAAAATTATGTGAAACTATCAGTGTCTGCAGTGGACAGAAATAAGATCTTATTGACATGAAATAATGTATCAAGAAAAGCCCGGGTGACTTCCAAAGACTAGTTTCTTGACAAGAGAGACAAATGAAATCACTTGTGCCTTTTAGTTTATTTTTGTCCCTTTCTTGATTTCTAACTTGTTCTCTAATTAAATCATTATGCAAAACTCAGAACCTACAAAACACATGGTTCTTTACTTTCTAAAAATTATTTACCATGGCATTGATCTTAACAGTGTTATTGACAGTGATAACTAATTCACCGAATAGATGTGATGATTAAATGAAATAACAATATAATGCACCTAGCACATCTTGTCATTCAAAAAAATATTGCTTTCTACTTGACTAGTGCATTATAGTATTTATTTTAAGACTGAGAACTTAAATGCTAGCACTTAGTGCTACTTGAAGGTAAATTAACACTGGAAAGAGTGGAAGGAAGAGAGGGAGGAAATTAAAACATCTTTGAAATTGTGATTCTAGGGGAAAAAAGGAGAAAGAATATTGAATTTATAAAATTTTATTTACATGTAACTTTTTCAATTATGTAATGGGGTTCTGTGTCTTCCTATGCTCATTTCAGTCCTCTCTTGAACATGGCCTTTGCTTGCACATTTTTTCACTATATCTGGAGCAGAGCAAGGACAAAGAGGCTGGCTTTTGTAGTATATTTTAAAGTACAAATTCTCAAACTTTAAAATGTGTATTTCTTTTTATACCTCAAAGTACCTCTGGTATTACCTCTGTAAATTTGGTTGCCATCCCTATACCATGATATATTTTAAAAGCAACAGCAGATATTTCACCTTAAGGTGCAGAAATTTTCTAAAAATTCTTTGACTTCCTCTAGAATAGGTGAAAGTTATATGGATCATTTTTATGCACAATGGTTTGTAGCCATTAGGAGAAAAATAATTATTTGGGTAATAGCTGAAGTTGCTTAAATAATCTCTTCTCTATTAAAAAATCAATTATTGTTTCTTAAATTTTCTCTGTGTGATCATTAATTTTCTATCTTGATTTATGAGACTCCTCTGAGTTAATTATATTTAGAATACTTGTGGAGCTAAAATTTTATATTAGAGTAAATGTAAATCTTTCAGCTTCCTGAAATCATTCTTAAGAACTTCATTTTTAAGATGCATTTAAATATATTTTATAATAATTTAATAAGATGCTTTAGTCTAATACATTTACACAAAATTGCCTTTTTGGGGTTGAAAATTTCAAAGGCAGCCTGGAGGGACAGATGCAGCCTGAGGCTTGAGCTTTCAGGTGGCCCCACACTGCCATCTGGTGGTTATTTGAATTTCTACCATTTCATTTCTATTGTTCAAAGAAGTACACAGGCATGATTGTTCCTTTCCTCTTCTTTACAATAATCTCCTTAGGACCTCACAATCAATTTTACAAAATAAAAAAGTCTTCCACTCTATTTTTTGGACTAATAATAAATGGCCTTTTATCCTGTAGCAGCACTGTGGGCGTTGGATGGACCCCTAAGCATTGTTTTTTGAACAAACATGATAATGCCCACCCAAAGTGCAAAAGCAGCCAAGTGAGAGCTAAATGGTATTCTGACAACACAATGGTTACATTCATGAGATTTCTAATCACGTCATCCACATTCTTGCCATTGACAGGGAGCTTTAAAATGGACTAGGGAGTTTTAGAGACAGCACAGCATCAGCATCACCTAGAGCAGGGTCAGGCAGTGGTTGACTGCAGTGTGGATATGAGCACAGTGGCGATGTGCAATCAATGTTTGGCAAGGTTGATACAGCTATTGGGAAAGGCATGGCCCCAGCAGGCTGGTATTAGATAATATGTGGAAGCCATATGGTGATTGTCTCTGGCCTGCATCACAGATGGCAGATGTTACTTGTATATGGCCAGTTGACAGAAGAGAGTGCAATGAGTTGGAAAATCTGACTTTTAGCATATAGGTCATTAAAGATGTTTCCCGCCAATTTGCCCCAGGTTCTGCTTGATCAAGGAGGAAGTTCTCCCTTTGTGTCCTCATGTCCACGTAGGAGTGCAGAGGGATTTTCAGAGCTGCAGGTTGTCCATTTGTGATGAGGTGACAGGGTTTCCACCTGCAGCTCTGTATCCCCTGGTGGAGTACTTGATGGAAAAGAAAGGATGAGTGCCGAAACCGGTTTGGCTCAGTGGTAGAGCGTCGGTCTGCGGACTGAAAGGTCCCAGGTTCGATTCCGGTCAGGGGCATGTATGTTGGTTGCGGGCACATCCCCGGTAGGGGGTGTGCAAGAGGCACCTGGTCAATGTTTCTCTCTCATCGATGTTTCTAGCTCTCTAGCTCTCTCCCTTCCTCTCTGTAAAAAATCAAAAAATATATTTTAGGAAAAAAAAAAGGATAAGTGACTGAGCAAATAAATGCTGACTTGGACTTCACAGTATTGACATGTGATTCAAAATCAATAATTCTCAGAAGGTCAGGGAGGATATGTAGTTTCAAAGACTTAGATGTACATTAGTGTGTTGGTATAATTCATATAAATATATATATGTGTAATTTGTATTTAGAAGATGAAAAGTGACCTGTGTTTTCATAACAGAAGCTTAAGAAAGTAAACCTTAACTAAGTCTTTTTGCTTGATAAGGGAATTCTCAAGAAGGGAGAGGTAAAGCTTCCTTGGGGAGTTACATCAGAATTCCCCAGAGTGAGCAATTTTTCTTTTTCTTAAAAGATGAGATTTAAATACTTTTCAATTAGTAATGGGGTTGATGTCTCCCTAAAACAGTGCTCTTTTTATGTTTAGATTCAAGATTAAAATAAGATAAGCCATTATCATTGAAATACCTAATAGAAGCAAAGTATTACATATTCCTCAACAAATAACTATTTCTGAAATACAGATCAGGTTAGGGAGAGAGAGCCCATATAATCAGAGGATTGTCCACTTTAATGGCATGTTCCCCTAATACAGTTTAAAGCATGAATTGCAAAGCAATAATAATAATATTTTATGCAACTTTTCACAAAGACATCTAGTACATGAAGTCAATCGACATGTTTTGGTGACTATAACTTAATGTGCAGCAAACCCTGCCCTCCATTTACCTGCCTCAAATTAATCTCCAAATTGAAACTATGGTAACTTTTCTAGAATAAGAACTTGAGTGTTTCTCCCAGCTGTGCGAATGTCCTGATTTTCAGCTTGCTTCCAGTGGTTCCCTGTAGCCAACATGTTTAAGTGCAAACTCCTTAGCATGGTTTAACAAGCTCAATTCTAGACCCAGGCTACCTAACTGCCCTCATCTCTTGCCATTCACCACCACTTCTGCCCCAGCATACCCATGCTCTGACAATACAAAATTCCTCTCATTCTCTGAAAAAGCCATGTTTTCTTTTTTATCCATACCCGCACAATACTGTGCCCTCTGTCAAGAATACTCTCTTTCTCTACTCCACTCCACCCACCTCTCTGCCTTCACCTAGTCAACCTTTAGGTCTCAAGGCAGATATCTGTTTCTCCAGGAAACCTTCCCTGACCTCTTAAGTCTGGATTAATTGCTCTTCCTCTGCCTTCCAAAAGCACCCTGTACTTCCCCTGTCATAACACATTTCACACTATATTGTAATAGCTTGGTTACTTGTCTCTCTCCATTAAACTGTAAGTTCTATGAGATAGACATTATTATTGACCGCTACTATATCAATTGGGGCCCACCACAATGTCTGGCACATCGTGAGTGCTTGGTAAATTTGTGTTGAATGTCTGGATATGTATTTCCTTTCATCTCTTCCACTCAGTGGTACATATTATGCTACTTTGCCTTTGTCTCATTTCAGTCCGTGATGCTTCTCTTACATAGCCAGCGGCGTTACATCTTTGAGTATGACCAATCGGATTGTCTGCTCTCAGTCACCATGCCTAGTATGGTGCGCCACAGCTTACAAACCATGCTTTCAGTGGGCTACTACCGGAATATCTATACCCCACCGGACAGTAGCACTTATTTTATCCAAGACTATAGTCGAGATGGCCGACTGCTACAGACCCTGCATGTGGGGACAGGGCGCAGAGTTTTATACAAGTATACCAAGCAAGCAAGGCTATCTGAGATTCTCTATGACACCACTCAAGTCACATTAACATATGAAGAGTCTTCTGGAGTGATTAAGACAATACACCTGATGCACGATGGCTTCATTTGCACAATCAGATACAGGCAAACAGGTTTGTTGTGAAAGGATGGTGATGTGTATACCACATCATATTTTTAATGAGATTGTTGCTGTCCACAGTATGAGATAGAAGCAATAACCTATAGACATTGAATCCAACAAACTGTCATTTTACCTATCCAAGTGTCTTCTATTAACAATTCAAAATACATGCTGCATGAAGCTGATTCCTTAAAAACATGCAATGTATTTCTTTTTTCTCTCGTTTCTCAAGAAAGCTGAGATCTAAGTACCTAATCTAACTGTACCTGCTTCTTACTCACTACCAAATCTTCCCAAAGATGCAGTTGCAAGATATGAGTCTCACTGAAGCTAGTTCATGCCCTGTATAACCTCTGTCTCAGCTGATGGCAAATTATCTTCAGAAGTCAGAATTTTGTATTATATTTCAACCTTGGGGTTTCTAAAATGCCCAAATCCAGTTCCTTGAATACTGGACTTTGTCAAAACCTGACCATCTGATTTTTTAACCCAGGTTAAATGAATTGAAAGTATTTTTGTCAGTGATTATAAATAGAAAGCATGTTTATACTATCAGTTTCCTTATCTCAACCAGTGAATGGGTTATTGCTTCTATAGTTCCTCTAATTCAGTTATTCTATAATATACAGTATTTTAATTTTTTTTCAAATCTGATGACCACACTATGAGAATATATACTCTGAAATGATATACCCAGACATTAGATATCAGAAGTTAATCTCATGATTTTATTTTGAAAATAAAAGCATTAACACTAAAGAAAATAACACTAGACCTTTCTGATTGCTAAACATTAAACACCTAGCTTTGTTCTCATTATATTGATTTTTGATTCCTCCAGGACCTCTTATTGGACGCCAGATTTTCCGATTCAGTGAAGAAGGTCTTGTGAATGCTCGGTTTGACTACAGCTACAACAACTTCCGCGTCACCAGCATGCAAGCCGTGATAAATGAAACCCCTTTGCCCATAGACCTGTACCGATATGTTGATGTCTCTGGTAGAACAGAGCAGTTTGGAAAATTTAGTGTGATCAATTATGACTTAAATCAGGTCATAACTACTACAGTGATGAAGCACACCAAGATCTTCAGTGCCAATGGTCAAGTTATTGAAGTCCAATATGAAATCCTAAAGGCAATTGCCTACTGGATGACTATTCAATATGATAATATGGGCCGTATGGTAATATGTGATATAAGAGTGGGAGTAGATGCCAATATAACAAGATATTTCTATGAATACGATGCTGATGGGCAACTTCAAACTGTTTCTGTAAATGATAAAACCCAGTGGCGTTATAGTTATGATCTGAATGGCAACATCAACCTTTTAAGCCATGGGAATAGTGCTCGTCTTACTCCTCTCCGATATGACCTCCGGGATCGCATCACCAGGCTAGGAGAAATTCAGTATAAAATGGATGAAGATGGCTTTCTGAGGCAGAGGGGAAATGATATCTTTGAATATAATTCTAATGGTCTGCTGCAGAAAGCCTACAATAAGGCTTCTGGCTGGAGTGTGCAGTATTACTATGACGGGCTTGGGCGACGTGTTGCCAGTAAGTCCAGCCTAGGACAGCACCTCCAGTTCTTCTATGCAGACCTTGCCAACCCCATAAGAGTTACACATTTGTACAACCACACGAGCTCAGAGATTACATCCCTGTATTATGATCTCCAAGGTCACCTTATTGCCATGGAACTAAGCAGTGGTGAAGAATATTATGTAGCTTGTGATAATACAGGCACCCCGCTGGCTGTGTTCAGCAGTCGAGGTCAGGTGATAAAAGAGATATTGTACACGCCCTATGGAGATATCTATCATGACACTTACCCTGACTTTCAGGTCATCATTGGTTTTCATGGAGGACTCTATGATTTCCTTACTAAATTAGTGCACCTGGGGCAAAGGGATTATGATGTTGTTGCTGGTAGATGGACGACGCCTAATCATCACATATGGAAACAGTTGAACCTCCTTCCTAAACCATTCAACCTCTACTCCTTTGAAAATAACTACCCAGTTGGCAAAATTCAAGATGTTGCAAAGTATACCACAGGTATTTAAGCAGTGTAAAACTTTACAATAAAGTAAAGTGATAACTCAGTGGTGTTTATCACATAATCTCAATGCCTTTGTAAACATGCTTCCTCTTCCTGCCAGTTAGCCCACAAGTTATTGTGAAGTCACTCTCTTCCTTAGACTTCTAGAGTGAGAAAAACTGTTCATAACCACGATGCTTTTGCATTGAAGTATATCTTTTCTTCCCTTGTAAGCTGTTTGTAGTTTTCATGCTTAAAAACTTATACAAGTAATTTTATAAAAGAAAAATTCAGGATATGTTGCATCAAATAAATCTAACATCACAATCTATGTGGCCTTAATACCACTACCATGTTAATAATTTCAGTACATGCCCTAGCTGGTTTGGCTCAGTGGATAGAGCATTGACCTGTGGACTGAAGGGTCCCAAGTTCAATTCTGGCCAAGGGCATATGCCTGTTCGTGGGTTCAATCCCCAGGTGGAGGCGTGCAGGAGACAGCTGATCAATGATTCTCTCATTATTTATGTTTCTATCTCTCTATCCCTCTTCCTTCCTCTCTGAAATCAATAAAAATATTTTTTTAAATAATTTAAGTACAAAAAAAAAAAGGACCTCGCCATGTAGCTCAGTTGGTTAGAGCATCTTCCCGATACACCAAGTTTAGGGCATGATTCCCATTCAGGGCATATATGAGAATCAATCAGTGGATGCATAAATAAACAGAACAACAAATCTCTCTCTCTCTCTCTCTCTCTCTCTCTCTCTCTCTCTCTCTCTCTCTCTGAAAAAGAAGAAATACATTTTTAAAAATAAAAACAAGAATTTCAATGCAGTAAAATGAGCCTATCTGTGATTATCCATGAATCAAAATGTTTCCCAGTATAGGATCATATGTTTTAGAGTGGGTGATATAAGGGGGAGTTTTATTCCTAACTTCCCATTGACTAAACATATTGAAGGCAGGAGAGGCATCTTTAAAATTTCCCACAAAGGTAGTCAAGTAAGGGCTTTAATTTTTTTTCCCTTTAATTTTGTCTCGCAGACATTGGCAGTTGGTTGGAGCTATTTGGTTTCCAGTTACACAATGTATTACCTGGATTTCCCAAACCAGAGTTAGAAAATTTGGAATTAACTTATGAGCTTCTACAGCTTCAGACTAAAACTCAAGAGTGGGATCCTGGAAAGGTTAGTATGTTTTTTGCCATCTGTGCTTAGCTGAAAAAGTAAAATAAAATAAATAAAAATAAAAATAAAAACAGGAGAGCATCCAACACTATGAAATGGTATTAACATATATTTGGTTACTTATTTTTGAGTTGTCTTTAATATTCACTAAAATATCATGATTAAGGACAAAGTAGAACAAAAGCTTTCATGGGGAAAGTATCAGGGGATTAGAGGTCTTGGAAAAGAAAAGACTAACATGTGACTTGAGGACTCCTCGGGTAGACAAACAACAGGAAAGAGGAACTGAACTTCTAAAATTCTGAAATGGACTACCAAGTTCAATTACAGTACAGAGTCTACATAAAGAAAATTGGTCATGAAAAGACATTAAAACATCAGATTTCCAACTGCAAAATAATCTAGGGCAAAGTGCACGAAGAGCATGGGAATAACAGAATTAAATTATTTTGATAAAGAAAACGTATATATAAGCAGTGAAGCAAAAATAGTATTACAGTGATAATCTCTGGAAAAATGTGAATACCAAAACCATGTTTTAGCAGATGATTTTATCAGGAGTATGAAGTGCAAGTGAAAACAAGAAGGAACTTTTTATTTTAATTGAAAAAATAAGAATTTCTGTGTTAGCAAAAAAAAAAAAATGGCTTTAACATAAACTGAAATGTGTGTGGGAAGGCCTGGGATTTAAGTGTAAAAAAATATAAAGGAAAAGAAATTCTAAATAGGTTCTATAGGCTTTTCCTTTTTTGTAAATACATATAATATGTAAATGCTTTTTGTAATTAAAAGTACTAAAGAAGTTTAGCAAAATGTTGAAAATTGTTGAAGCTTTCTATTGGATGCTTGAAGGTTCATTATTCTGTTCTGTTTCTTCATATGTAAGAAAAATTTCATAATAAAAAGTGTTTTTATTTTAAGTTCACATAAGAAGGTCAGCAAACTTCTTGCTGGTTTGCTATTGTTATTTATAAAGTCATAACTGCTTGAAAGCAAGAATGATGCCGTATGCATCTCTTTATATCACCCTGTGCTGAACATATTACTCTATACACAGTCATAACAGCTAGTTGGTTTTAATTAAATTGGCAAACATGAAATGCCTTTGTTTGGGGGGAGCTGGACCCACTTTATTGGAAGTGCCTTCTAACTCTGAATTTCTGTGCTATCAAGTTTGAACATATTTTCTTATGTTTAACTCACCAAGATACCAAGAAATGCATGCCAAATAATCATGTCACCTGTTAGTCTTTTCTTTCCAAATCTCAGATGAAGAGATTCCAAATTTGGCTTGTTTATAAATCACAAACCAGCAAATTGCAAGCCTTTGCTTTCCACAGTCAGCAACCGTATGGCAGGTGTTTAATCCTGTTCCACATTTGCACTATCCTTTCTTCTTTCCTAGACTATCTTGGGTATTCAGTGTGAGCTCCAGAAACAGCTCAGGAATTTCATTTCCTTGGACCAACTTCCCATGACTCCCCGATACAATGATGGACGATGCCTTGAAGGAGGGAAGCAACCAAGGTTCGCCTCTGTTCCTTCTGTTTTTGGAAAAGGTATTAAATTTGCCATCAAGGATGGCATAGTAACAGCCGACATTATAGGAGTAGCCAATGAAGATAGCAGGCGGCTTGCTGCCATTCTCAATAATGCTCATTACCTGGAAAACCTACATTTTACCATAGAAGGGAGGGACACTCACTACTTCATTAAGCTTGGGTCTCTGGAGGAAGACCTGGTGCTCATCGGTAACACTGGGGGGAGGCGGATTCTAGAGAATGGTGTCAATGTCACTGTGTCCCAGATGACTTCTGTGTTAAATGGGAGGACTAGACGGTTTGCAGATATCCAGCTCCAGCACGGGGCTCTGTGTTTCAACATCCGATATGGGACAACAGTCGAAGAGGAAAAGAATCACGTGTTGGAGATCGCCAGACAGCGCGCTGTGGCCCAGGCCTGGACTAAGGAACAAAGAAGATTGCAAGAAGGGGAAGAGGGTATTCGGGCATGGACAGAGGGGGAAAAGCAGCAGCTTTTGAGCACTGGGAGGGTACAAGGTTATGATGGGTATTTTGTTTTGTCTGTTGAGCAGTATTTAGAACTCTCTGACAGTGCCAACAATATTCACTTTATGAGACAGAGTGAAATAGGCAGGAGGTAACAAAAAAATCTCTGCCTTTGCGTCACCAAAGACTGCCTGTTTTTAAAACATAAAATGGTTTATTGTATTGGTTTTCTAGATCCAAACTCTGTATATGTAAATATGGAGGAAAAACATATCCAACTGCCTTTCAATGTGACGGAAGATGGTATTTTAATATTGTTTGTTTAAACTCTTTAAGAAATGACAGAGATTTTTAGTTCTCGTGTGGCAGTATTCAAAATAACACAAGTAAAACTGAAACAGTTAAAAACAGAAGGTTTTCAGAAAGCACCACTTTAAATTTGTCGAGCCATGCATATATGTGTGTGTGTGTGTATATATATATATATATATATATATATATATATATATATATATATGCAAATATACAGAAAGAACCCAAGGTTCTATATCTCTATTGAGACATGAAGTTTCATATTTAACTGTGGGCAGAAAAAGTGGTGCAATAGTTATCTAAACCTTGCATTTCGAAAGACTGCCAGCCCTTTCACATTTTCCAGATCTGCTATAGGACACTTCAAAGAAGTGTGAAATGTCCTCAGCCACAATCTCCTAGAGTCGAGAACCATTTGCCCTTTCTCCCTGATTATTCCTTCCTGCTTGTTAAAGTAAATGCCATGTTGTTGTGCTGTGTTTTGGCGTGTGGTGGCTGCGTTCTGTCTACCATGCTTCCCTGTGGGTGTGGTACCCAGACTGAATTGCCACAATTTGCTTGTGTGTGCGTTATACCAAGGCAGCTGGCCCATGTAACTTCTCCCATGCCACCTGTTTTGACTACATTTTGTTTTACTAAATTGTCCAGCTATATTGGTGTCATGTAAGCATAGCTTTTATTAACCTGGGTAGGAATTTCATTTATATATAGGGTGTGTTTTGGTCATAGTTTCACATTAGTGATTCAATATTTATACACTAATCCAATGGTTTTGTGCACACGAAAGGTGACTTACTACAAAGAATGATTCTGGTACAAAAAGAAAGAGAGGCTTTAGCAGGCATACATGCCTGGGATGATGATAAATTTCATTCACTACTACTGCAGAAATTCATAAGAGCCAAAACCTTTAAAAACTAGACTGAATACTAAGCTTGAAAGGAACATATCAAAGAGGAGACCAAGCTAAACATCACAGTAGTTGCTCTACATTGTTTCAGCTCAGTTATATTTATCTTTTAAATGTACCATTCTGTATTGAACATCTCCCAACCATAGTCAGGAAATTTAATTAAGTGTACCTTTTCCAACCTAAAACATTTCAACTAATTATAGAGAAGCAGACTATTATTTACCAAAATAATGTATATGGTTAGTTATTTTAGTTCTCTGCCTTTGCCCATTAAATTGCTTTAATCATATCTCCTGCCTAGGAAAATAACTATTTTCCAGGAAGGAAGTGTGATTTTCTTCTGTAATCATTTAAAAGTTGGGAAAAGATCAGGATTAGTGTTAATGTCAGCTGCAGTTTGTCAATCTCTAAGAATCCTGTAGTAAAAGAAGCCCTTGGTGATCTGGGAGATTTGTGCCCAGGGTCAAAGAGACAGTTTATAAAATGCTGTGTAATTGCAAGTTACCACGAATGAAAATGCATGACAGCGTGATGAGGCCTGTAGAAAATCCCCCTGAGCCAGCTTTAGCACTTTCATCCCGATTCTGAACACTTGCTGTGTCTAAAGGACAATTTACGATGGAATGTTACAGTATGGATTCTTTCCAGCTACTACCTAAATGCAGTGTGGTAGTCATTGCCTTGCTTTGTGATGACAGTGTCTTTGAAAAGATGCAAAGTCAGAATCCAGGCTCAGGCCAAGGTTTTTAAAGAGTCTGGCTCCTTACTGCACAAAGTAGAGTGAGGGAAAAACAAGGACCCACAGATTGTAGAGGAGGGTTTATCTAAACATTTTATTTTCAAAACCTTTATGTTGGCATTACCACATTCTTACACATGTATCGAAAGACAGTGAGAGAGAGAAAAGATTCATGATGAACTCAACTCTTGAGTTGGAAACACACCAACTCAAGAGATTACTAATCCAGACTACAATCATATTATTGGTTTTTATCCCTGTATCAGCAGTGTGTTACTGGTACAGTATTTATTCAGGATAGGATTCTAAAATGACTTAAAAACTTGTTGAAAATTTGAATACCTCCACACCAGTCTAAAAATGGACCTTAAGTTCCTAGAACCTCTGGCGTTCTTTTAAATTAATGGAAAAATCATTTGTGATCTATATATAGAGTACATTCATAACTGTGATGATGTATTTGATCACTAACCCAAGAGTCTATTTTGCTTATATTTTAAGTGATTTTAATTTTTGCAATTCACTGATGGTGTATCATTTTCAAACTGCTTAAAATATTCATTAGAAACAAATATTTGAAGATTTTACTTAATAGTAATTACCTTGAACTGTGCATTTCTAGTTTGTAATACATATTTATTTAGTTTGTGCCTTTCATTTCTGAAAGTTATATTTGTATTATATTCAGGAAATGCACTTTTTATCACTTACAGCTGTGGTTTTCATACTGCCTTGAACTATTACTGTTCTCTTTACCACTTCCAAAGTTTTTTGGAGGAAAGAGAAAAACCCCAAAAGGTTAACACAAATGAGTAGTAAATGTAAGAGAAACATTTTGGCATTTCTTATTAAGAATGTGGAGATATTGAGTATTGAGTACATTGCTTCTTATTTGGCTGAATACAAAGAATGCCTTTATTGACTGGTAGTTCTGTTTAATGACAGGACAATTCATTTGCATTTCCTGATGAAAGTAAAAGCATTTAAAGAGAAATAGTTGATGTTTCACACCCAACAGACTGGCAGCTGACATTAAACAGCCACACTCCATTCAGTCAGTTAGAGTGAGAGCACCATAGTTGGGCCCTCCTCTGAAGAACATTCTGGGCTAGAGGCCGGGAACACTCTGTGGTTGTATTCCCTGTGTTTTTTCCTAGTTAGGCCCATTTTATTTGTGCTTTTTTGTTGTTGGTTTGGTTTGTTTTTACTTTTGCACTATAGTCTAGAGATCCAAATGAGCTGAAAATTTCACAGTTTAACAG
The DNA here is from genome assembly GCF_014108245.1 of Pipistrellus kuhlii. NCBI lineage: Eukaryota > Metazoa > Chordata > Mammalia > Chiroptera > Vespertilionidae > Pipistrellus > Pipistrellus kuhlii. The sequence continues at coordinate 17,528,449 of NW_023425504.1, forward strand.
ACATTTAGATACATTTATTTTTAGTTGTCATTCTAATCATTATTGATTAGAATCATGACTCCTGAAAGGGAAATAAATCCCAAATTTTAGCAAAATACTCACTATATAAATAGGCATATGTTTTATTTTTAACCCAGCAAAATAATGTATAAAATAAGTGTGTCTTTCCCTGTCAATTTATCTAGAAGATCTATAATATATAGACTATATAAATATATATATAATATATGCAGCATAGCCAAATGTATGAAAAGTTAATAATGTATAATTTGGAACTCATATGCTAAACTACATAGAGAGTCTAAAAGTAAATTATAATTTTCACAACATTTTTATTTTTCATCACTGTTGCAGTTTCACGCATTCTACCATGTTATTTCTACATTTTTCTTCTTTCTTTTCGTTCCTTTAAATTTATTTGTTTATTTATTTATTTATTTATTTATTTTTATTTTTATTTTTTTACCAGACCAGGCCCCACTATAATACTGTAACCTAAGAGAGTCTGGGCAAAGTTTTTGCATTTATGAAGATATGTTTCTGTAAGAGCAATTGTAGTGACGTTCAGTGGTAATGGAAGCAAAAGTACAGTAATCAAGTATTGAAAGAAACTTGGAGAGACTGGGGTGTATTATAGCTTATGGAAAACGGAAGGCTACAGACTGGATGCAATATTCTTGTTTTCTTGGAGAAACTCACATACACATAGCCGACCTGACTAATACTAGATTCTGACTGCTCTTCCACAGCCTTCTGTAATGTTGTTTATTCTGGGGAGGGGGGGGGGGGGAGAAAGAAAAAACACAAAAAAAAACACAAAAAAACAAAAAAGCAAAACAAAAAAATCTGGAAAACAACAAACAGCAACAAAAAAGAATTCAACCACAAAATAGTGACTGTTATGTCAGTGTGTCCTTCATGTGAAAGCTATTAAGGACCAAATATACTACTGTGTGTAAGAAGAAATTACTTCCTAAACAGTAAGTGAAAATAGTTAGAGTTAAACTTGCTGTGGATTTTGTCTTGGCCGTTGTCATCTTACATTATTTGTCAAAGGAAATGTGTTTGGCAGTTAAAAATCTTTCCTTAGATTTAGTGGTGGACTTTAACCTCTTAAATAAATGTTAGTATATCAGATTGTGTCCTTGAAAAATATTTTACTTGTATGAATCACGACAATGTCTAGATCTTTACTATTCTTCTGGCAAAAGCATCAGTAAGAGAAAAGGTGAAAAAGAGAAGTATAGCCTTTATGTCAGAAAAATATTCTTTTTAGCTGCTTACTTTCTCATGAGAAGTAAAGATGTTTACAGTGTATGCCAAGATTTTCAGTTTCTATATAACAACAGTTAGAGGTTCTAATCATACTGAAAATTGTGTTATAATGGCCTGAGCCATGTTGCTAGGAAACAATAGGTTCCAATTTTGTATTCCTGCTCTCACTCCTGTGCTGAAAAGTGACTGAATACTGTACAGGTTCATGTTCTCTGGCTGCAGTTAAATGGTCTTTTGCATTTTGCTCTGGTTTTCAGGCCAGAAGCATGCATTTTTCTACAAGAGCATCACAACAACATGCTGTACATATTTAAAGTTCAACATTATGTGTCGATATTTGAAAGAAAAAAGTACTTTGAATATTTCGTTTTTAAAAAATAAAATAGCAAATGAACGCCGTGTCCCATTTTATTCATGCGCCAAATGACCTTCTCCAGTCAGTCCGGTCACCTGAGATGAAAAGGGGCTTCCCTATCAGGGAACGATAAACCTGCACTATCTTGAAAATATAGACACAAAAATAAAAAAGGCACTAATCCTAAGCAGACATCTCTTCATTTTTATTTTTCATACAAATAGACTATCTGGCACAAATGACCATTTAATAATAATAAAAAAAAGAATAGTAGCTGTTAAATTTTAAATGCCTCTAGGCTATGACTTATAAAAAAGGTTTCTCTCCTGTTGATGTGTTTCTGGGCAATAGAAAAAATATCAAGAATTGTAAGACGGGGCTGGGGGAGAGTTAGGGCACCCAAATGCATTGGTAAAGAAATAAATGGCAGGGAGGGCAATCAGGAAAGACTCAAAAACAATAGCTCTTCTGAGTCCCTAGGTCCTGGGCAATTACAATGACCATTTGGCCCTGACTTTTGCACAGGAAGACATTTACTAGTGACACAGGGAAAGCTGGCCAACAGACATTCCCAAAAGCAACTTGATAATAATGGGGTGCAATAGTCCAAACAGTTGATTCCTGAAACTGGCTTGGAATCCTGGAATTTACAGCACTTTCTAAAATGCCCCACTGCCTTACATTCACAAATATATTCAGATACAGTGAAAAGATTCATAAAGCAAAAGACACTCCCGATTATCTCAGCACAGCCCATCAGCAAAATGCAGCATGGGGTGCTGGTGGGGATAGATATTAGTGTCATCTGGAGATATTTTTTTTCAAAATACGCATCCCACCCTCAGAGTACAAAAAGAAAGAGGCAGGCACTTCTACACAGAGAGAATTATTAGAGAGCTAAGAGATTTCTCCATATTCTCCATTCACTCTCACTTTGAGAGATCTTTGAATATCAATGTCATTCAATAGTAACAGTACTACCTTATATTTAAATAATTCTAGCACCTCAATAATCCTGTGAGTTAAGCAAGATGTCATTGTTCCTCCCTGGCAAATGCAATAATAACTCACTTAACGTAAATCTGGAAGGAAAATTCAAGTTTCATCTGTTATGTTGATGGGTCTTCTGCAGTTGATCACATTTGTTATAGCTTTCTACAAACAAATATTCATTTTAGCCCTAGCAGGTTTGGCTCAGTGAATAGAGCACCTGCAGACTGAAGGGTCCCAGGTTTGATTCCCATCAGGGGCATGTGCTTCAGTTGCAGGCTCAATCCCTGGCCCTGGTTGGGGTGTGGGCTGGAGGCAACCAATCGATGTGTCTCTCTCACATTGATGTTTCTCTCTCTGTGTCTCTCTTCCTCCCTTCTGCTCTCTCTGAAAATCAATAGAAAAATGTCCTCTGGTGAAGATATATAATATATTCATTTTTAAAGTCAAATGGCCTAATGTTGAAAATTCAGCCTTTTACTACAAGTTTGGCCAATGATCCCAAATTATGAAAGTGTCTAAACTGGGTTGTTTAACTTCACCCCTAGCTGCAAACCTGCAAACTACGAAATAATGGCATTCCATTTACTGCAAGGGCAAACATAGGCAACAAAATTGCATTTATAGTCCACTAACAGAAAGATTAGGCATCCTGTAACCTTGAAATGCCCAAGGGCAAATGTGGGTTTTATTATTAGTAGAGTCTGGAGTATGAACTCAATAAAATGAATCTAATAAAGCACAACCTGATGTCTGAACATTTTAAAGCCTTTTCTCACACTTTAAATTCTCTATGCCCATGGACAACATGGGGGTGGAGGCATATGTGGGGAGGGGTTTGGGATGGGAATGGAGGGATGAGGACAATTATGTGATAGCATAATCAATAAAAAAATTAAAAATTAATAAAAAATAAAAATAAATTCTCTATGCATTCTACCATAAATATCTTAAATCCAGCCCGTTATTTATACCAGAACACTTAATTACAGGCATTCTCTGTAGACCCACTCTACCTATGGGCTGCTACCACCAAGGTTCCCTGCCTACAACAGCCAAACTGACAATTACCTAAGCTGGTCTCCCTACTGACCTTATCTCTTAAGAAGATATTTCAGGGGAAATGAATGAGCATTTGATCAACTGTCGTGTTCCTTGTAGGCTTGCTGACATACCATTTTTTCTGAATAGAGGTGTACACTTGGGAAAATATGACATTTTTCTATCTTGACTCAGCATCTTAACGGTATATGTTAGTATGGCAATCTTTTAGATTTGGCAAGAATATGACCTTTCTGTAAAGGTGCAAGTGATGTGCCAGGAAATAGCATGGATGGTCATGCTGGGAAAGAAAAGGTGAAAAGAACTTGATGAATAAAAGGCCAGCAAAAGAAGGCAGTGGGTAAGCATATGAACTGGAAGACTTGACAGTAGCGACATCAGGGAAGCAATTACCTTTTTCAGGGAATCTGTCCAATAAAATAAGATGACCTTCATCAATGCTTTATTTAATAAATGAATAGCACCTATTTCAGAATATTTTAAAGGAATATTTTAAGACAAATTAGGTAAATAAAGCTTTCAAATATTTTATTAAAATATGAAAGACCATTAATTATTTTTAAAAGCTTTACCAAAAAAGGCTCTGATAAAGAAACAGGCAAACATAATTCATACAGTTAGGATTACTCCAAAATGAACAGATTATAGTAAAAACAGTTACACCTATTAAAAATTAAACCCAAGCTACAAATAATTAAAAAGTACCTATGCACATGCATTTTATTTTGAAAGTCAGCTTTTTAAATTCCTTTGCTAGTTAAAAGTGATGCTTTTACTTCTAGAAATGGTGAATGGTCCAGAATACATTATTGCACTTCCATACCATCCACGGAAAATGCTCAGAAATCAGATCTTGCCAACACATGGAGAGTAGCTGTGTCTCTTGGCAGTTCACTGATTATTAACCAAGCTCACAACCACCCACATACAACCCAGAATTCTAATTTATTGGTTTACAATGGAATTTAGCCTTTTCCTCTGAACCATGGACCAGAGCATCTGCATTGACTTATTCTGCCTCTAAAGACAGATGTACCTACACATCGGTCGGTGATCTCACTTACCATGTACATGTCACATTTTCTTGTTATTTTCTTGTTTTATTGTGACTGAGTTTGGTCTTTTATTGTTACTGTTTCTTGTCCAATGAACAGCGAGCTGCCTGAGTGCAAGGACCAGGTGAAAGTTTCCTTCTCCACCCCAGTGCCTATTGTGTTTGTTGAGTGAATGAATTCTCTGAGCCCTGGAGCAACTTGACATATAATCAAACCCCCAAGAGTCATGGAAACATAAAATGTGAGAAGAAAATACAAATCCTTATCATTGTGTAAAAGCTTGGCTCTCACATAGGTTGCAATCACTTGGAAAGGTTCAAAGTTAACGCAGCCGTAAGCTCTCCAATGGTCTGTAGGCCACCTAATAGGGAGACTGCTTGGAAATGAGCTCTGCTTGAGCCACCGCTGAGGAGCCACAGCTGCTGAAGCTCCCGCTTCAAAATGAGGTTTTACTTGGAGTGGCAACAATTGGGGCAGACAGAGGTAAATGAAAAGCAGTCAAGTCCACTTCATCAGATTCGCAATATAATCTCCACTCCTGTAGCATCAACTGTAAGAAATATTTAGAGCATATTTTAAATTATGGGATTTTTAAACTCCAGCTTAGTTTGTGGGTTCTACTCTCCAATATCCAAACACTAGGGAAAAAGGTGGCTTTCAGATTTTAACAGAAATTCTTCACTCTTTATCTGTCACTTGTTTTAGTCCACAGTGGACAGCTTCATGACTCCCAAAAGAGCCTACAACACCATAGCTAGTGGAGAGCAGAATGCCTAAAGCAGAACCGCACATGACAAAGATGGACACGAACTAGCTGCCTGCCAGATAATTAAGCAAGACATTTAAAAATCGGTAGCTATCAAATAATATTTCACTAGAAATGGTGCTTTGAATAAAAACTAAGGATTGTTTTTATTTATATCTGGCACAAATTAACATTAACCTTTTATAACATATCATGTTTTAAATCATTTCCCATTCGCAAATATAATAACTGAAAAAAACCGTGGAATTACTTTTTCCCAATCCTCATTTCAAAGCTCCTCATTATCAGCCAAGTCCATTTCAGCTTTAACATCATGTTAGATGCTTCCATTACAGGACTATAATGGTTTTAAAAATGCATTTGTAGCTCACTGAGCTGTATTATCTACAATACTTAACATATATTTAAATTATTGAAAATAAAGTACAAGGTCTTTTATTTTTCTTCATGGTGCTTTCAGGAAGACATCAGGATCTTCTCTTCTCCCTAAAGAAAAATAATAACAAAAATTAAGAAAGATAAATGTGCAATCTATTAAGATTACTGGTTAACTCGAACTTATAATCATAAAATTTCCAATTGCATAAAGCTCACAGAGGTACAACACAATGATATAGCTCACGGAAATAATGCTTAAAACTGAGTTATAAATTATGAAATGCTGAGCAGAAAAAACAATTAGGCAATTTCTAAATTGGAGTTCTATTTCCATGTCTATGATAAAAGTCAACTACTTATTAATTTAATTTACCACTTGAGTCTAATCGTCACTTTATGCTTGAGCCCGGGTCCCTGTCACAAAAAGGGATATATCAACTCATTTTCTTTTATCATAAATATTTATTGTTTCTATCAGGCATATCTTCTCACTCCAAACAAATGATTAACCCCTTTCAATGGGTGATTAAACAATTACATATCTGATGGCTGCAGATGACGTTGGCTAGTATTTGGTTATTAGCCTGACACGTGCACTAAAATAGCTTTGCTCAGGAGATGTAACAATTTGTGCCTGTGAAATAATAAAGTCTACTAGTTTCATTTTCTTTGCTACAGTGAAATTTCATTAATGCAGGCATCACAAATTCAAAAATCAGGATCATGTTGGCCAGGCTAACACCAGCTTTTCCCTCCTAAAGGGAAAATCTAGTTACTAAGCAAAGGCAAAGGACACCCAGGTGTTCTCTGAGTTGTCCCCTCTTGAACATTATTTGTGTCTGAATTAGTGAACTGAAATGATACTTATGCATTGACAAAAGAGAATGGGGGAAATGAGATGGAATGAGATGTCAAATGTGGGTTCATAGAATTTTTTACATTTTTGCAGGAATTTTTACTATAAAATTACTTTTTCTTTTTCAAGTACAGTTTACAGTCAATATTATTTTGTGTTAGTTTCATTAAATTTTATAGAACAGCATATTGAAATCAAAGCATGGGGATAGTCCCCTCTCCTTTCACTTGGTTTGCTGGCTACATCTACTTTCTCATTGCATTTTTCTTATAGAACTTCCTATCTACACTAATAAAAGAGAAACATGCAAATTAACCGTCACTCCTCTATGCCAAGCCATGCCTACCAGACAATCAGGAGTGAGTATGCAAATTAGCACAACCAACCAAGATGGCAGCTGGCCACAGAACTGGAGCAAGCAAGAGGCTTGGGTTGCCCCAGCAATGGAGGAAACGAAGCTTCCTGCCTGCCCTGGCTGGCCCTGGCCTCCACTCAAGGCTACAAAGTTTCAATTATAGAATATAAATAAATCCTAACAAAAATGGCAGTGGCCACAGAGCTGGAGCAAGCAGGAAGCTTGGGTTGCCCCAGCAATGAAGAAAGCCAAGCTTCCTGCCTGCCCTGGCTGGCCCTGGCCTCCACTCAAGGCTACAAAGTTTTAATTATAGAAGATAAATAAATCCTAGATACTTGCTTTCAGACAGCCCTGGCCTCTGCTCAAGGAGGCTCTGAAAAAAAGAAAAAAAGGAAGGGCTGGGACCTTGGGTCACTGGGGAGTGATCAGGCAGAATAGGATGGCAGTTGTGGGTGATCAGGCTGGTGGGGCTCAGGGCCATTGGGAGTAAGCAGACCAGCAGGGGGGCCAGTTGGGAGTGAACAGGCTATCAGTGGGGGTCAGTTGGAGGTGATCAGGACAGCAAGGGGGGCAATTTGGAGTGAGCAGGCCAGCAGTGAGGGACAATTGGGGGAGAACAGGCCAGCAGGCAAAATGGTTAGGGGCAATCAGGCAGGCAGGCAGATGAGTGGCTGGGGCCAGAAGTCCCGGATTATGAGAGGGATGTCCAGCTGCTGGTTTAGGCCTGATCCCTGTAAACTTGCAATAGAACATTCTTTGAGGGGTCCCAGATTGGAGAGGGTGCAGGCTGGACTGAGGAACACCCCTCTTCATGCATGAATTTCGTGCATCAACCCACTAATAACAATATGTTTATGAATAGATTAGCTCATAACCTCAAGCTTTCAAACCCCAACAAAAATTAACAGTAGGGTGGGAGTCTGGGAGGAAAAAAAGGAAGGAGACTAAGAAGTACAAACTTCCACTTATAAAATAGAGGCCTGATGCATGAAAATTCATGCAAGAGTAGGCCTTCCTTTCCCCAGCTGCCAGCACCAGCTTCCATCTGGCACTCAGGATCCAGGTTGGCTTCCCTCTGGCCACCTGTAGGCACCTGGGACCCCAGCTGGCTTCCCCCAGGCCACCAGCAGGCACCTGGACTCAGGCTAGCTTTCCTCTGGCCCTGGCTTCATCAGGTACAGCATCCAGAATGATGTCCCGAATACATCTGGTCTAATTAGCATATTACCCTTTAATTATTACAGGGATATAAAGCACAGCATAGGGAATACAGTCAAAAATTCTATAAAATAAAACCCTAATATGCAAATCAACAGAACAGCAGAACAGCCAGCAGAATGACTTTGCACTGACCACCAGGGGGCCAACACTCAACTCAGGAGCTGCCCCCCTCCCCCGAACCTCTACCCCTGGTTGAGGGTAGCTCCTGCACTGAGCATCTGCCCCCTGAGAGGGAGAGGGAGGTGACCAGCGGCAATCGGGGTGAGGGGGCAGAGCTGGTCAGTGGGCGGCACCAGGCCTCCTAATTGCCCCTCCTGCCAGTCGCCCCACAGATATACTTGATTGTCAGCCAGGCCTAGGAACCCTACCCTGCATATTAGGAACAGTCTCTTAGATTTAAAAATTAAAACCTGGCAAGGCTACTCTAACACTGAAAAAATGGGATGATGGAGCCATGACATACATGGACTCTGGCTTACACATATTGTGGTCAGCCCTGACTCTGACACATAACTGTGTGGCAAAGCCAATTACTTAACTTCTCTCTGCTTCAGTTTTTCCACCCAGAAGATGGGGACAATGGTACTACTGAGTCAGAAGGATCATGTTATGTACTATAATCAGGGCAAAAAATTATAACTGCCCATACAATAGTAAGATGCTTTTCACCTGTATTAAAAGTATGGTCACTGGTGCATGAAGTGTCCCAGATTGCGAGAGGGATGTCTGACCGCCGGTTTAAGCCTGACATCTCCCAAGGGGTCCCAAGTTGTGAGAGGACCCAGGGACAGAGGGACCACCATCCCCATGCACAAATTTCATGCACCGAGCCTCTAGTATCATAATAGCTATGTATGATGTCAGATGGGTACTAGATTTATTGTGATCACTTCATAAGTTAAAAAATGTTGAATCACTATGTCATACACCTAAAACTAATATGATTATATATGTCAACTGTAACTAAAATAAAAATTTGATACTGGCCAGTTTGACTCAGTGGGTAGAGTGTTGGCCTGTGGACTGAAGGCTCCCTAGTTTGACTCTGGTCAGCAGCCCATGCCTGGGTTGTGAGCTCAATACCCAGTAGGGGATGTGCAGGAGGCAGCCAATCAATGATTCTCATCATTGATGTTTCTATCTCTCTGTCCCTCTCACTTCCACTCTGAAATCAATAAAAATATACTTTAAAAATAATAATAAAATAAATTTTTGAAAAATTAATAGTAAACCATACCTGTAGTACCTTGTGTACTTCTAGCTGAGGACTTCTCAACTGGATACTGCAGAGGTATTACAATACCTTGATCTGGCTTCTGAAATGCTGAAATGAGATTTTTTATTTTCCGAAAAAATCTTTTATGAACCCCAGGTGCTGTCTGGAAAATAAAAGGCCAAGAAAATTATTCAACTACCTCATAATGCTATGAAAAACCCTACAAAATGTGTGAGGAATGCTTAGAGAGGTAACATTTGTGTAACTTGTTCAAATATTTGAAAACATAAGGAAGAAGAAAAAAACAACATCCCAGAAGAGCTTACTTTGGTTGGCTGAATTTCCTTGCAAGAGGAGCTAATGAGCTGTCATTTCAGTTCTCCCAGGGGTGGTATTAGTTTGTACAAGCTCTTGCTCATTGCCTTGCCCTTCCTGCCTGCTACCAATCATACATCCCAAACCTCTAAGGGTATACAGGACATTACCCACAATGAATTCACCAACTTAGAAGATGCAGTTAAACACAGAAAAAAACTTAGATCCTATAGGTCATTAATAAAAAGTCTGAAGAACAAAACAAAAACAAAACAAAACCACCACCACGTATCTTCCCTGTCATCATCCCACAATATAAAATGCTACACAGGAAATTAAAATTGACTGTTATGATACACATAATGCATGGCTAAGTTAGTCCTTATATGCTCACCTCACAATATGTCCTGCCTCATCCTTCACATTAAATTTTCTCCTCCTTGGGAAACTTCCGTTTCCTCCCCCAAATTACTCTCTGCTTCAACACTTCACTGTGACAAAGTTTTGTCTATGACACGAAAATGAAAGTCTGTATAAGGTCACCATTTTTTATTTGTTTGTTTGTTTCCGAAGACATCATTATTTGCAAGTGACTAGTAAAATGTATTCCTTTTCCTGACATCAGTTCTCTTGCAAAAACACAGCTTGAAATCAATAACAATTTCCTGCAAAGGCTTATGAGCCAAGCTTTAGGCATCATCTCAAAACTGTCATTGGACATGAAATAAAATAGTATTGCTATAGGCAATTGAACAATGACTAGTTTTTTTAGAAAGCTGTTTTTCAGCTATTCCATCTGGAATATTTTTGAGGTGGGAGCTGTTTGTTAGCATTTAATGAGAAAACATGAGGGCTGGCATGTAGAATTCTGCCAACTAGACTAAAAGCTGAAGACAGCACACTGTCCATAGTAACTCTCAGTCATTTCCTGCATTGGAGTAAGTAATTTTTCAGTGAAAGCACTGGGAAAGGTCTTTTGAGCTTTGAATTAGTGTACACTGAGGTTCACACAGCTAGGAGCATCAGTAGGTAGAGACCACTCTTGCACTCAGCTCCACCCCTATAAAAACACCTTCCCAGAACTCTACTTCATCCAAAATAACACGATCATTCTTACAGGGGCCCAAACAGTTCTTTGGCTTCAAGTTAAAATCTCCAAATTGCAAAGGCAGGATCTAGGCACAAAATACCTCCTTATATCTTCCTTAGAACACTTTTTTTTTTTTCATTTTCAAAACACTTTCCCACCTCTGGTTTCTACTGGTTCCTCAGAGATGGGGAGTTATTAGCTGATTTGGTTATTCTTGTTTGACGGATTTTTTTTTAAATGGAAATGCAAAGAGATAGTTCATCTTGCCCAAGCTCCCACAGATGACCAGAGGCAGAACTGACTCTATATCCCAGGACCTAGTCTTTTGCCTTTCATATCATGGCTAGACCAAACAGATTATAGTAAAGTTAAAGTCACCAACCAAAAGAGAAACTATACACTCTCCCAGTGTGGAAATATTTCAAATCACACATCTTAGCTGTTCTTATGGCTTATAAAATTATTTATCAGCTTTTTTATCGGGACTTATATGCAGTTAACACGTTATTATCCACGTTAACAGAGATGAATAACAGCACTGGATTTATTCAAACAATTTGAATTTGGGATGAATGTTTTGTTGGCAAATGGCTGACCTCATTTATAGTGCTTTGCTTAAGTTAACAAGTAAAATTATTTAACATTTATTGATCTACTGATGATCAAATATCCAGAAAAACACAAAGGCCCTAAAGTCAGCAGGGAGAGGTTCATACAATTATTACAAGTCACTTCTGGCAATGCACATGTTCATAAATGATAGGTGACTGTATGTAGGATTCTCTGAGGTAACAATTTAGCAAAATTTTAGCCTGTGTCACATGAGAGAAGTTAATACACTAGGCAATAATAAAACCTAAAAGTCTATCTAAAACTAGAAATTCTGTCCTTGCTCAGTGGATAGAACCTTGGCCTGTGGACTGAAGAGTCTCTCAGGTTTGATTCTGGTCAAGGGCGCATACCTCTACCTCTACCAATAGATGTGTTTCTCTCTTTGTGTTTCTCCCCCTCCCTTCCAGTCTCTCTAAAAATCAATGGAAAAATATCCTCGGGTGAGAGTTAAAAAATAAATAAAATAAAATAAAAAACCCTGCTTTAAAAATAAATATATAAATAAAACTAGAAATTCACATAAATATTTGTCTTTCATAATCCAGTGGTTCCAGGATTCAATTTTATTTCACTCTTTTAATCAAATCTCAGGCTTACCTAGATTCCTTGCACAATTTTTGCACAGAGGAGGGAATCCTACTGCCATAATTTTTCCTGCAGTGTGAAACTAAAACATGGTTCTGAACACAGTCATTTACCCAATTTTGAAAATACATTTATCATAAGAATTGTAACACTGACAACTCCCATCCTGTCACTGAACTCAGCTATTGTTCAAATTTGCACATTTCCCATATTGTCATCTCTTAGTTATCTGTGGAAACATGTTTTGGACCACAGCTGGCCTTCAATATGCTCTAGAGAAATTTCTTTTAACCAGGTGAAATGAGATCTGGGAATACACACTAGTTTAATATTCACCTTAGCAAAAGTACAATAGAGAAGGCAAAGTTAGCAAACAGGAAAAAATTGCAATATGCATTTCAAAAAAATAAATCTAAAGAGTTTTTTTTTTTAACTCTTTTCCCTTTGGGGAAAAAAAAATGCCAACATTCTGCTCTCTTGATGCAGAGAATTGTAATATCACTATATTTTTTTCTATAAACAGGGTCAAAACAGACAAAAGCATGAGACATATTTTTGTTTAGTATGTCCTCTCTTCCTTAGCATAATCACAAGTATGTAACAATCTGCATAGAATGTTATACTTGAAACAAAAGAAAACAAGTCTGAAGACATGGTTAGGTAAACCCTGATCATTTAAGACACTTTTCATAAAAACTGTCATTCCACAGCTGAATGCTACTTCACTAGGGAGAAGAGCTATTCCAGGTCAAATTACATACAAATATACATGTAGATATCATATACAACTATTCTTCATAATAAATAAAATTTAATTTCTTACTTAATCATCTGCAACAATGCAGACATTTTTTAAATAAACAAGTATAAATAATTTTTATTCCAAATGGTACTGGTTTCCTCTAATTAGTACTGCAGTATTAGTTATCCTGATATAAAGCAACACTGTGTTTGAAAAGTTGCCCTGATTCATCTCAGTAATTCCAAACATTTGTAGTTGCAATTTATGCTTTCTGGTTTACTGATGAATTTTTAAACATTGGAGCTGTTTTAATTTTTTTAAGTCTAGTATTTAGAATTTCTTAAATGCATAAATTTATTGAGTTATTAATAGAGGTTGATATTAGCATTTATGTTTTCAACAGCTCACAAAGAAGTGCTCCTGTCATAAAAAACAGACTGTTTAAAAGAGTCAGATATCAGAGAAAGCATTTGAGGTCAAAAGTTTCAGTTGTAGGATCCTCTATATTGGTGATATATGATATAATAGCCTTGTACATGGAAATAGAGTCATTCTACAGGTATTTCTTGCCATGATACAATGACTTTCAAATGTTTTCAAAGCAATCAGAATCCATTTTTCTAATGAAATCTTACTCAGAACTCTAGTTGATAAACAAAATAAAAGAGAACTGCTCAGGTTAAAGACAAACTGTGGATCCAAAGCCTACCTGCCTATATCCTTCTCTGCCTCTGCAACCCCCAGACAACACCAAGACACCCAGATGAAAGAAACGTTAAGATTTTGCAGAGTATAGCTTAAAAACCACTGCCATCTTCCCTCTATCTCTATTCCACCTCTCCATGTCCTTCCCACTTGGTTTAGTTGGGAGTCCTGCCTTCAAACTTAGAGCAGACCTGGTTACCCTAATACTTGGAAAACCCTCCCTTCTTTGAACTCCTGTGGCAAATAAGGTAGCACTTCATTATATACAATCGTATTGTTTGTTAGCAATTTGGGCGAATTCACATTTTTGAGGGCTTACTATGTTCTAGGTCTTGTGGTTAAGAACATTCTTTATATGCATTATCTTATTAATCATAAACTGAGCCCTATGAATAAGGGACTATTTTTAGCCTCATTATACATATGAAGAAACCGGTTCATAGAAAAGTTAAGTAGCCTGCCCAAGGTCATAGACCTATCAGGGAGGAGGGGAGACCCAACTTGGAGCCCAGATCCACCTAACAGCAAAGTCCAGGCTCTCAAATTGCTATTTAATTCATGTTGTATCTCCCCAAGAGTATTTATTTAAGCTTTGAGAAAATAACCCCCCACAGCAGCAACACTTATAGTAGTACCAGTCACTAAATAAATGCTGGTTTAATTATGGTACACATTTTTATATGCTTTCTAAAAGTTTGCATAGGCACTAAAAGTTTGACACAACTCCTCCACATTTTTTATTCTTTTCCCCAAGGCGAGACCACGCCATAACAATGGTGGTTAAACAGAACTGGGACCAAAGTTCTCTAGAGGCTTCTTAATGATCCATGAACACTTTTGGATTGCCGCTTTAGTGATTTGAATCTGATGAATATTTGGGGACTGTAGGATTTGACAGCTCCTTTATAAAACCACCCTAAAGTCAAACACCTCCCTGATACCCATAGAAGTATCGATAAAAATAAAAGATATATACCTCAGCACTCCAAGAACCTGTGTCTGTCTGGGATACTCGGTATGTATAAATGTAACCTTGATACCTGTGAAAGAATAAACTCCATTACTGAAAAATTCCAAAAGAACAAGTGGATGCTCTAAATTTGAGCTTTACTATTACATATAAATGTCACATATACTGAGACACACACATATGGCACCATGAATTCATAGGAACAAAAGCCCGGGGAATCTAATTGGCTTGTATGTTATATCCAGTAGATCGGTTTCCAATAATCATTCTTTATTCCTTTTTTAAAAATGTAGAAGCTCACACTCCTAAAGATGTGTCTAGTTGAGAGAAAGTTCAGACAAAAACAAACTAAAGACCTGTGTTGCAACTGGTAAAAATCATGAATTATTAAATAGATTTAACTTATAGCCTTATTATATTTCAGTACATATAGAACATTAAAGTGAGAACATTTCACTGGGATAAGGTACTATCAGGCCCACTTAAAATAATAGGAATAATAATGTTAATTGTAAGTATAATAAATGTAATACTATACTCCTAGATTACTACTATTATGTTACTTTATAATACAGGGTGTCCTAAAAAATGTATACACTCTTTAAGAGTTTATAGCTCAATTTTGAAAATTAAATATATTTTAATAAACACTGCCTTTATAATTATTCAAAGTGTGTATACATTTTTTGTGGATGCCTTATATATTATAAAATAGAGGTAACAGCAATTTGAATTAAAATGGAGTTCTGCTAAAGTACTACTTGAAAACAGCTTATCCTTTCATATGGAATAAATATTCTCCCTCATTACTCAGTTTGTATGCATTATGTCTATATATTTGATTTCTACTACATACCAAGAGTTTTATTATCTATATTAGTTTGCTCAGGCTGCCATAGCAAAATATCATAGACTGGGTGACTTAAATAAAAGAAATTTATTTTCTCACAGTTCTGGAGGCTGGAAGTCCAAGATCAAGGTATCAGCAACATAGGTTTCATTCTGAGGCCTCTTCTCTTGGCTTGTAGTCAGCCATCTTCTTGCCATGTCCTCACGTGACCTCTTCTTTTTGTGTGTGCATCGAGAGAATGATCTCTCTTTTTCTTTTTCTTTTTCTTCTTTTAAGGCAACCAATTTTATTGGATTAGGGCCTCACCATTATGACCTCATTTAACCTTAAATACATTCTAAATACCTATCTCCAAATACATCCACATTTGGGGGTCAGGTTTTAAAATATGGATTTGTGAGCGACATGACTCAGTTTATAGCATTCTACCACTGATATCCCCAAAGTCATGTCCTTGTCATATGCAAAATACATTCATTCCATCACAAAAGCCCCCAAATTCTTAAATTATTCAAGCATCAACTCTAAAGTCTAAAGTCTAAAGTTTTATCTAAATATCATCTAATCAGATACTCAGAGACTCTGAGTATGAGTCATCTTGAGGCAAAATTCCTCCCCAGCTATGAACCTGTGGAACCAGAAGGGTTGTTTGCTTCCAAAATGCAATGATGGGACAGGCATAGGACAGATATCCCTATTCCAAAAGGAAATAATGGGAAGGAAAACAAGGGTGACAGGTTCTAAACAAGTCCAAAACCTCATAAGGCCAAGTCCATGCTTGAGAATAATCTTCTTCAGGTTGATACTCTGCCCTCCAGGCACACTGGGTGTCACTGTCACCCCTACAGTTCTGGTGGGTAGCCTGGCGCACTCAGCAATGTTGGGTTCTAATTTCACTTTGAAACCTAGGTAGAAGCAGACTTGCCCTCCTGGGCCTGTATACTCAGCCTATGGTGGGAGTGGTATCACTGATGATCTCTGAATCATCTTCAAGGCCATTCTTCTCTTTTCTTAAAAGATAAAGCATGCTTGCAGCCAAATTGTTCTGTTCTCCTGTCCTATTCCTTTTGGCCCAAATTGACAGTTTGGAGCTTAAACTCTATTCCTGGCTTCTGCTGAAATGGCTAGTTAACATCGTGGGTAATCTCCTTAAGGAGTGATTATCTGGCCACACCCTTGGTGTTCTCTCCAGAAGAAGTTTCCTCATTTTTTGCCTTATGGGTAAGCTAAGAATTTGCCAAATCTTTAATTTCTGATTTCTTTTTGTTTATCAATGCTTTCTTGAATTCATCTCTTTCCCTTTGCATTTTACTATAAGCAGTTGGAGGATCCAAGGCACTTCAACAACTTCGCTTAGAAATTTCTCCTACTAAAGATCCAATTTGCAAGTTCTACCTTCCACAAAACACCAGACCACAGTTCAGCTAAAATCTTTCCATTTATAACAAGGATATAAATTCTTTTCTCCAGTTTTTAATAACATGTTCCTTAATTCCATCTAAGACCTCATCAATGACCTTTCACATTTATATTGTAGCTCTACCAACACTGTTCACAGCAATGAAGGCTTCGCTTAGCATGCACCTCCAAACTCCTCTAGCCTCTACCAATTGCGCAGTTACAAAGCCATTTCCAAGTTTAGATATTTGTTACAGCAGCACTGTATTTCTTGGTACCAAAATTTGTATTAGTCTGCTTAGGCTGACATAGCAAAATGGCTTAAACAAGATAAATTTATTTTCTCAAAGTTGTGGAAGCTGGAAATCCAAGATCAAGATGCCAGCAACATAGTTTTCATTCTAAGGCTCCTCTTGATTTGTAGGTGGCCACCTTCTTGCCGTGTGCTCACATGACCTCTTCTTTGTGTACATGCATGAAGAGAGATTTCTCTTCTTATAAGACCACCCATCTCTTGGATCAGGGTCCCACCCTTATGACCTCATTAAATCTCCTAAAGACTCTACTGTGTTTCCTTGAAAATAAGACATCCTCCGAAAATAAAACCTACTTACAGGTTTCCTTCTGAGTGAAATATAAGGCATCCCCCCCCTAAAATAAGGCCCCCTAGGCTAAACATGAGAGATTTAGTCCACTGATTCTGAAAGAAATGGAGTTACAAGAAATTCACCAGGAAATTCAGGAATTGGATTGTTATGATGATGTTTCAGAAGATGATGACATGACTGTCATTGAATAAATGAGTAAATTCTTGATACTGTAGGATTCACAGTTTGTCTGGTTTGTGTTGACAACTACCGTACTACCGTGCCGTATACAGGGAATAAATTTCCTTTATTTTCATTTAACAATAAATGTGTACCGTATTCTTCTTCATGGAAAAATAAGACATCCCCTGAAAATAAGATCTAGTGCATCTTTGGGAGCAAAAATTAATATAAGACACTGTCTTATTTTCGGGGAAACAGGGTATCTAATATAGTCACATTGGGAGTTCGGGCTTCAATATGTGAATTTGACAGGACCACAATTTAGTCCATAATACATGCATTATCTCTTTTGGACCACACAACAATCTTATGAACTTCCTCTTATGAAATTCATTTTGTAGATTAGAAAACTGACACTCTGAGAAGTTAAGTAACCAGAGCCACCATGGGAACTCAAACATAAAACTTGAAATGATTTTCTTAAAGTCACACAAAATGGAGATAGAAGCAGGGAAATAGATCTTAAATCTATTTTCCCTCTGGGAAGCAATTAATTACAATAATTTGGTACTATTAAAGATAGCGTGGAAAGGCATTATTTAAAATCTCAGCAATAATGAAAGCAAAATTCTAAGTAACTGGTTTTCCACTTTCTAAAACAGTGGGTCTCTAAAAAATACAATGAATCTATTTATTTCCCTACTATCATTCAGCCTCATCTAGTCAAAACAAATGAGTCTGTTTTGAAAATTGTTTCCTAACGAATCTGATCTTATCTCACTTTCAGTTAAGCAGCAGGAACCTGAGTACCACTTCAAAAGTCCTTACCTCCTTCAGTCTCTGAACAAGCCTGTGTAGGTGACACATAAAACTTCTGGTGATTAACCCATTTAATATTAACAATTTCCTATCCCCAACCCCTCAAATTTCTGAATGAGCAAAATTCTTTCACCCCTCAGATAAGTTGGCAGTTCATCTCTTCCCCTTTCAAGTTACTGAAGTAACTGACCAAGGAAGGATCTCCTATAGTCAGCTCTCACTGTCGTGTCAAGGATAGAAGATATCTAAACCAGGGCGATTCAAGTTACATTCCTAGGGTAACATTACTGGCATTACCTGGGATTTTATTAGAAATGCAGAATCTCAGGCCCTACCCCAGAACTGCTGAATCAGAATCTGCATTTTAACAAGATTTCCAGGAGTTTTCTAAGAACCGGAAAGTGACTAACATGCAAAGGGAATACCCACACTTCATTGGGAATATTGATGGCAATTTCCCCAAAGTCAAGCTGGCTCCTTTAACTCACTCGGGAACTTCTGTGTCATTTCCCCAAGAGTCACTCAGTCTATGCATTAAGAATGAAACTTTATTTAAATATGAGCTGAAGCTTTTTTTTAATTGTTTCAGTTCATTGAGCAGTGTTTCTGAAGCATTTACTGCCTCTTCCCCAACAAGATTTCATAGTTTTGTTTTCTGTACCTTTTATTATGAACAATAACTTTGTAATATAAAATTCAACTAAGATATTGAATATGGGTTTTTTCAAACTACACATACTCTCTCCCTGTCCACTGAAAAATAACTGCTCTAGAAAATAAGCAAATTATAACAAGAGCTATAAAAGTGTGTGTATTTTTATGTAATGACCTTGCTCATCTTCATACACTTCAGGAAGTCAAAAGGCAAAAGCAATTTAACAAAGGTTTTCATAGTAGTTTTATTTTAATAGTGAAAAAATGGAATTAACGTAAGAATTCCTAAATAAGAAATGTTCCTCAAATAAGGAAAATTCCAATAGAATGGTACAAAATTATACCAAAATTCAAAGATATTAGAGTCTTATATTTTTCAGAAAAATGTATGTTGATATAAAATGATAGTATGTGAAAAAAAGTGGACACTGATTACAACTGTTCAAAACTGTCTGTTCCTGTATGTATATAAACTAGAAGCAAATTTAAACTAATATAAACATATCCTTGCATGTTAATTTTCCCTATAAAGTTATATAAGTGGCTTATACTTTTTTTAAAGAAAAATAAGCATACACTGGTTTCTCTTCAGCTTGCATAAATTGTTAGCCTTTTACTAAAGATTTCCATAGAAAGAAACAAAGAAAGAAAAAAAAAGGAAAAGAAGTATAACTACCATTTGGAGCTTTACAAGTCTAGCCTATGCAAATAACAAACCATAAAAATATCATTCATTTTTAAAAACTGTTACATCCCACCTGGCTGGTGTGGCTCAGTGGTTGAGTGGTGATCTATGAACCAGGAGGTCACGGTTCGATTCCGGGCACAAGCCTGGGTTGTGGGCTCAATCCCTAATTGGGAGCGTACAGGAGGCAAGCCGATCAATGATTCTCTCTCATCATTGATGTTTCTATCTCCCTCTCCTTCTCCCTTCCTCTCTGAAATTTATATATATATATATATATATATATATATATATATATGAAGCCTGGTGCATTAATTCATGCATGGGTGGGGTCCAGCCAACCTGGCCAAGGGGAGAGGACATGGGTGGTTGGCTGGCCTGCCTACTGGTCGAACTCATGGTCAAGAGGACAATTTGCATATTAGCCGTTTATTATATAGGATATATACTGAGTGGCCAGATTATTATGCGTTCAGAGAACATAATAATCTAGCCACTCAGTGTATATATAAAGAAACAGTTACATCCCTTTTAGGATTACCTTTCCTGTGACTCCTTCCATTAATACCAGCAAACCAAGAATGTAGTGCAATCTTAACTTTTTTCTCCCATCAAACCTTTTTCAGACATGTTAGTAAGCTTGGAATTTTAATTTTATCATGAAAAAAATCTAGAAAATGAATAATTGGTGGAAAACAGTAGAGTTTTTTTGTTGTCTCCATTTATTTTCTTAACTAATATTTTGCATTTTAATGATTACAAATGATATGCTGATTCAGTCCCTGCTGATATTTAAATTTGCCTTTTCCACCCCCCTCAAAAGTGGTCCCCAACCCTTAAAAACATGTCTGGTTAGAAATGGACAAAAAGAGCCGAAACCGGTTTGGCTCAGTGGTAGAGCGTTGGTCTGTGGACTGAAAGGTCCCAGGTTCGATTCCGGTCAGGGGCATGTACGTTGGTTGCGGGCACATCCCCAATAGGGGGTGTGCAAGAGGCAGCTGGTCGATGTTTCTCTCTCATCAAATTTTCTAGCTCTCTATCCCTCTCTCCTCCTCTCTGTAAAAACTCAATAAAACATATTTTTTAGAAATGGACAAAAAGAAAGAAGCCTCACTTATTTTCTCAAGGGGTCAGTGTCAGGGACAGATCTTGGTTTAGAACAGATAAAACCACATCAATTCCTTCTTTATACCACTTCAAGGACTACACAAAAGAAAAAGGTTACCTATATATGATTTCTTCATGACACTGCAAATAAAGCAAAATAATATTCATGCTGTCTGTGTCTGTATAAACTAATGCAATGTGCAAAGTTTAAGGCACAATTAAATGTGACTGATTTTTAAACAAATATTTCAGAACTTGTATATCCAGAGGAATAGTAACCTATACAAAGCCATTATTATTGAGACTATACTCTGATCCAAGAAGTTTCTGAATTTCTTATGACCCAATATTCATTCTATAAGAGTGAATTTGAATTTTCAGAACTGTCCAAAGTCATTCAGTTTCAAGTAAAACTGTGTCATTCAGTTTCAAGTAAAACTGTGTAACCCCAGTTTTGATGAGTCATGACAATAAATATAATCTTTTCTCCTGAACTGCCACATAACATTTTATTTATGTACTCCTATAATGGTCTAACTTTGTATTGCAATTATTTATAGAACTTTTATTTACAACAAATACCTACTACATGTTAACTTTACAAATATTAACTCATGCAGTAATCCTCATAAACAACCCTATGAGGTAAGTACCATCCCTCTTTTCACAAATAAGAAACTTGAGGCACAGTAAGTTTAAGTACCTCACCCAAAGTAAAATAGCTACTTGATGGCCAGAGTTGGGATGCATACCCAGAGAATCTGGCTAGAAAATCTGGGCTCTCTTATACCAGAGAGAATGAATTAACAAACTGGTTTTAAGGTGAATCCAAAATCAGGCCAAAGGGCTGAAGCCAGAAGGGAAGAGCCCAAAAAAGGTCAACCCAGATATCCCCTTTCCTTAAGCTAAATGACAACTTCAGAGTAATATTGCCACTTCAATTTTATATTGTCAACCAGAGTCAGCACTTAATTTATGGGACTGTAAATTATCCATTTGGTAGTTTGTAAATTTCAAATTTCATCCTAGGCTGGCCTTCTGGCTTGCTCTGCAATTAACAGATTATGCTCAATTAATCCAAAGTAATTATGGTGGCGACACCAAAGCACATATCAAATTGCATTTAAAAACTGTAAGCCCGGCCAAGGTGGTTGAGCATCACCCAATGAACCAGGAGGTCACAATTTGATTCCTAGTCAGGGCACATACCCGGGTTGCAGGATTGATCCCCAGTGTGGGGCATGCAGAAGGTAGCCGATCAATGATTCTCTGTCATTACTGATGTTTCTATCTCTCTCTCTCTCCTTTCCTCTCTGAAATCAATAAAAATATTTTTAAACTATAAGTTGTTATAATTTCTCATTCTTTCAAGTTTTATGTGACACTGTTCTTCTCTGTTACAACTGATAAGTTGCAATTTTATTTTGTCACTGCTCCTTCCCCCACTGCTCCAGTGAAATTGTTTGATAGGCATTTTATTCCCAATCATCCTTTAAATCTTAAAGGACAAAAAGATAATTATCCTTTTATATGTCAAATGACTTCATTATGTGTCCTTGAAGCTAAAGAATATAATAGCACTTCTTCAAATATTCTATTAGATAAGTAGCAAAGTCAGATATGTACAGAAGTATGCTAATTATGGAAATAAACTATTTCATCAAACTAATTGTTTTAAATATTTTAAATTAGTTTTTCTCTTATCACTATCAAACTATCCCAGTGGGTAGCTGGGATTTTTCCAATTATTATCCACCTTGAGGATTAGAAGGGAAGAAAAGTGAGAGCTCAAATGTACCTTAGTGAAAAGAAACGTGTTACATCTTAAAAATAAAAAAGAATAAAATTAAATTAAAACTATTACCATTAATAAGAGCATTTTTTATACTGGGTGACTATAAAAAAAACACATAAAGTCAATAGATTTCCTATGCAACAGAAAATATAGTGGGAAAAGATTCTATTTACAATAGAAATGAAAGAATCAATACACATTTATACACATTATAACTAGAAATAAACTTTAAAATGTGCAATATCTACAGGAAAAAAACTATAAACCTTTATTGATAGATGTAAATGAAAAAATTAATAAATAAAAAGACATGTCAGGTTTGGGGGTGGGAAGACTAAATTCCTTAATGATGACAATTCCTCCTTTATTTATTAGTGTAATCCCAATGGGATTTTTTAAATTTAACAAAATTATTCTAGAATAGCAAATAATTATTTTTATTGTTGTTAATCCTCACCTGAGGATTTTTTTGCATTGATTTTTAGAGAGAGGGAGAGAAAGAGAAAGAGGAGAGAGAAGGAGAGAGAGAGAGAGAGAGAGAGAGAGAGAGAGAGAGAGAGAGAGAGAGAGAGAGAGGGAGAGAGAGAGAGGAAGAGAGAGAGAGAGAGGTCAATGTGAGAGAGACACATCCATCAATTGCTTCCCGCATGTGCCCTGATGGGGCTGGGGATCTAACCTGCAACCTAGGTACAGGCCCTTGACCAGGAATCAAACCTGAGGACCTTTAGGTATGAGACCCACACTCTAACCACTGACCACACTGGCCAGGGCAAGAATAGCAAATACTTTTCTAATGTATTAAAACATTATGTTACTCCAAAATGAGTCTCCCCAGAGAGTGCCATGCTGCCATGAAGATTGTTTCTAGTTAAAACTAAAACCTAACAAACTCAAGAAATTTTGTGGTTTTTTTCCTCCCCTTTATCTCCCTAAGGATATTCAGATAGGGGGGGAGGAGGGGGGAACTGCTTCAGTAATGAAACCTTAGCATATTCACTTTAGCACATATGAATTAAGTGTGGCAGACAGGGAGGATCAAAGCAAGTCTGTTTGTTAGGTTCTCTTCTGTGTCATGTTATTTCTGGGTGGCCCAGCAAGAAATCATTTACCATGGGTTTGCTCTTTCTCAACTACCTGTGAATTGCTTACTTTCCCTTTGAAGTCCATATACCTGCCTCCCTCTCCTTAGTTTAGAAGGGCATGTAAACAAACTTCAACTGCCCAATATGTCCTAAGGTTTCATATTCTTATTGAAGCCCCTATGTATATATTTAATAAATTTGATCATTTTGTCCTGCTAATCTGTCTCATGTTAATTTGATTATTAGTCCAAGCAGAACTTACAAGGACAGAAGGAAAACTTATTTTCCTGCCCCCACAATGTGATAGTGCTAGTAATATAAGAATAAGTAGATCAACTGAGCCAAATAGTTGCAAAACAATAATTGTTATATGTAAGAATTGTTACTGGTAAGACTTTAATATATGGTAAAGGAGGCTAATAAATCAATGGGGAATGAAAATTCTATTTATAAATTGTTAGCTATTTCAAAACAAAATTAAATTAGGTCCTTTCTCCACATTAAAATAAAATTCTAAATGGAATTAAAGTAACCAAACCACAAATTTAAAAAAAAAATTGAATGAAGTTTTTATGACATTTCTGGAGGAGAAATAACTGTTAAACTGAGAAGCAAAGAAAGAAATCAAACACAAAGAAAATGAGTGACAGATTTGACTACTAAAAAATCTTAATTTTTCTGTGTGTCAAAGAAAACTAATGGCAAACATGAAACTGAGAAAAGATACTTTCAACAGATCAAGAATAAGTATATAAAAATGTGTTAAGAAAAATAGTTAGATCCAAATGATTAATGGGTAAAGTACATAAAGAGCCAATTCATGAACAAAGATCTACAGCAGCTTTCCGGTTATAAAAAAGACACTCAATCACTAATCAAAGAAATATGAAATAAAGAGACACCAAATTTCAAGAATTTTTTTAATAGAATTTCTCACTTTTAAGGATAGTGTGGTAAAATGACACTATCATGCATTACTGGTGAACAAATATATGAATTGGAAAGGTCATTTAGGAAAAAATATTCGAAGATCATGTATACATCAAAAATCCCAAGCTGTTTCATGTTTTCTGACTTAGAAATTGCACATCTTTAAAATGTATCCTAAAGAAGTAATCACATATACAAAGAAAACTTTATGGACTGAAATAGTAATCATAATGGAATTTACAATAGCAAAAAGTGGAATGATTCTAATGTCTAAAAGTAGATTATTGGTTAAGGACAATATAGTACAGTCACTGGCTGGACTATCATGCAGCCATTAAAAATAATGTTTGAGCCGAAACCGGTTTGGCTCAGTGGTAGAGCTTCGGTCTGTGGACTGAAAGATCCCAGGTTTGATTTTGGTCAGGGGCATGTACGTTGGTTGCGGGCACATCCCTGGTAGGGGGTGTGCAAGAGGCAACTGGTCGATGTTTCTCTTTCATCGACGTTTCTAGCTCTCTATCTCTCTCCCTTCCTCTCTGTAAAAAATCAATAAAATATATTTTAAAAAATAATAATAATGTTTGAGCCCAACTGGCATAGTTTAGTGTCAACGAACCAGGAAGTCATAGTTCAAATTCCAATCAGGGCACATGCCTGGGTTTCAGGCTCTATCCTCAGTAGGGGGTGTGCAGGAGGCAGCCAATGAATGATTCTTTCTCATTATTGATCTTTCTATCTCTCTCTCCCTCTCCCTTCCTCTCTCGAAATCAATAAAAATATTTTTAAATAAAAATGTTTAAAAATCATTTGTAAGAACATTACATATGAATGGGTGTTTTGTGAGATTTTTTTTTAAATCCTCACCCAAGGATATTTTTTCCATTGATTTTTTTAAAAAAGCAGAGTGGAAGGGAGGGAGGAGGGAGAGTGAGAGAGATACATTGATTGGTTGCCTCCTGCTTGCATCCTGACATGGGCCTGGGAGTGTCTGTAGGCTGACACTCTAACCCACATGTGTCAAACACAAGGCCCGCGGGCCAAATCCGTCCCGCCAGGCCTTGCAATGTGGCCCGCACCGCGCTGTCATCACTGCACTCCACTGCGTTTCCATCACAATGACAGTTTATGACTGTTCAGTAAACCATTCGGCCCGCGATTTAGGCTGGATTTTAGATTTTGGCCCCTTCTCTGATTGAGTTTGACACCCCTACTCTAACCAGTGAGAAAACCGTCCAGGGCGAATGTTTTTTTTCATGTTAAGCAGAAAACTCATCAGAATACAATTATTGTAAGAGCATATGTGTGTTTACAAAAAAATTTTAAATTAAAATTAAAATTTAGAAGAAAATAAACTTAATTTTAATAATAATTGTCTTCAGGTTATAAAACTATAGATGGTTTTTCCCTAATTCCCACTATCTATATTTTCAAATTTTCTATAATATGAATAGATATTAATAACTTTTTAAATAAACTTACTGTATAAAAATATAGGATTTATTTATTAAAAATAGTTAAAGAACAATTTCTCACTTTAAATGTAGGTGAGCAGTTCTATAAATAGAAAACTTCTTTAGTATTTTATGAGATTCAATTTTCCAAAACTGAACAGGTGAAAAGGACTATCTGAAGGCCGTGACTGAGGGTTCAGAACTGGGGAAATGAACAAGCATAGTTTTAAAGTATAGTTTATAGTTTGAAGGCAAATGCAATGTTATATTCCTACATTAAAAATACAGAAACTAAAGCTCAACCAAACCTTTTTAAATAATGGGAGTAAACAGAAGAGAGAATGAGAAACTATTCTGAGCAAACCCTATCATCATGTTTTTGTTTAAAATAAGTGCATGGCTTACTTAAAAATGAAATGTGATTTTTGTTATTACAGCCTAGTTCTAAAATTAGGGGCAGGAAGAAAGGGTTATGTTTATCAAAAGGGACTCCTGACTCAAAAACGTTGAAGAACTCTCATAAAAAGCAATATATCCTAGTATCTTCCCTTGGTAACGCAGTCTAGCAGTCACTCTTTAAGAGTTGGAGGGTCCAGTGTGCCCATCAAAAGATGCTAGGGGGACTCCCAATTTGCTTACTATTTTCTGGGACTGCATAAGGAGGTTTGCATGGAAATTCAGTCATAAAAACTGAAAAGACAAGTATCACATGTTCTCATTTATATGTAGAATCTAATGAACAAAATAAACTGATGAACAAAATAGATCCAGAGACATGGAAGCATGGAACACACTGACAAATCTCAGAGGGAAGATGAGGGGGAGAATTTAGGAGGGGGGATAGATTAACCAAAGAACTTATATGCACATATGCATAACCCATGGACACAGACAATAGTGCAGTGAAGGCCTGGGGCAGGGCTGGAGTGGGGTGGAGGGGGTCAATGTAGGAGCCCTTCTGTAGTTCCTCCCCAGCTGGCCAACCTCTCATGTCCCTCCCCAGCCCCTATCGTTCACTGGTGGGGTCCCTCAGCCTAACCTGTACCCTCTCACAATCTGGGACCCCTCAGGGGATGTTGGAGAGTCATTTTTGGCCCAATCCCACAGGACAGGCCAAGGGACCCCACTGGTGCACGAATTTGTGCACTGGGCCTCTAGCACTTTCAATAATAAAGATAAATTTTAGAAACATATTTTTAAAATTAAAAGAGCCAAAAACGGTTTGGCTCAGTGGATAGAGCGTCAGCCTGTGGACTGAAAGGTCCCAGGTTTGATTCCCTTCAAGGGCATGTCCCTTGGTTGTGGACATATCCCCAGTAGGGGGTGTGCAAGAGGCAGCTGATTGATGATTCTCTCTCATCAATGTTTCTAACTCTCAATCCCTCTCTCTTCCTCTCTGTAAAAAATCAATAAAATATATTTTTTTTTAAATTAAAAGAAAGAAATAAGCTGTATTTATGCAAGATTCCCTTTGGATGACAACTTAAATGTTTGAGTAGTCCCCACCTGCCTAGATTAATTTCTTATGTGTTCCTGCCCTACATGGGCAGAAGGCTAAAGTTGTCCTTGTCTTTTGCTTATTTTATAAACAGCAATCTTATGCAGAAGGCAGGGAAAATATTACTATTCCTGTTTTACAAATATGGAAACTAGAACCCAGAGAAGTTAAGTGACTTCCCCAGATTCCACACACTGGCCTCCTGATATCAATCCAAAGCTCTTAGTAATAAGAAACAGTATTTGCTTTGATGGTTCATTCATTAGTTCAAAAATATATATTGTGTACCTATTATGTGCCTCATAATGCCTTTTATGTGCCAAATTGTGTTCCTGGTGTACGAAACAAGGTCCTACCCTCATGGAAGTTTACATTTTAGTAGGAGAGCCTGGCAATAAATAAGTAAACAAGCAAATGTCAGGTAGTTCAAAGCTCCTTGAAGAAAAATAAAGAGATATAGCATAACAAAGACAGGAAAGAGCACTTATTTGATTTCAGAGAAGAAGGAAGGAGGAGGGAGAGATAGGAACATCAATGATGAGAGAGAAGCATTGATCAGCTACCTCCTGCAAGCCCCACACTGGGGACAAAGCCCACAACCCGGGCATGTGTCCCAACTGGGAATCTAATCATGACCTCCTGTTTCATAGGTCAATGCTCAACCACTGAGCTACACCAGCTGGACTGGTCCACTCACTTTTCCATCTTCTTTTGAAAGAACAGAGCCTAAGAATTCTACTTGGTTTTCATTGACCTTTCCCAATTTCCACTTGGGGGGGGGAGAGAAAAAAAAATATATATGCAAAAATAAAGATATGAGCCCAAAAGTTGAATAGCTTCCAAGTATTTCCCTTGAAGCCTTTAAAATGAATGCATTTGGCGTGGCCTGACAGTTGCCACAAACATGGCTTGATCAATAAATAAACAAATAAATAAATAAATAGTGAAAATCCTCTGTCATCAGCCTCAGTATAATCTTTCTTCATTGGCCCAGGAGGTACTTTAAAACCTTGCAGTGTATCATTAGATATAGAAATTACTACCAAGCATTTTCACTCATTTTGTTTCTATCTATAACCTACTATGCAGAGCCGGTGTTTTCATATGGGTGTTTATATCCTGCTGACAAAAAGTAATTGAGCTACGTACTTCCTTAGAAATGTCCCATGAGTACTGAAAGAAACTGACTAAAAATATATATAATAGTAATAATAGCTTACATTTACAGAATACTTACTGTGTCTCAGGTCCAGTGCTCAAATTTTTACTTGTATTATGGCATTTAACCCTCACAATTCTATGAGGTAGGTAGTCATATTATACCCATTTTATAGATAAGAAAACTGAGGGCCTAATGGTTAACTTGTTAAAGTCACAAACCTAGCATTGGACTAGCACAGGATTAGGTTTCAGATCCGCATGACTCTTGAGCCCTGGAGCAAAAACGAAGTTGCTTCTGATTCAAAATGGGGCGTTAGACATAGATGTGCCTAGGTGAAGGGCAAAGCTGATTCATAATAAGGGTGTTTTCCCTCCATGTCCTTTACAACTTTTGTCTGTACAAGCTTTTATCAAGAAGGGTCCTGCTCCAAACACAGCTCTTCTAAAGGAAGCTGAATAAGCAGATCCAGAGAGGCAGTTTTACTCACAAACATCCCCATTTCAAAACTGACATTCCCCTACCGAAACTGACACTGCATTCTCACAGTAATGGATTTAGTTTTTTAGTCTGCTTCCTCTTCCTGAAGTTGATTGTCTTCTTTTGAGATGATACCTCCAAATCCACTTAAAGAAAGCTCGGGAAAAGCCTTTCTTTCTCTCAGATGCTAGTGGCCCTAAAATCTGGCTGTTCCATCACCCCAGGCCTCTACTTTGCTGGCCTATACTAGAGGACAATGGGGAAGTGGTAAGTCGGGATCCTGGGTCTTTCTCTGAACAAAGGTAAATTCCAGACTTCATTTCCCCACTCAAAAAGGAGTTCTCTGCAACCGAACCAAAAGGTGCTGGGGAGGCCTTTTATGGAGATCAGGAGGCTCAAGGAGTGAAATACACAGCATGGTCCACCATGGCCCTGGGCTGGACCTGAGAAAACACATTGCCTGCCCCCACCACCCATAGCCACTGCCCCTGCCCACCCTCTGCAAGCCCCAGGCCCAGCCACCCCACAATGTACTCACAGCACACACAGGCAGTACGCCCCTGGGACACTCTCGCTGTCTCTCAGCAAATAGCTGCCGTCCAGGCCAGTGGCAAGCAGGAGCTTCTCCCCTGTCTCCCGGCTGATTTTGCCATGATACACAGCCACTGCGTCCATGGCCTGTGGACTTTTGGGCGGGCCAAGGTGTGGGCTTGGAGAACAGAGATGCTACTGCTGCTGCTGCTGCTACTGCTGCTGCTGCTGCTGCTGCTGCTGCTGCTGCTGCTGCTGCAACCAAGCACGAGTCAGCCACCTGACTCCCAGTTCAAAAAAGAGAGAAGAGCGCCCAAACAACAGGATGTTGCCTACCTGCCTTAAAACCTCCTTCAGTTAAAACCAGCTTAGCAATTTAGCAGCTTGGTTATTGCCACTGGGTTCAACTCCCTCCCCGTTCCACACCCACCCGTCCAACAGAGGACAATTGGAAGAAGGTCCTTATATCAATAAGATCAGTACTGTACTACCAACATGCGCACACAGGAATGGTTGGTAGTGCTTCTGTTATTTCCATTTGCCTAGAGGCCACCAGGGATGACTGACCTTAACTAGTACCCCAAGGGGTTGATGATAGAGATAAGTTGTGCACGACCTTCATATGGGAGAGAAACTCACAGAGAAACAATGAAAGGACAAAAGCTCAGAGACCAAAACACAAAAACTACCGATATTATCAGTGTGCAAGCACTACTGAACACAGCCAGGAGACCCCTACAGAATCAGAAGTGGTAGGTGAACAAGGGACTTGTGGCAAACAAGTTCCTCCTCTCCCTCCCACTTCCCCTTGACTTTTACCCCTTGCAGTTTTCTTGAGCAATCTTGACCCTGAGAAAATAGATTTTTTTTCTACTTCTTTGTCCAAGATCCCAGAATGCTGATAAAGGTTTAAGAATCAGTCTATGTGCGAAGCTGTCCCATATTTATGCAATGGGCAGTAGATGAGAGAATTAAATCATTTAATTGGTACTTTGTCTTTATAAAAACTTGTATGTGCCCTTTGATGTATAGGACCCACCTTTCAGCATTTGAGGCATAAAACTTGTTTTAAATCACATTGCAAATGTTGATAATTGTGTTGTAACTTTTATCCTCTGTTGTTAGTAGAGAATATGTTTGTCTTCAGTTGATGCTAAACCATGTATCATTATTTTTTTAACTTTTCAACCTTCATTTTCTTCTCTTGAAGTAAAGCATTGCTTCAATTTCAAAAAGTATTATTAAGTAATATTTCCCCAAAACTTTTTTTTCACCAGAATAAGACTATGTTTCATGCTTTAAGGTGAACAGTCTTCTACAATTTACCTTTTGACTATGTAAAATACTTTTTAAATTGGAATTTAAGTAGCTGAAGTTATGTCATCTGTTGTATCTCTCCCACAATTTCAGTACCGAGTTCTTTGAGATCACAACAAGGCTGGGAGCTCAAAAGGAAGAATGATTTTTAAATCCTCACATGTCCTACCAATAAATCAGATGCACAGAGATGCCTCATAACAAAGCTAGATATTTGCTCTCCACCTACTAGGCTTGAGAGCAAATCTCTAAGATTTCAGTGTCAGCTAGTAGTAACTCTAATTTTTGATTGAAGTCTGCCGCACCTTAGAATCTATCAACCTTAGTAGCTAAAGAACAAACATAAGCCTCCTACAGGCATTTGCAACACCAAGAATAAAAATAAACAAAACAGCATTTGAGATGATATTTGAGGATGAGAGAGGAAGTGATTTGTATTGAGGAAGAGGATGGTAGTCTGGGGAACTGAGCCAAGATTGTCTCATCATCTTCCTATGTCATTTGTTTAAGGCCAACTTCACCTCTCATCCTTTTGCATTCCTTGGGTCAAGGAAGAAATTGATCTGATAAGTGAATGCATACACCAATGTTAAGGACTTGAGAGCTTAGTTCTCCCTGAACTCTTTATATTTTGACTGGGCAAATGATTAGTCCAGAGAAATTAATCACAATGGTGAGATTTCAAACAAGGAAGGAGAAGACAGGGAAAGAAATCTCTTCATCCAGGGCTTATGGACAGCAATCCACCTGGGAGGTAACTGTGAGAACATTTAGTATCGCATAGGTAAAAACAAAACCTAACCTTTTCTGTCTCTGAACAACCCTGAACAAATCATCCACAAACTTAGGAACAGAGCAACCTGGATCTGACAGCAAAAACATACCATGCATTCTTCTTTTCATCCTCTGTTTTGTTCTATGTTGCTAAAATAGCACACCTGTCAAGGCAGCTAGGTACAATGGGGTTCAGCACAAGTAAAATTGTATTAAAAAAGAACAGACAAATTATAAGGTAATAGTACAACTTTCACATCCAATACCTCATTGTCATCTCA
This sequence comes from Pipistrellus kuhlii, assembly GCF_014108245.1. Taxonomy (NCBI): domain Eukaryota; kingdom Metazoa; phylum Chordata; class Mammalia; order Chiroptera; family Vespertilionidae; genus Pipistrellus; species Pipistrellus kuhlii. Next base: position 17,560,578 of record NW_023425504.1, read on the forward strand.
CAAGCAAGCTGGCAGCTGAGCCAGCCCACTGGTGCAGTGTTGATGAAAAATACTGATATCTTCTCGCTAGTGCTACACTGGTACTAAACCTGACTTGAACAAATTCAAAACTTCGTGCTGAGTTTAAAATGTAGAGAAAGAGATATAGAAAGGGCTCTCCTCCTTCTCTCTTGCCATTCTTGCAAGAAAGGAAAGGAGGAAAAATGAAAGAGGGGAGCACTGGAGGCACTAGTAAAGAGAAAGGAGGGGTCCCAAATACAAATATAATCCACTTATAATCAGAATTATCTGATTGTTTACTGTCTGTCTCTTGCATAAGAACTTAGGGTTCATGGTTGCAGGATTTTTGTGCCTTGGTCATTACTCTGTCCTCAGTGTCTGCTTCATATTAGTTGTTAAATATATTTGTTGAGTGAATGAATTAATTAAATCAGTGCTCTCAAGAAAATAAAAGAAACACACACACATTTGGTTTTACATGCCTCTGGCCCACCTTTGAAATGGGTAGATGAATTGGAAGTGAGAAGGCTAAAAAGGGCTAATTCCAATGTAACCCTGATATTTGGGATTAGTGAATCCAAGCCAGCAAGCTCAGTGTACATTCCTGATAACCTATAATTAAGTCACTACCTTCTTCCCAGATACTGGTCTTATAGAACCTGTTACTGTGAACAGTACACTGCTCTGGAGAGTGAGTCATTAACGCTGGCACCAGGCCAGACCATCAGATATGGCCTGGAGACCCCCAACACCTGGGGGCATTCTTGCAAGGCCCTAGAAAAGGACCAGAAGCATAATCCGTATTTGCAGGACAAAGGCCACAGGGAGATATAAAGGAAAGCCTCATGCATGTTTCTTTACTCAGATTTGGAAGGCTGTTCCCTGAGTCTGCTAGTGTATTAAACAGTGTCCCTACTCTTCTTTAAGGCTTGATTGGTTTGTCTTTGGCCTTCTGCAACAGAAGGAGTAAGTAGTCCAGCAATTAGAGTCAAGTTTTACTCCATGTTTTGCCACTAAATCACTTCCTCTCTCAGCCTCATTTTCTCCCTTTGGAGTTGAACTACAATAGATGACCTCTAAGCCTACTTCCAGCTTTAATATTCTGTGTTTTAAAGGAAATCCAAGTATACTTTAGAGAGAACTAGAGAGGAGATTGACTAAACTCATTTATGTGAAAGAACAAGAGCTGTTTCCTTTGTTCTCACCCCATACAGGAAAGATTTTTGTTCCTGTTGATTTTTAAATGGCCTGAGAAATAAAAATCATGAGGTGGAGGAAAAGAGATTCATAGTTGAAAGCAAACCACACCATTCAAATAAAATATAAAAGCATTGACAAACTGTCAACCAAGGTTGAAAGTATCTTCTTATCTGAACTTGTCACCTCCTAAACCTCTGAGAGGTGACAGAATTTTGCATGTGGATGCCCTGTCTGAGGTGTTAATTATCTTCATTTCAAATGCTGTAGGCTATTCTCAAACCCAGGTAGATTAAAAGTATGATGCCAAGGATAGTCAATTTTATAAAGTGGATGTAACATTTCAGAATCTTTTTTTCCTAACCTTCCAAAACTAACTTTGTTCTTCAACTAGCTCATCTATAGGTGCGAATTTTCCTGTGACAGTGTTATGATATTGTCACTTCTGGTGAGTTTACACATTCTCTTGACCCTAAAATTCACTTTCTTTACCAAAATGAAAAAGAAAATAATTAAAATCTTTTTTTTTTTTTAAAGAACTCCTTTTGATACAATAGTATTTGAGTTTATCTATGAGGTTGATTTTTCTGATGTCCTTTTGTATATGAAAAGCCAGAGACAGGGTTGTTGTGTGTGTGTCACTTTAAGCCTATTTTAAGTATGTTTATTCTTTTGAACCAACATTTACGAGCATCTACTTTGTGACAGGCACTGTAATAGGTACTTAGGTTAGAGAGACGGAAAGCATATATGTGCACTCACTTAGCTCACAGTCTAGCGAAGAAGACAGACAAATAATAGACAATTAGAATTCTTTTAGTAAGAGCTGTGCTAGAGGAAAGGATGGGACTCCAGGGGCACAGGCACTAGGCTCCAGGGCTCTAGGGACATCTAACTCAATTTATATCCTAAACCTGCACAACCTACTCGAGACGGTGTTCTTTATCTTTCTGTCTGCTATGTAAAGTCCCTTTAACTAATTTTACCTCCTTCATGACTCAAAGTGGGGTTCCTAATTCTAGCTGAAATTCTGCCTGCTTCTGAGGTTTTTGTTAGGTCTGATCAAATAATTAAATCGATACCCATTCCCTGGGAATTGACCTTTAGGTCACTTCACAACGGACATTCCACTTAGGGAACCATCACTCTGGCTTCGGTCACCCCGAGTTTGCTACTCAGAAAGTAGTAGGCAGCAGCAGTTCATCCTGAGCTTACCTCTGAATTTTACTCAGGTGACTCAATTGCCAACCTCAATTAGGCCTCCTCCTTTATGGGCCCTCCTGAGCCAGCCAAAGAGGATACAGGATTGGGAATATCCATCGCTGAGCCTCCATCTCATACCAGCCATTCTTCTCTAGATGAGTGACATTCAACAAATTTCCTCATCTCGAGTCTTATGCCCACTCACTCTCACTGACTTCTCCAAAGTCTCTTGTCTCAAAAGTCCTAGCGCTAGGCCAGAAGACTCCTCAGTCAGGAGAGTCACCCCCTTGTTTCTCATGGTGATTTATCAGCAGGGATGCCTACCCTAAACAGTCACCTTGGATTTGTGGTCTGTCACTCACCCTTCCTCTCTCATGGACCATGCTACACTCTCTCTGCACACTCATGGGGGAGAAAATGCCCAAGCACCTCATTTTCTCTAGTAACACTGTTTGGTCACAATATAAACTAGTCTCAATGGTCTGAAAATGGTACTTTCAATTTTAATGAACTGAACAATTTAGATAATTTCTGTCACCACAATGGAAAATGGTCAGAGATTCCCTACATCCAGGCCTTTCTCTCCTTCCAGTCCCAACCCTCTCTCTGCCAGTCCTTCTCTACCCATCAGATCCTTCTCCTTCACATAAAACATCATACTGAGAAGGCTAAAAAGGGCTAATTCCAATGTAACCCTGATATTTGGGATTAGTGAATTCAAGCCAGCAAGCTCAGTGTACATTCCTGATAACCTATAATTAAGTAACTACCTTCTTCCCAGATACTGGTCTTATAGAACCTGTTACTGTGAACAGTGCACTGCTCTGGAGGGTGGGTCATTAATGCTGGCACCAGGCCAGGCCAGACCATCATATGTGGCCTGGAGACCCCCAACACCTGGGGGCATTCTTGCAAGGCCCGAGAAAAGGAGCGGAGGCATAATCCATATTTGTCCTGCAAATATGGACATAAAGAAAAGCCCCAGGCATATTTCTTCACTCAGATTTAGAAGGCTATTCCCTGAGTTCGTCAGTGTATTAAACAGTGTCCCTCCTCTTCTTTGAAGCATCCTTGGTTTTCTTTGGTCTTCTGCAACAATACTCATAACACTTCTGATTCTGAATCTACTTTTGACCCAGCAGACCACCTGCCTCCACTTCCTTGCACACCTCCTCCCTCACCTGAAGTAGACTCTCAAAAGCCAGAACCTCCTAATCAGCAACCACCTCCCCGGCCCCTGAGAGCCCAAATTCTGAGAACCTGAATTCTAATACAGCTTTTCCCACCTAACACTTGCTTTTGGGCCTTCCTCAACAGACTTCCATTCCCATGCCCATTCCACCCCTGAGTGAAGTAGTAGGAACTGAGGATATTGTCCGAGTCCACCTCCCATTCTCCATGTCTGACCTCACATAGATTGAGAGGCATCTCAGAACTTTTTCCACTGACCCGGCCACCTTTACTAAGGAATTTGAGTACCAGACCCTGTCTTATGACCTGATCTGGCACAACATCTATGTCATCCTGTCCTCCGCTCTCATCCCAGAGGAGAAGGAGTATGTCTGACAAGAGCTCAGGACCATGCTACTGCTCTCCATAGACAGGATGCTCTGGCCAACCCGATAGGCTCTGACACAGTCTGCCAAACTGACCCGAGATGGGACTATCAGGTTATTTCTCCAGGGTGCCAGCTCTGTAGCCTATTTAATTGCCAGACTCAAAAAGGCTGCCCATAAGGCAGTCAATTATGACAAAGGTAATGAAATCACTCAGGCCCCTGATGAAAATTCAGTTCTCTTCCTCTCCTGCCTCACAGAGGCCTTATAGTAATTTACCATCTTAGGACACCCCCCCCCCAACTCCCCAGAGGGAACCCTTCTTCTGAACACCCATTTTATATCCCAATCAGCCTCCTACATATGCTTCAAACTATAAAGAATAGACACAAGTCCACAAACCCCTCAAAAGACCTCATTAACCTGGCCTTTAAGGTCTTTCATAATAGAGATAAGGATACCCAAATCCAAAAGCAAAGGTGAGATCAGGCCAAGGATGAGTCCCAGAAGGAGGTTTTCCAGCTTCTAGCCACCACTCTCATGAACCCCAAACTAAGTGCCGGTCCTCCAACTGTGGGTAAGTCAGGGGACTAAGCCTCCTCAGGCCCCATACTTCAAATGCAGCAAGGAAGAACACTGAACCAAGTCCTGCTCAAACCCGAGATCCCCGCCTGGTCCCTGCTCAAGGTGTGAAAGGAAAGACCACTGGAAATCAGACTACAGTCTGGCTCCTCCGGGTCTGGCCTCAGCCAGTCCAGCCGCCCTCTGGATCCAGTTTGAAGCTCCCAGACCTCTGCGTGCTTCTGAGGTTTTTGTTAGGTCTGATCAAATAATGAATCAATACCTCTTCCCTGGGAACTGACCTTTAGGTAACTTCACAATGGACATTCCACTTGGGAAGCCATCACCCTGGCTTTGGTCACCCCGAGTTTGCTACCCAGAGAGCAGTAGGCAGCAGCAGCACATCCTGGCTTACCTCTGAATCCTACTAGGGTACTCTCGCCACTGAAGGCTGAAACTGCCCAGGCCCTGAAAAGGCCCCACAGACTTACATTAACAGAACAGAGCCTAAAGTAATGATTATGGTGGGAGATAAGCCAATCTCCTTTTAATTGACACTAGGGCCACTTATTCTGCCCTCCGAATTCCCTGGAACCCTTATCCCCTCCTCAAACTCTATTATGGGGGTTGACAGATTAGTCTCACAGTCATTATCCATCTCATCTCTACACTGCATCTTACTAGACACCCCCTTTATCCATTCTTTTCTCGTTCTACCTTGGTGCCTGACCAGGGCCACCCTTATGAAGTCCAGTTGTCCTGAAGCACAGTCACCTACCTCAGTTTCACTCTCACCCCACAAATCTGAGCCATCACCATGGACTGTAAATGCCATATCCCCTCCATGACTTTCCCCTCCTCTAAGCAAGAAATACTCTCCTTTCTCAGGCTCACTGGGTACTTTTGCCTCTGGTTCCCAACTTTAGCCTCACAAAGCCGCTCTATGAGACTGCAAAGGGACCCCTCACTGAGCCTTTAGGTCCTGAGACCAGCATTCTCACCCCTTTAATGCTCTGAAAACTGCTCTCAGCTCAGCACCTTCTCATATCCCCACTTCCCAAAGAACAACTTTCTTTACCACAAAACTGCAAATGCTTACTTAATAATCCTGCTACTATCAGAAGCTGAACTCATTATTATCACCCAAACCCTAGCATGTCATCTCTAAGGAAAAAATGTGGCAGTTTTAAATCCAAGTGGCTAGAGGCCTGGATACTGCAGTCCTAGGCAGGCCTGCTCCCTCCTCTCCTCTGCCTTTTCTCCAGCCTCATATGCCTAATTGCTAACTTAAAGGCTTTGGAGCATTGCGGGGTTTAATGATAAATATCTAAATATTTTAAAATAGCATAAAATACTGAAACATCAATTGCTAGACAAGTTTTAATTCACCTGCTCTTAGTTTTATTACAGAATGTCTCTTCTACTTTGTTGGATATATATTTTCTTAAAAGTAAGAGTGTATTTAAAGTGTGTTGATAAACATCAATCTAATAAATGCTGGTTGTTCACTTTTTGGCTAAAGCTGGTTATTTGTGAATGGGGAGAAGGTTTATGGTGATAAACATCAATCTAATAAATGTTGATTTTTCACTTTTTGGCTAAAGTTGGTTAGGTTTGTGTTGTCCAGCAAGTCAGGACCTTATCACCCCCTCTCCCTTTGCATCAGGATTCTCATCTTTCTATAGGACTTCCTTCTACAAGGGGACTTCGATTACCCATGGGATGAGATCTCCTTCTTTCTAGATCCTGAAATATACCCTCTCATTCCCTCCCTTGGGACAATCCCAACCTTGGAAATGGAGATTAGCTCTTCTTCTCATCCTATTCTAACCTTCTTCTCCTATACCCATAGGAACTTTCTCACCTCCACTCATCTTGAAGGAGCATTTAACCTTACCCATTCCCTCCTAAACCAGACCAATCCAACCTTTGCCAGGAATTGCTGGCTCTGCAAATCAAGCCTTTCTACTTTTCCATACTTATATTCTATCTCTTACTAAGGTAGCTCCTTCCTCCCTTCCAGTCACAGGTCCTATCATTCTACACATCCTACTAACTGCCCAAGCCTCTTTATGCTTTACAAGGTCACAGAGCAAAATAACAATAGGCCATCTCCCATCATTAACTTGCAAAACCACAGTTAACCTAGAACTACCAAATGACTATTTGTTCATGGGTTGACTACCAGGTCTCCCCAGAAGCCAATGGTTATTTCTATTGCCAGTCTGTTTTACTTCTTATCCAACTATCCAGACCCTAGGCTTCAACTGCTCCTTTCCTTCCATTTCCCTTTTCCCTTGGATAAGAGCCCATTCTAATGTTCCCTGCCTACTTTCATTGCAATAAAATCTGAACCCCTCATTTGTCACCCCTTATTAATAGTGCCATGGCAACTACCCTTTGGGTTTGAACTGCAGAACTGGGAAAAGGAACCTCATACCCTTTAGTCCATCTCTTCTCCCTACACCTGTCAGCTTATCTCTATGATCAGGGATTTTTCTTCTCTGTGGGAAAAATACATCTATCCCTCTCCCCCCAACTGAACAGGAACCTGTACTCTCATCTATATTTCACCAAATGTAGATGTAGCCTCCAATAATCAGTCCTTACCTATCCCTGTAACCCATTATATCCAACACAAAAGGGTAGTTAGTCCCAGATAACCCCTTTCCTCATAACTCTTGGCATCACAGCAAAGATTGGGATTGGCATAGCTTAGCCACTGCTCTATCATACTTTGAAATCCTGTCTCAGGATCTACAAGAAAGCTCTGGATGCCTAGCAAGGGGCAAAACTGGGAAAACAAGAACCTCACCCCCAGAGTAACCTATCTTCCCCTTTCATATCACTAGTTAGGAAACTTAGACCCCTGATCTTTTCCTCCCTAAAGATAACATATAGGCCTCCGTTGTATTTCAGTTCCAGGCCCAGAAAAGCAGCAAAATCAGACAAGTGATGCTGTGGCAGCCTCAGAACCAGTTTTTACCAAGTCACTCAGTAGGACCGCTTTTGAGCCTTCACTACCCAGTCTCTCAGAGAAATCATACTGCTGCAAGCCCTTGCTCCAACCAAGAGGAATCTATACAGTGTTCCAGCTGACTACAATTAAAGTCTAACCCCCTGTGATCTCGACACCACCTCTCAACAGGAAATAACTATGGAAGATAAGACCTTCGTCACTATTCCATAAAACAAAAAGGCTATTTAGAATGTTAGGTCTGTTGAAATAATTGAATGGATACCCCTTCCCTGGGAACTGACCTTTAGGCCACTTCACAAAGGACATTCCACTTGCTTAGACCACATTCCACTTACTAAGATCATTATTTATCCCCTCCAGACTTTCCCAGAATCCAGACCTGCACAGATTTTTTCTCCCCAAAAAATCCCACCTAGAGTCCTTTACAAACCTCTGACTCCCCGTCTTTGGGTGCTGACTCCATTTTGGGGCTCAGCCCATCTGGTATCCAGATAACCTAATAAATTTATTATCTCTTACCACTTTGGCTTTGTGCATTCCTTCTTCAGCAACCCTAACAGTTTTATTCTTAGAATAATAGCTAATATTTATTAATTGCATACTATATTTTAAGCATTCCTGCTAAGCAGTTTGCATATATCATCTTACTTATTTGTTTGTTTACTTATGGCAACCACCCTATGAGATATATATTGTCATTGTCCCCATTTTACCAGTGGGAAAGCCAAAACTCAGAGGTGGGTTGCTCAAGGTGGCACAACTGGTCAGTGTCAGGCCAAGGATTTGAATACAGGCTGCTGACTTCAAAGCCTGTGCTTTCTCTACTATCCTCTTTTGCCTCCAAATACTAATTCTGAGGTCACTCTGCACTGAATTGGTCAGGCTTCAGTAACCTATCTAACAACTGTAATTTTGACTTCTTGAATGTTCTTCTGCACTTCTCAAGTGTCAACTGTTCCCATGACCTGACTTGTAGCATGTCTATCTACAATATATGTCTTATGAGATCAGATATACTGTGTGAATCTGAAAGCTTACCCAACTTCCCTGAAAGCCTACCTCCTCACCCAATACAGATGGGTTAGTATGGTTAGTATGTCTTGGAAGGCTCTTACAGAGTCAAGGGCTTACAGGTCTGGAATTTGGATCATCAACTTATCTATCCAAAGTAATAGAACACTGAGTGGTATTACTTTTTATAAATGGTTTGGGAATCTTCTATCCTGGCAGACATGGATATGCAGGATACAATTCTCCTTTTTCTAGGTCAAATGAAGGCCACTCTTATCCAGCTTTTACTTATCTTTCCCAGTGAAAATAAAATGAAATAACGTATGTCATGTACTTGGAATCTAAGAGACACTCAAAGTTTCTTTTTCCCACCAGTCTGTAAACTCCTAGAAGAGAGGAGGGATGTTGTTATCATGCTCTTTGCACACCCAGATCCTAATCCAATACCTGGACCAAGTTAGCTCCCTTGATTTCCCCTCCTCTTTCTCTTTGTAGAGAGAACCATTTGTGCAGTGCCACTTCTTATTTGCCTCAAGGGGTATATCATTTCTGACATGGACTTCGTTCACATTCATTGTTTCCCAACATCTGTCCTGTGGTCCACCTCATATTGGTTTATAGAAACAACTCTGCACATCCTACACCTTGGCACCTGACACAAATAAATCGCCATGTAGCCTTTTTGGTCTCATGAACCCTCACCTTTGGATCATGACTGACTTTCCTACCTCCATGCATCCTGGTGTGGGCACTTGGGGTATGACATCAGAACAAAAACATATCACTTCTTTTTTTTAGATTTAGTAAATCTTTATTGTTCAGATTATTATAACTATAATAATTATAACTATAATAATGTTCCTTTTCCCCCCCGCCCCCCCCCCAGCCATGGCTCCCCTCCACCTGGTTCCCATCCCACCATCTTCCCTTATTCCCCCATTGTCCTCATCCATAGGTGTACAATTTTTGTCCAGTCTCTTCCCGCACCTTCCACACCTCTTTTCCCCAGAGAGTTGTTAGTCCACTCCCTTTCTATGCCCCTGATTCTATCATATTCACCAGTTTATTCTGTTCCTCAGATTTTTAATTCACTTGATTTTTAGATTCACTTGTTGATAGATATGTATTTGGTGTTCATGATTTTTATCTTTACCTTTTTCTTCTTCCTCTTCTTATAGAATACCTTTCAGCATTTTATATAATACTGGTTTGGTGATGATGAACTCCTTTAGCTTTTTCTTATCTGTGAAGCTTTTTAGCTGGGTAGAGTATTCTTGGTTGTATGTTCTTGCTATTCATCACTTTGACTATTTCTTGCCATTCCCATCTGGCCTACATGGTTTCTGTTGAGAAATCAGCTGACAATCGTATGGGTACTCCCTTGTAGGTAATTAACTGTTTTTCTCGTGCTGCTTTTAATATTCTCTCTTTATCTTTTGCTCTTGGCATTTTAATTATGATGTCTCTTGGTGTGGTCCTCTTTGGATTCCTTTTTCTGCGGGGGGTTCTGTGTGCTTCTTAGACTTGTAAGTCTATTTCTTTCACCAGGTGGGGGAAGTTTTCTGTCATTTCTTCAAATAGGTTTTCAGTATCTTGCTCTCTCTCTTCTTCTGGCACCCCCATAATTCTGATATTGGTATACTTGAAGTTGTCCCAGAGGCTTCTTACATTATCTTCAAATTTTTGGATTCTTTTTTCTTTTAGCTTTTACAGTTGAGTGATTTTTGCTTCTTTGCATTTCAAATCTTTAACTTGATTCTTGCATTCTTCTAGTTTGCTGTTGGGTGTCTGGATATTTTTTATTTCAGTCAGTGTATGTTTAATTTCTAGTTGGTCCTTTTTCATATCCTCGAGGGTCTCTCTCATATCTTCGAGGGTCTCGCTAAATTTATCAGCCTTTTCTAGGAAATTCTTGAAAAACCTAATAACTATGGTTTTGAATACAGGAATCTTTATATCCGGTCAGTTTTTTTGTCCTCCATTTCTTTCGTTTGTGATCTGTTTCCTTGTCTCCTCATTTTCGCTGCTTCCCTGAGTTGGTAGGGTGGCTTTGTGTGCTAAGGTGTCCTATATGGTTCAGTGGGTCAGCCTCCCAGTTACCTGAGGTGGATACTGTTGGTGCACCCCTTTGTGGACTGTGTGTACAGCCTTGTTGTGGTTAAGTCTTGATTGTTATTGGTGTCACTGAGAGAAACTGACCTCCAGGCCAATTGGCTGTGAGGATCAGCTTTGTCTATGCTGGGAGACAGCCTTATTAGACTAGACTTGCAAAATTACAGAAGCCTCTGTGCTCAGCTTGGATGGGGCAGAGTTTCAGGATGGAGCCTACAGTCTTGGCTTCCCATCAGCCCCATCCTATAACGTTCCTGAGTCTCAGTGTCACTCAGTGTCCTTCGGTACTCGCCACAAGCACCTCTGAGAGAAAGGTGCCCTCAACTTTCCCCTGCTACCAGACAGTATAGTCTCTCCCCCAATGAGCCCGGAACTGGGGTTCAGTGCAGTTGGAACTGGTGTTCAGCACAGTCCAGAGCTTTTCTCTCTTTCCCACTAGGGCAATCCAGTGGCACAGTCAACAGTCTGTCCTGTGTGTGCATTCATGTGCATGCCTCCAGGGCTTTGCCTTTCGCTGCTCCCCTGAGTTTCTGCCTTACAACTCAGATTCCCTCTATATGAACCTGGGTCCACAGGATCTGGCCCAGAACTGGGGTTCACTGCAGTCGGAACTGGGGTTCAGCGCAGTTGGTGCTTTTATCTCCTTCCCTATAGAGAACACCTGCCAGACACTCAGCCATCCCCTCCTCTCCAGCTCCCTCCTCTCCACATGCACACACTCTCTCAGGCTTTTACAGCTCCTCTGATTTTCTTTCTGGTTTTATCTTTCCTTCTAGTTGTAGAATTTCCAGTTAGTCAGCTTTCCTGTGGTTCTGGATATGTCCATTTTGTATTTTAGTTGTATATTTGAAATTGTGCGAGGCTGCAGTTAGGTGTTTACCTACGCCACCATCTTGGTTTCTCCGAAAATATCACTTCTTTATAGAAAAAAAAAAGTCTCCATCTTTCCTTCTCAACATCTGTTCTCTTTCTTGGATGCTCAAAAATAAAGTTCCACCACTGGAGTTTAAACTAAAAGATTAAAGTCCAAGACACTAATATAGCCTGAACATTTTTTAAGAAACCTCTGTTTTAAATAATGAATAACCACTTTGATTTATATACCACAAACACTGAAATTTGGCAAGGGAATGGAATGAAATAGACTATATCAATGTTTCCCCTGAGCAGCTTTGTAAGTACCAATGAAATATTATAATCCAACAAACAAGACAGCTAACAGTGGATTTCTAGATGCATTTTGAAGTTAAAGATATAATATTGATATTATTTCTCTTTTCCTTCTCAGTAATAAATATGTCATGAAAAAATGTTAGAAGCATTAATTATTGGCAAACAAATAGTATGAATCTTTTACAAAGTAGGTCATATATGTTCTGAAATTTCAAAAATGTCTAGGCAATATCAAGAATTGTATTGGTAAAAGCATGAAATTTTTTCAACACTTGGAACCAATTTTTTCTTTCTTGGAATCAATATAGCTCACTAAATGATCAAAGTAAATATTAATATATATCAAGCAAAAAATAAATGAGATTACATATCCTAAAGCTTTTACTTACAGACAAAACCCTCAGAGAGCTCTCTGTCACCATTTTGTAAACAGTGAGGTAAGGTTTAATGCTACCTATCACAAAAGTAATCGCAAGTTTCTGTCTTGTGTGCATTTATTTTTGTAATGTAGTGCAGAATGAAGAATAAAGCCTAAAAGAGTAGATATAAACATAAAAAACAAAGAGCTGGAGAATGCCACAAGTAAAGCTGTAATGCTGCATATTATTTCAAAGTAAAAATAAGTCAACTTTCATAGCAACTTTTTCATTGACTAAGGGCACAGTATGAAACCATCTGGCTATTATGGAAACTTTGTAACCCAAAATGGTACACAGTGAACTTGGACTCCTCTAAAATCCTTTAACACTTACTGGTACTTAACATGTATTAAAACTACTAGTTTTCTATAGAAATGGTTCCTAACTTGTCTTTCCAAATTTCATAGAAATTAAAGAAGGTAGCACTGATGGTTTCTGAGGTATTGGAAGTATTACAAAGAACTTAGTAAAATGATTCATTTACCTATGATTGAGTTTCATGTAATAATATTATTAATAATAATAGAATTCATTGAATCCTTACAAAACTCTTAAATTTAAATAGTGACCACTTTTAGTTGGAATTATATTAACTTTATATAAGGGGAGTTTATAGACATACAGGCTTTCTTAGTTTTAAATGAGAACAGAGTCATTTACTAAATAATACTACAAAGATCTTTTAGAAGCTGATATCTATAGATCATAAAATTGATGAAAAGGCTAATAACTAGTATTTGATGTATATTGGTCTTATTTCTTCTAATAGAACAGGAGATCATCAAGAGCAGTAATGATCATTTCCACAGAGTTTAACACAGTGCCCAGCACATAGAAACCTATTTGCTTGATCTGTATAGTAATAACAATAATAATAACAATAATAATAAAGCTAGAGCTGAGCTGGCGTGGCTCAGTGGTTGACCATAAACCTATGAACCAGGAGGTCAAGGTTCTATTCCCCGTCAAGGAATATGCCCAGGTCTTGATCCCCAGTAGGGGGTGAGCAGGAGGCAGCCAATGAATGATCCTTTCTCATCAATGTTTCTATCTCTATGTCCCTCTTCCTTCCTCTCTGCAATCAATAAACATTTAAAAAATAAAAAAGCTAGATATTCTTATTGGCATTTCTTTTAAATTGACATGAGGGAGGATATAATGATTTTCTATGATTCTTTTATGATAGGTGGACCAGGATCTGAACTACTAGAGGGATTAATTCTTAGGTCCATAGAATAGAGTGCTTCCAACAGAACCAAATAGGAAGTGGTACTCAATAAATTAATTGTATAAGGTTCCCTGGAGGTATTGATACTTAGTGCATCTTACTTCCTATGCCTATTTCATCATGGTCCTGAATACTTGTCTGAAGTGTCAAAGAGCAAATACAGTCAACGAGAAAATCTGGCAACTTCATAAGGTCACAAGCCAGGGATGTTTTGTATCCTTAAGTTTATATGTGCCAGTGGATGCACTCACTCTATCATGTGCTAGAAGTGAAGAAATCACTCAAGAATGCTATGCACAGTGCCTGCACTACATAATAAGAATCTGCTACTATTCAGTGTTGAGACTTTACCAAGCATTCAATAAGAAAATTAATACATTCTTTGCCACTCTGTCATAGATTTAGTATCATGATTTAAAAAACATTAATTCCATTCCCTAATTTGCAACATGAGCCTGAGTTTTTAAAGTGTCCTTTACCCCTACTTTCTTCCTGAAAAGTATATATCTACACTAATAAAAGAGGAAGATGCATATTGACTATAACTCTGCGACACCCACCAGCCAATCAGGAGTGAGCATGCAAATTAACCTGACAAATATGATGGGTTAATTTGAATATGCAGGTGCCTAGCAGCCTGGGTCCTGGGAACATCCTTGGGACCCAAGCCGCTCCAAGCCTGTAGGCTCACATGTAGGCCCTGAGCTGCCAGGGTCCCAGAACACCCCTGGCCACTCCTGGCCTACAGGCCTTGGTGCCAAGTGGCTGGGGGCGGGGTGGTAGAGACTTGAGCAGGGCCAGAGCAAAGCCAGGGGTGGGGGGCCTTGCCCAAACCATGGCACAGGCTTGATCAGAGCTGGGGGTGCTCTGCCAAGCCACAACAGAGGCTTGAGCGGGGCCTGAGTAGAGCCAGAGGACCCTGCCCAAGCCACGGCAGAGGCTTGATCAGGCCTAGAGACAGGGGGGTTGGGTGCCAGCTTCGGCTTGCCAGCAGCCCTGACTCTGTGCGTGAGCTGCAGAGGAAACACCTTTTCTGACCACTCATTGACTAAGCTCCCTGTATGCCACTGGTAATGTTCTTAGTAACTTGGGTAATAAAAATACAAAAAGGTGATCTAAGATTTTTCCACCACACTCCTGAAGGAAAAAATGAAGGTCCACTGCTGGAGCGCTAAGAAATGTCATATTCTACCCTAGTGGGTTTGGCTCAGTGGATAGAGCCTCGGCCTGCCAACCACAAGGTCCAGGTTTGATTCTGATCAAGGGCATGTACCTAGGTTGTAGGCTCCTCCCTGGCCGGGGCCCAGGTCAGGGCTCATGCAGGAGGAAACCAATCAAAGTGTCCCTCTCACATTGATGTTTCTCTCTGTCTTTTCCTCTCTCTTCCACACTCTCTAAAAATCAATGGAAATATAACCTGATGTGAGGAAGAAAAAGAAAGAAAGGAAAGAAGAAGAAGAAAGGAAGGAAGGAAGGAAGGAAGGAAGGAAGGAAGGAAGGAAGGAAGGAAGGAAGGAAGGAAAAAAGAAAGAAAGAAAGGTCATATCTTATGAAAAACAGATCTTGAAAATGCCTAAAAAAAGTTGTCATTTTTTTCATGAAGGGACTGCTGATGAAAACACCTTGGTGGCTGTGGTGGCTGGCAGTGGCTGAAGCAGCAGGATAATGGGGCTGGCGCTTTCCCCTGATCAGCCCGGTTGCCATCAGTAGGATATCCCCTGAGGGCTCCCAGTCTGTGAGAGGACACAGGCTTGGCTGAGGGACACCCTTCCCCCGCAGTGCACAGATTTCGTGCACCAAGCCCCTAGTGTAGGGGTGTTGAACTCAATCAGAGAAGGGGCCAAAATCTAAAATCCAGCCTAAATCGCGGGCCGAATGGTTTACTGAACAGTCATAAACTGTCATTGTGATGGAAACGCAGCAGAGTGCAGTGATGGCAGCGCGGTGCGGGCCACATTGCAAGGCCTGGCGGGACGGATTTGGCCCGAGGGCCTTGTGTTTGACACATGTGCCCTAGTGCATATACACTGAGTGGCCAGATTATTATGATCTCTGAACGCATAATAATCTGGTCACTCAGTATATATCCAATATAATAAAAGGCTAATATGCAAATTGTCCCCTCAGCCTGGAGTTCGACCAGCAGGCGGGCCAGCCAACCGCCCATCCCCCCCCCCCCCCCCCCCCGCCAGGCTAGCTGAACCCCACCCATGCACAAATTCATGCACCAGGCCTCTAATATACAGATATACACAAACACTGAGTGGCTAGATTATTATGACCACCCATCAGTACTTTGTTGGGCCACCTTTTGCCTTCAATACTGTGGAGATTTTTCTTGGCATTGACTCCACAAGATGTTGAAAGGTGATGCGAGGAATCTGGCACCATGCCTGATGAATAGCACTGTCCAGTTCTGTGAGATTTGATGGTTGTGGAACCAGCTGCCTGATGGCTCTTTTAACTTCATCCCACATATTGACATCTGGTGATTGTGGGGGCCACCTAAGCAAGGTAAAGTCTCCCTCATGTTCTTGAGACTACTCCTGCACAATATGAGCACCGTGGCATGGCACATTGTCTTGTTGGAAGAAGTCATCTTCATTGGGATACGCCATCAATATGATAGGATGAACTTGATCAGCAATGATACTTAGGTATGTTTTGCTATTCAGACGTTGTTCCACATGAATTAAGGGCCCAAATCATGCCCCAAACCATAACACTTCACCCACCAGCTTGAAGGGTTGTACTCATGCATGTGAGGTGCATGCTTTCACGCTGTTTCTGTGAAACTCTCACTCTGCCCTCTGCATGATCCAACTGGAAACATGATTCATTGGACAACATGACTTTTTTCCCAATGCTCGACTGCCCAATCCTTGTGTTCCTGTGTGAATTGGAGATGTTTATCTTGGTAACTGCATAAAGAAAAGGTGTTCGAACAGGCCTTCGGCTTCCATATCCCATATGATGCCGTGTACGGCTAACTTGCCTACAAACGTCAGATGGTCATAATAATCTGGCCACTCAGTGTATATACACATTATCCCTTTTGGTGACTATAAGGTGTAATAAGCTCTTAATGGTAGTTCTTACCATCATTAATAAACCCTTATACCCATTAGCCCATTGTCATAGAGCAGAACCCTGATGGTAGAAAGAGTCAACACTTTTGAGATGATCAAAGAAGTTCAGTAACTTCTAGTGAATAGCTAGTGAATAACACTTAGTGAATAGCTGAGCAAATATCTGAACTCTTAAAGCCAGGTTCTTGTCTCAGAAACCTGCTACCTATTCTTGTGTGTACCCAGTCCATATGAAAGCAGTGATTTGACAGCCTAAATGATTCAGATAGCTTTGGAAAAAGTCAGCCCTGAAAGTTTATAATCATACTAGAGGCCCGGTGTATAAATTTGTGCACAGATGGGGTCCAGCCGGCCCCCATCAATGGGAGCTGATCAGGCTGGGCTGGCCAGAGGGAGGAGCTTTGGGCAGTTGGCGGGGGGAGGGAGGGAGATGGGGCCCCAATCAGGCCAGTTGGCTGCCGCAGTGCACATCATAGCGATCAGTCATTCTAGTTGTTGCAGTCGTTCTGCCATTCGGTCGCTTGGCATTTATATATGTAGATTAAACTATATAAAAGCTATGTACAGAGTGAGTATGCCTTCATGCTCACTTAAAGGCATGCCAATGAACAGAAGAGTCGATTAGAAACCATAAATGAAGCAACTGTGGTGAGATCTAGAATGACCTGATGGTACATCAAAATGGATAATGCTGAAAGATTCCCAACTCTCATCTGTGTCCCACCTTCCCCAAATTCCAGAAAGCTATTAGCACACACAAGACTATCACAAAGCTAGCCCCAATCCTGAAAATGGAGCTTTGGCTTCATGTTCTTGATGATCCCATTCCTCCCCAGTGCCCTCCCAAATATCAACCTCCAGGTAATCAGGCCTCTGATGGAAGAGAGGAAGTTAGTGGTGCAGGATCACTTCTGTGCTCTACCCCATCACTGCCCTTGTACCCAGCAGGTAATCATTTGCCTCAGGGAGCATTTTTAAGCCTGACTACTTTTTCAGAATTCTGAGCACTTTAATGGGACTGTGCACAGGAAGGAGGGCACGGTGCCATGGAAAACAGAAATGCAGAAGGGAAATTTCTATCAATAGGGACAGGGCCTAGGGGAAATAGCTTCTGGGTGCACATGGGGAGGCTGGACCCCAGGCATTTGGTCTCTCAGTCTAAGTAAAAATACCTCATCTCTTGTGCCCATGGGTCCAGGAGCATCAGAGCTGCCCCCCTTTGAGGGCCTATGTGGAATTGGACAGCAAGGGTAGCAGAGACTATCAGTAAATGATGGAAGTCTCTAAAGTCTCCCCCTCCCATTCTTTCTTTTTTTAATATCCTCACCCTAGGAGTAAGGATATTTTTTCCATTGATTTTTACAGAGTGTGGAAAAAGGGGGAGGGGGTGGGAGAAAATGGGGGAGGGGGTGGGGAGAGAGAAAAACATTGATGTAAAAGAGACACATCGATTGGTTGCCTCCCACACACACCTGGACCGGGCTTAAACCTGTGACCAGGAACCAAACCGGCAGTCCTCTGGTGCACAGGCTCTAACCACTTAGCTATGCCAGCCAGAGTTCCCCATTCCATTCTTTTTTTAAAATATATATTTTTATTGATTTCAGAGAGGAAGGGAGGAGAGAGATAGAAACATCAATGATGAAAGAGAATCAGTAATCAGCTGTCTCCTGCACGCCCCCTACTGGGGATTGAGCCCGCAACCCAGGCATGTGCCCTGACAGGGAATTGAACTGTGACCTCCTGGTTCATAGGTCGACATTCAACCACTTGGCCACACCAGCCAGGCCCACTTCCCATTCTTGAGTAACTCTCAGGAAGAAGATCCTTCAGTAGTGAATGAGACTGACCTTTCACCTCAGTGAGATGGAGGAAAGATGCAGATTTAAGCTGCAGCCTTTGAGCAAACCTGCCCTGAGATACACACTTCCCAGAAGACACAGCAGAAAAGTGCACACACTTTGTTTCTAGTTAGAATCAGAGAAACCTGGACAAAGGGTGAGCTTGGTGAACTGGGCATATCTCAAGGGAGAAACTTTAGGACATCTTTTGTTCAAACAGGAGGCTGATCTAACCCCTCCCCGCCCCCACCATGGCTGCCTTGCAGCAGCTGCCTCAGGAGTGGAGAGCCTGTCCAGAATACACCAAGTGAAAGGAGCATTCTCAAGAGTGCCTGTCCCACCCAGTGCAGGCTATTTTTAATCCAGTTAGCCTTCCCAAGAGAATGTCTGTTCTTAGAATTCCGTTTGCTCTTCATCCACTGTTTTTTAAAAATATTTTTGTTTTCAGAGAGTAAGGGAGGGGGAGAGAGAGAAACATCAATGATGAAAGAAAATTATTGATTGGCTGCCCCACACTAGGGGGTTGAGCCCGCAATCCGGGCATGTGCCTTGACCAGGAATTAAGCCGTGACCCCCTGGTTCATACATAGGTCAATATGCTCAATTACTGAGCCACATCAGCTGGGCTCTTCATCCACTCTTAACTGAAAGAGGACTTACGATGAAAGTGGCCGAGAGCTCAGGACTTGAGGGTATAGCTAACACTCCTGAAGCACTGCCCTTCTTTAAGACAGTCACCCAGTGGCCTTTCAGGCAACCAGAACAGCTGTCCCTCTCAAGGGAGGAAATCAGCAGAATACTAGAAAAGTCCTGCTTACATTCTTGTGAGGCTATTTTTCTGATCTTTGCCACTGCCCATTCGTCTCCATTGGGATTAACATGATGAGCATTTCTATTTGATGTTACTCTCAGAACTGCAAAAATATCTTGATGTTATTGCAATTGGGTTTACCTAAAGGTCATACTACATAAAAGGCAAAGAACTCACCTCTGATCTATTTTGCTACCTGTGGAATTTAACACTGCAGTCTTATCAATTAATTCCTTGTCCCAATGGAGAAATTAAATTCTAACAAAATTACTTTGTCCCCTCCCCTTATATCCCTGATGAATGCCAAACCATCTCTTCTGTTTTCTAACCAAACTCACCAAATGTTATAATGTGTGCACCAGGTATTTTTTTCCTGTTAATCCTCACCTAAGGAAATTTCTTCAGTTGATTTTTAGAGAGAGTAGAAGGAAGGGAGGGGGAGTAAGAGGGAAACATCGATGTGATGAGAGGCACATCCATCGATTGATTGCCTCCCGACTGAGCCAGGGATAGTAGGAGCAGGGATGGAGTCCACAACCCAGGTTCATGCCCTTGCCCGAAAATGGAATCTATAACCCTTTGGTGCATGAGCCAATGCTCTAACCACTGAGAAAACTGGTCAGGGCTTGTACACCAGATATTTAACGTATAAGTCTAGTTCCAAACACATGCTAGAGAATAACTTTTTTAATGAATTTCATCAAATTTGCTATTTGTGGATTTTAACACTGCAATCTTATCAATTAATTCCTTGTCCTAACAGAGAAATTAAATTTTAACAAAATTATTTTGTCGCCATTTTCCCTCCTGATGAATGTCAAAATATTTCTTCTTCCCTGACTGCTGGTGTGATATCTTTAGGCTCTTGGAAGATCTTCTAATGGGACAGGTTCAACTTCTTCAGCAACAAGTAAATTCTGTGAGAGTCAGAAACACAAAATCAGGCCTTCAACTTTAAGATTAAAAACAAAACAAAACATAAACACTGCAGTAGTTTACAAAGGAACAATAGCATTTTCAAGGAAAAGCAGTGCTTCTAAAATTCAATATAGTGTATAACTCTAAAAAACACATGGCTCTTCCCAGACAAAGACATGGCATTTTCAGGGAAAGGAGATTAAAGACAGCAGAAAGGAGTGAAAAGGAGAAAAAGGCTTCATGACTTCAGCATCTCCAGGGTGTCAACCAATCAGCATCAGCCATCCAGAATATACCACCTGCGGACTTAAATGCAATTAGGAGAAATCCCCTATTTAAAGAGTGTGATACTAAAAAACATTCTCTCTTTGCTCAAGTTTATTTTTTTAAATATTACTACCGGTAAACAATGTCACCCCAATAAATTTAATTTAAAATAAAAAGGAAAAAAATGACATAACTACATATGTGTTTGTATGTGTACCCACCATGATAAAAAGTTGTTAGTTTGAGTAATGGAATAATGGCTTATTTTATTTTTTCTATGATAATTTTGGTTTCAGATTTTTTTGTAAAGTAAATGAGTTGTTTTGTTTTTGGTTTTTTTTTATCAGAAGGATGTTCTAGGAAATTGATTTTTCTTTGGAATGTTTACATTCTTACTTACCTTCCTGAAATGAAGGATCCAGGTCTATTCTCTTACATACAGAATTTCCTGCAAATATAGCAGAACTTGCGCCATGGAAAATTTATCGCTCTACACCATGTGCAGTTCCAATTCGGTCCTCTGTAGTGTGAGGCAGACATCTTACGGCGCTGTGATTGTGAAGCTCTTATCCCTTTTGGTTTCTTGGCCTTCTGCCCCTGAAACTTCTGTTTCTTTTTATTTTCTCTCATGTCAAGGCTTTTACTGCC
Organism: Pipistrellus kuhlii; assembly: GCF_014108245.1. Classification (NCBI taxonomy): domain Eukaryota; kingdom Metazoa; phylum Chordata; class Mammalia; order Chiroptera; family Vespertilionidae; genus Pipistrellus; species Pipistrellus kuhlii. The sequence goes on from NW_023425504.1 coordinate 17,581,592, forward strand.
CCCCAGGGAAGTGTCCTGGGGTATCTGAGAGTCTCCTTCCTGACTCTGGCTCTCGGTGCCTCCAAGGGGGGCAGTCCCCTGGGGCCTCTCTGGATCTCCTTCCTGGCATTGGTTTCTGTTCCCCCCTAGATGAACCACCCCCTGGGATCTTTCTGAACTTTCTTCTTGGCCATGCCTCCCACTAGCTTCCAGGGGGACCATATTCTGGCATCTCTCTGGGTCTTCCTCCTGGCTGTTGTTTCTGATGTCACTCATGGTAACCATGCCCTGGGACCTATCTAGATGTTGTTCCTGGCTGTGGTTCCAGCAATCCCAAATGGGGACCATCCCCTGGGGCCCCACTACACTGTCTTCATGGCTGTGATTCCTATTGTCACTCAGGTTCACTAAGCCCTGTGGCCTCTCTGGATCTTGTTCCTGGCTAAGGTTTCTAACATCCCCTAAGGGGACTGTATCCTGGAGGAAGTCAGGACCTTCCTCCTGGCTGGGGATCCTAGGGTCCCACAGTGGGGCCCTCCCCTCCTGGGCCCACACTGCAGCCCACGGGTTAGGGGTGTAGATCCCCAAAGGAGGCATAGGTGGCATTACTGCCCCTCCTGCTTCCATGAACACTGCTGCTGGTGGTAGAGGTGGCAAGAATGGGGACTCCGGTAGGAATGGTGGATGAAATTGAAATGGGTATGGCACGAACACTGGCAGAGGTGGTGGCATGTTCTGGGCCCAGAGATTGCCAGGCATCCCCATGGCCTCCATATTTCTCTGCTGCTCTTCATTCAGGGGCCATGATGAGGCCCCGAACTGCCTGGGTTGAGGCCCAGGCATCATTTCTTGGTTCGGTAGGGCAACCTGGACCCACCCTGCAACCTGGAGTAGCTGCGCATGAAGTACATCACGCTCATTCAGCGCCTGCTCCAGGGCAGTCCGTGTTAAGTGTAGCTGCAGGGTCTTGTTCTCATGCTCTACATGAAGCCTCTGTAGCTCTGGAGCCAGACCGCAGGCGGTCCCCTCGAGCTCCTCCACCCGGTTCTGCAGCTGCTGGACCTGGCACACCAGCTGTTCACGCTGCCTCTCGGCCACGCGCACGCCCAAGGCGAGCGCGCTCCAGGTGCAGGCCCTCTGGCGCATGCGCGGTACCTGCGGGTCAGTCAGGACGGCCTGGAGCCGGTCCTCGATCTCGTTCCAGGACTGCGAGCGGAGCGTCGTGTAGAAATCGGGGCCGCCCCCGTTCAGAAGGACTTCGTTGTTGATGAAACTGACCACCTCGTTGTGGCGGAACCCACCCGCGGCGTCTTCGAAATTCCCCGCCATGGCCGCCGAGGTCTAGTCAACCGCCCGCCTCACAGGGAACAAGGCCGCCAGCCCGCCCGTAAAAGCGGCGGCTGCCAATCCAGGTGCCCCTCACCTCCAGGTTCAGTCTCAGTCCAGCCCTAGCCAAGTCCCAGCCTCTTCCTCCGCCTCTTTCCTGCCTCACACCCTCCTTTTCCTCACTAGCACCAAAGCTGACTATCGCACCACACCAACTCCATCGCGTAGTGACCACGTACTGCGTCACAACTGTCAACCCGCAAAGCCTTCTGGGACTGACCTTTGGCCCATCCCCTGAGAATTATGGGAAAAGGAACTGTTCCATGCAAACGCTAAGCAACTGACAGCTGGAGTAGCTCTCCAAATATCAGAGACTTTCAGGCAAAATGTTGAGATAAATAGGATATTATATAATGTTAAAAATGTCAATCCATCAAGATACACCAATTGTAAGTGCATATACACTTTATGCACCTAAAAACAGAGTTCAAAATGTATGCCAAAAATAGAATTGACAGTAGATGCAGTTTTACAGGGATAGTTGGAGACTTCAATACTCCATTTTCCAAAATTGATAAAAGATCAATAAGGAAATACAAGACTTGAAAAACACTATAAACTAAATAGACCTAACAGACATCTACAGAACAGTCAATCCCAAAAATGCACACTACATATTCTTTTCAAGTGCACATTGAAGCTGTTACAGGATAGACCATATGTTAGGCCACCAAATAAGCCTTAATAAGGTTATGAAGACTGAAATCATACTATGTCCTCTGACTAAAATGGATTGAAATTAGAAATCAAGACAGGAAAAAATGAAAAATATACAAAAGTGTGAAAATTAAACAACACTGCTAAATAACCAGAGGGTCAAAGAAAACAATCACAAGGGAAATTAGAAAATAAGTAGATATTAATGAAAACAAAATACAACATACCCAAACTAATGGAATTCTGTGAAAGCAATGCTCAGAGGGAAATTTATAGCTGCAAATGCCAAATTTTAAAAAAGAAACATATAATGTTAAGTTAATAATATAACTACCCACCTTAAGGAATTAGAAGCAAGCAACGGGGGGGAAAATGACAGAATTTAGAATGGAGATAAGCAAAACAGAGAAGAGAAAAATAGAGAAAGTAAATCCAAAAGTAGGTTCTTTGAAAAGATCCATGAAATTGACAAGTTTTTAAGAAGATTGTTCAAGACCAAAATAAAGATTCAAATTACTAAAATCTGGATTGAAGAGAGGACATTTACTACTGACCTTAAAGACATAAAAAGGATTATAAGAAAATACTATGTATGATTACATGGCAATAAATTAGGTACTAGATGAAACACAAATTCCTAAAAAACATACAAACTACAAAAATGGACTCAATGCAATCCCCCTTAAAACTTGAGTCCTTTTTCCCCCCCAGAATTGTAAAAGCTGATCTTAAAATTAACATGGAATTGCAAAGGACCCTAGTAGCCAAAACACTATTTAAAGAATAAAGTTGGAGGTTTACACTTTCTATAAGTCAAGAGTGTCAAAACAGAATGATACTGGCATAAAGATAGACATGCAGATCAATGGGATAAAATTGAGAGTTCAGAAATAAACTCATACATCTATGGTCAACTGATTTTTAACAAGAGTGCTAAGACCATTTAATGGGGGGGGGGGAACAATCTCTTAAAAAATAGTTCTGAGATAACTGGATACCTACATGTAAAAGAATGAAGGTAGACTATTACCTCACCCCATATATAAAAATTAACACAATTTTTGTTTTGTTAGTTGCTGTTTGTTTGGGATTGTTGTTTTAGTTACTTTTTCTAAATTATTTTTGTAAACTTTTTATTTAGCATATGTGGCCACAGAAGTCTGTGTTCTATAGGTTTAGTGGTCAATGGATTAGAAATCTATCAATAACCACCTGTCTCAAAAAAACATTTTTTTAAATTTTTTAAAACTCTCCCACTCTGAAGATTGCCTCTGTATTGGGACACTCATTTCAATGCTTAGCCAGGCCATTTGCAACACTGCCTTCACCTTTATTTTCTGCTTGTGCAGAGCCCCAAGGTCAGCCAGAAGTAAAAGTTTAGGATATTCTCTGAAGATTAAGCTTTTTCTGAGCATGTGTATTGTCTTGGGCATACACATGGCCTTCTTGATTCCATGCTTTACACAGGAGCTTTTAAAATCCCACATTCCCCGACATATCTTCTTTCTAAAGCTGTTTCTTCCCAGGCCTTCTGATTTGTCTTGCTTGTCTTGTCTGCTGCTAAAGCCAATACTTGTGCCTTTAAGTGTTTTATCAAATGCTACCTGGGAAGCTGCCTCAAACCTGAGAATGCTCTGAGTTTGGAGAAACAAAGGCAAGCCCTTGTGCACCAGTCCTTAGGGGAACCACCAGACAGATCAAAATACACAACCACAATTCTTTGAGAACAAGGTCTGTATTGCCCCCTCAGGCCCTTGGCACCAGGAGAACAGGCTTGGTTTGTGGGGAAGGATAGACTATTTAAAACACCAGAGAACTCTCTTGCTGCAATGCAGCAGCTTCTTCATTAAGCTTTTCCCGGTTGTTGTGCGTTTTTCAACTAGATTCCAGAGTTCTGCAAAGTTGATTCTGACGGTTTTTGCCGGCTCATTAGTTGCTTTAATGGAGGGATGAAACTGTGGGGTGCCCTACTCTGCCATTTTTGGTATAAAGAAAGCTATCTTGGCCAAAACCCATTAATATTCCAGATAAGATTAATTTCATCTCCATGTCATCCCTCACGCATCCTTCCAGCTCAGCCATCCCTTCTTCCAGGCAGACTTTCCTGACCACTACACACCCAATACTGTAATTAATTTTTTATACTTCTTTCTCACCAACTAGACTTAGTCTCTTGAGGGCAGAGACTAATTGTATCCTTTCATTTCAGGATCCCTAGCACCCGACATGGTTCCAGTTACATAATAGTGCGTATAAATGCCAAAGGGTGTACAAAGGAATAATGAAAGATATAGAAAGAGGGAGAAAGAGACGATTCCATGATTTCTATAGTACTTGTTAAAATTCAGACTGAAACCTATTAGAGGGGTATCTTTGTCATGGTTTCAACATAAGGACATTAAGCTTTTAAAAGACACATACATTCCTAAAGAAAAAAGTTCACCATATCCAAACTGATACGTGTATCTTTTGGGGAAGTTCTTTTATACAATGTTAAACTTTATAACAACTTCAAACTATTACTAAACTAGTCCAAGAACACTTCATAAATTCCATGGTGTTTTAAAAGTATTATTATTAAATGTACGATGCTTCTGACCTTTAAGACCTTTATGGAATCAATTTCCACTGTACTGAAACAGGAAGGTGATATATAATGGCCAGTAAAGTGATATTTTAAAACTAACCTGACTGGGTTATCATTCTTGATGAAACAATGATAATATCACAAGTACCACCACACTTTACTTTGCAGGTGTGCAAGTTTTCAAAGTGTGAATGTATGTTTACAAGAGAATAGAACAATTCAATTGCATAAATTAATCAATCTGAGAAACCACATTAGAAACAGAGCTAATTTTTACATGATTTTCAGTAAGTTCGTATACTTTCAATTTTAGTATAACCTCTGTCACAAAGCTTTCATAACAGCTTTGAATGATAATCATTGATGATAAAGGAAGGAAAATAACATTTTAAAGTTCATCATATTAGTATGTATCTACGTTTGTGCAGATTTAATCTCCCAGGTATCAAAGGTGGTAAATAGAATAGAGAAAAAGCATATACAGTAAGTATAAGCTGTATGTGCTGAGTACTGAGGAACAGTTTTATACTGCTTTAGGAAAATTACACCTTTTATTACATATGCTTTCTTTTCTTGTACTTTGCAACAACAGTGACCTCTGCAATGTAGCTGCCCAGCAGATGCCAAAATAAAAGAGAGGAAGCATCTGGGCAGTTAATCTCAGAAATGCTAATCAAGTTCCCTGATTTTTTTTTTCTCATGTGAGCAGAGTACATGGGTAGAAAATCATTGTAGATAATCAACACAAGTTTAAAATAATGTCACATTGTAAATAAACATAGCTTACAATTTCATCTGGCCCATATTGACAATTTGTATGGTTACCATTGTGCATATGGTCAAATTAACTATGAAGAGGAAGCAGATCTCACACATTTAGTTTATACAGACAAACTGGATTTCCTCTATTCATGTTAATTCTCAAGTATCTGTAAGTAACATCACTCGAACATTATCACTGAAGTCATTCACAATTTTTAGTCTTCCCACCTCCATTCCTGCCACAAAAACATACTCAGACACACAATCTCTCACACAGGCTCACATTCTCAAGTGCTCTTAATAACTCAGGGAAACAGCCGAAACCGGTTTGGCTCAGTAGATAGAGCGTCGGTCTGTGGACTGAAGGGTCCCAGGCTCGATTCTGGCCAAGGGCATGTACCTTGGTTGCGGGCACATCCCTGGTAGGGGTTTTGCAGGAGGCAGCTGGTCGATGTTTCTCTCTCATCGATGTTTCTAGCTCTCTATCCCTCTCCCTTCCTCTCTGTAAAAAATCAATAAAATATATTTTAAAAAATAAAATAACTCAAGGAAACAGGAATTCTAGAACATTGTGCTCCAGCCGACTAACTGGCTGGCAGGACATGCTTGGATCTTCACGCCTGGAGGGGAGAGCAAGGATAGATGAGCCAAGCGTCATGGTGTGAGACAGAGGAATAGATTCTCAGTCTCCAAGATTGGAGAGTCTTAAGGGTGGGGATTAGGTAGGGGCCGCAGCAGACCCTGAGCAAAGGATGAATGGATTACTCTGACACATGTTTCTGTGAAGGGGCTGCTTGGCATGAAGCACCAAAACAGCCCCAATTGCCTGCCTCCTTAGGCTTTTATTGTAACAACAGCTTGAACTAAGATTAACCTCTAGATACAATCAGCAGGGTAAGTATCCTTGAGAAAGCACATACTTATACAAGGTGGAGTCTAAAGACTAAACATAGCGATTCCAGCAAAACACCTGGGGGCTCGGACTTGTTTGGAAAAATCAAGGCAGGGGCTGCCACCTTTGGGCAAGGTCCCAGTAGAGGCCCCCAACCTTTCAGAGAATCCTCCTTACAGACTTTCCAACCAAGTCCCGTGCTTCTTCACAACCAGCTAGGTGGCAGATTTGTGAGCAGTCTCTCATCTCAGGACAAGCATAGGCTGACCTATACAGAAAACTAGGATCACAGTCTCTGAGGAAACTGACCAGCCTCTTTTCCCTAAAAGTTCTTAGAAATAGCTTACCAATAATACCACCTCCAAAATCCACTTATGGTATTAATATAAGTGCATTTGTACTAGTGTGTAAAATGAATACTGCTCTGATTTTAATCCAATGGCAAGGAGAAGACTTGTGAGGGCACGGGTACCTAAAGATCAACACAGGCTATAGCTGGTGAGTGAATAAACAGAAAGAGGTCAAGTCAACTTATTTTCTCTAGTTAGGGTAGTAGTGACAAGCCCAACCCCATGCCACCCCACAGCCTCTTTTTGAGATGCCACGTAGGTATCTCTGTGATTTTTTTCTATAACACTATTGAGCCTTGTTCAGTGGACTGCATTTTGCTACTAAAAATGAATGACTAACAGGGAGAGCCTACGGGACTTTATCAGATCTCCATAACCTAAGAAGGACAGGCCTATAAAGCCATTGAAAGAAGAAATCAGTTCTCCTTCCAAATGTGCCTCAGGGCTGAGAAGAGAGAATAATAATTTCTTCACCAATTCTGCCAGTGCCTGGATTTCACACTCACTATTGTCCTGCTCCTCACAAGATAGTGGCTGGGAAGACAGCAGACCAATCTGTGGAGGTGCCATCCTGGAAAAGTGGGATTCCAGTTTAGTAGAACCCAAATCATACAGTGCCTAGTGCCAGATAAGGGCACTCATTACCCACTACCCTAACAAACACAAACTCATACAAATGCTTCAGGGAGACAAATTCTGTGCCCAACAGAGCAACACAATACAAAGGCAACATCTCAGCCCATTTCTCTGCCCAAGGGCATGCTCAGCACTGTACCGTCTGAGATGCTTCTATTGATACTCTAAAGCAGCGTTTTTCAACCGCTGTTCCGCGGCACACTAGTGTGCCGCGAGATGTTGCCTGGTGTGCCGTAGGTGCAGACAAGACAAGAATTTTATAATTTTTCACTATTTTGTTTACTTAATATTTCATAATAAAGTAATTATAAAATACTTTCTTTGTGTTTATTTGATTCCTATTCAAGAGAATTACTTTATATATAGTCAATATAGGCACAGAGTTAAATTTTTTAACATTTTCTAATGGTGGTGTGCCTCGTGATTTTTTTCATGAAACAAGTGTGCCTTTGCCCAAAAAAGGTTGAAAAACACTGCTCTAAAGTTTAGAGTCTAAAGTTTAGACTCTAAACTGTCTGTCAACTCTCTGTGGAATGCCCATCTTCCTATCTGCCCTTGGTGACTCACAGCTGAATGAATGTTTTTGACATTTTCTTGCCAGTAATAACAACTATGATTTAGGGAGTGCTATGTAATGACTAAGCAAAATAAATTGTATATATTAACACATTTAATCTTCAAAACAACTCCATGAGTTATATGTATAATTATTATACCATTCTGCAGATGAAGAACCTGGGACTCATAAAGGTTAAGTAATTTGCCCAAGATGACACAGCTAGGAAGTGATTAATGCACCACTTTTGTAAAATACCTTGCACACTTGCTTTAGATCTTTTTCTTTAAAGAAATTTAATGTTAGTGATAAAACTACAGCTCTCCTCCATCACATTTCTCTCCTCTCTCCCTTCCTCTTTCCCTCTTCAAAAGTTACCCAAGATTGGTGTATATATTCCTGTGTACACTTTTATAAATATATTCTTATCCATAAAAATATGTATTATTACCTCTATGATAAATGGTATCAACTTGTTTCAAACTTGCATTTTTCACTTTATATGTTTTCTAAATATTTTATGTTGATAACTGTAAATCAGTTCATTCATTTTAACTGCTGTTTAAGATTCTACCCTATGAATATGCATTATTCAGTCTTTTCAACATTAGCAATGGTTGCAATTAACAACATTGTACACATCTCCTAGTGTACATCTGTGACTATATACTTAGAAGTGGAATTTTCCACATGCATGCATTTCCAGTTAAATATTGCTAAATTGTTTTCCAGAATGGTCATACCAGTTTACATTTTAGTTTGATTAAAAATATAGAATTTCTGAATTCCAAATTTATTGAGCAGAGCCATCTTAAATATAATAGCACCATTGAGCCCAATTGGTGTGGCTCAGTGGTTGAGTGTCAACCTATGAACCAGGAAGTCACAGTTTGATTCCTGGTCAGGGCACATGCCTGGGTTGTGGGCTCAATTCCCGGTGTAGGGCATTCAGGAGGCAGCCAATTGATGATTCTCTCACATCATTGATGTTTCTATCTCTCCCTCTTCCTTCCCCTCAGAAATCAATAAAATTAAATTAAATTAAATTAAAAATAAAAATATATATATATAACACATTTGTGACAACTGATGCTTGAGATAGCACAAGATAGTAATTTCCAAGCCCAAATGTCCACCAGAATCCCCCAATGGACGTATAGAATGCAGATTTCCAGGCCTGGCCCCAGTCAAAGTGCACTTCCCCCCAAGTGATCTTGATACAGTTGACCTGTGAACCAGTTTATAGACCACTGGTCTCAGCTACACTCTGACCATTCATAGTCCAGATTTTTCTCATCTTTAACCATATGTTAATTTAGACTATCAGAAAGCAGCAAACATGCTTGCATAAGCTGTTCCCCTTTATCCATTACTGTTGAATATGTGCTTGACTTTTACTATGGGCTACCATAGAAGAATCATATCGGAACTGGGAGGCAGAAGGGTTGAAAGTATGTACTTCTGTTTCATTCTGCTACATTCTGAGTTAAGATTCATAATTAAATTAAGAAAAAATACTCCTGTTTTAACTAATCCACATTCACTAATAGCAGCTAGACAAGGAAAGGGGAACAACCTTATACTGCAAACTTTTTTTTAATATATTTTATTGATTTTTTACAGAGAGGAAGAGAGAAAGATAGAGAGTTAGAAACATCAATGAGAGAAAATCATCAATCAGCTGCCTCTTGCACACCCCCTACTAGGAATGGGCCCACAACCAAGGTACATGCCCTTGACCGGAATTGAACCCTGGACCTTTCAGTCCGCAGGCCAATGCTCTATCCACTGAGCCAAACCGGTTTTGGCTATACTATAAACTTTTAAGAGAAGTATGGGAAAAAAGGTTTTAGTGCACCCCCTTTCACATAGTACTGAAGAAAGAAATATTAACAAAATCCTGAAAACTTTTATTGATTTAATTCCTTTTATAAAACTAGAGGCCCGGTGCACAAAATTCATGCACAAGAGGGGTATCCCTCAACCCAGCCTGCACTTCTCCAATCTGGGACCCCTCAAAGGATGTCCAACTGCCTGTTTAGGCTCAATCCCACCATTTAGGCCTGTTAAGTCTCACAATCCAGGACTGCTGGCTTCCAACCACTCACCTGCCTGCCTGCCTGATTGCCCCCAACCACTTCTGCCTGCCAGCCTGATCACCCCCCACCAATCTCCTGCCAGCCTAATTGACACCTAACTGCTCCCCTGCCAGCCTAATTGTCCCTAACTGTCCTCCCTTGCAGGCCTGGTTCCCTGCAAATGCAGACCTGGTCCCCCCCATAACTTCCCTATCCTGCAAGCCTTATCACCCCAACTGCCCTCCCCTGCAGACCTAGTCACTGCTAACTACCCGCCGCAGGCCTGGGTCCCCCCCCACCTCAACTGCTCTCCCCTGCAGGCCTGGTCCTCCCAACTGCCCTCCCCTGATGGCCTGGTCCCTCCTAACTGCCCTCCCTGCTGGCCTGGTTGCCAACAACTGCCCTCCCCTCCTGGCCATCTTGTGGTGGCCATCTTGTGTCTACCTGGGGGTGGTTATCTTGTGTGTTGGAGTGATGGTCAATTTGCATATTACCTATTTACTATATACAATAGGATGTGGCCTACCAGGTTGAGTAGGAGTAAAGTGGCCTATTTTTTCCTTAATCAGTTTTAATAAGTAATATTTTCTAGGAATTTTCTAATTTTATCTAAAATTTCCCAAAGTAATTTATAATAAACTCTTTAAAAAATTTTTTATTGATTTCAGAGAAGAAGGAACATTAATGATGAGAGAGAATCATTTTGGCTGCCTTCTGAATGCCCCACACTGAGGATTGAGCCCACAACCCAGGCATGTGCCCTGATCGGGAATTGAACCATGACTCCCTGGTTCACAGGTTAACCCTCAAGCACTGAACCACACCAGTTGGGCAAAAACCCATTTTTTAAAACAGCATTTCATTAAAAAAAGAGAGATCCAAGTGACCATTAAGCATGTAAAAAAAAAAATGTTCAACATCATCCAGTTATCAAAATGCAAATCAAAATATCAATAAGATACCACTAAACATCAATTAGAATAGTTGCAGCCTAGCCAATGTTGTGCAGTGGTTGAGCTTTGACCCAGGAACCAAGAGGTCACTGGTTTGATTCCCAGTCAGGGCACAAAGAGGTTACTGGTTTGATTCTTTTGAAGATAATTAAGTACCTATGTCCTTCAAAGACATGTGCAAGATCATTAATAGCAGCTTTGTAATAGCCACAAATAGAAATGAGTCAAATGTTCATCAATGATAGAATGAATAAATAAATTGTGGTATATTCATACAATGGAATATGAGTAATAGTAATAAAAAACAATCTGCTGCCATGCACAAAAACATGGTTGGGGAAAAATATAGCTGTTTTTAATCCAGCTAGAGGTTGGAGAACAGGCTGCAGAGACTGATTTCTTCCCCCGTCCCTTTTCCTCCAACCTTGTAGGCCTATACATAATTTTCCAAAGTCTTTGATACTTTAAAGGTTTTGGAGCATTGCTTGGTTAAATAATAAACATCTAAATATTTTGAAATAACAGATACTGAAACAGTAATTAATTTGAGTTTGCCTCTTAGGGAAAATATAGAGGATAGATTTGAATGTATTAACAAATAAGTCTTATATTTTATTTGAAATATCACTTAAAATGTGAATGTATTGCTAATTGGAGGAATATTAATTACTTACATGCCCCCTAAAAATTAAGTTTTCTAAGAGTTAAGAATTCAAAAATTATGAAAAGAAATTATGGTTTTGGTATAATATAGAAAGCATGAAGAATGAAAGTGCATTTTGTAGGAGAAAGAAAATGGTTTCTAAAGCTGGTTATTTCTTTTTTTTTTTTAATAAATCTTTATTGTTCAGATTATTACAAATGTGATCCTCTTCCCCCCCTCAATTGCTCCCCTTCACCAGGTTCCACCCCACCCTCTGTCCTTTCCCCATCCCCCATTGTCCTCATCCATAGGTGCACAGTTTTTGTTCAGTCTCTTCCCGCACCCCCACTCCCCTTTTCCCTGAGAATCGTCAGTCCACTCCCCTTCCATACCTCTGATTCTATTATATTCACCAGTTAATATTGTTCATCAGATTTTTAAATTCCCTTGGTTTTTAGATTCAATTGTTGATAGCTACGTATTTGTTGATCATAATTTTTATCTTTATCTTCTTCCTCTTCCTAAATAACCTCCTTCAGCAATTCATATAATTCTGGTTTAGTGGTGATGAACTCTTTTAGCTTTTTTTAATTTGTGAAGCTCTTTATCTGTCCTTTGATTCTGAGTGATAGCTTTGCTGGGTAGATTATTTTTGGCTGTAGGTTCTTGTTATTCATCACCTTGAATATTTCTTACCATTCCCGTCTGGCCTGCATGGTTTCTGTTGAGAAATCAGCTGACAATCTTATGGGTGCTCCTTTATAGGTCACTACCTGCTTTTCTCTTGCTGCTTTTAATATTCTCTCTTTGTCTTTTGCTCTTGGAATTTTAATTATGATATGTCTTGGTGTGGTCCTCCTTGGATTCCTTTTGTTTGGGGTTCTGCGGGCTTCCTGGACTTGTAAGTCTATTTCTTTCCCCAGGTGGGGGAAGTTTTCTGTCACTATTTCTTCTAGTACTCTTTCGGTATCTTGCTCTCTCTCTTCTGGAATCCCCATAATTCTGATGTTGGTTCGCTTGAAATTGTCCCAGAGGTTTCTTACACTATCTTCAACTTTCTGGATTCTCTTTCTGGATTCCCTTCTGCAGAGGAGTGTCCTCTGGCTCTTTGTGTTCTAAATCTTTGTCTTGATTCTTGCCATCTTCCAGTCTGTTTTTAGGACTTTGTATAATATTTTTTATTTCAGACAATGTTTTCTTCATTTCTGGTTGATCCCTTATTATTTCTAGTTGCTCCCTTTTCATATCCTCATAGGTCTCATTTATTTTATCGGCCTTTTTTAGGATATTGTTGAATAACCTTATAACTATAGTTTTGAACTCAATGTCCAATCTTTTCTTTTCCTCCATCTCCTTCCTTTGTGTCCTTCTTCTTGTCTGCATTTTAGTTGTTTCCCTGATTTGATGGAATAGCTTTGTGTGCTAGGTGTTCTGGTAGAGCCCAGTAGCACAGCCTTCCCAGTTACCTGCAGTGGACAGTCTTGGTGTAGCCCTTTGTGGGCTGTGTGTGCAGTCTTATTGTTAAGCCTTGCTTATTGTTGGTATCACTGGGAAGCGTTGATCTCCAAGCCAATTGGCTGTGAGGATCAGCAGTGTCTCAGCTAGGAGGGTTTCCGTACTCTGCTTGAATAGGGCGGGGTCTCTGGGTGGCGCAGACAATCTTTGGTTCCCTGTAAGTCTCGCCTTAGAAAAGTCCTGTTCGTGGAGAGTTTTGGAAGATTGGTTGCAGGCGCTCGCGCACCTCTTTGGTAAAGGCGCAGACAAGCTTTGGATTCCTGCAAGTCCCTCCTTAGAGAAAGCCAGCCTCTGGGAGAGCTTCTGTGCTCAGCCACAGGTAGGGCGGAGTCTCGGGTTGGTGCAGACAAACTTTGTTTTCCCTTCAGCTCCTCCCCAAGTCCCGCAGTAATGGCCTCTGGCTTCACACACCTCCAAGAGATCTCTGCCCACTGCCTGACAATCTGGCCTCTCCCTGTCTGGGGCCGTTTATCAGAGCAATAGGGTGATTCTGTTTTCCTCTCGGACAAGAAAGCCAGCCGCGTTAGCTGTTCGCCCTCTCTGCGCCAGGAGTAAGCCAGTAGCGAACTCAGCCAGGCCTGCCCTCTCTGCGTGCAGGGAGTAAGCCAGCAGCAATCTCGGTCCTGCCCTGGTTATTTCTTAAAGTTGTAATATTTCTAAAGAAAAATTTGTGAAAGTTATAAGATGTTTGTAAAGAAAAATGTGGGAAAGAAGTTGAATAAATGGCACAGACCAGCAAGCTCAGAATAAAAAGAATAGAAAAACTGAAATAAACAGCAATTTGGAACTAGCTAGTAAATCCTATCTTCCATAAACCAAGGACACTTAAGAGTAAATGATTTTCATTTTGCTGGAAAGTAAATAGCTTATATCAATGTACTCAGGGAGACTGATAGCAGAAATCCAATTAGTATCATTTGCTGACTGCAACCAAGGACAAATTAAGTTAGAAAATAAACCTTATTTTGGTTAGTCCTTTTCTGAAGCAAAGTTCTATGAATTATTATTATATGTTGCTAGAGGCCCAGTCCACTGGGGTTGGAGGGGTGGTCCCTCAGCCCGACCTGCGCACTCTCACAGTCCAGGACCCTTCAGGGTATGTCTGCCTGCCAGCTTAGGCCCATTCCAGAATGGGCCTAAGCCAACAGTTGGAAATCCCTCTTGCAGTCAGGGACCCCTCACTCCTTATCATCCATCTGCTCACTGCTCCTAACCACTAGGCTTACTGCTCCTTAACGCTGCCATGGAGGCAGGAGAGGCTTCTTCCACCACCACTGCACTCACCAGCCATGAGCACTATCTTTCTGTGTAGTTGTCTGTGGGCCAACTGCTCTCTTCCTTCTCACTTAAGGTGAGCAGCATGTGAGGGCAGAGTGCACTGTTGTGGAACACAGAGGGCTGCCGGGAGCTGAGGGGAGTGGCCGGGCCCACCGGTGAGAGGTGGACACAGAGGATGCTATCTCACCCAATTGTGGGGCAGGCTGGCCAGCTTTCATCTGCCTGACCCCACCCAGAGAGGGACTGAGCATGGTATCTGCCTCTCCATTCTCCATCCTTCCATCTCTGACACCTGTCACCCTTGCCAGGCCTCCCCCAAAGTGAGTTCAGCTCAATCCCTGAATGTAAAAGGGCACATGGCCGAGGGACTGGGGGGGGGGGGCGCTCCATCCCAGTGCCCTCCAATTCCTAGCAACAGGGCCTGGTTGATAGGACCTGATCTCAGGACGGTGGCCACAGCTATAGAACATAGATCTGTTTCAGGAAAAGTTGAGAATGCAGACTTTTGTATAAACCCCTATTGCAAAAGGTGGCAGTTTATTCACATTGTGGCAAAGACACCTTCAAGAGTAACATAACTGGGTAAAGTCAGGGCCAAACCAGGCCATTTCCTCATCCAATCTCTCTGAGCCATGTGGACAGAACCAAGTCTCAGCTCTTTGCAGGACACTTCTGGGGCTTTTTTAAACCTAAAAGACAGTAGTTTGTCTCCATTTTTGTTCTTTGGGATTTTTATCATCAGATAAAAGGATGCATACATTGGAGCAATCTTCTCGAGATACAATATTCCAGTTGCACCCATGTGAGGACAACAGCACCCCTCAGAGGGAGGGAGCCGACAGATGGGGAGCAGGGAATTCTGAAAACCAAAGCGATGACAGAGATGCTAAGCCTTTCCTTCACGTGTCTGGCACCCCTCTTCAGATGGCCTGCAGGCCGGGCGTCTGCTGGACCTTTACAACTTGATGTCCTGGGAGGCTGCCCTGGACCCTGCTAGGTGGTGTTCAGGGCCACCTGGGCCCGGGGTGAGTCGCCCCTAGCCCCCTGCCCCAGCCACTGCTGGTACAGCTCCTGCACATGGGCGCTGGTCTCCAGGGGCCACACCGGATGGCAGTGTAGCTGCCTTCCATCTGCTGCAGCAGTGCACTGTCTGCACGCCTGGCCTCACCTGGGCCTGACCCCTGCCGCTTAGGCATCCCTGGTGCAGGCCAGGACCTCCACGAAGTGGCAGGGGAACTTGCCTCTACAGTTTCAGGACCATTTCTGGATGTTCCAGAAGCTGTAAGCAGCCTCAAAGCGTAGCAGAGCCTCTCTGTCCCTTTCAAGGGTGACCTCCTAGAAGTCTTTGTTCCTCAGGATGTGGTAGGTGAGCACTCCCATGTCCTTGAGAACAGCTCCTTGGTCATGTGCCTGAAGATGTGTGCCAGGTACCCATCTGAGCTGGCACCCTCATGGAGACTAACCTCCTTCTCCTTCATGTCTCCAAACAGAGTGTCCACGGTGACGTCATTCTAGGTGAGGTCACTTTGCTCCGTATCTGGATAATTTCGCCTGAGGTTAACATGCAGTCAGCACCCTGGGAACTATGTAAAGCTGTGGGAACATCTTCTCAAAGGGCCTCCAGTTTCTTGTCATAACACGGGGCCACAATGACCAGCAAAGGCTTGTTAACTACACTCAAGACACAGAGTTTATTTCTTCACCCCTGGAATCTGAACATAACTAAACAGCTAGTTGCCACCAGCAGGATGACCTGGGAGAACAGGTTGGCCTTAGATAAGATTATGGCAGAAAAAAGAGGAATATCTGTAATGTTGAGGCCAGTGCTGCACATTCATTCCTGACAACACAGCAATGGACCATCACTGAAGCCCTAAGGCAGTGGTCGGCAAACTCATTATTCAACAGAGCCAAATATCAACTGTACAATGATTGAAATTTCTGAGAGCCAAATTTTTTAAACTTAAACTTCTTCTAATCCCACTTCTTCAAAATATAATAGACTCGCCCAGGTCGTAGTATTTTGTGGAAGAGCCACCCTTAAGGGGCCAAAGAGCCACATGTGGCTCACGAGCTGCAGTTTGCCAACCACAGCCCTAAGGCATCGGCAGCTTTAGCTGATGACTGAACTGGAGCCTGAGATCGAGGGTCCTTTAATGCACTAGAGCGATGGTGTCCACATTCACCTCCTTTTATTAGGAGTTACAGTGATGGGATGCCACATCATCCCATGTATGGTGGTTCTTATCCAAAGGTTAATTGAAACCACATTGAACAAACAGCAAATTAGTCTTCTCCTAGACACTGCAGAGCAGGAAAATCAATGAGTGTCAGCCGAGTTTGAAGACAATATTTTAAATAAAGAAAAGGGGGGAATTGTGAGGATAAATAAGTCATCTTTTCTGTCAAAGAATGGTTTAGACAGCTGCCATTTTGGATTGTGTAATTTGGCAGCCACCATTTTGAACTGTGTAACTTGGCAGCCACCAGTTTGGACTGCATGACTTGGCAGCCACCATGTTGGCCACATAAGTTGCAGCTGCCCTGGGGGTAGCCATCTTGAAACAGCAAAGACCATCCTCTCCTTTTGAATTAGCCAATCATGAAAGACTGTGCACCTGAGCTCCAATCAAGAGTAAGTGATAGGTCACATGCATAAGGATTGAAAAGCCAAGCAGACTGCCTGCTCAGTGTGCCATGCTTCCAGATCATGTGCGTGTATACCCTTCTATATATAATAGAAGTAAAGATATTTGCCTTGAAAAAAAAATGGTTGGATTTCATATACATAATATTGAACTAAAGAAATCAGAAACAAAAATGCATTTGGTATGATTCCATTTATATGAATTTCAAGAAAAGATAAAATTAACAAATGGTGATGTGATGAAAATAATAGCCACAAGCTTTTTTGCAAATCCTGAGGAAGAGTTTATTTCTCCACCCCTGGAATCTAGGATGGCCTTGTGACTTGCTTTGACAATTCTGGGCAATTTGTTGTCTTCTTGTTGCCCTGAGGTCTCCATATAAAGCAGCCCAGTTTCACTTCTTTGGGGATTAAATACCCATATGGTGAAAAGAAGGCTCAGCTGATAGTCAACATAAACCACCAGATACATGTATGAGACCATCTTGGACCTTCCAGGAGTGTTTATAAGAGGTAACCGAGCAGTGATAGAAGACAAAATACTGCTCACCTCTCCAGGATGGATATTGACTGAAAAGGAGCATGCGAGCCCTAGCTGGTTTGGCTTAGTTCAGTGGATAGAAAGTTGGCCTGCAGACTGAAGGGTCCCAGGCTCAATTCCACTCAAGAGCACATGCCCAGGTTACAGGCTCTATTCTTAGTGGGCAGCCAATCAATAATTCTCTCTCATCATTGATACTGCTGTCTCTCTCTTTCTTCTCCTTTCATCTCTGAAGTCAATAAAAAAAATAAAAACAGAGAGATACATCTCTTATTAAAAAACAAAGGAGCATGTGAGAGCCTTCTTGAAGGG
This sequence comes from Pipistrellus kuhlii, assembly GCF_014108245.1. NCBI lineage: Eukaryota > Metazoa > Chordata > Mammalia > Chiroptera > Vespertilionidae > Pipistrellus > Pipistrellus kuhlii. Next base: position 17,599,364 of record NW_023425504.1, read on the forward strand.
TAAATATATTCTACATCTTCATCTCAGTTGTTATTACACAGATGTATTTTTACACATTACATAGGTATATAATGATGTTATATTGATACAAAAGTTCATCAAGCTGTACACTTAAGAAATTGGCACATTTGTATGTTATACCCCATTGATTTGTTTTAAACACAAGGTCCAGTTTGGTTTGGTTCTGAGTGTAGCAGGCAGAATAATGCCTCACAAAGATGTCTTCACTTTTGGAACTTGTGAATATGACAAATAATAGGGTGGGAGATTGTCCTGGATTATCCAGGTAGGCCCACTGTCCTTCAAAGTAGAAGCAGGAAGCAGAAGAGTAGAGTCAGAGAGAGATGTGAGTACAGAAGAATGATCAAGAAAATGCAGCATCTCTGGCTTTGAAGATGGGAAGGGAACCACAAGCCAAGAGATGTAGGTGGCTTGTAGAAGCTGGGAAAAGCAACAACATGTATTTTCTCTCCCCTAGAGTCTTCAAAAGGAACTAACCCTGTCAATACCTTGATGTTAACCCAGTGAGACCCAGTTCAAACTTCTGGACTGTAAGATAACAAATGTATGTTGTTGTTGTTGTTGTTTATTTTTAAAAATATGTTTTTATTGATTATAGAGAGGAAAAGAGAGGCAGAGAGAGAGAAACATCAATAATGAGAGAGAATTACTGATCAGCCGCCTCCTGCACACACCACACTACGTATCAAGCCTGCAACCCGGACATATGCCTTGCCCAGGAATCAAACCATGACCTCCTGGTTCATAGGTCAATAATCAACCACTGAGCCATGCTAGCCAGGCCAAATGTATGTTGTTTTAAGCCACTAAATTTGTGGTGATTTGTTACAGCAGCAATAGAAAATGGGCAAAAAACTGACTTCAGGGGATCATGCTCTTAATGACCAGCAATTTCATTTCACACCCAGTTACTTCTTTAGGTAGAAAACAGCTCTATAAGAATGAAGATAAGAACAGTTCTTTTGTGAACAGTCTTAGAAAACCAAGACCACCATCCAGGGTTGACTTCATGGGTGTACAATCTGTTCAGTTGCACAAGGTCTTATGCTTAGAAGGCCCTATTGTTGGTTTAGTACTTTGCTATTCCTGTCTTGAAATTATTAATCATTTAATAATAATTCCCACATTTTCATTTTTCACTGGGCACCACAAATTATATTGTTAGTCCTGCAACCACCCCTGCATTCCTCTTAGCACCAGGGCCAGCCTACCAGGGCCAGCCCACCAGACTGGACTCTCTTTAAATTGTTGGTAACTTTATTTCATAGGTCCTTTTATCCTTTCCTGCCATTAGGCCTTGAAAAAGGCCACTTTCTCTACCTCGATAGATCCTCCTAACTCCAAATCTCAGGGGCTGGACATAGAAGTCTGGACTTTTCATGATGATTAGCCCACTCTCACTCCAAAATTCTGCACATCTGTATGATGAAGATCTGTATAATTGAAATGGCCTCTCAAAGACCTATGCCAGGATGCTCCCTGACTGTCTGCATGGAGAGTGACTGGCACCTCCTTTCTCTTAAGAGGAAAAAATATAATTCTCTCAGGTAAGACACATCATTGCATTTAAAACAATACTGCCTGGGGACATTAATAAGTGTTACAAGAAAGAGGAATTATGTGGCCAAAGAGCTTTGTCCTGAGTCTTTAAAATTAAATAGCTTTTTTTTTCTTGTGGGATATCTGAGCTTCCTTAATGTGTTAAAGGATATTCTGACTCTCAAAGGAGCTAAAGTATGTAGTGCTTCATGAACTTATTTGACAAGGGACCCCCCCTTCTCCTGGAAAAAAGAATAAGGGAAAGTTCTCCTAAATAAATTAAGCCCTTACCAAGCTGAATTTTTGGCATACTTTCTTTCCCATTGAGATATTACTATGCAAGCAAGCATACACCTAAGTGAGAAAACTTTCTTTGTCTCTAATTCTTCCTATCCTCTGCACCCCTGCTCACATGTATGCTCTGTACAGAATGATGGAAAACTAGGGAGGACTAGTCAGACCCCCACTGACTGTTTGGAATGATGATAGCGATGGTGATGATGATGGTGATAACTAACATCTATCAAGCACTCCCTGTATGCCACTAAGCACTGTTCTAAGCAATTATTGTGTATCATTTTATTTAATATTATGGTCTACTTTAAAGAATATCCTGCAACTTATATACTTATATGCATAGCCCATGGACATGGGCAATATGGTAGTGAAGACCTAGGGAGTACAAGGAGGGGGGGAAAATGAGGGGCAAATGGGAGATATCTGTAATAGTATCAACAATAAAAATATATTTTAAAAATAAATAATACCCTGCAAAAATATATAAACCTTGCATTTGTAATGCAAGGAATTTCAATGTATAATGGATAAATCTCAATGGACACGGTTGATGGTAAATTCAGTATTTTTTTCTACTGGGTAACAGCATTTCCAGGGGCACATCGCTACCAAAGAGAGTACAGAATCCCTTTTCTCTACATAAAACAAACCAAAGGGGAGAACCTTTCTAAACCCCAACAAACTACTGACAGTTAATTATAAACCTATTGGGGGAGAAATGGAAACACTTGGCACTTTTTTCATTCAAATATACATCAATGAATGACTGATGATACTGCTGTTCCAGGAAACTAAGATTTGTTCTGGAAACTGGGAGCTGATTCCTTGAGTGAGCTCTAAAGCAAATGCTGGGGAAAATGTGCTCTCAGCCTCCGAAGTATGGTCAGGTCATAAAATATTTCTGTAAACACATGTAGAGGATGTTCAACTAATGGAATATTGAACACACAAAAGAGAACTCACTTGGTTTTGTTTTTATCTTCTCTATTAAAAAGTAATTTTAAAAAACACAATATGATGGCTGTCACTCTCAGAACAAAAACCTTTGGAACCCAAATTTCTTCATGTCTTTCTAACCTGTGGGTACTATAGAGATCCTATTACAAATTTACTAGTTCTTTCATTCAGTGCACCCCAAACCCCAGCTTTTTCAATTAGGGTCCTCAAGGGTGTTTCTAGGTATTCCTGGGGAGTGGATATCACCTGTGAGCACAAATGACCTTAACTAATTGTCTAATCATCTACCATGTGGTTTCTGCCATTTCTTCTGCTTCCACTTCTATTGGGGAGCACAGGAGACTTGGCTGGAAAATTTGTAAGGAGGACATTCTGAGAAAAGGGAACATTGTGGAAGGCCACTCACCCTGTTTATTAGAATTTCTACTTAGGAGAGTGCCAAAGGTGGTGCCCCTAATTATTCCTTGACCTTTCCAAGCAAGTCTGTGCATGTGCAGACCCCTGTGTGTTTTACTGTAATTCTTATGCTTAATCTTTGGGTGCCCTTGCTTAAAGGACACTATAAACACATGTGTCCTCCCAATATTACTTACCCTACTGATTGTATCTAAAAGATAAACTTTATCTCAAACTGCTGCTACAATAAGGCAGGCAATCAAGGCTGTCTGGTTCCTTTAGCCAGGTAGTCCCTTAGCCCTCTCTTTCACAGCAAATGCTGTGCCTGAATAATCCATTTATTCATCGCTCAGGGCCTGCTGGTCAGCCCCAGCACACTTCCCCTGTCATTTCCCTTCACTGAGCATCATAGCATCAGACAAGCATCACTCTCCTCTGTGAGTCCTGTCTTGCCATCTCCCATCAGGCTCCTCGTTGTCTCAATGTCTCCCTTAAACTGAGGCACTGTGATCTACACATGTCAGATCTGCCTGCTACTCAGCTAACAAATGGGGAAGAAGGCTGATTGTGCCCTATTATCTGTTTTAGTGAAAAGAGGAAGCCTGAGTAGTACAGGTGAAATAAAGCCTCGTCATTTATATTAAGAGAATGCAGATTTTGATTTCATCATAAGATACTGAAGGGGAGCATGAACTTGCCACCTCCAAATTTGCCTCCTTGGAATAAGGATTATTTTTAGGCTCGTTATTTTTAAGAAATAGCACATACAGGAGAAGCTCTAAAAATTGAGCTAAAGTTACCCTTTTGTGAGGCAAATCTACATTAGTAAGGGAAATCTCCATTTGTAATGGAATCTCCCTCTCTGTACCAGAAAAAGATGACCAAATATCTAGAAACTCTTATCAACAGAGAAGTCAATGACTTAAAGCTGCATAATAATCTTAACTCTGTTTATTGTGCTTTTTCTGGTAACTTCTTATAACTGGCTCCTCCTCCTACCCTCCAAAAACTTATTTTGTCTTTAGCTGGAAATATTGTAACCTGACAAACTAGAGGTCTGGGCTGACTCACTATTTGAGCCGATTAAGCAGAGATAGGCTTGAGTCATATACGAGCATTTATTCCAATATGCTAGCAGTATGGGAGAGCAGCAGGTCACCCACAAAAGTCTGCTCTGCAACCCACCACAAGCAGCTGCTTATGTTGGGTAGAAGGACAAGATTATGTGGAAAAGTTGGAATTACAGACATGGCAAAGTGGTAATGGGATAATCATTACAGGTTACAAGTCATGCGGGCTGGGAGGAGTCACAGAGAGTGGGTGCCTCCGGGCCCAGATTACAAGTAATAGGTGCCTCTAGGACTAAGTATCATGAGGTTATAAATCTTTCCATAATGATAGGTAGTTCTTGGAAGGAAGATGGACTGCATTCCAATGTTAGCTCCCACGTTTCAGGGTGTGTATTTTCCCAGCAAAGTTAGAACGTGCTTTCTCTAATTAGAACAGAACCATCATGGTTAACAGAGCATGATTAATATTTTTATAATTGTAGCTGGTCCCCAATAATCTATTTATGCCCCTAGTAATATTAATTAAGGTAGTGGCTTGGGCCCTTTTGGGAAGTTACTCAGTTTTCCTGAGTCTTTCCCATGTATACAGCAGGTATATAAGTTATTAAACTTCTGTTTGTTTTTCTCCTGTCAATCTTTTATTGGAGGAGGAGAGGTCTCAAACAAAAAGTTAGAAGGGTAGAAGGAAAATTATTTTTATTTCTCTACTGTACTGTCTCACATGTAAGTAGACAGGGACAAATTTGAATGATTCTTCTTTCCTTAATTAGGAGTTCCTCACCTTTTTGTGTACCATGCACCTTTTTGGCAGTCTAGTGAGTTTTATGGACCCATTCACAAAATAATGTTCTTAAATGCATAAAATAAAATACATCAGATTACAAAAGAAACCAATTACATTGAAATACACCTATCAAACTATTTTAATATATTTTATATCATAATGAATATGCTTTTTATTAACACAGTAAATAAATGATCTAGCAGCTAGTCTAATACCACAACAATTCAGAGTAGTAAATGAGTAAATAATATTTTGAGACATCTGAAAGAAATTGCAATATATATATATATGGCTAATATGAAAAGCATTCCCTTGGGAGTTCAACCAGGAGACCAGGAGTTCCATCACTCACTATGATGTGTGCTGACCACCAGGGGTGGCAGGGAATGAAGGAAGGTCCCTCCTGCAGCCAGAGAAAGGAAGCCCTGGCCAGCAGCCAGAAGGCCTCTATTGGCCCTGATTGCTGGGCCAGGCCTAGGAACCCTACCCATGCACGAATTTCATGCACTGGGCCTCTAGTATGAATATAAACATATTTGTGCTTTCCATCCATGACAGAGTCACAGATACTACTACTATTACAGTAGGTCCTTGGGTTATGTCAGAGATCTCTTCCTACAGCTCAAAGTAACACAATTTTCACCATAAGTTGGAACCCACCTACATAAACACTACGTCACTCACATGGAGCACATACACAGCAGTAATGAAGTGAAACAGTAAAAAAAAAAAAAGAAAAAGAAAAAGAAAAAGAAAAAAGAAAAATAACAATTTCTGACCTTTACTTATGGTAAATAACTAATAAAAAATATAAAGCACATATGTACATGCGTTGAAATGATGGAACTGTTTTTTAAATAAATCAATGGGAGATGGCAACATAACCACGAAACGACATATGTTGAGACTGATGTAACCTGAAGACTGCCTGCATTGTGGTTTGTTGCCTATATTCATAATTGAGGGGAAATGATAAATTTCAAACGTAATTGTTTTCTCTTCCAAGTTCATAGATCCCGTGAATTCTATATATGCACCCCAGGTTAAATCACTCCTTTAGAATTAGTTCTCTTTAAGGAGTCCTTACAGGGCCTCATGTTAAAAAATGTATAGCTGCCCACCTCTGCAGTCCATTGCATAAGCCCAGGCAAATACAAATCTCAGCCAGGAGTCCAGCTAGGAACCCTACTATATTTAAATGAAATATGGTTTATTTTAAAATAAAAGGGTCTATTATTAGAATATTTCTAGGTAATCAAGAAGCCTTCTTGACTGGATCAGTTTTACCCTGGCATTGCTTCCCACTCTCCATAATCTCCACCAATCCACCCACCACACAGTGACAAGAGTGATCTTTTAAAATGCAAATATGATCATGTGACTCCCCTGCTTAAAATACTTGGCTCTTCTGGCCCTCTCTCCCTTTCAGAAAACAAAACAAAACATTTAATAAGCAGTTTCCTAAATGTAATCCTATCTCCCTCCCCTACCCAATAGCAGTTTACCTTACTGAAGGGGTTTTGAACAGGCCTCCCTAAGATACTAGTATGCTACTTAGGCATATAGATTATTTTTAACTGAAAAATTGAGACCCTATGGGCTTAGGAGAGACTTCTGCCCCTCCCTTATCTACCTAGAAGAGTCTAAATTGGGGGCCTTGCCTTTAATAAGGGTTATTACCAGAGATAACTTGTGATGACCTATCTATAGCAAACTTCTAATTACTAAGCATCTGCTCTTCTTATCATCCTGCAAATTTCCTTCCTCTCCTCTGAAGCTCCAGGCACCTAACCTCATTTCCTGGTTCAGGATGCCACATTTTCCCTGTCTTGGAACCTCTCATATATATTGGGGGTCCCTGATTCAGGTATGTGTAGTTCCCATACATACATATGTAATTATTAATTTTTTCTCTTGTTAATCTGTCTCATGTCAACTTAATTATTAGGCCAGCCAGAAGAACCTAGAAGGGTGGAAGATATTTCTTCCTCTCCCACAGTAAAGTGATTCAAAATCAAAAAACCATATGCATTTGTCCATATACACCTCCTACTTTTGTAGATGCTATTTCCTTTTCCTAGAATGTCCTCCTACCACATCTTCAACTGGCAAATTCCTTCTTGTTCTTTAAAATCTAGCTCAAGCACTATCTCCTCTTGGAAAAGGTGCCAGGCCTAGCCCAGCCTCCCTGGGAAGAGTTTATTACTTTCTACTATGTGCTACCACTCACTGAACTTTGACTATACATATAGTGTGGCACTTATATAAACTAGTTTATTGAATGAGGTAGACACAGTAGGGCGTATGCAGAAAGCAATATAATTCTTTCACACTACTGCTTCACACCACAAGCTCTGTGGAATCATTTTTCCCCATCCCTGCATGAAATTTTAGACAGAGCTCATACATTTTTCAGTCACTCTCAGATATTAAAAAATAGTTTTGTTTTTTAGGCATTAAAATTTTCAGTCCAATCTAATATATCACAGATTCAATCTGCCATCCATTTCCAAGCTTCTCCCCTCCCCCAGCAAAGATCTAACTCAGATAGGAAATTCATGGTGGAGGAAGGGTAAGAGGTATGGTGGCTTCCCTCCTCATTCATTTTCTCTTCTAACTCTCCTCCCATTCTCACTGTACTGCCTCAAACCCTGCCTGCGTTGAAACACAGGGAAGAACTAAAAGGAAGGGCCCAAACAAGTTTTCCTTTACTGTTTCAATTATAACCTGGCATTGAAGAGTGTTGCTGATACTTTAAAGTAGGGGTGTCGAACTCAATCAGAGAAGGGGCAAAAATCTAAAATCCAGCCTAAATCGAGGGCCGAATGGTTTACTGAACAGTCATAAACTGTCATTGTGATGGAAACGCAGCGGAGTGCAGTGATGACAGCGCGGTGCGGGCCACATTGCAAGGCCTGGCGGGACGGATTTGGCCCGAGGGCCTTGTGTTTGACACATGTGCTTTAAAGGGTTAGCTCCCCTGTCTCTGGAGATCTCTCAACTTTAGTTTCCTTGACCTAAGCAACACCTCCTCTAACTGGCCTCTTACAACTCCTCTGTTGTTGGTTTCTATAAGCCTATTCCACTGTTGGGGTCAGTTCATACCTCTGAGCCATTTTCTTAGGGATGATCCCTTAAGATGATTCAACTCTAGAGTCTTATATCTGGTCTTTGGGAAACAGCTTTGCTCACATGTTGATGGAAGTATGGATCCATGAAAATGCAGCCCTGTTACAAGCTGCTTTAGTCATAGCCTCTCTCGCCTTAAAACTTTGTTTTCAGATGTAGGTCAGTTGCCAGTCCCTGTAAATGTCAATCCTCTGGGAAGAATGTCAAACCCTTGGAGTGACTCTCTTATAGCCCCATTCCATTTAAGTGAGTGGTAAATACCTCTTCAGTTCTCCCCTGAGCAGAAGAATCTCCAAGGCATCCTCACACCTCTCTTCAAAAGCATCCTCTCTACCACTTTCCTCTCAATCAATCCCCTAGCTTCTCTTTATATACCTTTGGGGTAAGTAATAGGCTATGGGGCCACAGATCATGTTTTAGAAGTCATGCTTTAGCCAATTCTATAAATATGGTGTGCCACCTCTCTTTAGAATATATGATCCCTTCATTTTCAGCTTTGGATTCTCATCCAAAACTGAAACAGGAAAAATCCCTTTTTAATATCTGTTGCATAAGACTGCAGTCAGTACTACCACTCTATTAGCTTCTTTTTTTAAAATATATTTTATTGATTTTTTACAGAGAGGAAGGGAGAGAGATAGAGAGCTAGAAACGTCGATGAGAGAGAAACACCGACCAGCTGCCTCTTGCACATCACCTACCGGGGATGTGCCCACAACCAATGTACATGCCCTTGACCGGAATCGAACCTGGGACCTTTCAGTCCACAGACCGACGCTCTACCACTGAGCCAAACCGGCTTCGGCTCTATTAGCTTCTTGATACCAGGAAATAAGGTTCACTCATTTTCACTCTTCCAGCACCTAGCATGGTACAGGGTAGGTGCTCAAAATTATTTGTGGATACCAGTTCAAGATGTTGGACTACGTACACGCATTGCACACAATCCCTCCTAGAGTCCATTAAAATAAAAGTACATCACAACATAAAGGAATGAATCTCTAAAACAAAAAGAATGAGATGAAGGTGAGGGATTGCCAGCAATAGAGATTGCAACACATTTCTGAGAGAAGAAAAGTAGATGTGAGCAAGTTGGCAGGCGAAACGAATGAAAACACAGTTTGGAATATGTTATGAAGAAGCAACACAAGAGATGGAAGCCAGCCTGTCTAGCAGAACCCTGGAGATACTCTGGGCTCTGAGTCAGCAAGTACAGAATGGAGCTGGAGTGAGAAATGAGAATTTAAACTAAGGAATTAATTGACAATTTGTAAGACAGAATAGCTACATTAGTCTCCATCACCACATTCTACCCCAACTCCTTTGTCCAGAGTACCAGATAATGGTGTTTGCCAACAAGCAAAATAAGAAATAAAACCCAAACTAGAGAGCTTTTATCTGTAAATAAATGGAATGCTGTGGAGAAAGTTAAGATTCTAGTTTGGATATCAGCTGCTCAGAGAAATACCTTTCTCACTGGGCATTTAGAGGGCTTATAGCCAGATACCCAATTCCCAACCTACCCACCCTAAAATAAAGCTTGTCAAGCAACCAGCCCCTCCTGCCTTACCTCATAAAGGCTTCCCTGTCAGAATTCCCAGTCAGCCATCAGAGGAGAGAACTACCTGGAAAACATACTTGCTTTATTTGAAAAACAGGCCAGCTTTCCAAAACAGCAAAGGGAAAACGCACATCAGCTATCCAGTAAGTTCTCTTTAGAAATAAATTAACAGGGTACTTCCAGTCAAGATAGTGGTGTAGGTAAATGTGGAACTTGCATCCTCCCAAAACCACATAAAGATTACAACTAAACTACCAAAACAACCATCATTCAGAACTGCCTGAAATGTAACTGAACAAAAGTCCTATAACTAACGATATACAGAAGAAGCCACATCGAGACTGGTAGAAGGACCAGAGAGACATCAAATGGACTGGTCCCGCATCCATGTGTGGCAATTAAAAACTGGGAGGAATATCTTAGCTTCAGAGGTCCTCCTTAAAGAATGAGGGGTCCCAGCCACACACCAGGTCCTCCAGCCCAGAGTTCCAGTGTGGGCTAAGTGAGAGAGGGTTGCTAGAGTCCCATGCATTCCTTTTAAAGGGCCCACCCATGAATTTACTTAATCAGACTCATTCACCTTGAGCTAGAACACCGGGGCAGCAGCTTGAAAGGAACCAGGGACAAATGGGGAGGAAGTGAATTGTCTGGCAGGAGGGCAAGAACTGGAGAAGAAGCTTTCTCCCAGACTGAAGTGTTGGCAGAGGCCATTGTTCCATTGTTCCTTTGTTAAGCAACCCCCTCCACCTTACCCCACAGAGCCAGCAGGCAGGCATCATGCCTGAGTCTCCATCAGGGAACTAGGCTTTTTTAAAAATCTTTGTTGCTTCATCTTCCCCAAGGTGTTTATGTCATATGCATATTTCAAGTTGATGCACCAATTTGCATACTTTGATGTTCCAGGCACCAGGATGGAGATGGTAAGGATAGAGGAAGGAAGGATAAGAAGGGCCCATTATGTAAATTCTAGATGTCACTTTCCATGGTCAGAACTTAGTTACATAGTCACAGCTACCTTCAAGGAGGGCCAGAAAATATTTTTATTTTACCTTACTAAAAATAGGGGGTTATTTCTAATTTAGAAAAGAGCAATGGAAATTGAAGAGAAACTAGCAGTCTTAGTCACAACCTGTTCCAGAAAGTAGTGGATTTATGTCAGAAGAGCAGGAGAGGGAAATGCTAGTATTCCAGCTGTGCAGCAGGCCTCAAGAACAACAAGTTCAGGTCAGGGCAGGAAAACAGGCTCTAAAAAAAAAAAAAAAAAAAAAAAAAAAAAAAAAATGCGGCTTCAATGAGATAAATGGTATAATGAAAAATTGGGGGGGAAAAAACCTCAGATATTACAAAATTAAATTGAATTTTTAAAAAATTCCAACTCTAGCCAAAACTGGTTTGGCTTGGGGACTGAAGGGACCCGGGTTCGGTTCCGGTCAAGGGCATGTGCCTTGGTTGAGGGCATATCCCCAGTAGGGGGTGTCCGGGAAGCAGCTGATCAATGACTCTCTCTCATTGATGTTTTTGACTCTCTATCTCTCTCCCTTCCTCTCTGTACAAAATCAATGGAATATATTAAAAAAAAATTCCAACTCTAGTTGGTACAATTGAAGGCGACTTTTATACCAAAAACAAAAACAAAAAAGACTATTATTACATGGATTTCCTTAATTTGAATTTTTTTTTAATTAGAAAATTTAAAACATAGCTTTTTCTGAACTTTTCATTTCTATTTCTAAGTTATATTAATCAGTTCTATGTATAACTTGTGCCTACTATATTGACTCAGTCAAAACTCTAATATGGGTGCTCTTATAAATTCTTGGAGAAACTGAAATTAAATGCTTGTAAATAAGCTACTAAAGCATTTGATGAGGAGGAAGGGAAGGGTACACCACCTACAACTTAACAATTTCACTTCTAGGTAAAAACCCTAGAAAGTCTCTTACATATACACATAAGGAGACTAATAGAAGAATGTTCATTGCTACATTTCTTATAATAATGAAATTTAGGAGCCACCTAAATGACCATCAGCAGGAGAATGGAAAAATAAATTGCAGTGCACTCATTCAATTAAGCACTACAAAGCAGTTATCATGAATGAGATGGCATTACATGTATCAACATGGAAAATTTCACAAACATAACGTTAAACAAAAAAAAAACAAGTTGCAAAATAATGAATATAATATGATGATGCTTATGTAGTTTTAAAAAGAAAAAAACAACACTAAATATTATTTATGAATAGATGTACATTAAAAGTATGTATGTATGGATGGAAAAGTTAAAAATTAAGTTCAGGTTAGTGGTTATCACTGGGGAGGGAAGGAGAGAAGGAAATAAGACCTTAGAAGGATACAAAGGTGTTTCAACTGTATCTTTCATGTGTTTTATTTTTTATATCAGAACAAACAAAATTAAGTGTGTGTTGAATACATGAATGAATACAACATATAGCTTGATAGTTGTTACATTTTCAGTTTTATCTCGAGGTTTACATTCATGAACATTTCGCAGATAATTATTCAAGGCAGGGTAATATAAAAGCAGTAATAAATTCATTCACTTCTGTTTATACATAAAACAACGTTTCTCAGGCACTGATTTCAAAGAGGAAAGGAGAGGGAGACCATCCAGGAATGAAAAACAGGCATTTCTCCTACTCATAAGATTTCCAGACACAAAAAAATTAACTATGATATATGATTTGCATCATATAGACTATAAAGATTATATAACCAGATACTGAGCACTGCCATCAGAGCTAGTACCTAAAATGGGAACAGGGTGTTGCTAGAGTCACATCTGCTCTGTGCACAGTACACTCTGGTGGTTTGTTTATGGTAACAATGGATGATAAATGATAATGGTGATAAAGATGTGGAAGAAATCCAAGCTAAAGAAAACAGCAGTGAGTAGAACAGAAAGGCAACTTACTGTGCAACAAAAGTTAACTGAATCAAAAGCTGGATTTGCTCAGTGATGTCTAGATTTATAACTAAACCCTTAGAGTTTTTAAACTCTACTTTTACTTAAATTTTTAAAGGAAACAACCCAAAAATATTAATCAACAAGAAACTGGATAAACAAATTGCTATATAGTTATAAAATGAAATACTACATGTCAATTAAAAGAATAAGCTATTGACATGCACAAGAACATAATGAATCTCAAAAACATTATGCTGAGTGAAAGAAACCAGATATAGAAGAATACATACTGCCTGACTGGTGTGTCTCAGTGGTTGAGCATCAATCGACCTATGAACCAGAAGGTCACAGTTCAATTCCCAGTTAAATCATATGCCCAGGTTGCGGGCTCAACCCCCAGTGAGGGGGGCGGGGGTGCAGGATGCAGCAATCAATGATACTTTCTCATCATTGATGTTTCTATCTCTCTCTCCCTCTTCCTTTCTCTCTGAAATCAATAAAAATAATTTTTTTTTAAAAAAAGAAGAGTGCAGACTGTTTGATTCCATTTAAATGAAGTTCTATGACTGGCAAAACTAAACTATGGTAGCTTAAATCAGAACATCAGCTATGGGTTGGGAAGAATTTACCAGACAGTTGCAAGGAAATGTTATTCATCTTGATTAGGGTAGTGGTTATAGAGGTATATACATTTGTTAAAAACAACAACTAAAACCACCTCATTGACCTATACATTTAAACTATATTCATTTTATTATATGTAAATTATATATCAATAAATCTGATTATCAAAAATTTCTATAGAAAAAAAATGTGTTGCAATTATGAATCTAAAAACCCTCTAGCCCAGAGATCACTGACAGCCCACAGATGTGTTTTGTTTGGATTCAATTTTTAACGTAATTAGTTACCAACATTTGTAAATTGACATTAAACTTTTTAAAAAGTCCAATTTCTCCAGAAAAATCATGAGATGTTGCACTTTTAGATCAACATTTTTGCGTGACAATAATTTTCTATTGTGCATGCCCTATTACACAAAGCATGTACTCTCCATTCTCCACAGCTCCTACCACTGGTCATTATCTTACACCAGATAAATTTTCATTTCATCTTTATTAGCTATCATTAGAAAGTACTTTGAGATAGAAGAACAAGAAAGCATAGTGCACAGTGCCAAAAACCAAGAGTAGAGAGAATTTAAAGATATCAACAGTGAGAACATTAGAACTGAGAAAACATCATCTAGGCAACTGAAAGGTCACTGGTGAGAGTAAAATTAAATAGTTTCAGAAGAAAACATACTGTGAATGCAAGGTGACTAGAGGTTAAGAAGTAAAGGGTGGTTAATAGGAGAAGCAAATGAGAGGAAAAGAATGGAACATAAAGAAATATCCAATCCTAATATTTAAAGCACATCACCAAAGTTCCTTGGGTTATAGAATACATCATGTCCACATCCATCTTCTTACATCTCTGCTCCAAGGAGCTGAGAATAAAATGTAAAACAAGTGCAAAGCAAAAGGTCAATTAAAAAAAGAAAAAGAGCCAAAGCCGGTTTGGCTCAGTGGTAGAGCGTCGGTCTGTGGACTGAAAGGTCCCAGGTTCGATTCAGGTACATTGGTTGCTGCGGGCACATCCCCGGTAGGGGGTGTGCAAGAGGCAGCTGGTCGGTGTTTCTCTTTCATAGATGTTTCTAGCTCTCTATCTCTCTCCCTTCCTCTCTGTAAAAAATCAATAAAATATATTTAAAAGAAAAGAAAAGGAAAAGAAATAAAAATGAGTTATAAAATTTAAAAACAAGGATAAAAATGGAAAATTTCCCAGTTATTTTTCAAAGTAATCATTATCCTTATTCCAAGCTGATACAGATAGCATGTGCATGCACACACACACACACACACACACACACACACAACAAATTTTAGTTGTATGTGCAAGAATTGCATATAAAGTACCAGCAAAGTAAATCCAATAGCATATAAATAGAATAATATGTCACTAAATATGGTTTATTTCAGGACTAAAAGGATATTTCAATATAATGAAATCTATCCATATTTTTCATCATATCAGTGGAGCAAAGAAAATATTGTGTTTATAAACACAATGGAAAATGTACATTTAATTAAATCCAATTTTTAAAAACAGAATGAAAAAAATCTCTTAACCTTGAAATAGAAGGATGTTTCTCTATTAAGATAAAAATATGTTTCTTAATCTAAATGTCATCATCTTAATTAAGGGTAAAACACTAGAAGTATTTCCTTTAAAGTCAGGGACCAAACAAGAATTCCCTCTACAGTCAGTGTATATACATTTTCTAAAAGTGCTATCAGTAAAACATGAGAAATGAATTAGGAACATAACTATTAGAAAGGATACACAATTATAATTCTAACAAATTATGTTTTTTAAATGCCAATATCTAATCAACTGAATTTAAGAGAATAAGTGAATGTATATAAAATCAATAGCTTTCCCATATAAGAGCAATCTCCTATGAAAAAATATTATATATTGGGTGAAAAAGACTCCATTCACTTTACCAATTATTATATGAAACTAGAGGCCTGGTGCACAAATTTGTGCACAGGTGGGGTCCGGCCAGCCTTCCCTGATGGGGGCCATTGGGCTGGGTCAGCGGATTGGGGAAGGGACCTCAGGAAATCATCTGGCCGATTGGGGGAATCAGGGGATGGGGTAAATGGGGAGAGTTTGTCCAACCGGCCCTGCCCCCTGGTTAAACTCCCAATTGAAGGGACAATTTTCATGTTAGCCTTTTATTATATGAAACTAGAAGCCTAATGTACAAAATTCATGCAGGGGCCTTGGCCCTGGTCCCCACCCAGTGCCACCGTGGCCCCTGCCCCCTGTGACTTTGTCTGAAAGGAAGGACGTCTGGTCTAATTAGCATATTTGCTTTTATTATTATTATAGCTATTTAGAAATAATCTCATTAAGAAACATATAAGGAATGGCTTGAAGAAAACTGTATGAATAAACTGAAATGTAAAAAAACCAGGACTAGAATAAATGGAGAGACAGACAAAGTGCCTGGATAATAAGCATAAGGCTGATAATCATAAAGATGTCAATTCTCCCCCAAAGTATATCTAAGACAATTTCAATCAAGTTGATAGAAGAGAAATTATTAAACTATTGGAAAAACAAAATAAAGTAACTTTTCTTTTTTTGGTAATCCTCATCCAAGAATATTTTCCCACTGATTTTTAGAGAGAGTAGAAGGGAGAGGGAGAGACAGAGAGAGACAAAAATTGATTGCCTCACATGCCCTGACCAGGGCTGGGGATCTAGCCTGCAACCAAGTTAGGTGCCCTTGACCAGAATTGAACCCAGGACCCTTCAGTCTGAGAGTCAATGCTCTATCCCCTAAGCCAAACCAGGTAGGACTAACTTTTCTTCAGAGTTTATACTAAAACTACAGGCCCGGTGCACGAATTTGTACATGGGTAGGGTCATGCCAGCCTGTCCCAATGGGGGCAAGTGGGAGGGAGGGACCACAGGAAATCTGCTGGCCAGCCACACCCCAAAGTGGGGGGACCAGAGGTGGGGCCAGCCGGAGGAGGGGTCACAGGCAGTTCTGAGGGGTTGATTGGGGCCCTAATCAGGCCAGTTAGCCATTATAGCGCTCATCATAGTGACCAGTTGTTCTGGTGTTCCAGTCGCTTGGCTTTTATATATATGGATGAATTCCAAATGTATTCAAGAGTCAATTTCTTTAAAAAAAACAACTGAAATACCTACAAGAATGTTTAAGGTAGATTATAAGTATAAGGTGAAATATCAATCTGGTCGAAGAATGATAAAGGATTTTCTGAGCATAAAAGCAATAACAAAAATAATAAAGCATTTATAGTTTCATTTATAGTTAAAGCCTGTGATGTCATTAGAAAGACAATAAACAAAATGCCAACAGAAAAAAATTTCAATAAATAGAGTGGACAAAGTATTCATATATAAAGGGCTCTTTTTGAACAAAGGACATAAACAGACAAGCCACAAAATAAGATATACATATGGTCCTGTATCAATAATTAAAAAAACCACTACTCTGATTAACATCTTTTTTTTCTATCAAATTGGTAAATGTAAAAAAAAAAAAAAAAAAAAGATGATTTTTCTGCCTGGCTGGCATGACTCAGTGGTTGAGTGTCAACCTATGAACCAGAAGGTCACAGTTTGATTCCTGGTCAGGGCACATGCTCAGATTGCAGGCTCCATCCCCAGTGTGGAGCCTTCAGGAGGCAGCCAATCAATGATTCTCTCTCATCATTGATGTTTCTATCTCTCTCTCCTTCTCCCTTTCCTCCCTGAAATCAACAATATATATATTTTTTTAAAATAATATTTCGTGTCCACAAGAGTTTTGAGATCTTCTATCTCCTTATTTCTTTTTTGTTTTGTTTTGTTTTGTTTTGTTAATCTTCACTTCAAGGTATTTTTTCATTGATTTTTAGAGAGAGTGGAAGGGAGGTGTTGAGACAGAGAGAGAAATATCCATGTGAGAGAGACAAATTGATTGGTTACCTTCCACAGGAGCCCTAACCAAGGCCAGGGATGGAGCCTACAGCCAATGTGCAAATTATTCCACATTGTTGTCTCTTTGGCCTTTGCACATTTTGTTTCCTCTGCCTGGAAGGCTCTTTAGCCTCCTGCTGTGCTCCTGAAGCACCTTTTACTCTCCCTGTCTTAGCACTTACTGCACTGTACTATAGTAACCTGTTAGCTTGTCTGCCTCCTCCACTAGAGAGTGAACTCTGTGAGAGAAGAGAAAGGTGTATTTTTTCTGCCTTTGTAACCCGGTACCTAACAGAAGCCTTAACAGAGTCATTACTTTAAAAAAAAATGTTGAATGAATGAGCGAACATAAGATGAGGGTCACCTATATTGAGAGTCAGAGAATGCTTCATTCATTCATCCAACAACAAACCTCTAGCCCTTGCCAGGCCTGCTAGTGATATGAACCCTTACTTTATAAAGCTTATAATTGGATGGGAAAGACAGACTTATATCTGCTAATCCCAGTACACTGACATCAGTGTCTTGATGGAAAGAATCCCAGAGTAGTGAGAACATGCAGAGAGGGACACCTATTTCATTCAGGGATGAAAGGAGTTTGGAAAAACATCTCTCTCAAAGATGGAGATAAGCCAAGAAGAGATGATTATTTAATAATCAGCCCCTTAATTAAAAGTATAAATAAAATCCTCCCTGGAAATCCCAGGGGCTGCTATTTGGCTTCCTTAGATTATGACAATAAATGAGTTTGACCAAGGGTTTTCCTCCTTGGTTCAGGCTATTGCAACACCTATCAGTGAATTTCCAGTCCTAGAGCCTAGCCATGTGCCTCATCTCTGCCGCTTGGATAGCAGATGAAACTCTTCCCCTGCTTTACATTCACTCATTCTACAAAATGCCTCCCATCCCCACCTGTATCTTCATCCTCACCCCCCCAAGCATGGCCTCTACAGCCCCTTCCTACCACCAGACCAAAATAAACACAATCATGCCCTGGTCGGGTGCTTGGTTACTTAAAACATCAATGTTTCTCTCTCTCCCTTCTTACTCTAAAATCAATTTAAAAAGTCATATTCTCAGGTAAGAATTTAAAATAATAAACAAACAAATAAATAAACACAGTCACCTTATTATAATCTGCTCCCATTCAATGTTTCCTTAGTGCCAACTATGTGCTAGGCACTGGCTAGGCCCTAAGAACTAAAGAATAAGCAGAAACCAGCCATCAAGAATCTTAGAAAAGTGCTGAAACCAGTTTGGCTCAGTGGATAGAGCATCGGCCTGCGGACTGAAAGGTCCCAGGTCGATTCTGGTCAAGGGCATGTACCTTGGTTATGGGCACATACCAGTAAAGGGTGTGCAAGAGGCAACTGAACAATGATTCTCTCTCATCGATGTTTCTGGCTCTCTATCCCTCTCTCTTCCTCTCTGTAAAAAATCAATAAAATATATTTTTAAAAAGAATCTTAGAAAAGAGCTTTCCAAGCAGAGAAAAGAGCTACAGCCAAATCCTTGCAGTGAGATAAAGCTTAAAGTATTCTAGAAACTGATGGAAAGCCAGGGAGACAAGAGCATAATAAATAGGTGTCAAGTGGCATAAGATGAAGCAATAGAGATGGGAAAGAGAAAACCACTGGAAGGGTTAAAGCAAGGAAATGATATGTTTTTTCTACTATTTTCACCCCTATGGCATCTGACCATTCTCAACATAAAACTGAGGTTGAATAGAGTGTGCAGTCCAGCCCTTAGGGAGGATCTGTACACAGTCAGGAATTTCCAGGAGACATCTATAGATAAGAAAAGTTCTGGGGTCTTATCAAAGGGGAATTACAATGTGAGAAAAGCAATGTAAAAAAAAAAAAGCAAAGACTGGGGGAGCTAGCAACATGTGGCTCAAAGTCTATCACTACCCCTCCCCAGCCATTCATGAATCACATTGGAAAGCTTTTCAGTCCATATCCCCAGAGTAATCAGTATGCAGGCCTTAAGGCCAAGCCTGGGCCAAAATAATATTTACAGATTGGAGCAAGCACTAGTTTATTTGTGACTTGCTGTCTGGAACTCAGGTATGTGCACCTGCATGGGAACAGTCTTCACTCCCATGGCGAGGGACAGCCTACACATCTCTAGTTAGGAGCCATTTCAATTGAGTGTTACATCATTGACACAGCATAACAGCCTCCTGGGTCCCTTTGTTAATACTCAAACATCTGTTTCCTCCTCCCTCCCCTTGCCTCCTTCTGGGGTCCAGGAGCCCTCTTTGCACATGGCTCCCTTCCTAAAAAAATCAATCATTCTGATTTCTTTTCCTTGAGCTGGATAAGAGTTGGGAGATCTGGCCTTCTCCCTTCCAGGCTCTGCCTCTCCATTGTCAGGGCTTCTGACTCCACAAAGGTGCTGGCAACAGGAGGCTTCTCTTCTCCTAGGGATAATAAACCTTGTTCAGAACTTTGCTCATGCTTCTACTATGCTCACAATGCCTGCTGTGTTTTGAACACAAGGTTCCTTGCCCAGAGCCTATTTCTTGATCTCTGGTCTGTTTAGAGATACAGCAATATATGTCTCTGGTGGCCACATTGTACAGCCAATTGAAGTCTGTACTAGACCAAGGTAGACAGTGTGCAATAAGGTGGAGTGCCCCAGGTTGACCAGCCCAAAGAATCAACTTCCTTTCAAAAGGAGCCAGTGGTTTGCTGTATGAAATGTACCAGAAATCTCTCTGACACATCCTCCTCAGAATTGAAAAAAGGAAAAACCAATCACTGGGGGACTCTATTCCTAACAGACAACTGTCACTGGAATGACAAAGTTCACATTGTTTACCAATGAAATATAAAGTTCAAATCAAACAATAAAAGTTTTTTATTTATATTCAATTTTAGGTCTCCTAGCATAGAAAGAATTATTGATACATTTTCATCAGATGATTTTTTTTTTTTTTTTTTTTGGTCAGTATATAGCTCCCAACTCTCTGGATCTGAAATACTGCCGGGGTGGGAGCGGTGGAGTGGTGGGGGGAGAAGAGACAAAGAAACAGGAAATCTGAGGGACAGCAGTAGATCAAATATGCATTTGTTTGTCATTCTTTGTATTTCAAATTCTACCTCACCTCTCTCTCTAACTCCTGAATTTTCCAGGTCTAGGAAGATAATATCAGAACGAAAAAAATATAATTCCATCCCCAAAACATAAAGCACCCATTTGTCTTTCTGTCTCTTACTTATTCTATATAATAAAGATATAATATGCAATTATATTATATCTCACACCCTCACAAGATGGCTGCCTCACAAGATGGCTGACCTCACACCCTCACAAGATGACTGCCTATGATCAGGCTGGCAGGGGGGTTAGTGGGGAATGACCAAATGACTGAAGAAGCAGGCTGTGTGGGGCAACCAGGCTGGCAGGGGAGCAGTTGGGGGTGATTAGGTTGGCAGGGGGGACTGTGAGGAGTCACTAGGCCAGCAGGGGGGGGGGGGCAGTGAGGTGTGACTAGGCCAGCAGGGGTGGGCAGTTGGGGGTGAACAGGCTGGGGGGGGGGGGGGAGTTAGGGGCAACCAGGCTGGCAGAGGGGGGCAGTTGAGGGTGACCAGGCAGGCAGGCAGGCAGATGAGTGATTAGGAGCCAGCAGTCCAGGATTGTGAAAGGGATATCTAACTGCTGGTTTAAGGGGGTCGGACATCCCCCAAGGAGTCCCAAATTGGAGAGGGTGCAGCCTAGGCTGAGCAAACACCCCCTCCTGTGCCCGAATTTTGTGCACCGGGCCTCTAGTATAAAATAATTTGACCTAATACTAATGAAGAGGATATATTCCCAAACCTTTTTATCCCCCACAGAGCTGAAAAAGCCACCTAAACTCCCCACATGGAAATTTGAGCTCACTAAAAACACATTTCATTTCCAAGGCCCTTCTATGATGTTTTTTTCTTCACAGGCACATCTTCTCATGTTCCTCTATAACAACACATTCTCATAGTCCCTGTTAAGAAATGTGTCAGGAAAGAGAAAAGCTATCAAGATTGTTTTGGGTTTTTTTCAGCTTGAGGTATAATTGACAAAGAAAATTGTAAGATACAGTAGTCCCCCATTTTCCACAGTTTCTCTTTCCATGGTTTTAATTACCTGTGGTCAACTGTGATATGAAAATATTAAATGAAAAATTCCAGAAATAAACATTTCTTAAGATTTAAATTGTGCACTGTGTAGCATGATGAAATCTCAAGTGTCCCACTCCATCCCACATGGGATATGAATTATCCCTTTATCCAGAGTCTCCACGCTGTATATGCTCCCATCTTAGTAGCTGTCTCAATTATCAGACAGATTATCATGGTATCCCAGCACTTGTGTTCCAATAACACTTATTTCACTGAGTAATGGCCCCAAAGCACAAGAGTAGTGATGCTGGCAATTCAGATATGCCAGAGAAGCCATGAAGTATGTGCAGATATAGAAAAAAAACATAGCACATATAGGGCTTGGTACTATCTGAGATCTCAGGCATCCACTGGGGGTCTTGAAGTGTATCTCCCACACATAAGGAAGGACTACTATATTTAAAGTGCACATCATGATGATTTTATATATGTATACATTGTAAAAGAATTCCTCCTATTTAGTTAATTAGCACATTCATCATTCTATATATTTATAGTAGAGGCCCAGTGCGTGAAATTTGTGCATGTGTGTGTGTGTGTGTGTGTGTGTGTGTGTGTGTTCCTCAGTCCAGCCTGCACCATCTCCAATCTGGGACCCCTCAAGGGATGCTCGACTGCCCATTTTAGGCCAAATACCAAAGGGCTCAGGCCTAAATGGGCAGTTGGATATCCCTCACAATCCAGGACTGCTTGCTACCAAACTCTCACCTGCCTGCCTTCCTGATGGCCCCTAACCGCTTCTGCCTGCCAGCCTGATCACCCCTAATCACTCCCCTGCCAGCCTGATCGACAGCTAACAGCTCCCCTGCAGGCCTGATTGCCCCTAACTGCCCTCCCATGCCAGCCTGGCCACCCCTAAATGCCCTCCCATGCCAGCCGGGTCCCCCCCAACTGCCCTCCCCTACAGACCTGGTCATCCCCCCACTGCTCTCCCCTGTAGGCCTAGGTCCCCCTCAACTGTCCTCCCCTGCAGATCTGGTCGCCCCCAACTGCCCTTCTCTACTGACCCGGTCACCCCTAACTGCCCTCCCCTTTAGGCCTGATCCCTCAGGAAATACAAAATATCAACATCTACCACCCTGCTGGCCATCTATGGTGGCCATCTTGTGTGTTGGAGTGATGGTCAATTTGCATATCACCGCTTTATTATATAGGATTAGAAGCCCAGTGCATGAATTCGTGCATGGGTGGGGTCTGCCCAGCCTGGACAGGGAAAGGGGACATGGGCAGTTGGCGGGCCTGCCTGCTGGTCAAACTCCTGGTGGAGGGGACAATTTGCATATTAGCCTGTTATTATATAAGATATACACTGAGTGGCCAGATTGTTATGCATTCAGAGATCATAATAATCTGGCTACTCAATGTATATTATACATGAGATGTTACAAAACTTAGAAATTTGTTTCCTAGGGGTATGAGGTTTTTAACACAAACTTTTTAAATTATGGAAACACTGAGAAACTAGTTACTACATCAACAGTACATTGTTAGTATAATTCCAACACAATAAACCATCTTTAATTTGGCATCCTCAATTTGCCCTTACTATGCCTAGTGACCCAGGCCTCAGCTACCTGTGTAAAAGATTTCACAATGGACTCTATAAACCTCAAATCCCATCATTTTAGACTGAGTGGCTCTCTTTAAAAGTTTTTTAGGGAGGTGGGGGCAATGGTAAAATATGTACACAGATAATAATTTAATAAAAAAATAAAAGAAAAAAAGTTTTTTAAAAGCTGTGCTCTTTCTTGCCTTTTTAATTCTTATTGCAAAGGTTGTTTTGTGTTTTTTGAGTCTCTCGGTGTTTGTTTAATGGCAAAAGGGAGAAATTCAATGGCAAGAAAGAACAAGGCATAATGTGAAAACCCAAACTGTGAAATAGTACATGTCAAAACTGACTCTTCACCCACTGTGAAAAACAATTAATAAATGGGTCTCCAGGAAATGCAAAATGTCAACATCTACCACCCTCTCTTTGCCCAGCCCATGCCACATTGGTTTCCTTGACCATTGTGGTTATACCCTAAGTGTTACTGCAAAGTAGGTGGATGATCCTGTTGAGACTTATAACATTTATTTTAGTGCTACCATTGGAGATTAAAAATTAAATCATAATTTTAAATATTCTTATAAAGTTTAGGTAGGCATGTTTGATTTCTTTGTTGCTCTATTGAATGTCTGAGGCTAAAGCATTCATGGAGGACAGTGAGGAATGATGTTGTTTATGAAGCAAATGTTGTTAAGTTTATCTTTGAAGAAGATGCTTTCATAACTTAACCTAGAGAAGTACACTGGAAAGACACACAGCAACCTCCCTCTCAGTTTAGGAGGATCATCCTGAGTAGAGGACTGGCTCTTAAAGGCATGAGAGGACAATTAAAAAAAAAAAAAAAAAAAAAAAAAAAGGTGGTTCAGCAGAAAAAGTTCCAGGTTCTATTCCAGTCAAGGGTACATGCCCAGGTTGCAGGATCAATCCCCAGTGTGGGGTATGCAAGAGGCAGCCAATCAATGATTCTCTCTCATCATTGATGTTTCTCTCTTGCTCACTCCCTCTTCCTTCCTCTCTGAAATCAATAAAAATATATTTAAATAATAAAAAATTTTAAAGAGAAAATTACATGTGAACCCTAGCCGGTTTGGCTCAATGGATAGAGCATTGGCCTGCTGACTGAAGGGTTCCAGGTTCAATTCTGGTCAAGAGCATGTACCTCAGTTGAAGGCACAATCCCTGTGCTCAGGCCCTATGCAGGAGGCAACCAATCAATGTCTCTCTCTCACATCAATGTGTCTCTCCCCATCTCTTCCATGCTCTCTGAAAATCAATGGAAAAAATGTTCTTGGGTGAGGATTAACAAAAAAAAAAAGAAAGAAAATCACATATGAATAACATTAATTCCTATTAAAAAAAAACTATTTTTTCAACACTGAGATTGCTATAATCTACTTTTAAAACCATGACAACAAAATATATCTAAAACAGTGAACACTTCCCATCATGGGTTTTCATCTAAGCTAGGCACTTATGTAGGTAGGATCACAAAGCTTTAGAAGGCTCCTGAACAGCTCTGGCTTTGCTCACACAGCTGAGAATGGCAGTGAGGACCTCAGCAAGACTATGCAATCTTATTTTGGGGCCCAAATCTCAGCTTTCTGCTTTCTTTGTCTCTAGAGGGAAATATGAAAGCCAGCCAATACAGAACTCAGTTCAAGCTTAGAGCCAAAATATTCTGCCAGACTGGTCACCTGAGGTGAGAATGGGAGTCCCAAGGAGAAATAATTCAGCTAGAGAGTATGAAGCCTCAAAATGGAAGCAAATTTGGGGGACAGTATGTATGTGCATATCTTTCTCAGCATTTTTAATATCCTAATACACACTGTGGTTTTCTAAGAAAGGGGATAGTTTATTCTGAAAACATTATTTGAGCATTTATCAAAGTATATTCACCTCTTGTGGGACCCTTTGGTTTCATGGAATAGGGTTTAGGAAATGTTGCCATAGGCACGTTATCTCTAGAAGTCAGCAAACCATGGGATAAAGTTCTTATGAAATCCTTGTGAGTGATACAGGGTAATGAGAACTAGATGAAAACACTCTTGTAGGGCTGCCAGATGAAATTCGGGACACCAAATGCCTGGGACAAACTTCTAAGAAATTATTCATTGTTTATCTAAAATTCAAATTTAACTAGATATCCTAGATTTTGGTCTGTTTATTTTTGTCCAATCTGGCAATCTTCCACTCCTGATGAGGCTCGTGAGTCTCCTGACAAACATATTTTGTCTGTCTTCATGAGATAAATTTCCTCCTTAACTAACAACCCATTGCTCTACTACTGTGAGGCACAATCCAGAAAATTAAATCCTTTACAACATTATGAACGTGGTGAACTGTTAATTTCCTGTATCTTCCATTCTCTGCCAAAGTCATCCCTTTAACCCTATGAAAGAAATAAAAATGCAACCTGTACTCACAATGCCCTTCAAGTTTCACATCCAACATTAAAATCACTAAAGAGCCAGTTCAGTCTATTTTGATTAAATCATTTGTACCCACATGAATCAGCAGATGTGGGTAGAGGTCAGCGAACTTGACACATCTTGGCAAATTTCTGTTGTGTGGCTGTACATTCCAGGAAGAAGGAACACTGTGGAGCCCTGCATTAGCCTTATTGCCCTCTGTCCTCCTCATTTATTCATTGAACAAATAGCTCCTGATCACTTAGAATGCACCAGGCTAAGTACTAGGCATATACAGCAGCTGAACAAGACACACATGGTCCCTGCCAGCATAGAAATTACACTCTAATGGAAAGGTAAGGGGGTAAGATAAACAAGTAAATACACTAGATTATTTCAGACAGTGGTAAATTGCTCTGAAGGAAATTAGAGTAATATGATACAAAGAATGAATAAGCTCGTGGGGGGGGGGTGCTAGCTACATTATTAATAGATGGGATGGTCAGGGTAGGCCTTTTGGAAAAAAGTAACATATAAGCTGAGGAAATAAAGGAACCAGGAGTTCAACATGACAAGAGCCAAGGGAAGAATGCAGGCCACAGTGCTTGTTCCCATGGTTAATAACAGGACCGATGCTGAGATGTCCTAGTAAATGCATCCTGTACTCCTCATTCCATGCTTGCTTTCATAGAACAGCAACTTAAAAGGCTGGAGTGAAGGCAATAGTGCCTGAATTAGGTTGTAAAGGAACAGAGAGGCAAATGGCATTTGACCTCCATTGCCATTTAATACAAGAGAAATAGAGACAATGGCTGTAGAACAGCATTTTATTATTATTATTATTTTTTTATCGCATGTAGCCTTTATTTTCAAGGACATTCTGGAAGTTCTCACCTAAAACCTACTGTGACTTTTCAGATTCCCTCTCTCTGGCTTGCTCCTTAGGGAAAATACGCAGCAGTGTTTTTTTGGACTCGGCACACAAACCAGATGATTTGGCTCCGAAGAGTGGAATGAAAATGCTTCTCAGATCATTTAGGGAACTTTCCATCCATAGAATAAGAAGCAAAAACAGAAATAGTTATTAGTACTCAAGTTGCTCAAGCCCACATTGGGACTGAGGTTTTTATATTTATTTTAAAACAACTTCCAAATTATCTGCTTTCTGGAGTGACAGGATGATCAACTGGTTTCTCAGGGTTTGGTGTGGTTTACTATGAAAATGCTAAAAGTGAAGAAGGTGGCTAACTGAAAACTTGAGTGTCAAATACCACAAGTAAAAGATGCAGACTGACTAATGTAGGTTGTTACAGAGTGGTATTTATAAAATGTAACACAGTGAATGTAGGCCAGATATGGAAAAGAAGATAAACTAAGATTCAATGTTTTAATTATGTATGAAAAATGTACAAAGTTACTTTAGCTTTCAAAGAAGAAGGGTGTTAGTACTGCCAAAAGGTGCTTTTTAGGACTTTTCAAGTAGAAAAAGACAGATTGGGGGCTTTTGGGGACCCTGCCTGGGTATTTTCCAAGAACTCTTTTAGGTCAACACTAACCTTGCAAATTTACCATTGTCTCATCTTCAGGCTTATGATCCCAGGAACCTTATTTTGTCATCATACCCAGAGAAAAATCAATTTCTCAGAAACCTCACCTTTATTGATTCAACAGTAATCATTAAAATCCTTCTATATGCCAAACTCTGTGTTCTAGGCACTAAGATGTAATGATGAGCAATGAAGATATTAACAAATCCCTTCTGATGGACTCATTCTTTCTTTATTTTAGAACTCTTACAACCTAAATATCTCTGATTTCACAGGTCCATGAAGTCACACAATACTTTACTGACCAAATCTAAGTATTCATCCCACTGAACTGCAGAAAATCTATTCATTTACCAAACTCCCCTCCACAGGAATTTTTGAGAGTCCCTAAAAAATACACATTACTTAGAACCATCTTAGTTATCCAGCACAGCAGATGTTCTATACATTATTATTATATGCATGAATGAATTTTTATGATCCCTTATATTTAGGTTTACAAAGCACTTTCATGGTTCTTTCTTCTTAATCACTTACTATGTGCTCCGTAGAATACATGGCACCATGTGGGTAACTCTCTGCCTTCATGTGGGTCAGATCTCATTTGTGAAAGGCAAACACACACATATGACACTTACCTAAGAATACAAATGAACAATATAGCTAGTGAGCATCGTAGAAGAACTCAGTGGGACATTTAGAAGCTAGATAAATTCTCACATTTGGGAATGGGAGATACTAACCTAACAAAAGGAAAAGCTAAGAGTTTGAACTGTGCCTAGTGCTTATGCCTAATGGTAAGACCCATCTGGCTAGAGCAGGTGGCAGGGTAGAATTTGGATAGGTCAGATAAGGTCAAGTGAAATGCCAGACGTTCAGTGTCAGGTTCAGGAGCTTAAGCTTCAATGGCAGACAGGGGAAGTCATTTTTGAATAGTGTTTATGCAGAAAGAAGCATAGTTATATTGCTAGCATTGTCCTATTAGAGTTGAAGGAGAGGACAGAGTCAAACTTCACTGATAAAGAGAAAAGTAATAACCACTGATAGAAATGGAAAGATATTTATTTATCGCCTAAAAGTCTAAAACATATAAATATACAAAAATAATAGTTGCAACAGATTTAAGGTAAGAAAATTTCAGAATGTCTTTCCAGAGTAAGTTATTGTTAGCAGGGAGAGGGAAGTAAATTAGTTGAAAGGCTCTGATCTTGGGCTGCACTAGATTCCTATTTCAGCCTTGTTCAGATTTGCCTTTCCCACTAATTCTATTCAGTTCAACAAGTACTGAATACCTCCTATATGCTTATCTCTGTGTTAGGAACTGTGGGTATAAGAAAGAAGCATAGAGCATCTAGCATGGTCCCAACAATCAGAAAGTGGCAATCTAGTGGATAATACTATTGTTATTGAGTGGCCTGTTATATGTCAGATTCCTTGCTAAATGCTTTCCATGAATTTGCATGACTTTAATCCTCACAATCACCCTGGCAGGTAGGTATTAGTATCCTCATTTTGTGGATGAGAAAAAAAAAAGAAGAAAAAAAAAAAACCTTAAAATTTTAAAATATTAAATTAAACAAAACAAAAATGGTTAAATTACTTGTCCTAGATCACAGAGTCAGCAAGCAACCATTGGAAGCAGGATTCACATTAAGATCTGTCTGATGTCCTTGCTTTTAACTAGACTCCCATTATCCAGGGATTACTTGTATAAAACTATTAAGCAACAATATGAGATAACATGACTCAACACTTTTCATTCCTCTTTGTGATCTTGTGTGCCTGTGTGACCAGAGCAGGTTCATAAGGGGAATGAAATGTGCTATAGAGTACTATCTTGAGATGATTTTTCTGAGGACTCATGGTAGGTTAAGCTGAGATGGAGAGTGTACAAAATATCAATCCCTCCAAAATGTATTTCATTCCTCCCTCTCCAGTTATTGACCCCCACTCCTTCTCTAGTAGCTTTCCATCTCTACTCTTTAACCTTCACCTAACTTTAGACTTCCTAGATATGTAGCCCTTCTAACTTGAGCCAAGGGTAGAACATATAACACCCACAGAAGTGGGGGGCATGTCCCTTATTTAATATCAGTTTTCTCAGCCAGGCTCTTTTTCAGAGCTGGGGCAGACAATTCAAGATTATAGTAACTACCAAGTATCTGGAGAAAGTAGGTAGTTTAGTTCAGTAGCCTCTAATTTTTTTAAATATATATTTTTATTGATTTCAGAGAGGAAGGGAGAGTGAGGGAAAAAGAGATAGAAACATCAATGATGAGAGAATCATTGACCAGCTGCCTCCTGCATGCCCCATATTTGGGATCAGGCCCACAACCCGGGCATGTGCCCTGACTGAGAATCAGTCTGTGACCTCCGAGCTCATAGGTCAATGCTCAGCCATTGCTAAGCTACACTGGCCAGGCCAAATTTTTAATCAATTAATTTTTAAAGCACATATTCCAAGTAAAAGTAAATATAAATTTATATACAAGTATATTGTATACATTATGAAAAAAAAAACACAAAAAATATTAATTTTTTAAGGATAAGAAAATCAGCCTTAATATAAGACTTTATTTTTTAAGTTTTTGTTGATTTTAGAGACAGAGGGAGAGAGAGAAACATTGATTAGCTGCCTCCTGCACATCCCCTACCAGAATCCAGCCTAAAATCAGGGAATGTGCCCTGATCAGGAGTTGAATCAGTGCACAGAATAATACTCAACCAACTGAACCACAGCAGCCAAGGCAAGACCTTATTTTGTTCTTACTAAAAAGTATTATTCAGCATAATTTATTAAATGAGAGCAATATGATTTAACATTGTTCCTTGATTTTTAAAATCTTATGATGCATCTATTTGTAGGGCTGGTTCCAAATTTTCTAAGATCAATCAGTTATGCCTGCAAACTAATTAGCAGGCATGACATCAATACTTTGAACAGTGGGTTCAAATTTTACTAAATTTTTTATATGAAAGAGTTTTAAATGGGTTACAAATATTTTTTCCAATTTAAAAAAAAAATCATGCACACACCAGAGGTGTTTCTTAGGTGACAAAGCAACAAAACCACATAAAAGATAGAAACATTTTCCAGTATCTGTTTTTAAAGTACATTGTTTTAAGCAGCTACTTTTCACTCATGAAAATTCACCTTGAAAGGATAGAGTAAGTCCTTTTTTTAGTAATATCTTCAGGGTATCATACTATTGCCAACTACTTAGCAAGTGAAAAGTCAGCAAATTTGGAATACCCATTTTTGTTCAAAAGAAAACAGTGTAAGTTATCTCTAAGTTCAACAACTCTTAAAATATTTTTCTCAAGATAACTAGTGAACCCTCTGGGTGATATAAAAGATTTTCCATGGCCAGTCTCCATACAAAGTATTCAAAAGGTCCTATTATATAAGCCATAACCTTCTCCCTTCACAGGTAAACCACAGAATGTTGCAATATACTGAAAGCAAAAACAGGTGAGGCCACTTATGAGAACCGCTTTGGATTATGAAACATTCTGCCTTCAGGGCATTGATAACATACGTGACACATCGAACCCAGAGATCCAAATGAGTGGGCAGTGTCAATCCAAAGATTAAACGTTGGTAAGGCTTAATTTCTTTTCCCCCCAAGAAAAAGTGAATATAAATTTTAATGATTTCCCTACTCCAAAACAGATCATCTTGCACTACCTCGGGGGGTCCATACATCCACCCCTTTGGCCTAGGTTACTGATTAAGTGCGAGCCATAAACTTAAAACCCAAATGAATAGGTGGGAATATGGAGAACATTTAATTAAGAGAGTGGAGAAGCTCCTACAGTGTAGTCAACCAGGGGAAGGCCAACCTAAATCTGCTCAGAAATGGGCTGAAGGAGTAGCTAAGACAAAATTGGATCAGTGGCTAAACTTAATACTATCAGTTGCCAAATATTTTCAATTCCATACTGTGAGACATACTTGGGAAAGTAAAAGACATTCCTGAGAAATTAAAGCTAATAAACAAAGAAATCCTATATAATAAAAGCCTTATATGCTAAGTGTCTGGTCATCCATTTAACCAACCAAAGTGTAATATGCTAATGATATGCTAAGATCACTCAACTGCTCACTATGAAATGCACTGACCACCAGGGGGCAGACATTTTGACCAGTAGGTTAGTTTGCTACTGGGGTCTAACCAATCAGGATTGAGCGAGATGGGCCAGACACACCCTAGAGTCCTCTGATGGTCCCTCCCCACTGGCAAACCTCACACATCCCTCCCCGGCCCTGATCATGCATCAGTGGGGGTTCCTCTGCCTGGCTTACACCCTCTTATAATCTGGGACCCCTCATGGAATGTCAGAGAGCCAGATTTGGCACAATCCTGCAGGCCAGGCCAAGGGACCCCACTGGTGCACGAATATGTGCACCAAGCCTCTAGTATCATATATAATACAACACATCTAAAATATAATTACCCTGTTTCCCCGAAAATAAGACAGTGTCTTATATTAATTTTTTTTCTCCCAAAGTTGTGCTAGGTCTTATTTTCAGGGGATGTCTTATCTTTCCATGTGCTAGGTCTTATTTTCAGAGGATGTCTTATTTTCGGGGAAACACGGTATTGCCCTAGTCAATTTGGCTCGGTGGATAGAGTGTTAGCTTGCACACTGAAAGGTCCCAGGTTCAATCCCAGGCACATGCCCGGGTTTCGGACTTGATCCCCAGTAGGGGGCTTGCAGGAGGCAGGTGATCAATGATTCTCTTTCATCATTGATGTTTCTATCTCTCTCCCTCTCCCTTCCTCTCAGAAATCAATAAAATGTATATATATTATTAAAAATAAAACATAATTATTAATAATGACTAATATTTCTAATGCTCTTTATAGACTCAAAGCAATCTCCCATATATTACCCTGTTTTACCAGCACAAAAAGTCTATGAGGTATACATAGTCTCATCCCCACTTTATAAGCAAGGAAACTGAGGCTCAGAGGGAAGACTTAACTTTTCCAAGGTTGCACACCTACAAAATGGCAAGGCCAGCTTAGGATCCAAGAGGGTTTTTTTTGTTTGTTTGTTTGTTTGTTTGTTTGTTTTGTGTGTGTGTGTGTGTGTGTGTGTGTGTGTGTGTGTTTTAATATATTTTATTGATTTTTTACAGAGAGGAAGAGACAGGGATAGAGAGTTAGAAACATCGATGAGAGAGAATCAGCGATCAGCTGCCTCTTGCACACCCCCTACTAGGGATGTGCCCATAACCAAAGTACATGCCCTTGACCGGAATCAAACCCAGGACCTTTCAGTCCACAGGCTAATGCTCTATCCACTGAGCCAAACCAGTTTTGACAAATTCAAGAGTTTCTGCTCTTCTTTCTGCCCCAGTCTAACATGGCACCCAGCAGTACCAATCTGGGACCAGCAATTTAATTCCAATACAAAATGAATGAATTCCATTTTAGAACTCCTCTACTCCTCCTTGGGTATTTTCCTTCAAATTCTAAACCAAATTTCTTAACTTATCCTGGTTCCCTGACTTCTCAGACATGATTGAATCCCCTGAAAGTGTGTACTTTGCTGTTCATTCCTCAATCCTCCAAGGACCAAAAGCAACTTTGGATATGTACTCAGAGCACAAATATCATATGCAACCTGGTATGTTTTCAACTATAATGTAGGTTTATGTTTGTTCCTTCTACCAGACCATAAAAAGCTGCAGAGTGACGTACGATCCATTTGCTGGGAATACGCAATGGTTCCTATTAGTTACCACCTGACATCCCCTAAAACTGGGAGGCAATGCACAGAGTAGGGACTCCTGTAAAATTTTATCAACTACTAGAGGCCCGGTGCATGAAAATTCATGCACTGAAAGGGGGGGGGGTGTCCTTCAGCCTAGCCTGCCCCCCTCACAATCTGGGAGCCCTTAAGAAAGGGAGGCAACCCAGCAATCAGGGGAAGGCGACACCCCATTACACCTCTGATGCTGCCACTGCCAGCAGCACAAGCCTCGGCCAGCACTGGTTACCTGAGTTTCGGACTGGCCCTAGGCAGCTGGGCAGTCTAAATCCAAGGTTTGCCTGCACCTCAGGCTGGCCCTGGGTGGCTGGGGGGCTGAGGGGACTGGGGGTCCCCAGAGGCAGGTACACAGAGTAGCCAGACCTACTTGAGGGCAGGTCCAGCCGTGCCACACGCCTGCCACCCTGGTGGGGCTGAGGGGAGTGGGCACCACCATCTAGTGGCTCTGGGTGCCACCATCTTTGAGGGTGTGGTAGTCAATTAGCATACTCCCTCTTTATTGGCTGTGGGCATAGCCATTTTTGTGAGAGTATGATGGTCAGTTAGCATATTCCCTCTTAATTACATAGGATGACACATGTGAATAGAATAAAGGTTAAAATGTTAAAATTCCTTTGACTTTAGCACTTTGAAACTTAATGTAGCATCCTTCGTAGAACTAATTTGTTCTTCAAGGCAGCTTATTAATGGAAACGAGAAATGGAATATTCCTAAGGGAATAATATGAGTACAGATGAAAGTCAGCTACTCTTTGCTTTAAAAAGTATTAATACTTCAGCATGGCACAAATTGGCAGAGCACATATTTAGCAAATTTACCCTCAATCATATATATATATATATATATATATATATATATATATATATATATATATTCAAATTCATATATATACATGTACATATACACTATATATATACATACATTTATATATATACTGTGTATATATACATATAAATGTATATATACATTTACACATAAATATATATATGAGCCAAAACCAGTTTGGCTCAGTGGTAGAGCATCGGTCTGCAGACTGAAAGGTCCCAGGTTCGATTCCGGTCAGGGACATGTATGTTGGTTGCAGGCACATCCCCAGTAGGGGGTGTGCAAGAGGCAGCTG
Organism: Pipistrellus kuhlii; assembly: GCF_014108245.1. NCBI lineage: Eukaryota > Metazoa > Chordata > Mammalia > Chiroptera > Vespertilionidae > Pipistrellus > Pipistrellus kuhlii. The sequence goes on from NW_023425504.1 coordinate 17,633,156, forward strand.
GTCGGTGTTTCTCTCTCATCGATGTTTCTAGCTTTCTATCTCTCTCCCTTCCTCTCTGTAAAAAATCAATAAAAATATATTTTTTTAAAAAAGTTGAAAATTAAAAAAAATATATATAGATATATATAGATATATATAGATATATATAGATATATTTGAAAAATAAACATACAAGTAAAACAGAGTAATCTTAATAATTTGAGAAGCTATAGAACATCATAGAAAGGGTTAAACTAACAGTGTCAACTTGGACAAATCAAACCTCAGTTTCAGTTTACTAATCTTTAAAATGGCAAAATAATTTCTACCCCTGTTGGCTTATTGAGAGGATAAAATGAAGTAATACATGTAAGATCCTTAGCACACTGCCTGGCAATTAGTTAAATTTAAGAAATAGTAACCTTTTAAAAAAAATTATGATTATTATAACTATCTTACATAATAAAAGCCTAATATGCTGTGTCCAGTAGTCTGGTCATCCATTCAACCAATCAAAGTATAATATGCTAATGATATGCTAAGGCCACTCAACCGATATCTATGGCATGCACTGACCACCAAGGGGCATATGTTCTGACTGGTAAGTTAGCTTGCTGCTGGGGTCTGGCCAATCAGGACTGAGCAAGAGGGGCCAGACACACCCTGGAGCCCTCCCACAGTATCTCCCAGGCTGGACAACCTTCCATGTCCCTCCCTGGGCCCCGATCGTGCACGAGTGGGATTCCTCAGCCTGGCCTGAACCCTCTCACAATCTGGGACCCCTTGAGGGATGTCGGAGAACCAGTTTTGGTCTGATCCCTCAGGCTAGGCCGAGGGATCCCACTGGTGCATGAATTCATGCACCCGGCCTCTAGTTATTGTTGTAAAAGCAGGAAAACTAAAGATTCATTTCTTAAGAAAAGCCCAGACCGATCTGGTTTGTCCCAGTGAATAGAGCATCAGCCCACGGACTAAAGGGTCCTGAGTTGAATTCAAGTCAAGAGCACATACCTTGATTGCAGGTTCCCCAGCCCTGGTCAGGGTGCATACAGGAGGCAACCAATCGATTTGTCTCCATCGATGTTTCTGTCTCTCCCTCTCCCTTCTACTCTTTCTAAAAATCAATGAAAACAATATCCTCAGATGAGGATTAACAAAAAAAAAAACACACACACAAACAAACAAAAGCCCAAAGTGCTCTTAGAACCAGCTTCACCATCTTACTAGTTCCCATATTAGTGAGTTAATAAGCCTTAAACCTATAATTAAAAGAAGGAAGGAAGGAAGGAAGGAAGGAAGGAAGGAAGGAAGGAAGGAAGGAAGGAAGGAAGGAAGGAAGGAAGGAAGGAAGGAAGGAAGGAGGAAAAGCCTATACTGTCACTACAGAAAGTTATTTAGGCCATGACTGGTGTGGCTCAGTTGGGTGAGCATCATCATGTGCATTGAGAGGTCACTAGTTTGATTCTCAGTCAAGGCAAATCCACACATCTAGGAGTTTCTGGCCATGTGAGAGGCAGCTGTTCGTGTGTTGTTTTTTTTCTCTCTCTCCCTTTCCCTTCCTCTATTTCTAAAAATCCATTTTAAAAACATTTTTTATAGGATGGTGAAGGCCTAGGGCAGGGCAGGAACCAGGTGGTGGAGAGAAAGGGGGGGGGGGGGAAAGAGGGATCTGTAATGCTCTCAACAATAAAGAGTTTTTTAAAAGAGGGTGATTAAGCAAAAAACTATAGATGTCTGCTGTAGCCAGGCATTGAGGTTTGATATTTCCCAGGCAGAAGTGCTGCTCTTAGACTAAAATAAAATTAATTCCCTCTAGTTAAAACACTGAGTCCTAACAGCTTTTCCCAAACTTCTAAGCAAAAAACAAATAAAACAAATAACAACAACAAAACAAATAAAAACATATTTTTAAAAAGAAAAAAAATTATTTAGCCTGGAAAAGTCTTGAGGAGTATGGTCCAATAGTATGTGAAAGGATTTGATGAGGACATTGCTAGGAAGTCATCATCAATGTAAACGAAACACTGACCAAGTAGACATGGGCAAAATTCAAGTAAGAGAGACATGGTTGAAAATAGTTCCTTAGCTTTCCTGGAAATGGAAGAGGCTACTGAGAAAGCTGGTGTGGTTCCCATCCCTAGATACCACCCCAAAGTTACCCCAATTATATGACAGAAGGAAGGTCTCAAGTCCCAAGAATTCTATTTATGAATTTCCAATACATCAAGTGACCACAAACTGTAATGAGAAATTTTCATTATCAATCTGCAGGGAAACTATACTGGAACCCTGGCTTCTGCCTTTGACAAAGCAAATTCACACAACTGCAACAGTAGCTCTCTGCCCAGTACCATAAAGATCCCCAGCGACAGCTTCCCAGCACCATTATCACTTTCGCCTTTAAATGTCATCATCTGAAGAAATTAATGGGCACATTAAAATTTCCACCTGCAAATGAGCAAATCCAATTTTTTCAGATGACTCAAGCTGAGAAGTAATCTGAATTTTCCATCCAACACTGAACTCAGAAAAGCCAACACCACACCCACATGGGGTTTTGTTGATTTTCTTTACCCAAAACCAATCTGAAAAATACATTTCTTTCTGCATACAAACAGTTCAGTTGTAGAATTACAAAGCGAGATGGGAATGTGAGATGATAAATTAACCATTTTATGTCAATGAATATGGCATTAGGTTTGGCCCTATATTTTAACTTCCATAAAGCTCCTTCTTTGTAGGTCCAATGCTTCTTCTGTATTCTGAGGGTTTGACAACCTCTGGAGTGATTTTTCTTATACATTTAAAATAGTTGAGTCCAACATTTAGTGACATCCTTCACATCTTCATAGCTTCTTGGCATACATTTTCCTTCAAGTTCAAAAGAAAAAAGAGCTTTATGTGTTTTCCCAGCTTAGTGAGGTTACACTATCTGATAAAATTAGCTTGGGCCCTAGTCAGTTTTGCTCAGTGGATAGAGCATTGGCCTATGGACCAAAAGAGCCTGGGTTGGATTCCGATCAAGGGCACATTCCTTGGTTGCAGGTTCTTCCATGGCCTGGGCCCTGGTCGGGACTCCTGCAGGAGGCAACCAATGGATGTGTTTCTCTCACATTGATGTTTCTTTTTATCTTTCCCTCTCTTCCACTCTCTCTAAAAATCAATTGAAAAATATCCTTAGGTGAGGATTAACAAAACAAACCAACAACAACAACAAAAAAAGGACCCTAGATGCAATTTTGTTTGGAGTAGTAGGTCAGTTTTCGGGATGTGAGGCAGGATCCTGTGCTTTCCATGTCACTTCATTGCTTAGAAAGGGTAGGGCTTATGGCACTCATCACACACACCAGTCCTCCCTGCTTCTAAGCTAAATATCTAGGTTATTTATAGAAAAGTGATAATTTCTGTAACAATGAATCTCTCCATTCACGTCATGGGCTTCACACTTCCAACTTTGCGCCCACTTTTGTGGGGGCTGGCTGGAGGGTGTTTAAGAAAGTTATTTGATATGTTAAGGCCAAGATGCCTCACAGGGCCATCTTCCTGACCAATTCTTAGCAAATCTCTGCGGTTAAGTTGTATATCTACCGAAACTAGAAATGCCTGACACCTTGGAGAGTAAACCTTTGCAGACACCAAACATACAGCCAATGAGCTGTGTAAGTATGCACTAAATTCTACCATTCTAACCTTTATGGGGCCAGCTTTTTTCAAACACCCTGATTCCCAGAATGCATACACATGCACACAGATATATGCATACACACACACACACACACACACACACACACACACACACACACCTACCCTATCCCACACTTTTCTTCCCCTCACCCCACTCTTCCCCTCACCCATTCTGCTAAGCTAATTAGATAAACTGCCCCACAGCAGATCTCTGATAACTCTTTCCAGCTTCATGTGTTGGTGTCCCTCCCATCCAGCTCCCTATATTTTTAAGAAGGGCTCCAAAACACACAATATTTTGTTTCTTTCTCTAATGAAAAGTTCAGGCCTTGGGGCCTGACTGTAGAAGAAGAATTTGGCAAAAGAACATCCTTTCCCCACACCCTACAAATCACGAGGCTTGGGTAACTGCCCACTCCCTCGACATAAAGCTGGCTCCAAGTCTAAACACACACATATGGTGTCCAGCTGCCCCTCACTTCAGAGTCAGAGACTTGGCCTTCCTCTTGTCTTCCCCAACCTACATTCCATCAACTCCTCATAGATCACTGATGGGAGCCATATGTTCAGCATTTACATGCACTGTATTCATAACGGAAAATTCTAGTCAGACTTCTGCAATAGATATCTGGATGTCAGCTTTGTTCAATTTATCTGGACACAGAGCAGAGCCATTTGGCTGTCATATGTCTCTCCACATCTTAGAAAAGTAAAATAATTTTTTGTATTTAGGTAGACTTCCTTGATTATAGATCCTGAAGACTTGTAAATATTCTCACAAGCATGTGATTCCTTTCATCTGTTTAATATATCACTTTCAGAGATTAAACTTAACTCTTTACATTTCTAAATACATTCCAATCTGTACTCACACAGAAAGATATAGACATATATGAATCATGTGTCATTAGGTTGCAAAAGCATATAGTCTAGCCTAGACAGATGCTTTCCCATCCTCTAATCTATGCCAATTTAGCACTTGCTTGTACAGTGTGTTATATGGTGCTCTAAATGCTTCCAATGTATTAGGCTGATCTTGCCAACCATACTGTAAGTAACATCCTAAAAGCCTTAGTCTACATATGATACTCCTTATATAGCCTGCAGAACCTACCACAGTGATGAGTATACGGTAGGAACTCTCAAGTGAATGGGTCAATCAAATCAATTTTCTTAATCTATTCTCTTAAAATATTGGGGAGAACATTTTAAAATAAAATCAAGGCTTGTGGGTGAGAGAAGAGTGTGACTTGGGTGGGGAGTTCTCTGGGGTAATTATTAAATTTATAGAACTGTGCACTTTCCCAACAAGTAAATTTTACTGTATAATAATTTTTTAAATAAAAAATGTAAATAAAAGCAAATAAGTGAGTAAATTTTACTTTCAGTACTGTTTTTCCTCAGTAATCTTAAAACTTAATCTAGTCCTTGTTCCCTATCCAGAATTGAGTTAAATGTTTCTTTTAAATCACCCTGAATCTCTTAGAGTCCAGATCCCCAAAACACCTAGTATAAGTCAGGGACAATTATTACATAGGTTTCAGATACCTCTATTCTTTAATAAAGTCTGTCTTCTGAATCATACTAGAGATTGCGATATCAAAGCTGATCAAAGGCAAATGAGGTCTTAAGAAGTCTGTTAAAATATCAAAGCTTGAACTAGAAGCTATTTCAAACAATGCTTTTCCACTGAGGTCAAATAATATAGGATTCTTCTATTTAGATGTCTATATTCCTCCTCATACCGCAAAGGATTTGAGGTAACTTACAAATAATACAATCAATACATTACATATAAAAAATGAAATGAACTAAAAATCTAGACCAAGAGGGGGAAAAAAAAGCCAAAAGGAAGTAGGACATAGATATTCAAGGCATGAAGTACTACATGGTTAATAAAGTTTGAGTTGCAAATTTGGCTTTGAACATCCTGGCAGCCAAAGCAAAATTATCATGTTTCCACATGATCATTTACTAGATTTGTATTGTCCGTGAGGAATAAAAGCAAAGCAGTTCCTCATGATAAACAAATTTTTCCTGGCACTCAGTTCCAAAATTTCTCACGTGGGGATGTCATATAGAGGACACTGAGTCTTTAACAATATGCCTATAATAGATTTAACTAATTCTACAGGGTTCTAAAAAATATCCTGCTAAAAAAAATGCTTCTGGGTCAAACAAGTTGTGACTTTAGCAAATTAACTGCCCCTTCCTGAGCCTGAGATTGCTCAAAATTAGTTGTTGGATTACTTGACCTAGTAATTTCCTACCAGCTGTGACATTCTTTGACTCTGTGACTTAATAAATTAAATTTTGGATTCCAAGATGACTGCAGAGTAGGTGCAAGCTACACTCACTTCTCATGGAGCCAAACCTGATTTACAATTAAATTATAAAGCAATCAAACTTAATTACCAACTAAAGGTCAACTGAAATGAAATATTATAACCAATGATTTACAGAAGATGCCACAGAAGGATAGAGATGCAGAAAGAGCTGGCCCACTCCCACAGATGGTGGCTGAGAAGCTGGAGGGATAACTCTGATGTAAAACTCCCTCCCCCAGAAGTATGGGGTCTCAAGCCCTCATAGGGATCCCCAACCCAGAACAACAAAGACAGGAAGAGGATCCTGCATGGCATCTGGTGGTAAAAATGAGTGGGGATTCAGTCTAGCCAGGAGATGAGGGAGTTTGCTAGAGACTTATATGTTTGCTCTCAGGGTAGAGCACTCCTATTGTTACAGCACCAACCTGGGGAGTGTTCTGCCTGGTCCTCCAACTGCTGGAGATACCACTCTGTTGAGCGAGGGTCCTGTACAGGGGTCCGTTGACTGCACCCAGCAGGGACCTTTGTGGTGCTCTTTTTCTAGAGAATCCATTGGTGGAGACTCAGACAGTAATTGAGCTGTGTATCTTTGGAAAGAGGACCATTCTTCCCCACCTAAAACACAGAGCTGGTGTCCCCTGTTGAATCACTTGGCCTGCCTTTTCATTACTGTGGCCCTGTCCTGCTGTGTTCAGTCCTGCAGGGGGATCCAGACTTAAGAAGCACTTCTCCTGGGGAGGGTGTTATCCAAGAATCAGATGGGTGGGTGCTGGGTTATGTGGAAATAATGCTCTATCCTACCAAAAAATGAAGATGGTTTATGGGAAAATACCCCTTCTCCAGGAAAATAAAAGTAGGAATTACCAAAGAAAGCAAGTTTTGGCATTACAGATATTGGTGAGGGTTGAACAGAATATGAATTTGGAATCTACATCTGTTGAGTCTTAGTGTCTTTTAAATTACTTTCAAAATAAAATCTTATTTTGGCAAAGGCAAAACAAACAAACAAAAATAAACAACATGGTACTGGCATAAAAACAGACAGATAGATCAATGGAATAGAATATAGAACCCAGAAATAAACCCATGTCTTTATGGTCAATTAATATTTGACAAAAAGGCAAGAACATACAATGGAGTAAAGACAATCTGTTCAACAAATGGTGGTGGGAAAATTGGACAGATGCATGCAGAAAATGAAACTAGACCATATTCTTACATCTTATATAAGAATAAACTCAAAATGGATTAAAGATGAATATAAGACTCAAAACCATAAAATTCCCAGAAGAAAACATAGCCAGTAAAATCTCTGACATTTATCTTAGCAGTATGTTTCTGACATATCTGCTCAGACAAGGGAAACAAAGAAAAAATAAATGAATGGGACTACATTAAACTAAAATGTTTTTGCACAGCATAGGAAACCATCAACAAAATGAAAAGACAAACCACTGAATGGGTGAACATATTTGCCAATGATACATTCAATAAGAGTTAATATCCAAAATTTATAATGACTGAATGCAACTCAACACCAAAAAAAAATAAGCAATCCACTTAAAACATGGGCAAAGAATCTGAATAGAAACTCTCTAATAGACATATGAAAAGATGTTCAGTTTCAATCATCATCAGAGAAATGTAAATTTAAACCACAATGAAATATCACCTCACACCTGTCAGAATGCCTATCATCAATGAATCAACAAACAATTAGTGCTGGCAAGGATGCGGAGAAAAGGGAGCCCTCATACACTATTAGTGGGAATGCAGATCGGTGCAGTCACTGTGGAAAGCAGTATGAAGGTTCCTCAAAAAAATTAAAAATGGAACTACCTTATAACTCAGCAATTCTACTTCCGGGTATATATCCTAAGAAACCCAAAACACTAACTCAAAATAATATATGCACCCCTACGTTCATCATAGTGTTATTTACAATAGCCAAGATATGGGAGCAAACCAGGTGCCCATCAGGTGCCCATCAATAGATGAGTCAATAAAAATAGTGGTGCTACATATATACAATGGAATATTAGTAGGCCATAAAAAATAATGAAATCTTACCTTAGGTGACAGCCTGGATGGGCCTAAAGGGTACTATGCTAAGTGAAATAAGTCAATTAGAGAAAGACAGATACCATATGATTTTACTTATATGTGGAAGCTAAAAAACAAACTGACAATCAAAATAGAGACAGACACATAGAGACAGAGAACAGATTGATGACTGCCAGATGGGAGGGAATTGGGGGCTGGATAAAAAAGATGGAGGTACAAATTGGCAGTTACAAAATAGTCACTGGGATGTAAAGTACAGCACAGGAAATACAGTAACTATGTATGGTGCCAATGGCTACCTGAAATATTGAGGGAACACTTTATAAAACATTATTGTATAACCACTATGCAGTATACCTAGAAATACAAAATAATATTGAATGTAAACTGCAATTGAAAAAGAAAATGTAAAATAATTAATTAATTTTTTAAAAAAATAATAAAATGCCTGTTTCTCAACAACCTGGTGATATTATATGGCCAGGTTATATAAGATTATAAGATATAAGATATTATATCTTAGCCAGAATGATAGACAAAAACTACTATTTCATTGTTTGGTTTTGTATTTCTCTGATGATGAATGATGTTGAGCTTCTTTTCAATTTTTTTAAAGTTATTTATATTTTACTTCCTGGGAAAGTTTTTTCTGTGGATTATTGGTCTAATTTGTAAGAGATATTTGTACATTAAAAAACATTTTTCTGCAAGAAAAAAAAAGACTTGTGGTGATTTGTATTCCATCAACCCAGCTAAGCTAAAACTAGCATTTCTAGAATTTTCTTCCCTATTCAAAATAGTTAAGAGTTAGCATGGGCCATGAAAGCAATTTTGCATGAGATCTGAGAGGTGGAAGTGAAGTAGCAGCCTTCATCTTCTTATGCCTAGATGATGGGTGTAGGGTGCCAAGTGCTATTGCACCTTAGGCATGCTGTCTCTTCTCTCCAGGCTCTAGCCTTTGGTGTGGGGCAGTGTCTGAACCTCAAGCAACTGCTAAACCTTCTCTTCAGCTTCTCTGAATTTGGGAGTAATACACATAGGCCACACCTCCTCCAGTTCCCATAGAATCTCCTTCGGCATCTTCTCTGACTCAGGGGCCAGGTGTGGGTTCAGATCTGTGATAAAGCATACCACCTTTTCCTGCAGGACACCCCCTCCCCAATCTTTGAAGTTGGTTTGAAGTCTGTGAGAGGCTGATGTGAATTCCAGTTTGTTCTCATGGGTTTCAGCTGTTCCTCATAAGTTCTAGTTTGACCTTGCTCTCTCCACTTCACGTTCACTTTTCATGACTATCTATCCTGCTGACTTCAAGCCCAGCATCAGATGAATAAGAAAAGCCTGTGGGAACTATCAAGTCCCACAATTATATAAGATAATTCCCATAATAAATCCTTTGGCTGGTTTTTCTTTCTAATCATTCCAAAATGGTTCTGCTTCTCTGATTCAAAACTGATAGAAGGCTCAATGAAGTAAAATTATTTGCCCACATTCACAAGCTGGAAGCCGCATTGTAAATTACAACAGGTTTAGCTGACCCCAAAGTCAGTGCTTAATTGCCTAGGTAAGGAGTTTCCTGTTACCTGAGCTCTGATGAGAACTAGCACTGATTTTTCCAGGGAGGTAATAAGCAATAGTACTCAACACTCGAAGCCCCCATTCTACTTTATTTTCTGCCATAGAATGTATCTTTGTTTAACACACTATACATTGAGCTAATAAATTTTGTTCATTTTCTGCATAGTCCACTAAAATATAAGCTCCGTGAGGGCAGAAATGTGAGTTTGTTTTGTTCATTAATATATCTCTAGTGCCTAGAAAAATATTTTACACATAGCAGAAGGTCAATAAATATTTCTGGTTGAGTGAATGGAACTATGTCATTCCAGTCAACAGGGTTAATACTTTGAGGTAACAGAAAACAGTAAAAGAACCCAAATCTACTCAAGAAATAATTATTACATGTGTTCTGATTACCCTGTTTCCCCAAAAATAAGACAGTGTCTTATATTAATTTTTTCTCCCAAAGTTGCACTAGATCTTATTTTCAGGGGATGTCTTAACTTTCCATGCACTAGGTCTTATTTTCGGAGGATGTCTTATTTTCGGGAAAACACGGTATCAATCTCTCTTAAAACCAAAGCAAATAGTGAGAACAAAATGTTTTAATAGTGTCAAGAAGTCATATCAGCCCTTGCTGGTTTGACTGGATGGATAGAGCGTCAACCTGCAGATTGGAGTGTCCCAGGTTCAATTCCTGCCAAGGGCACATGCCCGGGTTTCGGGCTCGATTCCCAGTAGGGGGCATGCAGGAGGCAGCCAATCAATGATTTTCTCTCATCATTGATGTTTCTATCTCTCTCCCTTTCTAAAATCAATAAAATATATTTTTTAAAAGAAGTCATATCACCCTAATAAAAACCACCACTAATAACAACACAAAAATACTAAACAAACATATTGTTGATAGAAACCTGCTCTCTCTTACGCTAGTTCATATATGTCGCTACATTTTAAAATACCCTTATGATATAATACTAGTATAGCTATGTTTAAAAATATCCCTACTTCAAAACCAGTCATTGTTGACTTCTGGCCTTTATCTCCTTATGAAACAAAACCTAGAAGAAGCCCAGACACATAGAATCACAGTGTCACAGTTAGAAGTCCTTTCAAGATAATATTTCATCTTACAGTTAAGGAAACTAAAGCCCAAAGAAAAGTGAAATGTCTAAGGTCACACAGCTAGATTGAAGTCTGCTACTTACTTAGAATCAAATTGCTACTGTGACCCCTTTAAGCAGTAAAAGGAGAATAATAGTATCTATCTCAAATGAGAATTAAACAAACACATGAAAAACACTTAGCACAGTCCCTGGCACATAGTAAGCATGCTAGTTACCTCTCCCTGCCAGGCACACACATACGCACGCGCGCGCGCGCGCACACACGCACACACACACACACACACACAATCCAAGGAACCTTAATAAAATGCAAACTTCAGAAACAGGGACACTTATTTGCTGAATAAACAGATTCATAGTTGGATTTCTTCAGCTAGCATATTCCACTGGCACACTTAAAACTGGAACTGTTTACCAAAAGTGCGCTTACTGACTACCATTCCAGGATGAGGAGCAATGGCAAGATTCCAGGCACACCTGCACTCATTTCAAGCCATCTGGAAAAGTTTTGACATCCTCATTTCCCCCAGTGTAAGAAGTGTAAGTTTTATGGTCCCCATGCTGTTGTCTACCTTCCAAAAGTTGTTGAAAAGGAAAAGAAGTCACTTTTCAGGGAGGTTTACTTCGAAAAACCATTAGTATACTCTATACCAAATTTGCCATTTTGCAAGGACAGTTTTGAAAACACAAATAAATTGAGAAATGGAATAACTTGCAGTAGAATATGCGGGGAGTTATGAACTGCCAGCTGTTTCCTCAAACCTCATTCTGTAGATGACCACATCTTTTGCCACTTTTTAAAAAATATATGTATTTCGCCAAAACTGATTTGGTTCAGTGGCTAGAGCATCGGTCTGCAGACTGAAAGGTCCCAGGTTCTATTCCGGTCAAGGGCATGTACATTGGTTGTGGGCACATCTCTGGTAGGAGGTGTGCAGGAGGCAGCTGATCGATGATTCTCTCTCATCGATGTTTCTAACTATCCCTCTCCCTTCCTCTCTGTGAAAACTCAATAAAAATATATTTTAAAATGTATGTATTTTTATTTATTTCAGAGAGGAAGGGAGAGTCTGGATAGAGAGATAGGAACATCAATGATGAGAATCATTGATCAGTTGCTTTTTGCATGCCCCCTACTAGAGATCAAGCCTGCAACCCAGGCATGTGCCCTTGACCAGAATTGAACCTAGGACCCTTCAGTCTACAGGCCTACACTGTAGCCACTGAGCCAAACTAGCTAGGGCTTCTGCTACTTCTTAAAGCTAACTCTGTTGGTGTTAACTTGAAGATGTTACTAAAAAGCTGAATATGCTTTCTAAAAAAGACTGTCCAGAAAAACTAAGGTGAAATCAGATACCTCTGATAGTTTTAGGGTAAAACTGAATTCATGTTCTTACCTATTTCCAGTCATCAATCACTAATAGTCTATCCTAAAAGACTCTCCTATGCATCTGTCAAACTTAAGTGCATCTTATCTGTGTATGGTGCTAGGATCTTATGACAGGCAAGAAGAATTAACAATCTGAGCAGGCACTGCTGTGCAATAGTGGCAGAATAGAAAGAAAGGAGAGCCCTGGTCAGTATGGCTCAGTTGGTTTGGCATTGTCCCATACACAGCAAGGTTGCCAGTTCAATTTCTGTCAAGGCACATGCCCAGTTTGAGGGCTAGATCCCTGGTAGGGGGAGTGCAGGAGGTAGCCAATTGATGTTTCACTCTCACATCAATGTTTCTCTCTCTCCCAATCCCTTCCTCTCTCTTTCTCTAAAATTTATATCTAAGTGTCTTCCTGTTTCAGTCATTGATTTAGTTTTTTTCTTGGTTGTCTAATACCTACTATAAGGAACAAAACCTGCTTCTGGGAGGAATGTCACTGAATATAGACTAATAGGGGACTATAGGACTTCTCCCTAAAAGCAACTAATGGTCTGGCAAAAAAAAAAAAAAAAAAAAAAAAAGAAAAAACTGTCAAAATCATCTCTTAAATACAAAATAAAAACCTGACAATTACCAGGGAAAGACTTAAAGAAAGAAGAGGCTACATTGTGGTAATAGGGCACAATCCTATATAATAAAAAGATAATATGCAAATTGACCCTCATGCCCTCATATCATAAGATGGCTGCCCCCACGTCATCACAAGATGGCCAACCCCAAATTGTCACAAGATGGCCAACCCCAAATTGTCACAAGATGGCCAGCAGGGGAGGGCAGTTGAGGGTGACCAGGCCAGCAGGGGAGGGCAATTGGGGATGACCAGGCCTGCAGGGGAGGGCAGTTGGGGGTGACCAGGCTGGCAGGCAAGCAGTTAGATGTCAATCATGCCAGTAGAGGAGCTGTTAGGTGTCAATCAGGCCGGCAGGGGAGCAGTTAGGGGGCGGTCAGGCTGACAGGCAAAGTGGTTAGGGGCAATCAGCCAGGCGGGCAGGCGAGTGGTTAGGAGCCCGCAGTCCTGGATTGTGAGAGGGATGTCCGAATGTCGGTTTAGGTCCAATGTGGATCCCTATGTTATCAAACCTAAACTGGCAGTCAGACATTCCCTGAGGGGTCCCAGATTGGAGAGGGTGCAGGCTGGGTTGAGGGACACCCCGCCCCCCCAGTTCATGAATTTCATTCACCAAGTCTCTAGTGTTATTATAATTTACCCACAAACCATCTCCCACACATCATATTGGCAGTGGCTGTGCCAACCACAGCCTGCACCTGTGATGTAGATTTAGGGTGCCAGACGGAGCAATATAGACTTTTTCTCAAAAAATTAGGTCATGACCTATCTGGCATTTCTTTCGAGGGGCAGAGCAAAGACTGCCCTTTGTTTTACCCAACTCAGAGAATATCCAGTGGTAGGGTAGTTTGCTGGATAAGTGTATATAAAGGTACAGGTACTGGATGCAGCAGTCTGAAGAAAGGGACAACACTTGGAACAAGAAATAGAATTAGAGTAAAGTATAGCATTGGAAATATAGTCAATAATATTATAATAATCATGTATGGTGTCAGGAGGTACTAGACTTATTGGGGGGACTGCTTCTTAAGTTATATAAATGTCTAACTACTATGCTGTTACAGGGGTCCTCAAACTTTTTAAAGTGGGGGCCAGATCATGGTCCCTCAGAGAGCTGGAGGGCCGGACTATATGAACTACTAATTCCTACTGTAACACCTCGGCTGCGCTCACTGCCCAAAAAACCTGGCGGGCCGGATCAGACTCCTCTGCGGGCCGCATGTGGCCCGCGGGCCGTAGTTTGAAGACGCCTGGTACACCTAAAACTAAGATAATATTAAATGTTAACTATAACTTAAATTTTTTTAAAAAATTAAATAGACCAAGAATCCTGGGAAGGAAGAGTTTTGAAAAGAGCTACAAGTGGAAATAAGAACTTTGAAAAGCTCCCATGCATACCAGGAAATCAAAGAATGCACATGCATGCCCTGTGTGTGATGCATATTCAGAAAAGACCCTAAGCTTTAACCTCTAGCTAGGCTTCAGGCTCTATACAAGTTGGAAATAAAGACTAAGAGTTGTAAATAGCGTGACTAAATATTGAAGGAGTGCCCCAACATAGAACCAGTGTGCAAAAACTGAAAGAGTAGTCCTTTTATTTTCTTTTTTTCAAATTTTATTTTTCAATTATAGTTTACATTCAATATTATTTTGTAGTGGTCCTTTTCTTATTTATTTTATCTTCTTTTTATCTTTTGTTGGTTCTAGGCATTTAAGATAACTCTATTAAAATGACAGTTGACCACTAAGCTAACAGAACAGAGACTTCAGAGACTACATAGACAAAGAACATAGACTTTCCAAAAATACAAAGTGTCAAAAAAAATTATATACACTTTAACAGCTGACAGCTCAATTTTTAAAATGAAATATATTTTAATAAACACTGCCTTTATAATTATTCAGTGTGTGTATACATTTTAGAGGGACACTCTATAGTTTAGAAAAGCATATAAAAGGCACAAATAACAAATTCAGGGTAGGATGGAGAATCTGATTTCCAGAATCACCACATTATAATATTCAAAATATCTACTTTTTAATTTTAAAAAATCACAAGGAATGCAAAGATACAAGTGCACATTGCCCATCCACAGGGGGAAAAATAATTTAATCTGTTCCTTAGAAAGTCCAGACTTTGGCCGAGACCAGTTTGGCTCAATTGATAGAGTGTCGGCTTGGGGACTGAAGGGTCCTGGGTTCGATTCCGGTCAAGGGCATGTACCTTGGTTGCGGGCATATCCCCGGTGGGGGGTGGGGTGCAAGAGGCAGCTGATCGATGACTCTCTCTCATCGATGTTTCTAACTCTCTCTCTCCCTTCCTCTCTGTACAAAATCAATAAAATATATAAAAGAAAAAAAGAAAGTCCAGACTTTGGACTTACTGGACAAAGACTTTAAATTTGATCTTCCAGAATAAATATATCTGTGGAGACAGCACATAGATTAGTAGTTGCCAGAGATTGGGGGGTGGGGGTAGGGAGAAAGTGAGTGGGAAATGATTGCTTAATAGGTATAGGGTTTTCTTTGGGAGTGATCAGATATTCTGAAATTAGATAATAGTGATGCCTACACAATATTGTGAATACACTAAATGCCACCAAATTGTACACTTTAAAGTGATTAATGATTAATTTTATGTAATTTTATGTCAATCAAAAAATAATTTTTTAAATCCTGCTTCTGAAATGTAGTTGTGCCTTCCTCTTGTGACCATTCTAAGCACATTGTGCTCAAAGTATTTTAAATGACAAATTGCTGGGACATTTTCAAGCTTACAGAACAGGTGGCATGAACTGTTTTGTCATAGTTAATAATTAATGTTCATTTAATAAATGTTAACGTGTAAAATTTAGTCCAAGACTTGATCTCATTAAAACCTATAGGGAAACTGTGAAAAAATAAGTAACCCTCACCCATCTCAAACTCAGACTTCTTTGGTGGCTACCATTATCTCCATATAAATAAATATAGGTAACATCAAATTGACTA
Source organism: Pipistrellus kuhlii (assembly GCF_014108245.1). Taxonomy (NCBI): domain Eukaryota; kingdom Metazoa; phylum Chordata; class Mammalia; order Chiroptera; family Vespertilionidae; genus Pipistrellus; species Pipistrellus kuhlii. The sequence continues at coordinate 17,648,888 of NW_023425504.1, forward strand.
TACAGTCAGTCTTCGGGTTACATTGGACTCGGCATGCATTGTTTCATGGTTGGTTACATAGCCATATTCCATTTATTTATTTTTTTTAAACTTACATCATTTCAACATATGTACATATGTGCTTTGCGTTTTTACTATTTACTTACCACAAGTAAAAGTCAGGAATTCTTATCTTTCTTTTAATTTTTTTTTTATTGTTTCACTTCATTACTTCTGTGTATGTGCTCCATGTGAGTGACTTAGTGGCTTATGTAAGTGGGTTCCGACTTATGGCAAAAGTTCTGTACATCACACCATAGGAACAGATCTCCGACATAACCAGAGGACCTACTATACAAGATAAGTGTTCAAAGAATGTTAATTGTTATGATACTCAAAATAAATTTAATTATAACTTATTAAGACACTCAAGAACAGTGGGAAAGGAGGAAGTGATTTACATATAGTGTAAGTAAGAGACTTTCCAAATAAACCAAATACATATGATCAAAGTAAAATCATATGGAGCATAGGATTCCAAAGTTCACCACCACTATCACATATGCAGAACTACAAACACTGCAAGGAGAAGCATTGAAGAGCTATCAAATACCTTTAGACAATAATATAAATTATATAATATATAATTTTGACAATAATATAAATCTTTTTATTATTGATTCAGGTATTATATATGTGTCCTTATCCCCCAAGCCCCCCAAAGCCCCAATCATGCTATCAACCCTCATCCCCTGTTGTCTGCGTCCATTGGTTATGCATGCATTCAAGTCCTTTGGTTGATCTATCCCCCTTACCCACACCTTCCCCTACCTTTCCTCTGAGGTTTGAGCACCTGAATGATCTGTCTCTGGATCTGTTTTTGTTCATCAGTTTGTTGTTTATTATAATCTACAAATGAGTGAGATCATGTGATATTTATCTTTCTCTGACTGACTTACTTCACCTAGCATAATGCTCTCCAGCTCCATCCATGCTGTTGCAAATGGTAAGAGTTCCTTCCTTTTTACTGCAGCATAGTACTCCATTGTGTAGATGTACCATAGCTTTTTAATCCACTCATCTGCTGATGGGCACTTAGGCTGTTTCCAAATCTTAGCTATGGTAAATTGTGCTGCTGTGAACATAGGGGTGCATATATCCTTTCTGATTCATGTTTCTAGCTTCTTGGGATGTATTCCTAGAAGTGGAATTCACTGGGTCAAATGGGAGTTCTATTTTTAGTTTTTTGAAGAAACTCCATACTGTTCTCCACAGTGTCTGTACCGGTCTGCATTCCCACCAGCAGTGTATGAGGGTCCCTTTTTCTCTGCATACTCGACAGCACTTGTCATTTGTTGATTTGGTGATGATAGCCATTATGACAGGTGTGAGATGGTACCTCATTTTCGTTTTGATTTGCATCTCTCTGATAATTAGTGACTTTGAGCATGATTTTATATGTCTCTTGGCCTTCCTTATGTCTTCTTTTGAAAAGTATCTATTTAGGTCCGTTGCCCATTTTTTTTATTGCATTATCTTCTTTTTGTTAAGTTGTATGAGTTCCCTGTAAATGTTGGAGATTAAACCCTTATTGGAGATAACATTGGCAAATATGTTCTCCCATGCAATGGGCTTTCTTGTTGTTTTGCTGATGGTTTCATTTGCTGTACAGAAGAAGCCTTTTATTTTGATGTAGTTCCATTTGTTTATTTTCTCTTTAGTTTTCATTGCCTTGGGAGCTGTATCAGTGAAGATATTGCTTCAGGATATGTATCATATACTTTACAAAGTATTCCCCCCAATATTTCAAGTACCCACATGGCCCCATACATAGTTATTACAGTATTATTGATTATATAACATATGCTGTACTTTACAGCCCTAGACCATCCTGTTAACTATCACTTTGTACTTCTTAATTCCTTCACCTTTTTCACCCAGCCTCCCAACACCTCCCACTCTAGCAACCATCATTTGGAAAACAGTATTTTTGATTCATCGTTGGAATCCACAGATGGGGAGGACCAACTTAAATTAAACTCCGATTTTTCAAGTGCAGGAGTGTGGTGATAGGCACCATAACCTCCATATTATTTATTCAAGGGTCGACTGTACAGTGCCTGCCTTAAAGGAGCTTTACTATAAAGTTGGGAAGAACAGATAGTTATATCCATGAAACAATGAGGTAATAGTGCAGAGCATTAGATAATAAAAGGTTCAGTTATGTACTGAAGAGTAGGCAACATAAGAGGTCCAAAAAGAGGCAGAGAGAAAAGGAACTCATTTCATCCTAATAAAGCTGTGAGGTAGAAACTAGAATTATTCACATTTTACAGATAAGGAAACTGAAACTCAGAAAGGTTATGCAAAAGAAACATAGATAATAAGTGGTGAGTCAGAAGTTCAACCAAGATTTGTCTGAATCCAAGAGAATTGGAGTAAATGAAGAATACTTTCCTGGAAGACCTAGAGCTCCAACAAGTCCTTAAAAGATGGGAAGGGCTTCAAATAAAACGCCTTTAAAACAGGTAGGAATTTGATAACCATAAAAAGGCATTGTGCATGCCCTGGCCAATACTGCTTAATGGTTGGAGCATGGGCCCCAAGCACCAAAAGGGTCTTGGGTTCAATTCCCAATCAAGGGCAAATACCTGGGTTGCCAGTTCAAGCCCCTGTCCAGGTAGGGGTGCATGCAGGGATACAACCAATTGATGTGTCTCTCTCACATCAATGTTTCTCTCTCTCTTTCTCTCTCTCTCTCTCTCTCTCTCTCTCTCTCTCTCTCTCTCTCTCTCCCCCATATATATATTGACCAGATTATTATGATCTCTGAACAAATAATAATCCGGCCACTCTTTATATCCTATATAATAAAAGGCTAATATGCAAATTGTCTCCTCGACCAGGAGTTCGACCAGCAGGCAGGAGGACCAACCACCCATGTCCCTTACCCCTGGCCAAGCTGGCCAGACCCCAACATGCACGAATTCATGCACCAGTCATATATATATTTTTTTTATCTCTTCCTTCCTTCCACTCTCTAAAAATCAATGGACAAAATATCCTCAGGTAAAAATTAACAATAAAAAAAGAAGGCATTGTGCAGAGTCACATAATGAAGACAGTATTTTAGTAATGAGTTTACAGTGATATGTAGGATGACTCAAAAGAGTGAAAGCCTGGAATTAGGATAGCAGCTTGGTAGCCATTACAGAATGCAAGCATTGAAATGTAAGATATCCTAAACTAGGATAGAAGGGGATATAGTGGAGTAGAATTGAAATATCACAAGGAGAAAAATCAGGGTGAGGTTACTTTATAAATAGGGATAAAGAAGGATAAGAAAAGATTCCAAGAATTTGGGCCTGAAATACCCTGAGAATGCTGGTATCACATGATGGAAATAATGTCATCAGGAGGAGAAGCAGGCTGGAACAAATAGAGATTGAAATGTGAACAAAAAATCCAAGTAGAAATGCCAGGAGACAGTTGAAGAAATAGGTCAGAAGTTCAGATGAGGTCAGAGCCAGAATCATCAGACTCCATATAGAAGTGCTAGTTGAAATCATGAATGTTGATTAGTTACTGTAGCAGACTTTGTGGTTTGCCTACCAAAAAGCTATTCCTCATTTCTTCTTGCTTAGAGAATCCCATTTTTTTCCTATAGGAGACACTCATGTTCTTAAGGGAAGTAGAGAGCTCTTCTGCTCCAGTGGGAAAAATCTAGGCCAGTGGTTTTCAACCTTGGGTGCACAGGGCAGTCACCTGGAGAACTTTAAAAATGTTGATGACCAGGTGTGTGGAAGATAGGTTTTTCTTACTCAAAATTAAATATACTGCAGGAAACACCTTATTATAGATGAACATCATCATTTCTACATGTGAGACATGGACCATCTTACAGTTCTGGAAGGGATATACTAAACATAACAGATGAAAAGATGGAAAACATCTGGGTTCTTAAGCTATTGAATTGACCAGTTCTGGAACCTCCATATCTTTAGAACTTTTGTTATAAGAAATAATATTTGTTCTTTTTGTTTAAGTCGTCTTGAGCTGAGTTTTCTGTTTTTTACTTGCTTCTACTATGTATTTCATGAAAAATATTTCACTATATTGTATTCATTGAGTTTCCAGAAGACAATGATTGTGTCTAATGCATTTCTGTATAGAACACAATATAGGTCTCCAAACATAAATATTTAAACATTAAAAAAATGTTTGATGAATAGATGAAAAAGACATGAAGAAAAGGGTGTCAGCCATTCACTGTGTCTTCATGAGACTCCACAGTTATAATGAAGAATAAAAAGAGGGAACCAAGAAATAAAAGAAAAAGGTATGTAGTAGGGGATACAATGAAAATTAGCATAGGATCACACCAAGACAATTCATAATTAAAATGCCAAGGGTAAAAGACAAAGAGAAAATATTAAAAGCAGCAAGAGAAAAATAGTTAATTGCCTATAAGGGAGCACCCATACAAACTATGCAGGCCAGACAGGAGTGCCAAGAAATATTCAAAGTGATCAATAATAAGAACCTACAACCAAGATTACTCTACCCAGCAAAGTTATCGTTCAGAATTGAAGGACAGATAAAGAGCTTCACAGACAAGAAAAGGCTAAAGGAGTTCATCACCACCAAACCAGGACTACATGAAATGCTGAAGTGTATTCTTTAAGAAGAGGAAGAAGAAGAAAAAGGCAAAGGTAAAAATTATGAACAACAAAAAGACATCAAATACATACCTACCAACAAGTGAGTCTAAAAATCAAGTGAATAAAAAATCTGAAGAACAGAATGGACTGGTGAATATAATAGAATCAGGGACATAGAAAGAGAGTGGACTGATAATTCTCGGGGGTAGGGGGTCTGAGGGGTGCAGGAAGAAACTGGACAAAAATCTTACAACTATGGATGAAGACAGTAGCAGGGGGTAAGGGCATGGGTTGGGGTGGGGTGGGGAGTCAAGTGGATGGGAGCTATGGGGGGAGAGGAGAAACAATTGTAATAATCTGAACAATAAAGATTTATTAAATTTAAAAAGTGTGGGGGGAAAGTCAAAAAATGAAAAAGAAAACTAGCATAGGCCTGGGTCATAGAAGCCAAATATTTAAAATTTTTGTATGTTAGGACAGTCAGTGTCAGTTGGATTGAGACAAACATGGAAATAAATAAAAGGCTACTGAGGTGTTCTTAGGGGGTGGGAGGGTGGGAATAGCATTTGGCCAGCCATTCAAGGTCATAGACTTTTCATTCTAGAAACATGGCACAATTTGTCCATAACCTTGTGGAGAAGGCTCCTGCACTGGCAAATGCTGCTGTGACTTACTCAGAAGCCTCGATTGGCCACCTTTTGGCATTATACCAAGGTTGAGCTGGTCCCTCCAACCCCTGCTGAAATCCCTGCAACTATTCAGAGCTTGAGAAAACTAGACAATAATGCTCAAATTGGTATCTTCAAACAGTTCACAGTTAAGAAAGCTCTGCTGAATTGTTTGGTGGACACTGAGGTGTGGATGTGGCTTTATGTCAGTGAGATTATAGACATGTGTGGTATCATTGATTATAATGTTTGAAGACCAATCTTTAATATCTATTTAAGCTATTTGAATGTTCTTAGACCATGAGTGATCAAACTGGTATTTGAATTAAAAAGATATGTAAAAATTTTTAAAGTTTAAAAAGAAAAGACTATTGATATTTGGTGAGAAAGAAATGCCTAGCAACTCTGGTATATATTTTTACAAGCAGACCAAACCTTCATGAGAACTTTTTCTCAAAAATCTTACTTGTCCTCTGTAATTAAATATTTGGCATAATGGGTGCTTAAGCTGAAATTACTATTCTTACCAGTAATCAATGCAACAGTGTTTAATGGAATCTCAGTAACTCCATCTTCAGGTCTGACTGGTTAGCTCAGTTGATTAGAGCACTGTCCTGATATGCCAAGGTTTCAGTTTTGATCCTTGGTCAGGGATCATATAAGAATCAACCAATGAATGTGTAAATAAGTGGAACAACAAATTGATGTCCTCTCTCTCTCTCTCTCTCTCTCTCTCTCTCTCTCTCTCTCTCTCTCTCTCTCTCTCTCTCCCTCTCCCTCTCTTTGGAAGACAATCAATAAATTTTTAAAAAATAACACCATCTTCAGTTTGATTTCTGGTGACATCATTAGTTTTGGGGACCCCATACTCAACAGAAATTATATCAAAGTCAAGACCTATTACCATCATCATGCAATACAGTAAAATATCCTTAGAAGAAAGAAAAGACTAAACTTTCTCCACAGAAAAATGAAAAATTTAGTATGTCAATTTCTTCAAACATAGCATAGCACCTGTCACAAATATATGAGGTAGCATGAAAAGGTCACCTGCTTTCAGACTTACTTTCTTGCTCACAAGTCAAAGGGGGTTTCCCAGGCTGGTAACACTCTAATTTAAGACATTCTGGAGCCCTAATTTCCATTTCAAACCATAGGTTATCTCTACTTTCATTTAAACAAGTAACTTTAACCCACCACCATGGAATTCTTCTGTATAACTTTGGTCTCTGAAAATGCTGTGTTTCTGGGAAGGAGTCTTGGGGAAAGTCCCCTTCTTCAGTGCACAAGCCCTTCCTCTTTCTCCACCCAGGAGCTTTTGCCCCACAAGTAGATAATATTAGATCTTATAGGTAATAAGTACTCTCAGGATTCTGTGAGATCTGCAATAGCCCATTCTAAACTCTATAAACAGTGAGAAATGTCAAGAACTCCCCAAATTCAATGAAGTTTGACCAGGATATAGTCTTAGAAGTGTAGGATTCTACTGGCATGTGAAATACCATAGCCCAGTGTTTCTCATTGTTCCCAGTTGGTAGGTAGAATAATGAATTCCTTCCCCCCCATCCAAAGATGTCCATATCCTAATCCCCAAAACCTATGAACATGTTGCATTACTTGGCAAAAGGACATTGCAGCATGATTAAGTTAAATATCTTGAGATGAGAAGATTACCCTGGATTATCCAGATGGGTCTAATGCAATCACAGGAGTTCTGATAAGAGTGAGGCAGAAGTGTCAGAGTCAATACATGTGAAGACAGAGTAGAGGGGAAGAGGAGAGGGGGTGGGGCTAAAGATGCTATGGTGCTGACTTTGAAGATGAAGAAGAATGTGGGTGTCTTATAGAATCTGGAAAAAGCAAGGAAACAGATTATCCCCTAGAGCCTCCAGAAGGAACACCACCCTGTTGATACCTTGATTTTAAGATGGCTGAACTACAGAACTGTAAGGTAATATATTTGTGCTGGTTTAAGCCACTAAGTATGCTAATTTGTTACAGCAACAATAGAAAACTAATACACTTGCTATTGTGACTTTTTTTGAAAAATACAACTAAGTGGTCAAATAAATGTGCAATCTCTAGCCTTCTTTTGGAAATTCACAGTGCACACTGGTTCACTAAAGGCTCTGAGAAGTTTGATAGAAAAGAAATCTATAAGTTTACCTCATTATTGATCATCAAAAATCCGTTAGCTGCAACCATTTATTATCATCTCACAAAATAATGTTCCTTTCTCAGAACACTAGTTTGAGGTAATGCTGCTGCTAACTCATTGCATGTTCATTTGACCGAAGATGACGATAGATGTGTTAACCAAAGGAGAGGTTAGTGTGGAGATCTAGAAGGTGGTGAGTCAAAGAACAAGAAAGTCTCAATGTTCTCCTCAATTGTCCAGGAAAGCTCATTCTGACATACGACTACATCAGTATTTAGTACCTGCTCTGTAATCTATTCCCTGGTGGATGACTGACGCCATTAAGATAACCCAAGGATGTCCCCTAGTCCTCATTCCTAGTGCCCCAAACAACCTTCTGCTATCATTAAGCTTCCCTTTCAAGTCTGACCTGACGGTTGATATGGCAACTCCAGTCTGAATATGAATAAATCAAAATTCTAACTTTACATATATTTCTATCCCTTGTGATTTCTATTTTATTAGCATGAGTCCATCTCCAGGAGATTCTTGACTTCTAAGTATCTCTGACAAAATTCAGTTTCTAAACCTAACTAGTGCCCCTATAAGGTCCTGCCTAAATTGCCAGACAGAGGAACTTTCTTAATGACACCTTCACCCTGCATTACTCCTAATTGCCACAATCCCTCGTGGGGGCAATTTCTCTGTCCATAACAGTTCTGTCACCGTGTCTAGGAAAAGCTCATTGAAAGTGTATTCAGTTAACTGAGTTCACCGCAGGACAAGGTAAAGCAGTAGTAGATATGAGCAGAAAAGGACTATATGGACAGAGAACAGGGTACAACTTGGTACAGATAAGGGGAATCCTCTCTTTTGACCAATGCAGTAAGTGTAAATGAAGTTACCATGTTCATTTTATGCACTGGCAAAGGGAGGATCAGAGCACAGATGATCTGTGTAGCAATTCTGATCACTTCCTAGAAGGCATGCAGAGTCAAGGTGTTGTGGACAGCTATTGTCTTCTGAATACTTCATTTCAAATATTTTTCCTTTTCCTTTCTCTAGATCAGAGGTAGGTAACCTTTTTTCTGGCAAGTGCCATTTGGATATTTATAACACCATTCTCAGGCCATACAAAACTATCAACTTAAAATTAGCTTGCTATGATGAATGAATTACAAAACTGTGGTACATCTACACAATGGAATACTATCCTGCTGTAAAAAAGAAGGAACTTTTACCATTTGCAACAGCATGGATGGAACTGGAGAGCATTATGCTAAGTGAAATAAGCCAGTCAGAGAAAGATAACTATCATATGTTCTCACTCATTGGTGGAATATAATGAAAAACATAAGTTGATGAACAAAAATAGATCCAGAGACAAAGAAGCATTGAACAGACTGTCCAACCTCAGAGGGAAGGGGGGGGGGGGGGTAGTGAGAGGAGTAAGAGATCAACCAAAGAACTTGTATTTATAACCCATGGGCACAGACAGTAGGAGGTAAGGGCATGTGCTGGAAGATGGGCACGGCTAGAGAGAGGTCAATGGGGAAGAAAAGTAGACATATGTAATACTTTAAATAATAAAGAATTTTTTTTAAAAAATTAGGCTGCTATATTTGGTCAAATATTTAACTAATTAACCTTTAATGCCTTGACAGGGCCAGACCAAATGACTTTTCAGGCCTTACATGGCCCTTGGGCCAGATGTTCCCTACCCCTGTTCTAGATGATCAGACCTATAATATGTAAAACTTGTGTGGTATTAGCCACCACATTTTCATGAATCATTTAATAAAGCCAGTTATATCTTAAAAAGAAAGAAAGAAAGAAAGAAAGAAAGAAAGAAAGAAAGAAAGAAAGAAAGAAAGAAAGAAAGAAAAGATTAAGTATCTCAACCTGTCTCAAATAGAAGTCCTAGTACGCCTTATGTAAATTACCCCAATTTCCTCCTGGCAACTATTAGTATCCTATGTCAATGGGCATGTAGTGTTTTATATTTTTGTAACTTTAGGGTCTTAGGTGATCACAGGTTGAGAACCGCTGCTGCAGAGCCTAAGACCATCAGAAAACACAGATATTTACATTATGATTCATAACAGTAGCAAAATTACAGTTATGAAGTAGCAACGAAAATAATTTTATGGTTGGGGTCACCACAACATGAGAAACTGTATTAAACTGTCATTGCATTAGAAAGGTTGAGAACCACTGACCTAGAGGAAGGGAGGAAGATAGAGGAGTTTAAGTTGATGAAGGTACAAACAAGCCTGGAATCAATAAATCCAAACCACAATTTTGCTTAGCACCAACCTAGCATAATCACCAACCAGTGTGATTATGCATGGAGGTAGCTGAGCATGACGTAGGTGAATACACACTTTTAAAAAATATTTTATTGATTTTAGAGAGGAAGGGAGAGGGAGGGAGAAACATTAATGATGAGAATCATTGACCAGCTGCCTCCTGCATGCCCCCTACTAGGGATCAAGCCCGCAATCCAGGCATGTGCCCTTGGCCAGAATCAAACCTGGACCCTTCAGGCCACAGGCAGACGCTCTATCCATTGAGCCAGCTAGGGCTAAATACACACGTTAAGGAGCCCACATATCTTGCTGCAAGAAGTCTGGGAAACTTTCTGCTTGGTCATTACCAACTTGACAACAAAAGTTTCATTCCCATTAGAGCTATTTATTGAGGTTGTTCTAGAGCAGTGGCTCCCAAAGTGTGCTCCCAGACCAACAGCAGCAGTACCTGGGAACTTGTTAGAAATGCAAATTGTGGGGTATATCTCCAGACTTGCTAAATCAGAAACTCTGGGAGTGAGGACTAACAATTTGTGTCTTAATAGCCTCCAGGTGATTCTGATGCATGCTCAAATGTGAAAACTACTGGCCTACATCTATTTTAATCAACAATCTCAGTGCTTGGTGGTGGGGTGGAGGTGGGAATGCGGTTGCCAGATAAAATACAGAACACCAAGTTAAATCTGAATTTCAGATAAACAACACCAATTTTAGCATGTCTAAATCTTACATGGGATATACTTGTTATTCACTTTATTATATTTATAAAAGCATTTGTTGTATATCTGGAATTCCAATAATTATTCGCCACCCTAGCCTGTTTGATTCAGTAGATAGAGCGTCGGCCTGCAGACCAAAGGGTCCCAGGTTTGATTTCCGTCGGGGGCACATACCTTGGTTGCAGACTCCTCCCTAGCCAGGACCCTGGTCAGGGAGCATGCAGGAGGCAACCAATCGATGTGTTTCTCTCACATGGATGTTTCTCTCTGTCTTTCCCTCTCTCTTTCACTCTCTCTAAAAGATCAATGAAAAAATATCCTCGGGCCGGGACCGGTTTGGCTCAGTGGATAGAGTGTCGGCCTGCGGACTGAAAGGTCCCGGGTTCGATTCCGGTGGAGGGCCTGTGCCTTGTTGTGGACACATCCCCAGTGGGGGGTGTGCAGGAGGCAGCTGGTCGATGTTTCTTTCTCGTCGACGTTTCTAACTCTCTGTCCCTCTCAATACCTCTCTGTGTAAAATCAATAAAATAATTTTTTTTAAATATCCTCGGGTAAGGATTTTAAACAAACAAACAATAAATAATTGTTCACCAAATCTGGCAAACCTACCCTAGCTGGTTTAGCTCAGTAGATAGAGTGGCAGCCTGTGGACTAAAGGGTTCAGGGTTTGATTCCAGTCACATGCCTGGGTTGCTGACTAGATCCCAAATAGGGGGTATGTAAGAGGCAGCCGATCAAGATTCTTATCATTGATGTTTCTATCTCCCTCTCCTTTTCTCTCTGAAATCAATAAAAAATATTTTTTAATGTGGCAACCCTGTAGAAGGGGACTCTAGACAAGGGGAGCAGGATTGCCAGCCCCAAATATACATTTTTGGCATAAGGATTATTTTTGACTGACTAAGAAATAGCAAGCTCAGGAGAATCTCTGCCAATGGAGAGGTTTGTAAGAGATGTTTACATGTATTATGGAAATCACCATTTGTAAGGATGTCTCCCTCCCTGTACCAGGAAGAAGAATTACTAGAGACTCTTATCAATGGAGAAAACAACAGCCTAAATCTGCCTAACAACCTTACCCTTGTTTATGGTGCTTTTCTTGCTAGCCTCCCATAACTGCCTCCCCATCTTCTTTTGTCTTTAGCGGGAGATGGTGTTTACTTAAGGTGATGGCTTAGACCATTTTGGAGTTAGTTTTCCTGTGTATCTCCATGTATACAAAAGATATACATGTCATTAAACTTCTGTTTTTCTCCTGTTAATCTGTCTTTTTATTAAGGGGTAGGGTGAGGGGGTCTCAGCCAAGAATCTAGAAAGGTACAAGAGCACATACTTGAGAGTATAAAACTTAAATTTTGGGGAATTCTAAGCAAGTGCAGAGCATTATGGAGGAGCACTGCAGGATAAACCAGAAGAGAATTTGGGAATTAGATTTGAGTTCACAGTTCAGACCCTAGAGATTCCAGCTACTGTAGTTTCTTGTAATAAGACCTGAATTCTCAATCTCTTTCCCTCTTTCCCTCTTTTCCTCTCTCCCTCTCTCTCCCTCCCTCTCCCTCTCCCATCGCCCTTTCCTTACTTCACGTGGGTGCACAGCTTCGAGTGTGGATCCCAGACTAGAGTTAAGCCACCACTGATCGCTCAGCTAGGAACAAGCTGCACAACCCTTTGTGGCAGCTCTGAACCTATTGCCCTTTGTGACAGGTTCGACAATTAGCCGGCTAACTTGGACCCGTTCCAATTGCTTACACTCTGTCTGCATTGTTTCAGGGTTCTGGCCATTGGAGGGAGGCAGGCCCCCCACCACCCAAGGCTCGGTTTTCTAAAGCCATGTTTATGTTTGTCAAAACCATCAGTGTGCAAATTTCTTTGTTCATAATGGTGGCATTCAAGTTGAATTGTGCATGAAATTGTCTTGCTAAGGAAGCAGCTTTCTCTATATAAAAGGGGGCAAGAGAAACTGAAGGATCTGATTAGTTAATAAGAATTCTAAGTAGTGAAATTCCAAATTAGCATAAAACAATTTTGTGTTCAAAGCACGTGCAGCACCAGAGTAAAAGAATTCTTTTTTTCCTTTTTTTTTTTTGTTAAAGCATTTTGTTCTAAAATAGTATAATCACAATAAGACATTGCAATATGTGAATTGTAATATATTAAGTCATGACTAATTGCATTGATTTGCATTTAGGGTTTTTTAACATCTGTGTGGTAATTATCCTAATCCAATTTGTTATGCAGAATACAATCAATGTTATGTATGTTAGTGTTTAGGGCCCTACACAATTTCATGTAATAAAACGGAATGAAATACAAAGGTAGCTCAGGTGCAAAGATATTTATAAATAACAAGCTCTTTTTCCAGATCTCCAAAATTAGCTGGGGCTGGGGTTCAATGGAGATCAAGCAAATTTAATTAACATTTTTAAAGGAGGCCCAAGAAAAGAGAGAGCAAGCTCTAGCTCTTGAGAAGGAGCAAGAACAAGCTGTATTAAATCCTCAGGAAGAAGATTTTTTTTCTAAGGCTCTGGCTTTTAGAAGCTGCCAGAAATAATGCCCTGACCTTACTGATAATGAGCCAATGAGACCGCGTTTCACTGACATAGTGCTATTTTAGTAAGGGTTGCATCTTATCTAAGAGTCAGGGTTTAGCTTTAAACCTTACGTTTTTCTGTCTTTTTAGGGGGAAAAAAGCTCTGCCTAACATCTCCCAGAAAGTCCTAGGAATCTGGGGCACAAAATATCTGAGCAAACTTTAGGCTCAGGCAAAGAAAGCAGCTATGTCTGTGTAATGTGTAGGGATACTAACGAGTATTTCCACCACCACCGGACGCAAGCACGCGTGCAAAGCCTTGCTGGCCCCTTCTCAGATGTCTGAATTTTCTACTTTGGGGCATCCAGTCCTTTAACATTTGGATTTGTCCCTTTTTATAAATGCCAATCTGCCTCATTAAAAGCACAAGCCTTGGTGAGCAGTACTTAAACTGCCTTTTTCTGAAAGAAGAGTAGAGAAAAGGTGAGGGTACTGTGGGAGAAAAAGTGACCACATACTAAACTGACAAGCTCATGGAGGCTTCTATGTGGCCTTACAAACTCAGACCTAAAAAAACCAAGTAAGATTGTGGTAGATTTGGGGGGTCAATTGAGGAAACAGGAAACATATGTAAAACTTTAGACAATACAAAAAAGCTTTAAAAAAATAAGATTGTGGTAGATCTAAACAGACATAAACAGAGACAGTGCAAGGGCCAGGGACCAGGTACGGAAGGTCACCAGGGTGGAAAGTCTTGGGTGCTTAGCAAAGGACAATTGTAGTGTGGGGCCGCATCCCCAGGGTGACCTTTCCTCCCCTAGCATAATGCTGGTCATGCGGTTAGGAACCCAACATTTCATATTGCTGATCATGACCACTGACCTTTCCTTCCTGAAAATAACATCTAGCCTCAGTTGCATTTTAGCTCTAGGCCCAGAAAAGCAGCAAAACCAGCCAAGCAACACCATGACTTACCACTGGTCAATCAATCAATGGAAACCACAACCTTGAAAAGACACACTTGGAAAACTGCTAAATATGCTATTGTGATCTTCCCCTGGGACCCCCCCTAAAATCTCCACCCCCATGCCTTTCCCTTCCTCTTCTCCCTCCTCATTCCCCAGGCACATCACCTTCACCTTCACCTTCCTTATTCTCAAGCTCCTAGGGTAAGGTGACCAGACGTCCCGCTTTTGGCAGGACAGTCCCGATTTTTAACAATTTGTCCCGAGTCCCGCAGTGTTTAAAAAAAAAAAAGTCCCGATTTTTGTTAAAATGCCGCGGGACGTGGGACAAATTGTTAAAAACCAGGACTGTCCCGCCAAAAGTGGGACGTCTGGTCACCTTATCCTAGGGCCCTTCCTTTACCTCTATAACTTGTTTCCTAAGCCCATTTCTTTTACAAATTACTTCTTTTACCTTGTTGATTTTCTAAATAAATTAGAGGCCTGGTGTACAGTGCACGAATTGGTCCATGGGGGGGTCTGGCCGGCCCACCCTGATTGGGGCCTACTGGCTGGGCTAATGGGGGGGGAGCCGGGGGGGAGGATGGGCAGTTGGCCAGCTGGCCCCACCCCTTGGTCGAACTCCTGGTTGAACACCCTGTCAAAGGGACAATTTGCATATTAGCCTTTTATTATATAGGATTTTTTTTTTTATAATTCTGTGTCCAGACAATCAATGGGTCTGTGCTACCTGTCACTATTTGAGCCAATTAAGCAGAGACAGGGGTGAATCATATATGAGCATTTATTCCAATAATGCCAGCAGTATGGGAGAGCAGCAGGTCATCCACAAAAATCTGTTCTGCAGCTCCCCATAAACCATCTGTTTTTATAGGGTAGAACAAGGATTATATGGGAAAGTAGAAGGCTGGGGTGCGACTCCATTGTTTGGACAATAAGGTTGTTAATCTTTCCATGATAATTGGCAGTTCTTCTTTTTTAAATATATTTTATTGATTTCTTACAGAGAGGGATAGAGAGTTAGAAATATCGATGAGAGAGAATCATCGATCAGCTGCCTCTTTCACACTCCCTACTGGGGATGTGCCCACAACCAAGGTACATGCCCTTGACCGGAATCGAACCTGGGATCTTTCAGTCCACAGGCCAACGATCTATCCACTGAGCCAAACCAGTTTCGGCAATAGGCAGTAGTTGAATGAGAATGGTTCCAAGGTTGATTCCCAGGTCCAAGGTTGACTCCCATACCCTGGGGCATACAACTTCCAGCCAAGTTAGAATGTCCTTTCTTTAACCAGAATAAGACAATCATGGTTAATAGAGCATGATTAATATTTCCCATAACCATAGCTAGTCCCCAATATTCTACTTTTGCACCTAACAGTTTGAGTTTTGGCTCTGAATTTTTTCTTAGCCAGAACTTAAGTACAGAGGTTGCTGAACCCAGGTCAGTCTGACCTCATGGGTTTATACCTGGTGGCATTCCTGTGGCCTGTAACAGGATGGTCTGAAATTTAAACTTCCTAATTAAAATTGAATCATGGAGGGTAGTCATGTCCTAGGCCCATATCTTCCTTGACAAAAGTCAGTCTTTACCTTAAATGAACCTGTCTGTTGTCTTTTTGCATATATGTTAACTTACGTTTGAAATGCCAGGATAATTTCTTTTTTCAAGACTTCTGGGGCACAATCTCTCACCAGAGCAGGAAACCATAGAGCCCCTCATTGTTACTGTTATCATGTTAATTGTTAACTATCCAGTATCCACCTCTGTAAAAGAAGTATGTATATTTGTTTTACTCTTTATCCAATCCCAGAGATTTCCCCCACCCACCCCCACTTTGCTTTCTCCTGCCTCCCTAATCTATCACCAGTGGATTTCAAGTAATCCCCTTACTCCTCCTTAGATTCTAATGTATAAAATAAGGTGCAAAATTGCCATTCTCCAGAGCATTCTCTCAATTTGTTGAGATTTTGCTTCCCAGCAATTGGTGTTAGTTTGGTTCAAATAACTCATAAAATTATTATGGGTTTGGACATTTCTTATTTTGATAGTACCAAATTGTCTGAGGGGCAACAGAGGCTCTGAAGAGGGGAAGGCCTGAAAAGCAAAGGCAGCAGATATAACAAACAATATTCACTTAGTTTGCCATTTGGTCGAGTACACAAGCCCTAGCATTCTCCAAGGGTGGAGGGAACCCATGTCTATGGGGAAAGGGAACAAAGTAGACATCAGATCCCTTCCAGCCTCTCCTACTCCTTGCCTTCTCCAAGAACTAGTTCCCATCCCCTTTCTGTTACCCTCTTGGTCCACAGTGTAAACCTGTATATACTCATGAGGTCACCAACCTGGCTGATAATGAGGATCACCAAGAAAGTGTGTTAAATATATAGCTGCCCTGACTCCTTTGGCTCAGTGGATAGAGAGTCAACCAGGGGACTGAGGGTTCCAGGTTTGATTCTGGTCAAGGGCATGTACCTTGGTTGTGAGCTCAATTCCCAGTGGAGGGTATGCGGGAGGCAGTTGATAGATGTTTCTCTCATTGATGTTTCTCTCTTACCGATGTTTCTAACTCTTTATCCCTCTCCCTTCCTCCTTCTAAATCAATAAAATATATTTTTTAAATTATAATAAATAAATAAATACATAAATAGCTGCCTCATCCCCTCATCAATTCAGACTTAATATTGGGTAGGCAAGTAAGTAATTGCGGATTTTTTAAAGAAAATCAAAGACAATTTTTTCATGGAACTAAATAACTTTATTCTGTAATGTATTGCCCATTTTGATCAATGACCTTTTGCCATCTTTCAGGCAGCATCATAATCCCACGTTCAAAAAACTTCTGGTTTTTATTAGCAAAAAACTGAATCAGGTACGATTTGACATCATCATCATTATTGAAATTTTTACCATTCAAGGAGTTTTGTAAAGATCGAAACAAAAAGTAATCAGATGGTGCAAGGTCAGGACTATATGGTGGATGTGGCAAAACATCCCAACCAAGCTCCATTAATTTTTGCCGAGTGACCAAAGATGTGTGTGGCCTTGCATTGTCATGATGGAATACAACACCTTTTCGATTTGTCAATTTGGGCCGCTTTTCTTCAACTGCATTGTTTAATTTCATTAGTTGTTCAATGTAGACATCAGAATTGATCGTTCGGTTGGGTGGTAAGAGTTCAAAGTAGACAATTCCTTTGTAATCCCACCAAACTGATAACAAAACCTTCTTTTGATGAATATCAGCTTTTGATGTTGTTTGAGTTGGTTCACCTGGCCTGCTCCACGATCTTTTCTGCTTGATATTGTTGTAAACAACCCATTTTTCATCGCCAGTTATCAGTCGTTTTAAAAATGGATCATTTTCATTACGTTTCTTTAGCAAATCGCAGCTGCTAATGCGTTGCGTTAACTGTGATTCTTTCAGTTTGTGAGGAACCCATGTATCGAGTTTTTGAACATAGCCAAGTTGTTTTAAGTGATTTTCAATGCATGTATGTGATACATGAAGCTTCTCTGCAATCTCACGTGTTGTACTGTGACAGTCCGAATTGATTATTGCTTTGATTAGGGCGTCATCAACTTCAACTGGACAACCAGAGCGTTTTTCATCTTTGAGTGAAAAATCACCAGAACGAAATTTGGCAAACCAATTTTGACACTGCCGTTCTTTTAAGGCTTCGTCACCATAAACAGCACATAACTTTTTATGAGCTTGCGATGCGTTTTTCCCTTTGTGGAAATAAAAAATCAAAATATGACGAAAATGTTCCTTTTGATTTTCCATTTTTCAACGAACGCCAAACGAAAACTACAAAACAGATCAAAAAACTTTTTTTACTGATTAACAGCTGAATAGCCAACTATCAAATAACAAAATGTGTTTTACATTTTTACTACGTCTGCAAACCTAAAAATTCAACTGAAGCCATATATGTTTGAAACCCGCAATTACTTACTTGCCGACCCAATAGGTCTGGGATCAGGCCCAGGCATTGGGTTTGTTCTGTTATTTTGAGTGGAGGGTTGTTAATCCTCACCCACGGATACTTTTCCATTGATTTTTAGGGAGAGTGGAAGACAGAGGGAAAGATAGAGAGAAACATACATGCGAGAAAAACACATCAATTGGTTGCCTCCTGCATGAGTCCTGGCCAGGGGCTGAGCCAGGCAGAGCCTGCAACCAAGGTACATGCCCTTTACCAGAATCAAACCTGGACCCTTTGGTCATCAGGCTGGCACTCTATCCACTGAACAAAACTGGCTAGGGCAGCATAGGTATTTTTAAAGCTGCTTCCAGGTGATTTTAATGGACAGCTCCATTAGGCAACCACTGGTATCAGCTGAAGATTCCCACCAGGTATGCCTGCCTATGCAAAATATGCCTAGGCAAATGGAGGTTTCAGTGGTGTGGCAAATGAAAGGCATTATGAGCAAAACTATGCTCCAGCAGAGTAGACCTGAAAAAGACTCCCTCCTTGAACAGATTGGTCAGGCTCCTCTAAGCCCTCATTTTAACTAGCTTCCTCTTTGGCCCTGTTTTTGACATGCCTTTGTCAAAGAATCCTGCTAAGTCAGTTTATTGGAAAATCCTCCCACTCAAGATATCTGATCACTCTTGATATCTGATCAAGTTCTTCATCCCCCAACCTTTGATTTCTAAGTCCTTGGCTTGCCTTTAGCAATAATCCTGTTAAGTCAGTTTAGTAAGAATTTCCTCACCTTTGATGTCTGTCTTAGTCAGCTTAGGCTGCTATAACAAAGTACCATAGACTGGATGGCTCAAACAACATTTATTTCTCACAGTTCTGAAGGCTAGAATTTCCAGATCAAGAAGCTAGCCGATTCAGTTCCTGGCAAGAACCCTCTTTTTGGCTTACAGAAGGCCATCTTCTCAGTGGCTTCACATTGGGGGGGTGGGGGGGGGGAAGAAAGGAGAGATGGGGAGAAAAGAAAGGGAAAGGGAAACGGGCAGGAGAGAGGAAGAAGAGGAAGGAGAAAAGGGAGGAGGAAGAGAGGGAGGGAAGGAGAGGGAGCAAACCAGAGCTCACTCTGATCTCTCTTCTTTTTAAAGGGACACTATTCCATCATGGGGCCTCACGCTAATGACTTCATCTAAACCTTCTAAAGGCCCAACTTCCAAATATCATCACATTGGGGGTTGGGGCTTCAATACATGAAAATGGGGATGGGACACAAACATTCAATCCATAATGACATTAATCAATTTCCTCTTAGTAAATTTGCATCCACCAACCCCCTCACTCTGCTCATTGGCTATAAATCCCTACTTGTCCTCGTTGTAGTAGGAGTTGAGTTCATTCTCACTCCCTTATTGCAATAGTCTTGAAGAAAATCTTTTTACCATTTTAACAGGTGTCAGAATAATGTTTCTTTAACAGGCCCTTAAGGGGAAAAACTACTCTGCCAGACACCAGGGATCCATTTAGCCAACTACTTTCTAGTTAGTTAAGGCCTGCTCCAGCCCATTAAACGGGATCCCAGTGTCTCCAACCACATGCCTAATACATAAGCAGGAAAGACTCTAAGGATTAGCACTCCTTGATTGGAATTTGTTACTATCTGTGAAATTCCCATTATTCAAACAAACATTTACTGACCATTTACTATAGGTCTTGTTCTGTGCTAGAAACAGGAATAACCTAGGCCACTTTGTTCTCAAAACTTATAGAAAAGCAGGGAAGGCAGACAAATAAACCAACAAATACAACACACTTAGGCGCTGTGACCATCTATTATTGTAACCATTTGCTGGAAGGTGAGGAGCGAGTTATAGCAATTAATTGGCACCAAGTCTTCATTGAATCACATCTCTGAGGTAATTCCTGCACCTTGTTTACCCCTGCAGAGCTTTTTCTGCTTCCTGTTTGTTTTTCCATGGCTAACCTCTGCCTATAAGATGAAGCCCAAACTCGTTAGCCTGTCATTTCAAGCACTCCATGGTCCTCAATGCATAGCTTCATCAATCAGCAAGGCATGTTGGACATTATCTCCCCAAGTTAGAAGACAGAGCAATCAATTCAAGAACATTCCCTTGATTTCTGTATTCACACTGTCCTTTCTGGATCTTGGCCAGTGGCAAAAACAAACACACAAAACTGGAGGGGCTTTCTAATTGTGGGAATGGGGAGAAGCTAAAGAACAAAAGTGAGTCAGAAGAGAGCCCAGAGAAGCTGCTAGTGTCATCAAAGCTTCTAACCACCTCAACCTCATGAAAGAGCACACTGTGCCAACTGCAGTGCCTCCTCTTCCAGCAACCCACTTCTCTACCTTCTTCCAAAGGCCTAACAAAAGAACAGATTGAGCTACTAGAAGCTTTGAGAAGAAGGATAGTCAGATGTCTATCAGATGCCACTCAGACACTATCTTGCCCAAAAACCTTGAGGCCTTCCTGAGCCTCCATCTTCTCACCATTTAAATAGAGATGACATTGTCATCTGCCCTACTTCACAGACAACAGGTGGAAATCAAGAGAGAAAGGACTTGAAAGTGTTATATGAACATTCAGGCATGGGGGCTTGTTATTACTATTCTGATGGGCTCTGCAAGGCACATTGAAAAGGTTTTATAACAACATACATGAGGACAGCAGGTTGCTTCCAGAAATAGAAACAAGGGAAAGGATAGTACTGACTCAGACTTGCTCTCCAAGTCACCTTTCACCCAAGTGCTGGGCGCTTGATGGCATAAACAGCCAATGATACCACCCTCCCCCACTGCCTGTCAATATGACAGCAAAGTACCTGCTATATTGACCACAGATGCCAAGACCTACCCACAAGTAACTACTCAGTAGCCTCCCTTTCCTCTTGAAAGCTTGTCATTACCATTCTTGAAATCCTGGTCCTGGCCTGCCCCAAGAAACATCTATTTATGGGAGGCATAGTGCCAATGAGTTTTTGCAAATCTTCCTTCCTTTCTGAATTTGAACTTGCAGACAGGGTCACAGGCTCACGAGAGAACTGCAGTGTGTCTGACATGCTTGCAACTTTTCCGCAAACTACTCTCCACCCATCAAAACATCCCCACCCTGTGCTCCTCTCGAGGCCCTGGGGGGTGGAGGGAGAATGAGCAACACTGTCAACACTGATGTGATAGTTAGCCATAAAGTAAACAGCACACTCTCGCTCTGAAAGGGAGGAGACGTGGCAGACTTCCTACAAGGTCAGAGGGAGATTTAGTTAAGGGGTGGAGGGGCCTTGTCAATTTCCCTCTCAATAGCTATCTGCTGGTAAGGAGGACCCTACTTCGTTAGGCCTCTGAAAACGTATACAGAACTCCTTTGGTAATCATGGTCAATCACTTGGATGCTTGCCCCAGCCCTGGGGAATCTTGTGGTAATGCCTATAAATCAGTGTAGCCAAGGAAAACTGCTGCAGACTTTGATTCTGTAGCTCTTGTTTGGAAGCTCCTTTATTTTTCTCTTTGTAGGCAACACATCAGACTGATTTGATAATGACCAAGGTGTGGAGACAGATAGCAAGGAGCTAACAGCCAGCATCCCCTTGGCATGTTTTCTTTACCTGATTTGGGGTTTCCAGAGGGGATCTGCAGGCATAACACAAATTCCAGAGCAAAATCTGTGGCTCTTCAAACATCAAAGCATCAGTAGAGGCCTGAGGCTGGGTGGGACTGGTGGGGAAGCAGCAGGGTAGTTAGTAGAAGAGGCTTAGGTCAGAGTTTAGAGCTAGGTTTCAAAAGGGCTGGAAATGCTATCCTCTTCAACAATCAAGTTAAGAAGGGTAATGGGACAGAAAATTGGAGAGAATGATAAGTGGAGACCAATCCAATTGCATAAAGAGATGTGCTCAGATTTTCCTCAGTGGGTGTACCATCTAAATGCTTTTTAACCTTTGTAAAGCACAAGAACTGACCTAGTGCTATACAACATAATTCCATAATGATGGAAATGTTCTATCAATACAATGTACAGTAACCACTAGCTCATGTAGCTATTAAGCACTTAAAATTGACCTTTATGACTGAGAAAGTTAATTTTTAATATAATTTTTCATTTTAATTCATTTAAATAGCCGTGTATGGTTAGTGACCATCATATGCACCAGCACATGGCTAGAGTTACCACACTCTGTGTTCAAATCCCAGCTCTTCCGCTTAAAAAAAAAAAAAAAGATATATATATATATATATATATATATATATATATATATATATATATATTGCTTTGAGAGAGAGAACAAGGGAGAGGGAGAGAGAGAGAGAAACATTGATGTGAGAGAGAAACATTAATTGGCTGCCTCCTGTATGCACCCCAGCCATGAATGCAACCCACAACCTGGGCATGTGCCCTGACTGGGAATCAAACTGGTGACCTTTCGGTGCATGGAACAATACTCAACCAACAGCCATACTGGCCAGGGTCCAGCTCTGCCTCTTGTTGTTTGGGGACTTTGACAAATTAAGTAACCTCATTTTGCCTCAGTTTATTCATTTGTGAAATGGGGATAGTAAGGATTCTCACAAGACTGTTTTATAAGAGAGTTAATATATTCATTTGTGAAATGGGAATAATAAGGGTTCTCACAAGACTGTTTTGTAAGAATTATGAGTTAAAATGTATAAAGTAGTTAGAGAAGTGTCTGGTGTATAAGTGCTATATACAATTTTTTTTTTCAGTTAGAGACACTCAATAGAACAACATTCCTGCAGCTACTGCAAGGCCTCTGCAAAGGGAAAAGGGCCCTTCACTGCTACGGAGATAGTAGGTAGAAGCTTTCACTGTTTATAAACCAGACTTCAGAAGAGATGCAATTCAAATCCTCACCAGTCTTGTGAAACGCTGAGAAGTGTGTGTGTGTGTGTTAGGGCGCAGAAGGAAGTGTTCAGCCCTTGTCACCATCTGGATCTAGCTTTTCATCGCAGACACACAAAACACTTCTTGTATTTCCAAGCTCATGTAGTTACAGCTATGTTAGATAATTCTGGCAGACAGAATTATCTAACCTCAGCAGTGGGAGAGACAGTGTGGTGTAGCCATGGATATCTGAATTTGAATCCTAGCCTAGCCATTAACTTAGAAGACCAGGTTAGGCAAGTGACTTACCTTGTCAAAGCCTCAGTTTCTCCATCTATAAAATGTGGATGTATTAATTCCTGTCTTTCAAGATGAATAAAGGGAATAATATAAACAAAGCTCTTAGCACAATTGCAAGGTAGCTGCTATTTTTATTATCCATACCTGTATGTTGGAATGAGAACCAATACAAAGTATTGTAAATAAGTGAATTTATTTCACAATCCATCATCTACAACTCTCTGAGCTCAGTTGGAGATAAGGAAGTCTAATTCCTATTGCCCAGAGAAGCAAAAATCAAATTTAAAGTCAGGGCTAAAACCCAGTCCTACTGCCTCCTAGCCCCTGGCAGCATCACAGAGCCCTTTCAAAGGGCCTGCTGGCTGCTAATTTCTAATGGGGTTGCAATCACTCTCAATGCAGGGAATAGAAGTGCAAATTACTTCATTAAAAGCACTCACACATAACTGGATATATTTACATATTAAGCAGGCAACTGAGACTCTAATCTTTCTATTTTATGTACCACTGTAATCAATATTCAGCATCAGAATGCTTCTTAAATACTCAGGATTCTTACTACAGAGAACTCTCAAACCTTTGCTAAGTACAGGTGACAATTGAAATTACTCTCATTCACAAGCTGTATGCAATCTCCCTTCACCGTACTTTGAACCCTGGTGACCAACTGTGCAGGCACCCATGGAGCTCAGTCAAGTTGACCCTAAGCATAGATGGATAGATATGATACATGGTCTCTTGGGCCCTAAGATTTAGTGTATCTGATTAGGTAGCTATTGCATACAGGAAGCAGGTCTCTGTTGTTTTGTGCATTGTGTTGTTGGTTTGGAAGTGAAGCAGAAAAGGAAGACAGAAAATTCCAGAAAGCTGGACAGCATAGGGACTATAAGGGTCCAGCGCCATCTGCAGTTATGGGAAGAAAGGTCAACAGTGTGGTTCAGCAGAATAGAGGAAGGCAAAGCGAGTGCTTCAGAAAAACATGCCCTCCTTATAACACTATTGCCTTAGACCAGCACTAAATTCAGCTCCTTTATTTAAAAAATAATTCCAGTTTAAAACCCAATTTGTACCAAACCTAATAAAGACTATAGACTAATATCCTTCATGAACATAGACCAAAAAATCCTCAACAAAATGTCAGCAAATCAAATTCCACAATCCATAAAAGAATAATACCTCATAACCAAATAAGGTTTATCCCAAGAATACAAGACTGGTTAAAGATTTGAAAATAAATAAATGTAATTTACCATATCAAGAGAATAAGAAATAACCATATGACCTCATGCAGAAAAGGCTTTTGACAAAATGCAATTGATTCATGATAAAAATTTACAGGAAACTAGGAATAGTAAGAATATCCTTAACCTGATAAAGGGCATCTATGAAAAGCCCAGACTGAACATCACACTAAATGGTAAAAAGAATAAAAGCTTTCCTCCTAAGATCAAAAACAAGAGAAGGATATTTGCATTTGCCACTTCTATTTAATATTGTACTGGAGGTTCTAGCCAGGGCAATTAAGCAAGGAAAAGAAATGAAATACACAAAGATAGAAAAGGAAGAAATAAATTGCTTTCATTCATAGACATTATGATCATCTACCTAGAAAGTCCCAGAGTGTACCAAAAACCTACTAATGAGTAAGTTTAGTAAAGTCATAGAATACAAGGTCATTTATATAAATTATTATATATTATTTTATATAATATATATATATTTATTTATATATAATTATATATATAATATATTATATATTATTTATATAAAATATTAATTGTAAATTTACATTTAATAAATAGTAAAAATTACAATAACATAAGAATTAAATACTTAGAAATAAATCTAATGAAATATGTGCAAGAATATGTAGGCTGAAATATGTAGGCTGAAAATTACAAAACACTGATGAAATAAATTAAAGAAGACCTAAAGAAGTGGAGAGGCATACCATGTTCATGGATCAGAAGACTCAATAGGGCTAAACTGTCAGTTCTCCCTAAACTTGTCTATAGATTCAATACAATCTCAATCAAAATCTCTCCTTTGTAAGCCTATGGAGAAACAAAGGATATTAAAGAGCCAAAGCAAATTTTTAAAACAAATTTAGATAACTTACACTGTTTGATTTCAAGGTTTAATATTAATATACTGTAAACAGAGCAGTATAGTATCATCATCAAGCTAGACATATAGATCAATAAGAATAGAGAGTCTACAAGAGAGTCCACAAGTGTATGGTCAGTTGATCTTTTACACAAGTGCAAAGACAATACAGTGGAGAAATTATAGTCTTTTTAACACATAGTGCTGGGACAATTTAATAGCTACCAAAGTCCTCAATGACCCCAGTGGGTGCCTAGAACTATGGACAGTACTGAACCCTCTATATACTGTGTTTTTTCCTACACATGCATACTATAGTAAAATTTAATTTATAAATTGCTGGGATTCTTAATCCAGCATCTAAAAGGGTTCAGGAATCTGGAGAATGGGGATGTTATAAATAATTCAAGAGTCTAAAGACAAAACATAATTTTGGAAGGCATTTTGGGGAGCCAGAGAAAACTTAGCTAAAGAAACCAAGTTCTCTTCTCTCTCTGGCCCCCCTGCTTTTTATTAACATAAATTGTCCTAGAATCCATTGTCAGATTGGGGGAACTGCCTTCGGCTGTTCAGGTGTTGGCCAGTAGGAGGCAATAACATGGAGATTGAAATGCCCCTAGCTGTCTGGCAGCAAGCAATCATTTATGCATTCTTTTCAGGTTTGGGGAAATGCCCTCAGCCATTCCAGATGATTCAGCCCTGCTGACATGCTGGAATTATCTTCCGACAATAAATTAGGCACAGTAAGAGATTAACAACAATACTACAATATAAGTTCCGTAAATATAGTCATTCTCTAATAATTTTTATATTTTCAGTCCAAGCCTATTCCTGAATCAGTATAACTATTCCCTACTTGCAATAAATGGTTTGGAGTCACTGATTTCATGGAATCCCTTGCTGAAGTCTTTGTATAGGCTTAGTGATTTCTGGCATAATGCATTGCTGTCAATGGAAATACGTTTCCTGTTAATGTCCTCCACCCACTAATGTAATACTTTTCACACCTTACCTCAACACCTATCACACACTGTGGCCATAACTTTTGCAATTTGAGGTACAACAGCAAAACTAGCATGCATCTCTTTTTCTTTGTTCACAATTTCACAGAAGATTCATTATTACCATAGATTTTAGCAACCTCAGCACACAGTTTTGTTTCTTGCCTTAAGTTGATAACTTTCACTTTTCATTTAAAGAAGGCACTTTACAGCTCTTTTTGGTATGTGTGAGTTGCCAACATCACTACTCTTATGCTTTGGGACCATTATTAAATAAAATAAAGGTTACTTGAACACAAGCACTGAGATACCAATATTTCAACAGCTGATCTGATAACTGAGAAAGTTGCTAAATGACTAATGATCAGTGGATCTACTGGACAGAAGAATGATTCATGTCCTGGGTGGGAAGGAACAGAACAGGGCAAGATTTCATTACACTACTCAGAATAGTGCACAATTTAAAACTTATAAATTTTTTATTTCTAGAATTTTCCATTTAATATTTTTGGACCATGGTTTACTGTTGGTAACTGAAATAATGAAAAGCAAAACAGCAAATAAGGGGAGACTATTATATATGCAAAAAATGAACTTCAATCCTTACCTTATGTAGTATACAAAAACGAACTCAAAATGGATGATAGACATAAAATATAAAGGCCAAAACTATAAAACTTCAAGAATATAACATAAAAATATTTTTGTGACCTCTGGTTAGACAAAGAGGTATTAAATATGACCAGAGAAAAATTGACAATAGGAGAAAAAAAAATAAGTCAAGCTTCTCCCTCCAAAATTATAAGCTTCTAGGGCAGAGAAAATGGCAGCAGAATAGACAGATGTGTCCGAGCCTTGTTCCGGAGCAGAAAGAAAGAACAGCTGAGGGTCACACAGGCAGTTTTTGTTAGCAAGCTAAGGAACAGCTGAACTCCAGGTGAAGGTCGGGGATTGCTGGACGGGGTTCCCCTAACAGGGCAGCCCCCATGGTGGCTGGGTCCCCTCCCAGAGCTATGGGCTCGAACAGGGGAACCTTGCCATCTTGTAAGAAAAAGTGGATCTGAAAATCCACAGTTGCAGTGACCGCCGAATAGCTGTGAGCCACAGTATACCGGTCCCCAGGTGGCATGAATGCTAGCATTTAAAGGAGCTCTCCACTCCACCAAGGAAAGGTCAGATTTCGCTGGGGATAAGGTGAGGTCTCTGATCCCGGTGGGAGAGAGAAAAGCGCGTGCTGTGGGAGCTGGAGGACCAGGGAAAATCTGTGCCTGGAGAAGTCCATGGCTGTTGGGGCTGGTGTGATCTGTGATTGTGGAAGGGGTTCCTCAGAACTGCTAACAGGGGGAATCTCTAAAGAGCAACCCATTTTGATCTAACATGGAAGGATAGCCTTGGAATTTCAGGGGTATGCAGGCTGCTTGGACTTGCCTGCCAGCCTCCGCAAACCAATATTGAGTGCCACAGAGAAAGAAAGCTAGAGAGGCCTTATAGTCTAGGAAGTTAACCCCGAAACGCTGCCACCAAGGGGCTGAATCACAAATTGATTCTAGTGTAATAAAAAATAAAGGAATACAAGAAATTAAGACACCACCTGCTTAAAAATCAGAACTGACTTACAACACTGAGGAGTAATGAAACGCAGGGAAGAGCAATACTGTCCAGGCTGGGAAACAGGCTTGCCAAACAGAACAATAGAGAAAGTGAATGACCTTCACTACTGCACATTCTTTTTAATTTTTATTTTCATTTTTTTGCATCGTTTACTTGAAAAACTAATTTTTTTCTTTTTTCCTCACTTGATTTTACCTTTTTAATTATTACATTTTTATTTGCAGTCAGCATTACTACTCTATTTTACCTTTTTTTTAACTGTCATTTTATTTTCTCTTTATTTTAGATTGGGATTAGTGTTGTACATTCTATTTTCATCTTTCCTTTACCATCATTTCTATGCCAACTCCACCTTTATGCCATCACTCTCTTTCTAACCTTTCCCCTTTTGGTGTCCTATTTATCTTAACCCTTAACTGTTTTATATTTTCCCTATTCTTTCTGTTTACCCCCTGCTAAAATTTCACCCTAATTATATACCTAATTTCCCATCCTCTGCTCCAAGTCCATACACACCCCTCTCTTTGCTGTCTTAACTATAAAGAAAAAAAAAATTGTTTTTCTCTATTTTTCCTTTTTTTTTTTTTTATTGCCTTAATTTGCTGTCCGCCCTCTCTGCGGGCAAGGAGCAAGCAGGTAGCAAACTCGGCCGCCCTCTCCAAGCTCCGCAAGCAAGCTGTGGTAGGCTGCCTACCACAACAAATTTGAATTTGGTACTGAAAAACAGGGGAAACATCACCCTGAGGCACCGGACGGCTGGCTGAGGGGAGGCTCTACCATCTGGGAAGGAGAGAGAAGGCCTGCTAAACCTCAGGAACTGTGAAGGTGCGGAGAACTGTGCGCACAAATTGGTGGCCACAGAGTTCGCTGCTGGCTTGCTTGCGGAGCGCGGAGAGGGTGGGCTAGTTTGCTACCTGCTTGCTCCTTGCCCGCAGACAGGGCGGACAGCTAATGCTGGCTGGCTTTCTTATTTGGGAGGAAAACAGAACCACCCTATTGCGCTGATAGACGGCCCCAGACAGGGAGAGGCCAGACTGTCAAGCAGTGGGCGGGTATCTCTCAGAGGTGTGTGAAGCCAGGAGCCATTGCTGCGGGACTCGGAAACTGGACCCTCGTAGGAGGGGCTGAATGAAGCTTGTCTGCACCACCCAAGGCTCTGCCTCATCCAAGCAGAGCACAGAAGCCCTTCCAGTGGCTAGCTTCCTCGTTCGCTGCCAATAGGACTCTCCTAGGGAGGGGCAGACAGGAATCTAAAGCTTGTCTGCAACCAATTGTGTGGGATTCAACAAAGCTTGTCTGTGCCACCCCGAGACTCCGCCCCATTCAAGCGGAATACAGAAACCCTCCTAGCTGAGACACTTCTGATCCTCATAGCCGATTGGCTTGGAGATCAACGCTCCCCAGTGATACCAACAACAAGCAAGGCTTAACAACAAGACTGCACACACAGCCCACAAAGGGCTACACCAAGACTGTCGACCTCAGGTAACTGGGAGGCTGACTCACTGAACCATATAGGACACCTTAGCACACAAAGCCACCCTACCAACTCAGGGAAGCTGTGAAAATGCCGAGACAAGGAAATAGATCACAAACAAAAGAAATGGAGGAAAATAACAGACTGGATACAGAGTTCAAAACCACACTTATAAGGTTTTTCAAGAATTTCCTAGAAAAGGTTGATAAGACCTATGAGGAGATGAAAAAGAATAAACAAGAACTAATAAGGGATCAACAAGAAATAATAAGGGATCAACAAGAAATAAAGAATATATTGTCTGAAATAAAAAATATTATACAGAGTCCTAAAAACAGAATGGAAGATCGCAAGAATCAAGTCAAAGATTTGGAACATAAAGAGCCAGAAGACACTCCTCCGCAGAAGCAAGAAGACAAGAGAATCCAGAAAGTTGAAGATAATGTAAGAAACCTCTGGGACAACTTCAAGCGAACCAACATCAGAATTATGGGGGTCCCAGAAGATGAGAGAGAGCAAGATATCAAAAGCATACTGAAAGAAATAGTGACAGAAAACTTCCCCCACCTGGTGAAAGAATTAGACTTACAAGTCCAGGAAGTGCACAGAACTCCAAACAAAAGGAATCCAAAGAAGACCACACCAAGACACATTATAATTAAAATTCCAAGGGCAAAAAACAGAATATTAAAAGCAGCAAGAGAAAAGCAGGTAGTTACCTATAAAGGAGCACCCATACGATTATCAGCTGATTTCTCAACAGAAACCATGCAGGCCAGACGGGAATGGCAAGAAATATTCAAGGTGATGAATAGCAAGAACCTACAGCCAAAAATAATCTACCCAGCAAAGCTATCACTCAGAATCGAAGGCCAGATAAAGAGCTTCATTAATAATTTAAAAAAAAAAAAAAGTTAAAGGAGTTCATCACCGCCAAACCAGAATTATATGAATTGCTGAAGGGGGTTCTTTTGGAAGAGAAAGTAAATAAAGATAAAAACTATGAACAACAGCCAAAACCGGTTTGGCTGAATGGTAGAGCGTTGGTTTGTGGACTGAAAGGTCCCCGGTTCGATTCCGGTCAAAGGCATGTACATTGGTTGCGGGCACATCCCCAGTGGGGGGTGTGCAGGAGGCAGCTGGTCCATGTTTCTCTCTCATCCGATGTTTCTAGCTCTCTATCACTCTCCCTTCCTCTCTGTAAAAAATCAATAAAAGATATATTTTTTTAAAAAAACTATGAACAACAAATACATAACTATCAACAAGTGAATCTAAAAACCAAGGGAATTAAAAAAAAATCTGATGAACAATATTAACTGGTGAATATAATAGAATCAGAGGTATGGAAGGGGAGTGAACTGATGATTCTTGGGGAAAAGGGGAGAGGGGGGTGTGGGAAGAGACTGAATATAAATTGTGCACCTATGGATGAGGACAATGGGGTGTGGGGAAAGGGAAGAGGGTGGGGTGAAAACCTGGTGGAGGGGAGCAATGTGGGGGGGGGAATGAGGAACATTTGTAATAATATGAACAATAAAGATTTATTTTTAAAAAAAATACTAAAGGGAGCAATCCATCAAGAAGAAATAACTCTAGTAAACATATACACACCCAATACAGGAGCACCCAAGTACATAAAAAAAAACTTCTGGAGGACATCAAGGGAGAGATTTACAGCAATACAATCATAGTAGGGGAGTTTAATACCCCACTATCACCATTGGACAAATCCTCTAAACAAAAAATCAGCAAAGAAACATCAATCCTAAATGACTCACTAGATCAGATAGAATTAATTGACATCTTCAGAACATTTCACTGCAAAGCCACAGAATATACAGTCTTCTCAAGTGCACATGGGTCATTTTTAAAGATAGACGATATATTTGGTCACAAGCAAAGTCTTCAAATTCAAGAAGATAGAAATCATATCAAGCATCTTCTCAGATCACAATGGCATAAAACTGGAAATCAACTACAATAAAAACAATCCAAAAAAATCAAACACCTGAAGGCTAAATAGCATGATATTAAACAATGACTGGGTTACCAAGAAGATCAAAAAAGAAATAAAAAACATCATGGCAACAAACGACAATGAAAACACAACAATCCAAAATTTTATGGGACACAGTGAAAGCAGTATTGAGAGTGAAGCTCAAAGCTCTGCAATCCTGCTGCAAACAAACCAAGAAACAATGGTAATAAATTACCTAACCCTACAACTCAAAGAGTTAGCAAGAAAGCAACAAGAAAATCCCAGTGTAAACAGAAGGAAGGAAATAATAAGGATTAAGCAGAGATAAACAACATAAGACAAAAAAAAAAAAAACAATACAAAAAATCAACAAAACCAACAGCTGCTTCTTTGAAAGGATAAACATGATTGATGAACCTCTAGCCAGACTCACCGAGAAGCAAAGAGAGAGAACTAAAATATACAAAATCAGAAATGAAAGAGAAGAAATAACAACAGACACAGAAATACAAAGGATTGTTTAAAAAAATACTACAAACAACTCTATTCCAATAAACTTGACAACCTAGAGAAAATGGACACATTCCTAGAAAAATACAACCTTCCAAAACTCAATCAGGAAGAATCTAAATATCTCAATAGGCCAATAACTATGCAAGAAATTGAAGCAGTCATCAAAAAGCTCCTAGCAAACAAAAGTCCGGGACCAGTCAGCTTTATAGGGGAGTTTTACCAAACATTCAAGGTAGAACTAAAATCTATCTTCCTCGGACTATTCAAAAAATTCAACAGGAAGGAACACTTCTAAACTCCTTCTGTGAAGCCAACATCACTCTAATACCAAAACCAGATAAAGATAACACAATGAAAGAGAATTACAGGCCAATATCCCTCATGAGCATAGATGCCAAAATCCTCAACAAAATTCTAATAAATCAGATCCAGCAGTACATCAGAAAGATCATACACCATGACCAAGTAGGCTTTATCCCAGGAATGCAAGGCTGGTTTAATATTTTCAAGTCAATAAACGTGATACATCACATAAACAAATTGAGAGATAAAAACCACATAGTCATATCAATTGAAAAGGCATCTGACAAAATTCAACACCCTTTCTTGATAAAAACTCTCAGCAAGGTGAGAATAGAAGGATCATGCCTCAACATAATAAAAACCATATATGACAAACCCACAGCCAACATCATACTCAATGGACTAAAACTAAAACCATTTCCCCTAAGAACAGGAACAAGACAGGGATGCCCACTCTCACCACTCTCATTTGACATAGTACTGGAAGTATTAGCCATTGCAAATAGATAAAAAGAAGAAATACCATGTTTCCCCGAAAATAAAACATCCTCCGAAAGTAAGACCTAGTGCATGGAAAGATAAGACATCCCCTGAAAATAAGACATAGCACAACTTTGAGAGAAAAATTAATATAAGACACTGTCTTATTTTCAGGGAAACAGGGTAAAAGGCATCCAAATTGGAAAAGAAGAAGTAAAACTGTTCTTATTTGCAGATAACATGATATTGTACATAAAAATCCCTAAAGACTCCATAAAAAAACTAACAGACTTAATAAATGAATTCAGGAATGTAGCAGGATACAAAATTAATGCCAATATATCTATGGCATATCTATATACCAATAGTGAACTTATAGAAAGAGAGACTAAAAAAGCAATCCCATTTATCATCACACCAAAAAAGATTAAGATACCTAGGAATAAACTTAACTAAGGAGGTAAAAGACCTATACGTGGAAAACTACAGGACACTGAAAAAAGAGATAGAGTAGACATAAATAAATGGAAAAATATACCATGTTCATGGATTGGTAGGATCAACATCATTAAAGTGTCCATACTTCCCAAAGCAATATATAAATTCAATGCACTCCCCATTAAAATACCAATGGCATATTTTACAGACCTAGAAAGAACTCTCCAAAAATTCATCTGGAATAAAAAAAGACCCCGAATAGCCTCAGCAATCCTAACAAAGAAGAACAAAGTAGGTGGAATCTCAATACCAAATTTCAAGCTGTATTACATAGCCACTGTTCTCAAAATTGGCATAGGAACAGATCTGTAGAGATATGCAGTTGTGCAATAGAAGCAAAATTGCACAGTGGTAGGTGCTTGACCACAGAATCTAACCTGGGGAAAGGGATCATTGGCCAGGGTGTGGACCTGTTGGAAGCCCGAGAAAGCTTGGGAAGTTGATTGATTATTTTAAAAAAGCTCCTGCAGAAAAAGCTCCTGCAAGAACAAAGAGCATGTTCTTTCTCGCCCCCCCCCCCCCTTCCTCCTCTTCCTTTCTCTCTCTCTCTCTCTCTCTCTCTCTCTCTCTCTCTCTCTCTCTCTTTCTCTCCCTCTCCTTCCCCTCCCCCTGCCTTGGTAACACACTAGCCCATTCTTTTACTCACTCTCTTGCCCCAAGAGCACAAGATT
This sequence comes from Pipistrellus kuhlii, assembly GCF_014108245.1. Taxonomy (NCBI): domain Eukaryota; kingdom Metazoa; phylum Chordata; class Mammalia; order Chiroptera; family Vespertilionidae; genus Pipistrellus; species Pipistrellus kuhlii. The sequence goes on from NW_023425504.1 coordinate 17,682,577, forward strand.
ATGCAGGTCTAGCAGCAACCAGGTGCCACAGACTGCGCAGGCTCCAAAGGACTAAGCTTTAATATGAAACAAAAACTCTGGACACTGGCCTTTGTTTTGGCCTTGATGAAGACAAGATTGGACTTTTTTCATGGCAGGACAAACGGAGATGGGACATTGGGAACCCAGGAAGGAAACTCATTTGATTTTGCATCACAAATGAATCATCTTGCCACACTGTAGTCTCCTGTGTGTAGGTTGGTGAAATGCTTTTCTCAAAACCAGTGGAAGAGCCTGATTTCAACTGACAACAGATATACCTGTATCCATGGCTTAGTTGCCAGAATGTCAACTTTGGGAGATTTGCCTTTTGGGTAACAGTTGGGCAAATACACTTTAGGGAAGATGGGGGAAAGGCAGGAGAGTTAGTATAGCACAGTAGTTCAAATCCTACCTTTGCTATTTCCAATATTGGAAAGGGGGAAATTCCCTCTTCTACCCTACTTGGTTATTTTGGCTGGTCTAATAATTAAGTTGGCTCAAGAAATATTAACAAGCAGGGGGAAACACTTTAATTCATATGTACTGAGGTCTCACAGAAATGGGACCTAAATATATTACCAAAACAGGCAGACTTTATACTTTTTAGAGAAAGAAACAATATATTTGTGAGGTATAGACAAGACAAAGAGACTTAGGCTTGGATGTGTTAGGTCTGTTGAAATAATTGAATCGATACCCCTTCCCCAGGAACTGACCTTTAGGCCACTTCACAAGGGACATCTACTTGCTTAGCTCACATTCCACTTGCTAAGACCATTATCTCTCTTTTCCAGAATTTACCAGAATCCAGACCTGCACAGAGAATTCCCTGCCCAGAAAAAGCCCACCTGAAGTCCTTTAAAAACCTCTGACTCCCTGTCTTCGGGTGCTGATGCCATTTTGGGGCTAACCCCATCTGGGTTTCCAGATGTCCTAATAAATTCATAATTCTTCACCCCTTTTGGCCTCGTGCATTCCTCCTTCAGCACTAGGATACTTAAGGATACTTAATTAGTGAAGAATCTAAGCAGAGTATGGTTTAGGGATTAAATTAGTAAAGAATTAATGAGACTTGTTCATATAGGCCTCTGGGTCCTGAATTCCCTATCTCTGGGAATGAAGATGTCTCTTTAACTCCCAGTGCAGGGACAGTGCCTTTCATATGGGGAGATTTATTTCTGCTTTTAGGGGGACAGAGAGAGGAGAGTCAGAGTGTTCTTGCACCAGGTCTTTCTCAAGAAACTTTCATGAAAAACCATCAGCATGCCACTTTGGCATATTTAGGCAGTTTGTCCTGAATCCCATTGTTGCAGAAGACCAAAGACAAACCAATCAATGCCTTAAAGAAGAGGAGGGACACTGTGTAATACACTGGCGGACTCAGCGAACAACCTTCCAAATCTGAGTGAAGAAACATACGTGAGGCTTTCCTTTATATCTCCCTGTGGTCTTTGTCCTGAAATTATGGATTATGCTTCTGGTCCTTTTCTCGGGCCTTGCAAGAAGTCCCCCAGGTGTTGGGGGTCTCCAGGCCATATCTGATGGTCTGGCCTGGTACCAGCGTTAATGACCCACCATCCAGGGCAATTCACTGTTCACAGTAACAGATTCTGCAAGACCAGTATCCGGGAGGAAGGTAGTGACTGAATTACTGGTATAGGTTATCAGGAATGTACACTGAGCTTGCTAGCTTGGATTCACTAATCCCAAATATCAGGGTTACATTGGAATTAGCTTTTTAGCCTTCTCACCATCACCAAGTTATATGTCCTTGGTAACCCACTTCATATCTCTGAGCCTGTTTCTTTATTTCTAAGACAGAAGTAATAGTATACAGTTATCTCGCAGGGTACCTGAGCAAACATAAGTTAAAGCATATATATTGTAATAGTGATAGGAGATAACATAGGAAGTAGTGTACATGAAAGTGCTTTGTAAATGATAACCAATCTTATTCCTAAATCAAAAGATGATTGGGGTAGAAGAGTATTCTGGCTGGTAGGAAAGAGATGTGGGAGGGCCTTGGTGCCTCCCACCTGCAACCACATTTAACTCTTCCCTCCACTTGTGGCATTACGCATTCAGCTGGTGACCTACATTCTGAAATTTCCAGGACAGTCACAGTTCTAGTCCATCCCCTCAGGGGAGCACATGTCAGAGTTGGGGAAATAGGGGAGGGGATACATTCCTGGCCTCCCCCTCTCCCACCCTCTTTATCTCTCTCCTTTGCTTTCCTCCCCGTCAGTGGGTATTTGCTCAGACTTCTTTCACACAAAATCAAATAGAATGAGGAAGGTAAATCTCCTGAGTAAGAAAAAAAAAAGACAACAAAACCCCACCACCTCTGTACAATACATTTGAAAGCCAAATAGAAATGGTTGAGAGATCACTGCTGTTCTAGTCATCTGTGACATCCCTACTCCCTACCCCTTCTCTGGTTCTCTCTCCTCCTCCCCCCTCCCCTCCTTTCTCCAGAGGTGGCCTAGGTTGAAAATAACATTTGTCTCCCAGCTGATCAGTTGGGACTGAGAAGAAGACAAATGAATTACTTTCATTCAGCAGCAAGTGCAAGGGAGAGCGGGTTTTCAGCAACCCCCCCCCCTTTTTTTTTAAATTAATGAACAATCTGGCCCATTGCTGCTCCCGTAGGTATGCAAAACAGCTTCTTCATTTGAAATCCCTGTTGTTGAATGTACTCAGTGGGGCACAATCACATTGCCGCCCCCTGTTTTGCATAAGAAACCACTGTTTCCAAGATAAGAATCTTTTCATTTAGCCGTCATGAGCTCATCCTTTTTCCTGTGCATTGTGGCTCTCACTCCTTTGAGTCAATACCCAAACAATGACTGCCTGCGCTCACTTGGGCACCCTGTTGCCCCAGCCCCGGAAGACAGAAGGCTGCGGCCTCTGGAAGCCTGCCTAGGCAGGCAACCCAAGTTCTTTTCAGGCCTCAGATGTCAAGAGGGCAAGAAATAAGAAGATCCCAGACCTCTGAAAATATTCCACTGGCTTTAAAACAGACCCTGGGAAAGAAAGCCCTGAATGGCATGGTGTGTGTGGCAGAGGGTGGACCAGCTGTGACCTAGGATCATGAACTTAAACAGCCTGGGAAATCTAAAGGACAGGGAATGAGGGACCAACAAATGTGCAAAGCTGCTCAACCACTCCTCTTTTGTCCCTGATCCTCAGACTGCATCCCGTCGCAGCCCTTTGGTTTAGAACAACAGGCCCATAACAGAAATCGCACAGTAGCACTGCACTCCAATTAGAAACTGGAAGTGGTCTCAGATTCTTTGTAATCCAAACCCTTTCCTCCTTCTGCATGTCAGTAAATCAAGGCCCAGCGAGGAGAAGCAACTTGCCTACTAACACGCAGATAGTTAGTTGGAAGAGGTGAGTGCTAAAACTCCAATCTCATGCTGTTTATTCCATCACACATGGCTGCCTCTGGAGAGAATGCATAACATTTGTGTACAAAGCACTGAAGAAAAAGGCAAAATAGATTAAATGAGATCACAGTAAACTACAAAGCCTTTACAAACAGTAGGGGTTTTATTGTTAGCTTCCTCATTTGTAGATATTTTCAAAAGAGCCAGGAGAAAAGGAAAATTTAACCTTTACGAGGGTGACGGTGACGGAATTCTGCACAAGGAAGTGAGTTTCCAGGCAAAATGTGTTAGGACTATAGGGCAATATAATCTTTAATGGTCATTTGTATGCTTCCTGTCACAAGAGGACAAAGACCAGGAAAAACTTGCTGGATACTAGCAATCAGATCATGTAAGGAATTGCTATTGTCTTAAACACACCTGATCACACATTTGAATTCCATCCATATTCCAAGTCACCAGTTTAGCCCCAGACCCACTGACGACAAGAGCTTCCCTCCAGTGACTGCATATAAGGCTGAAACTCCAGCTCCTGAGTGCTGCCATCATAGACCCAGTGTCCCCTTGGCTTGGTGCTATGCAGCCCTTCCCGTTGGATATTCAATCTCCCATCTCCTTTTCGTAAGTAAATTCAATTTTTCTTTATCCACCTTCTGAGATGGCTATTAAGCCTGCCAGCCTACCACCACGTTACCTTTTCAAAATATATGTACTTTACCTGGGAAAATGTGGCTAAATGGTTGCATCAACTCAGCACTCATTGTCTCCCCTTTGGAGAGAAGTACTGCAACAAAGGCGGCTTAATCAAACCATACATAACTAAGATGTATCCAGAAGGAGGCCAAGTGCATTGAGGTCCACAAGCACTAGGGAAGACAAAGGCCATACCTTTAGAGAGGTTACAAGCTGTTTGATAGGATGTTTTGTCTCAGCAAATTTATCATAAACCCCGTCAGGCAAAGCCCATGTATCCTTGGTAACTTCTAGCATAGAAGAGCTCACAGTACAAATCTAATCTATCCCTGCTGCTTGGTTGATTGACTAAGATAGACAAGACCTCCCACACTGACTCTGGAGTGTTCCCAGCATTGCTTTAACTCACGTTTGGTGTAGAGAAACCTTTATTACATTTTAAACACATAGTTCCCTTGAGGCTCTGAGGAAGCCCCAGTGATTCTCAGTGTGTTTAGCCCTCTGTGGGCTAATAAGGATGAATAAGTGGAGCACAGAGGATTTTTTTTAAGACAGCGAAAATCCTCTACACAATATTATGATGATGGATATATGTCATTATACATTTGCCCAAACCCATAGAATGTACAATACCAAGATTATGGATGATGATTTGTTAATATAAGCTCATCAACTGTAACAAATGTACCATTCTGGTGAGGGATATTGATAAAGGGGGAGGCTATGCATGTGCTGAGGTATATGGGGGATTTTGGTACCTTTCTCTCAATTTTGTTGTAAACCTACTTCTCTTTAAAATTTTGTTTTTTGCCCTAGCCATTTTGGCTCATTTGATAGAGCATCGGCCTGCAAACTGAAGGGTCTCAGGTTCAATTCCGACCAAGGGCACATGCCAGTGTTGCGGGCTCGATCCCCCAGTAAGGGGCATGCACAAGACAGCCAATCAATGTTTCTCTCTCATCATTGATAGATCCTCCCTTCCCCCAACTGATGGACGGAGTATGATGTAACCTGCACCTGTGGCCTGGACATTCCTGAGCACCTAAGCAGGCACCTTATATGGACTATACATTGAACCACCAACCAGCACCTGCCAAATACCCTAAGTCCCTGATTCATAAGTCTCTAGGTCCCTAATCATGTGCCTTATATGAAACCACCAATCAGCGTGTGCCAAGTACCCTAAGCCCCATCCCTTCCCTTTCCTCTCCTCAAAAGGTGTGTTCCCCTCTGCACGTATTGCTACTCTCCCCTTGCAAGACAGCCCGGCAGGGTCCTTCTCCTCTAATAAAACCTTTAGTCCTGGTTTTCAGCCCTCTGTCTCATCTTTATTATTTTTATAATAAATATTTATTGTTCAGATTATTACAGGTGTTCCTCTTTTCCCCCACTTCCCCCATAGCTCCCCTCCACCTGATCCCCAACTCCACCCCATCCATGCCCCTGTCTTCACCCATAGGTGTAAGATTCTTGTCCAATCTCTTCCCTCACCCCCTGAGAATTGTTAGTCCAATCCCTTTCTATGTCCCTGATTCCATTATATTCACTAGTCCATTTTGTTCTTCAGATTTTTTATTCACTTGATTTTTAGGTTCGCTTGTTGGTAGGTATGTATTCTATGTCTTTTTGTTGTTCATAATTTTTACCTTTACTTTTTTCTTCTTCTTCCTCTCCTTAAAGAATACCCTTCAGCATTTCATGTAATTCTGGTTTGATATTGATGAACTCCTTTAACTTTTTCTTGTCTATGAAGCTCTTTATCTGACCTTCAATTCTGAATGATAGCTTTGCTGGGTAGAGTAATCTTGGTTGTAGGTTCTTGTTGTTCATTATTTTGAATATTTCTTGCCACTCCCTTCTGGCCTGCATAGTTTTTGTTGAGAAATCAGCTGACAGTCGTATGGGTACTCCCTTCTAGGTAACTAGCTGTTATTCTCTTGCTGCTTGTAAGATTCTCTCTTTGTCTTTTGCCCTTGGCATTTTAATTATGATGTTTCTTGGTGTGTCCCTCCTTGGATTGCTCTTGTTTGGGGTTCTGTATGCTTCCTGAACTTGTAAGTCTATTTCTTTTACCAAGTAGGGAAAGTTTTCTGTCATTATTTCTTCCATTAAGCCTTCAATATCCTGCTCGCTCTCCTCTGGCACCCCAAAAATCTGGATGTTGGTATGCTTTAAGCCGTCCCAGAGGCTCTTTACACTATCTTCACACTTTTGGATTCTTCTTTCTTTCTGCCTCTCCAGTTGGGTGATTTTTTCTTCCTTATATTCCAGATCTTTGGTTTGATTCTTGGGGTACGTTAATCTATAGTTGAGTTTCTGTATATTCTTTATTTCAGAGATTGTATGCTTAATTTCTGACTGGTCCTTTTCCATTTTTTTGGTATTCTCTTTAAGATCCTTGAAGGTCTTACCAAGCTTCTTGGAGATCTCATCAAGTTTCTCAAAGGTTTTTAGAAGATTCTTGAGTTATCTTATAAATGTGATTCTGAACTGTGTGTCATCCATTAGTTTATTCTCCTCCATTTCTCCCATTCGTGTCATGCTTCTGTGTTTCCTCATTTTGGCCATCTCCCTGTGTTGATGGAGTGGCTTTATGTGGTTGGTAGCCTATAGGGGTCAGTAGCTCAGCTTCCCCAATCACCTGAGGTGGTCGCTTTTGCTATATCCCTTTGTGGGCTTAGTGCACAGTCTTGGTGTAATTAAGCCTTGATTGCTGTTGGTATACTGGAGGAATTGACCTCCAGGCCAATTGTCTGTGAGGATCCGCTGTATCTCTAAAGGAGACACACCTTGTTTCAGTGGGGCTTTGGTGCTCACCGAGAAGATCTCCCTAATATGTCACTTATGGTTGTGAGGGATTGAAACTGAGCACTAGAACTCTGGTTTCTGCGTCTCAATGAGGTGCAGTTCAGCTACTGTCTGAGGCCAGTACTGTCGCAGAAGCTACAGTGTGAATTATAGTGCTGTCTTCCTTGGATCTGTTTGCCCCAGATTGTAATTTTGCTAAACTGCAACCTAGAGGGCCATTCATATGCAAAGTCCGCTGCTTGGAACTTGGATGTGTTGTGAGGGGCAGAGTCTCAGGATGGAGTCTCAAGGTGTCACTAGGCTAAGGCATGGCCAACAGCAATGGCAGCCGGCTGCCTCTTGAATGGCGTCCCTGCTTTTTCCCAAGTCTCGCACCACAGCACAGTAAACAATCTCAGTTCTGCAAGCAAGCCAGCCTCACTTTCTGACCAGATGGCAGACAGTCTAGCCTCTCCCCAGAAAGGATTTCAGAGAGATCAGGCGCTTGTCTCTCTTCCGGTTGAAGAAAGCACTGCCCTCTGTGCACCAGGATCCTTTGCCAACCCATAGCGCATCCTCGCCCCTCCTACCTCAGTTTTTCAGCGCTTATGCCCTGGATTCTCCTCTTTTTCTTTCAGTCTAGATGAAGGGCTTCCTTTCAGCCAGCTTTCGTTTGTTTTTTGGGAGATAGACGTTTGTTTTATAGGTTTTATAGTTTTTCCTTGGACTTGTTGTGCCTGGTGGCCTTTAGGAGTGTTTACCCAGTGCCGCCATCTTCTTTTTCCCCCCTCTGTCTCATCTTTCAATCATTGATGTTTCTATCTCTCTATCCCTCTTCCTTCCTCTCTGAAATCAATAAAGATACTCTTTTTTAAAATTTAGACTATTAAAAATAAAACAAACAAGACAAGAATCACTAGAATGGATGAATGTTTCTAGTTATAATATTTCATGATTCTGCTATGGAGGAAGAAACTTCCCTTCAAGATTCTCTTGCCTGCTCTAATAATTACATCTACATGAGACAGATTATCAAGAAACAATGGCCACATTTAATTGTATATGTTTGCATGAGAACCCCACAGACATGATAGCATCTGAGACCCCCACATACATGAAAAGTTCAAATAGAAAGGGAAATAGGCTGTATTTGGCATTCTGAGCTAAAAATGAAGTAAGGAACCTTTCAGCTTCAGAGGGAGAAAAGTCATTGTAAGATTGATACCATTGTAATTTACTCATTTTTTAAAATATATTTTTTATTGATTCCAGAGAGGAAGGAGAGGGAGAGAGAGAAAGAGAAACATCCAACATGAGAGGGAATCATGGATTGGCTGCCTCCTGGGGATGGAGCTTGCAACCTGGGCAAGTGCCCTGACCAGGTATCAAATCTGGGACCCTTCAGTCCAAGGACCTACGCTCTATCCACTGAGCCAAACCAGTCAGGGCAGGTTAACTCATTATTAATAACAGAAAAAGAGCAAAGGGAAGGCCAGGTTCCCTACAAAACAGTGGGGGAAGGAACCAGATGGCAAAGATAAATTCATGCCCAATAAAGTTGGAGTGACATAGAGAAGATGTTTGTCAATCACACCTGGGGACAGAGATGGTTGGCAAGAATGGGTGTGGCCACTGCAAGTGTGTAAAGATATGAATACATAATCCCTTGAACAAATGAGTTCTCTCTTCTGCTCTTGGGACTCTTGTTGTCCAGGGATTGCTCTCTTAGCACTCTTGCATCCCCCCCTTAAGGCCTACAGCCATGCGGACTTCATACCCAAAAGACTGCAGCTAGCCTGATGCTGGACTGGACGCAGCTCTAACATGGAAAAGAAACTCTGGACACTGGCTCTAATTTTTATCTCTACTGAAACCCCAGCTACACTTTTTCTATGACTAGGCTAAGGGAAATGGAACTTTGGAAAACCAGGGGTATAATTCCACAGAAACAAAGCTTTCTACCATATCACACCCTCCCATATGAGTCTCAGAAAATTCCTTTTCTCAAGATATTGCAAGAACTCCACAACCAGCAGCAACTAGGGGAGACCAGGCACATTCCCCTCCATGAACAGAATGACATGAAGAGCAGATGTTCAATAATTAGAAATTTGTCCTGCCATATAGATAAATCATAAAAAGTTATTTCTGGTGATAACTTTTATGGACAAGGCCCTTAATTTAAATTCTTTAAGGAAGAGTCTAAACGTTTCTCCTAGGCCTGCAGGGTTTTAGTTGCTTTTAATTCAAAATAATCTGCATATCATAGAGATACACTTTGGGGTGACTTGTTCTGAACCTCTACAATTATATGAAACCCAATTTTTGTTCATGTGATCTGCTTTAAAAGGAACTGCTGGAAGTCCTAGCCACAGCAATCAGAGAAGAAAATAATAAAAGGCATTCAAATTAGAAAGGAAAGGGTAAAACTATAATTTTTTGCAGATGGCATGATACTATATAGAGAAAAACCTAAAGATGCAACAAAAAAACTATGAGAACTGAAAAATAAAATTGGTAATCAAAACAGCATGGTGCCCTAGCTGGTTTGGCTCAGTGAATAGAGTGTCGGCCTGCAGACTGAAGGGTCCTGGGTTCCATTCTGGTAAAGGGAAAATGCCTGGGTTTCAAGCTCGATCCCCAGTAGGGGGTGTGCAGGAGGCAGTCAATCAATGATTTTCTCTCATCAATGATGTTTCTATCTCTCTCCCTCTCCCTTCCTCTCTGAAATCAATAAAAATATATATTTTAAAGTATTTTTTATTGTCTAAAGTTTTAGACATGTATTTTTTATCTGATTAACACCCCTCCCCCTCAGCCATTCCTACCCTAGCAAGCCCCCACCGCCAAGTGTCTGTGTTCATTGGTTATGCTAATATGCATGCATACACATGGCATCAAAACAGACATATAGGTAAAAAAAAAAAAAAAATGGAATACAGAATCCAGCAATAAATCCACACCTATGTGGACAATTAATCCATAACAAAAGAGGAAAGGACATAGTATGGGGTAAAGACAATCTATTCAATAAATGGTGTTTGGAAAATTGGACAGATACATGCCAAATAAAAGGAAACTAGACCACCTTCATACACCATATATAAGGATAAAGTCAAAATGGATTAAAAGACTACATGTAAAACTTAAAACCATAAAAATCCTAGGAGAAAACATAGAAAGAAAACTCTCTGACATTTCTCTTAGCAACATTTTTTTTTCTAACATATCTCCTCAGGCAAGGGAAACAAAAGAAAAAAATAAACAAATGAGACTATATCAAACTAAAAGTTTTTGCACAGCAAAGGAAACTATCAATAACCTACTAAATGAGAGAACATATTTTCCAATGATATGTTCAATAAAGGGTTAATAATTATGCATTATAAAGCACTCATACAACTCAACACCAAAAAAACAAACAACCCAATTAAAAAGTGAGCAAAGGACCTGAATAGACCTTTTCCCAAAGAGGACATATAGATGGCCAATAGCTATATGAAAAGATGCTCAACCTCACTAATCACCAGAGAAATGCAAATTAAAACAACAATGAAATATCACCTCACACCTGTCAGAATGGCCATCAGTAAATCAACAAACAACAAATGTTGATGAGGATGTGAAGAAAAGTGAACCCTTGTGCACTTTTGAGAATACAGATTGGTGCAGCCACTGTGGAAAACAGTATGGAGGGTCCTCAAAAATTTTAAATGGACCTGCTTTATGACCCAGCAATTCTACTTCTTGGTATATATTAGAAGAAACCCAAAACACTAATCCAAAAGAACATATGCACCTCTATGTTCAATGCAGCATATTTACAACAGTCAAAATATGGAAGCAACCCAAGTGCCTATCAATAGAGGGAATAAATATTCCATATATAGAATAGAATATTACTTGGCCATAAAAAAAGAATAAAATCTTACCATTTGCGACAATATGGTTAAACCTAGAGGGCATTATGCTCAGTGAAATAAGATAGACTGGGAAAAACAAATGCCATATAATTTCACTTATATGTGGAATCTAACAATCTAAATACATGAAAAAGCAAAATAGAAACAGACATAGATAAAGAGAACAGAATAGTGGATGCCAGAAGGAAAGAAGGCTTGGAGGAATGGGTGAAAAAGGTGAAGGGATTAACCTGTTAACAGGGGAGTTCCCTTTTTAATTATGCAATGTACAACTGGCGCATACTCTTTCACTAGGACGTATCAGTATGTCACACCCAGTAGACATAATTTTTATATTATTATTATTTTTTATTTATACTTAATTAAAATAAATGAAATATATATTTTTTCGTTTATTTATATATAAAGCACAAATGAAAATACAAAATTACAGATGCGACAACGAAATAGATCACAAACGAAAGAAATGGAGGACAAAAAGCGACTGGATATTGAGTTCAAATCTACGCTTATAAGGTTTTTCAAGAATTTCCTAGAAAAGATGGATAAGACCTATGAGGATATGAAAAGAGATCAACTAGAATTAATAAGGTGTCATCAAGAAATGATAAGGGATCAACAAGAAATAAAGAATACATTGTCTGAAATAAAAAATATTTTACAGAGTCCTAAAAACAGAATGGAAGATCGCAAGAATCAAGTCAAAGATTTGGAACATAAAGAGCCAGAAGACACTCCTCCACAGAAGCCAGAAGGCAAGAGAATCCAGAAAATTGAAGATAATGTAAGAAACCTCTGGGACAACTTCAAGCGAACCAACATCAGAATTATGGGGGTCCCAGAAGATGAGAGAGAGCAAGATATCAAAAACATACTGAAAGAAATAGTGACAGAAAACTTCCCCCACCTGGTGAAAGAATTAGACTTACAAGTCCAGGAAGTGCACAGAACTCCAAACAAAAGGAATCCAAAAAAGACCACACCAACACACATCATAATTAAAATTCCAAGAACAAAAGACAAAGAGAGAATATTAAAAGAAGCAAGAGCAAAGAAGGTAGTTACCTATAAAGGAGCACCTATACGATTGTCAGCTGACTTCTCAACAGAAATCATGCAGGCCAGAAGGGAATGGCAAGAAATATTCAAGGTGATGAATAGTAAGAACCTACAGCCAAAGATAATCTATCCAGCAAAGCTATCACTCAGAATCGAAGGTCAGATAAAGAGCTTCACTAATAAAAAAAAAGCTAAAGGAGTTCATCAACACCAAACCAGAATTATATGAATTGCTGAAGGGGGTTCTTTCAGAAGAGAAAGTAAACAAAGATAAAAATTATGAACAACAAATACGTAACTATCAACAAGTGAATTTAAAAACCAAGGAAATTAAAAAAAAATCTGATGAACAATAGTAACTGTTGAATATAATAGAATCAGAAGTATGGAAGGGGAGTGAACTGACGATTCTTGGGGAAAAGGGGAGTGGGGCCGTGGGAAGAGACTGAACATAAACTGTGCACCTATGGATGAAGACAATGGGGAGTGGGGAAAGGACAGAGTGTGGGGAGGGAACCTGGTGGAGGAGAGCAATGGTGGGGGAAAAAAAGGAACATTTGTAATAATATGAACAATAAAAACTTAAAAAAAAGAAAGAAAATACAAAATTACAAATAGAAAAGAATACCTACAAAAAAATGGAAACATCGAATTAAAAAATTATAAATTTTATAAGCAATTATAAAGATTACAAAAAATATATTTTTTATTTCTATACACAATAAAAAATATTAAAAAGTTAACAATTACAGAACAATAAACAAAAGTACACAAATAAAATAGAAATATTGAGTTTAAAAAATTGAAATATAGATGTAAAAATTCAAAACTCAACTTCCTTGTGATATATTTTAAAACAATTGTTGATACATAGTACTACCTTACAATCCGGACATCAGTATGTAGATTCTTTCCTAACACCTTTTTTGTAGCAAATTCGGCATTTCCTGGATTTAGTTTTTCCTATATCGCTTTTCATTTGTTCTGGAAAATGCCTTTCAACTAAGCGTGATGGTTTAGATGTAGAGCTGCTTGTTGATGTCTTTGGGTGGGTTTTCACTATCTTGTTATCTACCAATTTCTCTACACACTCTATCAAAAAGTGTAATCGATCCAAATGACCTTTATCTTTTTTGTATATAATATATGCATTGAAGCAGCACATATCAATTAATCGTAGAAAAATTTTTTTATAAAATTTTTTTACCCTATTACGGGCAGCCGTGTAGGCCACCATAACTCCATCTCCCAAATCTACGCCGCCCATATTCTTGTTATAATCCAGGACAACATTTGGTTTTTCTTGCCTTCTTCCTCTCTTTTCAATCATTGTCTTTTCGTCATTATGAATAGAACTGAGCATCGATACGTCTTTTTTATCCTTCCATTTTAAAACCATAAGTTTGTCTTTGATTCTTACATATGTTCATTTTTCTGTAATTTTTTTTTGTTTTTATTTCACTGGGGATTCCGACTGTTTATCCTCATTGCTCCAACAATGTCTGTATTGTTTTGACACAAGAATTCAGCCAAATGAATTGACGTATAGAAATTATCTAAGTAAATCCTATACCCTTTATTCAGTAAGTCATGTGTTAACTCCACAACAATTCTTGTTGATTGTTTTTCTTGTGGGTAGTTCAAACCATAATTTATGTCCTTATATTTTGTAAGTATCCAGATTGGCTTTCACTCAAAATAAACAACTTCATTCCAAATCTAGCTCTTTTTGTAGATATATTTTGTTTCCAAGATAAATTCCCTTTTCATAATAAAGGAGATTCATCTACGCATATTTCTCGTTCACGTACATTAAAACTTTTAAATCCTTCTGACAAATTAATTGATGATTGGATCAATTTTATATGTTTTTTTATTATATAAAGGTTGGAGATATAAAAAAATATAAGTAAATAACATATAATACGAAAGTAGGTAGGTAAGTGTAAGTACTTACCCATCACTGCTCACCCAGAACACGTCCACCACTCTCAATAGCGAAATTATACTGATTCCCTCCGTGTCTTAAAAATTCATGTGGAGACATGTATGGATGACTAATACCTTTGTTGTTCGGAAATATACGTCCTGCCCGTTTCAGGGCGCAACTTATATTTCAAGGACCTATTCATACATCCTACCCGTACCCGATATTGTTTACGTTTGACGTATTTATACGTTCCGCTCGGTTAACAGGTTAAGAAGTTCAGATTGGTAGTTACAAAATAGTCATGGGGATGTAAACATAATGACTATATAGTCAACAATCTATAATAATAAATTCGTAATATGCTAATTAGACCAGATGTCCTTCTGGACATATTTCCGGATTACTGGGGCTGCAAGGGAAGCCCGGGACCTAGGTGCCAGAGGGAGGCTGGTGCCAGCAGCTGGGAGGAAGGAAGGCTTACTCTTGCATGAATTTCATGCATTGGGCCTCCAGTGTTTTAATAACTATGTAATATGGGGGTGGGGGGACACACTGTAAAATATATGACTGTCTAACTGCTATGCTGTACACCTGAAACTAATACAAAATAATGTTGAATGCAAACTGTAATTGAAAAATTAATAAATACCTGTTATTTCCACACACAAAAATAATAAAAGGAACCAGCATGTTTGCTATTTAAAACAACTCCACTTGTAGTTAAATCTGGCAAATTTAACACATGTACTTAAGTCCTTCCTGAGAGCCTACAAAAAAGGATAGGATTTTAAAAACCAAAACACCATGAGGACCATAAAAACAAAAGGCAAGGCTACAGCAGGCAGTACAGCACACCTCAGTCACCCTCCCCCCACAAAATACGGAAACTAGAAAATGGATAAATGACTTAGCAGACTGGAGAAAGCTAAAACCTAAGGAAGCTGTTTGTACTGTAAACCCCCAAAGGTTCAAAACTTGAAGGTACCAGGTATCTCTTAAAGCGGTAGAGGTTTAAATCAGGATGATTAATAGAACATTTTTTAAAATATATTTTTATTTATTTCAGAGAGGAAGGAAGAGGGAGAGATTGAAATATCAGTGATGAGAGAGAATCATTGATCTGCTGCTTCCTGCACACCCTCTACTGGGGATTGAGCCCACAATTTAGGCATGTCCCTGACAAGGAATCAACCCTGGGACACTTCAGTCCCTAGCCTGATGTTCTATCCACTAAGCCAACCCAGCCAGGGCTTGAACATTTTTATAATGAGCAGTTAGTCCTCAGATCCCTTTCTCCATCCCAGCTAAACACGAAACAATTAAACTACATACAGCTGAGAGCCCACTGAGTGCTATGCTGAAAACGGGGATTAAGTTAAAGTCTGCATTTGGAACACTGAGACCTCCTATCCCTTTCCTTGGCTCAATTCCCAAAATACTGACAGTCGGGTTTATACACTCCAAGCAAGAAATTATAAAATTCTGCTCTGGTGAACGGACTGAACCCAGAGAAATACAACAGAGATGCTACTGGAAAAGTATGAAGGGTGTCAAATTTTGTAGCATCTTGTAGTTCATATTAGAGTTTTTGGGTTTTAGCCTAAGGGCTAGAAAGTCATTCAAAGGTTTCAAGTAGGGAAAGAACAAGATCAAGTTTGCACTTTTAAAAACTTATTTAAAAGGGAGCTAGTTTGGATCTTCAAAAAAAGAGGCCTCAGTACCTAGACCACGTATTGGCCAGTTTCAATCATGCCTTCCCTTTCCATTTTGGAAAAGTCGAGCTCAGAGGAGTCAGTGGCAGTGAAGAGGGCTGCCAGCGCTGCCAAGACACATCAGTGGTATGCCTGCTGGTGCCTGAAGATGCAGAGTGTTAGGAAGGGAGACAAGAGGTGCTATATGGAGGAACATCAATAGTATGCCCGCTTGCCGAAACTGGTTTGGCTCAGTGGCTAGACGAGCATTGGTCTGTGGACTGAAAGGTTCCAGGTTCTATTCCAGTCAAGCGCATGTACATTGGTTGCAGGCACATCCCCGGTAGGAGGTGTGCAGAAAGCAGCTGGTCGATGTTTCTCTCTCATCGATGTTTCAGCTCTCTATATCTCTCTCTTCCTCTCTGTAAAAGATCAATTATATATATATATATATATATATATATATATATATATATATAATTTTTTTTTTAATAGTATGCCCTCTGGCACACAAGGACATGAAATGGTAAGGGGGGGGTGTTAAGAGGGGAGTTGCATAGATACTTTGGAGGTATGTGAAGATATGGGGTGCTAAAGCAGTTTAGGATGGCACATGGAAGTACATTGGGTATATGCCTGCTGATATCTGAGAATGCCAAGTGCTGGTGGTAGAGTGCAGGGGTGGCAGGTGGAGGAAAATGCCAGTGTGGTGGAAAAAGCCAGTGTGGTTTGGAAGACTAGTTACAGTAATTGAGAAAAAAAATGAGGATTATATTGAAGATAATATTCTCACTGTTGGAAAAGATACGAAACACATAGATAAGAGGAAGACCAGACTGACCCCTGCGATTCTGAGTTGAAATTGGAGGTTTTGGTATGAACTCGTGCTTTTTAAACATATTTATTCAGAGAGATGCAGCTATATACTTATATGTAGAAATATATGTATTTCTTACTCCTGTTTGTAAGGGGGCCTAGAAGCAATGATAGCCCATTTGCAGTGAATATACTAAATGCCCAGATCATGGTTTCTATAAATCACTCTCCACTAGAGAAAGTGTTCAAAAAATAATGGGAACATGTCAAAAGGACACAGATACTATCATGAAAGAGACTCGCAAGGGTCAAATCTGGGACAATTTGAACATCAAAATAAATAATGATAATAATGTATTACAACCAATTATATTAAATAAAAATACATGAGTCTATATTGATACAAATAAATCTATACTAATAAAAGGGCAATATGCTAATTAGGGCGGGCAAAGTCACAATGGTTTCGAGGCCGGGGCTCAGGCAGCTGCAAGGTTGGAGGCCGGGGGTGGGTAGGATATGATACCACAGGAGGGGATAAGGAAGGAGAGGGAGAGGAAGGCAGGCCTGCGTGCCGACAAGCTGAGAGTTGAAACAGAAATACAGAAAGGGAATGAGAAAAAGACGCAGGAATAGAAAAGGGAAGGAAGGGGGGAGGGGGTGAAAGGCTGGGCAGGAAGAGGGTGTGGGGCTTGTATTTCACTTCCTGCATGTGGGAGAGGGTGGAGACCGCGGGGGAGGCGGGGGAGCGGGGGGGGCGGAGCAAGTGTGCCTTGCAAGGGGCGGGGCGCAGCGCGGAGGGGGAGAACGGGGAGCACCGCGCAGACTCAGAGTGGAGGGCGGTGGCCCCCAGCGCAGGCCATTGGCCAGGAGGCGCCCATGGGTCCTGGACCAGGCGGGGGGGTAGGGTGTAGGGGGGGGCGGATGAGCGGAGGCCCTACAGCTTTGTAGCAGCAGCGCCCGGGCTGCGCGGGCTTCGGCACCCTCTCTTGGCCGGGCGTCCTGCACTAGAAGGGGAGGCCCAGTTTATCTGGGCAGAATCTGACACTAGTGAGGGTACCCGTTTCGCCCCCAAGGGCTACACCCCAAACGCACTGGCCAAGGTTAGGTTGGTCGCACATTAAGTGTAGTTTGTTGACTAGAAGTTGGGGCATCCCGGGCAGGGAATGGGAGGACGACGGTGGTGGGGAAGCTGGAGAAGGGGGTGGGGCGGCAAAGGCCTGGCTGGGGCTGGGCCCTGAGCTGGGGGTTAATGCCCCCCAAACGGAAGCTTTAATATCAAAGTGCACTCAAGCGGGGCTGGAAGCAGGTTCCAGAGAGGAAAGGAGAAGGTTTAAAAGAGGAACCAGTGAACATGGCGGGGGCGGTGGGGAAGGGCAATAATAGGGAAGGAGGGAGAGAGGCTGAGTTCAGGTTCACAAGGGAAAGGCGAATGGGGGGAAAGGGGGAGGGGAGAGAAATAAGGAGACTGACAAGGAGAATGAAGGGAGGAGGGAGGTTCAAAGGGAGGGAGAGAAAGAAAGCAGGAAAGAAAAGGATGCTAAAATGGGGTGAGGCCACAAAAATAGTCAAATGAAAAGAAGAAACAGAATGTGAGAGTGAGGGGAGTTTAAAAGGAGGAGTTAGTAAGAAAATTAAGTATAGAATGATTTTTTAAAAATATTTTTATTGAGTGATTTTTAAGTGGAGAAGACAGGACAAAAAGCATAGAAAGAGAGAAAAGAAATAATTTTTAAATTAGCCTGTAAAAAGAGCAAAAGAGGGAGGGAGGAGGGGGGAGGATGGGAAAGAAGAAAAAAAAGGGAGGGAAAAACTTTATAAAGGAGTCAGTAGAGAGCAGAGTTAAAGAAGGGAAGAGGATGTATGAGTGAGCTGACAGAGCTATAATGAAAATCAAGAATAGTTGTGTACTGGGGACAGAAAAGAAAAAAAATGATTGTGAATAATTTGGCAGGTGGATAGATATTTAAAAAGTGGAAGTAAGTAGAGAAGAATGTATGGGAAAGGCAGGATGAGAGACAAAGAGGGAGGGAAGAAAAAGTTCTAAAGGGGAGCCAGTAGAGCTTAAAAGGAGAATAAGAGGAAGGAAGAAATGGGGGAGGAAGCAAAGCAGGTACAAGGGAGGAAGTGAAGAAAAAAATTAAGGTGGGAAGGAAGGAAAAGGGGAGGGAGGGCAGGAGTAAAGATAAAGGAAAATAGGAATGTGGGAAGGGAGGGAGGGTAGGAGGAAGATGGGAAGAATGATGATAGAACAGAAGTAGGAAATGAGGAAAGAAAAGTTTCTGAATGATGAGTCAGTAGGAAAATGTTACATAAAGGAGAGAAAAATTGTGTGAGAGGGAGAAGCCAATAAGGAAGTCAAATACAATTATGTGTGAAGGGGATAAGATTTTTTAAAAAGTTAATAAAAAATATAATAAAGATAGCTGGGTAGGTGTGTGAATGAATAGATAGACACATGCACAGGTAGACAGAACTGATTGGGAGAAGGAAAAAACAGTAAATATTAAAAGTAGAGAGTTAGAAAAGGAAAGAGAAGAAATGAAAAATGTTAAAAGTGGTCAGTAAATAGAGGGTAAAAGAAGGGATGTGATGGAATATGGTGGAAAAGGGAAGGGGAGGAAAGAGTAACGAGTGAGGAGAAAGAGGATAGAGGAAAAAGTTTTAAAAGGAGAGCAGGAAAGAAAATACTTTTTTTAAAAAATGAGTGAGAGAATGTGTGCAAGAGGAATTTTAAAAAGATGGGCCAGGAAAAAGAGACAATAGGAGGAAGAAATGAGAAGTTTAAGAAGAGGAGTTAGTAAGAAAAGAATTTAGTTCAATGGGATGATGAGGCTGTAACGTTCTGCCTCTGGGATAATAAGTCACTTGCTAGAAAGTTTCAGGTAGTCATCTCAAACAGTGTCCACCTCAAATGCTTTTTGAAAAAGAAAATATAAAAGAAATTATTGTGAAATAGAAAATAAATTATTGTGAAATATCTAATAGGGTAATATGCAAATTGGTTGGGATGCCATCATAGTAATGACTGATCAGCAGGCTGCGTGTGCAGCAGGCGCTGGTGGGCGGGGACTTGCAGTGCTGGGGACACGACGGCTGCTGCCGCCTGCCCAGGGCTGGCCACGGGCTTGGGCAAGCTGCCAATGGCCGCTGCTCCTGTGAGGGCCTGAGATTCAGGCAATGAGGGCCAGGTGAGGCTCAGGCAGCCTAGCAGCCAGCAGTGGCAGCAGCAGAGGCGTGATGGGGTCATTGCCTTTCCCTGATCGCAATGTTGCCTCCTGCAGAGGGAAGCCAAACTGCAGCTTAGGCCCACGCCCCACGAGGGCTCCTGGACTGTGAGAAGGGGCGGGCTGGGCTGAGGGACACCTCCCTGTACACGAAATTCATGCACCAGGCCTCTAGTCCTATAAAATAAAAGGGTAATATGCAAAAAGACCAAACTGGGGAACAACTGGCCGCTATGACTCACACTGACCATCGGGGGCAAGCGCAGTGGCCCACCGCTGCAGCCATAGTCGGACATCTTCTGAGGGCTTCCTGACTGTGAAAGGGCACAGGCTTGACCAAGGGACACCCCACACCCCCAGTGCATGAATGTTGTGCACCAGGCCTCTAGTAAGTGAATAAATAGATATTTTACAGTGTTTTTATTTAGTTTAGAGAGAGGGGCAGGGAAAGGGAGAGAGAGACAGAAAAACATCAATGTGAGAAAGAAACTTTGATTGGCTGTTTCCTGTATGCACCCCAACTGGGGATCAAACCAGAAACATGGGTATGTGTCCTGACCAGAATTGAACCTGTGACCTTTCTGTGCACAGGACGATGCTCCAACCAACTAAGCCACACAGGTGGCCAGGGCATAAGTGAATAAGTAAACGGGGGACAGGGCAGATTGTATTTTACAAAGAAGCCCACCACAATACAGTCTATCCTACATGCTGTTCTTACACTGTGATGCTAGCAATCTTCTCATTGAGTGGTAAGGGCTACATCCCCTCCCCTTGAAACTCAGTGGATGGGTATGACTGCCTCAGCCAGCATTGTACAAGGAAAGTGAAGCTATATGAATTCTGCGGTTGTATCATAAAAAAGTAAGTAGAGAAGAATGTATGGGAAGAAGGGCGGGCAGGCCATGCAGGCCATGCACTTTCACCTTGTTCTCTTGGGATGCTTGTGTTGAATCTTAACCACAATGCTGGGATGAAATCAAGCAGCCACATAAAGAGGCCTCATGTAGTTCTTTTTTTTTTTTTGGTTTTATTCCTTATCCCATTTATTTTTTATCAGATATCCACAACCCAATTCTTCCAAAGGCTACATAGAGTAGTTTTGCCCTTGAGAAGGGGGATTTATGAGATTTCTGGTTTTTCATTTATTGCCCTTGGCATCGACATCCCTGCTTTCCAAGAACCCCCCCCCCCAAAATTACTTTAATGTTAAATTGACTGATGGCCCATTCTGACTTCCTGAGAATACCACTGTTACGCCCAGACTTCGTGATCCCCAAGGACCACCAGGGAGCCGAGTCCTATGCAATAAACAAAAGAGCCTCTTCCATGCTAGCATGGGCTCCCACTCACGCCGACAGCATGGCGGAAGAGAGACCGAATTTTGCCAAGCCCAGGGGTTTTACACCGGTGGTGATGTCACTGCTTTGGCTGACCCTGATTGGTTGGGTGAGGGCTAGGGTCCAGTTACACAAAATGGAGGATAACTCCGCCCTGCCCCACAATACAAAATGGAGTCAGGAGTTAACCATACCTCCTCATGTAGGAGTTCTGACTGACAGCTCCAGCTGAGGTCCCAACCAAAAGCCAACACCTTATTTCATACATTACAATCAAAGGAGGAGATGTAAGCACTAGGCTACATAAAATTCATTGGTAATAGGTTAGGGAGGTGAGAGAAAATAAAGCAGGAAAATCTTTGAGATTGGATAAAAAGTAAAACAGAGAGACATATACTTCTTTTACATTGGTGGGTACAGGATAGTTAGCATTTACAGCACACAGAAATGGACCTTAGATGCAAAAAAAAAAAAAAATCAATAGACAGGCTCACTTAAGGTAAAGATTGACTTTTGTCAAGGAAGCTACAGCCTAGGACTTGACTACTCACCATGAGTTGCTCTTTTTTTTTTTTTTAATGATTTCTAAAGATTTTAATTTTAGAGCTTGGATATGTACTTTATTTCTTTTTTAAAAAATATATTTTATTGATTTTTTACAGAGAGGAAGAGAGAGGGACAGAGAGTTAGAAACATTGATGAGAGAGAATCATCGATCAGCTGCCTCCTGCACATCCCCTACTGGGGATGTGCCCACAACCAAGGTACATGCCCTTAACCAGAATAGAACCTTGGACCTTTCAGTCTGCAGGTCAACGCTCTATCCACTGAGTCAAACCTGTTTCAGCTGTACTTTATTTCTTTATGTAATGGGCTCTATTCATATCCCCAAACTCTCAAGTTATCAATTCAATCTTTTTTTGTGTGACAGCACTGTACACATACCATACAATCCACCCATTTAGAGTGTATAATTAAATGATTTTTAGTATATTCAGAGTTCTGCAACCATCACCCCAGTCAATTTTAGAACATTTCATCACTCCAAACAGAAACCAATACTCTTTAGCTACAACACTCCACAAACCCTCAATAGGCAACCACTAAATTGCTTTCTGTCTCCATATATTTACCTATTCTAAACAAAGAAAAATAGGTAAATTGGACTTCATCAAAATTAAAAACTTTTGTGTTCCAAAGAATCTTATCAAGAAATTGAAAAGGCCAAAAAAGTCACATAAAAAGTACTGATACATGCTCCAACATGACTATTGAAAAACATTATGCTAAGTGAAAGATGTTAGTCATGAAGGACCACACATAATGATTTGATTTATATGACTCACTTTTAGTTAGGAATTTTTGTGTTTAGAGCATC
The DNA here is from genome assembly GCF_014108245.1 of Pipistrellus kuhlii. Taxonomy (NCBI): domain Eukaryota; kingdom Metazoa; phylum Chordata; class Mammalia; order Chiroptera; family Vespertilionidae; genus Pipistrellus; species Pipistrellus kuhlii. The sequence continues at coordinate 17,704,831 of NW_023425504.1, forward strand.
CTATGTGGTTATTTTAGGTCTCTGAGTTGGTAAGGCCCACCATGCAGGGCTTCTCTGAGTTTGTATATGGCCCCTTTTTTGTCCACAGACAGTTGGCACAATTTTAATAAGGACTGGAGATTGGAGAAAGAAAGAGCAAGGGAGCCCAAATGCAGTGAAATGTTAATTAGAAAACTGGGCAAAAGGACCATGGAAGTTCTTCGTACTGCACTTGTGACTTTTCTGTAAGTTTGAAAATATTTCAAAATACATTATTTTTCAAAACCATGCAATTGTTATTTTACCAAACCATTTCAGATCAAAGGCTCATAGCTTAATTTCAGCCACTCAACCAGTCCTATTTTTTTCAGAGCAAAAAGGAAAAATCATGGTATTCATAACCCCAAACCACAGGTATGCAAATCACACTAACAAGCAGGCACCTATTCATACTAATTCATCAACATTTCTATGCCCAGTGCTGCATCAGCTCTCTGGAGTCTGACCAAGGCAGCAGAGTTTTAGGACTTCTAATGCTGCAGGTGCTCATTGCTCAAAACACACTTACCCTGATGTGATGCAGCAAAGAGGTACTCCTTTGTGGTAACAGTCTTTATCTGGCATCTGTTAGTCTTTAGCAAATCTGTAACAACTCTTCAATGCCTCTGCAATATCTTTTCTGCATTGCTCTTCCTTTTGTCACCTCATTCTCCTGTGGGGGAGGGAAATAATTTTTCTTCTACCTTTATATGTTCTTGGCTGAGAGCCCCCTTCCCTGTGATAAGACAGGATAGCAGGAGAAAAAGCAACAGACGTGTAATAACAAGTATCCTTCCTCTATATACGGGAGATACCCAGAAAAACTCCCCCAAATAGCCCAAACCATCACCTTACATATCATCTTCTTCTAATGACAAGAGAAAGATGTTGAGGGAGAAGGAGAGTCAGTTTTAGAAGATTACCAGGCAAAGCACAATAAGAAATGGTATGGTTATTATTAAGATTTATGTCCATGCCTTTTCCATTGATAAGTTTCTAGAGGTTTAGGCATCTGGTACGGAGAAGGAGACACACTACAAATGGAAATTTCCCTTATACGTGTAAATGTCTCTTACAAAAGGGTAACTCTACACAATTTTTAGAGCTTCTCCTGAGTCTGTTGTTTCTTAAAAAGAATGATCCTAAAATAAGCCTATGCCAAAGAAATATTTTGAGGTGACAAATTTTGCTCCTCTTCTCTCTGCTCTTCAAGCCCTGATGGTTAAAGGGATGGTAAAAGGGCTTGTCCTCCTCAGTTGGAATCCTAGGGCCTCCCTTGACTTTCCTCCAAAGGGCCCTGCCCCTCAAACACATAATTTTTACAAACAGAGATATCCAAATAATAAGTAACTATGTGAGAGAAATTAAACAATATGAATAATTAAAGAATACAAATTAAACAACAGTGGTAGTCAATTTTTTATTTTATTTTTTATTTTTATTTCTTAAAATATTTTAAAATTGATTTTTAGAGAAAGAGGAAGGTAGAGGGAGAGAAAGAGAGAGAAATCAATGTGAACGAAATACTGATTGGCTGCCTCCTGCATGCCCCCACCAGGAATCAAGCCTACAACCTGGACATGTGCCCTGATCAGGAATCAAATGGGCAATCTTTTGGTGCATCAAGCAATGCCTAATCAACTGAGCAACACATGCCAGGGCAGTCATTACTTTTAAATTAGTACTACTCTTCATGGCAACATGATGCTAATATATAATACTATATATACACTGAGTGGTCAGATTATTATGCATTCAGAAATCATAATAATCTGGCCACTCAATGCATATTGAGGATTGTGGAAGAGGTTACCCTCAAGGTTCTTTCAATTGGTCTGATAGTCATGAGACAAACTAGCAAGAAGTGATCAAATTTTATTACATACATATGTATGGGCACCCCACAAACATGAGATAGAGACCTCACATGTATGAGAGGTTCAAAACAGAAAGGGAAGATGAAAAGTACAGTAGATCCTCAGGTTATGTCAGAGATCTGTTCCTACAATGTGATGTAATGCGATTTTCACCGTAAGTCAGAACCCACTTACATAAGCACCTACGTCACTCCCATGGAACACGTACACAGCAGTAATGAAGTGAAACAGTAAAAAAATTTAAAAAAAATTAAAGAAAGATAACAATTCCTGACCTTTACTTGTGGTAAATAAATAATAAAAAAAAACATAGCTGAAACCCTGAAACCGGTTTGGCTCAGTGGATAGAGCGTCGGCTTGCAGACTGAAGGGTCCCAGGTTCGATTCCAATCAAGGGCATGTACCTGGGTTGTGGGCACATCCCCGGTGGGAGGTGTGCAGGGGGCAGCTTATGGATGTTTCTAACTCTCTATCCGTCTCCCTTCCTCTCTGTAAAAAATCAATAAAATACATTAAAAAAAACACCAAACGTAAAGCACATATGTACATACGTCAAAATGACGGAACTTTTTTAATTTTTATAAATACACTAGAGGCCCAATGCACAAAATTTGTGCAAGAGTAGGCCTTCCTTAACCCGACTACAGGCACCAGCTTCCCCCTGGCACCCAGGATCCAGGCTTCCCTCACAGCCCTGCTTCATCAGGAAGGACGTCTGGTCTAATTAGCATATTATGCTTTTATTATTATAGATGGGAGATGGCGACATAACCACAAAACGATGTATGTCGAGTCTGACGTAACCCGAGGAATATCTGTATATGGCATTCTGAGCTAAGGATCATCTTGGGGCTTCAGAAGAGAGGAAAGTCATTGCAGGATAATAAGAGCAGCCCTAGCCTGTTTGCCTCAGTGGACAGAGCATCGGCCTTTGGACTGAAGGGTCCCAGGTTCGATTCTGGCCAAGGGCACATGTCTGGGGTTGTGAGCTTAATACCTAGTAGGGAGTGTGCAGGAGGCAGCTGATCAATGATTAATTGATGTTTCTATCTCTCTTTGACTCTCCTTTCCTCTCTAAAATCAATAGAAATATTTTTTTTTTAAAAGAGCAGATGTTCAGTAATTAGTAGTTTGCCCTGCTCCAATAGGTGTCAGAGGACTTACTCCTTGATCCTGCTCGCTGTGACAACTGTGAGAGTACAGGTCCTCAGACACCGTGTATTAGATGGAGAAGACAAACGAAATCATAGGAGAGACTTAATTGCAGACCAAGTAGCCATTGCTACCAAGTAGCCATCAGACAAAGTAGTTCTTTAGTCTCTCTTTTCTTCTCTCACTCGCGCTCGCGCTCGCGCTCTCTCAGGATAGTTAACAAGATCATGTACTCTGTTAAGGGTTAATAACCCCTTCAAGGGGTATTAATTCTGGTACTTCAAAGGTGTGTTAACCTAGATGCCCAAGAACAATGGACAGAGCTGGCTTAAAACCTTTCACTAAAGAAGTTACAGGCCTGGACTTGACTACCTACCTGGCCAGTTAGGAATTTAGAATCAGATCACCCTGTAATATCATCTTCCATAGAACCTACCCTTTTTTTCTCCACAGTACATAATTAAATGTGTTTTTCTCTTGTTAACCTGTCTTATGACAATTTGATTAGGCCAGGCAAACAATCTAGAAGGGTAGAAGGAAAATATTTCTGCCTCTGAATTTGCAATATTGAAAAAATGGAAAGAATATAAATTTGGGGTAATCATGCATCATCCTTTCAACAAATATTTACTGAGAACCTTCTATGAACCAAGTATATAATAGAACAGAGTAAGTTTAATTATTATGATACATTGACACAAAGAAATGTTACATAACTATTAAAATACCAACTTAAAAATATTCTTTTTAAAAATATATTTAAAAGATAAATTATATTGATTTCAGAGAGGAAGGGAGAGGGAGAGAGAGATAGAAACACCAATGATGAGAGAGAACCATTGATTGGCTGCCTCCTAAACATTCAACACAGGGGATGGAGCCCAAAACCTGGGCATGTGCTCTGACAGGAAATTGAACCCATGACCTCCTGGTTCATAGGTTGACACTCAACCACTGAGCCATGCCTGCTGGGCCTAAAAATATTCTTAAAAGTGTTCAGCAATATGATTTCACTCATATTTTGGATATAAAACTGAAACTCATAGACACAACAGCATCGTAGTTACAAGAGGGAAGGGTTCAGGGTAGTAAAGGGAAAAGTGGGCCAAACATATGATGGAAGATGATTTGACTTTGGGTGGTCGGCACACAATGCTGTATACAGACCATGTATCATAGAAATGGACACTTGAAACCTATATGATCCTATGTGACCCCGATAAATTTAATTTTTAAAAAAGTGTTTATGAAACAATGAAAATTAGAATGCATGATTTTATAGACACTATTTAAAACTATGTACAAATTATAAATTATAATCCAGGAAATTTTTTAGATGTTTAAGTATCTCATGTAAATGTTCACAGAAACTCTAGTATTATTGCCCCCATGATATAGATAGTAAATTGAAGCCTTCTTGAATTATGAAAATACTAGAGGCCCAGTGTACAAAATTCATGCATGGGGGTGTCTGTCCCTCAGCCCAGCCTGCACCCTCTCCAATCTGGGACCCCTTGGACATCCTCTCACAATCCAGGACTGCTGGCTCCCAACTGCTCACCTGCCTGCCTTCCTGATTGCCCCTAACTGCTTCTGCCTGACAGCCTGATCACCTCCTAACCATTCCCCTGCCAGCCTGATTGATGCCTAACTGCTCCCCTGCCAGCCTGTTTACTCTCAACTGCCCTTCCCTGAAGGCCTGGGTCCCCCTCAACTGCCTTTCCCTACAAGCTTGATTGCCCCCAACTGCCCTCCCTTATAGGCCTGGTCCCTCCCAACTGCCCTCCCCTGCTAGCCTGATTGCTCCCAACTGCCCTTCCCTGCTGGCCATCTTGTAGCAGCCATCTTTGACCACATGTGGGCAGCCATCTTATGTGTTGGAGTAATGGTCAATTTGCATATTACTGTTTTATTAGATAGGATAGAGGCCTGGTGCATGGCTGGGGGCCAGCTGGTTTGCCCTGAAGGGTGTCCCAGATCAGGGTGGGGGTTCCCTTGGGGCATGGGGCGGCCTGAGCAAGGGGCCTGTGGTGGTTTGCAGGGTGGCCACGCCCCTGGGTGACCCAAGTGGAGGCCCTGGTATCTGGGATTTATCTATCTTCTATAATTGAAACTTTGTGTAGGCTTGAGTGGAGGCCTGGCCAGCCAGGGTGTGTGGAAAGCTTGGCTTCCTCCATTGCCAGGGAAACCCAACCCTCCCGCTCGCTCCATGGCTGCAGCCATCTTCGTTGGGTTAATTTGCATACACACTCCTGATTGGCTGGTGAGCATGGCTTGTAGGTGTAGTGGGGTGATGGTTAATTTGCATATTACTCTTTTATTAAATAGGATAATACTAAAATGTTAGTTCTACAAGCTAATATTTTTGCCTTGTTTACTATTGTATCCACAGTGTCTAGAACAGTGCCTTGCATATAGCAGACATTCAATAAATAGTTCTTGACTTCCCAAAGTGACTGAACCATTACTTGGTCCTGGTGTCACCATCTGAGATAATACCTTCATTCAAATAAGTTAGACCCATTAGGGCCACTGGGCAATGGGTTCAGAGATGGTAACCTTGAGTTCTGGCTCATGTTGCAGATCTCACAGCTTTTCCTCTTCTTTCCTTTTTCTTTTACTGCCTGCCCTCTGGTGGAGGTACTAATGAGTAGCAGGAGTCAAGGAAGAAAGGGACAAGGTCATTACTGACTAAAATTACCTATTTCTTATTTATATGTAATCAACATCCAGTTTTGTCTGTTTCTACATAGCATGGAAACTACTCACAGATTTTCACCAAATTTGAAGGCCATGTTTGAGGTAGTGAGACTTAGAATACATTGTATTGACAAAATTAATGTTAGGGACTCTGTAGAACACCTTGATTATTATTCTTCTTTCATAGTGAGAGGTGTAGCCCATCATTTTAAAACAACAAACTTTTTTCTATTGATCCCAGAGAGAGGAAGGAAGACAGAAAGAGAGAAATAAAAATGTTGAGAGAGAAACATCAATCAACTGACTCCCTTAGTTGCCCTGACCAGGCATCAAACACGCCCCATTTTGGTGAATGGGATAACAGGCTCTAACCAATTGAGCCACACCAGTTAGGGCAGTGGCCTATCATTTTATATAGATTTGGATGAGTTAAGAAATTTAGCCCTGGCTGTGTAGTTCAGTTGGTTATAGCATTGTTCCTGTTGGTTAGAGAGTCATCCTAATACTTCAAGGTTTTGGGTTTGATGCCCTGTCAGGGCACATACAATAATCAACCAAAGAATCCTATATAATAAAAGTCTAATATGCAAATAGACTGATCGATGGAACAACCAGCCACTATGGCATGCACTGACCACCAGGGGAAAGACAATTGATGCAGGAGCTGCTCCCTGGTGGTCAGTGCACTCCCTCAGGGGAGCAACACTCAGGCAGAAGCCGGGATCATGAGGAGCAGGCCTAAGCATCAGTCGGACATCCCCTGAGGGCTCCTGGACTGTGAGAGGGTGCAGGCCAGGCTGAAAGACCACCCTAAATGCACAAATTTTGTGCACCAGCCCTCTAGTGCATAAATAAGTGTAACAACAAAGCAGTCTCTCTCTCTCTCTCTCTCTCTCTCTCTCTCTCTCTCTCTCTCTCCCTTCTTCTCTCTCTCTCTAAAATCAATAAATAAAAATATTTTTTAAAGAGAAAGAAAATAAATTTATACTTAATGAATTTTGCTAAAATGCCATGGATATAGAGGACATTCAAAAATTTCATTAATTTTTCAAAATTAATAATTTTATTTTTTTTCTCCAAACACAAATTAAATACCACAAAATTCACCTCGAAGATTTTGAATATTAGTTTCACATCACCAAGTGAAATTTTTAAAATATTTTATTAATTGATTTTGAGAGATACAGAGAGAGAAACATTGATTTGTTGTTCCACATACTTATGTATTCATCAGTTGATTCTTGTATGTGCACTGACCAGGAATTGAACCTGAAACCTTGGTGTATTAGGGCGACGCTCCAATTAACTGGGTTACTCAGCCAGGGCACCAAGTGCATTTTTAAATGAGCAATTTTTGAAAGATGGAAACCCAGTTTGACATGCACACCCATACGAGGGCCAATTGGAAAGATAAGCTCTTTCAAGAACAAATAGAGGTACAATGAGATAAATGCTTGATGGAACCAGGGTAATCATGTTCTTTCACAGGCAGTTAAAACCACAGTCTGAATTCAAAGAGACATTTGACTGCTGACCAGGAGCTATGTGAGCTATGAATGCAGATGTTTCTGCTAGAAAAAAATAGTGTTATTAAATATGAGCTCCAAATCAATTATGCTAAAGAATCTACACCAGTTCTATGTCTGGAACCTGAAAGGAAAGCCTAAATGTTCCAATGAAAAGGTTATGTTGGAACCAATTATTAAGCCCCCAAAGTTGCTAAAATGAATAATAGAACAGTATCAGAATTCTAAGACCTTTAAGATAATATCCACATTTCAACTGTGTATTTCATGGGGTGCAGTAGAGGCGAATCAGTCTTTAATTCCCCAAAACCACTCGTTCCTTTAAAATTACCCCTTTATCTTTTAAATGCCTGAAATACCAAATGAGTATATATTTCCCCCATGCTATTAATACATCACAAGCACAGATGCCTCAAATAACCAGCATTGTTTTGTGATGAAGCTGCTTCTCATATATGCAACACTATGTAATGTGTTCTGGAGTGGTTAGCAACAGGAATCAAATGTGCTTGAGTATAACAATACATTTGACCTCTAAAGAAACTTTTTATGAAGTTGAGAATTATTACAGCCCTGAGTTACTTCAAGTAGAAAAAAATATTTCTCAGCATTCATGTTTTTATTATTTCTATTAAACTTTGTATAATGATAGTTAATTATTCTCCTAGAGTTTCCTAGAGTCTCTGTCTTTCCTGGCACTTAAAATGAAGGCTTGTGGAGTTAACCCCCAGTTTTCTCTTATTAACAGAAAGAGAACAGCTTATTAAGCACTTGGAGAACCCTCCCCAGTGACTAGCACAGTACTTAGCAAATAGTAAATACTTAATAAAAATTTGCTGAATGATTGAATGGATCGCCTTTCTGAGCCAAGGGTTTTGGGTTGTGAATAACAAAATTCAACTATGTCTAACGTAGGACAAAGAGAAATTTATTTGAAGGATACCGGGGAGAAAACAGGTTTAAGAAAGACTAGAGTAGGGGTGTCGAACTCAATCAGAGAAGGGGCAAAAATCTAAAATCCAGCCTAAATCGCGGGCCGAATGGTTTACTGAACAGTCATAAACTGTCATTGTGATGGAAACGCAGCGGAGTGCAGTGATGACAGCGCGGTGCGGGCCACATTGCAAGGCCTGGCGGGACGGATTTGGCCCGCGGGCCTTGTGTTTGACACATGTGGACTAGAGAACCCAGACCTTTAGAAACTAGGGCAGAAACCAGGCAACTCCAGAAGGTGTTGAGCAAGAACTGCTTAATGCTTTATCCGGTCTTTTTTATTACTCCACTCATGGCTCAAATTTAAGAGGAAGCTTCTAATCAGTTCAGCTTGGATCAACATCACTGCTTCTAAACTAGGAGAGGACAGGGTGTTTTAATTACTATTCCTGCCAAATTTATCCAGTATAAATGTAGAGAATTTCCCAAAATGAAATTGCCAAAAGAAGGTAACATGTTTCCCCAAAAATAAAACATCCTCCGAAAATAAGGCCCCCCAGGCTCTGACTCAGAATGAAAATTCATTTACCGTAAACTGGTCACTAGGGCCGCCCCAACTGGTGTCTAGCAACCAGTGACATTACACGGAGTCCTGACGTCACTGCTGGGTGGAGGCAGAGTGGAGGTCAGAGTGAGCGGTGAGCATAGGGCGGGAGAGAGGAGGATACTTTCGCAGATGTGTGTAGAAGAACAGGAGGATTAGAGCAGACGGGACACGGCAAAGGTGGTGAGTGCTGGTCTGTCTCTGGTGACACTACCTGATGCTCTCAGCCGCCCTCATGATGACTAAAGGTACTCAGTCAGTGGAAGATCCTGCTCCAGCCCAGATCCAGGCCCCAGCAAGCCCAGTGACAGTCCCCAAGCAGGCCCCAGGGGGTAAATGTCTGATAAAGGGGTAGGATGGATGTCTGGTGAAGGTGTTCAGTGGCACAGGGGTAGGGGTAGGGGGTTCACTTAAAATGACACAGGAGGATCAGAGGGGGCAATCAAAATGACACAGGAGGATCAAAAGGGGTTACTAAAATGGTAATCCCCCCTCTGATTCTCCTGTGCCATTTTGATTCTCCCCTCTGATCCCCCCTGTGTCATTTTAAGTGATCCCCCTCCCCCCACCTTGATATCCCAATTCCTTTTTTTTTTTACCCCTAGAAATAAGCGCAAAAAGAAAAAGCTACTCTGTGGTGTACAAGAAAGGAATCGTGGAAGACTCTTGGGGCCAAAATCTTACTGCTTTCTGCAAAGAGATGTTGAGTTTCCGATTGGTCCGAAAATGGCGAGCAGAGTATGGTAACCTCATTGAACAAGTGGACAAAGGAAATGCTAAAAAGCGCAAGTGTGGATCAGATTGGCAACCATTATTTTCTGAGCTGGAAGACCTGATCTGTGAATGGGTTGTTGACAGGAGAGCAGAGGCTTTGGTTGTGAATAGGGCTCAGATTCAAGAATTTGCCCTTGCAATGGCACCACAGTTTGACATAGCCCCTGAAGACTTCAAAGCATCACAACACTGGCTGGATAATTTCCTTTCAGCGAAGTGAACTGTCTTTAAGAAGATCTACAACATTGTTTAGGTTGGAAGATACTCAAGTTATTAAGCGAGCACTTGCATTCAAGTCCTTTGTTGATGATGCTGACTTCTCTAAATACATTCTTTCCAACATGATTGCTATGGATGAAACTGCAGTGTTTATGGGCCAATCATTTCAAACAATTGAACAGCGGGGTGCCTCCTTAGTGTACATTCCCTCCACTGCTTATGAAAGTGCACGTGTTTCCTGTATTTTGGCAATTCGTCTGGATGGCACTAAAATCCCACCTTTAATCATTTCTAAGGGCAAGAAGGAAAAGATTGAACATGTTTTGGGTGTTTTTATTCTTGAAACTGAAAAAGCCTGGGCCACACAAGCAGTTATAAGGAAGTGGGTCGATTTAATGCTGCCGCTTGTTATGTGAGGGAGTCAAAGAGGTCTGCTAGTCTGGGATGTAGCCACTCACTGCACTAAAGACATGAAGACATTTCTTTATGAAAGAAAAATAGATCAGATAATGATTCCCACAGGAATGATGGCCTATCTCCAGACTCTTTATATTGTAATAAACAAGCCTTTCAAAGACAATTTGCACATGGAAATTAATGACTACATTGAAAATAGAATGGAGAGAAATCAGCGTGGAAACTTTGTGAAACCTAAACTGCAAGAAGTTGTGACTTGGGTGAAGAATTCATGGGAGAAAATAACTGACAGTTGCATTGCAAATGCACTGCGAGCAGGCTACCTTGACAAGAAGTACTCATTTAAACACAGTGCTATTGCTAAACATGAGAGATTTGATCCACTGATTCTGAAAGAAAGGGAGTCATAAGAAATTCACCAGGAAATTCAGGAAGTGGATTGTTATGATGATGTTCCAGAAGATGATGACATGATTGTCATTGAATAAATGAGTAAATTCTTGATACTGTAGGATTCAGTTTGTCTGGTTTGTGTTGACAACTACCGTACTACCATACCATACAAAGGTAATAAATTTTCTTTATTTTCATTTAACAATAAATGTGTACCGTATTCTTCTTCATGGAAAAATAAGACATCCCCTGAAAATAAGACCTAGCACATCTTTGGGAGCAAAAATTAATATAAGACACTGTCTTATTTTCGGGGAAACAGGGTAGCATGGATGCAGTAAAGGAAGGAAGGACAAAGAAATAAAATGTTTTTCTCAAAGCTAAGTAAGAAAGTACTCAGAGCCTGGGCCAGTGTAGCTCAGTTGGTTCGGTGCCATCCCATGCACCTGGGGGTTGCCTGTTCAATTTCTGCTCAGGGGACATGCCTAGGTTGCAGGCTCAATCCCTGGTAGAGAGCATGCAAGAGATAAGCGATAGATGTTGCACTCACATCAATGTTTCTCTCTCCCTCCTTTCCCCTCTCTCTCTTTTTAAAAATAAATCTTAAAATATATATATATATTTTTTTAAGGCCGCCAAAAATTTTGGTTGCCTCCCCAAAAAAAAATTGGGAGAGAGAGAAACATGAAATCTTAAAATATTTTTAAAAAAACATGAATTGTGTGTGTGTGTGGGAGGGTGGGCTTGGGGGGGGGGAGAGTAAGTAATTACAAAAAAAACTTATTAAGTAATACTTTATAAAGTATTGTCCTAGAGTAGTGGTTGGCAAATTCATTAGTCAACAGAGCCAAATATCAATAGTACAACAACTGAAATTTCTTTTGCGAGCCGAAAACAGACTTCTGCGCATGTGCCACAAAATTTCAATCGCACTGTACATGCGCACCCACACGTGGTATTTTGTGGAAGAGCCACACTCAAGGGGCCAAAGAGCCGCATGTGGCTCGAGAGCCACAGTTTGCTGACCACTGTCCTAGAGGTCTTGACTTCTCAGAATCTCCATGGTGAACAAGTCAAAGACTAGAACAGGAAAATTACTTTCAAGGGAGTATTAAAGTGAGAAGATCTTTGCTATTCACTACTAATGTAATGCAAGGAACTGAGATAAGGTTTAGTTTGTTCAGAAGACTTGATAAAGTATAAAAAGTGGGCAGGTAACAATGATCTTCATCATGTGCATTCTCAATAGAGATGCAGAATAGACAAGTGTGGGGGAGCACAGGATACTTGGTTGGAAAAGTGTGTAAGGAGGAAGTTCCAACCTAAGGGAAGTTGGCTGAAGGTGGCCCACCCCTATTTGTCGGAATTCCTACTTACAGGAGCTGGCTGAAGGTGACTGCCCCTAATTATTCCTTGACCTTTCCAAACATGTCTGTGTATGTGCAGACCCTTGGGTGTTTACCGGAATCTTTATGCTTAATATTTAAGTGTGCTTGCTTAAAGGACACTACAGACACATGTGTACTCCCAAGATTACTTACCCTACTGATTTTATCTAAAAGATAAACTTTATCTCAAACTTCTATTGCAATAAAAGCCTGAAGAGGCAAGTGATCAAGGCTGTCTGGTTCCTTTAGCCAGGCAGCCCCTTAGCCCTCTCACAGAGAACTTGTGTCAGAGTAATCTTTCATCCATTGCTCAGGGTCTGCTGGTCAGCTTCAGAAGACAAGAAACTGTCTTATGAAATGTGTTTTATTCTTTTTGATACTATTGTAAATGGAATTGTTTCCTAATTTCATTTTCAGATTGTTAATTACTAGCATATAGAAATAAGACTGATATTTTTTGATGATCTTGTACCCTGCAACTTCACTAAAATGTATAAGCTGTAATAGTTGTTTTCTGGATTCTTTAGGATTGCCACATATAAAACCATGGCATCTACAGATGAATATAGTACTTATTTTCCAATTTGGATGTCTTCTTTTCTTGACTAATAGCCCTGGCTGTAATGTCTAGTGCAATGTTGAATAGCAGTGGAGAAAGAAGACATCCTTGTCTTATGCCTGATCTTAGATGGAAAGTTTTCAGTCTTTCACCCTTGAGTATGATGTTAGCTCTGGGTTTTTGGTTGATGCCCTTTATCATTTTGAGAAAGTTACTTTTCATTCCTAGTGTGCTGTGTGTTTTTCTCATGAAAGGGTGTTGGGTTTTTCAAATGCTTTTATTACTAATACATCAATTGAGATACTTTGTGGGGTTTTATCTTTAACTCTTTTAATATGAGAATATTAATTAGAGAATGGTATATTACATTGTTTAATTTTCATATGCTGAGAGAGATAAAAACATCAATGATGAGAGAATCATTGATAGACAGCCCTCTGCACACCCCCACACTGGGGATTGAGCCTGCAACCTGGGCATGTGCCCCTACTGGAATTGAACCATGATCTTCTCGTTCATAGGTTGATGCTCAACCACTGAGAAATGCTGGCCAGGCTGAAATATAGATTTTATTTTATTTTATTTTATTTTATTTTATTTTATTTTATTTTATTTATTTTAAAGACTGAGAGAATACTTTTTAAATATATTTTATTGATTTTTTTTTTACAGAGAGGAGATGAAAGGGATAGAGAGTTAGAAACATCGATGAGAGAGAAAAATTGATTCAGCTGCCTTCTGCACACTCCCAACTGGGAATGTGCCCACAACCAAGGTACATGCCCTTGGCCAGAATCGAACCTGGGACCCTTCAGTCTGCAGACAGATGCTCTATCCACTGAGCCAAACCGGTTAGGGCTGAAAAATGGATTTTAAAAGAACTGGATGGAAACGTAAAACTAATAACCATAGCAACCTCCAGGAAGAGAAATGAGGGAAGAGGAAGGAATGAAGGATTTGCACATTTTATTATATGAAACTCTGTGTTATTTGGACCTTTAGAATAGGAATAAGTTCATCTCACTAAAAAATATCATCTAATTCAAAAACTTGTTTAAGTTTTTAAGCAACATTAAAGCAAACTGGGATGAGGGATCAGGAGTAACCCCATTACTCCAGCAACCACATGCACAGTTAGAGAATGCCAGATTCCAGAGTAAAAGTAGGGGTTCCAACCTCAAGAGATGAGACTTGCCCAAATTGACATAGTGAGTTAGTGACAGAGTGAAGTGTACAACCCAGGTCTCTTTAATGCTGTAAGAAAACTGGATTTCCAAACCAGAGGAAAAACTTGACATGACAGTGGGAATCAGTGAACCACTAAATCTGAGAACTATGTCAGATCAGTGCAAGTCATCCACCCAATACTTTATCTCAGTGAAAAGTGAGAGAAGGCCATGATGCTGTTATGAGGCCATAGGATGTATTGGGTTGGAGGTGTTCAGGAAGAGGGTGTGGCAGTTTTGCTTCCTATGAGGCCACCAGTGCTGGTACCTGTCACTTAGAATTCCCCCAAAGCTGTTTGACAATTAAGAAAATTAAGCACTTTATTGGTATCAGTGGAGCCATTGACTTTAAAAGAGCCCCATGCCATGTTTAGCATTTAGTTGCAGCAGCAGTAACAAGCTATTCTCTCTCTTCAAAAAATGCTTTTTTACTATTTTTTTACTTGGGGAAGCTAGGAGACAGGTATCTGGCTAACTTGAGTAAAAAGGAAATTTACTGGCATGGTCCGGTCACTGGTGCACCTAGTAAATGTTTAACGCCCAGCTGTGCAGGACAAAATAATCTGATTTATAATATTTACTTATTTCCAGCATATAAAGTCTCCCACACAATGGTACTTGCAATCTGCTAGTGTGACATCATTGGGTCCACAAAATTCCTGAGAAGTTAATAATAGGCCCTCAGAGCTCATTGGGAATGGCTCACTGGATGGAAGGGAAGCAGAAGGTCAGGATCTAGGCGGTAGCAGAGGGTCTCCACAGCAAAAACTACTCCACTGTATTAGCAGGTCATCATTATGTTAGCCTCTCTACACAGACCTCTGTATTGTCCTGCCCACCATTCATAGGGCTTTTGGGGTTTATGCCCTTTAGGGGGAAAAGTAACTTATTCAACTCAATATCCACAAACTATGTAATCCAAAATTAATGCTCATGGCCACACAGTTGCATGTCAAACTACCCTTAATTATGGGCCTCAGCTCACACTTGCAAGCTCCAACTCGCAAGGTCCCTTCCTTTTGGTCTTAAAACTGTAGAAAACAAGTTTGGAACAAGAGATTGGGGCAACATCTGAATTCAGGGCTTCTTGCCTTTTTTTGTCTTTTTATAACTCTTAATTATGGAAAATTCCCACACACCTACAGAAATAGAGAGAATAGTATATTGAACCCACATTCTCAATAATCATCAACTTGTGGCCAAATTTGTTCCATCTACATTCCCATTCTTTTTTTCTTTTTTAAAAGAAAGATCAGGAGAGTGGTTAAGACTATTATTTGGAATTTTAATAACCTGATCAAATAACAATAGTTCCAATTTTAAGAGTAACTATCTGTTACGTGCTTTCCATAAATTATCTCGTCAGATCCTGCTAGACTGGTATTAGTATTTCAATTTTTCAGATGAGGAAAATGAGGCCAGGAAAAGTTAAAAATTTTTCCAAAGTCAAGAAACACTGGCAGAGTCAGAATTTAAACTTGAAAAGATAGAAACTATGACACACCCAAAGTGTTAACAGTGGTTGTGGAATTGTGGAGTTTTAATCTCTTCTTTTTGCTATTTTTCCTATTTCTCTATAATTAACGTTCCTGGGCAGCATACTAGTGCAGATATGCTAATGGAGGTTATGACTTTTTTTTCACAGACACAACTAGTTTGCTGCCAGTGCACACACCCCCACCCTGAAGCAGCTTCAATAAAACCGAGTTAAACAAGCTTCTGGACTTTTTTATGAAGTTTGTGAAGCTAAGGGTAGAAGGGAACCCAAAAGTCATCACGAAGCTATTGCTATGTTCCCAAATGTGGTCTGAGCTCACTAGACTGCATTTAGATAAGCATAGCATCCCAGACGAAGATGGACTTGCCCCCACTCTCTTCTGCACCTGTCTGTATGCACAATTGAACTCAATGCCAATCTGACTGTACCCAGAAGACTGATCAGGAGAGTGATCAGTATAGAAATTATGTCAATGAGTCAATCACTAAATATTTAAACTCATATTTGCTGCCAGGTCTTAAGATATAGTTGCTACCCTCAAAAATTGACTCAGGCCGAAATCAGTTTGGCTCAGTGGAAAGTCCCAGGTTCGATTCCGGTCAAGGGCATGTACCTTGATTGTGGGCACATCCCCAGTAGGCCAGTAGGGGTGTGCAGGAGGCAGCTGATCGATGTTTCTCTCACATCGATGTTTCTAACTCTCTATTTCTTTCCCTTCTTCTCTGTAAAAAAAAAAAAAAAAATCAACAAAGTATATATATATATATATATATATATATATATATATATATATATATATATATTTTTTTTTAATTGACTCAGGTGAACCATGGGACTCAAGGAAGAGCTGAGGGACCTGAGAAGTATATTGAGCCTAAAAAAGAGATAGCTGCAAGGTAGACTGGACAGAAGAGGCCAAGCATAGTGTGCAGCTTGCTTTAAACTCCTGAAAAGAATGTTACGTAGAAGAGGAATTGACTTATTCTACATATTCCAAAAGCCAGAATAATTCATACTTTGAGAACAAAGAACAATATAGGTCATAAATAGCACTGGGAAGAGCTATTATGGAGAATTTGCTAGGCCTCCTGTGATGGATAGAAAAAATTGATTGAGTAAAGGTGAACTTCTAGAATTGAGCTGAATGTACTGAGGACAAGCTAATCTAGCAGGCATATGGTGAATGTCTCACTTTTGTCCACCCAGCATCTGCCTCCCCTGCACTTCTTATGATCCTATTGTACTGCCAGTCAGTAGCCCCCACCTCCTTAAACACAAGGGTGGGCAACTGACCCAGGCTAGACCAATTCGACTCCCTTTCCTAGGAATTGGACTCAAGTGGAAACACGTAAGTGCTGAAGGAGATGAGAGTTGTGCAATCCAACGATAGAGTCTACTGACGTAATTCATGGGTTCTTGCTCAGAAACTTCTCTGGTTTCTATCCTCCCCGTCCTTCATGTATAGGCTCAAGTGAGAACATGATAAGAACAAAAGTGAACTTCACTCAAGCCACAGTGGTCAGAACTGTACTTTGAAGGTGTGAGACTGGTTCTGAAGAAGGCAGCTGCCAGGTATCAGAACTTGGGCCTACGTTCAGGGCTGGCCCGGCAGCCAGAGTGACCTGAGGAAGAATTTCAGAGTAATGGGCTACAACCATTGACTTTCCTTTGGCCTGTGGTCAGGATAGGTCTTAAAGCCTGAGACAGAGCTAAGGTTGTAGCTAAGGTAATGGATTATCCCCTAGTAAATGGTCCCAGAACGAGGAGGGTCTCAATCAGGGTTAAATCCAAGTAGCAGAGCCACTAGGAGAGCTGGCAGTTGGAAAAATAGAAGTAAAGTGCAGAACAGCAAGGACAAGCTGAAACCCACAAGCACAAGCTGGAGTCCACAAGGATAGGCCAAAACCCATGTCAGTTCTTGTTGGGTCTGATTTTGGTAGTATGGCTATCCTGATAAATATACACCTGTCTTAGAAGTGTGAGAAGCTGAAGAGAAATCAGGGAAGGGTAGATTTGTTGCAGGCCCAGCCTTTGCCTCATATCAATGAGGTGAGTCAACAAATCAGCCACATAGATGAGCTACAAAATCGTCACTGCTTCATTTCCACCTTTTAAATCTCACACAGGGATTTCTCTTGTGACCCACACTAATGGGAAATGGACAGGGAAGGAACTTCTGGGAAATTTAGCTGAGCCTAGCCAAGTAAACTGTACAGGGAGGACAAAAGTAGAGATGGGAACCAGAAATGGCCTGGCGGATAGACTTAGGCCTAAAAGAAGTTACAGGAATAATTTTCAAACAACTTGAGTTGCCTAATAATCATATTAACTATTGAGATATATCATTAGTCAGGGAGGTCATCACTTCTGGATGTGTTCAAGCGGAGGTTTATGGACAAATATTTGGAATATTTAAGACCTGTGGAGGATTTGAAATATCAACTAAGATCCATATTATTTTTAGAACAGTCACTCTGGTAGATGAATTGGAAGAGGCAAGCCTTAAGAAAGAGAGACTAACTAGAATGCTATTTTAGTATCATGGGATAAAGTTCATGGAAACTTGAACTAGTATAGTAGTGGTGGAGATGGTGAGGGGAAAATGGATTTAGAAGACAGGTGGAGATAGACTCAAAAGGACTTTGCAACTGAGTTAAGGTAAAACAGTATTCATTTCCTATGGCTTCTGTAACAAACTACCACTAAGTTAGTGTCTTAAAACACAGAAATTTATTCTCTTACAGTTCTGGAGACCAGAAGTCCAAAATGAATGTTACAGGGCTAAAATCAAAGTGTTGGCAGTGCTGGTACTTTCTAGAAGTTTCTGGGGGAGAATCTGGTGTTTGCCTCTTTCATCTTCTAGTGGCCTCTAGCATTCCTTGTGTACAGCTGCATCACTCCAATCTTTGCCACCATTGTCACGTTCCTTCTCTTTTGTGTTATATCTCCCTCAGCCTCTCTCTTTTAAGGACACTTGTGATTACATCAGACTCACCCATATAATTCAGGATAATCTTCCCATCTCAAAATTCTTAACCACATCTGCCCAGTCCCTTTGCCATATAAGGTAACTTTCACAGGTTCCAAGGAATAGGACATGGATATTTTGTGGGAAGTCATTTTTCAGCCTACCACAGATACCGGTAGTAAAAAAAGGAAGGCAGTTATAACTCTCGGGCCTCAAATCTGTTTGGTTCAGAAAATGATAGAAACATGAATCAAAGTAAAACTATCAACAAGAAAACATTTTGAAAGAGAAAAATTTGTATTGGGGATATATTACATATGATATGAGGGGTTGATGGAGATACCCAGAAGAAACATGGAATATTATAGTTTAAAGCTTTGGAAAAGTAACTAGGATAAAGTTAAAGATTTGAGAGCTTCTACAGAAACATGATACATAGCTGAAACTGGTTTGGCTCAGTGAATAGAGTTTCAGCCTGCAAACTGAAAGGTCCCAAATTCGATTCCAGTCAAGAGCATGTACCTTGGTTGCGGGCACATCTCCAGTAGGCCAGTAAGGGGTGTGCAGGAGGCAGCTGATCGATGTTTCTAACTCTATCTCTCTCCCTCTCTGTAAAAAATCAATTAAATTATATATATATTTTTTAAAAGAAATATGATACATAAAGAGTATAAATTCTTTTTTGTGTGTATCCTTATTGTTGAAAGTATTGCAGATGTCCCAAGTATAAATTCTTTGAAAGTAAGGATTATGCTTGCTTATAATTTTATCCTCAGTACCTAGCGTAGTGTCTGGCATATAGTAGATGCTCATCAAATGTTTGTTGAATAATGGAAGAAAGTAAGACTGCAGAACAGAATAGCAGAGAGGGGTAGAGAGTACGGCTAGAAGAGTGAAAGCTGGATAAATGGATAAATCTTCCTTCTTTGAAATAGGTAATAAAATGGAGAAGAGGCAGCTATGAAAATAATTTTGAATAGAATATATTGCGAGATCTCACTTTGGACAATTTTAGTATTACCAAAGTGCAAGATGAAGTCACAAATGAAGAATGTTACTGGGAATGGGAACGATGTTTCAGGAAAGTAAACCATAAAATGTCAGAACTGAAAAGAATCTTGAGAGTATCTAGCCCTTAACCCTCATTTTACAGATCAGGAAATCAGCTTAGAGGAAGGAATAACTGCTCAGGTCACCAAGTCAAACAAAAGTTGATTCATTCATTGAACAAATATTTATTGAATGCAGACCCTATGCTAAGTGTTGGAAGTACAAGGCATACATAGTCCATTAACTCATTGAGTTTTTGTTTCAGTAGGAAAGACAGCGAAGGAAGCAGGGTGGTAATTGCTATGGTGGGAAAAGCTTAAATGGCTTAGGGTAGCACAGAGGAGGAAGCATGAGAGTTAACAAGAAATGAATAGCAACACTGGTGAGCTGACATACCAGCCCAGCTGAGGGTAGGCAGTGACTTGGCTGCTAACCCGGGTAGCAGCTTCATGACCTAGATGATATTTATAATTCCAGGGAGAAGAAAAGAAGACAACTTCCAGGACCTTGACTCTGGTTCCAACATTCCTTTGTACTTGGCTCTTTCCTTCATGCTCCCCAGGCCATAGGGGAGGAGCACATCAATAAATTGAGTGATCAAATTCTGTAAACTTGAACAGATAAACAAATATGAGAAAAACTCAGAAGTTTTGTTCTACTTCTCCAAGGGCACCCAGGATTAAAGAAGTTGATGGAGCAGGGATTAGCTTCCTGAAGAAAGTGAGGTTTGCAATGAAATATGAAGTCCAGCAGGCAAGATTATCAGAGAGGGGGAGCCTGCTTTGTTTCACTACTTTAATGTGTCACCACCTCTCTCTTAAGGACAGTTGTACTAGAGCCAATAACAACTTAGGGCAATTTTGTTTTGGGAAAGAACAAATTAAAAGTGTAAAAAAGCCTGACCAGAGTAGCTCAGTGGTTGAGCGTTGACCTATGAACCAGGTGGTCACAGTTCAATTCCCGGTCAGGGCACATGCCCAGGTTTCGGGTTCTATTTCCAGCAGGAGGCCACCAATAAATGATTCTCTCTCATCACTGATGTTTCTATCTCTCTCTCCCTCTCCCTTCCTCTCTGAAGTCAATAAAAAAAAAATTTAAGTGTAAAAAAAACCACTTATTTAGCTTGAAATAAAACAATTAAATTTCTATTACTCTTCTAATTAAGTTATCCCTAGCCGCTCATCTTACATATCAGTAAAATATGCTTCTTCCCTCTCCTGTGTGCTCTTTCTCATAAGAGTTCTGTGAATCTCAAGGGTACATATTCATTTCAAAGGATCAGTACTGGCCTCTGTTGCTTTGAGGAAAGAAAGCTGGAAGCCTGTTCAGTCCGCCTAGGAAATGTTTTCTTCAGCTGTTGCCACTGTTGCTACAACACCGCATTGCTAGGAGTCCAGCAGTCCAACAAAATCCCTATTGCTGTGGTAGTTGAGGCTTACATGCGTTCAGAACTTTCTCTAGATGGTGAGACCTGCCCATAGCTGAGTCTAACACTCCTGAGTCATGGCACCCACAGGCCTCAGCCTCAATGCTTGTCAAGCCTGGGTTCCTGCAAGCTTCCATCTGTATCCAGATGAAAAGATCAAAATACTCAGGAATTCTTCTCTCTCAATGAAATGAGTGTAGTTTACCAAGAAAGGGGTGAGAATGCTGGAAGGACTTCAGAACAAATACTTGGGGGGGGGGGGGGCTTTAGAGAGTGAGCATGCTTGAGAGAGAGTGAGAGTGCAAGTGGAATTTCCCTCTTCTGAGGCCTAAAATGCTGAGGCTTCCTACCATCCCCCTGTAAGGTTCTAGTGAAAGATTTAATAGATAAATCAGAGCTTCCCAACTGATGAGCTTTGACACACTGGGGTGCTGCCAGTGGATTAGACATGGGCACGAATTACTAATCTTCTTGGTGTTTGGGGCAATCAGGCAGAGCTTGGGAAAGCCAGAGCCCTCAAGCCACCCACCACCAGCTGCTAGCAGCCTAAATGGATTTTTTTTTTTCCAGAAAACAGATCCTGCATTACAGAATCTGGAATTTTGCCCTACGGTCTTCATGGGCAGGCAGCATGAAGGGGACTTCCAGCCCCTCAATGCTCCATTGCTTCACACTGAGCATACCCAAAGAGGCGCTCCACCATGGGGACATGGATTTGAGAGAGGATGTCAGAGGGAATGAGGAGGGAAACTGCTGGAGGGGTTCCAGGTACTAGGCTCAAATCCCTATCTTCACATATGTCACATACTTGACACCTGTTTGATACGCCCTTTTTAGTTGCATCCAAGTAAGCCACATGGTGACTGCATGTGTGTTCTGCAAATTGTAGCATCATTATTATTTTGAAGTACTGTGCTTGATATAAAAAAATTCAATTGGATTTGTAATCCATTTTTGTCAACACAATATATTTCATCATAGTATTTTTCAACAGAAAATAAACAGCTGTTAGGCACTTTAAATATAATTTCAACTGTTGTAAATTTTTGGAATGACTGTAAAACAAGGCTTAAATTGTCTTTGTCACCCAAATTCAGAATCATCACTAAAATCTTGATAGAAAACAGTGTGTAATCATTTCAAGCATGACATTTGATATAAAAAGTTATATTGAAGGAAGCAAGTTCAAGTTTTTCATTGAACCTTCATGAAAATATTTTATTTATAAGTTTGAAATGAATATTTAATGTATCCTTTAAAACTTTATATTTATTTTTCTTGTAATTATTTGATACAAAAAAAAGTAATGAATGTTGTCAATGAGTCCCATATAGACACTCACAAATCCCTTCCACTTAACCCTCAGGTGTCATACAAATGTTATCACTTTCCATTTGCACTAGGAAGTAAAAGAGTTGGGAAACATTGAAAAAAAAAATCACATTGAGATACTAATAATAAAGAGAGTTGTGAAAACCACTTTATTTATCAGGATTTATTTAGTTGGAAGTGGCTGAAGCTCACCTAGAACTAGCTTGAGTTGAACAAGCAGTGGGGTGGAGATTACATTTATTGACTCAAGAACCAAATATGTATAAACTAGAGCAGCGTTTTTCAACCGCTGTTCCGCGGCACACTAGTGTGCCTCGAGATGTTGCCTGGTGTGCCGTAGGTGCAGACAAGACAAGAATTTTATAATTTTTCACTATTTTGTTTACTTAATATTTCATAATAAAGTCATTATAAAATACTTTCTTTGTGTTTATTTGATTCCTATTCAAGAGAATTACTTTATATATAGTCAATATAGGCACAGAGTTAAATTTTTTAACATTTTCTAATGGTGGTGTGCCTCGTGATTTTTTTCATGAAACAAGTGTGCCTTTGCCCAAAAAAGGTTGAAAAACACTGAACTAGAGGCCTGGTGCACAAAATTTGTGCATGGGGATGGGGGTGGGGGGTTCCTCAGCCCAGCCTGCACCCTCTCCAATCTGGGACATCGCTCTCACAATCCAGGACTGCTGGCTCCTAACTGCTTGCCTGCCTGCCTTCCTGATTGCCCCTAACCACTTCTCTCTGCCAGCCTGATCACCCCCTAATCACTCCCATGCCAGCCTGATTGATGTTTAACTGCTCCCCTGCCAGCATGTTTGCCCCTAACTTTCCTGCTCTGATGGTCCAGTCACCCCTAACTGCCCTCCCCTGCAGGGTTGATTGCCTTCAACTGCCCTTCCTTGAAGGCCTGGTCCCTCCCAACTGCCCTCCCCTGCTTGTCTGATCACCCACAACTGCTCTCTTGTGGTGGCCATCTTGTGTCCACATAGGGGCAGGATCTTTGACCACATGGGGGAAGCCATCTTGTGTGTTGGAGTGATGGTCCATCTGTATATTACTCTTTTATTAGATAGGATAGAGGCCTGATGCATAGGGGGAGCCAGCTGGTTTTCCCTGAAGAGTGTCCCAGATCAGAGTGGGAGTTCCCTTGGGGCATGGGGCAGCCTAGGTGAGGGGCCTGTGGTGGTTTGCAAGCCAACCACGCCCCCCAGTGACCCAAGCGGAGGCCCTGCTATCTGGGATATATTTACCTTCTATAATTGAAACTTTGTAGCCTAGAGCGGAGCCAAGCCTTCTGCTTGCTCTGTGGCTGCTGCCATTTCTGTTTGGATTTGTTTACTTCTATAATTGAAACTTTGTAGCCTTGAGTGGAGGCCTAGGTGGCAAGAGCAGGCTAAAAGCTTGGCTTCCTCTGTTGTCTGGGAAACCCAAGCTTCCCTCCTGCACTCTGTGGCTATAGCCATCTTGGTTGGGTTTATTTGCATACTCACTCTAACTGGCTGCTGGGCGTGGCTTGTGAGTGTAGTGGAGTGGTAGTTAATTTGCATATTACTCTTTTATTAGGTAGGATGGCCAGGATGGAGCTGGCATCACTGATGACTGGATGAAGGAACACAAATACCATTAGCATTCTCTCACCCACTATCTCCAACTCTCCATTCCTCTATTTCTCATTGATGCTTCTCTTAGAACAGTCACTTTTCTACCTCCTGCTGTCAGATTTTCTACCAGGAGCAGGAAAGAAGGCTTTAAACAGATCTGTGCTTATCTTTATAGTTTATGTCCTATATAAGTATAAAAAATTGTGCGGAAGGATTCTGATTAACCCTTTTTGACTCAGATCGTCACCCCTTGACCAAAGGTACAAGGTCTGTTAGCAGAAGAATAGTCATTTAAGGACTCATGACTCTGATAGCCCTCAAATTTTTCTTTCCTAAAATCTGCATTGCAGTTCAGTGTGTTTTGGTCTGAAAGACACAGGATTAGAGGGTTTCTGGAAGGGAATATTACCAGCTTACAATTACCTTCCAGCACCCCAATTGTTATAGGGCTGAAGGCACACCAGTCCTTCCCAAGTTTAGTTGAAGCCACCAAATAGCCTTAGAGGGAAACTACAGATGGTCAGATGGCTCTTCTAGCATAACAGACTTTAAGATTAACATACTGATTTTTCTTCTGTATAGAAGCAAGGCCTGTGCTACACCTGGTCCATGCCATATACACTCATGATAGGCTAGGGTAACAATCCTCAAATCTCAGTGACTTAAAATAATAAATATTTATTTCTAACTCATGCTTCATATCTGTCATGAGTTGGCAGGAATCTCTGCTCATTACGATCACTCATGGACCTAGTCTGATAGAAAGAGAGCTTCAGAGATTCTGACATTGACTTCTGGTAAGGAAGTGACATATTATTATCTGTCTTAGTCAACTTGGACTGCTCAAACAAAATACTATAGACTATGTGGCTTAACAGACATTTATTTTTCACAGTTGTAAAGGCCAGGAAGTCCAAGATCAAGGTGTGAGCTGATTTGGTTCCTGGTAAGAGCTCTTTTCCTGGTTTTTAGATGGCCACCTTGTTGTGTGCTCATATGGCAGAGAGAGAGCATTTCTCTTCTTCTTTCTTCTTCCTTCTTCTTCTTCTTCTTCTTCTTCTTCTTCTTCTTCTTCTTCTTCTTCTTCTTCTGCTTCTTCTTCTTCTTCTTCTTTTTCTTCTTCTTCTTCTTCTTCTTCTTTTCTTCTGTTATTATTTTTTTTTCTTATGCTTTCATATATCTTCTTATAAGAGCACTAATTCCATTAATGAGAGCTCCACCTTCATGACCTAATTACCTCCCAAAAGCCCACCTCCTAATATTATCACAGTGGGGATTAAGGATTCAATTCTGAGGCAACTGAAACATTCAGTACCATAGCAACTATTCACAATTCACAAGGCCCCACCCAACCCCAAAGAGGCCAGGAAGTGAAATGTTATCATGTGCCCAAAGAGAACCAGAAAAACTTGGTTAATAGCACTAATATCTACCTACAACACTGGTTTACAACTGTATATATTGGAGAGTGGGCAATTGAGGCTTACCAAAAAATGACATGTGTAGATATTTATCAGTATTATTATACCCGATCTTAGAAAAATTCAATATGAAAAATGCAAATTATTAAACCAGATCAAGTATGGATTACTTATTTACATTGCATAATTCAGCTAATATACAAAAAGGTCTAGCTTAGAATCTCTTTAATACATCCAAATTTTTATTTACAGCTCATGTAATAAAGATTTCTGCAACCATTGTCTTGAAACTTAGGTTAACGCATCATACATCTTTGAATGTTGACTATATTTTGCCTATCTCAGTGTTTCTAGGACACAACATATAAATTAATCCACAGGTACTCTGGGGTGAGTTTTAAAGGGTTTTCAGTTAGTCAGACTCAAGGAGAAGACTAAACACAGTGAAATAAAAATTATGACATTAATTATGCAGAATAAGAAAGTCACAAGGGAAGGATAAGAATAATTTCTTCCCCCAAATGTAAAGCACCCCTTTTTCTTTTTATAACTGACTTATGAAATTTTCCAATGAGACTCAGTAGTTGACATGTTTACACATTAAAATTAATAACAAAGACCTAAAAAGAAAAGGTACTACAAAAATAAAATAACAAAGACCTGGGAAGACTTTATTCCCAATATTAGCAAGTGATAATGCCTTCATTCAAGAAGACAGCCCACACATCTATAAAACAAGGGTAAGTCCACACTCTAGTCTTGTTATCTTTGCCTATAAGCCTCAAAATCATCAGCAATCATTGCTTAGTGAAACTCTGCTACTTTTCACAAGGAGAGCTACACAAAACATACAATTTCCCTGCCCACAAACTTTTAATCGGCCTCTGAGGCTGCTGCTTATCAAGTGGTAAGCATGGGACCAGCAAAGTTGTAGATCTTAAAAAGTGGTATAAAACTTCACACCAGTCCACATGGATTTGACCTCCCAAATGAGAGAGACAGACATGATATTAAGAAAAAATGTAATTATAAATATGAAAAAAACAGCCTTCAACTACACAGGCAATACTACAAACTCACCAGAAACATGAGTACTACCACAACCCTATTACCTCATCCTCACCCTCTGAATTTGACTGGTTGGTCCTAAGTATATCTGGAAGATTGCATTATATGCCTGTGGTAAATCAAACAAGATTGGTGAGGTTCCTTCCCAGGAAAAACTTGCAAATTTATTAGAGGCTAAAGCACCAGAATTCTGACACCAGGAGATACAGAATCTTGGACATTCATCCATTTATTTACTTAGTCATTCATTCACAAATGTTTATGTGTACCTATTGATTCTAAGCTGCATGCTGGACAGCAGACAAGACAGACATGGTCCATGCCCTTATGGTGCTTACATTCTAGTGAGGGAGATAAGTAAACTGTTAATTATGGTGCCATAAGGGTACCACTATGACAGGAGAATACAGAGAGCTATGGGAGGACAAAGGAGGGCTGTCGGCATAATTTAGGTGACTTGGGGAGAGATTCTGGTGACATTTAAGCTGAAACCCATGGATGAATAGGAGTTGCCCAGATGAGAGTACTCCAGGCAGAGTGAATAGTATCTGAAAAAGTACAGAGATAAAAGACTCAATTCAAGAACTTCAAAATGATTGTATAGCAAGATCTTAGAATACAATAAAGGAATGGGAGGCTGATGGGACATAAAGCTAGGGAAATAATCAAGGAACATGTAGTTATTGGAGACCCTTGCAAACCATGGAATTAGAATTTGGACTTTATCCTGATGGCAGTAAGAGTTTTAAGCAGGTGAGTGGTGTGAACAGGTTTGTATTTTAGAGAGATCGGTCTGGTTGTATAGAGAAGGAACTATAGGAGGGGAAAAGTAAAAGAAAGAAGCCCAGCTAGAGGGCAGTGTTTGGTAGCCCAGGCAAGAGATAGATGGTGGAGGCCTGGGAGAGGATATTAGATGTTATAGTAGAGAATGAGAAAAGATTATGAATTTGGAAGGTGTTCTTTCTTCCTTTCTTTCTTTTTTTCTTTATTTATTTTTGAGGAAAGGGTTGTTTTGAAAGTAGACTTGACAGGATTTGAACATCAATTAGATAAGAGAAAGAGAGGTAATGAATGACAAGTATCTGGCTTGAGCTATGAGTGGTGCCATTTACTGAGCTAGGGAGGAATGGGGGAGTTAAAAATGGCAGAAGATAGATATTCTGGAGTTATTACCATGTGTGGTGTTTGGAACCATAGTCATAGATAAAACCACCTAGTCTTACTACACAAAGTGTGGTCCAGGGGCCAGCATCATGGTCATCACCTGGGAGGTTGTTAGAAATGCAGAATTTCCAATCCCACCCCAGACCTACTGAATGCAAATCTGCATTTTTAACAAGCTCCTCAGGGATTCCTATACACATTAATCTCTGAGAAGCACTGCTCTAGGGGGCATATACATTTTTCAACCTGGGCTTGATGTAAGAACTGCTTCTGATGTACTTTTTTCTCCCTCTCCAATGAAGTTATTTGTAATAATCAAAAATTTGTAAGGCGAAATCATTTCCACATAAGAACTTATTCATGATAAACAGTATGAAGAAGAAATTCAGAGGTCATAGAATCACACAAAATATGTGCACCTTACTAAAAGAAAGACAAAGATGCTTTTATTAAAAAAATCAACCCCCATGATAGTGTTACAAGGCACATGACCTGCCAGTTAGGGAAAGTTATAGTCTTAGAAGACTGATAGATCCTTAATCTTTCACTGGACAAATCTTGTGACTCCATTCAAATGCATGTAATCAACACCCCTTTTAAATAGCCTTTTGAAGTGACTTAGCTGTAACATTTCATATACCCCATCTCCCTACCAAGATTCTAAGAGTTTTCTTACCCTAATTATTGCTAGTGTTGTCTTAGAGAACTTTAACAGGATGTTTGACTAAGAATGATTCACCAATTTGTTTAATCAACAAGGGAAACTAAAAACCAAGGGAATTTAAAAATCTGATGAATAGGAGGGAGAGACAAGATGGCGACCGATGAGACAGACTTCTGAGCCTAGTCCTAGAACAGATAGAATCAGCTTCTAAAAGTCGCTCAGGGCGGCCAAGCCCGGAGCAGCCGGGTCTTGTGCGGCCAGGCCTGAAACAATGGTTGCCAGGCTGGGAGCGGCCAGGCCCGGAGCAGCCGGATCTGGTGTGGCCAGGCCCGGAGCAGCTGCTGCCAGGCTGGGAGTGGCCAGGCCTGGAGTGGCCGGGCCCGGAGCAGCCGGGCCCAGAGCAGCCGGGTCAGGTGCGGCCAGGCCCGGAGCAGCAGCAGCCAAGTCCAGAGCAACTAGGTCTGGAGCGGCAGTGTCCAGACCCGGAGCAGCTGGTTGTGGAACGAACCAGAGCAACAGAGGCCAGGCCCGGAGCAGCCAGGCCCGGAACAGCTCGCTCCTCACCTGCCCCTGCCCCACGGCTGCCTCTCAGACATGGCTGGAAACTTTTGTGGGAACTTGAGGGTCTGCTGAATCAAGTGATGAAGGCTTAGATCTGGATGTGTTGAGTTAGTATAGGGCTGGGGTGTTGATCTGTGAGTGCCTTGGGTGGGGCCTGGATGAGGCTGGTTGACCTATTTGGAAATGTCTTTTGTGTGAAATGTACCATTGGGCATGTGGAGGTATTATTGATATGAGAAAATGCTAAGTAACTGATTTACTATCTGAAAAGGGATTTACTATCGGGGAAAGGGAGGAAGAGACTGAACATAAACTGCACCTATGGATGAGGACAATGGGGGATGGGGAGGGGACGGGGGGTGGGGTGGGAACCTGGTGGAGGGGGGAAGAAATGAGGAACCTTTGTAATAATTAGAACAATAAAGATTGATTTAAAAAAATAAATAAATAAAATAAAAGTCACTCAAGGAGTATAGATTGGTGAGCTAAGGGGCAGCAGAACTAAAAAAAAAAAAAAAAAAAAAAAAAAAAAAAAAAAGGTAAGGGTCATCTGGACAGGATTTCCTGACCAAGCAGCCAGCACTGCAGCGGCGGAGAACTCTCCCAGAGCTACGGGCTCAGAGGGAAGGCTGCGCCATCTTACCAAGAAAGGAAGACCTTCTCTGAGGCCTGGAAAACCCACAGCAGAGGAGACCATAGAGCAGCTGTGACGCCCCAATCGGTGCAAACACGTGGATTCAAGGGAGTTCTTCAGTCACTCACGGAAAGGAGAAAGATAACCACATAACCAGACATCCTGAAAAAAGAGACCATGGGCAGACAAAAAAATAGCCCACACATGAAAGAAAAGCAGGCATCACCAGAAAAGGAAGTAAACGAGTTAGAGGCAAGCAACCTACCAGAGCAGGAATTCAGAGTAATGATCATAAGATGGCTAAAAAGAATGGAAGAGAAATTTGACAATAACCAAGAAGAAATGAAGAAGAACCATGAGGAATTGAAGAAGAACCAAGAAGAATTGAAGAAGAACCAAGAGGAAATGAAGATGAACCAAGAAGAAATGAAAAATGACATCACTACCATGAGGAACTCAACAGAAAGCATCAAGAGTAGACTAAATGAAGTAGAGGACCGCATCAGTGAGCTAGAAGACAAGATGGAAAAATATACCCAATTAGAGCAGCTTCTGGGGAAAAAAAATTAAAAAACAGGAGGAGAGCCTATTGGAGCTTTGGGACAATACAAAACAAAATGATATTTGAATAATAGGGGTTACAGAAGGAAAGGAAACTGAGGTAGACATGGAAAAAGTATTTCAAGAAATAATGACAAGAAACTTTCCTGAGATAGAGAAGAAAAAATCCACACAAATCCAAGATGCTCTCAGAGTCCCAAGCAAAATGAACCCAGAAGACTGATGCCAAGGCACATTATAATTAAACTGGCAAACAACAATGACAAAGTAAGAATCTTAAAAGCAGCCAGAGAGAGACAGAAAGTTACATACAAAGGAACCCCCATCAGACTAGCAACTGATTTCTCAACAGAAACTTATCAGGCCAGAAGGGAATGGGATGAAATATACAAAGTCATGCAAAGGAAGGGTCTGAATACAAGAATACTGTACCCACCAAGGCTATCAATCAAAATTGAAGGTGGAATCAGGAGCTTCACAGACAAAAACAGACTAAGGGAATTTATCTCCACCAAACCAACAATGCAAGAAATGATAAAGAGCCTACTGTAAAATTAAAGAAGTAGAAAGCAAAGAAGAAACGCAGGTGTATAGAATAAAAATGGCGTCAAATAAGTACCTATCAATAATAACTTTAAATGTAAATGGACTAAATGCTCCAATCAAAAGACATAGGGTAACGGATTGGATAAGAAAACAAGACCCATACATCTGTTGTCTAGAAGAAACCCACTTCAGAAAAAAAGATGCACACAGACTGAGGGTGAAGGGATGGAAAAAAGGTTTTCCAGGCTAATGGAAATGAAAAAAAAAAGCTGGGGTAGCAATACTTATATCTGACAAATTAGATCTCAGAGTGAAGGACATAACAAGAGATAATGAAGGCCACTTCATAATACTAAAGGGAACAATCCAACAAGAAGAAATAACCCTGGTAAATATATATGCACCCAATATGGGAGCGCCCAAATACATAAAAAAAAAAAACTGCTGGAGCACATTAAGGGAGAGATTAATAGCAATACAATCATAGTAGGAGATTTTAATACCCCACTGTCACACTTTGACAAATCATCTAAACAAAAAATCAGCAAAGAAATATCAATCCTAAATGACTCACTAGACCAGATGGAATTAATCGACATCTTCAAAACATTCCACCCCAATGCCACAGAATATACATTCTTCTCACATGGGACATTCTCAAAGATAGACCACATTTTGGGACATAGGCAAAGTCTCTTCAAATTCAAGAAGATAGAAATCATATCAAGCATCTTCTCAGATCATAGTGGCATAAAACTGGAAATTAACTACAGTAAAAATAATCCAAAGAAATCAAACACATGGAGACTAAACAGCATGCTATTAAACAGGGACTGGGTAACCAGAGAAATCAAGGAAGAAATTAAAAACATCCTGGAAACAAATGACAATGAAAACACAACTATCCAAAATCTATGGGACACAGCAAAAGCAGTTTTGAGAGGGAAGTTCATATCCCTACAAGCCTATTGCAAAAAAACAAGAAAAAATGGTAACAAATTATCTAACTCTACAACTCAAATAGTTAGAAAAAGAGCAACAAGAAAAGCCCAGTGTAAGCTGAACGAAGGAAATAACAAAAATCAGAGCGGAGATAAACGACATAGAGACCAAAGAAACAATACATAAGATCAACAAAACCAAGAGCTGGTTCTTTGAAAGGATAAACAAGATAGATGAACCTCTAGCCAGGCTAACCAAGAAACAAAGAGAGAGGACCCAAGTAAACAAAATCAGAAACGAAAGAGGTGAAATAACAACTCACCCCGCCGAAATACAAAGTATTGTTACAAAATACTATGAACAACTCTGTTCCAACAAACTGAACAACCTGGAGGAAATGGACATATTCCTAGAAAAATACAACCTTCCAAAACTCCATCAGGAAGAATCTAAAAATCTCAATAGACCAGTGACATGGGAAGAAATTGAAACAGTCATCAAAAAGCTTCCAGCAAACAAAAGCCCAGGGCCAGATGGCTTCACAGGAGAGTTTTACCAAATATTCAAGGAAGAACTAAAACCGCCACAACTGGTTTGGCTCAATGGATAGAGCGTCGGCTTGGGGACTCAAGGGTCCCGGGTTCGATTCCGGTCAAGGGCAGGTACCTTGGTTGCGGGCATATCCCCAGTAGGGGGTGTGCAAGAGGCAGCTGATCGATGACTCTCTCTCATCGATGTTTCTAACTCTCTATCTCTCTCCCTTCCTCAGACTATTCCAAAAAATTCAAGAGGAAGGAACACTTCCAAACTCCTTCTACAAAGCCAGCATCACCCTAATACCAAAACCAGATAAAGACAACTCAATGAAAGAGAATTACAGGCCATTATCCCTCATGAA
This sequence comes from Pipistrellus kuhlii, assembly GCF_014108245.1. Classification (NCBI taxonomy): domain Eukaryota; kingdom Metazoa; phylum Chordata; class Mammalia; order Chiroptera; family Vespertilionidae; genus Pipistrellus; species Pipistrellus kuhlii. The sequence goes on from NW_023425504.1 coordinate 17,736,954, forward strand.
CATAGATGCCAAAATCCTCAACAAAATTCTAGCAATTCGGCTCCAGCAGAGCATCACAAAGATCATACACCATGACCAAGTAGGATTTATTCCAGGAATGCAAGGATGGTACAATATCCGCAAATCAATAAACGTGATACATCACATAAACAAATTGAAAGATAAAAATCATATAGTCATATCAATTGATGCAGAAAAAGCATTTGATAAAATCCAACACCTTTTCTGATAAAAACTCTCAACAAGGTGGGAGTACAAGGATCATACCTCAACACAATAAAAGCTATATATGATAACCCACAGCCAACATCATACTCAATGGGCAAAAACTAAAACCATTCCCTCTAAGAACAGGAACAAGATAGGGATGCCCACTATCGCCACTCCTCTTTGACATAGTACTGGAAGTACTAGTCATCGCAATTAGACAAGAAGAGGAAATAAAAGGCATCCAAATTGGAAAAGAAAAAGTAAAGTTATTCTTATTTGTAGATGACGTTATATTGTACATAAAAAAAACAAAAGACTCCATTAAAAAACTAATTGACTTAATAAATGAATTTGGCAATGTAGCAGGATACAAAATTAATGCCAAGAAATCTATGGCATTTCTATACACCAACAGCGAACTTATAGAAACAGAGACTAAAAAAGCAATTCCATTTACCATCGCACCAAAAAAATTAAGATACCTAGGAATAAACTTAACTAAGGAAGTAAAGGAACTATATGCGGAAAACTACACCACACTGAAAAAAGAGATAGAGGAAGATGTAAAAAGATGGAAGAACATACCATGTTCATGGATTGGTAGAATCAACACCATCAAAATGTCCATACTTCCTAAAGCAATCTATAGGTTCAATGCACTCCCCATTAAAATATCAACGGCATATTTCACTAACCTAGAAAGAACTCTCCAAAAGTTCATTTGGAACAATAAAAGACCCCCAATAGCCACAGCAATCCTGAGAAAGAAGAGTAAAGTAGGAGGGATCTCAATAACAGACTTCAAGCTGTATTACAAAGCCACTGTTCTCAAAACAGCCTGGTACTGGCACAAGAACAGACATATAGATCAATGGAATAGAATTGAGAACCCAGATATCAACCCAAATCACTATGTTAAATATTTAACAAAGGAGGCATGAATATACAATGGAATCAAGACAGTCTCTTCAATAAATGGTGTTGGAAAAATTGGACAGATACATGCAAAAGAATGAAACTAGATCACCAACTTACACCATACACAAAATTAAACTCAAAATGGATAACCATAAAAATACTAGAAGCATCTATAGGCAGCAAAATCTCAGACATATGCCAAAAGAACTTCTTCACTGATACTGCCCCTAGGGCAATGGAAGCTAAAGAGAAAATAAACAAATGGGACTACATCAAAATAAAAAGCTTTTTTACAGCAAAAGAAACCATCAACAAAACAACAAGAAAGCCCACTGTATGGGAGAACATATTTGCAAATGTTAACATCTACAGACAGCTTATACAACTAAATAAAAGGAAAATGAATGATCCAATTAAAAAATGGGCAATGGGCCGAAACCGGTTTGACTCAAACCGGATAGAGCGTCTGCTTGGGGACTGAAGGGTCCCGGGTTCGATTCCGGTCAAGGGCATGTACCTTGGTTGCGGGCATATCCCCAGTAGGGGGTGTGCAAGAGGCAGCTGATCGATGACTCTCTCTCATCGATGTTTCTAGCTCTATATCTCTCTCCCTTCCTCTCTGTACAAAATCAATAAAATATATTAAAAAAAGAAAAAAGAAAAAAGAAAATCAAAATAACTTTAAAAAAAAAAGGGGGGGGGGGGGCAATGGACCTAAATAGAATATTTTCAAAAGAAGGCAGAAGGAAGGCCAAAAGGCACATGAAAACATGCTCAAAGTCACTAATTATTCGAGAGATTCAAATCAAAACAACAATACGGTACCATCTCACACCTGTCAGAATGGCCAACATCAACAAATCAACAAATGACAAGTGTTGGTGAGGTTGCGGAGAAAAAGGAACCCTCGTGCACTGCTGGTGGGAATGCAGACTGGTGCACCCACTGTGGAGAATAGTGTGGAGTTTCCTCAAAAAACTGAAAATGGGCCGAAACCGGTTTGGCTCAGTGGTAGAGCGTCGGTCTGTGGACTGAAAGGTCCCAGGTTCGATTCCGGTCAAGGGCATGTACGTTGGTTGCGGGCACATCCCCGGTAGGGGGTGTGCAAGAGGCAGCTGGTCGATGTTTCTCTCTCATCGACGTTTCTAGCTCTCTATCTCTCTCCCTTCCTCCTCTCTGTAAAATATCAATAAAATATATTAAAAAAAAACAAAAAACTGAAAATGGAACTCCCATTTCACCCAGCAATCCCACTCCTAGGAATATATTCCAAGAAACTATTATAGAAACACCAATCAGAAAGGATATATGCACCCCTATGTTCATAGCAGCACAATCTACAATAGCTAGAATTTGGAAACAGCCTAGGTGCCCGTCAGCAGATGATTGGATCCAAAAACAGTGGTACATCTACACTAGGGGTGTCGAACTCAATCAGAGAAGGGGCCAAAATCTAAAATCCAGCGTAAATCGCGGGCTGAATGGTTTACTGAACAGTCATAAACTGTCATTGTGATGGAAACGCAGCGGAGTGCAGTGATGACAGCGCGGTGCGGGCCACATTGCAAGGCCTGGCGGGACGGATTTGGCCCGTGGGCCTTGTGTTTGACACATGTGATCTACACAATGGAATACTATACTGCCATAAAAAAGAAGGAATTCTCATCATTTGCAGCAGCCTGGACAGAACTAGAGAACATCATGATGAGTGAAATAAGACAGTTAATGAAAGAGAAATACCACATGACCTCACTCATTTATGGATATTAAAGAACATTATAAACTGATGAACCAAAAGTCAGATATAAAGACAGTAAAGCAACAAGCAGACTGTCAAATTACAGCCGGGAAGGTAGGGAGACCTGGGGGAGATAAGAGATCAACCGAAGGACTTGTATACATGCATATATAAGTACAACCAATGGACACAAAACTCTGGGGAGGGAGGGTATGTATGAGAGGGGGGGAGCAATTTTAAAATATGTACACAGATAATAATTTAATTTTTAAAAATCTGATGAATAATATTAACTGATGAATAGAATCAGAGGTATGGAAGGGGAGTGGACTGACAATTCTCGGGGAAAAGGGGAGTGTGGGTGTGGGAAGAGACTGAACAAAAACTGTGCACCTATGGATGAGGACAATGAGGGTTGGAGAAAGGGCAGAGGGTGGGGTGGGAACCTGGTGGAGGGGAGCAATTGAGGAGGGGGGGGGGGAAGAGGAACACATTTGTAATAATCTGAACAATAAAGATTTATTTTTTTAAAAAAATACATTTTAATTGCTTTTTTTTTTTTTAGAAAAAGAAAGTGAGTGAATAACATTGCTTTGTTGTTCCACTTATTTATGCTTTTATTGGTTAATTCTTGTAAGTGCTCTGACCAGGACTAAACCTGCACCTTGGTGTATTGGGATGACACTCTAACCAACTGAGTTTCCTGACCAAGGCCAATGTTGTATTCTTGAGCCTAAAATCTATAGGGCAGAATAGCAGGCTGGAAACTTAGGCAGAATGTCAATATAACAGTCTTTTTTTTATTTTATTTTTTTTATTTTTTTATTAATATGATATATGGCTCCCATGAGAGCTGCCACTTTCTTTTTTTTTTCTAATATATTTTACTGATTTTTTTACATAGAAGAAGGGAGAGGGAAAGAGAGCCAGAAACGTCGATGAGAGAGAAACATCGACCAGCTGCCTCTTTCACCCCCCCCCCCCCACCGGGGATGTGCCCGCAACCAAGGTACATGCTCTTGACCAGAATCGAACCCTGGACCTTTCAGTCCACAGACCAACGCTCTACCACTGAGCCAAACCGGTTTTGGCAATATTACAGTCTTGAGGTAGAATTTACTTCACCCTCAGAAACCTGTCTTTGCACTGAAGGCCTTCAACTGATTGGATGTGGCCTACTCACATCATGAAGGGTAATCTGCTTTACTTAAAGTCCACCAATTGTAAATATTCATCAGATCTAAAAATTATCTTCATAGCAACATGTAGACTTCATTTTTGACCAAACAACTAGGTACCATAGTCTAGCCAAGTTGACACATAAAATTAACTGACAAACTTTTCTTCTTTTTCTTTTTTTTTCTTTTTTTTAATTTTTTTTAAAATATATATATATATATTATTGATTTTGTACAGAGAGGAAGGGAGAGAGATAGAGAGTTAGAAACATCGATGAGAGAGAGTCATCGATCAGCTGCCTCCTGCACACCCCCTACTGGGGATATGCCTGCAACCAAGGTACATGCCCTTGACCGGAATCGAACCCGGGACCCTTCAGTCCCCAAGCAGACGCTCTATCCATTGAGCCAAACCGGTTTCGGCTGACAAACTTTTTTCATTTCAACACATTGTGGTGGTAGTCTGTGGCATGTTATTTTACATGTCCTTCTTTGAGGAGTGGGAGTTTTTCCTAAGAAAAAAGGCTCCTTCCCCAGCTTGCTAAGAAGCATATATTTTCTTGTATGAGAGGGGGCGGGGGGGGGGCAATGTTAAAATATGTATGCAGATAATAATTTAATTTAAAAAATAAAATAAAATGCAAATAAAAAAAGAAGCATATATTTTCTGTGGCTAAGAAGCATGCATATATTTTCACTTATTTAAAAATATTTTTATTGAATTTTAGAGAGAGAGGAAGATAGAAGGAGAGAAAGGGAAACATAGATTGGCTGCCCCCTGCACACTCCCACTGGAGATAAAGCTGCAATCTTTCAGTGCACAGGATGACATCCAACCAACTTAGCCACACTGGCCAAGGCCTTCAGTTACTTTTTTATGACACAATTAGAGGCCCAGTGCACAAAATTCATGCACTGGGGGTTGGGGGTGTCCCTCAGTCAAGCCTGCCCTCTCTCACTGACTGGGAGCCCTCAGGAGATGCCCTATTGACAGGAAGTGGGCCTAAGCCGCAGTCTGGCCTTCCTCTGCAGAAGGTGACTGGGCTGATCAGGGGAAGGTGCTAGTCCCATCACTCCACTGCTGCTGCCACTGTCACAGCCACCATGGTGTTTTCAGCAACTTGGACTCCAGTCCCTTCACCATGAAAAAAATGACAACTTTCTTTAGGCATTTTCAAGATGTGTCTTTCATAGGATATGACATTTATTTTCTTTCTTTTTTATCCTCACCTGAGGATATGTTTCCATTGCTTTTTAGAGAGCTTAGAAGAGAGGGAAAGACAGAGAGAAACATCAATGTGAGAGGGACATTTCAATTGGTTGCCTCCTGATGGAAGAGCCTGCAACCTAGGTACATGATCTTGATCAGAATCAAACCTAGACCCTGCAATCAGCAGTCTGAGGCTATCCACTGAGCCAAACTGGCTAGGGTAGGATATACTAGGTTATAATATAATCCTATATAATAAAAGGGTAATATGCAAATCAACCAATTGGCTGAATGACCAGTCTCTATGATGCACACTGACCACCAGGGGGCAGACACTCAATGCAGGAGCTGCCCCTGGTGGTCAGTGCACTCCACAGGAAGAGTGCTATTCAGCCAGAAGCCAGGCTCATGGCTGGAAAGCACAGCAGTAGTGGTGAGAGGGTGCAGGCCAGGTTGAGGGACCCCCTGAGTGCACAAATTTCATGCACCAGGCCTCTAGTAATGAATAATTTCCAATGTTAGTGCCTTAATGCCACAAATATGTATTTTTCCCTCATAGCCAATGTAGTTCTAAGGGACTTTCTAGCATTATTGTACCTCCATGTGGTAACTATACCTTTCAGGCTCATGGGGGTTTCACCACTTAATCACGTATCTTAAACACATGGTTGTTTCAAACCTGATTGATGTAACATCGGAAGAAAGAAAGTGTGAGGATCTTGCACAAGCAATTAAACACTCTATTCTAGAAGAGATACATGGCACTTCAGCCCACAACCCACTGGCCAAACTTGCCACATGGTTCTGATCAACTTCATGATGGATGGAGAAGTGTAATTGCCTATGTGCTTGTAAGGACAGGAGAACCATACTTTAATGAGCATTAGAAATCTCTACCATAGAGGTGCAGCCTGAGGTTCTTTCCTTGACTTGCAAGTTATCCTATCTAATAAAAGAGTAATATGCAAATTAACCATCACTCCGCTACAAAGATGGCAGAGACTATAGTGTCCCACTCCCAGGCCCCAGAAGGAGGAAGGGCTGCAGACAGAACGCTGGCCTGCTGGGTGGGGACATGCTCTGAGCTGCAGCCACGCGGCTTGAGACACGCCTCCAGCCCAGCAGACAGAAGCCCAACTGACAGAAAGTGGGCTTGAGCTGGGTGCTGTCCCAAGTCACTGCAACTGCTCAGAGCTCACCCCCAGCCCAGTGCCCACTTTCTGTCAGCTGGGCTTCTGTCTGCTGGGCCGGGGGGGGGGGTTGTCCCAAGCTTCTGGCTGAGTAGCACTCCTCCTGTGGGAGTGCACTGACCACCAGGGGGCAGCTCCTGCATTGAGTGTCTGCCCCCTGGTGGTCAGTGTGCATCATAGAGACTGGTCATTCAGCCAATTGGTTGATTTGCATATAAGCCTTTTATTATATAGGATTATATTATAACCCAATATATCCTCATCTACTTGTCCCTGCAAACTTGAGGGGATAGGAGGAGGCAGGTAGCCAGTTTTACCAAAATTATCCATTCTTCTCCTCTGCATAAGCAGCAGCTGTCTCCCTTCCTTCCTTCATCATTCTTTCTAGTGTACTTTCCATTATACAGAGAGACTCTCACTCCATTTTCCATCCTACACCCAATATAAAAAATTCTTTGTGTTCAAATTGTTCTGAAATTCAATATTTTAAGATGCATGTTTAAAACATTCCATACTTCCATTAGATAATAAATAAAAACTTGCTGGACAGTAGCACTGATTTTCAAATTTAAAAACCAATAGAGAGTCCCTTCAAATATTACTCTCTTCCTTATTTATAAGAGATTTGGTGTCTCTTTGATGTGTTAAAACGCTGGTCTGCTGGGGTTCTTAGTCAAAACAAAACAAAACAAAAAAATGTAAAGCTGAACACTTGACTCCATTGTACTAAGCCATCAACCAAAATGATTGCATTTCTGGCACGTACTGGTAGAGGGAAAAACATCATTGGAATAAAATATTATCGTAGAGGTGCCTGTTTTTATAAGCAAATGTGTTGGCAAGACCTATTTAGTAGCAGACAGTTTTTATGAAAGGCAGCATTGTGGGCCATCAACTCTTGTTCCATTTAAACTATCCAAGGTTGGGAAGGGGAAAGATGGAGGAAGGATAAGTTGGATTCTGTAGTTATGATGGAAAGTTAAAGTGCCTAAGATAAATTGTGAGGCCTGAGAAATTTTTGAAAATATTGGTGCATAAAAGTTGAGAAGGCTATTATTTAAAATATAGAAGCAGGGAGCATAAGAAGTGGAAATGAGAATTCATCTTTAGTTCAAGCTATTCCTTTAGGGAGAAAGGTTGAGGCAAACCCTTCAATGGGCTCTTCATTTCCATACATGCAAAACAGGTCATGATTCTTTATTCTTGAAGGAAACTATTAAGCAACGTGAAGACATTTTTAGACTGATGAACTGACTTCTGTTTGGAATATAAATCCTTGGAAAAATCATTGGGTGTAGTTGAACTAAAGTTCACCTTGTATTTCTTCAGATTCTTTTTTAACCCTTGGGGGGACTGTGTTTGCCTTATAATTACTGTTTCTTCACCTGTCTGAGTAATAACACACAAGAGATGGGGAATTAAGCTTAAAAGTACACACAGGAATAGCCTCCACCTTAAGCAGAAGAGATAGAAAATAAAAAGGGACTGAATTAAATGCTAGCTTCCTAATTTTGTAATTGAGGGATAGATTATTTGGACAACACTCCTACTGAAAACAACTGGAATAACTGGATAAAAGATAAAAAATCACCATCTTTTAAAAATATATTTATTGATTTTTTTTACAGAGAGGAAGAGAGAGGGATAGAGAGTTAGAAACATCAATCAGAGAGAAACATCAATCAGCTGCCTCCTACACACCCCCTACTGGGGATGTGCCCACAACCAAGGTACATGCCCTTGGCCAGAATTGAATCCAGGACACCTCAGTCCGTAGGCTGATGCTCTAATCCACTGAGCCAAACTGGTCAGGGCCAAAAAAAGTCGCCATCTTAAAAGCATAAAACACCTGACAGGACATTATGGAATTACTAAGCCAAAATTAAACAGAAAATATTCACCAGAGAGATGAAGAAGAACAAAAACAAGCTTTCCACTGAGGGTTTTTTAAAATCCTCAAAATGTTGAATTTCCTCTTTGAAACGTCACAGTTCAAGTAGCAGCAAGATAGAAGTCAAAGTCTGGAGCTCTCACAAACAGGAGACCCTCCTCTGTTAGGAACCCCAAAGTGCTACCCCCTCAGGGAAATGGTGAACCAGAATTGGAATAGTTCTTACACAGGGGATTGCAGCCCACGTCTGATTACATGGGTCATTCAAAGAGCCTCAAGGCTTGAACTAGACTTAAGGCAGCACCATATTGTTGGTGCCCCCAAAAGCATGACATAAACAAATACTTATCATTTTTTTAAGGAAAATACCTTTACCCTTGATCTCAAATTATTCTTATCATAAAAATTTAAATACAATGATCAAAACACTAAAATATGTTCAAACATACAAGGACTTCAAGAACAAGAACCAGTAGAAATAACCAACAAAATCAATACTGCATTTTAAAACAGAAATTATCAACAAAATACACACAAATGCAAAAAAAAACCAAAAAAAAAACCATGACACCAAATAAACTGTAAAAAGTATGTTTGTTTACAGTAGAAGAGCTGAAACAATTAGGCAAAACATCACCTTTTTTTTTACCTCAGCTGGAATTATTCAGAAAATAAAGACAGAAGACACAAAAATCAAGACAGGATCAGAGATGAAAAGCAGATTTCAACTTATTTTTCTAAAAGCACTTTTTAAAATAAGAAAGATAAAAATCACTGGAACTTACACAAGAAGAAATAGAAAATATGAAAAGAACTATAACAAGTAAAGACTGAATCGGTAATCAAACATCTTCTAATAAAGGAAAGTCCAGGACCAGATGTCTGTACTGGTAAATTCTACCAAACTTTTACAAAATCATTAACACCAATCCTTCTCAAACGCTTCCAAAAAAATGGAAGTGGAGGGAACACTTCCTCACTCACTCTTGAGGTACATCAAAACCAGGCAAAGACATTATAAGAAACGAAAATTACAGACCAAATGAATACAGATACAAAAATCCTGAAGAAAATACTAGCAAACCAGATTTTTCAGCATACTATCGTGTTTCCCCGAAAATAAGACATCCTCCGAAAATAAGACCTAGCACGTGGAATAATAAGACATCCCCTGAAAATAAGATTTAGTGCATCTTTGGGAGCAAAAATTAATATAAGACACTGTCTTATTTTCGGGAAAACAGGGTACTGGTAAAAGGGTTATAGCCACAATGAGATACCACTTCATATCCACTAGGATGGCAAAAAAAAAAAAAAAAAAAAAAAAAACAAAAAACACTGAAAATAACAAGTATTAGCGAGGATGCAGAGAAATAGAAACCCTAAAGAAACCAAGATGGCGGCATAGGGTAGACACCCGAATGCAGTCTACCACAACAAATTTGAATTTAGAACTGAAAAACAGGGGAGGCATTGCCCTGAAGTGCCAGACGGCTGGCTGAGAGGAGGCTCTGCCATCTGGGAAGGAGAGAGAAGGCACGCTGAACCTCAGGAACTGTGAAGGTACGGAGAACTGTGTGCGCAAAAAGGCTCTGGCTTAATCCCGGTGCTGAGAGGAAGGGCCGGACCGAGATTGCTGCTGGCTTATTCCCTGCACGCAGAGAGGGCTGGCTGGGCTGAGTTCGCTACTGGCTTACTCCTGGCGCAGAGAGGGCGAACAGCTAACGCGGCTGGCTTTCTTGTCCGAGAGGAAAACAGAATCACCCTATTGCTCTGATAAACGGCCCCAGACAGGGAGAGGCCAGACTGTCAGGCAGTGGGCAGAGATCTCTTGGAGGTGTGTGAAGCCAGAGGCCATTACTGCGGGACTTGGGGAGGAGCTGAAGGGAAAACAAAGTTTGTCTGCACCAACCCGAGACTCCGCCCTACCTGTGGCTGAGCACAGAAGCTCTCCCAGAGGCTGGCTTTCTCTAAGGAGGGACTGGCCAGAATCCAAAGCTTGTCTGCGCCTTTACCAAAGAGGTGTGCGCACGCCTGCAACCAATCTTCCAAAACTCTCCACGAACAGGACTTTTCTAAGGCGAGACTGACATGGAACCAAAGATTGTCTGCGCCACCCAGAGACCCCACCCTATTCAAGCAGAGTACGGAAACCCTCCTAGCTGAGACACTGCTGATCCTCACAGCCAATTGGCTTGGAGATCAACGCTTCCCAGTGATACCAACAATAAGCAAGGCTTAACAACAAGACTGCACACACAGCCCACAAAGGGCTACACCAAGACTGTCCACTGCAGGTAACTGGGAAGGCTGTGCTACTGGGCTCTACCAGAACACCTCGCACACAAAGCTATTCCATCAAATCAGGGAAACAACTAAAATGCAGACAAGAAGAAGGACACAAAGGAAGGAGATGGAGGAAAAGAAAAGATTGGACATTGAGTTCAAAACTACAGTTATAAGGTTATTCAACAATATCCTAAAAAAAGCCGATAAAATAAATGAGACCTATGAGGATATGAAAAGGGAGCAACTAGAAATAATAAGGGATCAACCAGAAATGAAGAAAACATTGTCTGAAATAAAAAATATTATACAAAGTCCTAAAAACAGACTGGAAGATGGCAAGAATCAAGACAAAGATTTAGAACACAAAGAGCCAGAGGACACTCCTCTGCAGAAGGGAATCCAGAAAGAGAATCCAGAAAGTTGAAGATAGTGTAAGAAACCTCTGGGACAATTTCAAGCGAACCAACATCAGAATTATGGGGATTCCAGAAGAGAGAGAGCAAGATACCGAAAGAGTACTAGAAGAAATAGTGACAGAAAACTTCCCCCACCTGGGGAAAGAAATAGACTTACAAGTCCAGGAAGCCCGCAGAACCCCAAACAAAAGGAATCCAAGGAGGACCACACCAAGACATATCATAATTAAAATTCCAAGAGCAAAAGACAAAGAGAGAATATTAAAAGCAGCAAGAGAAAAGCAGGTAGTGACCTATAAAGGAGCACACATAAGATTGTCAGCTGATTTCTCAACAGAAACCATGCAGGCCAGACGGGAATGGCAAGAGATATCCAAGGTGATGAATAACAAGAACCTACAGCCAAAAATAATCTACCCAGCAAAGCTATCACTCAGAATCAAAGGACAGATAAAGAGCTTCACAAATAAAAAAAAGCTAAAAGAGTTCATCACCACTAAACCAGAATTATATGAATTGCTGAAGGAGGTTATTTAGGAAGAGGAAGAAGATAAAGATAAAAATTATGATCAACAAATACGTAGCTATCAACAATTGAATCTAAAAACCTAGGGAATTTAAAAATCTGATGAACAATATTAACTGGTGAATATAATAGAATCAGAGGTATGGAAGGGGAGTGGACTGACGATTCTCAGGGAAAAGGGGAGTGGGGGTGCGGGAAGAGACTGAACAAAAACTGTGCACCTATGGATGAGGACAATGGGGGATGGGGAAAGGACAGAGGGTGGGGTGGGAACCTGGTGAAGGGGAGCAATTGAGGGGGGGAAGAGGATCACATTTGTAATAATCTGAACAATAAAGATTTATTTTTTAAAAAAAGAAATAGAAACCCTCATACATTGCTAATGATAATACAAAATGGTGCAGCTGCTGTGGAAAAAAGTTTGGCAGTTCTGTGAGTTAAACATCGAGATACCATATGACTCAGCAATTCACCTCCTAGATATATACCCCAGAGAATTGAAAACATATATTCACACAAACATTTGTGACAAGCCTTCATAGTAGCATCTACACTAATAAAAGAGAAAGATGCTAATTGAGCATACCTCAGCTACACCCACAGCCAATCAGGAGTGATATGCAAATAAACCCAACTAAGATGGCAGGTAAATTTGCATATGCAGGTGAGGCAGGCAGCGCCTGACAGCGTCTGACCTCACCCACAGAGTCCAGGCAACCATCAGGACCGGGCAGTTCCAGCAGACAGCGCCTGACGCTGCCCTCGGGGTCCAGGCAGTGATTGGGAGTGGGCAGTTATAGCAGGCAGCACCTGATGTCACCTGCGGGCTCCAGGGAGTGATTGTGATTGGGTAGGTGGCATGGACAGTGCCTGATGCTGCCTACAGAGTCCAGGTTTCAATCAGGACTGGGCCAGTTCCAGCAGACAGCGCCTGATGTTGCCCTTGGGGTCCAGGTGGCTATCGGACTGGGCAGGCACAGTGGGCAGCGCCTGACACTGCCTTCAGGGCCCAGGGGGCGATTGAGACTGGGCAGGTGGCATGGACAGTGCCTGATGTCGCCTGCTGGGTCTGTAGGCGGGGGTAGCCAAGGTCCCAGGGATAACTGTCTGCCCCTGGGCATCCTGAGGACTCTGGTGGAGCAGGCCTGGGTTGAACATTTTAATGAAAATAGGATGTCTGTGCCCCACCTCACCACACCCTGTCCCCTGGAGAAGAGAGGGAAGTAGGCAGTTAGCAGGCACCAGGGCTCCGAAGTGACTGGGAACAACCTGCAGGCAAGCTACCAGGAAGAGGTCCTGAACCATGAGGATGCAGAGGGATGGCTGGTGGAGGCGAGCAAAGGTGCAGATAAGCGACTCTTTCCTGCGCTGAGCTGGAAATGTGCATTGACAGCCTGATGAACTAAGCTGCCTTTCTGAAGAAGGTGCACAAAGAGGAGATCACTGAGCTGCAGGCACCAGTATGTTCAGATCTCCATGGAGATGGACATGTTCTCCAAGTCCGACCTCTCTGCCATGCTCAAGGACATCTGCACCCAGTAGGAGAAGCTGGCTGACAAGAACATGCAGAATGCAGAAGAATGGTACAAGAGCTGCTTCACCGTGCTGACCAAGAGCGCTGCCAATAACACCTACGTGGTGCTAGCCAGCAACTGCTCAAGGCTATGACCCTGGAGATGGAATTAAGCAGGGGCATGAACATAGCACTGGGAAAGCAGCAGCAAGAGCTGGAGGATAAGCAGAAGTCCAGTTAGTGCTATGCATGACACAATCAACAAATTAGAAAATGAGTTGAGAACCTCAAAGAGTGAAATGGCAGGATATTTAAAAGAATACCAGGACCTCCTCAATGTGACTTTGGACATTGACATTGCAGCTTACAGGAAACTCTTGGAAGGTGAGGAAACCCAGCTCAGTTTCACCAGCGTGGGAAGCATAGCCAGTGGCTACACCCATTTCCCAGGTCTTTGGTGATCTGCCTACAGTGGTTTACAGACTAGCTCCTTCTTGATGTCCTCACACTCCTTCCCTTCTTAATACACCAGCCACGTCAGGAGGAGCAGATCAAGGTGGAGGAGACCATTGAGGCTGCAAAAGCCGAGGAAGCTAAGGATGAACCCCCTTCTGAAGGAGAAGCTGAAGAGAAGGAGAAGGAGAAGGAAGTGGATGAGGAAGAGAAATGAGAAGAAGCGGAAGAAGATGCCAAGGAAGAATTTGAGGATGCAAAGGAGGACGAAGGAGGTGAAGGTGAAGGAGAAGATGCCCAAGAAGCTGAGGACGAGAAGAAAGATGAAGGTGCTGGGGAGGAGCAAGCAACCAAGAAGAAAGATTGAGCCCTCCTTTCCTTAATTATTTCAGGAATAATCCTCCCAAAACCAGGTCAACCCCATCACCAACCAAGCAGTTGAGTCCCGATACTATATGAATAAAGAAGTTAATATATATAATATATATAACATTCTGAGGTGACTCAGGTTGGACATTAAATGATGTGCTATGACTTTTCTCCTTATGCAGAGTATCTGTTTGCTTACAGAGTGGCTTCCTGGCTTGCTGCCAGCCTGTGCATGGTCCACGCTTATGAGTTCAGGATCTATGACAATGTGATTAATTCAGATGTTTACAATAAAAACACATGAACACATGAATTCACTGATGTTAATGTTAAACTTCATGGAAAAAATAGTCATTTGAGTATTTGGTTGTTAGAAATTAAAGTCCTCAAATCATGCACAATAAACAGTAAATAAAGTTATACTGAATGACAAAAAAAAAAAAATACATTAGAGGCCAGGAAACGTTCAAAGAACTAGAGAACCATTCCCAGATCAGGAAGGAAAGTCACAGGGTGTATATTATTGCTATCAATACAATATTTGCTATTACTTACAACATATAATATGTAATGTATTAGATGCCTTCCTATTGCATGAAATACGTATTCTCATAGAGTAATACTGGTAAATATGTTATAGTTATGGCAGTATGTCATATCCTATCTATATTAATAAAAGGGCAATATGCTAATTAGACCATGAGATCTCTCAGAAATCCTTCTGGACAAAGCCATAGTGGAGGAGCCAAGGCAGAAAGAGTTAGGGGTGATTAGGCCAGGAGGGGAGGGCAGTTGGGGGTGATCAGGCTGGAGGGGGGGGGTGCAGTTGGGGGCAAGGAAGCCAGCAGGCAGAGTGGTTATGGGAGATCAAGCAGGCAGGCAGGTGAGCAGTTAGGAGCCAGTAATCTCACATTGTGGGGGGTTGTCCAACTGCCTCGGTTTAGGCCCGATCCTACAGGGGTCCCAGATTGGAGAGGATACAAGCCAGGCTGAAGGACACCCACTCTCCCGCCCCATGCATGAATTTTGTACACCAGGCCACTAGTTATTTATAATAGCCCAAAAGTAGAACTAACCCAAATGATCATTGACTGATGCTGAATAAACACACTGTGGTATCCTATCTAATAAAAGAGAAACATGCAAATTGACCATACCTTTGCTACACCCACAAGCCATACGCACCAGCCAATCAAGGAGAGTATGTAAATTAACCCAACTAAGATGATGGTCAATTTGCATATCTAGGTACAGCAAAGACTGAAGACAGTGTAGAAAGAATATAAGCACTGCAGAAGGGAGTGAAGCTTCTTCGGAGAAGCAAGCAAGCAGGGTGGGGAAGAAGGGAGGGGGGAATCTTCCTAGAATGGGCCTCTAGTCTCTATAATAAAGAGCTAATATGCATATGGTTGTCACTCCCTCATGCCATAATGGCTCAGACACTCAACACTGGAGAGAGAGGAATGGGGACCAGCAGGCTGCAGCCTGAGAGAGGGACAAGCTGCTTGTCCCATGGACCCAGGTGCCAGCAGCTGCACCTGCACCTGCAGCCCAGCCCGGGAGAGGGACAAGCTGCACACCTCGTGGTCCTAGGAGTCAGTGCCTATGTCTGCAGCCCAGGAGAGGGAAAAGCTGCCTGCCCCACAGCCCCAGGCACCAGTGATTGAAGCTACGGCCTGGGAGAGGGGCAAGCTGCCCACCCTGTGGTCAGGGGCACCTGCGACTGCAGCCTGGGTGAAGCTGCCCACCCACAGAACCCTGCAGCTGTGACCAGCCTGGATGAAGCCAGCCCAGGTCCTGGGTGCCTGCGGCTGGCCAGGGGAGGGAAGCCCAGGTCCCAGGTGCCTGAGACCATCCAGAGGAGGGAATCCTGGGTCCTGGGTGCAGGACAAGGCAGAGGCGATTAGGGGAGATCAGGCCAGCAGGGGAGCAATTAAGGGCGATCATGCTGGTAGAGGAGCAGTGAAGGGCACTCAGGAAGGCAGGCAAGTGGTTAGGAGCCAATGGTCCTGGATTGCAAGAAGCAGTCGGACATCCCCCTAAGGGTCCCGGATTGAAGAGGGTACGGGCTAAGCTAAGAAACTCCCCTCCTGTGCATGAATTTCATGCACTGGGCCTCTAGTATTCATATAATGAAATATTATTCAACCAAATAAAGGTATGAAGTATTGATACATACCACAACATGGATGAACCTTGAAAACATTATGCTGAGTGAAAGAAACCAGACACAAAATGTCATATATGATTCCATTTATATGAAATGTCTGGAATAGACAAATACAGGGTGTCCCAAAAATGTATACACATTTTTGAATAATTATTAATTTCAATGAGTTAAATCTGAAAAGAAAGAAACATCAATTGAGCTATTGGCTGTTAAAGTGTATACATTTTTGGGGGAACACCCTGTGTATATATAAACATGGAAACTAAATTTGTGTTTGCCAATGGCTTAGAGGAGGGGAATGAGAAATGACTGGGTAATGGGTATAAGGTTTCTTTCTGGGGTGATGAAAATATTTTGGAATTAGACCATAGTGATGGTTGCACAGTATTGTGGATATACTACAAACTACTGAAATGTGCACTTTAAAATGGTTAAAGTGATGAATTTTATTTCCATTTTAAAAAAATAACTGGGGCTATTGACTCTGATTATGCTAGACTTAGCTACTGATCTAAATATAGAGTCTGTCACTTATTATTTCTCAATATGCATTTATTGAATGAATGCTCAAATGAGTAAATGAATAAATAGAAATGCTCAGATGAGATTGTAACCTCATCAGGGTAGAGATTTTTTTTCTCTATTCTGTTTTGTTCACTGCAGATTCCCCAGTACCTATAACAGTGCCTAACAATATACAATAAATATTTCCTAAAAGGAATAGATAAATGAGTTTGCTGCTTTCTTATGGAGCTACTAGAGGCCTGGTGCACGAAATCTGTGTGTGTGTGTGTGTGTGTGTGTGTGCGGAGGGGGGTTGTCCCTCAGCCCAGCCTGCATCCTCTCCAATCTAGGACCCCTCAAAGGATGTCTGATTGCCCGTTTAGGCCCCATCCTGGTAGGGCAGTCGGACATCCCTCTCACAATCCAGGACTATTGGCTCCCAACTGCTCGCCTGCCTGCCTTCCTGATTGCCCCTAACTGCTTCTGCCTGCCAGCCTGATCACCCCCTAACCACTCCCATGCCAGCCTGATTGATGTCTAACTGCTCCCTTGCCAGCCCATTTGCCCCCAACTTCCCTCCTCTGCCAACCTGCTCACCCCTAACTGCTCCCCCCTGCAGTGTTGATCGCCTTCAATTGCCCTCCCTTGCAGGCCTGGTCTCTCCCAACTGCCCTCCCCTCCTGGCCATCTTGTGTCCACATAGGGGCAGAATCTTTGACCACATGGAGGGAGCCATCTTGTGTGTTGGAGTGATGGTCAATCTGCATATTACTCTTTTATTAGATAGGATAGAGGCCTGGTGCATGGGTGGGGGCCAGCAGGTTTGCCCTGAAGGGTGTTCCTGATCAGGGTAGGGGTTCCCTTGGGGTGTGGGGCAGCCTGAGCAAGGGGCCTGTGGTGCTTTGCAGGCCAACCATGCCCCCAGGCAACCCAAGCGGAGGCCCTGGTATCTGGGATTTATTTACCTTCTACAATTGAAACTTTGTAGCCTGGAGCAGAGCCAATACTCCTGCTCACTCAGTGGTGGCAGCCATTTCTGTTTGGATTTGTTTACCTTCTATAATTGAAACTTTGTAGCCTTGAGAGGAGTCTTAGGCCAGCAAGGGCAGGTGGAAAGCTTGGCTTCCTCCATTGCTGGGGAAATGCCTCCTTCCTGCTCTCTGTGGCTGTAGCCATCTTGGTTGGGTTTATTTGCATACTCACTCTGATGGGATGGTGGGTGTGGCTGGTAGGTGTGGCTTGTGGAGTGATGGTTAATTTGTATATTACTCTTTTATTAGGTAAGATAATCTTGGTGGAATCACAATACTTCCAGGGTCTGATCCTCACTTTTGGATGTCTAGAAACTTGGTTCATTCACTGCACCAAGACTCTCTCACTGTCTATAGAACCCCCTTTCTCCTTACCCCTCCCACACACACTAATCAAATTAGCAGGAAGCTCTCTTTTGTAGCAGGGTATATAGTGAAGGGAAGAATTAGAGCAAATTATTATTTTCCTAAATTAAAAAACAAACCCTGCCATCTTCTTCCCTAGAGAGGAGATACAGAAAATTTGCTATAAGGAATGAGGCAGGAATCAAGCTTTATTTTTTTCCCCAAAAGGCAAACCAACTGTTCCAACATGATTTCCTGAAAAGTCCATCCATTCTACTATTTGGTTTGAAATGTTATTTTTACCATAAAATTAATTTCCAAAGAGACTTAAGTTTGTTTCTGGATTCTCTATTTTTTATCTAATTTATTATTTTTAAATGGAGTTCTATTTTTCCAGTTACCATTTTATTTCTAACTACTCTCAGTATCACTTTTCTGATATCATGGTATCTCTAAGACAAAGCCAGAAAACAACTTGGTAAGCATGAAAAGGAATTACATGGTTCAGGGATCTTTCACCAGGCTCTATGTACCATCTCTGCCCAAGAAGAGAGAGCACCTCTTATGATCAGTGGTATACAAAGCCCTTTGTGCCTGGCCAGTGTAGTTTAGTGGTTGAGAGGTTGCAATTCAATTCCCAGTCAGGGCACATATCCGGGTTGTGGGATCAATCCCGTGTGGGGCATGCAGGAGGCAGCCAATCATGATTCTCTCTCATAATTGATGTTTCTCCCTCCCTCCCTCCCTCTCTTCCTCTCTCTCTGAAATCAATAAAAACACTTTTTAAAAAGAAGTTATGATTTCACTCTTGTCCCTTCCCAACATCATCTCTGGCCACTTTGCATTCTCTCCTCCCTTCACTATTTCCTTGGGAATTCCCCAAACCTCTTGTCATTTCACATCTTCTTGCCATGTACATGTTGTTCCTTCTGCCAAAAGCCCTTCTCTTCCTTGTTCACCTGGAAAATTCCTATTCAATCCTTTTAAACCCAGCCACACTTATAAATTGTCTATCATTCTTCCCATCCCATGATGCTTTTCACTTTAAAAAAGTAAACTCTTCTGAGTCAGAGATTATCTTATTCATATTTGTATTTCCGATGCCTAAGAATAGGTATTCAGCAAATGTTTGTTGCATGAAAAATTTATCAGATCATGCTAATATTTTAATTGTTAAATGTGTTCTTATACTGCCCTGGGTGGTTTGCATCACTAATTTTTCAGAAAAATGTTTACTCCAACTAATCTATCATTCCTTCCCTCCCTATTCCATTGGCCTTGTGCACTTCACTAAGCTGGGCAGGGGTGAGGATGGGGACAAAAGAGAAAGAGGGAGCAAAAGGGAGAAGAAAATTAGTAGAGTCCTTAAAGCAGCAAAACCATATTATACAATAGCAATGGAGGGTAAGATTCTATTTCCATATAAATTTTCCTGAAGTCATTACTTGTATAAAACAAGACATACCATAAAAGCAGCAGGTTATCAATACTCTGACAGTACAGTATTGAAATTATAATAATGGAATTAAGTCATATATGGTGCTGCTTTAATTGGACAAATATTTAGAAAAATAATCAAACTGTGTTTTTATACTGATAAGTACTCTATGGTATAATTTTGAAATTGGAGACAGTTTCTCTCATAAAATAATTTGAGTCCAAAGGGACCTTTATTTGCATGAACTATGTTTCTAAAAAATAAAAATAAAAATTGTAGTAGCAAATGCAAGCTTTCAAGAGTCTCAAAATTCTACTAAAAACTTGGCTGACATAAAGAGGTACTTATGTATTCAACTCCCTTTTCTCCAGGGACTAGTCATTTTTATCTATTTTACATATACAGTTCTTTGAGTCAATTGTATTATAAATGACACAGGTTGGCTTGAACTGTGTCAAATTTTCTCAATTCTCAGTGCAATTTTTAAATCTCAATATTTCACTTTAAAAATTTTCCTCTTGACTTATTAACATACTTTCCACCATCCTCAACTACTATCTAATTTTATAGAAACATAAGAAAGTGAGGTTATTACCAGATGATAAAGACATAGTTGATTTGTGTTAAAACCAGCAATAAAAATTCCATAATTTATTTTGTTTCTCTTAAATATGCATCATAGAAATGGAATATATATGGATTTTCTTAGAACCTTGCATATTTACCTTGCATACATTTTTCTGGTGGTATTTTTCCAGAATGATGGAGAAAAAAAAGGTTTATCTGGATCAATTGCTTTGAACAAAGTCAACTTAGGAAATCTAGCCACTGAGTTATTTCCACCCTCTGATGATTTATTTGGAACAGCTGAGGAAAGATGAGCAGTAGCTTTGTATATTTCACTTTGGCAGAGCTGTTCAGTCCTCACCACTGGTCTTATCAGCCGACATCAATCAGCAAGTGGCTAAGATGCCATGGAAGAGAGGTGAAGCAATGTGATGTGGTAGTGGTAAACCTCTCTACGACATGATGTGCATAGTCTACTTAGTACTTCCTATCTTGGTCTTTTAAAATGTGCTATATTGCTACTGTCCCAGAATAAATAGAACCATAATTTCTATTTTACCAGCTTTCTCCCACTCAACATCTTGTGTTTTTAAGATTCTTTGTTACCCTAACCCAGTGGTTGGCAAACCGTGGCTCGCGAGCCACATGCAGCTCTTTGGACCCTTGAGTGTTCCAACACCATTACAAAATACACTCGCCCAGGCCAAAAACCGACCTCTGTGCATGGGCCACAAAGTTTCAATCGCACTCTATGTGCACGCCCACACATGGTATTTTGTGGAAGAGCCACACTCGAGGGGCCAAAGAGCCTCATGTGGCTCACGAGCCGCGGTTTGCCGACCACTGCCCTAACTGGTTTGGCTCAGTGGATAGAGCATTGGCCTGCTGACTGAAAGGTCCCAGGTTTGATTCCGGTCAAGGGCATGTACCTTGGTTGTGGGCACATAGGGGGTGTGCAGGAGACAGCTGATCCATGTTTCTCTCTATCCCTCTCCCTTCTTCTCTGTAAAAGAATCAATAATATTTATTTATTTATTTATTTATTTATTTATTTATTTATTTTTTAAGATTCTTTGTCTTTAACCTTTGGCATTTTAATTATGATGTGTCTTGGTGTGGGCCTCTTTGGGGTCATCTTATTTGGGACTCTGGGCTTCCTGGACTTGTGTGTCCTTTTCCTTCACTAGGTTAAGGAAGTTTTCCATCATTACTTCTTCTAATAGGTGCTCAATCCCTTGTCTCTCTCTTTTTCTGGTACCCCTATAATGGGGATGTTGTTATGCTTCATGTTGTCTCAAAGGTTCCTTAAATCATCCTCATTTTAAAAAATTCTTTTTCCTTTCTTCCACCAACACCTGCTCTGATTGGGTGTTTTCTATTGTTCGCTCTTCAAAACCACTCCAAAATACTGCTTTGAACAAAGTCAACTTAGGAAATCTAGCCACTGAGTTATTTCCACCCTCTGTAGTAGTGGTAAGCCTCTCTACAACATGGTGTGCATTCTTCATTTTAAATATATTCTTCATTTCTGACTGGTTCCTTTTTATAGTTTCTGTCCTTTTTTATGCTGTTAAAGTTCTTACTAAATTCCTTGAGCATTCTTATAACAATTTTTAAAATCTTATTATCTGGTAGATAGCTTGACTCCATTTCATTTGGTTCTTTTTCTCCTGTTCTTTCATTTGGGGTATGTTTCTTGTCTCCCCATTTTGGCTGTCTCTTTGTGTCTGTTTCTATGTATTATAATAGGTATAATAGATCTGCTATGTCTCCCAGTGTTAGTATAGTGGTCTGTGTAGTAGGTGTCCTGTGGGACCCAGTGTCACAATCTCCCTGGTCACCTGAGCTGGGTGCTCAAGAAATGTCCCTTGTGTGGGTAATGTGAGCCCTCCTACTGCAGAAGAGTGAGTCTTCATTGCTGTTGGCCCATCTGTGCATTGGGTCCACCCTCAGGTGGCCTGACTGTGAGGATTAACCCCAACTACAGTTTATGAGCTGATCACACAAATCAGAATTCTCCTCAGCAAGGATTAGTGCCTCCCAAGATCTCCCATTGGAATGTGGTGCTCTGATGTTGCCTGAAGCCCTCCATTGGGTGTGTTGGTTCTGGGGTCTCTTGGGAGGAAATCTGGTGCAGGTTAATGTCAGATGCTGCCTGTGAGTGGCCTGGGTAATCTGTTTGGAACTCCAACATGATCTCCAATTTGTGGCTGCCTCTTTAGGGCCTGGTTGTGTGTGGGAAGGGCCAAGCTACACACCAAAGCCAGCTTACACCAACACCAAGTCTAGGAGGGCATGCCAGCAAAAGGCTCCAGGCACCTTAAGATCTGCCTTCACCTGCTTCCACTTGCCTGTATCTTTCACTCAATTTTGCTGTGAACCTAAAACTGCTCTTAAAAATAAAGTCTAATTTTGCCAAAACCAGTTTGGCTCAGTGGTAGAGCATCGGTCTGTGGACTGAAAGGTCCCAGGTTCGATCCTGGTCAAGGGCATGTACATTGGTTGTGGGCACATCCCCGGTAGGGGGTGTGCAAGAGGCAGCTGGTCAATGTTTCTCTCTCATCGACTTTTCTAGCTCTCTATCTCTCTCCCTTCCTCTCTGTAAAAAATCAATAAAATGTATATTTTTAAAAAATAAAATAAAGTCTAATTTTAAACTATTCAGAAAGCATTTTCTTTAAGCTGTGCACAAAACTGACAATGCTAAGAAATCAGTGTTTCTGCATTGTAAGGTCACAGTTTTTAAATGTGAAAACCTGTTTTTTTATACGTATTTTTATTGATTTCAGAGAGGATAGAAGGAGAGATAAATAGAAACATCAATGATGAGAGAGAATTATTGATTGGCTGCCTCCTGCACAACTCCCATTAGGGATTGAGCCCACAATCCAGGCATGTGCACTGACGGTGAATCAAACCATGACCTCCTGGTTCATAGGTTGATGTTCAACCACTGAGCCATACCAGCCAGTCTGAAAACCTCATTTGTAACAAAAGTCTTAATAATTTTTCAATAAAATTTTGGATTTACTTTTATATACCAGAAAAAAAAATTTCCGTATGGTACAGTTAGTTTGACCTTGGCTTCAGGTGATATTGATTTTAACACTTGGTCATTTAGCATTTTGCTAATATGTGTATTCAGTGCACCTCTAATCACTAATTAAACAATATCATCAGAATCACAAGGAGTATTTCATTTCACCTGCTATAAATTTTCTGACTCATTCACCAGGCATGTGTTCTAGTTTGTTCTCAATTTTAGGTGTACCTTTATAACAATATCACTTTGAAATAAGAAGATGGATGCTTTATCCATTCCCACATGCACAAGGTATTGTCACAATCTAGGAATGACAATAATAAGATGGGTTTCAAACCAACCCTTTGAAAATCAAAGTCATCATTTTTCATAGACATTCCCTTACATTTATCATGTTCAGCACTAACAATCCCATTCAGTAAGTCAATTCATTTGGTTACCCAGGCATACTTTTCACAACTAGTTTCTCTTTGGTGGCTGATCCAGAAGTTACATTGTTCAAATTGAAATCTTTCCTGATATTCTTTTTCATGACCAAGATTTTGTTATGCACTTTAGATTTTTTCTAGCCTAAAATTATAATTGCTCTCTAGTGTAGAGTTTTGGGGTCTGTTTCATCCATGTGCTAAAGCAAATCACAACTTACTTCTCAAGTGTTTATTGGCCCTGACAGGGAATATTTCCCTTGGCCTGCCTCCATGCTAAAGGGCAATGGCTTTCTATTCCAGGACAGGTTCTTGTTTGGCTCATTTTTCAGTTCAGTTGACTTTTAAAACACATGGCTCTGTACTTTGGCAAACACAGAATAGTTGTGCTGTAAGTACTGTCAAATAGCATACCTTCAAACTCACAGTTGCTCAACTTATCAAAATCTCAGCTGAGCCTAGCTGGTGTTACTCAGTGGTTGAGCATCAACCTATGACTCAGGAGGTTGCAGTTCGATTCCCAGTCTGCCTGAAGGCTATGAAGTCCATTCATTTCTCTAGTCTAAAATTTATCCCTGGTATCTTTAAGTGCAAGAAAAATCCCTAGAAAATTGCTTTGGCCCCCACATAACTGCTTTTCAAAAACTAAGATATAATTCACATACCAGCCCTAGCCGGTTTGATTCAGTGAATAAAGCATCAGCTTATAGACTGAAGGGTCTCAGGTTCAATTCTAGTCAAGGGCACATACCTTGGTTGCAGGCTCCTCGCTAGTCCAGGCCCTGGTTGGGGCTCTTGTAGGACACAACCAATCAATGAGTTTCTCTCACATTGATATTTCTCTCTATCTTTCCTTCTCTTTAAATATCAGTGAAAAAATATCCTTGGGTGAGGAAAATAATAATTCACATAACATAAAATTTTCCTATATAAAATGTATAATATATTTTCCATCCATCCATCTTTCATTTTGTGTTCAAATTTTTTGCCCATTTTTACTGGTTATTTATTTATAACATTGAGCTGTCAGAGTTTTTTCTATATCCTGATAACAATCCATTTTCAGATATATGTTTTGTGAATATGCTTTCCCAGTCTATGGCTTGCCTATATATTTTTTTATTGGTGTCATTTCATTAGCAGACATTTTAAAATTTGATGGTGTATTTTATTGATTTTTTCTTTGATAGATGTCATTTACTATATCCTAAGAAAACTTTGCCTATTGCCAAATCAAAGATATTCCCATTTTCTTCTAGAAGCTTTAGTTCTGTAATCCATTGCAAACTGATTTTGTGCATGGTGTGAGAGGAGTTGGGGTTAGCTTTTTTTCAAATGGCTATGCAGAATTAGGATACAGAAACCAATAGCCTTCACATATCCAATAATCAATTACAGAAAATAATAGTAGAAGAAAACCCCATTTAAATTACAATAATGAAGATTAAATACTGAGAAACAAATGGAAATGTATCATCTGTTCTTGAAGAGAACATCAAAAAAATATCAGTTCTCAAGTTAATTTTCAAATTTAACACAATCCCAATAAAATACTAAAAAGTTTTTTTATGTAGCTAGACAAGTTAAAAATATCCACATGGAAAAATAAATATGCAACAGTAAGTAGGAAAACACTGAAAAGAGATATTAAAGCACACAATAAAGCCTTTATAAATAAAAGTGTGATACAGCCCCCAGGAATAGACAGACAAGTCAATGAAACAGAACAAGAAGTCCAGAAATATAAGCCGAGTAAATAGAGAGATTTAGTGTGTCATAAGTGACATCTTAAATCACTGGAGCAAAGATGAACTTTTAATAAACAATGCAGGATAACCATTTGGAAAAAGATAAAAGTAGATTTATACCTCACACAATTCACAAGAATAAATTTCAATGGATCAGAGATCTGAATAAATAAATTTAAACTCTAAGTCCTAGAAAAAAAAAATTGGTGAATTCCTATATATCCTGGAAGTAGGTAAAGGTTTTCTATGACTCAAAATCCAAATGCAATAAGAAATGGATTCATTTGACCACATAAAAGTTATATATATACATATATATATATATATATATATATATATATATATATATATATATTCAAAGTTAAAGACAAATGACAAACTTAGAGAAAACATTTGCAGACATCAACCAAAGAACTTGTATGCATGTGTGTATAACCCATGGACACACAGTGGTGAAAGCCTGGGGCATGGGATAGGGGTGGGCTAGAAGGCTCAATGGGGGTTAGGGGGAAGGAGACATATGTAATACTTTCAACAATAAAGATTTAAAAATGCAAAAAAGAAAATATTTGCAACACATATCATAGGTAAAGGGTAAATAACTATAATATCTAAAGAGCTATTTAAAATTGAAGGGGAAACATCAAAAACCTAATAAAAAATTAGCAAGACATACACAATTCACCCCCCCCAAAAAATAATATATATATATATGTCCCTTAATAAAAAATTTTCAACTTCACTTAAAATAATAGAAATGCAAATTGAAATTATACTGAATCCATTTCTCAGCTAGCAGATTGGAAAAAGTTTAAATAAGATGGCAGTCTGTTGGTGAGGCTGCAAAGAAACAGGCACTCATACATCAGTACCACATTCTGGTGGGAATGCAAATTTGTACAATCCTTATGGAGGGGGTGTGGATCTGGCAATTTTTAACAAAAATCAAGTACCTATCATTTCTAATTCCAGGAATTTACTCTGCATATATAGCTTCAATGGCACAAAAAATACATATTTGCGTGGTTATCCATTGTACCATTTCTTGTCAATTCAAAACAATGAAAACAATCTCAACAGCTACACATGCAAGAGTGGTTAAGCTATAGTATACTCACACAATGAAGTATTATGTAACTGCAAGAAAGAGTGAGAATCTTTGAATGATATGAGCAATTTAGGAAATATTAAGTTTAAAAAGCATGCAATAAAAAGGGAAAATAAGAAATAACCATGTATCTGCTTATTTTGCAAAAGGCAGCACAGGAAACATAAACCAGAAACTAAAAAGACTGGTTACCTATAGGGAATGGAAACAGGATGGAAAGCGTATGGATACTTATGGATAGAAATAATTGTGCATAATAATGGGACTTCTCTGAATAAATATTTCTCTATAGTTTGGGCTTTTGGAATCGTTATGTTTCACACATTCAAAAATAAATAAAATCAGTAAGTATTGAGGAGGACTTCAAAAATGCAATATAAACAAACAAAAGCAAATGAACCTGTGTGTCTAATGAATGACATAACCACATTATGGTGGCAGTGACAGTGGAGGAGGTACACATAATGTACATATGGACATAGACATATGCATAGATATGTGTATACATCCATCTGTTTCTCATCTCTGTCCTCTAAGACCTCTAGAAACAATCACAACTCAGTACCAATGAACACATGTACATCCCATATCCTAGTTTCTATACTAATAAAAGGGTAATATGCTAATTAGACTGGGAGATCTTCCAGACATCCTTCTGGACAAAGCCATGGTGGCGGGGGAGAGGCAGTTAGGGGCGATCAGGCCAGGAGGGAAGGGCAGTTGGGGGTGATCAGGCCAGCAGGGAGTGTCAGTTGGGACCGAGCAGGCCAGTTGGGCGGGGGAAGTAGGGGGCAATCAGGTCAGCAGGGGGGCAGTTGGGGATGAGCAGGTTGTCAGGAGGCAGTTGGGGGTGATCAGGCCAGCAGGCAGAGTGGTTAGGGGTGATCAGGCAGGCAGGCAGGCGAGCAGTTAGGAGCCAAAAGTCCCAGATTGAGAGAGGGATATCCGACTGCCAGTTTAGGTCCACAAGGATCAGGCATAAACCAGCATTCGGACATCCCCCAAGGGGCACCAGATTGGAGAGAGTGCAGGCTGGGCTGAGAAACACCCCCACCCCCTCCATGCATGAATTTCGGGCCACTAGTTCTCCAATAAAAGGAACTGGGACTTCTTGGAGAAATGGCTGATTCCAAGGCTGGGCAGGGAAAGAAGAAGATGAGCCTGGAATACCATGTGGTACCAAAAAGTAATGAAATGATGAAGGAATAATGGAAACATGTCAAAAGACACTGGAGCCAGCTTGAAAGGACTCCCACTGGCCAAACCTGGGACAGAATGATTACCAAAATGAATAATGATATTAATAAATTTTAACCACAGATTAAAACAAATATTTCTGAGTCCATACTGAAATAAATAGTAACAATTCAAGCAAGAATGTTGATGAGTTACAGGGTATTTCAATGGACTCAAAGTATCAACCCACAAAATACTTATTATAGATAAAAAAATATATATATAACTTCACAGTGGAGAAACCTAGCATCACCTCAACCAAGTAATCAAAGTTAAAATGACCAGTAACTAGACAAGTCAACATCATGTACCTCCTGATATGATGGAGTGAGGACACATTACCTCTGAAGTATTCCTGAATCAACCTAATCATGAGGATATATCAGTCAATCCCAAATTGAGGGACATTCCATGGAGGCTTGTTTAATAAAATGACTGGCCTATACTCTTCAAATATCCATGTCACAAAAGATAAACACTAGGGGTGTTTCTGGATTAAAAGAGACTAAAGAGATATGATAATTAAGTGTAATAGGTAATCATTAATTAGTTCCTGGACCAGATTTTTTTTTCTTTTTAAAAAAATATATTTTAGCCGAAACCGGTTTGGCTCAATGGATAGAGTGACGGCTTGGGGACTGAAGGGACCCGGGTTCGATTCCGGTCGAGGGCATGTACCTTGGTTGCGGGCATATCCCCAGTAGGGGGTGTGCAAGAGGCAGCTGATCAATGACTCTCTCTCATCGATGTTTCTAACTCTCTCTCTCTCTCTCCCTTCCTCTCTGTATAAAATCAATAAAATATATTAAAAAAATAAAAATAATAAAAATAAAAAAATATATTTTATGGATTTTTTACAGAGAGGAAGAGAGAGGGATAGAGAGTTAGAAACATTGATGAGAGAGAAGCATCGATCAACTGCCTCTTGCACACCCCCTACTGGGGATGTGCCCGCAACCAAGGTACGTGCCCTTGACCGGAATCGAACCCGGGACCTTTTAGTCTGCAGACCGACGCTCTATCCACTGAGCCAAACCGGTTTCGGCAAGATATTTTTTTTCTTGATATAAAGAACATTAGTTGAACAGTAGGAAATTTTTGAAGGTCTGTAAGTTAAATAATAGGGCATGTCGATGTGAATTTCCTGATCTTGTTAATTGAGCTGTGGTTTTGTAAGTGAATCTTATATTTGAGGAAACACATTACTGAGAGCTAAAGGGGCATCATTTATGCAACATACTTAAACTTCACAGAAAAAAAAAAACTTGCACATACTGAGAGAATGATAAACATGGTAAAATGTTAACACTTAAGGGATCTGGATAAAGAGTATACAGGACTTCTTTGTATTAATTCTTGCAACATTTCTGTATGTCCAACATTATTTCAAAATTAGAGGCCCAGTGCACAAAATTCATACACTTGGTGGGGGGGGGGGGGGTCACTCAGCCTGGCTGGCCTGCACCCTCTCGCAGACCGGGAGCCCTAGGAAAAAGTTTGACTGACAGCTTAGTGGGCCTAAGCGTCAGTTGGACATCTTTAGCATTGCCACGAAGGCGGGAGAGGCTCCTACCACTGCTGCTATGCTCACCAGCTGTGAGCCAGCTTCTGGCTGAGAGGCGCTCCCTCCCCCTGTGGGAGCACACTGACCACCAGGGGGCAGCTTCTGCACTGAGTGTCTGCCCCCTGGTGGTCAGTGTGCATCATAGTGACTAGTCATTCCACCATTTTGTCATTTGCATATTAACCATTTATTATGTAGGATACACTGTAGATGACGCCCCTAGAACCATAAGAAATGCAAAAAATTCACTGTTAACTCATTCTCAAATTGCCCCCACTTAAAACCAAATTGCCTTCCCCCCCCCCACCCCCCTCCGGGCGTGTGCTGCACCTTGGGAACCACTGGGCTTGACACTTTTCCTCTCTGAGCTTCATTTCTGAACACATACACATATACCATGGGAATTGTAATCTCTCCTCCGCCTACCTCACTGGGTTGTCACGAGGAGGTTCTGAGCTAATAAACCTAGAAATGTTTCATCAAGGAAGTGATGTCTAAACAGGAAGGGATTGTTACTTTTAAGCCCACGGGTACCCTTACAGGTAGCAGGTGCTGATTAGGGGAGGAGGGCATGACTGTTTCCAGGGGCTGCAGCTATGGAAGCTTTGCAGAGGGTTCCGCAGGCCTCAGAGGGGCAGGCTCTGGCCAGCAGCCCTGTAGCGGTGGTCGTCCCTGCAGGCGCTGGTGGGGAAGGGGTGTTAGGGGGCAGCAAGGCCAAAGGGGGAGTAACTGTCAAACCTTCCCACTTGGCGCCATTCTTTATGTCGCACATGGCTGTTTCCCAGCTGTACCTGCTCAGGGCGGAGCTCCAATCTCCTGCAGTGGGGTGGGGGCTGGGCCAGGGCAGAGCCAGGCAGGCTAGGAGGGCAGGGGGTTTAGCCTCGGCCCCAGCGAGGTTCAGCGCACTTCCTCTGTGGAGATGGCGCTGCTGCTGTCTGGGGGAAGGGTCTGACCCTGGGGGTCGCTCAGGCCTGCCTCCACCCGGGTCTGGAGTAGTAAGGAGAGGTGTGCCCCGCCCCAGTGGAGGGGGCCCAGCTGTGGGTCCCGGGTGCCTCCGGGGCACTGATGGGTGGTCACAGGTGTGCTATCATTGTGGACACCCCTGGAGGGGTTGGCGGGGGAATAGATTGGGAGTCGGAGGTGCAGGCTGCAGCTACCTCCAAGACTGGGTCTTCTCCCCATCTGGTCAGCCTCCCCGTACCCCCAGGAGTGCAGGGCCTGGGGTAGGGTGTCCATGCAGGGGCATTGGAAGAGCTTCCCCGTGGCTTCTTCCTCTTCCTTTTTTGCAGTCCGGGCTCCTGTCAGGCAGTCTCCTCAGACTCCTGGGAACTTGGCTCTGGCTGCCCATCCCCTGCTGCGTGTGCAACCTCCTGCTGGTCTGTCAATGCGCAAATTGGTCGTTACTGTGACACCATTAGGACTGATTAGCATATTACCTCTTTATATAGAGATAAAACATTTAATACATAAAATATATCAAAAGAAGAAATTATAAATATTGAACTCTAGTTAATGATATGTCTGGTGGGGGGAAAAAAAGTTGTAAAATAATGACACAACTTCCCACTCTCAGCCCAGATAGCCACATAGAAGTCACACCATAACCTAGAACAGCTACCCTGTACTGGAGAAAAGCAGAAAAAATTCTTCTGTGAGTCACTGTCTGTAAGCCATTGTGGGATCTTTTAACAGCAGCATATCCTATACAGATCAGGTAGGTACCTTAGAGTGGGATGCTGACAAACAAAATATTTGTTGTTGCCCAATTCAGAGATGGCTATGGAAGATAATGGACAAGGAGCCCTTTCAGAGGAGGATAAAAAGACAACGGATAAGAAAATCCTGTCCAGACAGCAGAACCAGAATTTGACCAAAGGACTTCCTCCACTGCCAGGGCAGGAAGTTGACACAATTTCCATCTAGCAGGTCCCCTATGGATCAGTGATTGACAGTTTTCCATCCTTCCCTTTCCTGAGTCACTGTAGTGATTTTGTTTATGCACCACCATTTATATTGGGTGGAAGCGGATATCCATATCTGGACCTGATGAAGGAGACTGAGCGTGACCCAGAGAAACTGGACTTTGAGCTGCATGTAGTAACTGGAAAGAACTTTAGGGCTGCTTCCCTTAGGAAAGGGGTAGAGTACCAGTATGTCCTGGGATGGCAAGAAGGAGGTACATGGATGGTCAAAGGGGAAAGACCGAGGCAGAGACTGCAAGTGGTCTGCCAAAATTCATTCTTCCTGGGTAAAGGCTAGAATACTTTTTCCAGCCCTCCTGCACCCCTCCTCCACAAGTTAGGAGGGGCCCACAGACATTCTCTCCAATGAAATATGAACCAGTGATGGGTGCACTTTTAGGCCTGACCCATGAAAACCTCCCACATGCACTCTTACCATGATCACTCCCATCCCCTGTGGGCTAGTATGACGAACCAAACAACCTTAAAAGCCATGTGTTTAAAGATGGCAGAATTTCCTGCCACTGCAACTGAATAGAGAAAAGGCACCTGCCAATTTGGAAGTGAAGTCCCAAATTGCTACCAAAATGAGAAATAATTTTATGTATTAAGTCACTGAATTGCTGAATCTCTTCTTATAACAGCCTAGCCTTCTGAATAGATGCCATTGTGGCTCTCAAAGTAGACAATTTTAAGAAAAAGCTTTTGAAGGTGCTAAAACTGTAAACCAGATAAGCCTTTAAATGATATGGAAGGACTAGTTGAGTGTGTCTACACTTTCACTGAAACTAGGTACAAAGGACACTAGTCCCAAGAGATTTAGAATCAGAAAATGTGAACATGACCCAAACAGGTTTTGGCAGGTGTGAAATTCAGTGCCAGGCTCTGCTCCAAGCTGAATCTAACACGCATCCAATGTTCTCTCAACTTACCTGCACAGCAGTCATTTGCAGAGGGGAAGATGATTAAAGTGATTGTTCCACTAACAAGGACACAGGAAATACAGAGAAGTTTCCATGTGACATAAGCCAGACTCTGTCAGCTATTAAGATTGGGGACTTAATATAGCAGTTACAAGTTCAGTTACTATTAC